>NW_026606185.1:11422500-12747500 GCF_029834395.1 Sorex fumeus
GTCCTCCCCTAGTGGTGGGGATTGCGTTGTTTCTTCATGTTGGTGTGGAGACTGAGATGTTACATGCGATTGCTGGGTATGGGTAAACCACCTATGTCCACGTGAGCATCCAGGGAGTCAAAATTAGGCCACACCCACTTCTACAGAGGCCACAACCCTATGGATACCTGGTGTCTGTGGAAGAAGATCGGACACAGCATTGGGAATGAACCAGAAGAGGCTCAGAGATGGTGAGCCTCCAAGGTTCCTAGAGGACACCAGGGGCTCGTTCCCGGGGCAAGCCAAGTCCTGGATTCGAGTAACTGAACTTCTGGTTACACTTGAACATATGAAAAGTAAGTAATACTTTGATCTGAAAAGTTTCAGCTAACTTGCAGGAATCATCCACATCTACAGTACCAAACAGTACATTCTGGTACTGCAGAACCATTACATTAAACAGGGGTTGAATATTCTTGCACGGACCACACCATCTTGTGGAAAGTTTGACCACCACAAGTTTGTTTCCAGCAGCGCTCAAAAGTGCCTTCAGTTCATTTTGAGTCATGCCTGTAGAAGCTCATGGTCACTTGGATTCCATCTGGAGAAGGCGGGAAGACTGCACCTCCTTCATCTGGGGTGTCCTGATGACATCAGCTCAGTATGGGGCCCAGAGAATTCTCCATGGGTGTTCTTTTTAAATTTTCTTTTTGTAATAAATTAATTTTTTAAACAAATATGATATATTATTTCATACCAGTGAGACAGGCACACATTACAGAAATGGTGTTGGCATGAACGTTGGATAAAATGGGATCCTCTTTCTCTGTGGGTGGGAATATTGGTGAATCCAGACTTCTATGAAAATAATATGAACTTTTCTCATGAAAACTATGAATTGGACTTGCACTTCTAGCCTGTGTTTTTCCTTAAACATGTATCTTTCTTTCTTGTCTATTTCTTTTTTTTTTTAATTTTATTGAATCACTGTGAGATAGTTACAAGCTTTCATGTTTTCTTTGCTTGCTTTTTCCACTCTGGAGAAGCCTCTGTTCCCTCTCAAACATGAACTTAAGTTTCAATAAGTACTTTCTTTCCCCACTAGCAAAACTAAAACAACAACAATGACAACATCAGCAAACTCCTAGGAATTGAGTTCTTCCACTCAGGGGTTCCAATTGTCCACTCTCATGTTCATTGTGTCACTACTCACAATAAGCCAAAATCTTAGAACAAATAAATTGTCCAAGAACAAGTGGCTGGATAAAAAAATACAAGCAAAAAGTATAGTACACATACACCATGGAATAGTACATAGCTATAAGTTCTGATCTTCAGTAGGAAGCTACCACAACTGAGAGATGGGATGACTGGGGCTATTGGTTGAAGAAAGTGGAAACTCTTGTCTAAGGTGTGGTGCTAGGATGTTCCATGAATGAATCTCTACATTAACAGTTTTGAGAACCATGATGCCTAAAATGATAGTTTAAGTAAGATTTTGTATTCTGACCTATGAAACCAATCTGTATCTTTTAATGGCAGATTTGAGTTAATTTATAGAAATTGTTAATAGAAAGGACGTAATTTCTTTCTCATCTTCCTTTCTTCTTTTTTTCATTTTTATTTTTTTCTTTCTTTCTCTTGATCTTTTTTCTTTTTGTTTTCTTTTTGGGTCACACCTGGCGATACACAGGGGTTACTCCTGGCTCTGCACTCAGGAATCACCCCTGGCAAGGCTCAGGGGACCATATGGGATGCTGGGAATCGAACCCGGGTCAGCCGCGTGCAAGGCAAACGCCCTACCCGCTGTGCTATTGCTCCAGCCCCGATCTTTTTTCTTTCTTTGTCTTTTTTTTCCTTTTCTTTTTTCTTCTTGCTGTTGGGACATGCCTAGCTCTGTTCAGGATTTACTCCTAACTCTGTGCTAAGGAATAACTCTTGGAGACTTTTTGGAGTGTCAGGGATTGAATCTGGATCAACTGTGACAACCTTACCTGCTGTACTCTCCAGCCTTGTTTTCATTTCTTTATATAAATGTTGATTCTCTTTGTTATTTGACTTTTGATCTTTATATTAGCTAAAGAGTTCTGCCCCTAACAGAGGTTATTTATGTATGTTTAGGACATTGTCCTCAATTTCTGTCGTGAATGTTTTTAATAACTTTTTGCTCACAGAGTTTCATTTGATAAAAATTATATAAATTTTATAGATTTTTTATGTTGCATGTGCCCTTTCTTCTCTTAGTGCTTTAAGAAAGAACTTTGTCTTTTGCCCTTACCATTTCAAATACAGTTTATCTTAGTGTTTTATTTGAGTTTCTTTGACAATGTTTTTTCTTCCTAGAACAGTGAACAATTTCCCCTTCAGATTGGGGAAGTTCTAAGATATAATTTTTTAATTTAAAATTATTTTTCCTTTATGTTTTATCTCCATTACTAGAATCCCAGATTCTCAGATTATTACTCCTGTTATAGTCATCAATATAATGAAGTCTCTTAAGTTTTGGACTGGATAGATAGTACAGATGTAAGGTATTTTCCTGGCATGTGGCTGGCATGAGTTTGATTCCATATACTGCACATGGTAACCTATGTTCCACCAGGAATGATCCCTGAGCAAAAATCTTGGAAAAAGCTTTGAGCATAGCTAGTTTGTCCCGTGACCAACAAGAAAATTCATTAGGTATTTTTAAAATACCTGATATAGATGAGAATTTTCCTGGACTTTGTCACCATCCATAAATGCAGCTTCAGTACTTAATTTTTTCATTGTGATAGTTTTCTGAGTGGCGCTTTGGCTGCTCATGATAAAGAAAGCATGTTTAAAACAGGGACAAGTGCAGATACACAAAGAATCAGATCTAAACATGAATTTCTATAAGGGCAACTGAAAACTACCTGAGGATGAATAGTTTTGGGATTGTTGTGAATGGTTGAGGGACTTGTCTCTGAGAATGCAATTAGGAAAGTCAATTACGGTCCTCCCGTTGTTCATTGATTTGCTCTAGCGGGCCCAGTAACATCTCCATCATGAGACTTGTTACTGTGTTTGGCATATCGAATACGTCATGGGTAGCTTGCCAGGCTCTGCTGTGCGGGAAAGATACTCTCGGTAGCTTGCCGGGCTCTCTGAGAGGGGCGGAGGAATCGAACTTGGGTCGGCCATGTTGGCCGCTTGTAAGGCAAACACCCTACCACTGCGCTATCGCTTCAGCCCACAAGTCAATTAATTATTTAAAAATATATAAATATGAATTCCAAGTGATATTATAAGGGGTAGGGTAGTTTTCTTGTATGTAGTCAAAGTTCAATCCCCTGCATGCCATATGATAATCAGATCTAGCCAAAAGATAGTTTTATTGACATACTATCCAGTTCATTTGACTTTGACAATTTATTTCCCTATTATTGTATATATTTATATCTTGAATGTGAAAGAAACCATTCTGTAACTTGCCCATTTCCTTTTCACTGTCTTCAATTAAAAAATGTCCTCTATTTTCCATTAATGTAGTGGTTAATTTCATAATTTCATCTTTACTGCTATAGTATTCCATACTGTAATAGACTGAAACTTTATTTCTTGTTTTTGTGCTACACCTGGTGGTGTTCTGGGCTTTCTCCTGTCTTGGTAACTCAAAGATTACTGCTGGCAGGCTCGAGAAATCAAATAGGACTCAAGGGATTGAATCCTGGTAGAAACTGTGAAAGGCCAGTGCCTTTCCTGCTATATTATCTCTCTGATCTGACAAGCTTGATCTATTTATTCTTAGTTGGGCATTTGAGTTATTTCCATATCCTAATTTAATAATGTATTAAGTTCTGCAACAAGCAGAGGTGTACATATGTTCTTTCAAATCAATGTTTTTGTGTTTGGGTATTGATGCTAGGAAGCAGCATTGCTGTGTGGTATAATAGTTCTTTTATTTTTATTTTTTGTTTTTTTACTTTCTTGATACATCCCATATTGCTTTCCAGCAGTCCTATTCACAGGAAATGGGTGTTAATTTATCAATATATCCCCCAAATATCCTATTCATGTTAACCTCACATATTGAAAATCAGTTTATCCACTTGTAACCATCTGCTTATGATATACTTTATCTCAGTCACCTAAATGTCACTAAGCATTCAATCTAAATTTTCTCATTTATGCTATGAAATGGCTCGATAAGACTGATCTATAAAATTTCTTCCAGCTCTTATACTAAGCCAGTATATTTGCTTTTTAATTACAGTTCCCTAGCCTGGAAATTTGTAAATCTCTTCTGACTTTGATGGAAACCATTCACTCACTTGCAAAATAGAAAAAGGTGAGCTGGTACTTGCTTTAACAAAGCTGTAAGATAAGCTTTACATGTATTTATATATCCATTCAATGTCCTCTGAATGTTTGAGTCAGGAATTATATTAAAAATTTACCCTATATAGTTGGTAGACATAATGAAGTTTAAGTAATCCACAGATACTAGCTAAAATCATTAAAATGATTATATTATACATGTCATAAAAGGAACATGAAAATGATAGGAACAGTACAAAAATGAATTTTATTTTTATTCAATGTTGACTATAATATTATTTTAGACTTTTATCTTCATGTGTTTTACTATTAAAATTTTATTTAAATATTTCTTCTTTCTAAACGGTGATTGTGGAGCTCATTGCAGTGACATTCACTGTAAACTTCTGCTTGATTTTGCTCATCTTTTTAGTGTCTCTTTTACTGTCTTGATTCCACTCATATTTTAAATGTCTTTTACTCTGCTTTGATGAATATAGATGAAACTCCCAAAATTATTTATTTTTTCACATTACCCTATTTTAATCTGTCTTATATGTTAAACCACAGTCTTAGCATCTATATCAGTGTTTTGAATAAACACATCTAACACACACAGTCCAAGGCACAGCCCTATTCTCCAGGTCCCCAAGAATAGCAATCTCAGTTTCACAAGACTACAATTTAAGGCATTCAGCTTTACATTATCCAAATGTCTTATTTTACTTTTGTTTGGGGGCCACACTTGGTAGTACTCAAGGCTAACTTCTAGCTCTGAGCTCAGGGATCACTCCTAGTGGTACTCCAGGGACTCCAAGGGATGCCAGGATTGAACCCTTGTCATGTGCAGGGAAAGTGCCTTCTCCACTATCCTATCTTTCCTGCCCCAGTTATCAAAAGTCTTGTTGTATCTCAATAGCACTCTTCCTTTCTTTAATTTTAAATGATATATAATCAGCTACAATTGTTTCAAAGCAGTTAATGTTATAGACACATAAACTGCATGTAGAATACTTAATACTTCAGCTTTGTAATTTCACAAGTATAGTCTTCAACGTAATTAAATTACATATAGACATTTAATGAAAACAGTGAGAATAGCAATTATTTTGCATATCTTTGGGTTATCTATGTTCTATCAAATGTTTATCAACATTTTATTTAATTAAAGAACTATGATTTACAGTTATTGATAATTAGTTTTAGGCATATAATACTTCAACAACAATCTCACCACCATTGTCACTTCCCTCCAGCATTGTCCCCATACTGTGTCCCCATTCCCAGTCTGCAGCCTCCATCTGTCATCTTAACAGGCACATTAGAAACTTCCTGCGCTTTCAGTTTAGATCTCACATTTTTCAGTGCTGATGAGCCTGTGTTTTGGATATTCTCCCACCTCAACAGTATAACTGAAATCCCTAACTGTTCACCCATTACATCTTATTTTTTCCTCTTCCTTCACCTGTTGATTTCTTTCCTTCTCTGTCCTCCTCTCTAAATTCTGGCATCAAGGGTGATCTAAACATTCCCCCTTTACTACAGTAGCACTGTCCTCCCATTGTTCATTGATTTGCTCAAGTGGGCACCAGTAACATCTCACAACAAATTGTGAGACTTGTTGTTACTGTTTTTGACATATCAAATATGCCATGGGTAGCTTGCCAGGCTTTGCCATGTGGGTGAGATACTCTCGGCAGCTTGCAAGGCTATCCAAGAGGGGCAGAGGAATTGAAGCCAGGTCGGCCGAATGCAAGGCAAATGCCCTACCCAATGTGCTATTGCTCCAGCCCCTTTACTACAGTACATTTCCTTAACCAGTATTCTGTATGTCGTAGATAAGTAAAACCATCTTGTGGTTGTCTTTGTACTTCTGGCGTATGTCACTCAACATATCTTCCAGTTCCAACCAGGTTCAGTAAATTGCATGATGCAATCATTCTTGCAGCTGCATAGTATTCAGTTTTATATATATGTATATTTATTATATCTTCATAGTTCATTCATCTGTCATTAGACGCTAATGTTAATTTCATATCTTAGCTATTATACTAAGTGCAGCAATAAATAATGGTGCGCATACATCCTTTTGAATGCTTTTAAGTCAGAGGGTAGATGCCTCAAAATGAAATTGCTGGATCATTTGGCAGTTTATTTATAACTTTATTGAGGACTCTCCATGCTGTTCTCCATAAATGTAAAACCAAACAATATTCCCACCAGCTGTAGATGAGATGAGATTTTTTTCTTACCATATAAGTGCCAACAAAGGTTTTTCCTACTATTTTTTTTAATGTTCCACTCAGCTGGTGTTGAGACGGCATCTTATTGTTGCCTTGATTTGGGATTTTCTAAATATTGAGTGATATTGATAATTTTTTTATATACTTCTGGCTATCTGCTTTTTGTCCTCTGAGAAGTCTCTTTTCATTTCCTCACCCCAGTTTTTGATATAGTTTTCATATTTTTCAAAACATGATTTTGTGAGTATTTTTATACCCTAAATATCAACACGTTATCTGATATGTTGAATGTGAATATTTTTCCAGTGTAGTTAAATGTCTTTTATTTTTATCCTATATTTTTATGGCCAAATAGAAGCTCTTTAATTTTATGTTGTTCCATTTGTTTATTTTTTTTCTGCTTTTGCTAATGGTATGAAATCATTGAAGCTGATTTTGAGATCCAAAATTTGAGGCATTCTGCCTGTATTTTTATAAATATACCATATATTTTCTGACCTTATCTCAAGGTTGTTGATCCACTTTGCATTGACTTTTCTATAAGGTGTAAGATACGAACTGATCTTTAACATCTTACAGATAATTATCCAATCTTCCCAGTACCATTTGTTACATAAGTTATCTTTCTTCAGTGCATGTTTTCACCATTCTTATAAAAAAATAGCTGCTCAAATATATGGAGTTTTGTTATTAGGTATTTTGAACTATTGATCAAATGGTCTATGTGTTTTCCAGTACCATGGAGTTTGGATAACTACAGCTATTTAATGCAGCTACAAATTAAGTAAAATAATTTCCAATTTTTTTATTTTTAAGCATAGTTTTGGATATTTATGGTATTTTCTGATTCCATACAAACTTAATTATGGACTTTTCTAGGTTCTCAAAGAATGTTATCTGGATTTGGATGGAGATTGATTTGAATCTATGCAGCAGCTTAGGTATCATAGTCATTTTAGTAATATTAATTCTTGCCTCTGAGCTTGAGATGTTTTTTCTATTTCATAAAGTCTCCTTTTATCCTTTTCTTAAGTGATTTTAAATTATGGTTTAGATATCCTATATCTTTTGTTAAGTTGATTCCTGATACTTGATATTAGAAATTAGCCAAATACTGTTTGCTGTATTGATTTACTGTTTCTAGGAGATATTTTGATATCTTTAGGGTCTTCTGAGTAGATAATCATGTCATCAAAAAAAGGGATAGTTTGAGTTCTTCTTTTCCAATTTGTATCTTTCTGATTTTTTCCCCAATTGCTGTAGCTAGGACTTCTAATGCTATGTTGAATAAAACTGGCGACAGTGGACATCCTTGCCTTATACTTGATCTCAAAGGGAATTCTTTCCATTTTTACCATTAAGAATGATACTCACTGTAGACTTTTTATAGGTGACCATAATTATCTTGTGGAATATTCCTTCTATCCCTATTTCATTGAGGAATATTATCATGAATGGTTGTTGGATATTTCAAATGAGTTCTCTGAATAAATTGATATGATCATATGATTTTTATTATTTCATTTACTAATGTAGTGTATGATGTTAATTGATTTGCATTTTGAACCATTTTGCATGAGTGGGATGAATCCTACTTGATCAGTGATTATATTTTATTTTATTAATGTGTCATTGTTGGATTCAGCTAGCTAATATTTTCTTATGAATTTTTCTATCACCATTGATCATGGAGATTGCTCTGAAATTTCTTTTCTGGAAGTGTCTCTATCTTGGCGGACCCGAGTTCGATTCCTCCACCCCTCTCGGAGAGCCCGGCAAGCTACTGAGAGTATCTAGCTCTCAGGTCAAAGCCTGACAAGCTACCAGTGATGTATTCAATATGCCAAACACAATAACAACAAAGTCTCACACTGGAGATGTTACTGGACCCGTTCGAGCAAATCGATGAACAACGGGAGGACAGTGACAGTGACAATGACAGCTTCAAAGAAGTTCTGTCTTTGATATTTTAAAGAACTTAAGAAGTAAAGATGGTAAATCTTCTTTGAAGCTTTGATAGAATTCACCAATGAAACCACTTGGAGTGGAACATCTTGTTCTTGGGGAGATTCTTGATGTTTCAGCTTCAATACTTGTAATTTCCATGTTTATGCTATCTCTTTTCTCCTTGTTCATCTCTGGAAGATATCTTCTAAATTCTACTTCATAAGACCATAAAGTTGTTCATAGTAACCTCTCATATTTTTAATTTCTGAAGGATGCATTGTAATTTCTCCCCTTTCATCTCTGATCTAATTTATTTTAACAATTTCTATCTTTTTTTATCAGTCTACTAACAGTTTATCTATTTTGTTAAAGTTTTTAAAGAACCAACTCTTGATTTCATTGATTCTTTGAATTATTTTCTTGGTTTCTATGTTGTTGCTTTCATCTCTAGTTTTATTATTTCTTTCCTTCTAGTACTTTATTGATACATCTGTTTTTTTTTCTCCAGATTTTTGAGATGTGTGTTTAGGTGGTTGAAGTTCATACTACTTTTGTTTAGCAGTGTGTGTGTGTGTGTGTGTGTGTGTGTGTGTGTGTGTTTTCCAGCTTTCAAGTGTTGGAAGTTTTCCACATCTTCTTTCTGAGGTTAAATTCTACTCATGACATTGTGTTCTGAGAACGTTGCTTGTAAAATTTCTATGTTTGTAAAATTATTCATATTGAAGTTTGCCCTAATATATTATGTAACCTGGAGAAAGTTCAGTGTGCCCTAGAGAAAAAGCTGCATTCTTCTTTGGTGGATGCAGAGCCCTGTAAAGGTCAAACAACTCTAGTTCTTTTAGTCATTTTGTGATCTTGTCTCTTTACTGATAGTGGTATATAAATGGTATGTTGAAGTCTCCCATTATCCCATTATTATTGTGTTTCCATCTCTGTGTTCCTATAGGTTTGTCAGCACAAGCTTTATGAACTTTACCAAGACTCCATTTGTTGCATAACTGTTGACAGTGTTTCTTGTTCTATTGTTCCCTTGATCCTTTTACTCTAAATCTATATCGATCCTGTGTGTTTAGGTGCTTTTCTTGTAGGCGGCAAATGGATGGGTTTTCTTTCCTGATCCATCCAGTTACTATATTCCTTTTATAAGTAGCTTTAGTCCATTGATACTGAGTGATATTTTTGAATAAAGGATTGTATTGCCATTTGTGTATGTTTGTGTGTGTGCAATCACGTTGTTGTTGGAAGAGTCTCTTTGGTTATTTTTATAGGTGGCATTTAAGCAATTTTTTCAAGATTGATTTGTCACAAATGTTGATGTTGCCAGTGTTGTTTTTTGGGAAAAGTTCTTATCCCTCCCTCAAATCTGAAAGATAGCAGTGAGAATATTGGACTCTAAACTGGAAGTTTCTTTCAATCTGTGTTTTGAATATATCATTCCACTCTTCCCTGACTTAATAAGTTGTTATATTGTTTCCCTTGTATTTGAGGATTTTCTTCTCTCTTATTGCTTTCAGTGATATGTCATTAGCTTTTACTTTTAACATTTTGAGTACTATGTGTCTTGTCATTGTTTTGTTTGTGTTTATTTGGTTCGGTACTCTTCATGTCCTTGAATCTGTGCAGAAGCCTCTCTTGAGAGATCATGAAAGTTTTCAGTTATTGTTTCTTTCTCCAGCTCTTTTCTCCTTTCCCTTTTTCTCACCTGGTGTTCCTAAAACTCAGAATATTCCTCCTGCTATTATCTATCACAAATCTTACATCCTCTGCCATTCCTTTAGTTTTCTTTCATCACTATTTTTGGTTATGACTAGTATTTTGTCTTCAATATCACTGCTAAGGGCGCCTGAATACAAAATCATATTCCTGTTTCTTGCTATTATATTTTTAACACTTTTTAATTACATTTGTATGTACTCTTTGGTATTCTATAACAGTTCATCTTTGAATTTTCTTCAGATAATTACTTCATTTCCATAGCCATTGCATG
The DNA here is from genome assembly GCF_029834395.1 of Sorex fumeus. Lineage (NCBI taxonomy): Eukaryota > Metazoa > Chordata > Mammalia > Eulipotyphla > Soricidae > Sorex > Sorex fumeus. The sequence goes on from NW_026606185.1 coordinate 11,432,938, forward strand.
TAGCATTGATTTGAGTTCCAGTCAATATGGCTTGAGCATTTATTTGAGTTTGCTGATTGGCCAGGATTTCTGCCTATCTTCCAATACAGGTGAAATCCATTGCTTTAATATTGTTCTTAAAGAGTAATGAATACTATGATTTGAGCTTTGGATTCTCAAATATATGAAATCATAACTGATTTGTTCTTTTTTTCAGGAAGCTGTTGCTCCTTTGACAGTGTCTATGCCCTTAGGATGCTATTTCACTGGTCATACAGTTGAATATCTAATATATCCCTTTGCATATCAGGTTATTACAGACATATTTGAGGAAATATATAAGACCCAAGAAATCTTTAGATTTGATGGGGCTGAAGATTTGGACCCAGAAACAGGTCACACAAGGTAGAGAAGCAGCAGTATGGGAAGGGAACCATAGTCCAGGAGGTACCTAGATGATGAATGAGGCCAGCATAGCATTTTTAGTCCTCAGGGGGTTGCCCTGGATTCCAGTGGAGAATAGCAGGTGCTTCCCCTTTTCCTGGGAACCCAGGAACCTATACCTTAAAATTGAGACATTTCTATGGAAGGTTAACATTATATAAAGGGTTTTATTTCTTCCAAAATTCACATAATGTAAACTTATGTTAGTAGCTTTAAATTGGCAACTATACTATATTAGATTACAAAGACTGAACAATTACAAGTTAAATTTGCTTCCTCACCTGCAACTTAAAGTATTTTGCCATATTATTCTCAAAAATGTTTATTCAACTGTTATCACTAAACCATGTAATTTTTTCTTTATATCTCTTCTCTTTTAGTGAATATTTTATTTTCTATAACTTTTCCTAGTTATTTCTTTCTAAATATTTTTATATGTATACATTAAATATCCTTTTAAAATTTTGCTCACTTGGAGATACATGATGTAAGTATAAATGTTCATGTTTGACATGTTTATTATCATTTTAACTTCCCTAACTTGGAAAGCAATTGCTATGAATAGTTTGCTTTTTATAAATAAATATTAAGATTTGAGTACTTCCTCATTTAATACATTTATTGTCCACACAAACTTTCCTACATATTTTGAAACAAAAATTTTGTGGGTTCTGGTTATTTATTTGGTTTGAGGGCAACATTTGTGATGCTTGAAGCTTACTCTTAATGGTGACTGTATGTGGTATTAGGGTTCTAACCTAACTTTCTTTCAAACTGTGCTGTAAATTGCATTTTTCCTTAAAGAACCAATGGGAAATTTTTCCTTTAGTCTTTGGAGGTTAATCTTTGTAGGTTAATATTTTCAAATATATGGAATTATTTTATAGTTGTTTCTATAATTTATAATTAGTTAGGTTTAAATCCTCCCAAGATTCTTAGCTCATTCAAGATTGTGAGTTTGATAATGAAACTGACTGGTTTCTCAGCACACAAGAATTATATGACTTAAAGAGATAATGAGACAATCATGGAAGGAATTGAGAAAAGCCTAGAGAAAACATTACCTAATTTAGACCTTTTATTCAGTTGGCCCTGGGAAGGGACATGAAATTTGAATTAATTCTGTACTCTGGTAGGATTTCTGACATTTGGGAGAAAAATAAATAATCTTAAAGCTTATACTAAAAATTTTACCAACAATATTTATTACTAATAAAGGATAGTCTGGGGCTGTAACTCAAGTCATAAAAGCAGAATGTTTATTTTCACTACATTTTCTCATTATGAAAGAGTGCATGAAATTGGGAGAAAAATCAAGAAACCATAAAAAAGAAAACAATTCAATTTCATCAAATATCCCCAAAATATGAACAGCTAGTAACTGATGTTTATTGGTTTTATTCATTTTTAAAGAATTGGGATAATTCAGTTTGTGTAACTCTGCTATCACCATTTTGGAGAATAACACTTTATTCTTCCATAAAAAAATCCTTTTTAAATGACTTGGTGACTGTTAAACCGTACAATGTAGTATATTGGTAGAGTTTTCTAATTAAACTGGGTTGTTCAAAATTTTGACATAAGCTTCTTAATGAGATGGAGACACAGTAGAGCTGGTTAAGATACTTGGCTTTCAAGTGGTTTGCTCCCTGGTATAGTATACAAAGTGACCTGAAAGAGCAGAGTGGTAGTAAGTGGGAGAAAAATGGAAGTAAGTGGGAGTAATCAAAGCCAGGTGTGATCCAGAAACTCTCCAATCCCCAATATATTTATCCTATAAATTACGGGCTGGAGCGATAGCACAGCGGGTAGGGCGTTTGCCTTACAAGCGGCCAACATGGCCGACCCGAGTTCGATTCCTCCGCCCCTCTCGGAGAGCCCGGCAAGCTACCGAGAGTATTCGATATGCCAGACACAGTAACAACAAAGTCTCCAATGGAGACGTTACTGGGCCCGCTCGAGCAAATCGACGATCAACGGGAGGGCCTTTACCTTTCAATAAATAAGTATATAAAATATATAAAAGGTAAAGGTAAAGGTAAAGGCCCTCCCGTTGATCGTCGATTTGCTCGAGCGGGCCCAGTAACGTCTCCATTGGAGACTTTGTTGTTACTGTGTTTGGCATATCAAATACTCTTGGTAGATTGCTGGGCTCTCCGAGAAATATATAAAAATGTTAGAAGTTTTGATTAGATCTTATTTCATAGATGTGGGGGTCACTTGCAGCTGTACTAAGGGACTTATCTCTGCCTCTCAGCTCAGGTATCATTTTGGAGTTGCCCAGGGAACTACATAGGATGCTAAGGATTGAACTCAGGTCAACTGTGTGCAAGCAAGCTCCTATCTGCTGCATTACCTGCTGCACTATCACTCCAGCCTTGGGAAGACATTTTAAAATGCAGTTACTTGGATCTGAGTGACAGTACAATAAGAAGGGCACTTACCTTGCAAGAAACCCAATGGGGTTTGATCTCAGGCATCCCACATGGTCCCCTTAGCAACAGCCGGAGTAATTCCTGAGTGCAAAAGTAACCCTGAGTGAGCACTGTTGGATGGGATCCAAAAGGCAAAACAAAATTAATTTGGCATTCACATATGATTAAAAGTTTTTATTTTTAACAAACTTTGTTCCAATTCTCATTGATTTATGTGTATGGCCTCAATATCTCCAGATAATTCAATTTTATTTAATATTTTGTTATTCTCAATTGTGTAGTAAATCAACTTATTTTTAATTTCCCAATTAAGGAACTGGGATTTAGAGTTGAATATTAGGCATGCAATATTCCAACACCAATCCCATTACCAGTGTCAACTCCCTCCACCAGTTTATATGCTCACTTTGAACCTCACCCAAGCTTACATCCCCAGCTCCACCTGAAGCCTAGGCAGACACATTTCAAACTTTTATGGTTGTAATTTACATCCCAATTGTTTAGGGTTGTTGCATCTGTGCTTTAAACATATACCTATATCACTATCCTACATCACTGATATAATTCAACTTATCTTGTGTTGTGGTAACGCAGGTTTCTAGCATTCTTAAACTAAATCCATTGGAAAGTTTATGTGTGTGTGATATCCTTCATTGATTTTATAGTTTTAAAATAACAGTTTTAGCTCTTCGTCCCCAACGCTGTGCTGGTCTCCCCCCCACACACACACACCCAGATCAGTTTATTCACCAGTATTTGAACCCGGGACTTGACTTTCTCTGTGCAAGCACCCCAGGCATCCTCTAGGACCCTGGGACAAAAGCAGCCCTGAGCCTCTTCCTCTTTATCCCCAACACTGTGCTGGTCTTCCTCCCCACACAGGTCTGTTTATCCCCCAATATTCGAACCCTAGTCTTGGCTTTCTCTGTGCAATCACTCCAGGTGTCCTCTAGCACCCTAGGACAAAAGCAGCTCTGAGCCTCTTCCTCTTTGTCCCCAATGCTGTGCGGACTTCTTCTCCTAGCTGGTACTCCCCCACACACCAGGTACCCGTGGGGGCGTGACCTCTTCAGAAGTGGGCATAGATTCTGTAGAAGTGGGTGTGGCCTAATTTTGGACCAGCCAATGCTCACACAGCCGCAGACAGTTTAGTCACACCAAGAAATCTACTGTAACATCTCAGTCCCCATACCTCCACACCAACATAAAGAAACAACACAAATCTCCACCAGTGGAGAGGATGATGAAAAGAGTACAGAAGCCTCAGTAGGGGTGAGTCAAATAAGGGACCTCTCTGACAAAGAATTGAGATATGAAGTCATGAAGATATTCAAAGAACTCAATGAAACAGTCAGACAAATATCCAGTAAACTGAAGGAGGACATGAAAGAAACAATGGATCAGACAATCGAGAAAATCCAGGAAGAAATGAGAGCAGAAATTGGAAAGCTATGCACAGAAGTGTCATGAATTAAAGATTCCTTAGATTAAATTAAAAAAACTCAGTCTGTGCCCTCAACAGTAGAATGGCTACAGCTGAAGACAGAATCAGTGAGCTGGAAGATCAGCTGGACCAAGCCAACAGGCAACAACAAACAATGGCAAGGGACCTAAAAATAGGTCTAGAGCAAATTAGAATCTTAGGAGATGATTCCAAGAGGAACAACATTAGAATCATTGGATTACCAGAAGCTCAGGAAACAATCCAAAAGAAAAAGCCATGGTTAAACACATCGTTGCTGAAAAATTCACAGAGCTCGACAAAGCAGCCATTCAGATTCAAGGAGCCAAAGGGGTGTCAGCTAAAAGAGACCCTAACAAAAACACTTCAAGACATATCATAGTTAGAATGATCAATGTTGCCAATAGAGACACAATACTGCAAGCAGGAAACTCAAAGAAGGAAATCAAATGCAAAGGAGCACACCTTAGTTCACAGCGGACCTATCAGAGGAAACCATCCAGGCACAAAGGCAATGGTGGGATATAGTGAAAAAACTCACTAAAATGAATGCTTTACCAAGAATATTGCAATCGGCTAAACTCACTCAAACTCGAAGGAACAGTACACTACTTTCTAGATAAAAATCAGCTCATTAACTTCAAAGACTCAAAACCAAACCTAAAAGAAGGGCTAAAGGGGCTACTGTAAGACAAGACAAACCCTACAAGCACAAAAGACCCTTCCATAAAGATAACAGAAAACCACTTAACAGTAATTTCTCTCAACGTCAACGGTCTAAATTCACCAATTAAGAGACACAGAGTGGCAAAATGGATTCAGAGACAGAACCCAACATTCTGCTTCCTAGAAAAAACTCATCTGAACAGTCAGAGCAAACACTGACTCAAAGTTAAAGGATGGAAAACAATTCTGCAAGCAAACAGCTCCCTCAAAAAAGCTGGGGTGGCCATACTAGTATCCGACAACATTAATTTCAGGCTAAAAAAGAGAAGGGACAGTGAAGGCTATTTTCTATTAATCAAGGGATACGTACAATAGGAAGAAATCACACTCTCAAATGTATACACACCTAATGAGGGAACAGCTAAATATTTAAAACAACTGCTAACAGATTTTAAGGTGGACATTGCTAACAACTCATAGTAGCCAGAGATTTCAACATCGCCTTATCACCTCTGGATAGATCAACAAGAACAAAACTCAGTGAAGAAGCATTGACTTTGAAAGAAGAAATAGAAGAGAAAGGAATTATAGACCTGTACAGGGCTTTACACCCCAAAAGAAAGAATACACATTCTTCTCCAGTGCGCATGGAACATTTCCAAAATAGACCATGTGCTAGGCCACAAAACATACTTCAATAGAATGAGGAAGATAGAAATTGTATCAACAATCTTTTCAGACCACTATACACTGAGGATAGAAGTGAATCAAACACACACGGAGAACCAAATCAAACACCTGCAAATTAAACTACTCAATGCTGAACAACAAGTGGGTCAGGAAGGAAGTCAAGGATGAAATCAAAAGATACCTGGAAATAAATGAGAATGAAGACACGAGCTACCAGAACCTATGGGATGCAGCTAAAGCTGTGTTAAGGGGAAAATTTATAGCTCTGCAAGCATATCTCAGGACGGAAGAAAGGGCGCACATAAACAACTTGAGTTTACAGCTCAAGATCTTAGAAAAGGATCAACAGAAGGAGCCCAAATCAGTCAGACGGCAAGAGCTCATAAAACTTAGAGCAGAAACCAACGACATGGTAACCAAAAAAACAATTCGAAAGATCAATAAAACCAAGAGTTGGTTCTTCGAGAAAATAAATAAGATATTAAACAACTAGAAACACACACAAAGAAAGAGAGAGAGAACCCTAATAAACCAAATTAGAAATGAGAAGGGGGATATAACAACAGAAACCAAAGAAATTCAAAAGATCATCAGAGACTATTTTGAAAGTCTGTATGACACTAAACGAGAACCAAGAAGCAATGGATAAATTCCTGGATTCCTATAGTTTCCCAAGGCTGAATCAAGAAGATCTAGAGTACCAGTATAGTCCTATTAATATCAAGGAAATATCAAGGAAATTGACACTGTAATCAAAAGTCTTCCCAAAAACAAAAGCCCAGGTCCACTAGCAATTTTTCCAAGCATTTAAAGAGGACCTATTGCCAGTATTTCTCAAGCTATTACAGGAAATTGAAGAAACATAAATTCTCCCAAACAGTTTCTATGAAGCCTTATCTCTCTAATACCAAAAGGAAACAAAGACAGCACAAGAAAAGAAAACTACAAGCCGCTATTGCTGACTAACATGGATGCAAAGATTCTCTACAAAATACTAGCAAATAGAATTCAACAACTCATCAAAAAGATCATATACCATGATCAAGTGGGAATCATTCTGGGGATGCAAGGATGGTTTAACATTCGGAAATCAATCAATATAATCCATCATATCAACAAAAGAAAAGATAAAAATTATAAATCATATAGATAGATGCAGATAAAGCATTTGAGAAGATCCAGCACCCATTTATGATGAAAAACCTTGCCAAAATGGGGATAGAAGGGATTTTCCTCAATATAGTTATAGCCATCTACCACAACCGTACAGCAAGCATCATCATTAGGCTAATGATACAACAAGCATCATTTCTGCTAACAGAAAATTTAAATAAATAGTAAAAGAGTTTTTGTTCAATATATTTATGCACTTAATCATTATTGACACCTATATTTTATTTCAGATAGTAAAAATAACTGAAAAATCCAATATTGATATTTATCAACTAATACTAATCCTTTATGATTTGAATTTAATATTTTTAGTTAGATCTGAAGGTGTTAGTGTTCCAACCTGACTTTGCACTCTTGGTTGTGCTTGAGAGATCATATGAGTTGCCAAGGGTTGATATATGTTGACCATGTGAAAGGCAAGCAGCTCCTAACTCTCTGGCCCCTAGTTAAGTGTTTAAGTTTTAGAGTTTTTAAATTGAATTCATGTGAGATACAAGTTATTCATGGTCAGGTTAATGTCATACAGTGTTTCAACACCCACCCCTACACCAGTGTACATTTCCCACAACCAAAGCCGCAGATTCCCTCCCACCACCCTCCCCCCAGTCTATTTCTATGGCAGGTGCTTTCCTTCTCTCTCTCTCTCTCTCTCTCTCTCTCTCTCTCTCTCTCTCTCCTTTCACTCTCACTCACTCATTCACTCGCTCTCGCTCTCTCTGCTGTCTCTCTGTCTGTCTCTGTGTCTGTCTTTCTGTTTCTATCTCTCTCTCTCTCTGTCTCAATCTGTCTTCCTCACCCCTTTGGGGAATTATGGTTTGCAATACTTAGAGGTTATCATGTTTGTTCCATTATCAGTAGCTTTTTAGTTTTTTGAAGTATCATTTTCTGTCCCAAGATCTCATCCAGCAAACTTGCTTTAAGTATTTTCCAGGTCTTATACATCTTCTCTTCCCTGTATCAAGTTTTTAAATTCTTTTTCTATGACCATATAAATTTTGGGAAAACTTCTTATAAATATTCCCTATGTTTCTATGTATTAGACTGAAATGACTCATTTTATGAGGAGGGTGGAGGGACTCTAAATTCCACTTTCATCAAATCATATCATATGGACATGCTGTAACACTAACTGACCCCTAAATCTTGGAGTAGTTTTCGCTACCTGTTTTAGAAGAGATTTTCTAGGGTCTCAGAATGAAGAATACACATTTATCAACTTTCCAGTATGTAAATCGTTGCATCTGATTTTCGACGCCTTGGCAAATGAGACAGCGTCCCTGATTCTTGACCAATGATAGAGGTCGGAACTCCAGATTCTTTCTCTCATTTGAGTGAAACTTGATACTCCAAGCATAGTTTTTTTGATTCCTCTTTGGGAGCCCGAATAGCATTCTCATCCTGTTTGCGTAGGACCCAGGTCTCTCAGACATATGTTAATGCATGAAGAACAGTGGAATTGAGAGATGTGCCTGGAGCTGGAGGTTCTTTGTCCTCGTAGCTATTTCTTCAAAGCTCTTAAAGGCATTCCAAGCTGCTCTCTTCCTCCTGTGCAACTCAGGTGCCAGGTCATTCCTCATGTTGACTTTTCGACCTAGGTACACATAGATGTTGCATTCAAAGATCTTTGTCCCGTTCGGAGTGAATGGAACATCAGGAATGAGTCCATTTCTAATAAACATTGTCTTCGTGAGATTCAGCTGCAGTCTGACCTTTCCACACTCATGGTCAAAGCCAGCCAGCATTTGTGCCGCTTGGCTAATGTTTGGTGTTATTAGAACGATGTCATCAGCAAAGCAGAGGTGGTTTAGTTGCCAACCGTCTTTCTTCACTTCCATTCCTTCCCATTCCAGTCGTTGCATGATGTTCTCAAGGGTGGCACTGAAGAGTTTTGGTGAAATAGTATAACCCTGTTCAACCACTCTCTTTATGTCAATGATCAATTCCCTGTGGAATGGTGAGATCCTGGTAGTGAATCCGTAATAGAGCTCACAGAGGATCCTGATATACTGAGTTTGAATGTCTTGATTGGCTAGGGCTTCAATGACTGCTTCTGTCTCAACAGAATCAAAGGCCTTCTTTAAATCAATGAACGTTACACAGAGCGCATCTTGAACTCCCAAGAAACCTCAAAGACTTTGGTTATTGTGTAGATATGGTCAATATGCTGAATCCTTTGCGGAACCTGACTTGCTCGCATGATTGTCCTTCATCAGTGTTCTGCCAATCCTATTCAGGATGACTCGAGTGAACAGCTTGTAGATGACAAACAATAGGCAGATCAGGCAATAGTTGCCAATCTTGTGGATGTCTCCTTTCTTGTACAGTAGTACAGTCCTGTTGGTTTTCCATTGGGACGAAACCTTGCATTCAGACAGGTAGTGTGTGAAGAGCCAAGCCAATGTATTGATGAGTACTGATGGCAGGTTTTTTATGTGTTCAGGTCTGACCTTGTCTGGGCCAGGTGCTCTTTGTTTCTTTACAGACGAGATGGCATGTTGAATTTCGGAAGGGAGAACACTGGGAATGACATATCCATCGAGTGGAATTTGGTATGTAGGCAAATGGATGTGGCTATTAAAGAGATCTGAGTAGAAGTCATGGATAATATTTTCCATTGCCCTTCTGGAAGATGTGATATATCCATCAGGACATCAGAGGGCAGTCATCTTGTTCTTGTAGTTAGCAAAAGACAGGAGGGCATTACGAATACTTTTCCCAGCTTCAGCCGCATCTACAAGCACTTCTGCTCTTCTGTCTTTGAGGTCTTCCTTTATCACATATTTGCACTGCTTTGTGAGCTCGGACATTCGCTTGAAGTTGCCTAAGGCATGCGCCAAACCGCGTTAGTGAATAAGCCCAAGAGTTTTTGAAGACAGGCGGTTTTTTTTTTTTTTGTGGTTATCTCTCTCTTGGCATTCCTCACACTATCATGGAGGTGCTGAACCAGTAGATTGTATTCCTTGTCAATGTTGTCAACAATGTCATGTTGACATTCCCATGTTGCAGCAATAGTGCTAAAGAGCTCCCAGTTGGTGGTCTTTCTGGGAGTTCTCTTCTTAAACTTTGCAGTCCTTTCTCCCCATTCTGTGAAGTAGAATTTTGCACAAAGGAGACGGTAGTCCAATCCCATTTGGAATTTTGGGACAACAGCAACATTGGGGACGCTGTCTTGTTTGACAAGTCATTGAAAATCAGATGGGCTGCACGTGTAATGAGATTTGGAGATGACCGCTGAACTAGAGCTGTTACTGACTGGATTCCACAGGACGTCAAATGACTGCATGGTTGCCCATATACCAGATTGTCAGACTTCTTTGTCAAGACCCTGAAAGATTGGTTTAAGGCCCTTCGTGTTCCTAGAACAAACAGATGCCACTGGGCTACACTAACATGAGACAGGGACAAATGGATACGTTACTGGCACCCGTTCGAGCAAATCGATAATTAACGGGAAGTCAAGTGATCAAGTGATCAACTAGTTGCATCTGCTGTGAACTCAGTGTATATTAACAGATATCTTTCCAAATATAAACACTTATCACATGGTTCATTCTGGTCTAGTATCCAAGTTTATCTGCAATTCCTCTTCTAATTGGGATGAATCTGGCCCTAATTTTAGCCTCCTGCTTAGTCATTTTTTATTATATTTGATGACAGTATCTGAATTTCCTACCTATAAATATATGTGGGAAGCTATTTAACTAGAATAAACTTCTATTGTGTAATAATTATCCACAGATTCCACAGATCTCAGAGAAATCTAGGAATCCCTCTTCCCTTTCTCCTTATATAAGGGCATTTAATATACTTATAATACAATTCTATTATTTGGTCAAAGATTTTCATTTATTACCTCCAGGTCCATGTTATATTGCATTTTTGTTTACAATAAGTTTTCCTCTTCACATGGTCAAAATCTAAGAAGCTTAGTAACTTTATAATTTCATGTGTCAATCATTATACTTTACTATGTAATGATTTTCCCACAATAAAAGATTTCATTTGTGTGACTAATAAACCCTACGGATATTATTTTAAATTTGAGGCTAGGTAATTAATCTGTACAATATTGTAAATTATGTTGTGGTTGTTAAATTTTAAATTACAACACTGTCACCTAAGAAAAAATTACTGTTATATATTAATCTTTCTAACAAACCTGTATTATCTATTAGTTTCATAATTTATACTGTTTTATTAATCTTTTAACTATTTGGACAAGCTTAATTTATACTTATTTATCAAATTCTCTCACATAGAATGAACTATTTTAGATTTTTATTCTTCTTTTATATATACATTTAATGCTGTGAAATTCATCCCTCATGAATCTTTTGCTGTATCCTACAAATTTTTATTGGTTTTCTTTTTATTTTCTTTGAATTCAAAGTATGCTTCAGTTTCTCTTTTAAAAGTTAAAGTATCCAATACTAATTTTGGAGTGAATTCTTTATTTTCCAACTTTGGGAAATTTTGTATCCATTTTAGAATTTTGATTTCTACTTTAAAACTTCTTACATTGTGATCAGCAGCAAACATTTTAAGGTTTCTGTCTTGTGAAATGTGTTTAGATGCACTTTGTAACCCAGAGTATTTTCTATATTAATAAATATTATTTTGCATTTTGTGGGTCCAGATAAATTACCTGCCAGCTGAAACTGGGACTGTGAGCTGCAGCACGTCACAGGCTGACTGAGAATTTTGGAGCAAGACGTGCTCTTTGCTGCCCAAACAAAACTGTAATTCACCATTAACTATGGACAAATGTGAAAAATAAATAACAGAATCAAGTGAGCAAGCAGTGAAGCCAGTAAAATCTCAGGTCACTGAACCAATAACAACAACAAAAAGGGAAGAGAACAGAGGATATTATGTGTATTCTTTTGCATTAATAGTCCTATACATGTCAATCTGATCACTACATACTTAAGCAATCTATATATGTACTTGCTTTCCATGTTTGATGATTGGCTATTGCAATACGTCTGTTAAATCTCTAATATAGAATCAGAGAAATAGTTGAGAGGTCAAAGTACTTGAAGACCACATAGGTCCATTTCCTGCACCACATGTTCTTTCCTGACCAGTATCAAGAGTTTTCCCTAAATGTAGTACAGAAGACCTGAGCATGAGGTGGGTGAGCATGAGCTCCCCAAAACTTTCAGATCTAATGGGGCTGGAGACCTATTTCAGAGAGGAGCTTGCTCTGGAAAGGGCTGACTCTGATTTGATCCCTGAGAGCAGAACCAGAGATAAACTCTGAGCAGAATTGGATGAGGTCCACCAACAATGAGTGAATGAAAAACAAAAATAAAATGTAATAGTGCATTTATCTATTTTTTCTTAGTTCTATCAGTTTTGTCATAGTATTTTTTGGTTTCTTGGATGATGAACTCTTTTATCATTATGTATTATACATATTTGTTCTTTAATGCTTTCCCTACCCAACCACTGCCATGCTCCAGGCCGCTTTCCGGATGCGCAGGCCAGGTCTCACACAAGAATGAAATCCCACGGAACCTGGATAATGTGGAACTTTGTGACCTTGAACTCTGGACTCAAGGGGACCCAGAACAGAGATCCTCTGTCTGCTTCCCCCAGTCTCTGGTGACTCAGGAATCACACCCATAAATCACACCTTGCCGCACTGGATAATCTCCTCATCAGCTACCCTTCAGAACTCAGGATGCTCCTCCCAGATGGGAGTTTAAAAGGAAGTTCCCAGAACCATGCCATTGGACTCTACCCTAGACTGTGGGGCAGGTGAGAGTCCTACCCACCCCAAGAGACCCAGCCCCCGCAGCTGACCTCCACTACCCAACAACTGCCATGCTCCAGGTCGCTTTCCAGACACATTATAAGACACTTCCTACGCATTTATGTCTCTTGGAGAGCCTGGCAAGCTACCAAGAGTAATATCCTGCCCACATGGGAAGAGCCTGGCAAGCTCCCTGTGGTGTATTAAATATGCCAAATACAGTAACAATAGGTCCCATTCCCCTGACCCTGAAAGAGTCTCCAATCATTCGGAAAAGACAAGTAAGAAGAGGCTGCTAAAAATATCAGGGCTGGGAGGAATAGAAACATTACTGGCACCCACCTGAGTAATCAGACCATCAGTGGGATGACTGTGATACAGCGATACAGTGAATGCTTTCCACTGTATTCATAAAATGAATAAAAATCTTATGGTTCTCTCTCATTGCCTGCATTCAGTGTCTCGGGCCGAGGGCAGATGAAGGAGGAAACAAGGGCCAGACTGGTTGGTTTCAATTACAGTTTACCCCAATCTAACCTCTATTCTCCTCTGACTCTCCTCTACATTCTTCCCTACACTCTTCTCCTTCTGTCCCCCTTGTTAGTCTCTTCATGCTCGCCCATGTCCTGGTCTCTTCTTTAGTCTCTCCCAACTCTCCCTCCCAACCTTGGCAGTAGCAACCACACCTAGGTCCTAGGTCAGGTAGCACAATCAACATATCCTGATGGCCTGCAGCCAGGAGATCCTGCTCAAGGGAGATACACCACCTCGGGATTCTTCTTTTTTTTTCCTTAGTCCAATAATTGTTTAAATATTCATCTTAATTCTAGTTCTTAATATTAGTCATTTTGTATGGAGACACAGTAAGAGGTACATTAAGCTTGTAGGATGGCTCTTTTGGGGATATCTCGCTATAAATTTCAGACTACTGTACTCAGGCCAGATTAGTCTTTCCTAACCCTATCAGGGTCCTATCTAGTTGTTACTTTTGTTTTGTAGTTGTTGTTGTTGTTGTTGTTGTTTTGTTTTTTTTGTTTCTGTTTTTTTGCTTTTTAGGTCACACCTAGCGATGCATAGGGTTTATTCCTGACTCATGCACTCAGGAATTACTCCTGGCAGTGCCTGGCGGACCATATGGGATGCTGGGAATTGAACCCGGGTGAGCCACATGCAAGGCAAATGGACTATCCGCTGTGCTATTGCTCCAGTCCCTCTAGTTGTTACTTTTTGGATCATGACAGAATTTGTCCATGACCATGCTCTTAATTTATAGTTAAGTATTATGGTACTAGACCTGATCCCTTTTGATGCCAGGGTAGATTACAGCTTACCCTAGGTCCATCCCTTCCTTTGTCGAGATCCTGCTTTGGGGGTGCCAGGAACTAAGGGCACCTGAGGCTTAAGTCGAGAAAACAGATGCACAGGAATGAATATTATTAGGAGTCATTTAACTTCCCAAGTTGCAAAAGTATACCAGTAATTGTCTTCCTGTGTCTATACAAAAAATAAATTGCTCTGAATTAACTATGCAAAGGACATAAGGAGAAGATTTAGAAGTTAATATTTACAAGTAAATAGAGTCTGATTGACCAGTTGGGGAAGCAGAACACAAAGAAGGAAGTTACAGATAAACACAAAGGAATTGGAGTGCCTCTGGAACACTGTGATGGGTGCAACTCAATAAACCTAAGCTCCCTGTGGCAAGGCAAAAAGTTATCCTACATTTTCCTTTGAAAATTTGCTTTGTCATAAATTAATAGGGCTGGAGCGATAGCATAGCGGGTAGGGCGTTCACCTTACAAGCGGCCAACATGGCCGACCCAAGTTCGATTCCTCCGCCCCTCTCGGAGAGCCCGGCAAGCTACCGAGAGTATTCGATATGCCAGACACAGTAACAACAAAGTCTCCAATGGAGACGTTACTGGGCCCGCTCGAGCAAATCGACGATCAACGGGAGGGCCTTTACCTTTACCTTTACCATAAATTAATAAAGCCTTTACCTTACTGTAAGTAATTGTCAGTAAGGTATATCTTTCATTATGATTTTTTTTGTTTTGTTTTGTTTTGCTTTTTGGGCAACAACCGGTGATGCACAGGCGTTTCTCCTGGATCTTCACTCAGGAATTACTCCTGGCGGTGCTTGTAGGACTATATGGGATGCTGGAAATCAAACCCGGGTAGGCCGCGTGCAAGGCAAATATCCTACCCGCTGTGCTATCACTCCAGCCCGTATGATGTTATTTTTTACCTAATCGTATATATATTTATTTTTGAAATATGCTTCTTATAAACAAAAGGTTTTTATTTTTTTGCTTAACCATTTTTAAGTCTTAACCATAACACCAAAATTTATTATCAGAATAGGGGAATTTAAAGCTGTAAAAGTTGTTCTTTTAATCTGCATCTCCCTGATGTTTAGTGATGAAGAGCATTTTTTTCATGTGCCTTTTGGCCACTTGGATTTCTTCTTTGAGAAAGTTTCTGTTCATTTTATCGCCCCATTTTCTCATCTCACACCACAGAGACTAGCCCACATCCAAGAGAGCAAAAGCAAAGTTGGCGCGGATGTGGGGAGAAAGGGACCTTCCTTCACTGTTGGTGGGAATGCCAACTGGTTCAGCTCTTTTAGAAAACACTTCTCAAAAAACTGGAAATTGAGCTCCCATTTGACTCAGCAATACCACTTCTAGAAATATATCCTGGAGAGGCAAAAAAGTACATAGAAATGACATTTTCACTTGTATGTTCATTGCAGCTGGGCTGGAGCGATAGCACAGTGGTAGGGCATTTGCCTTGCACACATCTGACCAAGTCTGCCCAGGTTTGATTCTTCTGCCCCTCTCAGAGAGCCCGTCAAGCTACTGAGAGTATCTTGCCCACACAGCAAAGCCTGGCAAGCTCTCCATGACCTGTTCAATATGCCAAATACAGTAAAAAAAAAAATCTCACAATGGAGATGTTACTGATGCCCGCTTGTGCAAATTGAACAACGGGGGGACAGTGCTACAGTTTTCATTGTAGCAATGTTTACAATAGCCAGAATCTGGAAAAAAAGAGTACCCGAGAACAGATGACTGGTTAAAGAAACTTTGATACATCTACACAATGGAACACCATGCAGCTGTTAGAAAAGATGAAATAATGAAATTTGCATATAAGTGGATCAACATGGAGAGTATCATGCTAAGTAAAATGAGTCATAAAGAGAGGGACAGACATAGAAAAATTGCATTCATCTGTGGAATATCTCAGAATATCTCAGTAACAGAATGGGAGACGAATACCCAAGAATAGTACAGATAAGTACCAGGAGGTACTCCATGGTTTGGAAACTGGTCTCACATGATGGGGGAAAGGACAGCTTAGATAGAGAAGGGAACACCAGGTAAAGGGTGTTCTGAGGACCCGTTCAGGATGGGAGATATGTGCTGAAAGTAGACTATAGACCAAACATGATGGCCACTCAATTCCTCTATTGCAGACCACAACACCCAAAAGGAGAGAGAGAACAAAAGGGAATGCCCTGCTACAGAAGTGGGGTGGGGCGTGGGGTAGGGGAGGAGATACTAGGATTATTGGTGGTAGAGAATGGGCACTGGTGGAGAGATGGGTACTCGATCATTGTGTGACTGGAACGCAAGCACAAAAGTTTATAACTCTGTAATTGTACCTCACAGTGATCCACTAATAATAAAAAACAAAAAAAGTGAAAAAAATAAAATAAATAAAATTTATAAAACAAAAAACCCAAAAAAAGCTGTAAAAATTGTATTTTCTATCTATTGAAAATTTTATTCACTTCTCTCTCTTTTTTATCTTATCCGGCTCTATTCAAACATTTTAAATAACTTATACTTTTTCAGTATATAATTTTTTTAAGTTTGATCTTTGGTGTTATATATGGTCCATAAAGCACTGCAAAACGAATTCTTGAGCATAGAACCAGAAGTAAGCCCTGGCAGCATTAGGTGTAACTCTAAAACAAAAAGAAAAATATTTCAGTCATTGCTCTGGAGTTTTCACTGTACATTTTTTAAAAGTCTGCATATTTTGGAATAACATTTGAATAATTGAAAAATTCAACTTTAGTCAATTAACCCAGTTGACACATTTACATTGTGTAAATTACATTTTCAATTGTTGTCTTATCTCACCAACTCTGCTAATATTAATCTATTCACAAGTCATAAGCACGCAATGCAGTGTTTTTTATTTTATTTTTTTGGATTGCTTTTTTTAATTACTCTTATTATGAACAGGTAATTTTAGGTCAATTAAGAGCTATTAAATACAAAAAATTGCCTTTATTTTTATATCTTTGCTTAGCTTTGTTTTCTGACTTGCATAATTTTCCTTATGTCTGAGAAATTTTTGAACTTTTATAAAGGTCATGCTTAATTTTTGATGAATTCAGCTTTTATTTGAGAAAATGTTATTTGGGGTTGATGTTGACTTTTAGGTTGTTGGATTTTATCTTTTTATGCTTTAAAATTTATTTTCCTTCTATACTTCCCCACATGGAACCTGAATATCCATTTCTATTCATATAAACTTGTTCTGAAAAATCTCTAAAAATGTCCATGTTGAGGAATGTTTTCTGATATGATCCCTAATAAAAAAGAATCAAGATTTGACATCTGGAGTTTTAGTATGAAGTTTACTTGCTTATTTTGTTTACACTGTAGCACTGTAGTACTGTCCTCCCTCTGTTCATGGATTTGTTTGAGGGGGCCCAGTAACATCTCCATTGTCTCCATTGTGATACTTGTTGTTACTGTGTTTGGCATATCGAATATGTCACAGGCAGCTTGCCAGGCTTTGCCGTGGGGGAAAGATAACTTTCAGTAGCTTGCCAGGCCCCCAGAGAGGGGCTGAGGAATCTAATCTGGGTCGGCTGGATGGGCCTCGTACAAGGCAAGCGCCCTACCCGCTGGGCTATCACTCCAGCCCCATTTTGTTTAGAGTTTAAATTTTTGTTTGTATTTATATTACTTTGTGTCTCTAAGTCATAACTCTTTCAAATATTTCAAAGTTATCTTCTATCTTATGGTACAGTTATGATCTATAGCATTATTATTATTTTAATATCATAGACATTATTTAATATTATAGACATTATTTCTGAATATTGTCTCTTAAATTTGAATGTTCTCTTCATTTTCCTCTTGGAAGTCAGTTTTCTCTTTAGGCAAGTCTATCATTAAACACTCTTGAACATACTGAAGCTATAAATGAGTTAACTAAAATAATTTTCATTTCTTTTACTAATTTTTAATAGCACCTGAGACTTTTTCTTGAATTTTTTATCTCTATGTTTATTTTCCATTGGAGACTTTGCTCGAGCGGGCCCAGTAACGTCTCCATTGGAGATTTTGTTGTTACTGTGTTTGGCATATTGAATACATCATGGGTGGCTTGCCAGGCTCTGCCGTGTGGGCGAGATACTCTCGGTAGCTTGCAGGGCTCTCCGAGAGGGGCGGAGGAATTGAACTCGGGTAGGCCATGTTTATTTTAGTAATTCATATCTTCCCTACTTTTATTCAAATACTCAAATATTAAAATGTTAATCATAGCATCAAAGTATTAAAATAGTAATTTTAGATTTTAATAAAAACTACATTATATTCCAAAATTATATATTTGTTCTGAAGATTTCGTATCTCTTTAAGAATTATTTTTGAAAGAATGACTGATTGAAACAATATTAATTTTGCTATTTTACATTTATAATGTTTCTGTACCTCATCCATCACCAAAGACCCTATATCCCTCCACCACTGTCTTCAGATCCTTTCTCCCCTTCTTCCCCTAGCTGCCTCGGTTCTCTGTTTATTTTTATTTTTACTGTCGTGCTGGGCATAGTACCCAGGGCCTTTCAAATATGAGAGAAGTGCTCTACCACTGAACTATATCCTTGTAGAATGAACTAACTCCCCTATTATTTCCTTTGGTAATATCTCATGATATTCTTTCCATTGGCCATTGTTTATTGTTTATTCACTTGCTGTGTTTTTTTATACTCTATATATGTGAGATCATCCAGTATTTGTTTCTCTCCTTCTGATTTACTTCCTTTAGCATGGTAGTGATGGTCCAGTGGTACCACTGAAGCAAAATGCATGATTTCAAGGTTGGTGTGATAGTACAGTGAGTAGGACACTTGCTTTGCAGGCAGACAACCTCATTCACCCCTGGCATTCCACACAGTCTCTCAAATCCCACTAGTAGTGATCCCTGAGTACAGAGATATGTGTCATCTGAGTAGAATTGGGTGTAACCCAAAAACACACAAACAAAAAAGCATGGTTTAATCTTGTGTTATCCAAACAGCATTGTAGTCATTATAAGGCTAGAACTCCTTTACCACTCATCCATTGTACACTTGGCTTATTTCTAGATCCTGACTTTTGTAAATTGAGCTAGAGTAAATATTAAGCTTAGCCATGAATTTGTCTTTATACAAAAATGATTTTGACATTTTTGAATATAGATGATTATATGAGAGATAACAGGAAGTTCTATTTTTAAATTCAAGAAGTCTTCATACTGTTCCATAGAGTATTAATAGTTTTACAAACAGTGAATAAGCTTTGCGTCTATAGCACATATACACCAGCACTGTTGTTTCTGGGCCTTTTTAATATTGTCCATTTTGACTAGTATGAGGTGATATCTCATTGCCATTTTGATTTGCACTTCTGTGATATAGAGTGATTTCCCCTTACCCCCACCCCCATGGATGTATCAGGTTGCAGAATGTTGTACATGCACTGTGTAATAGAAACCTTGTGAGATGTTGGCATGAGTATGTTGGATAGTCTGGTCAGGAACGAGGCTGTCTTTATTTTTTGTTGAAGCTCTCTGTGAGACGATTCTATTCCCTCTAGGTTTTTCACTTTGTCTCTCCTACCACTTTTTCAATTACCTTTCACTCCTCCTTCATTCTTTATTTCTGATAGTTGTAGAATTATGTTGGATCCAAAATATGGCATGGCAGTAAACTGCATAGGAAGAATATTCTATAGTCTTGGTTAGATCTTAGTTTCACAGTAGGTTTTTGTCATGAGTGATAAATTTGAGTGTTTCTCTAAAGGTAAGTTTTCCCTATAATGATCTCTCCTTTCATCCATGCCTCATAGCTACAATCATTTTCTTTTTTTAATTTAAATTTTATTGAATCATCGTGAGATATTTACAAGCTTTCATGTTTGGGTTACAATCACAAAATGTTCAAACAACCATCCCTCCACCAGTGCACATTCCTCACCACCAATATCCCCGGTATACACCCCCCTTCCAATCCCCCCACTGCCTCCATGACAGACAATATTCCCCATATTCTCTCTCTACTTTTGGGCATTTATGATTTGCAGTACAGATACTGAGAGGTTATCATGTTTGGTACATTATCTACTTTCAGCACACATCTCCCATCCTGACCGTTTCCTCCAGCCATCATTTTCTTAGTGATTCCTTCTCTATTTCATCTTCCTTCTCCCATTTGCTCATGAGGCAGGCTTCCATCTAGAAATACAAATGGCCAAAAGGCACATGAAAAAATGCTCTATATCACTAGCCATCAGGGAGATGTTAATACAAAACAACAATGAGATATCATCTCACACCACAGACTGGCACACATTCAAAATAACAAAAGCAACCACTGCTGGCATAGATGTGGGGAAAAAGGGACATTCTTTCACTGTTGTGGGAATGGCCTCTAGTCCAGCTTTCTGGAAAACAATATGGACAGTTCTTCAAAAACTAGAAATTGAGCTTTCATATGACCCTGCAATACCACTTCTGGAAATATATCCCTAGGATGCAAAAAAGCACAGTAGAAATGACAACTATACCTATATGTTCATTGCAGCACTGTTCACAATAGCCAAAATCTGGAAACAACCCAAGTGTGCTACAATCATTTTCCTTTAGTTCTTAACTACAGGTATGAAAGAATTTTTTTCCTGAAAAATCTCTCCACTGGAGAAACAATCTTCATTACAGAAAAGGTCTGGGATTACTTTGCAATGGATGCTTATCTCTTTCTTTCCCCTGTCTACATTGCAAGAAGATATTTATTTAAATCTCTCTTTTTCTTCTGCTTTGGTTGTAGGACCACACCTGAAGGTGCATGGAGGCTACTCCAAACTCTGTACATACAGATAACTCCGAGTCATCCTTGTGAATATGTGTGGTACCAGATATCAAACCATTTACTGCAATCAATGTGTTGTCTCTAAAGTCTTCACAAAGGATATTTTCTAGAAAGTTCTTGGCGAGAGTGCCAAAGAACATACACTCACATAAAATTCTTTAGCTTTACTCTATTGAGTCTATACAATCTCCAAAAATTTGTCACATTTACTAAATTATTTCTAGAATTTAAATCATAGGTATCACAAATTCAGAGAAGAACTGTTTTATTTCTCTAAGAGTATTTGACACTTCAAATTTGGGTTACTGAAGTTTATCACACAATTCACTTTGATAAGTCTAAAGTTCTTGATTTTCAATTTCTTAATTTTCATGTTGTCAGGATGAGGTTGATGTTCAACCTTAATATGTGAGAACTAAAATATCAATGCTTGACTAAAGATCGTTTATAATGCAAACATTTTCTCAGATATAATTACATCTAAGAAGATTAACTTACCTATTTTATTAGGTTTTTAATTTTATTTTGGCATAAGACAGTAACCTCAATTAATCATATTTCATTCCTTTACAAATATGGAAGGAGCTAGTCATCAAGACACTCATGTACATTTTAAATGAGTTAAGTAAAAACTTTTCACTAGGCACAACTTTTGCTATTTGTTGTCATGGCTTCATATTTCCAAAATAGAGAATATAATTTTGTGGGGAGAGGGACTCTTTAGCTGTTTTGTGGACCATCATGGCTACAGGTGGTGATATGTGATATAGAGGATTTATATTGCTGAGGATAAAATTTGGAGATTCACAGATATAAAGAAAATGCTTCATTTCTTTGGTCTATATTCCTGTACTTAGAATATTCATATTTTAAAAAAAATTAGTAAGTCTAAATTGCTCTAATTCAAATTTTACATGTATAAGTTTTACTTAGCCACATTACTTTTGTGGTATTTCATCTGTAAAAAAGGCCCTCCCGTTGATCATCGATTTGCTCGAGTGGGCCCAGTAACGTCTCCATTGGAGACTTTGTTGTTACTGTGTCTGGCATATCGAATACGTCACGGGGAGCTTGCCAGGCTCTGCCGTGAGGGCGAGATACTCTCGGTAGCTTGCCGGGCTCTCCGAGAGGGGCGGAGGAATCGAACTCGGGTCGGCCATGTTGGCTGCGTGCAAGGCAAACGCCCTACCGCTGTGCTATCGCTCTTTCCTTTTTTCTTTTTTGCTTTTTGGGTCACACCCAGCGATGCTCAGGGGTTACTCCAGGCTCTGCACTCAGGAAGCACTCCTGGCAGTGCTCGGGGGACCATATGGGATGCCAGGGATTGAACCCGAGTAGGCCACATTCAAGGCAAATACCCTAACTGCTGTACTATTACACTGGCCCCCTCTCTAATCTTATACTAAAAATGCTGTTTCCTACAGTAATAGCTTATAAATTATTTTACTTTGTCTACCAAATAGGAAAACCGTATTGAAATAAGGATAACATTACTACCATCAACTTAAATGTTTGAAGTTCAAGGGTTATTTTGTTGTTTGCTTCATTGATTCTGCAGCCTAGACAATATTCTACCAGGATATACATCAGTGATTTTTTTACAGGAGTTGGTGGAGCACATCTGGTGGTGTTCATGGTTGACTTCTGGCTCTGCACTCAAAGACCACTGCTCGTGGACTTGCTGAAACATACAGGGATTAAACCTGGGTAGGTTCATGAAAGGCAAGTATCCTGCCTACTGTGCTATCTTTCTGATCCATTTATCAATATTTCCTTAAAACATTATATATGGGGGCAAGAGTGGGAGTAGAGTTAGAGGGCATTTGCCTTGTAAGTTGCAGACTCAGTTCAATCACTGGCACCTGATACGTTCCCTAGATCAGTTTTATTAGGATATTAAGGTATCATCCATATCTCCAGCATAAACCTATGTTGTTTACTTTTCTATTTTTAAAATTCAACTTCTATTTCTTTCTTAACTTTTTTAGATATAAAACTCTCACATCTTTTGTTAAGTTGATTCTTAGATACTTGATTATTTTTGACACTACTTTGAATGGAGTAGATTATTTTCTCTTTATATTCTAGTTTTAAGTTGGTAAATGAACTATTCATTTGTTAAATGAACTTATCTAGTTCATTATTTACATTTAGGAATGCAACGGCTTTATGTCTGCTGACTTTGTAGTCAACTATTTTGCCATAATTGTCTAATGTTTTTAGTCTTTTATTATCATGACATATTATGACTAATTTTTTATATTGTGAGGTCAAATATTCATTCATGATAAAAATCCTCAAGAAAATTGGGGTGAATTAGTTTTTTATTATAATGACATATACAAAAAGTGATCATTTGACTTCTTTTTCAATGTGAAACCATTTGATACCATTTGCTATTGCTAATATAAATTAGCATTAATTCAAAATTGAAAAAGTATAAATCCCTTCACAAACATAAACAGAACTTTTTAAATATTTTAGAGATCAACCATAGCACGATGACCAAGAGCTCTACTCAGTGGAAAAGTCCTAAGTAGTCTGCATTGTCTTCTAAAGAAGCTCCTTATTGTGTCTTTCCAAACTTCTTTTTAAAGCTATATAATTCCTGTAGCAGGCCTGTGGCTGCAGAACCCTGGGAAGGGGAGACGGTTTTCTGGAACAATGCTCGAAGGTTCTTATGTGCAGCAAGACCCAGACAAAGTGACCCCCACGGCCATAGTCTTGGGGTCGTAGGACACAGTTTACTGCAGAGGATAGTGGTATGTAGAAGGGCTGTTGGGTCCCAGATGGGAAGAGTAAGGTGAGTTCTCTGATTACATGGGCTAGCTGGGCTAGAGTACTGAGAGGTGAGTTTAATTTTCTTTTCCTGGTTAATTATGACAATTTTTTCATATTGTGAAATCAAATATTCATTCATGATAAAAATCCTCAAGAAAGTTGGGGTGAAGGTGTTGGAACATTGTATGACTGAAACCTAATCATGACAACTTTGTAACTGTATATCTCACAATCATTGCTATTGCTAGGACTTCTAATACTATATTTAGTAGAAGTGATTATCTTTTCCTTGTTCCTTATCTCAGAGGAATACTACTATACTTATATTTTCACCATCAATAATGATTCTGACTGTTGGTTGATTATAGATGTCCACTATTATTTCGTCCTCTTAGTTATTTCTTCAATGCTCTTGAAGGCATTCCAAGCCGCTCTCTTCCTCCTGTGCAACTCAGGTGCCAGGTCATTCACCATGTTGATTTCTCGACCTAGGTATATATAACTGTTGCATTCAGAGATGGTGGTACCGTTGAGAGCGAATGGAGCATACGGAACGAGGCTGTTTCTCATAAACATTGTCTCTGTAAGATTCAGCTGTAGTCCGACCTTTCCACACTCACAGTCGAAGTCGGCCAGCATTTGTGCCGCTTGGTTGATGTTTGGTGTTATTAGAATGATGTCTTCAGCAAAGCGGAGGTGGTGTAGTTGCTGACCATCTATCTTCACTCCCATTCTTTCCCATTCCAGTCGTCGCATGATGTTCCCGAGGGTGGCACTGAAGAGTTTTGGTGAAATGTTATCACCCAGCCGAACCCCTCTCTTGAAATGGATGATTACTTCTTTGTAGAATGGTGAGATCCTGCTAGTGAATCCATAAGAGAGCTCACGAAGGATCCTGATGTATTGAGTTTGTATGGCCTGATTGGCTAGGGTTTCTATGACTGCTTCCGTCTCAACAGAATCAAAGGCCTTCTTTAAATCAATGAACGTTAAACAGAGCAGCATCTTGAACTCCTGAGAAACCTCAATGAGCTTAGTAATCGTGTGGATATGGATACGGTCGATGGTACTGAATCCTTTTTGGAATCCAGCTTGTTCACATCGTTGTCCTTCATCTAGTGTTCTGCTAATCCTATTCAGGATGACTCGAGTGAACAGTTTGTAGATGACAGACAATAGGCAGATTGGGTGATAGTTTCCAATGTCGTGGATGTCTCCCTTCTTGTACAGTAGTACAGTCCTGCTGGTTTTCAACTGGGATGGAACCTTGCATTCAGACAGGTAGCGTGTGAAGAGCCGAGCCAGTGTATTGATGAGTACTGATGGTAAGTTTTTCAAGTGTTCAGGTCTGATCTTGTCTGGACCAGGTGCTCTTTGTTTCTTTACCGACGAGATGGCATGTTGGATTTCGGAAGGGAGGACATTGGGAACGACATATCCATCATGTGGAATGTGGTATGTGGGCAAGTGGACATGGCTATTAAAAAATCTGAGTAGAAGTCATGAATAATCTTCTCCATTGACCTTCTGGAAGATGTGATAGATCCATCAGGATGTTGAAGGGCAGTCATCTTGGTCTTGTAGTTGGTGAAGGACAGGCAGGCATTATGAATGCTTTTCCCGGCTTCTGCTGGGAAAATTTTACATACCAACTAAAAAAATGGAGATTTTAAAAAATCAACATATTACTTACAATTTTAGAGAATTTCAAGTATTTGCTTTAATCATATGTAGGCTGGAGTGATAGCACAGCGGGTAGGGCGTTCATCTTACAAGCGGCCAACATGACCGACCCGAGTTCGATTCCTCCGCCCCTCTCAGAGAGCCCGGCAAGCTACTGACAGTATTCGATATGCCAGATACAGTAACAACAAAGTCTCCAATGGAGACGTTACTGGGCCCGCTCGAGCAAATCGACGATCAACGGGAGGGCCTTTACCTTTACCTTTACCTTTACCATCATATGTATTGGTCTTACTAAAATAAATTTAAAGATTTAAAATACATATATTTTATATGTGGGATATAAATAAACATAGCAAAATAATGATAAATGGCCAAAGTCACAAAAGTATGAAAGGGCATTTTAGATATCTGGATAAGATGAATCAAGGCAGAGCATGGTAAGCTACCCGTGACATACTTGATATGTCAAAAACGGTAACAATGACGGTCCTCATTCCCCTGACCCTGAAAGAGCCCCCAATATGCCATCAGACAGGTAGCGTGTGAAGAGTACTGAGCCAGTGTATTGATGAGTACTGACGGCAGGTTCTTCAGGTGTTCAGGTCTGACCTTGTCTGGGCCAGGTGCTGTTCATTTCTTTACTGACGAAATGGCGTGTTGGATTTCAGAAAGGAGAACATTGGGAAAAACATCCATCCTGTGGAATTTGGTATGTCGGCAAGTGGACATGGCTATTGAAGAGATTTGAGTAGATGTTATGGATAATTTTCTCATTGCCTTTCTGGAAGATGTGATAGATCCATCAGGACGTCGGAGGGCAGTCATCTTGGTCTTGTAGTTGGCGAAGGACAAGTGGGCGTTATAAATACTTTTCCCAGCTTCTGCCGCATCTACCAGCACTTCTGCTCTTCTCTCTTTGAGGTCTTCCTTGATGGCATCTCTGCACTGCTTTGCGAGCTCCGATGTTCGCTTGCTGTTGCCTGAAGCATGCACCAAACCACATTGGAGAATAAGCTCGAGAGTTTTTGAAGACAGCTTTTTTTTGTGGCTATCTCTCTCTCGGCGTTCCTCGCACAATTATGGAGGTGCTGAAACAGTCAATCGTATTCCTCGTCAATGTTGTCAACAATGGCATCTTCCATGTTGCCACAATAGTACCAAAGAGTTCCCAGTTGGTGGTCGTTCCAGGAGTTCTCTTTTTAAACTTTGCAGTCCTTTCTCCCCGCTTTGTGAAGTAGAATCTTGTACTAAGGAGAGAGACAGTGGTCCGATTCCATTTGGAATTTTGCGACAACAGCGACATCGGTCAGGCAAAACCGTCGATTGAATATGATGTGGTCTATTTTGTTGTGGAATCGTCCACCAGGAGACTCCCATGTCCAACGTTTAGATTCTGCCTTCTGGAACTGTGAGTTACCATGGATGGTCTTGGTCGACATGATGAACTCAGACAGTCTCTCACCCTGTTCATTCCATTCTAGGCCATGGGTCCCGATGTGAAGTTCTTCGCTGATCTTCTCAGTCCTATCTTGGCATTAAAATCACCCACAATGATCTTGTAGAAGGTGTGGCCTTCTCTATAGAACTTCTCCAGCTCCATGTCGAACTTCGCTAGCGTACGTGCATTGAAAGTACAGACAATCATTTTTGTATTCCTTTGTTGTGGCAGCCTAGTTCGACTTGAGATTTTATCGGCCTCTCCTTTCTCATTCTTCTCAATGCTGCCATATTGGTAAAGCCTTCAGGGTCAGGTGAATGAGACCCATTGTAATTACTGGTTTTGGCATATCGAATACACAACGGATAGCTTGCCAGGCTCTGCCGTGCAGGTGGAATACTCTCAGTCTCTCGCCAGGCTTTCCGAGAGGGATAGAAGCTTTTGGGGCAACCTCTAATCACCCTTGTAGGTGTTACCATATTTGAACCCTATCAAATATGGTACGGCAATTCTGGAAGATGGGTATTTAGTGTCTTATAATGTGTCGTGTGGCCGCTTTGCAGCCACATGGATCCCGAAAGCATCCTGGAGTGTGGTGGCAGCTGGGTAGTGGAGGTAGTGGAGGTCTGCCAGTGAGGTATTTATCTGGTCCCGGTAGGGGTAGGGTGGGTCTTCTGTGTGCAATCCAATCCCTGGGTCTCTGGTGGTTGGTGGAAGCAGACAGGGCAGGGTAGGGTGGGACTCCTGATTTTAATCCCTTTGTCACCTGTGGTTGACAAGGTGAGAATCTTTGTCCCTGGGTCCATTGAACCTGGATTCCAAGGTCTCAGAGTTCTGCTTATCTTGTTCTGTGGGGCCTCAGTCGTGCGTGAGTCTTGGCCAGAACGGCCTTGTGGGTCCAGAAAGTGTCCTGGAGTGTGGCAGTCCCTGGGTAGTGGAGGTAGTGGAGGTATAATAATATTATATTAATATAATATAATACAATATTATATTATATTCTATTACATAAATAATTATATAATTTAGTAATATATAAATTAAGAGATATAAAACCCAGCTCCTAGAAGAGAACAGTGCAGAGTCTCCTGCCCCCATGCCCGGCTGTCCTCGCTGGGGCCCCTTGGAGGGGGGTTGAGTTTCCCTCCCTGCCCCGAGCAGAGCCCCGGCAGCCAAAGACCTCCAACCAGCCACCACCATGCTGAAACCACTCGCCACACGCATGAAGCTACCGGCAGAGGAACAAAGGCATATGGGTCCTGGGGCTGATATCTCCAAGCTTGCTCAGATTGGGGCTGAGCATCCTCCACCTAAATCCTCCATCTTCCAGTTAGCGGGGGTCACACCCACCAACTGCACCCCCCGGAGCAGTGTAATCCCATCAATGACCAAGACCCAGAGAATATAATACCCAGCTCCCAGAAGCTAGGTTATTATCTTATTATCTCTTTCTTACTTTGGACAACCTGGCAGGCTACCGAATGTAACCTGCCCACACGGCAGAGTCTGGCAAACTCCCCGTGGCGTACCCTATATGCCAAATACCAGTAACAATGATGGGTCTCATTCTCCTAACCCTGAAAGAGCCTTGAATGTGGCACTTTTTAGAATCTCAGGACTAGGACGAAGGAGATGTTATTGGTGCCTGCTTGAGGCAATCGATGAACAACAGGATGATTGTGATCATGATATAAATTAATAATGATAATTTATATTATATAAATAATTTGATATTAATATATTTAATATAATTTTACTAGCATTATATGTGCAGTAAAATTGTCATAATGTGTTAAATATGAATTATCTCTAACAGTACTGTCTACTGTAGGTTTCATGAACATATCTAGTAAGCTATTATAATATGAGATGTTTGAGCATTAGTCAAGAGTTAGCCCTTTTTGTAGCGCATTAGTCATGTAGCTTTCAGAAAGAAGAAAAGGATAATAAAATTTTCAATCAAAGATTAAAGGTCTTCTATATCCTGGGAGAGTAAGAGTTGATTAATCTGTTGATGCCAATATATAAAATGGGAGGAATTTTCTACCACTGGAAAGAACATAAGAGAAGCTGAAAAGAAAGCACAATAAAAAAAAAGACAAACATAAATACATGTACATACATATACTTTTGAAAAAAATTTTATTAGTGAAACACCCAAGAATACATATACTTTTATTGGTGAGATTGAATACTACGCAATATGGTTGCTAATAGTTATAACCAATTTGGATATAATCGGTATATAGTGAGCACTAATTTTTTCTTTGAGTCTATGATGAGTTTTTCTCTTTTATGTATTTAATAATCAGTCAATGCAAATGTATTAATTATAAGTATGTGGGAATTCTGTGATGATGTTTTTAAAAACATTTTTTATTCTATGCAATGGAGATCATATTGATTACACCTGACTCAACTAAATTTTCTTGACTTCATACAAAAATGATCCTAAAATTGTTGGATAAAATTGAATTCTGATTTGTAGCCAAATTTTTGGATCAAATCTGAGTGAATTTATAGCTTTAAGTGTTATTAAAGTTAATTTCTTATATCTTCATTTTTTCAATTTAAAATATAATGCACAAAAAGTTAATGTTTTAAGTTAGAACCTTTCAAATAAGTACTAAATCTGGACTGAAGACTTATTGACACTATTTTACACACCAGATTCACTCATATATGTTTGAGAATTTATCTTATCCTGTATTTAATCCTTTGCTAGTGGGAAGTTCTACGATATCTGCAATGTCTCATATTGTCTAGTACTGGGGACATTGGTGATGGAAAATGCACACTGGTTAAGGAATGGCTATTCGATTATTGTATGACTGAAACTCAATCATGAAAGCTTTGTAACTATATCTCATAGTGATTGAATTTAAAAAAATTAAAGAAAAGAAAAGAAAAAAACTTCTTAGAGTCTCATATTTAATATCTTGTGACATGAAACTGATATTACCAACATAATCAGTCTCAAGATTTCAAATTTATTAAATAGGTTTTAAATGTGTTTCCATTGCAAATAATTGTAATTATTTATAAAGCATATATTATGCTTAAACTTTTGGTGTAAACCAGAATTTTATCTCTCTACATATTTAAAACTGTATCTCTGTCTTGTCCTATTATAATTGTCATTCTCCTTTCCCCTGTCTCCCTCCCACCTCCTTTTCTGAACACTCATTTGCTCATACCCTCTTTCCTTTCTTCCCACAACTGGGAACCATTTTTTTAATTTTCAGAAATCATATAGTATGTAGGATGCATAAATATCAAGAAAATATAACCAGCACATAGACAATATAATTAATCATATCTGCAAATATTTATCTGGCATGTCAAGAAACATATTTACAGTGCTTAGGGGATGAAAATAGATTCAGTGGGAGTAGAGTGTTATTCTACAAATCATAATAAAAACAAGTAAATGTAGGGGGCCCCGGTAACCACTCTCCGGCCCACGGAGGTGGCCCGAGGATTGATCCGATGGTGCAAGGAGGGACAACCGAATGAACACGAGACACAAGAGACAGAGTACAGTTTAGAAACAGAGAGAAAAAGAGACAGGCTTTATTGAGGGATACAGGCTGTTTATATAGGATGGGGCAGCTCAGTCAGGAGCAGAAGCAATATAACCATATATGGTAAGATCAGCAACAAGAGCTTTACCTAATATTCAAGGTAGACATTTGTACATCAAAGGATCTTATGGCAGTAGGTGCATCCTGAGCTTACATTTGTATATCAAAGGGTCTTAGGGCAGTAGATGCATCCTGGAGGTTACTATAGATAAGGCCAGATAAGATAACTGTCAGCCTGATGTTATTTGCTATAGATCAGGCATCCACTGAGGTCAGGAAGCTCTGGGAGACTGTCACAATGTCTGTCCCAAGCAGTTCCTAACATGGGAACCATGGCCAGGGTCTATGAAAGGGCTCTTGGCTTCCCACAAGTAAAAGCCACATATAATAAAATGTTGAAAACTTCACATATCTCCAATAAGGAATTGTGTATAGCTAGCTGAGACATATGATGATACTAATCTAGATGCTGTGGGAATGAAAATTAGACAGTAAGAGGTCACCAGCGTTCTAAATGTAAAGTTATATAAGATGGAATTCTAGGGACCCTTTTAACTAGCTGATGACCTTGGCCATGTTAATCAAGTTCCTATCTCCCAGTACCTCGCTAATGGAAATAATATCCTACCTAGAGTAAGTAGTAAGGAATAATTAACACATATCAAGTACTTGCAATGAACTTTGGTATAGGGGAAATCTTCTAAAAACATTACATATTGTGTTATCTTTAGCTTAATGATATCTCTTGGTGTTAAGTGTCTCAGTGTGATTGAAGTTGAAATAATTAAAAATATAAGAAATGAATAAGGAGAATTCAGAAATCACCAAAAAATACATGTTCTGACTACCTTGTTTTGTTCTTATCATAACTGTAGAAGTAAAGCACTTCTTTTTGAATTATTTCCATTTTGATCCCATTTTTGTTAAAAAAAAAAATTTTCTTGAGTGTCAGAGATATAGTTAGTACAGGGTTAAGGCAGGAGCTCCCACTCCAGGTAGATCTCTAACACCATATGTCCCTTAAACACTTATGCGTGTAAATTTGCAAACTCATGGATGTGCTGGAGTAGTCCTGATGGTCCCTAGCACCACATCCTCAATTCTTCACATGTTGTCTTACATAATTGAACAAGAATCACTGGAATGGACCAATAGATCTACTCAGAACTGCTGGGGGTGGGGGCGGGGGCAACCTCCAGATCTTGCAAACAAAAGAGGGAAAAAAACATTCCTCTCGCTCAAATATGAAAAAGTGAATACAAATGTAGGAAGAAACTTGAAAGCCAGAAAACCAGGTAAGGAGAATTTTGGGAAAATTTCGGTATAGTAATAGACAATCAAGAGGAGAAGAAAAATAGATAGGAAGCAATGGGGAGCAGGAGTCTAGGTAATTTGTGTACATTGTTGGTGTAAATGACTGGTATAGTTACTTAATCACTTGATCATGTGACTTCCCGTTACTCATTGGTTTGCTTGAGTGGGTGCCAGTAACATCTACATTCGTCCCTGCCACAAGCTAGTGTAGCACAATGGAGTCCGTTTGTTCTAGGAACACGAAGAGCCTCAAACCGATCGTTCAGGGTCTTGACAAAGAAGTCTGACCATCTTGTAGGTGGCCAGCCATGCCGTTTTTGACGTCCCATGGAATGCACTTGGTAACGGCTCTAGTCCAGCAGTCATCTCTAAATCTCACTATGTGTCCAGCCTATATGATTTTCAATGCCTTGGCAAATGAGACAGCAGCTCTGATTCTTGACTGTCGACAGAGGTTGGAACTCCGGATTCTTTCTCTCATTTGAGTGAAACATGATACTCCAAGCATAGCTCTTTCAATTCCTCTTTGGGAGACTAGAATAGCGTTCTCATCCTGTTTTTATAGGGCCCTTGTCTCTGTGTTAATGCAGGAAGAACAGTGGAATCAAACAGATGTGCCTGGAGCCGGAGGTTCTTCGTCCTCTTAGCTTCGTCCTCTTGAAGGTGTTCCAAGCCACCCTCTTCCTCCTGCACAACTCAGGTGCCAGGTCATTCGTCATGTTGACTTCTCAACCTAGATATGCATAACTGTTCCATTCGGAGATGGTCGTTGTGTTGAGAGTGAATGGAACATCAGGAACAAGACTGTTTCTCATAAACATTGTCTTTGTGAGATTCAGCTGTAGTCTGACCTTTCCACACACACACAGTTGAAGTTGGCCAGCATTTGTGCCACTTGACTGTTCGTCTTTCAATGCACGTATGCTGGCATCAGATGCATCCATCGAGGACCTGATGGTAGAAGTGCGAAATATCAAGTACGACATCATTGGTCTGACTGAGACAAGAAGGCATCAATCACATCACGCTGTTGTCGACACTAGAGAAGTTTTCCTCGGAACATGCGACAAAAGAGTCATCGGAGGTGTCGGTGTTGCTGTCAACATGAACTTGGCCATGAGCATTGATTCATTTGAATGCCTAACAACCTGAATTGGACGATTACACTTGAATAAAAGTGGCTGATTGCCAGCAGTTTCTATCTTCATTGTCTACACACCAACATCCAATTATGATGAAGGAGAAATTCAGAAGTTCTACATGGATCTGGAGAAGTTCCATGAAGAAGACCACAACTTCTACAAGATCTTTGTCAGTGATTTTAATGCCAAGATAGGACTGAGAAGATCAGCCGAAGGACTCCACATCTGGACCCATGGCCTAGAACAATGTAAGAGACTGCCTGAGTTCATCATTTTGACCAAGGGTAGCCATGGTAACTAACAGTTCCAGAAGGCCGAATCTAAACATTGGACATAGTAGTCTCCTGGTGGACAGTTCCACAATGAAATTGACCACATCATATTCAACTGACGGTTTTGCCTGACCGATATCTCTGTTGTCCCAACTGGGAGCTCTTTGGTTATTTTGCGACAACATGGGAAGATGCTGTCATTGACAACATTGATGAGGAATACGATCGACTTGTTCAGCACCTTCATGATTGTGCGAGGAATGCCAAGAAAGACATAGCCACAAAAAAATAAATGCCTGTCTTCGAAAACTCTTGAGCTTATTCACCAACGTGGTTTGGTGCATGCCTCAGGCAACCACAAGCAAACATCCGAGCTCACAAAGCAGTGCAGAGATGCGATTAAGAAAGACTTCAAAAAGAGAAGAGCAGCCGTGCTGATAGATGCGGCAGAACCCGGGAAAAGTATAACGCCTGCCTGTCCTTCGCCAACTATAAGAACAAGATGACTGCCCTCCGACGTCCTGATGGATCCATCACATCTTCCAGAAGGGCAATGGGGAAGACTATCAATGACTTCTACTCAGATCTCTTTGATAGCCACATCCACCTGCCCAAATACCAAATTCCGCAGGATGGATATGTCGTTCCCAACATTCTCCCTTCCGAAATCCAACATGCCATTTCATCGGTAAAGAAACCAACAGCACCTGGCCCAGACAAGTTCAGGTCTAAACACCTGAAGAACCTGCCATCAGTACTCATCAATACGCTGGCTCAGCTCTTCACACGCTACCTGTCTGAATGCAAGGTTCCATCTCAATGGAAAACCAGCAGGACTGTACTACTGTACAAGAAGGAATACATACATGACATTGGAAACTATAGCCCGATCTGCCTATTGTCTGTCATCTACAAGCTGTTCACTTGAGTCATCCTGAATAGGATTGGCAGAACACTAGATGAAGGACAACCATGCAAGCAAGCTGGTTTTCGAAAAGGATTCAGCACGATCAACCATATACACACGTTAACCAAGCTCATTGAGGTTTCTCAGGAGGTCAAGATGCCACTCCGTGTAACATTCATTGATTTAAAGAAGGCCTTTGATTCTGTTGAGATGGAAGCAGTCATTGAAGCCCTATTCAATCAGGGCATTCATACTCAATATATCAGAATCCTCCTTGAGCTGTATTACAGATTCACTACCAGGATCTCACCGTTCTACAAAGAAGTGATCATCAATGTCAAGAGAGGGGTTCAGCAGGGTGATACCATTTCACCGAAACTCTTCGATGCCACCCTCGAGAACATCATGCGATGACCTGGAATGGGAAGGATGGGAGTGAAGATAGACGGTCGGCAACTGCACCACCTCCACTCTGCTGATGACATCTTGGTATAGTCACTTCAATCCAAACCATAGGCTCAGCACCACAGAAAAAAAAAAGACTCATCTCCAACAACCCAGCTTAAATATATTCCTCTTAAGGTATCAGGTGTGGATGGGAGCGGGGGTTATAGAGAGAAGGAACCTGGGAACCCGGGTAGAGAGAAAAAGACACTGATGATGGATTTGTTGCTGAAACATAGAATGTCTAAAACTCACTATGAACGACTTTGTAAATCATGGGACTTTAATAATTAAAATTAGTAAGATAAAACTAAATTAAATTAAAGAATCAGAGCAAAAGTACAGTGACTATGGTGATTGCTTTGCCTCACACATGGCCTGGGTTCAATCCCTAGCACTTTTCCTTGTTCAACACCAGGAGTGATCCCTGAGCTCAGAACCAGGAGTAAGCCGTGAGCACCACAGGATATGAAGCAAAGCCACAAAAAATAAAAATAAATAAGTTGAAATATTTAAATTCCAATGACAATACTTAAGTATGCAAAGATGATCATGAGTTTATGTGTAAACAAATAGATACAGTCGTTCATTGAATTTAAACACATACACTGAAGGGGCTAAGAAGAGTTGAAGTTAAAAATCTACATGTCAGAATGTTCATTGGGAAAGTTATATGGGAGGCTTCAAGGATATTTTCTGGCTTGCGTTTGAAATCATGTTCTCCTTTGAACATGTACTTCACTTGCTTGTTCTGATATATATTTGCTCGTTTTCTTAATTCTGGAGAAGTCAATGTTCTCTCTTAAAAACATAATCTTCTCCTTCACTCTTCTCACACCTTTCTAAGTGAATTCCATTCAATAAAAAAATCCTTGCTTCAAGAAATAATTTCTTGGTACCTATCTTTAAGATAAGGTACAACTTAATATAGGTATTTACTTATAGAATAATGTTCCCACTGGTGTGTACCACAGTCTGTGAAATCTGCCAATGTTACCAAAATAATTTTTCACTTACAATTAGATCCTTAAATTGAGAAGATATAGTGGAAGTTGTTAGTAAAAATGTTGTGCAGTCAAAGTAAAAGAGATCATAAATGAGAACGGGAAGCACCTGCACTCTGCAATAATCTGCAAAATGTTGAGGCAGTACCTTCAGAATAACTCGAAGGGAATGTAGCCTGATTGAAGACCACTCTGTGAGAAGCATGCCAGACTTTCACCTTACATATTTGCACAATAAATATTTTTTATTTTATGACACCAAATTTATATTGATTTATTTGGAAAAATAATGTAAAAAGAAATAGAAAATTAAATCAGCATTTGAGACAACAGATTACATTTTAGTCTCATCTGCTTAGCAATGATAATTGAAAGTTTGGTAAATGTTTATTATTGTAATTTATTTTGATATATTTATATATATTTCAGAACAGTAAATACAAACAGTATTATATATTTGTAAAACAAATTTAAACTTTAAGTCTAGGATGATTCATTAACATGTGTATTGCCTTAATCAGGATTATGTACAATAGAGATGAAGAGTTAATATCTGAAGATTTCTAATCAGCCTTTATATTCTGAAATCAATTTGGGTATTCTTTTCAAGATGATCAATACTCTCTGTATTTAGTATAATAGCATGAGAATACATTTCCATTACATAAATGGAGATATTTAAGTTACATTTATTAAGTATATGACTGGCTAGAAATATGGTCTCTTAAGAAAATTGTACTGAAATCTGATGTGTACACTAATGCATCTTAAGAGCAGTAACCTGAATCTTGATCTCTGGACTTTGTTTAGTAATTAAAGATGATCTTGATGGTCACCTTATACACCTAAAAATTCATCATATACATAAAGTAAGTGTACCAATCTTAGATAAAATATTCATTGAAATACTTTCTTATAGAACCATACTTCAGATAGGGAACAGATTCCTAAATCTGTGATCACAGAAGCATGCTATATTTTGAATATGCATATGAATGCAATGTATGCTTGCACTTTGAAATTGTAATTTTTTCACTGTAATTTACAACCTAAAACCAAGAATGTGGATATGCATATGTAAAATTTAACTCATGTATAGTACTACAACAATATTAATGAACAGAAGCCACACATTAATGAAAAGCTGACAATAGTTAACATGCTAAAATGGTTCATAGATTAAAAAATTATTAGGCATATGAGTTAATTTTCATTGAGGGAAGAGAACCCCTAGAGCACAGAGGGTTCTTGCCTTGTACACATCTGACCCAGGTTCTATCCCTCACACAGCATATAAATTATTCTTTCCTGGGACAGATTTCCTGAGCACAGAGTCAAGAGTAAACCCTGAAAACTACTGGGTTCAGTCCACACATTAAAAAAGCAGGACACACACAGAAATCTCAGACCTGAGCAACTTGAGGCAGAGATGGCCCAGACTTTGCAATAGGCCTTATCCACTGGGTCGTTCCAGATGGGGGCAGGTGCCGTCCCACCACCTGCCCTCTAAGAGCTCCAGTGGTCGCCATTTTCTAGAAGCCTTCAAGAAGCACCAACTTCCATGTGGCCATGATCCAGAGACAAACAGGAATCTTGGACCCAAGTAACTTGTGGCAGTGATCTCTTCACATCCTAAAATCTAAAATTTTAAATTATTAAAATCTTATAATTTCTAGAGCGCAAGTGCGACTGCATGTCACATATTATATCCATAACAAGAAATGTGTAGCGATTGTATTTTCAGCAGGTATGAGGGGTGGTAGGACTGGTTTTAAAATATTGAAGTAACTAATGTAGAGAAAGAATACTTTGCAAATTTTCTCCCACACAGGCAGGGGGAGGTGTGGAATGGGGGGTGGGGAATACTGGGGATTTTGGTGGTGGAAATTGTACACTGGTGAAGGGATGGATGTTTGATGATGGTATGATCAAAGTTCAAACATGAAATTTTGTTATTGTATCTCATGGTGGGCTGGAGTGATAGTACAGCGGGTAGGGTGTTTGCCTTGCATGCAGCCATGTGGCCGACCCGAGTTCGATTCCTCCGCCCCTCTTGGAGAGACCGGCAATCTACCGAGAGTATCTCTCACCTGCATGACAAAGCCTGGCAAGCTACCCATGACGTATTCGATATGCCAAACACAGTAACAACAAGCCTCATGATGGAGACATTACTGAACCTGCTCGAGCAAATTGATGAACAACAGAAGGACAGTGACAGTGACAGTATCTCATGGTGAATTAATAAAAATCACAGTCACGGTCCTCCCGTTGTTCATCGATTTGCTCCAGCAGGCCCAGTAATGTCTCCATCGTGAGACTTGTTGTTACTGTGTTTGGCATATTGAATATGTCAAAAGGAAAGAAAAAGCAAAAAAACAAGCCCTAAATGGACACTGAATTTAGAACAATAAAATGTCAAATTTAAGTGGGAGAACTGATGCACAATTGCTTAAGAGGTCATTTGGATAGCTGAGTCTACAGGTCCTTGAAGATTTGGGGGGATGTATTGGTGATGGATGTGATGTTGAAATTATGTGCACAAAAAATCAGGTTCAATAGCATTGTAAGGTAAAGGCAAAGGCCCTCCCGTTGATCATCGATTTGCTCGAGTGGGCCCAGTAATGTCTCCATTGGAGACTTTGTTGTTACTGTGTTTGGCATATCGAATATGTCACAGGGAGCTTGCCAGGCTCTGCCGTGTGGGTGAGATACTCTCGGTAGCTTGCGGGGCTCTCCGAGAGGGGCGGAGGAATCGAACTCGGTTTGGCCATGTTGGCTGCGTGCAAGGCAAACGCCCTACCGCTGTGCTATCGCTCTGCCTCCAATAGCATTGTAAACCACTGATTCCATAAAAAGTTTTTAAAATAAAAATAATTTTAGAATATCAAAGGGAATTAGTGAAAATGGTATTTCTTATGTGATTATCTAAATTATATGAAGTAATAGTCATAGACATGTATCATAGTTACATTGATGTTTTTCATTTAATTAAAGCATGAAATAATTATTACTGTGAATTGGTAAATGAGGGAAGTGAAGTTTTCAGAAGAGTTATAAAATGTTAGTTTAGTTTAAATATGATGTAAATATTTTTAAAAAATTCAGATAATTTTGAAAATACAACATAGAAAAGTCATTTCAAAGAGGAACAAAGGACTTGAGATCAGACCAGAAACTATAGAATACATTGAGAGATATTATTTAAACACGGAATATTATTTAAACATTATGTAACAAGTGACACCTATATTCCCATATAAGTAGAATAGAGGACTTCTTATTTGGACCTACATAGGATGATTTACTACTTGTGCGTTTTCATTTTCATTTCATTTCATCATCCTGTTATTCGTCGATTGCCTGGAGCAGGCCCCAGTAACGTCTCTTTCATCCTAGCCCTGAGATTATATTCAAGGCTTTTTAGGAGAATGAGACCCATCATTGTTACTGGTATTTGGCATATTTGGTACACCACGGGGAGTTTGCCAGACTCTGCCCTGTGGGCAGGCTACATTCGATAGCCTGCAAGTTTGTCCAAAGTAGGAATGAGACAATAAGATGTCATAAAAAAAAGTTCTGATAAGATATCGCACGGTCGCGAATGCGGCCGCGCGGTTCCAGGATCTGGATTTTATAGTCTCTGAGTCTTGGCCGCTGATGGGATTACATGGCGCCAGGGGGCCAGGTGGTGGGTGTGACCCCCGCCTACTGGAATTTGGAGGATCTGGGTGGAAGATGCTCGACTCCAATTCGAGTAGGCTTGGAGGTCTCGGCCCCGGAACCTGCGTGGCTTTGTCCCTCTGCCAGTACCTTCATGTGTGCGGAGAGTGGTCTCAGCATGGTGGTGGCTGGTCCTGG
Organism: Sorex fumeus; assembly: GCF_029834395.1. Lineage (NCBI taxonomy): Eukaryota > Metazoa > Chordata > Mammalia > Eulipotyphla > Soricidae > Sorex > Sorex fumeus. The sequence goes on from NW_026606185.1 coordinate 11,472,133, forward strand.
AGGTCTTCGGCTGCCGGAGCCCTGGTCGGGGCGGGGAGGAAAGCTCAACCCGCTCCCCTCCAAGGGGCTCCGGGAAGGAACACCCAGGCACGGGGGCAGAAGACTTGTACGTTTAAAAGACACTATTTCCACATGGCACATAGGGCTTTTCCCTTGCACACAACCAGTCCTGGTTTGCTCTCCAGCACCACATATGTTTCTCTAAGCCCATGTAGGAGTAATCCCTAAGCACAATGCCAGGTGTAAACCAAGGGGTGTGGCCTCAAACCAAAACCAAACAAAGAGAAAAGAGGCATTAATTTTTTGGTTTTATTTGGCAGAAACTAGTTAGAAAGATATGAATAAGACTTTCCAGGAAAGGATGCTGTGACAAAACCAATATAAGAAGCTGAAATTCTTGTTTTTGCTGCAAACATGGCATCTGTTTATTGTAAAATTCATGATAATGTAAGATTATTTAATGCCAGGGTGAATTAAAGATTTTAATTTTTAATGAATGCGTGAATGGCAGAAAAATCACTCAATATGTGAGAGTTTAGGAGACATCTAGAGAACGTGAAATATTTAGACAGTATTGGAAGAATGTTTGACTCCAAGCTATATCATCCCTATACTTCACAACTAAACTGACTAAATACTTGAATGGCACCAGAAGGGAAGTTTAGTTGTTAAGTGAGATCATAATGCAGATTAACACTTTTAGTAAATTAGGTTATAACTATATTTAGCCTTCCTGATCAACTTGAGTTAGAAGCAGTGCCATTTAAAAGGGAACTGAAATTATAGCTGAAAGAATAAGCAGAACACTAAAAAGTGATAATTGATTTTGAATGAACATGTTTACATTGAGTTTACCTCCAATGCTTCTGAAACAATTTAGATAATTTTGAAAATGCAACATAAAAATCATTTCAAAGTGGAACAAAGAACTTAAGATCATACCAGAAACTATAAAATACATTGAGAAAAATATAAGCATAACACTCCAAGTACTGGGCTTCAAAGTTGTCATCATGAGCAAAGAAGACAAAATTTAAAAAAATAGACATAAAATTGAGAAGTTTCTGTATGGCAAAAAAAACATGGGCTAAAACTAAAAGACTGCTTACTGATTAGGAGAAAATATTTGCAGTCAACACATCAGATAACGTGTTGATATCCACGATATGTAAATTGCTCACAAAGATTAACAACAAAAGACCTAAAAATCCCATCTGAAAATGGGGAGGGAAAATCATTGGGGACTTCTTTGAGAAAGACCAACAGATGACCAATGGGCATATGAAAAAAAGTTCACCATCATTAATTACTAGGGAAATCCAAATCGAGACAGTAATGAGATACCATCTCAGACCAGTGAGAATGACACCTATCAAATATACTGGAATTATTTTGTGTTGGTGGAATGTGTTGAAAAAGAAATCCTTATCCACTGTTGGTGGGAGTGTTTTCTGGTACAAACCTTTTAGAAAACAGTATGGAGGGTTAAAATTGAGCTACCATAAAGAATAAGATCAGAAATTCCACTATTGGGTATTCATCCTCAGGACAAAAAAAAATCATTCAAAAGGACATACGCACACCAATATTCATTGCAACACTCAATGCAATAGACAGTGTTAGGGTCCGAGGTTGATAATTTCCCCTCTCCAAACCACATAGAGTTCAGCCAGTAATGCAAAACACAAGTGGAGTTTATTCAAGCCAGCTAGCTGGGGTCAAGCTCTCAGGCACGCAGGCCAAAGCAAGACCCTGAGCAAGGGAGAAGCTGCAAGTTTTATAGTCAATGCTTACATCATCCTACATACTCACATGAACTCAGTACAAAGAAAACATTAACAGGGAAAAGGGCTTACAAGAGGATATCAAGACTGCAAAAACTACATTGTTCTTGTCACATTTGCAAGTCCAGTGCTCGCAGCCTCTGAAGAGGAATCCAAGGCCAAGCAACCTGACAACATGAGCTATAGCCCTTGCACCTAGATTGATAAGGGGATGTAGGAGAATATCTGCATTCCAAAGCTGAGCTGGGTTAGGGATCTGTGTGTGTGTGTGTGTGTGTGTGAGAGAGAGAGAGAGAGAGAGAGAGAGAGAGAGAGAGAGACGGGGGTGGGGGGTGGGGGGGGAGATTGCTCTGTGTAACACTAAAAGCTAAAAAGCAGCCAAGAGAACAGATATTAACCCTTTCCAAACCAGTCCGGACACACGAGTCATGGTTCACCCATTTTCATGGGGCCTGTGCTCCTGCTCGTTTGTGAGTCAGTTTCCAAAGGCTCATCCTAAAAGTCTGGTTGGGCATCAACCGTGTAAACAAAAAGATTTTGAATCAATCTAGATGTCCAACAACAGGTCAGTGGATCTTGAAGATGTGGTGTATAAACATAATGGAATACTACAGAAGTGTGAGGAGTGATGAAACTAAGCGATTTAAAGCAACATGGATCAAACTGGAAGATATCATGTTAAATGAATCAAGCCAGAAGAAGGACAAAAACATGATACCACTTATATATGGTTTTTAGAGTAACTGGATGAGGAAATACAATGATTTGTGGGGTGCCTATGCCACAAAAAGCTCCAGAGTATAGGGAGGAGACGGGAAGTAACATAGTGAAGGGGGAGGGGAGAAGAATAGATGAGAAGCAAGAGGGCAGGAGTTAAAGGGATTCAGGCGTATTATTGTGTTAAGAACCAGTAGTGCTGTTCGGGCACGGCTCTGGATCTCTGACCACAGACAAGAACCACACAGGAATGCAATCAGCAAGCAGGCAGTTTATTAAACTGGCTAGCCAGGGTCGTGCACACACACACAACAATGCGCAGGTCCCATGTAAGAGGCCAGATCCCGACCCAAGCTACAGGGGTTACTTATATAGGCCCAAATTGGTCATTACAGCAGAAGCCCATGCATTCCTCAGTCAATAAGTTCATAATTCGACACGCTTCTTCCTCCAATCCCACTAGACTCATCTGCTTGTCCAGCCTATAGATTTCAAGGTCACAATTTACGTAAGTGCCCGCTCCGGGCTTCACACAATATCTGGGTCCAAGGGCTGAGCCCGGACCTGGGATAGCCATCTGTTTCCTTAGTAAACCACAAGGTTGTTTTTGAAGTTAGATTATACCCTCTTATGGTCATAGCTCAGGTGCCCGTACATTCCTCCTGGAACAAGCTGATAGTAGAGGCCTGAGTGAAAACTTTACTATCTTCATTGTCCTCGGTCAGTTCGAGGCTGTCCTGTCCTAACTTTACCCCCTTTTCTTTGTCACAGAGGAATCTTTATCTATGCCCAGCCTCTAGACTTCAGAATATCCTTAGGAGTTGCGGGGGAAAGAGGCTGGTAGTGCTGTCTTAGAACTAGCAGTTGAACCGCATTAACGCTTTCCTAACAAATGCTACTAGCTTGTTTACAATGCACGGTCCAACAGTAAGTAAAAGAAGGAAGACAATTAGCGGCCCTAAGAGTGCATACATGAGGGTGGTCAACCAAGGGAACTGGTTGAACCAGGACATGAACCAACTTTCCTTGGCTTCCCGCTCCTTTTTCCTTTGTTCTAGTCCCTCTCTGAGCTTGGTCATGGAGTCTCGGACAACTCCAGTGTGGTCCGCATAGAAGCAGCACTCTTCCCCAAGAGCCGCGCATAGTCCTCCATTCCGGAGGAAGAGCAGGTCTAGTCCCCTACGGTTCTGGAGCACTACCTCCGAGAGAGAAGTCAAAGACTTTTCCAGATTGCTGATTGATTTCTCTATTCTATCTAGATCCTCATCAATAGCAGCACGGAGGGAAGTGAGACCTGATTGTTGTGTGGCCAGGGAGATGATACCTGTCCCTGCCCCTGCCAGCCCCATGCCAAACAGAGCCGCGACTGTTAATGTGGCTAAAGCCCTCCCGGCTCTGACATGTTCAGGGGCCTGATCCCAGTAGCTAAGGAGCTCTTTTTCTTGATGATAGAAGACGCGTGGAACCAGGACCACAGTGACACAAAACTCCTGGGAAGCATTAAAAACAGACCCAGCCAGGTGGGGGGTCAGGCCAGTGCGCGAGCAGGCCCACCATGCCCCGTTGAGGGGCGTAACCCAACAACTATGGCTCCATGCGGGTGTCAGAGTGATCTCAGTGCACAGTTTGGTCTGCTGAGAGGGCACACTCCCGACACAACTACCTTGGCCGGAGACCTGTGATATGGTGAGGCCAGGAGGACTCTCACCCCACTGAGTCGGGGGTTGGGTGGCCAGGGACCAGGAAATGTTAACTCCTATAGCCTCATAGAACGGTGGATTGGGGCTATAACATAACCAGCAGGATACAGTTAATTTAGGGTCTGTTTGGTTCATGGTGGCGAATGTGGCCTCCATCATGGCCCACAGGGTATCAGGGATATCTGTTGAGTTCCCAGGGGAGAGAGTTGAGTTCTCCCTGCTAGATAAGGGAGAGGCGGGGAATGGCTCAGGGTTAACCCGGGTAGCTGGCAACTGCGGGTGGAGATTCAGAATTCTGTTGCGCCCTATCGCTGGACGGGCAATGGGTGTAAGGGCACGACGTATCCCAAAAAGGAGGCCATCGTCATACCCCTCCTCGTAGAGGCGTAATCCCCACAGTAAGCCCCCACCATCCCACCTAGTCCCCTGGCTCCTTCCCTTCTCGGTGAACGAAATCTGGATGGGGTTACATCGAGTCCCTTTGGCCCAGAGCGACCTTCCCAATCCACTTCCTGGAAGTTGCCAGTCCCATCCTATGCCCCAGAACGACCCTCTGCCAACCGAAGGGCAGACGGAAGCTGATGTCCTCCGGGTCACATATATCAGGTCTGCGGTGGCGGCAGATTTTATCCAGTGGCCTGTCCCTGTGGTCTCACAGCCCCAATCCGCACAAAAGAAATCCTCCGGACCCCCACAGCCTTTTTTCCTTTCGTGTCCTGGACACACATAAAACTCTGTGGCCCGCAGGATGGGTAGCCCCACCTTGTCCTCACAGTTAGCTTGGTGTGGCCTTCCCCACCTCGGCCCCGCAAGCTGGCAAAGGTCCAGGTACAAATCTGGAAACCAGGTACCTATAGGCTGGGTGCTACACCGCTCTGCCACCACTTTTCCCTCCGCCCCCTCGAACACCTGCCAGCAGATATGGAAGGGTTCATGCGGGTTATTACTTGGGTGGACCTCCGGGAGGGACGGGAGGAGGAGGAGGAGCACCATCCTCAGGGAGCAGACGAATGGTCGAGTGGGTCGCCCCAGTGTCCAGCAGGATCTCGTAGCAGCCAGAGCTTGAAAGGATTTGTAGGGTGTAGCTGTGCGGTCCAACCCGAATCGCCTCGTTTCCTCTGCTCCCGGGGCTCGACTTTCCGGACTTGAGAGAGGTGGACCCAGGGTCCGATTCCATCGACCTGAGTGAGTACCCTTGTGCATGGCCGGTCGCATGAGGGCACAAGCCTCACGAGTCTGACGCAATCTGCTGCAAGCTCTCGCCGTCTGAGACCCGTACGTCAAGTATGCTGCTCTGAGGAGTTCCGTCAGCTTCTTCCTGCCCGTGTGGGAGGCTCGGTGAAGGTTACGGGCGAGAAATTCACCCAGTTGTCGCGGGAGGATCAGCACACCTTCTGGATTCCGGTGCCACTGTCCTGGTTCCCGATCTCCTCCTTCAGGCCACCAATCTCTCTCTCGTATCCAGTTCAAATCCTCAGGGGCATAGTGTGGTTCCGGGGGCAGTTGTGGGAGCTCTGGTGAAGGAAGGGCGAGTGCCAGGGCTGCAGTGCTTCGCAGGGCCAACTGGCGGGCCTCAAAGTCCACGTGGTGGTTTTCCACAGCCTGGTTCCCGTCTCCCTTTTGGTGCCGGGGAACATGTATAACTGCAACCGCTTTCGGTTTGTCCACTGCCGCCAACAGCCGCTGGATTTATAGCAAGTTCTTAAGTCTCCGCCCCTCAGCTGTGTGGAAACCGCGCTCCCGGTAGATGGCGCTGTGCACATGCAGAGTTGCGAAGGCAGAGTGGCCTGTCAGTGTAGATGTTGGCCCGCTGACCCTCAGCTCTATCAAGGGCTTCAGCCAGAGAGATAAGCTCCGCCTTTTGTGCTGAAGTGCCCTGGGGCTGTGCTGAGCTCCAAATTACAGTCCCATTCTGGCCCACCACTGCCGCCACTGCCTTTCGCTCCCCATTTTCCATGAAAACTGCTGCCATCCGTATACCAATTTAGTTTACAGTTCTCCAGGGGTTCATCCCGCAGATCGGACCTGATCTGAGAAACTTCTGCCAGGATCTCGAGGCAGTCATGGATGGGGGGTTCCGTCTCTGGGACCTGCAGCAGGTTGGCGGGTTTCAGTGCAGAGGGCTGGGCAAAAGTGATGCGGGAGCTATCCAGCAGGAGATCCTGGTAGTGAGTAAAGCGGGCATTAGTCATCCACCTACCCGGCGGCTGCCTCAGGACTCCTTCTATGGGATGTGGGGTTATTAGGCACAGCTGTTGCCCAAATGTCAGTTTGTCTGCATGTCGCAACAACAAGGCCACTGTTCCAATGATCCAAAGGCAAGGTGGCCACCCGGATGCCACCATGTCAAGCTGTTTTGACAGGTAGGCCACTGGCCGCCTCCATGGCCCGAGTCGAGTCTCTGGGTCAGGACCATACAGGGTGAAGGGCTTAAGGAGGTCAGGCAGGGCCAGGGCGGGGGGCTCTTAGGAGCGCCACCTTAAGCTGTTTGAAGGCCACCTGGTGGGCATCGGTCCACCACCAGCAAGAAGTCTCTTTCGTAGCCTCATATAAGGGCTTGGCCATCTCAGCAAAGCTCGAGATCCACAGTCTGCAGTACCCCACTGACCCCAGGAATTACCTCATTTTCCGGGCTGAGTCCAGGGTGGGGATATGAAGGACAGTGTTCTTCATGTCCTCCGTCAACCATCAGGCCCCACATTGTAGCTGGTACCCGAGATAGGTGACTCTCTCCTTACATATTTGGGCCTTCTTGGCACTGGCCCGATACCCTAGTTCTCCTAAGAGAGCCAGTAGATGCTCAGTGGCCTTCCAACAGCTCCCTTTGGACGGTGCTGCTAGAAGTTAAGTTGTCCACATACTGCAACAGGGTTATATCTTGATGGGCTCGCCTGAAGGGCTCCAGGTCCTGGACTAGGATTTCATTAAATAATGTTGGGGAGTTCTTAAACCCTTGGGGTAGCCTGGTCCAAGTTAACTGGTGTCCCTTCCCCTCCTCATGCCATTCAAATGTGAAGAGCAACTGGCTACTCTCAGCCAGAGGGATGCTGAAGAAGGCATTCTTCAAATCAAGGATGGTATACCACTGGAGTGTTGGACTGAGGTCTCCAAGGAGGATATAGGGATTGGGCACCTTGGGATGGATATCCTCCACCCTTTTGTTAACTTTTCTCAGGTCCTGGACTGACCAATAGTCTGAACTCCCTGACTTCTTCATGGGCAATAATGGGGTGTTCCAGGCCGAGTTACAGGACCGCAGCACCCCTTCCTCCAGGAGCCGATATATATGAGGGGCAATATCCCTCCAGGCCTCTTCTGGAATTGGGTATTGTTGCACCCGAGCCGGCTGGGCAGCGGCTTTTAATTCCACAATTACCGGAGGCACATGTTTTGCAAAGCCAATGCCCGCCTCCTCCGCCCATGCAGAAGGGTATTTCCTCAACCAATACCCCATTTCCTCACTCGCCTATAACTCTTTGGGCTCCTGGAACAATTTATGCTCATCGTGGATGGAAAGTGTCAGTACATGCAAAGGGGCCCCCTCTCGGTCTGTAACCTTGACGCCCTCAGGCTCGAAGTGAATTCGAGCCCTCACTTTAGTTAGTAAATCTGGTGGTAGATTCGGAGACGCTCCCTACCTTCTGTGGTCCCGTAATCCCAAATTGGTCTCGTGAGGGAAACGGTGGCATATATCAGGTTTGGGAGGATGTTTGGACGTCCATCGTCACCTGACAGGTTCTTGCGGGCCTCCGAGATGATGCACTCTCTCTCCTCGGTGGTGAAAAGGACACGAAGGAGCTGCTGACAGTCATCCCAAGTGGGATTATGAGTGTACATGAGAGAGTCTATCAGGTCGATCAGGCCTTTAGAATCCTGACAAAATGGAGGATTCTGACACCTCAAATTGTAGAAATCACTAGAGGAAAAAAAAAGGGCCAGTATTGGTACTGTTCACCATCTGGCGAGATCATTGCCCTAACTGGATACAGGGCTGCAGTCAGCAGCCCCTCAGTGGAGGAGACCTGCTCCGTTTCTTCCACCCGCACAGGGGGTCTGGGCCAAAGCCTACAGTCAGGGCCTGAATCAGTGGAGGAATCTTCCAGGATCCCACTGCTGCCACCCTCTGGAGGGGTCCCAGGCCCGGCAGGCAAAGCACCAGCATGCAGGGTAACATAGGGTGGGGGCCATGTGGCTTCCACTTCTAAGTCAATCAGGAGTGGTTGTGTTAGGGCATGGCCCTGGATCTCTGACCGCAGATGAGGACCACACAGGAATGCAATCAGCAAGCAGGCAGTTTATTATTGCTGGCTAGCCAGGGTTGTGCATGTGCACACAGTGATGGCTCAGTCTCGGGTGAGAGGCCAGACCCCCACCCAAGGTACAGGGTTACTTATATAGGCCTAAGTCAGCCTATGCAGCAAATTTGAAGGTAACAATTTACGTAAATGCCCGCTCCGGGTTCACGCAATATCCGGGTCTGAGGGCTGAGCCCGGATCCGTGACAGCCATGTTTCATAGCTCAGGGGCCTATACATTCCTCCTGTAACAAGCAGATAGTTCCTTCTGCAATAAGCAGATAGTAGAGACCTGAGTGGAAACTTTACTATCTTCATTGTCCTTGGCCCAGTCCGAGGCTATTCTGTCCTAACAGCTGCTGCGACTCCTGGAGGACAGGGGTGGACTTGGGAGGTGGGGGCAGCGGGTGGGGGCTCACCCATGTGGGTAGGAGGTAAGGGTCTCACCCCTGAAGGGTGAGGACCAGAGACTCTTTGATGAAGGGCTGCAACCATCTAGGTGGATCTTCGAGATGAAACTCCCAGGTTAGAATTTATGGGAGTTGGTTCAGGTGCCCACGGGAGCCTGGGTGGGTAATGATCTCCTTAACCCGACTTACCAGATTTGGGGAGAATGACCCCTCTGGAGGCCAACCGACTCCGAAAGTCGGTTATTCTACTGAGCAGAGTTGTCAAACTTGACTTTCTTTACCGTGAGACCCAGATTCAGGGCCTTTCTCTGAACCTTCGTGAAGTGACCTAGAAGCAAGGAATTCGGGGTTGACTGAGTCTTCACTATTGCTCAGGAAAATTTGGCGACAATGGCAACAACAATCCCCACCAATTCCAATACCACAAAGCTTAAAATAACCACACACACACACACACACCAATTGGTCACACTCACTTGGACCGGTCCTCTCTTCACTCATGCTGATCTCACACTCACCACTCTCACTCTCACACAGAGGAGTGTGATGTTCAAATGGGGTCCACGTGGTCGTCAGGAAGACAAGGCTGAGTGGTATGTTGTCTTTGGGCTCCAGACTTCTTTTTCCCTTGGGAGGACTCTAACCTCCACTCACTGGGAAACTCTAACTCCCTTTCACCAGAGGACTCTAACCTCCAGGCCAAAGGGCCTTGGAGGATTCTAGCCACCACCTAGAGGTTTCTCTAGGGGGACTCTAACCACGTGGGAGGACTGTAACCTCACTCCCCTCCCTGTATTGGCCTTTCCTACCTTTTCCTCAGGCCTGTTGCCGTGGACGGAGATCTCGCTGGGACCTTCAAATGTTCCAGCATGGCACTGGATCTCCGACCACAGACAAGGACCACACAGAAATGCAATCATCAAGCTAACAGTTTATTAAGCTGGCTATTCAGGGTCATGCACACGCACACAGTGATGTGCAGGTCCGTGTGAGAGGCTAGACCCCTACCCAAGGTACAGGGATTACTTATATAGGCCCAAGTCAGCCGAAGTCCGTGCATTCCTCAGCCAATAAATTCATAATTCGATACGCTTCTTCCAATCTCACAAGACTCATCTGCTCATCCAGCTTATAGATTTGAAGGTCACAATTTATGTAAGTGCCCACTCTGGGCTTCACACGATATCCGGGTCCGAGGGCTGAGACCGGACCCATGACAGCCATCTGTTTCCTTAGTCAACCACAAGGTCGTTTGTGAAGTTAGATTATACCCTTATATGGTCATAGCTCAGGGGCCCGTACATTCCTCCTGGAACAAGCAGATAGTAGAGGCCTGAGTGGAAACTTTACTATCTTCATAGTCCTTGGCCCAGTCCGAGACTGTCCTGTCCTAATAGTGCTAAATATTTAAAGGACAGAGTTAACAACACTGAAAGCATGGGAACAAAACTTTAATGAAGCTTCAAAGATGCTTGTTATGATGGTAGACTGGAGCTAAGGCAGAGGCAGGGAAGGTCGGAGAGAAAAACTTGGAACCCTGGAGGAGAGAAATTGACTTTTGTGGCAGGAAAATGTATGTCAAAAATCCAACTACGAATGAAGTTGAAACTCATTGTGCTTTAATAAAGTAAAATTTGGAAAAAATTAAATAAAATACATTAAAAAGATTAGTTTAAATAATTCGCATCTCCTGAGCACTGCCAAATTAACCTCTAAGTATAGAACAAAGAATATGCCCTGAACACTCCTTGGTGTGGCCTCCTAAACTTAAACATGAAAGAACAAACAAAGATTTTTGTCTTTCATTTCTTACCCACGTTAAAATATTTAATCGGACTATGCCTTTTACAAACCTTAATAAATCGTGAGGGATCAGATTACAAGTAAGGCATAAAGTCTTCCTTCGTTTAATCTGCACACATATGGTCTTCCAAACATGCTGGGGTGATTCCTGAGCTCAGACCAAGGAGTAAGCCCTGAAAACTACCTGGTTGGGGTCCCAAAACACTAAAATGAAGAAAAATAGATAAAATAGAGATCAGTAAGGATCAAAGGCAGAGCAATAGAAGAGTGGTTAAGGCACTTGCCTTGTGCATGGCCAATCCGGGTTCAATCCTTTTTATCTCATGTAGCCTCCTAGGCATGGCAGGAGTTATCCCTGTGCACAGAGTCAGGAGTAAACTCCGAGCATCGCAGGATGAAACCCAAGAAACGAAAACAACAACAACAAAGCTCAAAGCCCAAATAATTAATATTAAATAAAAATTGTCTCTCACTCAAAATCTTCAAGTTACAGACGCTGGTGTAGCCAGATTGCAAATTACGATTACCCCAAAAAGCTCATAGACCTCTAAGACCTCTTTGTTTAGGGCATTTTATCTGTGGCCTGACATTTGGCCACTTTTAGTAGGATGTAGTAGGATGACTTCTTCACCTGGTTCCTCTGCTGATGAGAGGTGAATAACAGGGTCAAAAAAAGAACAGGCAAGATGAGATTAGGAAGAGTAAGAGTCATAGGTATGGAATGTTATGAGAGGGGCAGACATAGGTGGTGCCTAATAGCCAGGATGTCTCAGACCCTGCTCAGACACCCAAAAACAATCACCAAAACATTGTCTCACCATTGTAATGTCTTGTGACATAATAAAGAAATGCTTGCCCACCCATCTTTGTAAAAAAGGTGTAACAGTGCAAAGTCTTCTTTCTCTGAAATCCTTCTATAGGAGACCCCTTCTTGGTGCCCAACCAGATCATGAAAATGAGTCCTTGGACGCTGCCCTGCAAGCAGGAAGCAGAACCAGGACCCCACATTGCACTAAGTGGGCAAGCCTAAACTCGCGAGTCTTGATTGACAAGGAAAAGGCCAAAACCGATCCTCGGTGGCCAGCAAATTCCTGTAACACAAAAGAAACAGCTTCCCCTTCTCACATATCTCAGACCTAGCTAACCTTTAGATGTAAACATCCTCTCCTGTTTATCATAGACCCCAGATGTGATGTGAGGAAGTTGTGAGGTATAGCCTAGTGCTAGACCATGTTTTCTTCCTCGGAAATTATAACTGACCATGCTTTCATTCCTGTAACTGATGATGTTTTCCTTCTCAGATATTGTAACTGTTTGCCTCCTAAACAGGGCAAAACAATGTATACTTTGATACATGATCATCCTGTACCTCCAGTTTCTTGATTTGATTCTTCCTACTCTGTTAAATTTCACTGGTTTTTGTTATAATAATCCAGCAAATAAAAAGAGGCTGAGAAGTCGGCTCTTTGTTACAAGATCTGTGCAAGTCCTGTGATCCTCCTTGAAAAATGATTTCTCTTGGGTTCCTTGTCTCAGTGCCTCAGATTGCCTAACTGAACATTTGTAGAACAACCCCTCCATTAATCAGGGAGCTTCCCTGTAGTCCTTTCCTAGCCTTACTCTTACCATGAAGTCATTTCTTAATTCTCCCCCAAAATTAAATAAAATATCAACTTGAAATGTAAAAAATATTGTGAATGTTAGTACAATGCATTGTTGCTTTCCCAAAGACATGATACTGAGGTTTATTGGCAAATGTAATATTTTTATTAATATTTAAAATATGTACTTTAAAAGTCAGGAATATTTTACCCCAGGCTGAATTTCTTTATGTGACATCTGTCTGTATAAATTTCCTTTATTTTTAAGAAGACTTTCAGGAATAAGGCATAATTATATTCTTAACAAATTTTCAACTCATATTTAGATATAAACATGAATTGTTTGAACAGTGTTGCTAGAACACAAAATAGAACACAAACTGTAGTAAGTGATATTCATTCACACAGCGAATACATAGCAATACATAGGTTTGCATGTGTAAAATTTTATTTCTAGAGACATAAATGTATTTTAAAACATAGTATTTAAATAAACTTTTAGTAGTTTATATTTCAGTTGTTATAAAATAAAGCAGTATCTGTTAAGACTTGCCAGAAATCATTGTGACCTCAGTTTTCCCAATGTCATCTGTAGATTCAGAGCAGTCGAAATCAACTTTTATGGATTAGTTTGTAAGCATGAACTTAATTACATTAAGAATAAAACAGCCCAGAAAAGCCAACGGAGGTAATTAACTGGGACTTCCAAAGTTGAGAAATAAGCTATAGGGTGAATATGATGTTGAGCAATACTTTAATACATGAAGCTATCACCAATAACCTTGTAAAATTGCAGTGTCTTAGCTTTTTTGATTGCTTTTTTTTGTTTTTTGAGGGGCACATAGCTAGCAGTGATCAGGGTTTATCATGGATATACACTCAGGGATCAATTCTGGTGGGGGTTACAGGACTATAGGCATGCTCAGGTTCAAACCTGGGGAGCACAGCAGTTCCAGGTGCCAGGCTTGCCTTTAAAAGTAACTTTTCAAAAGACTGGGTTCAGAGTAATAGTACAGCAGGGAGGGTGTTTGCCTTGCACATTGAGACCCAGGTTCAATCCCCAGCATCCTATATGGTCCCCTGAGCACCCCCAGGAGTAATTCCTGAGTGCATAACCAGGAATAACCCCTGAGTATTGGCGGGTGTGACCCAAAAAGCAAATAAATAAATGAAGTAAAATAAAATAAATAAATAAATAAATAAATAAAAATTGACACATCTGTTCATTCCAACGAAATTCTGGAGATAATTTCTGTGCTGCTGTGCCCTACAGTTCTGAATCCCAAAAGCCGCCACCCTCCCCACCCTCCACCATCCCAGCAGCTGTATTGGCACTGATAGCCCTCCTGACTTAGACCCAGAACTTCTTTACAATTTAGCATATTGACTTCCACATAGTGTTCACATATGTTGCTCCCATAGTGGTTCTTCAGTTATGCAGATTGAAATAAAAAGTCAAGGGGACAGTCTGAGTAAACTTATACACCTGGGACAGTCTGGGTAAAATTATACACCTGGGATTTATATTTTTTTAAATTTGACTTTAGGCCACACAGACATGTTTGTTCCTTGGATTTACTCCTGGCTCCTCTGTGCTTAGGAACTCTGCCTGCTGGCAATGTCAGGGATACCACATATGCAGTGGGGGTGGGCATGGGGGGAGGTGAAGGTGTCAAATTTGAGGCATTTGCAAGTAAGGTAAGGGCCTTAGGCCTTAACCCCCACACTATCTCAAAGAGATCATCATAAAGATCACATTGCATAAACAAAGGTAAAAATCACACTCATGCTGAGGGTCATCTGATCTACTTATTCAGTTTTGTACCCTTTTACCAACATATTGCTTCACTAACAGCCAGAGATTTGAACTCTAGTTTCAACAATTTGGACTGGACATGCTCAATTATTTGTTTTATCAAGGGTCTCCAAAAACTAGTCATTTTAATTTTTTTAATAACATTTTTTCTAATCATAGAGTAAAATATAACTAACACACTATTGAATTAGAATCATGCTGTGTAGTCAATTACTATATTAATGGCAGCACTACTTTTGATTTAGCATTTACAAAAATGACCACAGACTATAAATCTTATAAAGGAAATAACCCTAAGTAACTGATGCCACATGAGAAAGGAACCTGTTTTCCTCTATTCCTTTAAGCAATTTGTATTTCTATAATCATAATCTGTGGTTATGCATTTGAACATAACATAAAATATAGAAGATATAAGCATTAATAAAGCTAGTTAGAAACATCAAACTTCTTTATTTTAATATGTATATTCCTCTCTTGCAAGGGTCATACAGGATCAGCTTTAGGGAAGACTAACCTGATGCTGAGGTAGATGCCAAAAAATAGTAAATCGAATAAGGAGACTTGAGTAAAGTTTGGCAATAAGTGAATGAATGATGATATATGAAGGTTATAACAGATAATTATTTTTATTCACTCATAATAAAGCATGAAGGTTTAAAATATATGTGCTCACATGCACATACACAGACTGAGGAACCACAACCAATTATTTATATTAAATTTATATCTTTGTTATCACAGAAATATTCATGAAATGTTAAGAATGTTTTAGATTAGTATAATAAGCAAAATGATGATTGGAAAACAAAGTTGTGGCAAATATAAATAATGAAATGCTTTGTAACAGTGGGAAAAAATAAAACTACTAAATTCTCATCAACTGGGATGAAACTGGAAGTTGTCATGTTAAGTAAAATAAATCAGATGAAAAAGAACAAGTACCAGTTTTTTTTTCCAATTCATTTTTATATTTATCTGTAGAGTACAGAGAAACAAAACAAAGCACTAAACATTATTGAACAATGACAAAATCTTGGTTTTGGGTTAAAAAACTGACAAGCAGAGAGGAGAAAGAAGAAAGGTCAGAAGAAAGGTCGGGGTGGCATATGGAAGTGGTGGCAGGCCATTGGCACATTGGTGTAGGGATGAAGATGCGATAACTTTGCTAATTACACCATAATCTTTAACAGTATTGTAATAGTGTTACCTAAGTATAATGCTTTTAAAAATAATAAAAATATGCAAATAAACTTAAAAATTTCAGAGAAAACCTTCAACATATTGTATAATATTGATATATGAATAAGTAGGGTTCTGTAATTAGACAACAGTATGCATCAAAGAGAGACATCTTGATGTTTAACACTTCTAATAAATGGTCAAAGATATATTTTTAGTTTAAAACAGTTGGGGGAGAAGAAAAAGTAAGAAGCAAATTAGAAGTGACATAAGGACAGTGCAGAGGGTTTGGGACACTTTGGTGATGGTAAAAGTGAATTCAATTTATATAAAAATCACAAACAACACATTGTAACCATGTTATCTAACCTAAAATAAAGTTAAAAAATTAATTAATTAGTTCAGGCCAGGAAGATAGCTCCATAGTTGGAAGCCTGCCTCATGAGCGGGGGTGGGAGGGCATGGAAGAGTGGGACCAGAAGGCAGCTAGAAAAGAGAGGCGATCACTAAGAAAATGATGGTTGGAGAAATAGGTCGGGATGGGAGATGTGGCCTGAAAGTAGATAAAGGAGCAAGCATGATAACTTCTTAGTATTTGCATTGCAAATCATAATGCCCAGAAGTAGAGAGAGAGTAAGGGGAGTATTATCTACTATGGAGGTACTGGTGTTAGGGCACAGCTCTTGATCTCCAACTGCAGACAAGGACCACACAGAAATGCAATCAGCAAGCAGGCAGTTTATTAAGTTGGCTAGCCAGGGTTGTGCACACACACACACACACACACACACACACACACACACACACACAGTGGCGTGCAGGTCCTGTGTGAAAGGCCAGACCCCGAACCAAGTTACAGGGATTACTTATATAGACCCAAGTTGGCCGTTACAGCAGATTTGAAGGTCACAATTTATGTAAGTGCCTGCTACGGTCTTCACACAATATCCGGGTCTGAGGGCTGAGCCCAGACCCATGACAGCCATCTGTTTCCTTAGTCAACCACAAGGTCTTTTCTAAAGATAGATTATACCCTTATATGGTCATAGCTCAGGGGCTCGTACATTCCTCCTGGAACAACCCGACAGTAGAGGCCTGAGTGGAAACTTCACTATCTTCATAGTCCTTGGACCAGTCCGAGGCCGTCCTGTCCTAACAGTAGGAGGGTGGGAATGTGGGGGTATCTGGGGATATTGGTGGCAGGGAATGTAAACTGGTGGAGGGATGGGTGTTTGATCATTGTGTTATGGTAACTCAAACATGAAAACTTGTAACTATATCTCGAGGTAACTCAATAAAATAAAAAAAATAACAAAAACCAGATTTATATGTTTTCTTCTGTATTTTGATATATTTTAATGGTAAATGTAAGAATCCTAAAAAACTAGGCTTTTGGACCCACTACTCTATAATTTTATTCAAAATATTAGATTTTCACTTTACATAATTACCATCTGAAGTAAATATAGATACGGCAAATAATAGTACTTGTAAATTATGTATATGTTTTAAATATTACAAAATATCTTAAAGTGAAAGGTAAAGGTAAAGGTAAAGGCCCTCCAGTTGATTGTCGATTTGCTCGAGCGGGCCCAGTAACGTCTCCATTGGAGACCTTGTTGTTACTGTGTCTGGCATATCGAATACTCGCGGTAGCTTGCCGGGCTCTCCGTGTCTGACTTAAAGTGAAAAGGGCTGAGAAAAAAAATTAATTAGTTCAACTTTCTCTTAGGTACTCTGAGTTTTCTGAAAGTTCTCAAAAAGCATTTAGTTGTAGTTTTTGCATTTTAAAAAATTTTTCTCATAAATATGATACTGTGATTAGTTTATTGAACTGAATATTTGTGTGAAGCACAGTACACAAATATTATTGCATCAATAGTTTAAAATCTGCCAAGAAATAAAATTTTGTTTTTATATTAATTGTGTACATTTATTTTCTGTTATTTCTTAGTTACTGGCATTTAGTTTGTGGTGATTCAATACTTTGTTACTTCTGACAGCACTAATCTGATAGCCATTGACATATTGGCTTTCTCACATTGTCTTCTTCCATTCAAAGTATAAATGATTGGGTCAGAGATATAGTATAGGAAAGATACTACTTGTTGCAAATGGCTGACCTCAAATTCATCCCCAGTCCCACACATGTCACCATGAGGCCTGCCAGGGTGATCCCTCATTGCAGGCAGAGCTAGAAGTAAGCTCTGAGCACTTCCGGATGTGGTTCCAAGACAAAACAATTTTTTTATCATAAAGTTTAATTATGATTCAGAAAAAATTGGGTGAATAACCTTCTCTGAAAAAATATATTGACTCTGTGTACAGATTTTTTGTGCAGTTATTTTGGGGGAGAGGAGATGGTAAGTTAACTTACCCTATTTTCTATTTTGTAAATGACAATAAGTCCAGTTTCCAGTTTGATTATAGAGATGCATGTGCCCAAAATGGCTGAGAATAAATACAGTAAGAAAAGGAAAAAGCTAAGGACATGCAATAGGCTCTAAGAGAAAATCTCAGAAATACCCAAATCAAATTGGCAACAAAGAGCTTTTAGCTGGAAAGTGAAGTTCTTTTCAGTCATCTTTGTCTTTCGCTCCATGTTTGAGGATGCGTGTTAACTCAATGTAATTAAAATTTCCCTTTTTGTCAATAGGTGCTTCTCTATACAGCTCATCCACTTCCTCATCTGTAAACAGATCTCCCATTGTGGTAAACAGTTCTCTCAGGTAATCTTCCTGAATGGTACCAGTGGCTTCTTCATCAAAGCAAGCAAAGGCATTTGATGACATCTTCTGGATCTGTGCCATTTAACTTCTCACCAAACATCGTGAAAAACATGGTAAAATTTATGGGACCTGGAGCCTCACTCATCATGGTATCTAGATACTCATCAGTTGCATTTTTCCCCAGGGAGGCAAGCATATCATGCAGATCTTCCTTGTCAATGAAACCATCTCTGTTCTGATCAATCATGTTGAAGGCTTCTTTAAACTCCTGAATCTGTGACTGGTCAAACATTGCAAACACATTGGATGTTGTGCGCTGGGGGCGCTTCTTGGTGTTCTTGATATTTGCCCTTTTACTTGACATGGTGGCAGTTAAATCCGGCACAGACGCAAGAAGCCAAGTACCTGCGAAACGTCCTAGGAACCGCCCCCCCCCAATTTTTTAAAAATATCATTTAAATGATATAAAATGAAAGAGGTGAGAATCAGTCAAAATAAGTAAACTCAAAATTGTATTTTCAGTGAAGCAAAATAGTTTTAATTAGGGACTAAGAGAGAGGTAGAACTTTGTCATATGTAAAAGATAGTTGAAATAATGAACAAGATTTGGAATATGGATGATTCTATACGTTAACAGATAATTCAATATTTCTTGAATAATAGCAATTAAAAATTAAAAAGTATAGGCATCTTTCATTGAAATAGTTTATTCAATAAAATCATATAAATATACAAATGAATAAAAGGTAGTATAAAACCAAAATTGAAGTAAATTCTAAGACCTCATTGACTGTTTTTGAAGACCTTACCATTTATTTATTTATTTATTTATTTTTATGTCAGAGAACTGCTTTCCAGCCATTGATTAAGCTGATTGAATTGAGCATGAACTGCACGTTACTTTAAAACTTTTTCTTTAATTGGGTTCTGTGAGATAGATCATAACAGAGCTGTTCATAATTGGGCTTCAGTCATACAATGATCTAGCACCCATCCTTCCACCAGTGTACATTTCCCACCACCAATGTCCCCCATTTTCCCACTATCCTTCCCCCAGCCCCTCATCCCCAGCCTCCCTCTATAGGAGGCACTTTACTTCTTGCTCTCTCTCTCTCCTTTTCCTTTTGTGCATTATGATTTGCAGTATAGGTGCTAAGAGATCAGGGTTCAGGGCATTTGGTATTTTTAACAGGACAGTAAGGCTGGAGTAGCTTTTCAATTGGGTGACTGCTGTGAGGTGTGGATGTGACTGATATTTAGAGAGATAAAAATTACCTTGTCCGTGAGTAAATTTAAATATATGTATGATATTCTAGTAGATAATTTAGGATGCTTCAGAATAAATTTAATATTTACTAAAAAGTTTAACATCAACAGTCAGAATGTATTAGAAAACATATAAGATTTAGCAAGAATGTTAGGTTATGCTAAGAATGAAAATCTCTCATAAACAAAGTTATTCTTTTTTTACCTTATTAATAAATCTAAAAGTTTGATATCGCTAGGTAAAGGTAAAGGTAAAGGCCCTCCCGTTGATCGTCGATTTGCTCGAGTGGGCCCAGTAACGTCTCCATTGGAGACATTGTTGTTACTGTGTCTGGCATATCAAATACTCTCGGTAGCTTGCCGGGCTCTCCGAGAGGGGCGGAGGAATCGAACTCGGGTCGGCCATGTTGGCCGTGTGTAAGGCGAACGCCCTACCCGCTGTGCTATCACTCCAGCCCTTGATATCGCTAAGTTCTAAATATAATTTTTTATTATTATTGCTCGAGCGGGCCCAGTAACATCTCCATTGGAGACTTTGTTGTTACTGTGTCTGGCATATCGAATACTCTCGGTAGCTTGCCGGGCTCTCCGAGAGGGGCGGAGGAATCGAACTCGGGTCGGCCATGTTGGCCGCTTGTAAGGCGAACGCCCTACCTGCTGTGCTATCGCTCCAGCCCTGTTTACCTTTACCTTTATTATTATTATTTTTTTTGCTTTTTGGGTCACACCTGGTGATGCCCAGGGGTTGCTGTTGGCTCATGCATTCAGGAATTACTCCTGGCAGTGCTCCGGGAACCATATGGGATGCTAGGAATCGAACCTGGGTCGGCCTTATGAAAGGCAAATGCCCTACCCGCTATACTATCTCTCCAGCTCCCTAAATCTACTTTTATTTTTGTATAAAAATAAAGGGCTGGAGCGATAGCACAGTGGTAGGGCGTTTGCCTAGTGTGCAGCCAGCCTGGTTGAGCCGGGTTCGATTCTTCTGCCCCTCTCAGAGAGCCCAGCAAGCTACCGAGAGTATCTCGCCTGCATGGCAAAGCCTGGCAAGCTCCCTGTGATGTGATGTATTCAATATGCCAAATGCAGGAACAACAAGTCTCAAAATGGAGACATTGCTGGGTCTGCTCGAGCAAATCGATGAACAACGGGAGAACAGTGTAGACAGTGCAATAAAAATGAAAATTATACCTAGAGAAAATGTTTTATACAAACATTTATATAAAAATATAAATACAAAAACATTTTAAATAAAACATCTTAAAATGTTTCACATAAGATGCTTTATATAAACATAGCATTATTTCAAACACATAAGCTATCTCATTTCATTTTTCAAATAGGGCCAATCACAGAATATCTCAGGGAATTCGGGACCATTAACTACCCTGGTTCCTCGGCTAGTGCTGCAGTGCTCCAAAGTCAACAAGTTTATACAGAATGGTTATGGAGGATAGGGAACTCACTTGAGACCAGGGATTCAACAAAGTCGCTTGCACATTTTTTATGTGTATTCTGATACTTGGGGTATATTGAGTCCTGGCTATTTTTGTTCTTTAGTGTGTATCATATTTTTTCTTATTAATATTTTACAATATACACTATCATTGTTTCACATTTATGTTACTGATGCACAATACCCATCTAGAGTGCCAGAATTCTTCAGCCATTCTTATCTTCAGGTAAATGGTATGCATTTTTCTTTACTTCTGAGTATTTGTAATACAATAAAAAATAGCATTACTTTAAGTGACTATAATCAAAATATTTTTATTTGAAGCCCAGTTTAAAAATAAATCTAAAGGGTATCCATGTTATCATGACTTCCTTTTTTAATTTATTTCCATCATGATTAGGAAATATTAAATTCACTGTTTCTTACAAAGCTTTTCAAAGTTGAGTTTCAGGCATACAATATTGCAGCACTGATGCCACCAGCAGTGTCAATTTCCCTCCATCAGGTTCCCTCCCATACCCTCCTCATATCCGTTTTTAAAAGAAGTTTTTTATTTACAAAGCCAGGATCACCTTATTCCTCAAGGCATCTGACACTTTCAGTTCACTAAGGTTTTTGTGTTTGAAGGACTTTCTCGGGATGCGAGACGTGTGCTGAAAGTAGACTATAGCTGAACACGATGGCCACTCAATACCTCTATTGCAAACCACAACAACCTAAAGGAAAGAGAGAGCAAAAGGAAATGCCCTGCCATAGAGGTGGAGTGCGGTGGGGGGAGGATGAGGGGGTGGGAGGGCAACTGGGTTCATTGGTGGTGGAGAATGGGCACTGGTGGAGGAATGGTTACTTGATCATTGTATAACTGAAACCCAAACACGAAAGTTTGTAAATCTACAACTATACCTCATGGTGTCTCACTAATTTAAAAAAAAAGAATGAAAAGAATTTGTCATGGAAGGATGTAAGGCAAATTTAGATTGAATGTGTACCTCACAAAAGAAAAGAAAAAGATTCTCCTTTATTCTGCTTTTTTTTAATTGTCACAAGCTAAAATATAAATCTCTAGGAAAGAGGGATTTATTTGTTTTTATGCCCAATAAGAAGAAATAGTATGAAATTTCTTAAATAACCATTTCAAAAAATAATTAAACAAAATGCTGTGAAGAAATAAAACATTAAATATTTTTTAAAATGTTTTTTAAAAGCATCTTAAAGACACACAAAGCTTTCTTTAGTTGGTCAGAAATTACATTAGATAAAAAACTTTATATTAAAAATTTCATTGTATGCACATTTTATTGTGAATTAAATCCTCAATGTGGAAGTATAGGTAAAGATTTTTATGAGCTTTACTTAGACACTCTGACATTTTACACATTTTATGTAAATCTCACACAAAAGTCTTATTTCTCTTGAACAATTACTGATAGTCTAGCTCATTTATTTTGCCACTGCCAAAAGAAAGGAAAGCCATATTGATTTCATTTAGAGATTACTTTAGGGCTTGACAAAGTGAATTGAACAGATTAAATTGAATAGACTCAGTTTCAACTAACAATTTTAGGACCTGAAGCTGTGACACTAAAAACTAACTTCATTGCAATTTACTAATATCACAGAGTTACTATAATAGTAAAATTATTTGTAATATTTGAAAGAAACTTGAAATGTTCCTAAGAATCATGTGTATAAAAGTGGAAGAATTTTGGTAGTTTGAGAATTAAATTCTATTAGTTCACCAAATATTTTTGTTTTTGATTCTGTGTTCAGAGAATACAACTTGAGGGACTCAGGGGATACAGCAGATTGAATCAAGTTTGGATGAATGCTAGGCAGGTTATCAACACACTGTACTATCTCTCTGATCCTCAAGTATGTGTTTTGGTTCATGGTCTTCAGGATCCAAGAGTCACAGTTTTAGGCATTAAGTAAATATGTCCAGAGTTTGTGTGAAAACATTGTTAAACATTTCTTTTGGGCTTGTAGATTCATGTAACAGATGCAAGTTTGAAGAAATATGACATATCTTGCTTTTTCTGATTATTCAGCCCTTCTCAGAGAGCCCAGCAAGCTACCGAGAGTATCTTGCCCGCACAGCAGAGCCTGGCAAGCTACCTGTGACGTAATCGATATGCCAAAAACAGTAACAAGTCTCACAATTTGTTATGAGACGTTACTGGTACCCGCTTGAGCAAATCGATGAACAATGGGAGGACAGTGCTACAGTGCTACAGTGCTACTTATATCTGACTATATGTTTTCTATTTGGTACAACTAATGGGAAAGAGTTAAGTTTTTAATGTTTCTGTTGTTCTGGAAAGAAAGAATTTTGAAGGTAGATTTTTTGTTGTTGTTGATTTACAAAAAGTAATGTGATGTTTGTAGCACTTAGTTTATGAACTGACATTTGCATTTGCTTTATGCATAATTCCCCCATATCAAAATGATGTTTTAATTTACCTTGTCAATTAAACCACCATTCATTTTTGTTAAATATTGCAAAGAATATTTGTATGTTTAGGATATAAGCAACATAAATCCCAAATCTTTTGTGAGAGTAAAACTGAATTAGTTAAGTGCTGAATTTTGCTTCAGGCTTAAAAGTAATATAAGGGAGTAGAAAAACTATTTGAATTAAAGATAGGCCTTGTAAAGTAATAAATTTTAGTGAAAACATTTACACTAACACCTACTTATGTTGTCATTAAGTAAATTACAAAAGAATTAAAGAAATATGGTGATTCTTATAGATTAAAATAGACTTTGAAGTCATTGACTGATATAATATGTACCTTTTTAAAATTCTGATTCAAGTGTTAATTGAATTTTTTTAAAAAACTAGGAGATAATGAGGGAACTCAGATTTTAGTTGGAATAGGGAAAGGAGGGGCAAAGCTTTTAATGACTGTAATTAAAGTTACTCAGATACTGTCAGAGATATCAAAGGCTAGAACACATTAATATATCCCTGGACTGCATCTCAAACAGTATGGCAGAAGTAACACTGCTGGTTATAAAACATAAACCTCCTTTCAGAAAAACACTCTCAGGGTTCCCTCCCCTTTACATCCCACAATCATCTGCCTATTCCACAGATGTTTGGAAATAACATCCAATTCCCCCTTTTTTTTTAAGCTCAAACTTCTATGTGCCCTGTACCAGTTTTCATTAATGATTGCATAACTGTATCTACTGACAGATATCAGTTATTCTCTACATACCTCACACTCAATCCTCCACTATGCACGTGTAGTTTCTTTCTATAAATCCAATCCCCCACCCATGACTCTTCGCCATTCATATTGCAAGGAATGTATGTACTATATACATTCATTCATCCTATAGCCTTGCATACAAAGATATGTATGTAGCACTGTAGTACTGTTGTTGTTCACTCTTGCTGTTCATTGATTTGCCCAAGCCCAATAACATCTCCATTGTGAGACTTGTTGTTACTGTGTTGGGCATATCGAATACATCACGGGTAGCTTGCCAGGCTTTGCCATGCAGGCGAGATAGTCTCGGTAGCTTGCCGGATTCTCTGAGAGGGGCAGATGAATCAAACCTGGGTCGGCCAGATCAGTGGCATGCAAGGCAAATGCCCTACCCGCTGTGCTATTGCTACCTGTTATATGTAAAATACATAACATATATAAATGATCTAAATCACATATTATACCTATACAACGGAAACATCATGAAGCTATTAAAATTATAGCACTGGGATAGGAGGGATAATACAGTGGGTAAAGCACTTGCCTTGCACACAGCTGACCCAAGCTCTATCCACAACACCCCAAAGGCCCCTCAAGCACCGCCAGGAGTGATCCCTGAGCACAAAGCTAGGAGTACGTCCCATCACTGGTTACTCCCAATCACTGCCAGATGTGACCCAAAGTTCAAAAAAAATTTATAGCACCAAAGTACACTATTGGCAGTGAAAGGTGACTATAATATATTACTAACTGAAAACAATTCGAAGCAGTATATCGTGAAACAAAATTGACTGTTTAACAATGCTTATTTTTCCACAGAAGAATTCCTAGTGACCATCATAAGTCAAAAGAGTGATCTGGCTAATACATAACCTCCTGATGAGAGGGCACTTTGTTGATAAAAATGACCCCCACAGAACAAACCATCATCTCCATGCTGTTTTACAGGTCTCTTCCTTTGGGTTAGGATAAATCCACAGGAAAGCCCACAATCATCTCTTCCCTCCTTTTATGCTTGTGGGCCTTTGATCAGTCCTGTTTTCTGTCCACTAAGCCTGGTGAGAGATGGGCAGAAGCAGTTTGAGCCCACTGGCGGTCATTTCCGCCTCCCACTCCCCCAT
The DNA here is from genome assembly GCF_029834395.1 of Sorex fumeus. NCBI lineage: Eukaryota > Metazoa > Chordata > Mammalia > Eulipotyphla > Soricidae > Sorex > Sorex fumeus. Next base: position 11,497,228 of record NW_026606185.1, read on the forward strand.
CAGAGATAGGTAGTTCTGGTGGGTTTTGGAAAGCCCAAGTTCATCAAGACACTTAGATCTCCTTAGATGCTTAGATGCTGACTGAATTCAACAGATCCTGCACTTTGTGCAATGACCACGCCAAGGGATTCCATTCCATAATGTAATTCTCTTAACTACAGTAGCAGTTATACAATATAATTTTACTTAACTTGAAACTTTATAACACTGTAGAAGCAAAAGGAGTTTTAGTAGGAAATGTAGCTTCAGGATAATTATGCTGACTCAGTATAAAGAGTCAACACTCCAGAAAAATAGTTTTCTCTCACAAGAAAAACTTGCTAATGAAAAATATGTAGAGGAAATAAGCAGAAATATTCTGATTTTTCTGTTTATAAAAAGTTTGGCAGGAGAAAAGGAAAGATCAAATTATTTTGAAATATGCTATTTTGGCTTTGACAACTAACTAGAAATAGGAAATAATATATAAATGTCTTTAAAGTCACATAATATATAATATCACTGAAAAACATTTTCTGTAATGAGCAATATCAAATCATATTCTAAAATCATTCACTAAGCCTAGGTAGAAATTATTTCACATCAGTATGAGAAATAACATGATAAATTATGATTACTTAATTTCTACTAAAATGAAGACTTATCCTCAAGTTTAACTCTAGTTATACAAGGAACCTACTAAAATTTATCCATCAGTAGCACTGTCCTCCCATGTTCATCAATTTGCTCGAGCGGGTCCAGTAACGTCTCCATTTTTGAGACTTGTTGTTACTGTGTTTAGCATATTGAATACATCACCAGTAGCTTGCCAGGCTTTGCCATGCGGGCGAGATACTCTTGGTAGTTTACCAGGCTCTCCAAGAGGGGTGGAGGTATCGAACCCGGGTTGGCCAGGCTGACTACGTGCAAGGCAAATGCCCTACCACTGTGCTATCACTCCAGTAATTAATTTTAATTTTAATTTTAATTTTGGAACCATTATTTATGAATAATGGAGTTTAGGCACATGATTTTCTAGCACCTCACACATCACCACTGTCAGTGTCCCCTGACAATATCTCAAGATCACCAACCACTTCCTCATAGCAACCCCTTGGCATATTTAGTTCTGTAGGCCTATTCTCCAGGCCTCTTAGTGTTGACCAAGTGTTAGCGTCTTACTATAACTTCTTTATATTATACATATGAGAGACTATTTTGTAATAAAATTTCATATTATTTATACTCAGCATAATCCTCTTTAGATCTATCCACACTGAAGAAAGTTGTATGACTTCATCAATTTTTGTATTTTTATATAGTAGTTTCTTGCTCTACTTATCTGTCTTAGGCAATTTGATAGCTCCCTTATCCTGACTATTGTGAATAGTGCTGCAATGAACATACGAGAGTGCAAATATCTTTTAGAAATTATACTTGGGCTCCAGTGGAGATGTCAAGCTGAGGAGTAGCCAGATCATATGAAAGTTCAGTTCTTAAGTTTTCATAAATCTCAAAGACATTATATATTATGTGACAGTGTTTTCCATAGACAGCGAAGCAGTCGACATTCTTAACAAAAATGCATGAGGGATTTTTTATCAATGCATGTAAACACTGGTCTTTTTTCTTTTTTGTTGTGCATGAGTGGTTTAACTTATTGTTGTTTTAATTTGCATTTTTCTAATGTAAGGGATGAAGATGACTTTTTCATATATTTATTGAATATTTGCAATATCTTCTTTGAGGAGATGTTTGTTTCTTTTCCTTTCTTAACTTTTGGATGGGCGTTATGTGTCTTAAATCAATCTATTGTCAGATGTGAAATGGGCAGAAATATATTCACTATAGAGGGTGTTTTGTAATTCTGTTCATGTTTCTTTTCCAACGCAGGAGCTTTTTACTTGACATTTAGTTATCTATACATCTGACATAGTCTGTTAAAAATTGATTCATGTTCCCTACTCTCTCCTTCTTTTTGACTACAGTTTTGGTTAATTATTTATTTTTTGGCCAATGATACATTTGAGATGATGAAGAGTTAAGATAATTGTGTTTCTAAATTGTGGTGTTTTGTTCCTTTCTAAGAATATGAAGATTGAGATTGACTTTAGTATTTGTTACTTCTGGAGGCTAAGAGGTAGTGCTCATTCTATGTTGACAGAATCAAATACAATGCACAGTTTTCTATTCTGATTTCTGTGGTAAGTCAGCATGTTTGTATTCACAACATTTCATATAAAGTACATTCTTTTAAAATTTATCTTAGATCTGCCTACTAAAGACAACCAGGAAACAACTAAAATTAAAATATTAGCATGTTAGTAGTCTGTTGTCCTCTGTGAAGAAAATGCTTGTAATATTTTTGTGAATGTGGTTCTAATATTTAATCAACTTTTGAATAAATATATTCGTGTATTCAAGAATCTAGAATATTAAATACATTATATTTTATATTTGCTTTGTAGTTCACTGAAAAAGATGTTTTTCTAAACTACATGTTTATATAAATTATAAAGCTGAAATTTATATATGCAGGCCTTAACTATTGCAAGTAAATTTCAAAATGTATTAACACAGAATTGCTTTAAAAGTTTTACTAATGACAATTAAGACATGATTATTACTATAATGAGATCCAAGTGTAAAATAAAATTTAATGTAATATACTTTAGTTTCAGGAGTTGAAAACACACATATATATATATATATGAATGAGAATAGGTATTTTATTCTACTGTATTAAATGGTTCTGGTTTTCAATTTATGTAGGTCAAAATCATATGGACATCACTAATCGGTTCTTATGATTTTTTTTTATAATTCTTTTTTCTAGTTCTAAAGTTTTGTTGGAATAAGAAATATAAAGTAAATTTGTCATGTGTCTAGAGGGGCAGTTGGGATTTGGAGAGAAACTGGGGATATTGGTGTTGTGAAGGTCACACTCTGGTGTTGGAACACTAAAAGCTTGAAATAACTGTATAATGAACAGCTTTGTACATCATGGTATTTTAATAAAAATAATTTAAAATGAATAACATTACAAATGAAAATTTACTATCAATGTCCAGCTGACTAATTTTAGCATGCAAGAAAAAATTGCTTCTGTGTAATAATAGATTATGATGTATAAAGAACACAAGAAAAAAATAAATAGATAAAATTCATGAGAGATCAATGGGATATCCTAAAACATCAAATATTCATAATGGAATTTCATGTAAGAAAATAAATAAAAAGAAAATAATAAGCATTTAAGTAGCTGTAAATTTTTTTTCACAAATAGATTCAAAGTTTTATATATATATATATATAATTGTATGGATGAGGTCTTGAGAACATGAGACAGGATGGAGAAGGGTAAGTCAACCAGTGAAGCTCCAAGTAAGCCATCCGTCCTAAATTATGGTAAAATTTTGTATAACAAGGGATTTCAAGCATCTGTGACTAACTGATAAACTCTGAGTGAACTCTAGCTTATCACATTATCATCATAATTTATATATATTTACAAATAAATATTTTATATTTATATATCATATTGATATTTTATATGAATATAAAATTATATATTTATATTAGCATATAAAATCGTGTAGTATGAAACTTCATGTAGTATGAAATCATATAGTACATAAAATCTCAGTATATAAAATCTAGTATATAAAATCTCAATAGTGGGGCTAAATCTGTACAGTGAGTATGTTGCTTGCCTTGCAAACAGTCTACCTAGATTTGATCCCAGGCATCCAATATGTCTCTCCAAATCCAGCAAGAAGATATTCTGAGCACAACCAGGAATAAGTCCTGGGCACAGCTGGTGAAACATGGCCCCCCGCCCATAAAACCCCCAGTCGAATGTTTATTTTCTTTACATTACTAAACAAAGACTCACTTTAAACATTTTATGCTCTCCATGAAATCCTTTGGAAACACAAGAATCATATGGAGGGGATAAATGGGGTGGTTCGTATTTCCATGAACAGCTCCTTTCAAGTTTTATCAGTTTTAGTTTATAAATGTCAACATCTATAAGTATTAAAACACTGACAAAAATACTGCAATGAAATTTTGAAAGAATCAAGCAAATAAAAAGTAAGTTATAGAGAAGAAGGCTTCCATTTTGAGTTAACAATTTGAGTTACATTTTGAGATAGTAGCCCCATTTCATTCTTTTGTATGAGATTGACAGTTTACTCAATAAGTCCTTTATGCTTTTTTTTGTCGTAAAATGCTTTCCTTTATTAGAGGATTTATTCACAGTCACAAAATTTATCTGCTTGAATTCAACACACATTGTTTCGATTGCTTTGAATTTATAATATTACTTAAATTGTAAAGTTATATTCCTCATATGATTCCCCCTAATTTTTTCTTAGAATTTTTTGGATATCATGGAGTATATTTTTAAATTCCATAAAAATATAGTAGATTTTTCTGTCTCTGAATAATGATATTATAATTTTGGTTTGGATTGTATTGACACTAATTCTTGTTAATGCTTTGGGTAAAAATTAAAACTGTTAATTTTTCAATCCATGTAAATGGATTATTTCCCCACTTATGTTTTCTTTTATTTCAAAAGTGACATAGTTTTCGATATATAAGTATTCAATGATCATTATTAAGTTGATTACCAAGTATTTAATTGTTCATGATAAAATCATAAATGGAATTTAAAAATATCTTTTTTTATTTCATTATATCTATACACATATAGATATAAACAACTGTTTTAGGTTACAAATATATACAATTGATGGGGGCCTTGTCAATGTGTGTTTCAGGAAAAATCATTGTCTGAAACCTGAACCAGCATAAGGACATGGAGACCCTTAACACAAAGGATCTATCTCAGTTGTCTTGAAAGCTGTTGAGATGCAAAACTCCAGAACATTTGCAAGTGGCTTCCTAGGGGTAGAGATGGCAGGGGGAAAGACTCCAGCACTGCAATAAAACTCAGGCAAAGAATATCAGAAGAACATCACTGCAACCCCCACACCCTTGGAAACCACAGGAGCAAAGGGCTAGAGGCGGACAACTGGGGATAGCTTTTGAAATCTAGACTTTGCAAAGGAAGCACGGATATTTGCTAGGTGCATGTGCTGTCCAAGCACATGTGTCGCCAGTGACCATGTAGCATGTGCACACAGAGCACCTAAGCACCCTTGTTCCTGAGATGTGTACTCCACACTTAAAAGCTGAGCTGTGTACTGGCTCTCTCCACTCTGGAGAAATCTTGTTCTCTCTTGAGTACATATCTTAACTTACCTCTCCTTATCTCCCATTATTTTCCAATGAATGTGTTACGATTCACTGTTCATTGTTCCTGCAATTCTTTTCTTTTAGGGAATGATGATGGGCCCAGTAAGCCTGCGTAAGGTCTACTACTGACTTTTCTTTCCCGCAAAGAGCAATTTCTACTCTACCCTAAGTACTCTGCTCCCTGAGAAACTGTGTGGCAGGGATCATCTCCTACACCCCCACTCCATGCAGAACAAGTCAAATTCAGGTACAGTTTGAAAACTGTTTTGTGGAACTAGTGGGGCTTGAAATCTGTGCAGTGCTTGTCCACAGAGTAGATTTTTTCCAGTCTTAGGTCTTTCAGGTGTTCCTGGATGACAGAAATGGGCAGAGAAAGCAGGGGGGTTCCTTCTCAGGACTACTGCCTCTCTCCTCCCAACTTTGCAAAAGTCACCAGGGAACCTCTACTGCAACAGAATGCATATGTATTGTGTACATAAGAACACAACAAATTTTCCCATATTCACTTCGTAGCCTTCCATTTTATTATATTGGTGTGTCTTTTTCCTTAAATGTATTTGTATGGTGGTCTCTGTCATTTCCTATGTATATTGCTATGTCATTTGCAAAGAGTAATATAAAAAATTTTTACAAACTAAATTCCTTTCATTATTTTTTTCCTCTCTGCTTCTGGTAGAACCATCTAGTACTGGTTTGCCTTGTGCCAAATATTAGAAGCAAAGCTTTCAGTATTTTTGACATCGGGTATGATTTAGCAGTTGTGTATGTTTTTACCATATTGTTTCTTCTTATCACATTTTTCTGTGTTTTTATTAAAAATGGATTTTAAATCTTATCATGAATCCTGCCAAACTGATTCAATAACCCCTGACTAGTGTGGCTGGTCAAAGACAGAGAAAAACATACACAGATAGAGGAAACACACTGTCCAATATTTAAGATCGCTTGGCAGTCACCAGTGATCACACTGGCAGCTCGTTTATTCAAAAGATTATCAGTTCCATGTCAAGGTTCTTAAAATAAATGACACAGACGTTAAAACAGTAGGTATGTCACTTTACAATACTTATGTGAAGAGCAGAGGTTAGGGTATTTCACATGGCCAATCATTAGGCATCTCTATTTATAATATTCTTTCTTGGGCTCAATTTTTTTGCTTATCTTCTTATCTATTTGTTTCCAAACATTCTTTTAATTCTTGTTTGATTTCCTTCTTGCATCAGTCATTACTAAATGTTGTGCTACTTAATCTCCAAATGTATTAAAGTAATCTTTCTATGTCTTTGTATCTCACGATTTAAATATTATCGTGCTGTAATGTTCATTTGTTTGAGTTTATTTTTTAAAATTTTATATGATTTTTTTATAAAATCATAATGAAATACAAAATCACAAAGCTGTTCAGGTTGGGTTTCAGCCATAGGATGTTCTATCACCCTTCCCTTCATGAACACCCCCTATTTCCCTCCCACCTACTTGCCCCCAGCCTCCCTTTATTGCACGCACTTTTCTACTCTTTCTCTGTCTCTCTGTCTCTCTGTCTCTATCACTGTCTCTGTCTGTCTGTCTGTCTCTCTCTCTCTCTTTTCTTTTAGGCATTATTGTTCGCGATATAAGTACTGAAAGGTTATCAGTTTCAATTCTTGTTCAGAGTAACCATTTCAGACCTTCTTTCTATTCTAGCTGTCCCTCACCCAGTATCACTTGTGACAAGCTTCCAACCATGGAGCATTCCTCCTACTTCTTATTTCCACTATCCTCCAGTATTCGTCTCATACAACTTTTTTTTTTGTATCCCACAAATGAATCCAATCAGTCTATGTCTGTCCCTCTCCTTCTGACTCATTTAATTCAGCATTATGCCCTCTATGTACATCCATTTATATGTGAACTCATTAAATCATTTTTTTGCTGGTCATTCATAATATTTTACTGTGTAGATGCACCATTTTGTTTCTCAATCTAGTTATCTATTCTCGGACACTCTGGTGTCCATTGACTATCCTAAATGAATATATGCCTCAATCCTCAAATTATTAGATTTCTTAGCTATTATTTTTCCAATAAATTATTCTTCAGCTTCTGTGTCTTTCTTATTTATTTTTAATTCCTATGATATTGATGGATATAGTTAACATAGAGAATGGTAAAAGAAATGGGGCCGGAACCAAACAGAAGTAACTGAATAAGAACCCTGCTAGTGTTAGTAAAGAATAACCTGGCCTGAGAACTGTAGTCTGGAATATATAGTGAGATGTTCGCAGAAGAGTCACCTTTTAAGCTTAATATATCTATTACTGTGTCCATACAAAATAACTAGAAATGTTATTAAGAAGTGAATTTTTTAGATAACTTTTTCAATGGACACTGGTTAAGGAAAGAAGAAAGTCGTCGATTGCCTCGAGCAGGCCCCAGTATCCTTCATCCTGGCCCTGAGGTTATACTCAAGGCTCTTTAGGAGAACGAGACCCATCATTGTTACTGGTATTTGGCATATTGGGTACGCCACTGGGAGTTTGCCTGTCAGTTTGTCAAAGTAAGAATGAGATGTCATAATAAGATGTCGGTTCTGGGAACTGGTTTTTATAGTCTCAGAGTCTTGGCCGCTGATGGGATTACACAGCGCCAGGGGGCCAGTTGGTGGGTGTGACACCCGCCTACTGGAATTTGGAGGATCTGGGTGGAGGATGCTCGACTCTAATCCGAGTAGGCTTGGAGATCTCAGCCCCAGAACCCACGTGGCTTTGTCCCTCTGCCGGTACCTTCAGGTGTGTGGAGAGTGGTCTCAGCATGGTGGTGGCTGGTCCTGGAGGTCTTCGGCTGACGGGGCCCTGGTCAGGGTGGGGAGGAAAGCTCAACCCGCTCCCCTCCAAGGGGCCCCGGCGAGGAATAGAAAGTAATGAAAGAAGTAAGGAAAGAAGAAAGTAATACACTCTTAATGGAATTCCACCCTTGGGTGGATCTCCTAGCAGGAATCTAGAGTGCTGAGCATTTTCAGATGAGATTTTTGTCCTTGAGTAATCCCTTAGAAGAGCTTCTCCTTTAAGAAGAGCTTTCCATCTATTTGTTGTTTATGATAATGTTCAATCATACCTATGTGTAATGGCTACCCTCAACCCTTCATGATTTCTTCTATAACTAACACCGTCTGACTTGATAAATGGCCACTGATTACCAATCAGCCCATGGCCCCCATTCTCTCTTTCATTTGTCTGTCGTCATTGGCTGGCCAGGATGGTGGTTATCGGCCCTGAATGCACCAAGGGGACCCTAGGGTCACTGGGGGATGGTAATTCCCCAGAATAGTGACACAGTAGATCCTTTGATATTGGCATTGCAGATGGTTCCCCAGGAGCTTCCATGAGCACAGAGTCAATACGTTCTGTGAAGAGCCAGTTGTGTCTCAAACCACCGCTCCCCTGACCCCCCAATATTGCTTCCTTGATATGAAATAAAAGGGGAGGGCCCTTGCAAACTTTCTCAGTGATAGAAGAGAACTCTCACACTACTATTCAGGAATTTTTCATCTATTCTTTTTAATTTTGATTTTGCCTTCAATTAAAACTTTACACTTTACATTTGAACAAATTTTCTTCTATCTCACAGTCTTTGGGGATATGTAACTAGAACCTTTCCATGGTAACAATGCTAATAATGTTATTTTAATGACATTTCATAAGTATTTTCTGTTTCTTCAGATGTGCTTTTATTGTTTGTTTTGTTTTTTTCTTTGCTTTGTTTTTGTAAAACAAGATAGCTTTTGTTGAAGATGTGAGGAGAGAGGAGAGAAAGTATGTTTGAGGGAGTACATAGGCTTCTCAAGAGTGAAAAAATTCAAGCAAAGTATCAGAGACAAGCAACAAGATACTAGATAAGGGAGCCTGTTTTCTTCATTTTAAAATTCTTTTTATCTATTTTTTGTTTTCATTTACCTTATCCTTGATCTCACAGATTTAATCTCACTAATTTGATTTTTAATTTTATTATTCTATTATCACTGGAGTGATAGCACAGCAGGTAGGGTGTTTGCCTTGCAGGCAGCAAACATGGCCAACCTGAGTTCAATTCCTCCGCCCCTCTCAGAGAGCCCAGCAAGCTATCGAGAGTGTCTCGCCCGCACAGCAAAGCCTGGCAAGCTCTTCGTGACGTATTAGATATGCCAAACACAGTAGCAACAAAGTCTCACGATGGAGATGTTACTGGGCCTGCTCGAGAAAATCGATGAACAACGGGAGGACAGTGACAGTGATTCTATTTAGTGCTTCTATTATGAATTGTGGTTCAACTAGTGTATTTTTTAGCTCAGAGATTTATGTTTTATTTTCTCATATTTTCTCCTTGTTGAAGACTTCTTCCAGTGACTTCTTCATTTCACTAAGCATTGTTATAATTGTTGCTTGGGAAATTTTCATCTAGCAGCTTAGATAGTTGTGTTGTACAGGTTTTGGGGTTTTCCTAGGATTTTATATTCATCCATCAATATGGGGACTTTATGCATTTCTTCATTTATGCCCCATAATGCATGAGGACTAAGAACAAGTGTCTAAGTTGAATTTTCCCATGCAGAAATGTGTATTTCATGATGACAAATATGTATTTCAGGAAGTGACTTTGACAGAGTTTTTCATAGTGCCCCAGTTTTCTAATATCTTTCAAAAAATAAAATCAATACATTAAAAGGATCAGCAGACTTGCGTAGGGTATTGTAGTATGATATTTTGACTATAGACCTGTGACATGAAGTATGAATAGACCTTTCGGACACCATATATTCAAATTCGCGAGTGTTCTTTGCTCCACATTTGAGCAGAACTTAATGATGATCAGTGTGTACAGTGACAACTGTCCAGTTTTAAGTTTCTGCCCAGTTCAGTTCCAACAGGCCTATCAGAAATGGGGACAGGTGGCATGCCCGGCAAGTAAATCCAGGAACTGGAAGACCCCCTCTGGGTTGTCCACCAAACACCTAGGCTAGAGGGGATCCCAGCAAGTTTTAGGACAGTGCCTGAAGCTGGACTTTAATTCTGCACAGGCACCAAGGCGGCCAACTCCCCCACAGGGAGAGCAGTGGTGGGGGGCATGGCCTCTGGGGCACCAAGCTGCTCACATGAGCAGCCACAGTTATTTTCCCCTTTCCCATTGCTTTGGACTCAGCATCTCAATCTCCATTACACAATTCAGAGGAGTCCAGTCTGGCTATCCCAAACACATTAAGCCAATAGTCCACTAGCCTATTACAATCTCATCAAAATAATGTGAACACAAGAATCTAACCTAATCTAAGCCTAATATAAAAGAAAACATCCCTATAAAAGATGAAGTCATGAAATTTACATACAAGTGGTACTACATGGAAAGTATCATGCTAAGCAAAATGAGTCAGAAAGAGAGGGATAGACATAAAAAGATTGCATTCATCTGGGGAACATAAAGTAACAAAATAGGAGATTAATATCCAAGAATAGCCGAGATCAGTACCAGGAGGATTACTCCATGGCTTAGAGGCCAGCCGGGCATTCTAGGGGAAAGGGCAGCTCAGATAGAGAAGGGAACACCAAATAAAGGGTGTTTGGAGGATCTTCCCAGGATGGTAAATGCATGTTGAAAGTAGACTATGGACCGAACATGATTGCCACTCAATGCCTCTTTTGCAGACCACAACACCCAAAAGGAGAGAGAAAACAAAAGGGAATGCCCTGCCACAGAGGCAGGGTGGGATGGGGAGGGGAGAATGGGGGTGGGAGGGATACTGGAATCCATGGTGGTGGAAAATGGGCACTGGTGGAGGGATGGGTATTTGATCATTGTATAATCGAAACCCAAGCACAAAAATTTGTAAGACTACAACTGTACCTCATATTGTTTCACTAAAAAAGAAAAGAAAAGAAAAGAAAACATCCCATGTTGCTGCACTACATAAGTCACATGGGAGCACCAAAGAGGAAATTAGTTTGGGAGAAAAGGAGAACACCATTGACCAAACCCATCCAGAATTGTTTCTCGCAGTGAGAGGCAGACATTGATAGTGAACCTGAGGAATCCACATACATGCAGCTACTGAAGAAATAGCTCAAATCCCCACCATAAGAAGTGGATGAAGAAAAGAGCCCAGAAGCCTAAACGGGGAATATCCACAAATACAATCTCTAAGATAAAGAAATCAGAAATGAAATGTTGAGAATGTTCAATTGGCTCAAAGAAACAGTGGAAAAGGTATTCAGTAAATTAAAGGATGATATGTAAGAAAGAGTGGGACAGTCAATAAAATACAGAAAGTAGTGAGAGCAGAAATAAACAAAGGCTGCAGACAGAAGTGTCACTAATAAAAAATTTGGTAGATTAAATAAAAAGCTCAGTGGTTTCCTTCAACAGTAGAATGACAACAGCTGAAGACAGAATTAATGACCTTGAAGATGAGCTGAAGAAAGCATACAGGGAACAACATATAATGTGGAAAAGGCCTCAAAACAGCTCTTGGACGAATAAGAGCCCTAAAGAATAAATTCAACAGGAACAACATAAGAATCATTGGAGTACCAGAAGGACAGGGCGGCAAACCCAATGAAGTAGTAATAGACAAAGATATAATTTCTGAGAAGTTCCAACTAAAAGAGACCCTCATAATCATAATGGCAAATAACACAGATAGAGACACAATACTGCATGCAGCAAGGTCAAAGAAGGAAATCACATACAAAGAACAAAACATTCCTTTGATTTACAGCAGGCTTATCAGAGGAAATCATCCGAGCTGAAGACAGTGGTGGGATATAGTGAAAAAAATTCAATGAAATGAATGCCTCATCAAGAATACTTTATTCAGCTAAATTCTCCCTCAAACTCAAAGGAACGATACATTACTTCATGGATAAACAACAACAACTCAGGAACTTCATAGATTCAAAACCAACCTTAAACGAAGGAATAAAGGGGCTACTGTAAGACAAGACAAACCCCTACCAGCACAACAAACCTCCATAGAAGGATGGGACAAAAGACCATGACAATAATCTCTCTCAATGTCAATAGTCTATATGCACCAATTAAGAGACATAGAGTGGCAAAATGGATTTGAAAACTGAATCCACATTCTGCTTCCTACAAGAAACACATCAGAACAGTCAGAGCAAATACAGACTCAAAGTCAACGAATGGAAAACAATCCTGCAAGTAAACAACTCCATCAATAAATCCAGGGTGGCGATACTAGCACCTGACAACATAGATTTCAGGCTGAAAAAGATTAGAAAGGGCAGCAAAGGCAATTTTCAATAACCAAGTGATGTGTATATCAGGAGAAATCACACTCCTAAACATATATGCACCCAATGAGGGACCAGCAAAATACTTAAAATAACTACTAATAGACTTCAAGGAGGATATTGGTAATAACACAATAGCAGTCAGAGACTTCAACACTACCCTATCACCTCTTGATATATCAAGACTAAAACTCACCAAGGAAATACTAGCCTTGAAGGAAGAAATGTAAGAGAGGGGGATAATAAATGTATACAGGGAATTTCATAACCCTAAATCTTGGAAAATGTTTGTGTGCACCGGAAAACAATGTATATACAAAACATTTTCCAAGATAGACCACTTGTTGAGCCACAAAACAGAGCTCAATAGAATCAGAAAGATAGAAATTGTATCAGCTGTCATTTCAGACCATGATGAATTGAAGATAGAAGTTAATCACACACAGAAATGGAGAATCAAATCAAACATCTGGAAACAAAACAGCCCAATGTTGAACAACAAGTGGGTCAGAGAGGAAATCAAGAAAGAAATCAAAAGATTCCTGGAAACTTGATAAATAGCCACTGATTACCAACTAGCCCATAACCCCCATTCTCTCCTTCATTTGTCTGTTGCCATTGGCCGGCCATTGAAGGGGAGATAGTCAGAGAGTATAAATACATCTGGTTCAGGATGAAAAATTGAACATTATAACAAAGTAATGCCGGTAGTGGTCAGTAGGAAAGCAGATTTTCCAGCTCTGGCAAGATCTTCAGGATCATAGGAAAGATTTGCATACCAAACCAGGCAGGTTAAGAAGGTAGAGTTTATTGTACAATTAAAGGAGGGACTCAGGAGGGCTGAGTCCCTCCCCAGTTGCCCAGACCCCTCCTTTATCGATGTACAATTGCACTTATCTTCCCCTGACATTTCCCTGCCCCATGTATAACTTCCCTGTCTTGTCCCACACAGTCTAATCTCCTCCTGTAAACAGTGACCACATACGTTCTCTACGTCACTCTATCTATGTATGCTTGCCTCAGTGTCCAGCCTTGTCCATATGTACGTGAACAGCATCCCTGTGCTCTGGACCTGTTTCTGGCCCAACTGTACCCTGCAGTTCCTGTCCGCCTGTCCCAACTTTTCTAGTCTCCAGCCTCAGTCAGGAGAGCAGGTGTGAGATTCCTCTGCTCAGTATCTGTCTCTGCCTGGGGATTCAAACCTCCCCTGGGCAACTAAGCCCTGTCTGTACTGTGATTTGACTGGGTCCACAAAGTCTGTCTGAACACAGTCATCTGTCCAGGCTGGAGGCCTAACCACTCTTGCAGTCTGCAAATAGAGAGAGATACAGGGAGAGTAAGGAAGGGTGTTACAGAGAGTGAGGAGAGGGTGGAAGAGAGGCTGTGGCTAGGGGCCGCTTTTACCTAGCCCACTTTCAGCCTTGCATCTATTCTGATTGGCTACCTGTTCCATAGGAGAGATTTAAGGTGACTAGCTAAATTCGCCTGGTTCCATCCTTCCATCTTGTGGTATCAGTAACACTTTTAATATGAACAAAATAAGATATAAAATAATTCATTCAATCATTTTGAGTGAAAGAGTCTCAGTTGTGTTCTTTGGTAAGTACATGATAAAGTTCTATGGGTTTGTTTACTTTCCAGTGTTTATTTCTCACTGACCAATTTAAACTATTAAAAGAGCCATTTAATAAAGTGACCTGACCACTGGCCTTCACTATGTAAACCGTTTAGTGCTTCTCACATCCTGTGTCGAGATTCATTTGGTTTGATTTGGCTTTGCTCTCTAAAGATTTTCCTCTGTATTGCTAACCTCACAGCCAGAAACTTGGGTAAGTAATTAGGGTCATTTCCTGAAGTCTGTAAATCTAAACTGTGCACAGTCTGCATCAGCACAGGCTGCAACCAGAACACCAGCTCTCTGGGTGCCGCATCCTGCACCTTGTTCACGGATGGCTACGTTGGTGGAACCCCAGTTCGAAGCCTCAGTATGATGTTTTAGTGACTTGGTGCAGAGAACTGTTTCTCGGTGGCTGTGCATGGAGGCACTGCTGCAGTAACATACATCTGTCTCCGTCATCCGTTTTCCACCTACTGCTTCTTGCCTCTTTTGTGATCTGTCCTTCTCCTGGATCCTCAGCACCTTCTGGTCACTGTGTTGACCCTGGCCAGCACCCCCTCCCACTGCACCTGTACCCATCACAGCTGGGGGAGACCTTGCTGATGATGGGGAGACCTTGCTGATGTGGGCATAAGAAGTTCGTGTCTGGCCTGAGCAAACTTTTGGAAACGAGTTCTTCGGCTACACCCAGGACACACTTGGTGACCTCTGTGCCAGGACACAACGATGCAGTCACATGTGTTCTTGGTCTTTTTTCCAGCACGTCCCCACAATGGACACAGAAGTCAGAGGGTGGCCACGACCTCCAAGTGGTCCATGATGGCCTCCAGGAGAAATCTGTCCCTTGAGGCTCCAATAGTCTGAACACCTGCACTGGACTCCCAGGCCCCACTGCACAATATGTCAATGGCTATTTTCATGACTAATGTTCCTAAACTGTCTCATTTTCAACTATTTTAAATCATTAATCCAGTATTCTTTCTGTAATAAAAATTCTTGCTTTAAAAAATATTTACTATGATGGGTTTTTCTTTTTGATCTCCCTAATGAGCTCTATGTATGAAATTACCCCTTTTGTTCATTACTTTTTCTGCTTGATTTTCTTGTTTTTGTCTTTATAATTTTTCCCTTTTTTACTTGTCCTTTTAAAAACTTTCCATATGTGCATGAAAATCACTATGAAAACCATTTTGGTGTTGCTGCTGTCATTTTCAAATTAATGAACTTTATTGATTCATGAGAAAAGTCAAAAGGATATGATTTTTCCCTTTCATATCCTTATGTATTTTATGACTCCACACCAGGCTGTTTTCACTTGGGGCTCCCCAGAGTGGAGCGAGTGAAAGCTTCCCCTCCCCAAGGGACCCAGCCCTGGCAGCTGACCTCCGCTACTCAACCACCACCATGATCCAGGCTGCTTTCTGGATGCTCAGGCTGAGCCTCACACATGAAGGAAGTTCCATGTAACCCAGGTAATGTGAAACTTTGTGACCTTGTAATCTGGACTCAATGGGACCCAGGAACAGAGATTCTCTGCTTGCTTCAACCAGTCTCTGGTGACCCAGGGATCACACTCATAAGTCATACCCTGCCGACACCAGATAATCTCATCAGCTACCCTCCAGAACTCACAGCTGCTCCTCCCAGACGGGAGTATAAAAGGAGGCCCCCATAACCATGCCACTGGACTCCACACCAGGCTGTCTTCTCTCGGAGCATCCTAGAGGGGCGGCACGTGAGAGCCCTCCCCACCACAAGGGACCCAGCCCCAGAAGCCAACCTCACTACCCAACTGCCGCCATGCTCTAGGCCACTTTCTGGACCATGCGGCTATGAAGCGGTCATGAAACACATTATAAAATACTTTCTACCCATTTTCCATAATTACCACACCATATTTGATGGGGTTCAAAGAGTAGGCAACAAATACTAGAGAGAAATATGTAAATATATGCCTCTCAGAGTGCCTAGCAAGCTACCAAGAGTATCCTGCCTGCATGGGCAGAGCCTGGCAAGCTACCCATCTTGTATTAGATGTGCCAAAACCAGTAACGACTACAGGTCTCATTCCCCTGACCCTGAAAGGGCCTCTAATCGTTGGGTAAAGACGAGTAAGAAGAGGCTGCTAAAATCTCAGGGCTCAGAGGAATAGAGACGTTACTGGTGCATGCTCAAGTAAATCGACTAACCAACAGGATGACAGTGACAGTGACAGTGATGTATTTTATTTAGTTTAATAATACAATTTCACCATTTTAATGGGAAAATAGTATTCCTTTCATTATATACTAAGACTTTTTGCTTTGTTTTGTTTGTATCTCGCCATCTAGCTAATGATCATTTAGGTTGATTTTATGTTTTGACTACTATTAAATATCCTCACAAACATAAGAGTGCAGTTATTTTTAAAATTTGTGCTTTCATACCCTGTACATCAATTTCTAGGAATGATTTACTGGATAAAATAGAATTTTCCATTTTTGAAATTAAAGAATTATCATATTATTTTTAATTAAGGCAGGATCCACTTACTTGCTTGTCAGGATAATTTTTCCCTAAAACTTGTACATTTTACATTCATTGTCCAATATTCTCATTGATGTGCAATTTTATCTCATTGTGTTTCTTATTTAGACAGTCTTAGTAAAATAATATTGAACTTTATTTTTCAGTTTCTGTTGGCCATTTTTATGTGTACTTTGGAGTAATGATTTTCTTTTGTTTACTTTTTAAATTAGAATAATTGCTTTTTAGTTATGAAGATCTGTGTTATTTATGAACTTTATATATTAAACTTTTATTAAATGTTTAATTAAATTATTTTGCTGTGTAAAAACTTTTAAACTTTAATATAGCTTCATTTGCTTAATTGCTTGTTCTTCTGCGTCCCTTGGAAATAGAGTTGAGGCTTGCTCTTTAAGCTGATGTTCCCCCTGAACACATATCTTATTTACTTCTCTCTGTGTTTCTTCACTTGCTTTTATCCACTCAGGAGAAGCCTATGTTTTCTCTCAGATGCATACTTCTCTCTTTCCTTCCCTCACATCTTTCTAAATAATTTTTAATGAAAACTATCTTGCTTTAGTGCTGGAGCAATATTAGAGGGTAGGGTGCTTGCCTTGCACATGGCTGACCAGGACTAGATCCCTGGCACTTCATATGGTCCCAGAGTATGGACCAGGAGTAATTTCTGAGCACAGACCCAGGAGTAAATTCTGAGTACTAGTGGTGTGACCACAAAACAAAATCAAGATTCTATCTTGATTCAACAAAACAGAAAGAAAGAAAGAAAGAAAGAAAGAAAGAAAGAAAGAAAGAAAGGAAAGAGATAATAGAGAAGTCTTTTAAAACATCTCCTACATAAAATCCAGCTGTACTTTCTATGTTATTCTTCTTTGTGATTTCAGGCCTAAAATTTAAATCCTTAATCTACTATAAATGAAAATTTTTGAATAGTATTGAATAGTGATCAAATTTTGATCCATGGTGGACTTTCTCAGGGCTTACTCCTGGCATGTTCAGCATTGTTCCCTCTCTGTTTACATATGATGTTTTAGTTTTTGACACCACTTATTAAATAAAATGTTTACTTCTCCACTATAATGTCCAAGGATCTATGATCTTACTGCCACAATCTCTATTCCACCCTAGTGTTCTGTGTGCCTAATATTGACCCATTAACATACTGTTTAATTACTCTTATAATTTTGTTTGAATTTATCAGAAGTTATACTTCTATTTATTTTCTTAAATCATAAATGTGCATTCAGGATCTTTTGACATTCTACATAAATTTTATGATTTTCTTTCTTTTTTAATTGAATGTGGTCCTTTACATTTATAAGAAGTGTGTGGAATTTATGAATTGCTTAAAATTGGCCATGTTAATAATGTTTTTATGATTATAAATCTTATCTACTTATAAATGCCTTTCTAGTTCTTTTTGTCCTCAATGTACTTGTTAATGTCATATATATTTTTGAGTGTATGTATTTTTACTTTACTAATGTTACTGTCAGATATCTATTTTTTTAACGCATCTCTAAGAGGGATTATTCTAATAATTTTTTTGAATTTTGCAAATTTTAACTTAGTATACATGCACTATTTATATTTTGATTTTTCATCCAAGTATTACTGAAATGATTAATTTTATTAAGTAAATAGTAGGGCTTTATGGGTTATTTAATTAAGTTACTAATATTAATGGAACTTTAGGGGTATTTATGAATTTTACTATGTTATCCATAAATAATATTTGATTTATTTTTTTCTTAATTAAAATGAGATAATAATTAATGAGCACTAGTGGTGTGACCACAAAGCAAAACCAAGATTCCATTGATTTTGTGACCCAACCCTTCCAGCATGTGGGCATTAATATAGTTTTTATTTTCCAGATAATAGGGAAAAGTATTTTCTTTCTCATCATGAGTGTGATTCTAGTAGTGGGTTTTTTTTTGTTTGTTTGTTTTATGTTTAATTCCTATATTGTGCTGAGTAATGTTTCTTCTATTCAAATTTTGTTAAATATTTAACCAAACGAAGAAGAGAAGAAAATTGGGAGCCTGGAACTGCTCTCATATGTAGAGGCAGTTAACGATTAAAAGGGTTTGATAAAATGAAGTGGAGGAAGGGAAGCTTGGGAAAGTAGTCACTGTCATACACAAATGAGTCTTTTGATAATTATGACACACAAAACACATTCTTAAATAAAGATGGATTTAAGATTTCTATATCAAAGCTGTATGCATAATATATGTGAAAAAAAAGTTCTTTCTATTAATGTGATTCCTGGAGGAAAACCTCAATGGAAGTGATGAGTGTTGAAGTTATTTATTTCATACTATCAGGTTCTTCTACACTACCTACTCATCAAAATAATGTAATAATATTTTGCCACCTATAGCTCTAGCAATTTATGCTCAAGATGAACAAAATTCTATGAATCTGCTCAAAAGTGTCTGAATTTTCTTGTCTCTTCAGATTAAGCAGTGACTGTTCAGCAACATTATTTCTCTTGTAAGTCGGGAGAAGTCATTGATTTTCAGAATTGGGGTTATTCATTTGCATTTGTAATGATGAGAGCAATGACTTTTAAACTTTTGTGTATCAGAACAGAAACTATGCAAATAACCTGAAGAACAAATTAGTAATAGCTATTAAAACTAAAATAGGCATAACTCCTCATTTTCTATGTATGGCTTATTGTTTTCAAAATAAATATTTAAGACTGTGGACGTAACACTATACATAATAATTAGAATATAAAATGTATTATTTGACCTTAAATATAGTTGTCAATAAGTACATTGTATTTATAACAATGAAGAACCACACCTAAATTAAAATAAATAAGCTGATTTTACATTTATCTATTTGTGGGTTTGGGGATCATCACAATAAACCAGTAATTTCATTTTGACTGTGACTGTGTTTATTTGACTGTGTCTGGCAGGCTCAGTCTCAGAGAAAGAGACAGATACACTGTCTTGTCCAGCACCAAGCTATGCTCTAAAGCCCCATTGGCAACCTTAACTTTTATTGAATACAGCTTCCATAGACTCTCTCTCTCCCTTCATCTACCTCATTTGTTACAAGTTAGTACATAGAAGAATGGATAAACTTAGCACAGCTGTGGGCATGGGAGAAGTAGGCTAGGTTAACAATAACCTTCAGACTATGGGGATGCTCTATTCTCGGCAGGGTTCTCCCTGTTAGTCTCTCTGTTATGTTACCACTATAAGTATATGTAAGCCTGAACTTTTTCCTAGAGGGATGTTTCCTTCTTGGATCCCTGTTTGCAGTGATCTTGTGATCTTGATATAAACTTGATTTAACCAGAATACTAGTTTAACCAAACCTAAGTCGGAATGGGGAATTTTCTCTATCTCCCCCATTTTGTTTCCTTAAAAGGATAAGCTCTGAGATCGGTGGTTTATATTTCAGCAATGCATTTATCAG
The DNA here is from genome assembly GCF_029834395.1 of Sorex fumeus. Taxonomy (NCBI): domain Eukaryota; kingdom Metazoa; phylum Chordata; class Mammalia; order Eulipotyphla; family Soricidae; genus Sorex; species Sorex fumeus. The sequence goes on from NW_026606185.1 coordinate 11,517,316, forward strand.
TAGTAAAATGTGAAGTTCAAAAAGAGGTAATGGTCCTGCAGTGTTGGGGATGGTGGTGGTGTCATCTATGGATCTGAAACATGTTCTGAAACATGTCAATAGTAAGATTAATGCTGTGATTTCTTTTAATAATAAGATATTCATAGTGTCCCAGTTGAGGGCATTGAGATTATTGACCAATCCCCAGAAGCATTTTATTCCTTCTTTGTTTCTTGTTAAACCATTTTCTTATGCAGCAATATGGCAAGACTATTAATCATTCCAGATAGATTCAAGCAGAATACCATGCAGTGATACTTTTCTACCTTACTCTATGTCATTAAATTGATTACAAGGAAGTGCACTTGTGCACATGTGTGTTTAAGTGGAGTCACAAGGAAGTAAAGATTGATACGTGAAATGTTCTTGTCAATGGCAGTCATTCAACTGCTGACGAGTGGTTCTAGGCAAGTCGTGATTTATCAATTGTCTATTACAAGTACAGCTTGAATAGAGTGATGCAGACTGATCCTAACAGAGATTATAGCAGCCAAAATTCTCTTGCAATAAGCATAAGTTGGATTAAATTTCCAAGAATTGTTTGGAGTAGATTCTTCATCTCTTTCACAGCTCTTGTAATGCAAAAAATCTTAATGTATGAGCATACTCTTGAGTTGATTTTTCTGACACCTAGGTCTAATATTTTCACCTGGCGATAAATATGGTATGGATATTTGGTTCTGTAGCATTGATTTTGGGTATATAGGAAAAGACATTCCCATCAATAAATGTAAATTACTTATGTAATCATTGTATCAGACAACTCTATATCTCTTTGGGGCTAATAATTTGTAAGGGGAAGATATGAAGATAGCACCCAAGATGTGTTGCACAGCTTTACTATAATTTTTACAAAGAACTTATTTTTTACAAACACCCCATGATTAACTCTCCTCTATCTGAGATAAGACCAATTTCCATAAGTGGATATGCAACAGAAGTGAGGGGTCCCCCAGATATAGGATTTATGTCTCACTGAAAAATTCATCTTTCCACCTAAAGAAGTATTCTGTGGTGTGAGGAGGTATCTGATGGTTGTTTTGATCTGCATCTCCCTGATGATTAGTGATGAGGAGCATTTTTTCATGTGCCCTTTTGCCATTCGTATTTTTTGCTTGAGAAAGTTTCTGTTCATTTCATCATTCCGATTTTTAGTGGGGTTTTCTTCATGCAGAGTTCAACCAGTGCCTTGTATATCCTTGATATCAACCCCTTATCAGATGGGTATTGGGTGAATATCCTTTCCCATTCAGTAGATTGTCTTTGTTTTTTGGTCACTGTATCTTTTGAGATGCAGAAACGTCTTAGTTTAATATAGTCCCATTTGTTTATTTCTGCTTCCACTTGGTTGGTCAGTGACATGTCATCTTTGAAGATACCTTTAGCCTCAATACCATGGAGGGTTTTGCTGATCTTGTCTTCAATGTACCTTATGGATTCTGGTCTTATACTGTGCAGCTGTTAGAAAAGATGAAGTCATGAACTTTGCATATGAGTGGATCAACATGGAAAGTATCATGCTAAGTAAAATGAGTCAAAAAGAGAGAGACAGACATAGAAAGATTGCACTCATCTGTTGAATGTAAAGTAACATAATGGGAGACTAGCACCCAAGAATAGTAGAGATAAGTACCAGGAGGTTTGCTCCAACGCTTGGAAGCTGGCCTCACATGCTGGAGGAAAAAGCAGCTCAGATAGAGAAAGGAATACCAAGTAAAGTGTGGTTGTAGTACCCTCTAGGGATGGGAGATGCCTGCTGAAAGTGGACCATAGATCAAACACGATGGCCACCCAATACCTTTATTGCCAACCACAACACCCAAAAGGAGAGAGAGAGAGAGAGAGAGAGAGAGAGAGAGAGAGAGAGAGAGAGAGAGAAGGGAATGCCCTGCTATAGAGGCGAGGTGAGGTGGGGAGGATGTGTTGGTGGGGTGGGAGGGATACTGGGATCATCGGTGGAGGAGAATGGGCACTGGTGAAGGGATGGGTACTCGAGCATTGTATGACTGAAACATAAGCACGAAAGTTTGTAAGTCTAACTGTACCTCACGGTGATTCACCAATAAAAAATTAAAAACAAAAAAGAAGCATTCTGATTATAGATACCAAAGCCACATGGTTCCCATTTTATCCTCTCCATAACTTATATATTCCTTTTTATAACTAATTTTTCTCAGGGTCATTTTATATCGACAGTCCCAGTACACTTGGCATTATTCCATGCTCCCCACAGGAGAGTGTCCAGCAAGCAAGTTGGTTTTTCAAGCAGGTTGTTTAATTCTAATGGTACCAAGCAGTATAGGAAAACTTGTTGCTTTTATAAACGTTATATTGGCTGGTTAATTGGAAGTTTTTAGTGTACATTGCGTTATATCAGTACTCGAACACGCAAGTAGCGAGTGCTAGGAAAGGCACAGAGGTAAATAAATTGATGGTCAACTAACCACCAGGAGGTTTGAGAGAGTTCCCTAAGTGGAACTGTTATTCCACATAAAAACGGTTCAAGTCATTTTCTTCCATAAAATTAGAGTAATTAGAATTAGAATAATTAGTATTAATTGGAATCTCTACATTATCCTGGGCCATTAGATCAAATAAAAGGGGTATTAAAAATATAAAACTGGTAAAGGTATTGACAAATGTGAAAATGAATAGAGCAAGCAAAATATAATATTAAAACCAGATGGTGTGCAGAGTTATTGGTGATTGTGGATCTCATAACTAGGAACAGGTGTTCTAGTGTCTGAGGTGCTCCTGTGTCTTGAGCAACACTTCTGTTTGTTGTACCATTTTACGACCTCCTGAGATGACTATAAGACATTACTGTTAGAGTTGCCATTTTGCCTCCATGAATACTTTTCTTTAGTAATTGATCCAGCCCAGGTGTCAGTCCTTCAGTTTGCAGCATCTTATTGTTCCTTCAGGGGGAAAGAAATCTGGCTCTGGTCTGATTCCTGGTAAGTCTTTACATTTCCCTCTTGGAACTATGCCAGATGCTTTCCTGTAAAGACAAAATCTGACCCTAGCCAATGCATCATTATTGTTGTAAGGGCATAAAAAGAACCTTTGAGCTTTGTGAGTTATCAGTAGATAGGACATACTTTCCAGCTGCTTTTAGTCCTTGAAAGTGGAGATTTAAAAAAATATAAATTAAATAATGTAACATTTAAGTCATTAATAAGGGGTTAACTCAATATTAAGCTTTCCCCCCTGCCCTTTTTTTAAAGGCTTTTATGGCTAGGTGGATTCTTTCCACTATGGATGACTTTATAAATATTGGGATATTCTATGGGATAGTTTTATACCCAGCAAGCACAGAATTGTAAAATCATTTAATGGCATGAGCTGGCCATCATGAGTTTTTAACTTCAAAGAGTTTGCCCACATAGTAAATGCTGACAGTGTGCTATAAAGTCATGGCATTATCTTTACTATGAACTACAGCATGGACAACATTGGAATAAGCGTTAATAGATGCATGATAAAATCTCATCATGATGAGTAATGTCCATCTGCTAGAGACCATTAGCTTTGGCACTGGCCTCTTGGCTTGTTCCCTGAAATATAGATGGAAAACTAACATGGAAACCTGGCCATGCCTGGATGATGTCTTTAGCATCTCACTGAGAATTATTAAATATTTTAGAAAGGGTCTTCTGATTTTGATGCCATAAGTTATGTGAATTTTTAGTTGAAATAAATAAAAAGCTTGATTTATCATAGCATTATGCTCTGCTCATTCTACAAGAAAATTATATCACTTGATATGAATGATAGAAAGGTGCTGTATGTACCTATAAGGCATGCTGCAGTGAGGCTAATAAAATAGAAAATTTACAGTATGTTATTGGGACATTTAATAACACCTTGGGGAATTGAATTAATAGACTTCATACTGTGAATCAGAAATATTTAAAGGTTAATGGGGAAGGGAGTGTAGGGCTGTAAGAATAGTTCTTAGTTCAAGATGTTGAGAATAAACTTTAGATATTTCCAAACAATTTTGTGCTTAATTTATAATGATTATGACTCTGTTCAAAATTCTTTATCATAGGATTTTGAATAAAGAATATTTGAGTATTGAATAGAAAAATATTCAAACAATTTTGCAGATACAATTTAAATATCAGCTTATAATGGAATTGTGGAATAAGTTTAATAATAATATGCATTATTGTGGAATAAGTTAAATAATATATGATTCCTGACACATTCAGAATTAACCAAATCATGTAACTTTCAATTACTTATAAGATCTGGTATTAAGATGGGAATAAAATAGTTATTTATCATAATCTATATTTCTAGTTACTAGAAAGAATAAACCATTCAGTTTAAAGAAATGTTTGAATCTTTAATGATCACTTTATCCTTACGCAAACCTCCATTTACAACAAAAACTCAACTTGAAGGTAAACTTCCTAGTAGTTGGTATTTTGAAATGACCTGGGGCTATACCAACTTCTTCTGGGGTTACTCCTGTCTCGGCACTCAGGAATTACTCCTTACTCATCCTTTCCAACAGTGCCGTATTGGGGGATCTTTCAGGGTCAGGGAAATGAGACCCGTTATTGTTACTGTTTCTGTCATATCAAATACATAATGGAGAACATGCCAGGCTCTGCCATGCAGGCGGGATACTCTTGGTAGCTTGCCGGGATCTCCAAGAGGGACAGAGACTGCATACAAGAGAAAACAAGAAAGTATGTTAAAACCAATCACATGTGTGATGCTTTAGGTACATCAGTGAGCTAGACTATAAGAGGTTGCATGGCTGCAAATGCAGCCACATGATTCCAGGAGTTTTGTGTTATAGTCTCTGGATCTTGATGGGATTACATGGCGCTGGGGGCACTTTGTGGGTGTGACTGCCAAGCTACTGGAAAATGGGGGATCTGGGTGGAGGAGACCCAGTCCTGATCTGAGTAGGCTTGGAGAGCTCAGGCCCGGGTCCCACTTAGCTGGGTTCCTCTGCCGGTTCCTTCATGGGTGAGGCTCATTCGAGCATGTGGAGAGTGGTCTTGAGTATGACTGTGGCTGGGTTCTGGAGGTTTTCAGAAACTATTAGCACAGAAAAATTTATTTTACCTTGTACTTGGTAAAAAATTTTGAGACACTGAGTCAATTTCCCTATTTAGATAACAGAAGTTCACTCTGATTATTAAAAACTGGTAAAATAAAATATTTGCATCCATATAATGGAAAACTGCATGTTTAAAACATTAGTATATGAGCTAGTATTTACTTAATACAATTATTTTGAAAGGTTTTCTTGACCAGATATTTTAATAAATCCATTTAGAAGCAAAACAAACATATACATCTAAAAATAGAAAAAAATATTAGTTATTTTCATTTTAGTTACTAATGTAAGAGAAGAATTATAAGTGCTTATGAAAATACTAGAAAATTTTCTTTGATTTAATTTTTATGTTTTTTAACCTTTGTTTATTTGTTAAACAAATAATTTCTCATCGAAATTGGTTTAGGTCAAATTGGTTTTACTTTAAATGTTAAAGTTCTGAAACTATTTCATAAAGATATATTATCTCATTATCTTTTTAACTATAATAGCATATTTTAATTTTATCCTTATTCTGTAGTTGTTTTTTTAAACAGCATAGACTTCAAAATTCAAGAGAATCTCAGGTGTTATACTATTGGAGACAAAGTTCTCTTATTTCTTGATTCTTTTGATACCTTTTAATATTTTCCCAGTAAGAAAATTATGTTGAGATCCAAAAACTAATTTAGCAGCCTGAGATTTCAAAGTCAATAGAATACATAGTGTACAATAGAGAATACAGTCACCAAGCTTGTTATGGTGGTGGCGGTCTCTCATCTGCCACATGTGTTTGGTGGCCATGAACCGCTTCCCTACCCCAGCCTGCAGCCACTGCCAACAGACCCATAAAGAAGGTAATAGGGTTGCCAGGCTGTTTTATGATCAGCTGCTGTTTAATCCATTCTCCCCATGTGCCTGTTCCAGTCTCACTAAGCGCCCCATCCCAATCTCACACTGCCCCTCATTCCCGTCTCCTCCTGTCCCCCATGCTAGTCTCTCCAGCTTCCATCTCACACCCTGTCCTCCAAGCATGTTAGGTAGCAGCTACACCGAAGCCAGGTAGTACAAACAATATATCAAAACCCTTCCTTCTGAGGTAAGCTCTAAGATAAGACAAATATCTCCTGCAGCCAGCAGAACTGTTGAAGGGCAAAATACTAAGTAGGGGTGTGTTTCTCCTTCGCTTAATCCAACAACCACCTTAGATTTACTTACTTATAAATAATCTTTCTAGTCATTTCGTATGGACACAGTAAGAGACACATTAAGCTTTTAAGGGTGGCCTCCTGGGGACATCTTGCTATAGATCCAAGACTACAGTGTTCAGGTCAGATTAATCTTTCCTAACCCTAACAGGGTCCTAATCTAGTTGTTACTCTTTGGGCTGGAGCGGAAGCACAAGGGTAGAGTGTTTGCCTTGCATGTGGCTGGTTGGCTGACCCAAGTTCGATTCCTCTGCCCTTCTTGCAGAGTCCAACAAGTTACCGAGAGAATCTTGCCCGCACTGCAAAGCCTGGCAAGCTCCCTGTGACATATTTGATATGCCAAACACAGTAACAACAAGTCTCACAGTGTTACTGGGCCCACTCGAGCAAATCAATGAACAATGGGAGGACAGTGCTACAGTGCTATTCTTTGGATCATGACAGAATTTGTCCATGATCATGCTCTTAACTTATAGTTAAGTATTATGGTGCATGACTGGCCTGTTTCGAAGACAGGGTAGCTCAGTCCCTCGTCGGAACCCTACTTTTGGGGTGCTAGGAAGTAAAGGCATCTGAGGCTTAAGTCAAGTAAGTATGGATGTCTATGAGTGAATATTATTTGGAGTCAATTAACTCTCATGTTACAAAACCATAGCATTAACTGTCTTCCGTGTCTATACCAATTCTCTACTTAAATATTTTACTTATGAACTTAACCTGACTTTAATTTTAAAGATTCCATATATAAATAAATATATATACATATATACAAATATGTATGTGGACAGACAGATGAAGTTATCATTCACATAGAGGTGGCCATATGCACATGTGCACACACATAACTGATAAATCAATTTTTTGTTCCTCTGACCCTGTAAGAATGGAAGCAGAGCAGCAAAGGGGGGCCAAGAAGAGAAAAATAAAAATATCTTCAGGAAAAACTTCCTCGTATCAGCCAATGGAGACTATCACTGTCACTGTCACTGTCCTCCCGTTGTTCATCAATTTGCTCGAGCGGGCCCAGTAACGTCTCCTTTGGAGTCTTCATTGTTACTGTGTTTGGCATATCAAATACATCACAGGTAGCTTGCCAGGCTCTGCCGTGCAGGTGAGATACTCTCGGTAGCTTGCCGGGCTCTCTGAGAGGGGCGGAGGAATCGAACTTGGGTCGGCCATGTTGGCTGAGTGCAAGGAGACTATTACATGTTTTTCTACCTTCACACTTTTTCCTCCACTCTGTTAGAAAAATACGTTAAGAAGAGTGCCTGGTACCATGCTGCCAAATTACCATTTATGGCCAAATATTTGTAAACCTTAGACTGTAAAACATTACAATTTTCCTCTCTTCCAGCTCTGAGGGAAGTAGACTTTTAGTAGGATCCTTACAGAAAAAAAGTTGAAGAAATTCCTGTAGAGTCATAAAAGAGTGTCACTAATTTTCAAGATTGTGAAATAACCCATTTTAAATAGATTATGTGTTAGCGATTTTTCTTTGAACACAGAAAATTTCACATTGCAGAAAAAAAAATTATAGCAGTTCAAATTTATTTAGGAGCTGGAGAGATAGTACAACCAGTAGGAAACTTGTTTTCAATCCTTGGTACTCCATATGGTACCCTGAGCCCTGCCAGGAGTGATACCTGAGACAGAGCCAGAATTAAGTCATAGAACCACCAGGTGTGACCAGAACAAAACAAAAGCATGTATTCAGCGATTAAAGAATGAAGAGGGTGACTACTGCTCATAAAGTTGTCTTCAAAGAGTCCTTGCACACAGCAGATATGGTTTGAATCTCCAACATTCCCTATATAATCCTATATAATTCCCCTGAAGCCTACTGAGTGATTCTCTGAATAAAACTAAAGCTAAAACCATAGTTTTATGACATAATATCACGTTTGAGAAACAAGAAAAAGAACAAAATATGAATTTTAAAGTAAGAAATAAAGAAATCATAAAAATTATAGAGTAAATCAATGATACAGAAATCAACAAGTTAATGAAAAGGTCAATAAAACAAAGACCTGTATTTTTAAATAATAAGAAAGATTGGCAAAGCCTTGAATGAGAGATAAAAGGTAAGTTAAGACAGAAATCAAGGGCATATGAAATATAATGCGATTGCACAGAGGGTAGGGTTTTTGCCTTGCACACAGCCAACATGGGTTCAATTCCTGGAATCCCATACGCTCCCCCAATCATGGCCAGGAGCAATACCTGAGCAATACCTAATCGCTTGCAGAGCCAGGAATAATCCCTGAGTATCACTGAAGCATCACCTAAAAAAAAAAATCATGTGTTTACTGTGAATAAGTCTACCACTAACTTAGAGAACCAAAAAGAAACTGATGAATTCTTAGAGCCATATGTTTTTCCAAGTCTAATTCCATAAGAGGTGAAAAATAGTAAGAGACCAATCACAACTGGAAAATTAAAACAGCAATTAAAAATCTCCCTGAGAATAAGAGCCCTAATTCAGATGTTTTTTAGTTAGTTCTACCAAAACTTCAAAGCAGATTCAGGTTTTCAAGCTGTCAAATATCAAAGAAATTGTAATTTTCTGCAACAATGTAAATTAAACTAATCAAAATTACACTAATATTAAAGTCAGAGATAAGTATTATTAACATAGAAAATTATGTTACTATACTTTTTTCCTTTTTTATTTTGCTCTTTTTGGGATGGTCACACCCGGTGATGCACAGGAGTTACTCCTGGCTCATGCACTCAGGAATATCTCCTGGTGGTGCTCGGGGGACCATATGGGATGCTGGGAATCGAACCTGGGTCGTCTGTGTGCAAGGCAATCGCCCTACCCACTGTGCTATCGCTCCAGCCCCTATTTTACTATATTCTTGATAAACAAAAATTCAAAGACCATGAAAAAATATTTGTTAAGCAAATTCAACAGTTTATACAAAAGATAATACAACATGATAAATTAGGTTTCATCCCAGGGATGCAGGAGTAGTTCAGAATTCGCAAATCAAATAATATCACCATTATCAACAAAATAAAGATATGAATTCTCTGGAACTAAATTGATTGATTAATTGAGGAGACAGACAGGGAGAGTAGTTTATGGGCATTTTCCACCAGAATGTTGGACCCTGCGGACAGAATGATACCCAGATGGGGAAGGAAGAATCTTTTATTTAGAAGAAGGGCTATTATGGGGCCAGAGATAAGCGTAGAACTGGTAAAGTATTTGCCTTGCACGCATCCGACCAAGGTTCAATCTCCATCATCCCATATGAACCCTGAGCACTAACAGGAGAGATTCCTGAGTGAAGAGACAGAAGGAACCCTTGAGCATCACCATGTGTGGTCTCCAAACCCAAATAAGTAAATAAATATATAAAATGAAAGGAAATTTGTGGATGAAACTAGCAGGGGGCACCCAACCACCGTCTGCATCCCCCAAATCCTCCCGGATCTTGAGGTGGTAGGTGAGCAGCGGCGGGCAGGCCCCGGAGACCCCCAGGGCTGGTGGAGGCAAGAAAAAAAATGCCTGTAGAGGAACAAGCGACTGAGAGACCCCTCAGGGAGGCAGGGTCTGACCTCGGCAAATGCCCCCTCAGGGCCTCGGGGGTGTCAGCGAGGAAGACTGTCCCTGTAGCCCGGGGGTCGGCCTTGGGGGGGCAAATTCTTTTTTCCCCTTTTTTCTATTTTAGACTTTGTAGTTGCTTTTATAGGGTACTATGGGAAGGGGAACCCCAGTTTAAGCCAGTTTCACCCCGAAGCAAAATTCGCAGAGAGACCAGAAGACGCGCTGGGAGGCGCCGGGGAAGAGCAGAAGATGGTCCTGCCCGCGTCCCCCGCGACCCCCCTGGTCTACCAAGGCCTGACAGGGTTTGGGGGGCGGCGAATGAAAGGACATCTTGACTTTGGTCTCGAGTGTGCCATGTCATGGGGGTGCGCGTTTTTAGGGAGACCCCTGCTGCCCTCCAAAGGGCATCGTTTCAGCTCCGCTGGCCCGAGCACCTGTTATCTGTACTTGAATGCAAGCCGTGTTGTCTTTATATTTTGAAAAGATGCTTGCGGAGGGAAAAGCTGCTGGAAAGAAAAGTCACAAAATGGAAAGTGTGATAGAAATCTCTCCCTGCTTTTTAATTTATTTTATTTAATTGTCTGTCTGTCCTCCTGTTGTTCATCGATTTGCTCAAGCAGGCACCAGTAACATCTCACAACAAATTATAAGACTTGTTGTTACTGTTTTTGGCATATTGAATACATCTTGGGGAGCTTGCCAAGCTTTGCCACGGGAGAGATATACTCTCAGTAGCTTGTCACACTCTTCAAGAGGGGTGGAGGAATTGAACCTGGGTCGGCTGCATGCAAGGCAAATGCCCTACCGGCTGTGCTATTGCTCCAGCCCCTTTAATTATTACTATTATTATTATTATTATTATTATTATTATTTGCTTTTTTGTTCACACCAAGCTCTGCGCTCAGGAATTACTCCTGGTGGTGTTCAAGGAAAGGGATCAAACCCAGGTGGGCACGTGCAAGGCAAATGCTCTCCCTGATCCAGCCCCTCCCTCAGCTTTAAAAAAAATTGAAGCACCATAAATACAATTACAAAGCTTTCCTGATTTTTCAATCATACAATGATGGAACACCCATCCTCCCACCACAGTACATTATCCACCTCCAGTGTCCCCAGTATCCCTCTCCCCACCCCCACCCTACTTCACCCTCTACCTCTATGGCAGGCACTTTCCTTCTTACTTTCTATTTGGGGCATTTTGGTTTGCAATACAGGTACTGAGAGGTCATCGTGTTTGGTCCTTTGGATAGATTTATCTTATGACCTTTAATACTCTAGATTTTCATTTTTTTCTGGCTTTATGTTTGTGGGATATAAACTCATTTCCTGTCATTATCACTTTCCTCCTTCTTTTATATTCTTTCTGTTACTTCTAATCTCTCAGTCTGGGCATTTTTTGGTGTATAAGCAGCCTTTGGTTCCAAGGCATTCTAACTTTGAAAAAGTGATACTTTGAAGTTGAAAATTGAGATCAAAGCTTATGTGGTTCTGTGGGAGATAGATGTGAAGCAGATAAATGTATGGCCTTTTCACTTACCTGAAATTTTAGATATTATAGCACAGCGGTAGGGTGTTTGCCTTGCACGCAGCCAACACGGCCGACCCGAGTTCGATTCCTCCGCCCCTCTTGGAGAGCCCGGCAAGCTACCGAGAGTATCTCGCCCGCACGGCAGAGCCTGGCAAGCTCCCCGTGATGTATTCAATATGCCAGACACAGTAACAACAAAGTCTCCAATGGAGACGTTACTGGGCCCGCTCAAGCAAATCGATGATCAACGGGAGGGCCTTTATCTTTATCTTATCTTATCTATTAACAACAGCAGTGCAATGGCACATTCTAATAAAATCTAGAATCTGAGTTAGCAAAGACTAATAACCAACTTCTAAATAGAGGACATTCTGTAACAATTCAATGTGCTCAGAATCACTGATATTCGCAGCAAATCCTGTAATCTCACCCCAACCCACACATACACTGCTATTTTTCAAATAGATCTGGCTTTGTTTTAAAAAATACAAACAAGTAAGAAAACAAAACTCTTTTCAGGAAAGTTTAGTGAACTCATAAACACTTTTTGAATAAACTTTGATGAGATGACTCAAAGTCTTTATTTTCTTTCTTTTATTTTTGTTTTAATACTCACAATGAAGACATTACTGGAGCCCGCTTGAGCAAATCAATGAACAATGGGAGGACAGTGCTACGGTGCTACTTTTAATTGTTATTATATTTGTTTTATTTATTATTATTATATTTGAATCACCATGAGATACACAGCTACAAAGTTGTTCATGACGAAGCATTAGTCATACAATGTTCTAACATCTCTCCTTTCACCAGTATACATTTCCCATCACCAGTGTCCCCAGGTTCCCTCCCATCAACACCAATCCTCCCAGCATTCTGCCTTTAAGGTAGACACCTCTCTCTCTCTCTCTCTCTCTCTCTCTCTCTCTCTCTCTCTCTCTCTCTTGTGCTCTTTGTTTTCAACACTGGTGTTGAAAGGTTAGTTCCATTACCAACTTTCAGCCTGCAGTTCTTATCCAGAGTGAACATTTCCAACTATCATTGTCATGGTGGTCCCTTCCCCATCCCACTTATGGCAAGTATACACCATGAAGCACTCTTCTTAGCCCTTGTTTCTACTGTACTTAGGTATTGATTCCATAATATGTATGTTTCTCATGTCCAACAAATTAGCGCAATCATTCTGTATCTGTCCCTCTCCTGACTTGTTTCACTCAGCATGATAGATATTCTCCATGTCCATTCATTTATAAACAAATTTCATGACTTTATTTTTCTGTTGGCTGCATCGTATTCCATTGCGTAGTTGTACCAGAGCTATTTATTCATTTTTCTATTCTTGGGCACTTGGATTATTTTCAGATTCTGGCTATTGTGAATAACGCTGCATTAGACGTAGAAGTATAGATGGTTTTTCTGAAGTGTGTTTTTGGGCCACCAGGGCAAAATCTAGGAGCTAATATTTCTGGGTCATATGGAAGCTCAATTACTAGTTTTTCATATTATTTTCCAAAAGGGATGTACCAATAGGCATTCCCACAACCAATCAATAAGAGTACCTTTTTCTCTGCATTCATGTCAGCAGTAGTAATTCTTGTTCTTTTTGATGTGCGCCAGTCTCTGTGGTGTGAGATGATATCTCATTATTTTTTAATTTGCATCATCCTAATTACTAGTGACATAGAGCATTTTTATGTGATTATTGGTCATTTATATTTATTCTTTGAGGAAGTTTCTGTTTATTTCTTCTCCCCATTTTTAATGGTTTTGGATTATTTTTCCTTGTAAATTTCTGTCAATGATTTATATACCCTTGATATTAACCTCTTATTAAATGGGTATTAGGTAAATGACATTCTTGCCATTTGCAGTTCACCATATAGTTCCTATATGAAAGAAAGGGAAGGGAGTGAGATGAGATGAGAAGAAAGGAGTGGAAAGGTGAGAAGAGGAGAATAGAGGAGAGGAAAGGTGAGCAGAGAAAAGGACAGGACAGGACAGGAGAGCCAGGTCACACCAGCACTCTAGATATTTTAGATACTGTTCTCATTATCTGACCATTACCATATTATAAATTACAAATGTTATTAAATGATCTCAATACAATATCTATTGGTGTAGTGACCTCTAAATATTTAGTTCATTTATAATAACAAATTATTTGAATGATCAGAAATTATTTCACTATTTTCTTATTGATTATACAACAGTATCTTATGATGTGTAAGTGAGTCTCCAAGCAGTGTCTTCTTTTAATTTAATGCAAGGGCCTGAGTATGCAGTGCTGCTCAGGTCCGGTAATGCCTGAGATACTCAGGTCATGCCATCAATATTGGGGACTCTATGCATCTACCTGAGAAGCCTAGGGAGGGTCCATGAAATGCGAGAAATAGAATCCCTATCCAGTCTATGATATGCATATGCATATGTTGCACATTTCTGAGCCCTTGAAATTAAGTTTTCTATATTTCAATTTAAATGAAATAATCCTTATGAAGAAGGGAATACATCTGATATTCTTTGAACAGAACTCACATAAATTCTCCAAATTCACAAGGTTTTATCACTATTTATCTGTTCTTTCACTGTTAATTTATACATGTATTATTTGAATTAAAGTGGATTTTAAGGGCTGGAGCAATAGCACAGCGGATAGAGCATTTGCCTTGCATGCAGCCAACCCGGGTTCGATTCCCAGCATTCCATATGGTCCCCTGAGCACCACCAGGAGTAATTGCATGAGCCAGGAGTAACCCCTGTGCAATGGCGGGCCTGACCCAAAAAGTAAAAAAAAATAAAAATAAAAAAATAAAGTGGATTTTAGTGATATACAAACTCTGTTTTAAAAAATTAATGATTATATACTCCTACATATAAAAATTAATGATTATAGAAGATTCATAATCTGTTAAATTTTTAAAAAATTGTTAAACTGTTTGTTCTTTAACACATTCATTTGAGAAAATAGTAGGTTATACACCTAAATATATCTTAAAACATCTCTTTCAGTGAACTACAAAGCAAATACAAAATATAATGTATTTAATATTCTAGATTCTTGAATACATGAATATATTTATTCAAAAGTTGATCAAATATTAGAACCACATTCACTAAAACATTACAAGCATTTTCTTCACAAAGAACATACTAATATTTTAATGTTACTTGTTTCCTGGTTGTCCTTAGTAGGCAATCTGAGATAAATTTTAAAAGAATGTACTTTATATGAAATCTTGTGAATACAAACATACTGACTTACCACAGCAATCAGAATAGAAAACTGTGCATTGTATTTGATTCTGTTAACAGTAAAGCTATGCCCTCTGAGCACTACCTCTTAGCCTCCATAAGTAACAAATACTAAAGTCAATCTCAGTCTTCATATTCTGTCTTAGAAAAGAACGATCACGATCACGATCATCCTGTTGTTTGTCGATTGCCTCGAGCAGGCACCAGTAGAGTCTCCTTTATCCTTTCCGTGAGATTTTAAAGTGCCATATTCAAGGCTCTTTCAGGGTTAGGAGAATGAGATCCATCACTGTTACTGGTATTTGGCATATTGGGTATGCCACGGGGAGTTTGTGGGCAGGTTACATTTGGTAGCCTGCCAGGTTGTCCAAAGTAAGAATGAGATAATAGAATGTCGCGCGGCCAAAAGGAACAAATCACAAGAATTTAGAAACACAATTATCTTAACTCTTCATCATCTCAAATTTATCATTGGCCAAAAAATAAATAATTAACCAAAAATATAGTCCAAAAGAAGGAGAGAGTAGGGCGCATGGATCAATTTTTAACAGACTATATCAGATGTATAGATAACTAAATGTCAAGTAAAAAACTCCTGCATTGGAAAAGAAATGAACAGAATTATAAAACACCCTATATAATGAATATATTTCTGCTCATTTTACATCTGACAAAAGATTGATTTAAGACATATAAAGCACATCCAAAAGTTAAGAAAGGAAAAGAAACAAACATCTTCTCAAAGAAGATATTATAAATGTTCAATAAATATATGAAAAAATTATCTTCTGGGGGTATGGTGCCGCCAGCAGGTAAGTCTGTGCCTGTTAGGCGAGTGCATCAGCAGCCTGATGGCGTCTTCAGACTTCCAGATACCCCAAAATTGCTACTGTGCCTTTGGCCAGACCCCAAAAACTTGGGGAAAAGTTTACTAAGAAAGTAAACGGCCAAAAGTTAGGTATGTGGGAAACACACCCACAAACCACCTCTGGCTCAGCTATATAATTGGAGGCATGGCCTCTCTGGTTCCTGATTAAACTGTTTAATGGCCATGATCCCAGAGACTCAGAAACAAATCTCGAAACCCAGTTACTTTTGGCAGAAATGTGTCTGGACCCCACAGTAGGTTACTATCGCCGGGTCACCCCAGGGGGGAAAGGGTGTTGTCCTTCCACCTGCTCCCTCTCGACGTTTTGGTGGCCGTCATCATCCAGAGGCCATTGGACAGTCAAGTTTAGGCCCACAGTGACAAAACTTGTTGGGCCTCATGGCATTGGGCGGAAGGGAGCTGGGCCTGTTCTCCCCACTCCAACGAGACCTCAAGTCATCGCCTACGAATGACCTCTCTGGCTCCTGATCAAGCTGCTTAACGGTCTTGATCCCAGAGACTCAGAAACAAATCTCAAAACCCAGCAGCTTTTGGCAGAAATGCGTCCGGACCCCACAGTATGTTACTGTTGCCGGGCAACCCCAGTGGGGAAAGGGTGTTGTCCCTCCGCCTGCTTCCCCTTGGTGGCTCCGTGGCTGTCATCCTCCAGAGGCTATTGGACAGTCAGGCTTGGGCCCGCAGTGAGGAGACATTTTGGGCCTCACGGGATGGGGTTGGAGCCGGGCCTGTCCTCCACACCCCAGCGAAACCCTAAGTCATCGCCCAAGAATGGCCTCTCTGGCTCCTTATCAAGCTGCTTAACGGCCATGATCCCAGAGACTCAGAAGCAAATCTCAAAACCCAGTGGCTTTTGGCAGAAATCCCTCCAGATTTAAGTGTTAAAATTTCGGAATTTCAAAATCACATGGCCCTACTGCAGCCACACGATATCACATGTTATTCATAATCAGCAATAGTACACAAATTGTCTCCTGTTGCCTTTTCAGCAGATCTGAGTGTTGGGGTAAAATCTCAAATAATAATGGTGGGTCTGGTGTCAAAATATTGAATGTAATCAAAGTAGAGAGAGAGTAATGTGGAAATCATCTGCCCCACAGGTAGGGGGAGGGTGTGGGATGGGAGTATACTGGGGTTTTTGGTGGTGGAAAATGGGCACTGGTGAAGGGATGGGTGTTTCATTGTATGACCAAGACTTAAACCCGAAAGCTTTGTAACTGCTCTCACGGTGATTCAATAAATAAAATTATAAAAAATGAAAAAAAAAGTAAGGTGGAGTTCATGTACAATTCAATCAGCTAATCAGTGGCTGAATAAATAGCAGTACTCCTACATTAAAAAAAAAGAAAGAAAAAGTTATCTTCATCCCTTACATTAGAAAAATGCAAATTAAAAGAACAATAAGTTAAACCACATGTGCACATCAAAAAGGAAAAAAGACCAATGTTTATATGCATTGATAAAAAAAATCCCTCATGCATTGTTGCTAAGAATGTTGACTGCTTCACTTTCAAAGGAAAACAGTCCTCAGATTTATCAAAACTTAGAAAACTGAACTTTCATATGACCCGGCTACTCCATAGCTTGACATCTGCACTGGGGCCCAAGTATAATTTCTAAAAGATATTTGCAGCACTATTCACAATAGTCAGGATAAGGTAGCTAAGACACATAAGTAGAGCAAGAAACGACTGTATAAAAATACAAAAATTGATGAAGTCATACAACTTTCTTCAGTGTGGATAGATCTAAAGAGGATTATGCTGAGTGTAAATAATATAAAATTTTAATACAAAATAGTCTCATAGGTGTAATATAAAGAAGTTATAGTAAGACTCTAAGACTTGGTCAACTCTAAGAGGCCTGGAGAAAAGGCCTACAGAACTAAATATGCCAAGGGGTTGCTATGAGGAAGTGCTTGGTGATCTTGAGATATTGTCAGGGGACACTGACAGTGGTGATGTGTGAAGTGCTAGAAAATCATGTGCCTAAACTCAATTATTCATAAATCATGGTTCCAAAATAAAAATTAAAAATAATTACTGGAGTGAGATAGTACAGCAGTAGGGCATTTGCCTTGCATGCAACCAGCCCGGGTTCGACTCCTCTGACCCTCTAGGAGAGCCCGGCACACTACTGAGAGTATCTTGCCCACATGGCAAAGCCTGGCAAGCTACTGGTGATGTATTTAATATGCCAAACACAGTAACAACAAGTCTCAAAAATGGAGACATTACTGGGCCCGCTCGAGCAAATCGCTGAACATGGGAGGACAGTGCTACTGATGGATAAATTTTAGTAGGTTCCTTATATAAGAGAGTTAAACTTGAGGATAAGTCTTCATTTTAGTAGAAATTAAGTAATCATAATTTATCATGTTACTTCTCATACTGATGTGAAATAATGTCTATCTAGGCTTAGTGAATGATTTTGGAATATGATTTGATATTGCTCATTACAGAGTATGTTTTTCAGTGATATTATATGTTATGTGACTTTAGAGACATTTATATATTACTTCCTATTTCTAGTTAGTTGTTAAAGTCAAAATAGCATATTTAAAAATAATTTAATCTCTTCTTTTCTCCTGCCAAACTTTTTATAAACAGAAAATTCAGAATACTTCTGCTTATTTCCTGTACATATTTTTCATTAGCAAGTTTTTCTTGTGAGAGAAAACTATTTTTCTGGAGTGTTGACTGTTTATACTGAGTCAGCAAAATTATCCTGAAGTTCCCTCAAATAACCTTTCTTTTCAAAACAGACTTAGTGCATCACAACGCATATGTTCTTATTGAAATGAACAGCACCACTTAAAACTTCTAAACTTCTATCTTGTTTCCTAATCTGGTTGAGGGACTCATTGTAACATGATCTCTCTTTGGTTAATTCCAATAACCATAAGCATGCAGACTACAGCATTCTGGTGAGGGATGATGGATATCAGTTGAGGTCACCTCATTAATCAAATAGCTTGATAATATATATATAATAGTTAAGATATCAATTTCATTTTTTAATGGTCCTGGACCTTTTTACAGAACTTTTAGACCTATTTACAGAAATTTTAGACTGGTTATCTATACTGTTTGTATAAATTAAGACTTTAACTCTTAAACTTCTATTTTTCTCCACAGGAAATCTCCTATCCATTAAATGTTGGACAGAATTTAATATCGCTTTTCAAAAATGCACAGTCTTATTTCCAAGAATGTCTAATCAATTATTCTATGCATTTATGTTTTTTTGTATTACACCTTTTGTTAATTCTTCTGCATTACCCAGAGTGATATTGAATAATTTAAACTTAAAATAATACAAACATATATTAAGTATAATTCTCAAAGAAACATAAGATATTATTTCCTTTACTTTACCTAATCAGCAAAATTAGGCTCAAAGAGATAAAAGGTTTTATTTTTTTTGCCTTTTGGGTCACACCCGGCAATGCAGAAGGGTCAGTTCTGGCTCTGCACTCAGGAATTACTCCTGGCAGTGCTCAGGGGACCATATAGGATGTTGGGAATTGAACCCGGGTTGACTGCATGCAAGAAAAATGCCCAACCTTCTAGGCTATTGCTCCATCGCTGAGATAAAAGATTTTTTAATACAACAATGATTTGTGAAATTTAGAAAAAAAATCGTTCCTCTATGTTCTGTACAGACTAGGAACCCTTACAGAGTCCATTCATTTTTTTCTTTTAATTTTTATTAGTGAAACACCATGAGGTACAGTTGTAGGCTTACAAGTTTTTGTGCTTGGGTTTCAGTCATACAATGATCCAGTACCCATCCCTCCACCAGTGCCCATTCTCCATCATTTACATTTTAAAAAAAAATTTTGTTAGTGAAACACCATGAGGTACAGTTGTGCTTGGGTTTCAATTATACAATGATCAGATAATTTGATTGGGAAGGAATTGTGATAAAGAGATGTAGAAAAGTGAGATCAGCTACAGAAATATTCTGATAATTTTTTTGTTATTTGTTTTGTTTCAAAAGAATAAGTTTTAAAGTAGTCTGGTTATCACTGTCCTCCCGATGCTCATTGATCTGTTCAAGTGGGCCCAGTATTGTCTCCATTTTGAGACTTGTTGTTACTGTGTTTGGCATATTGAATATATGTCTCCATTTTGAGACTGTGTTTTGAGACTGCGGGCGGCGGACTTACACTAGCACGCGACAGGGACAAATGGAGACGTTACTGGCGCCCCCTCAAGCAAATCAATGATTAACGGGAAGTCAAGTGATCAAGTGATCAAGTTTTGAGACTGTGTATGGCATATTGAATACTACACGGTAGCTTGCCAGATTTTGCCATGTGGGCGAGATACTCTCGGTAGCTTGCTGGGCTCTCAGAGAGAGGTGGAGGAATTGAACCCAGCTCGGCCGGGCTGGCTGTGCGCAAGGCAAACGCCCAACCCCTGTGCTGTTAC
Source organism: Sorex fumeus (assembly GCF_029834395.1). Lineage (NCBI taxonomy): Eukaryota > Metazoa > Chordata > Mammalia > Eulipotyphla > Soricidae > Sorex > Sorex fumeus. The sequence goes on from NW_026606185.1 coordinate 11,537,280, forward strand.
TCCAGCCCAAGTTTTAAAGTAAAACAGTTTTAATGATTTACAATTATGGAAAATGCGAATGGCAGTGTGGTTGGCAACATGTCATGAAACTTGTAACAATTTTTGTAATGTAGAAATTTGCAAACACTAAAAATAAACAAAAATAAATTAAAGATACAAAATGAGACAAGAAAGTGTATGGAAACAAAAATAGCAAAGTGAGGTCTGGAGAGATAACGTGCAAGGCACTTTTGGTGCACATAGTGGACCTAGTCCCTGGCATCTCATATGGTCCCTGAAGCCCTACAACTAGCTGTCACAAGACCTAAGTGAATCTATGGCTACTGAGTTTTGTCCAACATCAATTCCTTATCTTACTAATTATTAAAGTATTGTGGTGTCTATAACCTTTTATATTTCAAAATGGATTCACGTAAAATCATTACTCCATATTTAACAGCTTATATTGAAGATTTTATAATTAGAATAACCCCTCAAACTTTGATATGCATCTAATTTAACTCAGAATCATATGTAATATTTTTAGAGAAATATTTAAGTTTAAAATTTAAATTTAAAAATTTAAGAGAAGCTTGTTTGATGTAGTTACTCCTTCATTTCCTTCTTATTTGTGCTCTACCTCTTTGCTTTCTTATCTGACCCCTTCCTGGTTTCCTCACAATTTGGTTCCTACCCCTTTATTTCTCTGTAATAATTCAAACGTATTATACAGGTTATAGTTCTCCTACCTCCATCTTCACTTTTCAGTTTTCAGTTAGAGAATTACTCACTAAATATTGGCTGTCGGGCTGTAAATTTGATTTTGATGTAAAACTTTAAATGAATTTGCCATTATGTTTGTTCAGTCTAATTGTATCTGTGTTTATAGCCATTATGTGATCTGTCTTAGTTGCAATTTTTAAAAGAATGTTGTGAATAATGTTCTTATACACATGTATTATTAAATGTGGTATTTATTGTAAGTATTTACAAGTGTCATTTATTTATTATAAACAGTGAATTCATCTCTCTTTTTAAAATCCTTAGTATTGAAAGTTCTGAGGTAAACACATGTGTATGTTCAAAGTCAGTGAATAATGCCCAAATATCATCAAGTTATATCATGTTGGGGTCACATCTGGGTTCATGTAAATGAAATGTAATATTATCATGCTGACCAGAGTTCCATGGTGATAAAATTCTTTTTTCCTTTATTTCTTTATTTCCTTTTTTGTAATTTACTGCCTCAAGTTGGTAGGAACCACCACAGATACAAGGACCTGTGAGTTCTGCAAAGCACTTCTTCTCTCCCTCAGCCCCCACGCAGACATCACTGACCTCTGACCTTTAATTCCAACTCTTCATTATCTAATGACCTTATTTTACAAATATTCTGTTTCCCTGCTCTATGCTTGTTTCTGAAATTTAATTGGCTCCTTCAGATCTGTCCATGTATACCTCTTAGGTCATGTTTGGACTAATTGAAATTCCTAATTACAGCAACTGTCACTCCTCTCCTACAGTTGCCTGAAATCTCTGCCCTTAGTTATTTCTATTTTTTGATAGGCTTATGAAGTAGACAAATTAGTTAGATTGCCTATGAGGACCTAAGAAAAAGTTTGATTGATCTAGCCACTCCTTCTTCTTTTCCTTCTTATTTTGCCCCTTTCTCTTTGCTTCTTTCTTATCTGACCCCTTCTTCATGGTTTCCTCACAACTTGGGTCCTCCTCCTTTATTTCTATGTAATAATTCAAAAATATTATACAGGTTATAGTCCTTCTGCCTTCATTTTCAGTAGAAAACTACTCATCAAACATTAACTGTCAGGCTGTTTTATGCTTTGTTTGTTTGTCCTTTATCATCTTCATGATTGCCCATGATCTGCATAAGTGAATTGAATTTGAATTTGATTCATTTTTAAGGAAATAAAGCATACGTTGTTTGTTTGTTTGGGGGCCACACACAGTAGTGTTCAGGTCTTTCTCTTGACTTTGCACTCAGGGATCACTACTAGAGATCTCAAGAGACAATATATGGCGTTGTGCATCAAACCCTGCTCCATCATGTTCAAGGCAGAATCTTACTTGATGGTACTATCACTCTGGGCCCCTAAATCAAAGAATTTAAAATTTATTTTCATAGGATATATAGTTACTTGTTTTATGAAGTATCAATTTTCTTATCTAGTTATCATTGTTTTCCATTGTTTTTTCGTTATTGTAATTTGTATTTCTGTGCTCTGGATTCCACTCCTCTCCTATTTTAATTCTGTTTTTGTTAAGGTATAGACATATTCCTTATCTATGCATTTTTGTATTTCCTTTAAGAAATCATTCTCATCTTAAAGTTTGTGAAAGTATTTTTCTTTTATATCTTCTGAAGAACATTTTTAACTTAAAAAATGGTTTTTGAACCACACCCAGTGGTGATCAGAGGTTACTCCTGGCTTTGTACTCAGGAATTACTCCTGACAGGCTCCTGGTTCATATAAGGTGCCATGGATAAAATGTGGGTTGACGGTGTGAAATCAAGTGCCCTACCCATTCCATTGTACTCTCTCTCCAGCCCCACATTTTTAACTTTTATTTCAACTATCAATACTTTTGGTATATGTTAAAAAATAATTCATTTCAATTTTTCAGTCATCTTAAGGCTAGACAAATAGTCCAAGACTATGCAGTTGTTAAGGGGATAGAATAGCCTAAATTTACTGTTTGTTCTCTTTTTCATTGATCATATACTAGGATTTTCCCTGACTAGCAATCAACAAGACAATTAATTATTTATTTTACACACAACAAATTTTCAGAGCAGAAGTTAAAGTAGAATTTCAGGAGAATATATAAATGAACAAACCAATCAAGTAGCAACTTTGCATTCTATTAAAGTCAATAATTAAATATCCCTTTAAATGGTTTGATTGCATAAATAGAATTGAACGGAGAATTTAAGAACTCAAAGTTATATAAATTAGTACAATCTTTGTGAATAAAATATGTAACTAATTATGTAAATTAGTAAAATCTCCTGGATAAAATAACATTACCTAATTTATATAAGCAATGATATATTAAGATATCTCTGCTTGGAACTGATGTAATATCAATTGGCTTGGAACTTTTAATTCAGGTTGAACTTTAAAAAATTGAAATAAGACATTAAATTTTCAAAGTATTGTGTAGAAATATTGTTGTTAAGATTTATTGGATATTCAAATTTGTATAGTAGAACTGTGGTAACTTGTTTAGAAAGCAAGGGACCAGAAGGCAAAGATACAGTACATATATCAGGGCACATGGCTTGCATGCACCCCTGGCACCCAATATGGTTATCTTCAATTAATATACTTATGAGAAGATGAAGGATAATACGTTAAAATGAGTTGTGAAGGGTTATGTGACTGATATTCCAGAAAGAAGAGCAAATGTATGTGGTTTAGCCCTTATTTTTATTTATTTATTTATTTATTTATTTTTACCTTTTTATATTATGATTTTATTGAGGTAAAATGATAAAGTTACAAAGTATAGAGCCCTCATGTGTTTCAGAGACCGATGTTACCCCACCTCAAGCCCTTATTTTTATTACTCTTATTTTCCATTCTTCTAGGCATTTTGTAGTGCCAAATCTCTTTTCTGTCAAGCCCTCACTCTACATTGTATGACAGCTGACTTGTATTCCTGGCATTCCAAAAGAGAGACTTGTATCAAATATGATTATTTCCCAAAAAGGCAAAACCAGACGTTTCCAAGGATGGTGAGCCTATTTCAACGTCTATGAAAAAAATATATGGAGACTTTCTCAAAAAGAATAGATGCCCCAGAGAGTTAGAACAATGGGTAAGGTAAGCCTTGCATGCTGCTGACTAGATATAATTCCAAGAACCACATAGAAGACTCTCAGAGTCAGCAGGGAATGACAGAATGATCCATAATAATAAGGAGCCAGGGGTAAATCCCAGGCACAACTAAGATTGCCCCACAAAGTAAGAGTAGAGCTTTAATAAAATTCAATAATTTCATTTATTGGGACTTATTTCCAAAACAAATAAACTTAAAAATATAAATGCACACACATGTTTACTTGCAGTGCAATAGCCAAGATAAAGTATCAAACAAACCAAATGCCTAATGGCAGGCAGATTGAAATTGTAGTATGAAATGCACACTTATATAAGAAAACAAAATATCATAGTTTTCTGCAACTTGAATGGAACTAGGGAGTTATCATCTTAAGTGAAGACATAGGTAAAAGTACAAACACCAGATGATTTCTCTCACATGTGGAATAGAAACATTTTACAAATGGTCATTACCAGAAGACCCTGATTTCTGGCCTAGGGAACTAATCATACTCAGGTGTCTCCACCTTGAGACAATGGATTTGAGTGTGGTGTTGAGGTCCTGTTACTGGGTATGGAGCTGGATCATTGACTGTATAACAGAAAGTTGTTGGTTGTGGCATTGGCACAGTGTATGACTAAAATGTTATTATTTGTAAGAATGGTGAGGAGACCACAGTGAACAGACTGATACTTCTCAGGCCCTTCATCCTAGGAAATGCCCACACTGCCCCTCCCCCCCTAAGTCCATAAACTGCACTAGTCAGGAAACTTTGATGCAAAACAAAAATATTCAGAAGGACTTCCACCTACATCTCATACCTGAGACAGAATTATCAGAAGCATTTTAAGTCTTTTTTAGTTCAGAATTCCTCCAACAGGGTTGCTTACTGGGGCTTGAGAGGTAACACAGAATACAATATGCTTTGCATGGGGCAGACCCAAGTTTCACCCTCTGCACCACATATAATCTTCTGAATACCACCAGGATTGTTTCCTGTGCCCAAAGCCGGGAATAAGCTTGAATACTGCTGGGTATAGTCCAAATAACAACAAAAGAGGTGGCGATTACCAATTCTTTTATTTAAAATTGAGTTGATTCTAATATACCATGAAAAAATGTCACCAGGCTGATCTAAAAATCAGATATAGACACCTATATTCATTAGTACAATAGTTCATATATAAATACAACGCAAATGCCCAATAATAGAATAATAATGAAGTTGTGGTACTACTAATATTACCAAGCAGTTGGGGCAAATGGGAGTGTGAATTAACAGGTGGAATTCATTCACCCTCACATTAGGTGGCATTCGGTCAGTGGTGGAGATTCTTGGAACTTTGATAACCTTTGGTGTGGTAACTTTGTATATCATCACCATTAGTATAAAATTGTAACCATGTTGCATATAATTTAATAAAAAACATTAAATAAAAGTGAGTTAATAGAACAGAAAGCAATAGAATATAACAAATATCTTACAACATTTCCCATATATATTCCCCAAACATCTTCAACAATAAAACAGAAATCTCGATTGTCTCAGTAGGTTAAATAAATTTTCCATTTCCCAGTAGGAACCAGAGAAAGAGATTGCAAACACGGAGTAGGTGATATAAAATTCAAAAAATGGATGATCTTCCTTTTTTATGTAGTACTCATAAGACAATGGGGTTAAAATAAATCTCCATTATCATCACAATGGAAAAATAAATTCCGTTTAGCTGTACTCAGCAAATTCCCGGTTTCTGGAATTCAGTTTACTTAAGAATTTTTGTGACTCAGTTTGTGCATGCCATTGCTTGTCTCAGTTTGTGCATGCCATTGCTTGTATATAGCCACTAAAACCCTCACTCGCAAGGTAAAGAGCTCCAGAGTTGTCAAGCCCTATGTTCTTCCAGGATCACTACCCCCAAATGCCTGGGCTCATTCTCATGACTCGTGGCTCTGAGCATCACTATGCCACTTACGGGCTATTGCACAGAACATAGGCAGACCTAGAAGAGGGACAACATATGACTGAGTATTCCCTCAATTCGCTCCTCGATGTTGAGGTTACTGAACTGGTCTGTTTCATGCCCTGCGTGAAACCCGAAAGTCTCTTCTCTCTTTAAGTGGTCCAATAGGAAATACCACTCTGCAATCCCTGGCCAGTTATGTGGTACACAACCTTCTCCAAAACACCTACATCATCCTCAGAAAACCATTTAGTAGTTTTGTTATGTCTATCTTTTTCTATTGTTCATATTATTAGATATACTTTGCTTAATCCTGTGTATTATACAAAGTAGAGGAAATCTCTAAGGGTTTCTTCTTTTCATGCTGTCATTTTTGCATTTTATATAAGAAAGATAATTTCTAACAAATGGAAAGGACCACAGCATAGGGCCATGACCTGCATTGTAGTCCTCACAGGATTACACCCCACAGCTGATTTCATATACACAGACCTTTGTCACAAGGGCTTCAGTTCTGGAAATTCCATGATCTTCTTGTCTGCTACACACAGAGAACTAGGACTGTTTGAGTTTCTAATCAAAATAAAACAACACACTATTTTATTAATAAAAGGACCACAATGTCTTCTCTTGCAGTGTTTAATCCATCTTAACAAACCATGCATAATTAGGTATCTGAAAGGAAAAGACCATGTTAAGGCAAGTAATTACATTGCTAAGTCTAATAGCCCTCTTGCTAAGACAAAGAGCATTAGGGAGTTTGTACCCAAATAGGAGAGGGGGATAGAGAAGCCTACTAAAAATGATGCTGTATTCAGTGTTTTTTTTGGTATCAAGAATATCTAATACTGTTATGTCATTTTCAATTCTTTCAAGCAGAAAAATATCCCATAGGAAAAATATTATTATTGCTATTAGGTCTTTTTAATATAACCTAACAAAAAGTTTAGCATAAGAAACACAAGTTCAAGATAATCAGTGAGGGGATGGAGAGATATTACAGTGGGTAAGGCACTTCACTTAAATACAAAAAAGCTGGGTTTGATCTCTGACACTCCTTATGGTCTCTAGAGTCCAGCCAGAAGTGATCTCGGAGGACAAAACCAGGAGAAAGCACGGGGCACTGCTGGGTGTGGCCTTACAAAAAAGTAACAATAAATCAAATCGTTGTAAGAAGTCTAGACAGGAGGTATGATGCCGCCAGCAGGTCAATTTGTACCTGTGAGGCGAGTGCATCAGCAGCCTGATGGCACCGTCAGGCTTTCAGATACCCCCAAATTTCTGCTGTGCTTTTGGAAAGACCCCAAAAACTTGACGCAAAATTTACCAAGAAAGTAAACAGCCAAAAGTTAGGTATGTGGGAGACACACCCACAAACCACCTCCGGCTCAGCTATATAATTGGAGGCATGGCCTTTCTGTTTTCTGATTGAACTGCTACACGGCCATGATCCCAGAGACTCAGAAACGAATCTTGGAACCCAAAGGCTTTTGGCAAAATTCATCCTGTTCCAGCAGTAGGTTACTGGCACTAGCTCACTCCGGTGGGAAGAGGTTGAGTGCCTTGGCCTGTTCCCCTTGGCGGCCTAGTAACCACCATCCTCCAGAGGCCACTGGACAGTCAGGTTTGGGCCTGCAGTGACAAGACACATGAGGCCTCACCAGATAGGAGTGGAACCAACCCTTTCCTCCCCATCCCAGTGAGTCCCCGAGTCGCCACCTACAAATGGCCTCTCTGGCTCCTGATCAAGATGTTTAATGGCCATGATCCCAGAGACTCAGAAACAAATCTCGAAACCCAGATGCATTTTTTGGCAGAAATGCATCTGGACCACATACAAGGTGACTGCCGCCTCAGAGTTTCTTGGAAAGCCAAGTATGAGCCGGCAGTGACGGGGGGCAACTGCAGTCTCATGGGAAGGGGAGCGGTACTGGCTCATCTTTCACGCCCTATCGAGGTCACAAGTTGCCCCCACAAGTGTCTCTCTGGCACGGCCATGGCTCCAGAGGCAAAAGGACTTAGTCCAGAGCCTGCAGCTTGCAGCAGAAGAGTGAATGGACCATGCGTTAAACTATGGCACCATGCCTCCCTGGGAGGGAAAGGGTGTTACACCCTTCCCCCCACCCCCGCCCCCTGGCAGCAAGGTAGCTGAGCATATAAGAAAGACAGGTATGAGCTGGAATTGATGTGGCAACTGCAGTCTCATGGGAAGTGGGGCGGTACCGGCTCGTCCTTTGCGCCCTATCGAGGTCACAAGTTGCCCCCCATGAGCGGCTCTCTGGCACAGCCATAACACCAGACGCACAGAAACCAATCTCTTAAAATTATCTGGCTCTTTTCAGAAATCCCAAATCGCGAGGCCTCTATTGCAGCCACACGAGATTATATGATTCTCATAACCAGCTATAGAAAACAAAGTATTTCACAATGCCTTTTCAGCAATTCTGATTGTTGGGGGGGGGATTCTAAACAATAATGGTGCATCTTTTGTCGAAATAATGAGTGTAATCAATGTAGAGAAGAGTTAAATGGAAATCATCTGCCTCACAGGCATTGGGAGGGGTGGGAGGGTGGTATATTGGGTTTCTTGGTGGTGAAAAATGAGTACTGGTGAAGGGAGAGGTGTTTGATCATTGTATGGCTGAGACTTAAACCTGAAAGCTTAGTAACTTTGCCCACAGTTATTCAATAAATAAATATAAGAAGAAAAATAAATAAATAAATAAATAAAATTATGAAAAAAAGTAAGGTGGAGTTTATGACCAATTCAATCAGCTAATCGGTGGCTGCATCAATAGCAGTACTCCTATATAAAAAAGTCTAGACAGTATATATCTGTCCAAATAAATATATAATGTGAAAATCAAAGGTATAATTACAAAAAGAAAAAAAAACCATTTATCATGCTAAATAAAATTAAGCACATTAACAAGTTTATGTGAGATAATATAGATTTTCATATAAATTTCGATCTCAATAATCAGTGTTATTTGACATAAACACGATCATCCTTTCACAGGTACTATAGAGAATGCTAATTTTTATTTTCAAGTATTTATAAGTGAATTAAATCCTAGTAATTTTTCTAATTACTGTGCTAAATTATTTTAGAGGGAAAGTAATGGGTCTCTCAGAAAGAAATGAAAAGAAAATATAGGGTAAAGTAATATCCATAATGTGTTTCCTCAGAAATTTATATATTATTCAAATATGCAAATATCCAATCTAGCTAGAACTCTGAGAGATGCACTTTTATCTGCATCATGAGAACATGCAGTGCACTCAATTCTAACTGCCTTAATCATGGAAAATGATAAAATCTGGAAATTCTGCCACAGACACATTGCTCTACCTGGGTGGGTTTGTACATCGAGATAACAGTTTTGTGTTATCACGAATCAGGGGATTTGCTTCTCACAATCCTTTGCAAACTTAGTCATTCCCAATTCTGGTGCCATCTTTCTTTATTAAAAATGAAGAAATGCCTATTGGCATAAATAGACAATATTGCCAGCACGACACTTTACAAAATGAAGTCCAATTCAGCTTTCGTAGCTACAGAAGATCAATATATACCCAGTTCAGCATCAGCAATGCACTTCAATAGACAAATATGTAAAATATACATGTGCACACACAATTACACGGACACATATGAAATTCAAACACAGAGATCAACATTGACATGAAGAACGTCACATCTGATTTAATGGATGAAAATCAGTCAACAAGAATTAGTAAAATTAGAAGTAATTTTTGGGTAGATTTACTTGAAATTTAGAAACACTTTACAGATTCTTATTATTAATAGATCCACATTCCTAGTATATGCATTTACTATGCGCATTTATATACTATGTGCATTTATTTGGAAAGTAAATTTCTTTATCTATTTATATGTCATATGTCTCCCCATCCCCAAGATCTTAAGTAATATAAATGAGATTTTTAATGCTGCACAAGCGTATATTCAACTTAGTGTTACTATGTTCTTTGGATAGAAGCGTAGGTTCAAAGACATCATAAACAATGTGACATTTTTTATTGTTTTTTTTGTTTGTTTGTTTGTGCCTGTTTTTTTAGAAACCTCACACTATTTTCCCTTAGAGAAAAACCAGTTTCCCTCCTCACACTATTTTCCCTTAGAGAAAAACCAGTTTCCCTCCTCAACAGCACTGGTAGAAGGTTCTTTCTCAACAACATCACAAGAAATATTTCTGACTTTCTGATATAAAATATTCTCTGTGGTGAGGCTGGAGAGACAGCACAGCTGGTAGGGCATTTGCCTTGCACACGGCCTACCTGGATTCGATCCCTGGCATCCCATATGGTCCCCTGAGCACCGCCAGGAGTAATTCCTGAGTGCAGAGCCAGGAGAAACCCCTGTGCATTGCCAGATGTGACCCCCCAAAAAAATATTCTCCGTAGAGTGAGGTGATTGCTCATTGTTATTTTAATTTGGTTTCACCTGGTAGTAATAACTAACATTTCTTAAGTATTGGCTAACTCTATTCCTTCTTTGGAAGTGTGTCTGTTCATATGTTCTTCAATTACCCACAGTTCATATATTCTTCAATTATTCATCAATTATCCAAAAGTAGGTAGTCACACTGAATTGGAAAATCTATGGTATCTACATATATGTTCTTAAACCTCTTCCCTTTAAAGGCATTGTTCCTGTTCCCTTATGATAGTCCAATTTTACTCTCTCTTCATTGTATCTCTTTGATACTCCAGTTTAAATCCCTTGATATTAAGAAAGGAGAAGGAGATTTGAGCTCACATAAGTTTCAATTTCTTGAGTCAAGTAAATTGAGGCTTATACCACTCCAAATTAGCTATATAGTTTGTTTGCATGTTATTATTTGAAATACCAAATAATTTTATGTTCATTCTAAGATCATGTACATTACAGCCAATTGCTAATTATGTTACAATAGATCTGATGAAATTTGGTTTCTTATTTTCATTGTTATACTTCCTGATTTTATCACTTATATAGGTACAGCAGGTTGGGTGATTCTTTGATGCAATGTTCGGTAGTATCAACAGGAGCAGCCTCTCTTCTTTTTCTAAACTTCTCCTTGTTTCCCTCCTTCTCTGAATGACCCAGGTTTACACAGTATTCACGCTCTAACCATTAGGTGTCTCTGCTATTTTATATGCTAAACAACAATCTGGTAATGTATGCACTATGACCAGTCAGATCACGAAGGATCACGACCATCCTGTTGCTCGTCGATTGACTCAAGCAGGCCCCAGTACCATCTCCTTCATCATAGCCCTGAGATTTTTTTTAAAAAGTGCCATATTCAAGGCTCTTTCAGGGTTAGGAGAATGAGACCCATCAGTGTTACTGGTATTTGGCATATTGGGTACATCACGGATAGTTTGCCAGAGTCTGCCGTGGCGGCAGGTTACATTCAGTAACCTGCCAGTTTGTCCAAAATAAGAATGAGATAATAAGATGTCTCTTCCGGGAACTGGGTTTTATAGTCTCTGGGTCTTGGCTGTTGATGGGATTACACGGCTCCAGGGGGCCAGTTGGTGGGTGTGACCCCTGCCTACTGTAATATGGAGGATCTGGGTGGAGGATGCTCAGCCCCGATTCGAGCAGGCTTGGAGATCTCAGCCCCGGGATCCGCATGCCTTTGTTCCTCTGCCGGTACCTTTATGAGTGTGGAGAGTGGTCTCAACATGGTGTTGGCTGGTTCTGGAGGCCTTCAGCTGCTGGAGCCCTGGTTGGGGTGGGGAGGGAAACTCAACCCACTCCCCTCCAAGGGGACCCCGGTGAGGACAGCCAGGCACAGGGGCAGGAGACTCTGCGCTGTTCTCCATTAGGTTTCTCTGCTATTTTATATGGTAAACAACAATCTGGTAATGTATGCACTATGACCAGTCAGATCATATTCACAAAAAAAAATGTATATATATATATATATATATATATATATATTTAACTCCCGTAACTTCAACACCTCCAATAAATATACCTGAGAGAGCCAACACTTAAGTTGATCAATTGATCACTTGACATCCGATACACATCGATTTGCTTGAGTGGACACCAGTAAAGTCTCCATTCATCCCTGTCATGTGTCAGTATAGCCCAATGACATCTGCTCATTCTAGGAACACAAAGCCTCAAACTGATCGTTCAGGGTCTTGATGAAGAAGTCTGACCATCTCATAGGTGCAAGCCATGCAATCTTTTGATGTCCCATGGAATCCAGTCAGTAATGGCTCTAGTCCAGCAGTCGTCTCCAAATCTCATGAAGTGTCCAGCCCATCTGATTTTCAGCGTCCCTGATTCTTGATCATAGATGGAGGTCGGAACTACAGATTCTTTCGCTCATTTGAGTGAAGCGTGATACTCCATGCATAGCTCTTTTGACTCCTCTTTGGGAGACCTGAATAGCATTCCATCCTGTTTTCGTAGGACCCAGGTCTCTGAGGTGTATGTTAATGCAGGAAGAACAATGGAATCGAAGTGATGTGCCTGGAGCCGGAGGTTCTTCATCCTCTTAGCTATTTCTTCAATGCTCTTGAAGGCTTTCCAAGCCGCTCTCTTTCTCCTGCACAACTCAGGTACCAGGTTATTCGTCATCTTGACTTCTCAACCTAGGTATTCATAACTTGCATTCGGAGATGTTCTTCCCGTTGAGAGCGAATTGAATGTAAGGAACGAGACCGTTTCTCATAAACATTGTCTTCATGAGATTTAGCTGTAGTCTGACCTTTCCACACTCATGGTTCAAGTCGGCCAGCATTTATGCCACTTGGCTAATGTTTGGTGTTATTAGAATGATGTCATCAGTGAAGCAGAGGTGGTGTAGTTGCTGACCATCTATCTTCACTCCCATTCCTTCCCATTCTAGTTGTCGCATGACGCTCTCAAGGGTGGCATTAAAGAGTTCAGTGAAATGGTGTCACCCTGCCAAAATCCTTTCTTGACATCAATGATCACCTCCCTGTAGAATGGGGAGATCCTGGTAGTCAATCCGCAGTACAACTCATAGAGGATCCTGGTGTATTGATTTGAATGCCGTGTTTGGCTAGAGCTTTGATGACTGCTTCAGTCTCAACAGAATCAAAGGCCTTCTTTAAATCAATGAACGTTAGACAGAGTGGCATCTTGAAGTCCCAAGAAATCTCAGTGAGCTTGGTTACCATGTGGATATGGTCGATTACTCTGAAATCTTTTTAGAAACTGGCTTGCTCTCATGGTTGTCCTTCATCTAGTGTTCTGCCAATCCTATTCAGGATGACTCGAGTGAACAGCTTGTAGACGACAGATAACAGGGAGATCAGGTGATAGTTGCCAGTGTCGTGGATATCTCCCTTCTTGTACAGTAGTACAGTCCTACTGGTTTTCCATTGGGATGGAACTTTGCATTCAGACAGGTAGCATGTGAAGAGCCGAGCCAGTGTATTGATGAGTACTGGTAATAGGTTCTTCAAGGTCATCTTGTCTGGGCCTGGTGCTGTTCGCTTCTTTACTGATAAAATGGCATGTCAGTTTTCGGAAGGGAGAATGTTGGGTGTGACATATCCATCCTGCAGAATTTGGTATGTGGGCAGGTGGACATGGCTATTGAAGAGATCCGAGTAGAATTCATGTATAATCTTCTCCATTGCCCTTCTGGAAGATGTGATAGATTCATTGGGACGTTGGAGGGCAGTCATCTTGGTCTTGTATTTGGAGAAGGACAGGTGGGCATTGTGAATGCTTTTCCCAGCTTCTGCCACATCTGCCAGTACTGCTGCTTTTCTCTCTTTGAAGTCTTCCTTTATCTTTTCTCTGAATTGCTTTGCGAGCTCGGACGTTCACTTGTGGTTGCTTCAGCACCTCTATGATTGTGTGAAGAATGCAGAGAGAGAGATAGGCACAAAAAAGACACCTGTCTTCGAAAACTCTTAAACTCATTCTCCAACGTGGCTTGGCACAAGCCTTAAGCAACCACAAGTGAACGTCCGAGTTCGCAAAGCAATATTGTCAATGACGGCATCTTTCCATGTTTCCACAATAGTGCCAAAGACATCCCAGTTGGTAGTCGTTCTGGGAGATTTTGTAAACTTTGCAGCCCTTTCTCCCTGCTGTGTGAAGTAGAATTTTGCACAAAGGAGACGGTGGTTCGATCCTGTTTGGAATTTTGGAACAACAGCGACTTTGGTCAGGTAAGACCGTGGATTGAATATGATGTGGTCAATTTCCTTGTGGAACTGTCCACCAGGAGACTCCCATATCCAGCTGGCAGTAAGCCACATCTCTTCAAGTGTAATCATCCGATGTGGGTTGTTAGACATTCAAATACATCTATGTTTATGGCCATGTTCATGTTGACAAGGACCCCAACACCATCGATGCCTCTTTTGTTTCATGTTCCGAGGAACAGTTCTTCTTCAGTGTCCAAAACAATGTGATGTGATTGATGCCTTCTTGTCTCAGTCAGATCAATAATGTCGTACTTGATCTTTCGCGCCTGCACCATCAGGTCCTAGATGGATGCATCCGATGCATACGTGCATTGAAAGTACAAACAGTCATTTTTGTCCTTCTTCATTTTGGCAGCCTAGTTTGGCCCTGAGATTTTATCAGTCTCTCCTTTCTCATCCTTCTTAACGCTGCCATATTGGTGGCTCTTTCAGGGTCAGGAGAATGAGACCCATTGTATTTACTGGTTTTGGCATATTGAATACACCATGGATAGCTTGCCAGACTCTGTCATACAGGCGGGACACTTTCAGTAGCTTGCCAGGTCTCCTAGAGAAATAGAGGCTTTTAGGGAAGCCTCTAATCATCCTTGCAGGTGTTCCCATGGTCCTGGTACATGGCAGAGGCTGGGCAGTGGAGGTAGTGGAGGTCTTCTGGGCTTCTGGAAGCAGGCAGAGGATCTCTGTTCCCGGGTCCATTGAGCCTGGAGTTCAAGGTCACAGAGTTCTGTAACACTTAAGTTATGTTAAGTTATGTTTCTGCTTTCTGGTTAGTTTGTGGGAATAATCTACTGGGTCACATGTAAGGAACTGACTAGATTCTTTAATTACCCAACTCTTCAGTCATTTTCTTTTTATATAGTCCTTTCTTCCTAAACTTTACCTTATTAGTAAACTTTACCTGATTTCTCATTCTACAGGTGAAAATTCAGTTGTAAGCACCAAAGATCAAACATATCTTATACTGCTCTTTCTAACTCTTGATTTGGATTAAGTTTCCAAGTTAATGTTTCCAGTCACTCATTCACTTTGTCAATATAAAAGTTGTTTTAAATGGTTTAAATGACTGAAGCATCTTGGGTTTGGTAGCCATCTTGGGATTGGAAGGAGATAGCTTAAAATTGTTCCATGTCACAAATCCATCAATCAATGCTAAGTGTGTTCCCAGAAGGATAAAGAATGGTTGAGATTTACAGGAACAATATGGTTTGAAGAGAAGGGAAAGGGTGATGAGTGATGGTGTATTTCTAAAAAGGGTTATCACCACACTGACCACATGCATTTCCCTTATTGTCTTAGAAGTCTGCTATTTAAGATACAACTATAATCTATATGTGCTCCCCTGGAACACTGAAGAATAAGATGACAGGTGATCATATTCTTATCGATAGGAAACAGATTGGTCACTTAAAGTAACTTAAAATATAGTGTTTAAAATGCTGGGCCAGAAAGATAGTTTAGGGGTTAAGGTATTTGCCTAGCACATGGCCAAAATTTGTTTGATCCTCAAGGTCTATTCAGGATTGCCAAGAGTGATCTCAGAGAACAGACCATGGTTAGCCCTAAACACCAAGATGTGTGCCCTTATAAACATAAAATAAATAAACTGTAAATTAAATATAGTTTCTAGAATTTGTCACGGTCATGGTTACGGTCCTCCCGTTGTTCATTGATTTGCTCGAGCAGGCCAAGTAACGTCTCCATCGTGAGACTTGTTGTTACTGTATTTGGCATATATTGAATACATCACGGGTAGCTCGCCAAGCTTTGCTGTGCAGGTGAGATACTTTTGGTAGCTTGCTGGTCTCTCTGAGAGGGTTAGAGGAATCAAACCTGGCTTGGCCAGGCTGGCTGCGCACAAGGCAAATGCCCTACAGCTGTGCTATCGCTCCAGTCTGTTTCTAGAATTTGTATATGAAAATTCATCTTACACTCTTTAAATTAACACCTTAAATTGATTTTGACAAATAATTCTCTTCGTTTATAGGTTAAGTTCTCTGATAAAAACTCTGTGGTACATTTATTGAACAATATGGTAAATGTAATAGATTGTTTGACTATAGATATTTCAGGTTTCCAGTCAAAATTGAGATTTGGATTATCTAAATATTTCTGTTTTATAAGTTATTTTAGTCACATAGTTAAAAATAAATACTATTAGTAGGATTTCATTCACAAAACATTTCAGCACCAGACCCCCTATCAAAGTTGTCCTTCACTCAACTATTCTCCTAGTATTCCCCCTCCTCCCACTAGGGCATGTTCTGTTACCTTTGGGCATTTATTATTTCCCTACTGTGTTTCCTTATATCTTACATATAAGAGATCTTTCTTATGTATTACTCTCCAGGTCATCCATTGTAGAAGAAAAGTGTTTGATTTTATTATTATAAAGCTGAGTAATGTTCCGTTCTGTATATGTGCCATAGTTTCTATATCCTGTCATCCATTCTTGAACACTTTATATTCAGGTTTTGGCTATTGTGAACAGTCTTACAATGAACAAGAGAATGCTTTTTCTGAATAGAATTTTGGACTCTTTGAACATATGCAAAAACAGTGGGGTTCTGGGTCATATAGAAGCTCAGTTCCTACTGGTTTTATTTATTTTATTTCTTAGAAGCAGGCATTGTTTTTTAGTTTTGTTTTGCTTTGCTTTTTGGATCACACCTGGCGATGCCAGGGGTTATTCATGGCTCTGCATTCAGGAGTTACTCCTGGTGGTGCTCAGGTGACCATATGGGATGCTGGGAATTGAACCAGGGTTGGCCACGCGCAAGGCAAATACCTTACTCGCTGTTCTACTGCTCCAGCCCCATAGAAGCAGCCATATTTTTTTAGAAGAAATCAGTTGCCATTTTCACCACCAGTGAATGAGGGTTATTCCTCGAACAAGGGTTCTTCTTACTCACATCTACGCCAGTATGGGTGTCTTTGTTCTTTGTGATGTGTTTCCGTCTCATAGTGTGAGATATTTCCTTGTTGCTTTGATTTGGATTTTCCTGGTGATAAGTGCTTCAGAGAATTTTTTTATACAACTTTCGACCACCTGTATGTCTTCCTGAGAAAATATCGGTTCATCTCAACCCCCCTTCACTAAAGTTAAAATAAAAGATTGTCAAATTACTTAATAAGTTATTTCAAACTTATTTCCTGATTCAAAAAAAGCACATTAAAGTTCCACCTTTCACTATGTAAGCTACCTGATCCAAAATTTTATTTACTGCATTGGTGACTGTGCTCTTAATATTTTTTTTCCCTTTATTTTATTTTATTTTTTTTAAAGTTGTAGATTTACAATTTTTTGTGCTTTGGTTTCAATTATACAATGATCAGACACCCATCCCTCCACCAGTGCCCATCTTCCACCACCATGGACAATATCCCTCCCACCCCCATCCCCCCATCCCCCCTGTCTCTGTGGCAGGGCAATCCCCTGTGTTCTCTCTCTCCTTTTGGGTGTTGTGGTCTGCAAAAGAGGCATTGAGTGGCAAACATGTTCAGTCCATAGTCTACTTTCGACATGCATCACCCCTCCTGGGAGGATCCTCCAAACATCCTTTATTTGGTGCTCCCTTCTCTATCTGAACTGCCCTTTCTTCTAGGATACCTGGCTGGCCTCTAAGTTATGGAGTAATCCTCCTGGTGCTGATCTCAGCTATTCTTGGGTATTAATCTCATATTTTGTTACTTTATATCCCCCAGATGAATGCAATCTTTCTATGTCTATCCCTCTCTTTCTGACTCATTTCGCTTAGCATGATACTTTCCATATTGTACCACTTGTATGTAAATTTCATGACTTCATCTTTTCTAACAGCTACATAGTACTCCATTGTGTAGATGTACCAAAGTTTCTTTAACCAGTCATCTGTTCTTGGGCACTCAGGTTTCTTCCAGTTTCTGGCTATTGTAAAGAGTGCTGCAATGAACAAACAAGTGCAGATGTCACTTCGACTATACATTTTTGCCTCTCTGGGATATATTCCCAGGAGTGGTATTGCTGGGTCAAATGGGAGCTCAATTTCTAATTTTTTGAGAATCGTCCATACTGTTTTCCAGAAGGGCTGAACCAGTGGACATTCCCACCAACAGTGAAGGAGTGTCCCTTTCTCGCCACATCCACGCCAGCATCGGTTGCTTTTGTTCTTTTGAATGTGGGCCAGTCTCTGAGGTGTGAGATGGTATCTCATTGTGGTTTTGATCTGCATCTCCCTGATGATTAATGATGTAGAGCATTTTCTCATGTGCTTTTTTGCCATTCGGATTTCTTCTTTGAGAAAGTTTCTGTTCATTTCATTGCCCCATTTTTGGATGGGGTTGGATGATTTCTTCTTGTGGAGTTTAACCAGTATTCTGTATATCCTGGATATCAACCCCTTGTCAGATGTGTATTCGGTGAATATCCTTTCCCATTCTGTAGACTGTCTTTGTATTTTGGTCAGTGTTTCTTTGGAGGTGCAGAAGCGTCTTAGTTTAAGGTAGTCCCATTTATCTATCTCTGTTTTCACTTGCTCGGCCAGTGGCGTGGCATCTTTGAAGATACCATTAGCTTCAATGTCATGGAGGGTTTTGCCAACTTTATCTTCAATTTACCTTATGGTTTCTGGTCTGATGTTGAGGTCTTTAATTCATTTTGATCTTACTTTTGTACATAGTGTTAGGCAGAGTTCTGAGCCTATTTTTTTGCATGGAGCCGTCCAGTGATGCCAACACAATTTATTAAAGAGGCTTTCCTTACTCCACTTCACATTACTTGCACCTTTATCAAAGATTAGATGAGCATATGATTGAGGAGAGATGTCAGTGTATTCAACCCTGTTCCATTGGTCTGCAGTTCTGCCTTTGTTCCAGTACCATGCTGTTTTAATTATTACTGCTTTGTAGTACAGTTTGAAGTTCAGGAGGTTGATTCCTCCCATTTTCTTTTTCCCAAGAATTGCTTTAGCTATTCGTGGGGGCTTATTGTTCCATATAAATTTCAAGAGTGTTTGCTCCATTTCTTTGAAGAATGTCATGGGTATCCTTATAGGGATTGCATTGAATTTATACAATGCTTTCGGTAGTATTGCCATTTTGACAATGTTAAGTCTCCCGACCCATGAGCAGGGGATATCTTTCCATTTCCTCATGTCCTCTTTTATTTCCTGAAGTAGCGTTTTGTAGTTTTCTTTGTACAGGTCCTTTACTTCCTTAGTTAAGCTGATTCCTAGGTACTTGATTTTCTGGGGCACAATTGTGAACGGGATTGTTTTTTTCATGTTGCTTTCTTCTCTCTCACTGTTTCCGTATAGGAAAGCCATGGACTTTTGGGTATTGATTTTATAACCTGCAACTTTACTATACGAGTCTATTGTTTCTAGGAGTTTTTTGGTGGAGGTTATTGGGTTCTCTAAGTAGAGTATCATATCATCTGCGAATAGTGAGAGCTTGATTTCTTCCTTTCCTACCTGAATGCCCTTAATATCTTTTTCCTGCCTAATCGCTATTGCAAGTACTTCCAGTACTATATTGAACAGCAGTGGAGAGAGTGGGCATCCCTGTCTCGTCCCTGATCTTAGAGGGAAGGCTCTCAGTTTTTCCCCATTGAGGATGATGCTTGCTGTAGGCTTGTGGTAGATGGCTTTAATTATGTTGAGGAAGGTCCCCTCTATGCCCATTTTGGCTAGGGTTTTCATCATAAAGGGGTGCTGGATCTTATCAAATGCTTTCTCTGCATCTATTGATATGATCATATGCTTTTTATCTTTTCTTTTGTTGATATGGTGGATTATGTTGATTGATTTCCGAATGTTAAACCATCCTTGCATCCCTGGGATGAATCCTACTTGGTCATGGTGTATGATCTTTTTGATGAGTAGTTGGATTCTATTTGCTAGTAGTTTGTTGAGGATCTTTGCATCTGTGTTCATCAGGGATATCGGCCTGTAATTCTCTTTCTTTGTGGTATCTCTGTCTGCTTTTGGTATCAGTGTGATATTTGCTTCGTAGAAACTGTTTGGAAGTGTTTTTGATATTTCAATTTCGTGGAAAAGCTTAAAGAGCATCGGGAGTAAGTCCTCTTTAAAGATTTGGAAGAATTCACTAGTGAATCCATCCGGGCCAGGACTTTTGTGCTTGGGGAGACTTTTTATTACCATTTCAATTTCCTTGATGGTGATAGGTCTGTTCAGGTATTCCAGGTCTTCTTGGTTCAGCCTTGGGAGTCTGTAGGAGTCTAGGAATTTATCCATTTCCTCGAGGTTTTGATGTTCCGTGGCATAAAGCTTCTCAAAGTACTCCCTGAGGATCCTCTGAATTTCTGTGGTTTCTGTTGTAATGACCCCCTTTTCATTTCTGATTCGGTTTATTAGGGTTTTCTCTCTCCCTTTCTTTGTGAGTTTTGCTAGAGGCTTATCGATCTTGTTGATTTTCTCGAAGAACCAGCTTTTGGTTTCATTGATCTTTCGGATTGTTTTTTGGGTTTCCATCTCGTTAATCTCTGCTCTGAGTTTTATTATTTCCTTTCTCCTGTTCGGGTTGTGCTCCTTTTTTTGGTCCTTCTCCAAGCTCTTAAGCTGTGAGGTTAGGTTACTTATGTGTGCTCGCTCCTCCTTCCTGAGGAATGCTTGTAGAGCTATAAACTTTTCTCTTAACACAGCCTTTGCTGTGTCCCATAAGTTTTGGTAACTCGTGTTCTCATTTTCATTTGTTTCTAGGAATCTTTTGATTTCCTCTTTGATTTCCTGTCTAATCCACTCGTTGTTCAATAGTGCACTGTTTAATTTCCAGGTGTTTGATTTAGTTTTCTGTTTTTGTGTGTGATTTACTTCTAATTTAAGCGCATTATGGTCTGAGAAGATTGTTGATACAATCTCTACCTTCTTAATTTTATGGAGGCATGTTTTGTGGCTCAGCATGTGGTCTATCTTGGAGAATGTTCCATGTACGCTTGAGAAGAATGTGTATTCAACTTTTTGTGGATGAAGTGTCCTGTATATATCTACTAAGTCCCTTTCTTCCATTGTTTCCCTCAAATGAAGTATGTCCTTGCTAAGCTTGAGTCTGGTTGATCTATCAAGAGGTGACAAAGCAGTGTTGAAGTCTCCCACTAGTATTGTGTTGCTATTGATGTCTTAAAAATATGGAACGCTTCACGAATTTGCGTGTCATCCTTGCGCAGGGGCCATGCTAATCTTCTCTGTATCGTTCCAATTTTAGTATATGTGCTGCCGAAGCGAGCACTGTGCTCTTAATATTTGAAAGAAGAAAATGTTAATGAAATAGAGAGCCTTCAAATATATTTCTTAGAATCAATTTCCTGAGAAGCTGATGTTAAGGATAAAACGGTGGTATTTTAATCCAGCTTTTCCAATTTCTGGTTTTAATTTAATAAGTTCTACTTTCTTGTCTTTTTAATTTCTTTTGGCCCCAATTCTACCTCTCTTATGTTTCATAAAAATTCTAACCTTTATGAATAATGACAGTGAATTAAGCAGACTTGAAGCCAAACCATCCACTTATAGAAACAAACATCCATTTTGAGTTCCCAAATGCTCCTTTATGTCATAGACAGGAAACTACTGTAAAGAGTGGCTACAGTTTGTTACTTATGTAGACATATCATGGAGATGGGTCACATATCTTTTTTTCTTTTTTTTTCTTTTTTTTAATTAGTGAAACACCATGAGGCACAGTTGTAGATTTACAATTTTTTGTGCTTGGGTTTCGATTATACAATGATCAAATACCCATCCCTCCACCATGGAGTGCCCATTTTCCACTACCATGGATAATATCCCTCCCACTCCCATCCCCCCATCCCACCCTGCCTCTGTGGCAAGGCAATCCCTTGTGTTCTTTCTCTCCTTTTGGGTGTTGGGTCACATATCTTATGTTAATCACTCACACCTGAGCTTCTCATTGATGACTGTTTAGCACTGAAATAAACTCAGACTATATGCATAGACAGTACACCATTCTGATTTTCTGATAGCAAATAAGTACCAGCAGCTGAGCCAGGTAGGATATATACTCAGGAGAACTGTCCTTCAATTTTCCTGTTGATAATGTAAAGATGAAAGTAGATGTTATGTCTAATAAACATTATGCAATGATAATGCAGTTTTTTCTTCTTTGTGTCAAAGAGAATATTTTCTTTTTATGCTTTTCTCCTCAATGTCTTGTTTTTTAAAAAAAACAGAGTATACAGTGGATTGATAATTGTGAATAATATTAGCTATCAGCTAATGAAATATTGAATGTTCTATGCACAAAATTTCTACACAAATTGTATTCTCATAGTTCTATGACCCAATAAATACAAATAGATTAATTCTGTTAAATATAATCCAAAGATTCATACTGTTAGAGGTGTATAAACATTTTTTTCTAACATATACTTGTGTGATCAATACAGGAAGTTATATACATATTAATTTATCATTATTCACTACAAACAGAAAATTTTATAATTGTCATAGTCTATGACATTGATAAATAAAACATGAATTTCAATAAACAATGAAAAAACATGAATTTTAACAAATTTTAAAAGTGATCAAGGTTCTAATTTTGTTATCAATTTTGTCTAGTCTAGATTTAATTGACAACTGACATTTTCACAGATAAACAACTAAAAGAACTATATTCAAAATTTACAACTACTGATGTTTATTTCTTTTTTTCCTTAATTTTTATTGTAGTTTAAGTGACATGATTGAAATGATCATAATAGTGTTAACTTACTTTCATGGTTTTCATGTACAAAGTTACTGCATTTTTACCACCACCAAAGTGCTCAAGATTCTACAACAGTATCCTTATGTCATTTATTTTTCTTTCTTTCTTTCAACATTTTTAATTAAAGCATTATAATTTACAAAGTTATTCATAGTTGAGTTTTAGGCATAAAATATTGCAGAATCAATCCCATGAATGTCACTTCTTCCACCAATGTTCTCAGGCTCCCTTCCATGTCCACCTTCTCCCCACCCCTCAGTCTCTGCCCTTCCCCACTCCCAACTTAACTTTGTCAGGCACCTTTTGCAATCTGGTCGTCAAAGTTTGAGTCTCTTGATTTCAGTGTTGTTGACTCTGGTTTATATATTGGCTCTAACATTCATTAACGCCACCTTTGAAACTGACTCTCCGGTACTGGTCCCTTTTCGTCTGCCTTCTCTGCCCTTCCCCTTTACTCTTTCTTCCCTTCTTTTCCCCATATTTTCAAACTAGATTGATCAGGCATCCTCCCTTTAAAAGATTGCATTATCTTATCCATTATTCTAAATACCATATACAAGTTGTTTCATCCTGTGTTTATCCTTCTTCTGGCTTACTTCATTTAACATGATGTCTTCTAGTCCCATCCACATTGCCACAAATTGCATGCATGATATCATCATTTCTAACAGCTATGTAGTAGTCCACTGTGCACTTATTGCACATATTCATGAATAATTTATCTGTCATTGGACATCCAGGTTGATTCCAAATCTTAGCTACTGCAGAGAGTATTGCAATGAATAATAGTGTGGATATATTCTTCTGAATACATTTTTTGTCCCAAAATTAGGTAATCCAAAAGTGGAATTGCTGGGTCATATTGAAGCTCAATTCTGAGTTTACTGAGAACCCTTCATACTGTTTTCCATAGAAATTGGACCCGGCAATATGTGCACCAGTAATAGATGAGGGCTCCTTTCTCACCACATCCCTGCATACAGATTGGTCTCAATAGTTTTGTTTTTCGTATTCAGTAGAAAATTATAATCACATTTTAAGTCCGAAAAGGTATCCTAATTCTATTTACATTTTATTTAAAATTCTTTTACATTTGTAAAAGAAAAATTGACCTATTGTTTACCAAGGAATCTAAACCTCTTCCAAAAAATCTATACAAAGAACCTGGTCCTGAAAAGTACTAGAGGTATAAAATGCTTGGCTTGCATACATTAACCCTAATTGGAATATCAGCACCATATATGATCCCCTGAAAAATGCCAGTGTGACCCCTGAGAACAGAGTTAGGAGTTCCATTAGATGCAGTAGAAGAACAAACAAAGATGAAAAAGAAAGAAGAGAAAAATAGACATAAAAAAGAGTAAAGGAAAGAGAATGAAAAAAATGTACCATGAGTGCAGATAGCTGGGTCAAATTATATCATATATCTTGAAGAAAAATTGCTTTTGTAATCAATTGAATTCATATCAGAGGAACCAGAACTACCATGACTTCAAGAATTATACTGAAAATTTTTATGATATAGTTAACATTTTTATCATCATAACCTGAAAAAGAAATTTTAAAATAACATACAGAACAAGGTATTAATACATAAATAATTTGTCCAATGAAACAAAAACGAAACAAGCAATATAAACAAAAAGTTAGCAGAGGCTCTAAATTAACTTTTTTTATGACAAAAAGTTCTCAAAAATATTAAGAATATAAGTACTTGGATATAAGTACTTGGGGCTGGAGTGAGTACAGCGGGTAGGATGTTTGCCTTGCATGCAGCTGACCCAGGTTCGATTCCCAGCATCCCATCCCCCTGAGCACCGCCAGGGGTAATTCCTGAGTGCATAAGCCAGGAGTAATCCCTGTGCATCGCCAGGTGTGACCCAAAAAGAAAATATATATAAATACTTTAAGATAAGCTATCCCACCTCTAAGCAGTTATGAAGTTTAAGAATTATTTGATATATATATAACTTAACTTGTTGAAATATTAGTCATGTGATATAAATAACTGACCATGACCAATTCATAGGCAATTGAACAAATAAGTGAGAAGTATACATAAAGAACTACCATCTAGTTAGCAGATGCTAAGTCCAGTCATTTGCTAAAATATGCATGAATCTAGAAAGAATAACATTCAGTGATATAAATTAGATTGTAAAAGACAGACATCAAATGATTTCACTCATACTTAGCAGATAAAGAAAGAAAATTAATGAATAAACTAATCAAAATTAAAGGACTCCTAGTATAAAAAAAATATATTGGTTTCCAAAAGAGAAGATAAGTGAGTGGGGGTTAAAAAATTCGGTAAATGGAATCAACCATGTGGTGATATATCGAAATTAGACTTTGAAATCAAATATAATGAAGCATATGCTGATATAAACTTATGTCTAAAGACCTAATATATGTATGCATTATATATAATGTTATAAAGTAATTTTACTTAAATTTAATAAACAATAAAGACTGTGCTACCAAGCTGAGCACAGGTTTGCCTTTTGGGTTGCTTGGTTTGGAGCTCAGGTACCACATGTTCCAGCAAGCACTGTCAGATGTGACCACTAAGCATGGAGTCAGAAATAACCCACAGACACTGCTGGTTGTAACCTGAAAGATAAACCAAAGGATCTGGGAGCAAGTAAATTATCTCAGCGAGATGGAAAATATAAGTAATACTCAAAGTGTGACTTCAGTTGTTAAGAATCTTTGGAAGACTCACCACCACTGTCTGTAGTAGCAGTTCTGAGATTCCACCCACGGGAATCACAGTCTGTATCTGTCCAATAAAAATCACCCATGTATGTAATACTAATGATTTCTCTTCACGTTTACATTATAACATACCTGCAAGCTCTTAAGATTATAAATTAAATGAATACAAAAACAGCAAGAGATTTTTTAATGGCAATATTATAAAGATTAGTTAAGAATAAAACAACTTTATCATTCTAAAGATACGTTTTATCTCTAATAATTTTGGATCATATTTCACATTTATTTGAAATAAGGTGCATTATGAAACATTCTAAGTGATTACATTCTAATTTCATTTGCCATCTTTCCTTAATTGTGCTAATAGCGGCATATTTCACTGTACCATTCTACAAATTTAATCTTTATAGTGATTTTCTATTACTCAATGCTGATTGACCATTGATACTTATTCCACTTGCTTGTTTTACATTGCGGGAACATCTGTGGTCTATGTTCATAGGCAAGAGTTTAAATTATTGCATCTGCAGAAATGAATGTGGAACAGGTGCAAGATATTTTGGTAAATGACGAGTTCACAGTTACCAGAAAAACTAAGAAGCAATTTCTGCTATGTCAATTTTCCACTTTCCACCTCCATACTACCAAGGATAATAATAATAGTGTTTTTTAATTAATTGTGGACTGTGTAGTTAACTGTTGGAACTTAGAATAATTTTACATTTTATATATGTATATACAAATAGAAATATAAAATATGTATACAAATATAATTAAAAATATTTGGGAGGAAAATTATAAATACCTAGGGTTTTTTTGATCTACTGCATTGGGCAGTTTAATTAATCTTTTTACTCTTCAGCTTTCCTTTTTTAATTTATAATGACATTTTTTTCTCTTAGAAAAGAAGGTGTAAAAAATTAGATTAGAATTCCATCTTACACCACTCAAAAAATAAATTAAAGTTGGATTAAAGATTTTAACAACCCGTAAAATACATTGGCAGAACTCTCCAGTTAATTGACTCCACAAGTATTTTCAATGAGAGGACTGTCACTGTCACTGTCCTCCCGTTCATTGATTTGCTTGAGCGGGCCCAGTAACATCTCCATTTTGAGACTTCTTGTTACTGTGTTTGGCATATTGAATACATCATGGGTAGCTTGCCAGGTTTTGCCGTGCGGACGAGATACTCTCAGTAGCTTGCCGGGCTCTCCAAGAGGGGCAGAGGAAATGAACCTGGCTCAGCTGGGCTGGCAAGGCAAAAGCTCTACTGCTTTGCTATTGTTCCAGCACCAATGAGAGAATGATAGACACAAAGAACAGAAACAAAAATAACCAAATAGAATCACATAAAACAAAAATTCTTCTGCAAAGCAAAAGAAGCTCAAGCTATATATAATAAAGACATTGAATGGGTGGGAGAAATTATTCACACACAATACAACAAAAAAGGTGCTGATATCCATAATTTATAAAGCACCACAAAATTCAACAACA
Organism: Sorex fumeus; assembly: GCF_029834395.1. Classification (NCBI taxonomy): domain Eukaryota; kingdom Metazoa; phylum Chordata; class Mammalia; order Eulipotyphla; family Soricidae; genus Sorex; species Sorex fumeus. The sequence continues at coordinate 11,564,216 of NW_026606185.1, forward strand.
AAGAAATTCCAATGTTCCCAACCTCAAGTAAGGACATAAACCAAGTAAGGACATAAACCGATTTAGGGTGGACAATAACCGATTTAGGGTGGACATCTGACAATAAGTAATAAGTGCCCTTTATCACTCATGAATAGGGAAATTCAAATCAAAACAATGTTAAACTGTCTTGTCACTGCTGGTGAGAATGCCTGTTGATTAACTCCCGATGGAAAGCAGTATGGAGGTCTCCACAAATAATAAGAATAAAACTCCCATCTAACATAGCTGTACCAAGTACTGACATTTATCCCAAAATGCACACACACACACACACACACACACACACACACACACAACACTATAATTCAAGAAGACAAATGCACATTTGTTTTCATCACCATACTTAATACAATAACCAAGAATGGGAATAATGCAATTGTTAAAACATGGATAAATGATAAAGAAGTTGTGGTATAGATACACACAGTGTAATTCTATGTGTCTCTAAGAAGAACACAATAATGTAATTTTCCACCACGTGGATGAAACTAGAGGGTATTTTGCTGAATGTATTTAGTCAGAAGGAAAGGGACAAATACAGAATGATCTCTCACGTATTAGAAACTTAAACATATATAGCAAAAAAAGCAAAGTGATAAAGGCAAGGCAACGTAATAGGGGTATTGACTCAAAGTACTGAGTTGGGGTGAAGAATATAAAAAAGTGTTGGGTTGAGGTCTTTGGGAGAGGGAGAAGGTAGGTACACTGATGATAGGTGTGGTGTTGGAATTAGGTACATAGAAAGTCATCATTCATAATATTATGAATCCCTGAACCTCAATCAATAAAAAAGTTTAATAAAGTATTTGCTGTCTACCATTTTTAATTAAAAATTATTTTATTAAATTGTCGTACAGGGGCTGGAGCAATAGCACAGGAGGTAGGGCGTTTGCCTTGCACGCAGCTGACCTAGGTTCGATTCCCAGTATCCCATATGGTCCCCTGAGCACTTCCAGGAGTAATTCCTGAGTGCATGAACCAGGAGTAACTCCTGTGCATCGCCAGGTGTGACCCAAAAAGCAAAAAAAAAAAAAAAGTAAATTGTCATACAGAAGCTTCTTTTTCCCTATGAAAAAAATAGGTATTTCTAAAAAAATCTAGGAATTGAACTTCCATTTGACCCGGAAACTCCACTTCTTGGAATATACCCCAAGAGTCTCAAAACACAGTATAGAAAAGACATTTGTTCCCTATGTTCCTTGCAGCACTATCCTCAATCGTCAAGATCTGGAAACAACCTAAGTGTCCAAGAATAGATGACTAGATAAAGAAAAAATGGTACATATACACAGTGGAATATTACTCAGCCATAAGAAAACATAAAGTCATGAATTTTGCTGCTACATGGAGGAATTTAGAGAGTTTTATGCTGAGTAAAGTTAGGGTAAGAGACACAGAATGACTTCTCTCATTTGTGGGATATTAAGAAATACAATGGTGGAATAACGATTATCTAAACACAAACAGAAACAAAGAGCACTAGTATTCGGTAGGAAACATGCCATTTGATGGGGCTGGGAGCCATTTTTATGGTTGAGAGAAGCATTCAACAGGGGAGGAGGTGGTGCTGAAAGGTAGTAAAGTGTTATGTATAAAACCTATCAGGAGTAGTGCTGTGAAAGAGTGCAAAAATTTATTTAAAAAATGTAGAAATAGACTTGTGGAGATAAATGGGGATTGGGCATTGGTGGAGGGAAGTGACACTGGTGAAGGTATCAGTGTTGAAATACTGTATAAGTAAAACCCAATTGTGAATAACTTTGTAATTTCATAATTATTAAATAAAAAAAACTGTCACTGTCACTGTCACTGTCCTCCCATTGTTCGTTGATTTGCTCGAGTGGACCCAGTAACATCTCCATTTTGAGACTTCATGTTACTATGTTTGGCATATTGAATACGTCATGGGTAACTTGCCAGGCTTTGCCATGTGGGTGAGATACTCTCGGTAGCTTGCCGGGTTCTCAAGAGGGGCGGAGGAATCGAACGCTGGTCGGCTGTGTGCAAGGCAGATGCCCTACCCGCTGTGCTCTTGCTCCAGCCTGAGGATAAAATAAATGCTATCAAATTATTTATGTTGAATTGAAAAGTAGTTTTGGGGTGGGAGTAAAGAAATCATTCAATAAGCTGGAGCACATACTCAGCATGCAAGAAGCCACATCCTTAGCTCCGTACCACCAGAAGTCAACTTGAGCACTGAGCTGCGAGGGGCCTCTACAGTCAACTTTGATTAATTTAAAATATTAACTGTAACTGCATCGTGATTACTGCTTATCATTCCAGCTTCACTATCCTATACATCTGTGAAAGTAACTTGAAGAAAGAGAAACTTCTTTTCTTATGCTGGGAAGTTATGCTAGAATTGCCTAAAATTAACAAGGTTTGAAGAAAGATCAAATAAGAACAGAACAGATATTCTGCAGCACGCAGAGCTCTTGTGGCACCTGGTGGCATGCCTACCCTAAGGGATAAATAGAAGGAAGTACCAAGAGTCAGTCAGGCACAAAGCAAAGGTCAGAAAGCCTGATCTCAGGTAGTGAGCAAAGAGTGGTTTCTTTGTCACCTATTGGAAAGTGAGCCTTGATTAACAGTGAGGTGCCATTATCTCTGCACCTCTGCACCATTATCTATGGTTTTACTCATGGACATAGGTAAATAGGACACAGGACATGGACCTGTTTTGTTATTGGTACCCTGCCAGAGACTGAACCCAGAGAGCATCATGAGAAGACAATGCCGGGCAGCCTGCCTGAACACTTTCCTTCCACTTCCATCTCATTGACCAAAGCTGGTCTCAGCATATGCTGGGAAAGCAGAGCTATGGTATTCGCCATACAATAAATGAATTAATGAAACAAAATAAAAACTTTGGGACCACACCCAACTGTGCTCAGCTCTTACTCTGGGATCAGAGCTCAGGAAAGACACCTGGCATAACTCAGGGGGTTCAAGGGGTGCTACTCATTGGACCAAGGTTAGCTATACAATTTATTTTTTTATTTATTCATTTATTTGGCCTGGGATAGGGTATCTTTAAGTATAAGGTTGAAAATAAGTAGTAAAATTTCATGAATTTGAGTCACTTAGAATATTAGTTAAATTTGTGGAATATAAAATAACAAACACAATATGAGACTGACACCCAAGGACAGTAGACACAAGGACCAGGAATATTGCTCCAAGGTTTGAAGCCTGCCTCATGAGTTGGGGGAGAAGGCAGCTGGGTTACAGAAGGGATCACTAAGTCTATGATGGTTGGAAGAATCGTTCGGGATGGGAGATGTGTGCTGAAATTAAATAAAGGACCAAACGAAATAGCCTCTCTGTATCTATATTGCAAACCATAATGCCCCAAAGTAGAGAGAAAGTATGGGGCAAATTGTCTGCCATAGAGGCAAGGGGAGGGTTGTGAATTGGGGCGGGGGGGTAACTAGGGACGTTGGTGGTGAAAAATGTCCACTGGTGGAGGGATAGGTGGTGTTCAATTATTGTATGACTGAAACTCAAACATGAAAGCTTTGTAACTGTATCTCATGGTGATTCAATTAAAAAAAATAGAGTTAATGAGTATTCTCTGAAAGGAAATAAAAATATTCCAAACTATTGAAAATAGATGCATTTACTGACTTACAGGCTTCAGTCTGTATTATTATCTTATCTTGATGCATTAAAGTGAGATAAATAACTGATAAAAAGCAGATTTTAGAAATTACAGCATCAATCTATGAAATAACTGTCAAATTCCAAATATCTGAACTTTACACATTGCTTATGGAATAATAAATTTCATTTGCATTGACGCTGAGGTTTCAGAAACTTGGATACACACAAATAGAAGAACATAAGAGTGTTGAACACAAGAACACTATAGACAGTCACAGTTTCATACGTAACCCAAGGGCCCCAAAACACACAGCAGAAACACCATCTATATGCCTATGTTCACTGCAGCACTATTCACAATATCCAGAATCTGGAAACAACCCAAGTGACGGAGAACAGATGAATGGATAAAGAAACTATGGCACATCTACACAATGGAATACTACCTTCATATTTTTAATTTAATTAATTTTTCCTCTCATGTTTCTGAGAAATATCTTATTTTCTTTTTCTAGTTCTGTAAGATTTGATGCTATATTGTTCATTCACATACTTATTATTCCTAACATGTATCTATATTTTAGTAATATCTGCTTTTTAACTGCTTTTGCTCTATTACATATGTTCTGATATATTTTCTCTATTACATATATTATGACATATGTTCTCATGTCTTCAATTTTTTTAGAAATTATTTTTATATACTCGGATTTTTTCATCGATAAAATCATTATTCAACTTATGTGGTTTAGTGTTCAGTCACTGTCACTGTCATCCATTGTTTGTCAATTTACTCGAGCAGGTGCCAGTAACGTCTCTATTCCTCCCAGCCCTGAAATTTTAGCAGCCTCTCCTTACTCATCTTTCCCAGTGATTGGAGGATCTTTCAGGGTCAGGGGAATGAGATCTGTTATTGTTACTGTTTTTTGACATATCAAATAATCCACGGGGATCTTGAGATATCAAATACTCCATAGGGTTCTGCCTATGCGGGCGGGATACTCTAGGTAGCTTGCTGGGCTCTCTGATATATATATATATATATATATATATATATGCATATATATATACATATATATATATATATATGTGAAGTAAAAGTAAAGGCCCTCCCGTTGATCATCGATTTGCTCGAGCGGGCCCAGTAACATCTTCATTGGAGACTTTGTTGTTACTGTGTTTGGCATATTGAATACGTCACGGGGAGCTTGCCAGGCTCTGCCGTGCAGGCGAGATACTCTCAGTAACTTGCCGAACTCTCCGAGAGGGGCGGATGAATCGAACTCAGGTCGGCCATATTGGCTGCGTGCAAGGCAAACCCACTGTGCTATTGCTCCAGCCCATATATATATATATATATATATATATATATATATATATATATATACATACATACATATATATGTGATTTATTGCCTACTGTCTGAACCCAATTAAATATGGTGTGGTAATTATGGAAAATGGGTAAGAAGTGTCTTATGATGTGTCGCACAGATGCTTTTTTTATGATGTGTCTAAAAAGTGGCCTGGAGTGTGGTGGCGGTGAGAGGTCGGCTGCCGGGGCTGGGTATCCTGGTGTGTGGTGGTACCCTGCCCCATTCTGGCGCACCCCAAGTGAAAACAGCCTGACACGGAGTCCCAGGCTGAGAAAAATACTCACATAGTGTTCAGTATGTGAGTATTTTCCCCATCTTTCTGTTTAATGATTGATTTCTATTACCATTCCATTGTGATCTAAAAGTACACTTGATCCGATTTTAATCTTTTTGATTATTGTGGCACTTGTTTTGCACCCAAGAGTGCATTATAACCTAGAGAATGGCTCATATACATTGCAGTAAATGTGCATTTGACATTTTGAAGTGAAAAATCTCAACATGTGTATTAAGCTGAACTGGTTGTTGTTTCCTTACTGGTTTTCTATCATGTTTATATGTACTTTAGTGGAGTGGAATGCTTCTTGTTACTATTATATTGTTACTATTATATTGCTGCCTGCATGGCAAAGCCTGGAAAGCTACCTGCGATGTATTCAATATGCCAAACACAGTAACAACAAGTCTCAAAATATGGAGACGCTACTGGGCCCGCTCGAGCAAATCGATGAACAACGGGAGGACAGGGACAGTGACAGTGATATTGCTGTTAGTATTTTTGTTTGGGTCTTTTCCTAGCTGCTTTATGTATTATTGTAACAATATTTTTTTCACAATATGTTAACAACTATTAACTTCTCCTGAAAAAAGCATTTTCTTAATCATTGTATAATGTCTATCCTTGTTCTTTAATAGCCTTTTTAACTTGAAATATAATTTTTTTAATAAAACTATGATTGCCCTCATCTTTTTAAGGCTGCCATTTGCATTTGTGATTATTTTCCAAACCTTTGAGCCTATGTTTATTATTGAAGTCAAAGTCAATCTCCTGTTAAGAAAGTAGGATGTGGACTCGTACTTATTGATACATTCAACCACTTGAAGTCATTTGATTGCTGAGTTCAGGAGATATATTTAGTTAATTTATTGATGCTATATATTCTTGGTGATTTTTTTCCAATTTTGTTTCTTCGATCATTTAAGTATTCTCTTCTTTCTTTTTTAAATGTTTATTATATAGTGATCATCTCCCCTGTGATTATTTCACTGTGTTTTTTTAAATATGCTTGTCAGGATTACCATAATATTTACATCTATGGTTACATACCCCTTTAAGTTTGTAACATTTGAACTTAAACAGCCCTTTAGATTTATGTCACATAAGGATCTATTTCACTTTCAAAGGCTATCGTTACTCTCCTTTCCCACATTTTATGAGTTTTAAAGAAACTTACTAGATCCAAGTGTGGTTTCTTTGCCTTTTATAGCTTAGTAGTTTTAGAGTCAGTTAAAGGCCATTAGCTATTATTTATCTGTAAATATTTTTATTACTTATCTGAATTTGGAGGTTCTAGCAGGGAAGCGCAGCTATTCGTATACACTTCGACAAAGTGCGCAGCTTTGAGAGGGATGCACATGGAGCGGTGAGGGAGGAAGGGGACACCCGCCTAGCCAGCCAGATCAGCCGAATCAACCCTAGCGATCAATGGGGTGACAGATGTCACAGCCAGATTGCCTCACATCCTGGAGCAATAGCACAGCGGGTAGGGTGTTTGCCTTGCAAGCGGTCAACATGGCCGATCTGAGTTCGATTCCTCCGCCACTCTCAGAGAGCCTGGCAAGCTACCGAGAGTATCTCGCCCTCACGGCAGAGCCTGGCAAGCTACCTGTGATGTATTCGATATGCCAAACACAGTAACAGTTGTCACAATGGAGACATTACTGGGCCCGCTCTAGCAAATCAGTGAACAACGGGAGGACAGTGACAGGACTTATCTGAATTATTGTCTAAATTAACTTCTAAACTACTCTTTGCTGGCGATGTTTTTCGTTTAATATGTTTGGTATATCATGTCCTTTTCCCTCTGGTATGTAAAAATACACTTAAAGAATCTATGTGTGTACTTGTATGTGTATGTGTCTGTGTCTTATCTTGCTGGTAGGACTCTAAATCTTTAATATCTGTTTTTGAAATTTAACATGTGTCCCTGAGTGCAGAACCAGGAGTAATCCCTGAGCACTGCTTGATGCGGCCCAATAAACATTGTTTTTTTTTCTTTTACATATGTTTTTATTTATTTGGAAATGATATTTGAGCACATATTTCCTCATATTAGAATTTCAGAGTTTTTCCACAGGAGATTTTCCTGCTTCCTCTTGAAATTCTTCACTGAATGATCCCTTTGCAGTTGTCTCTAAATGATGCCAGTAGGATTGCTGTGTGAGATAAGACAAAGCAGCCTTGAGAAGGAAACCTGATAATTCTCTCTCCATACAACTCTGCCACCCAGGGAAGGGTGAGTGTATAGAATCTGCTGTGGGAATTGCTCCTTGCAGAAAATGAAAGTCACTTCTAGTCCTTCTGGGTCTTCTACCTTTGCCTCTCAGAAAAGAATTTCAGGAGGATACTGAAGTAAAAGACAAGTTATACTTGGAAGTTCTGAGGAGTTCTAATGAGTGTTTGTGTGTAGAGGAAGAGGGAGGAATGGGGATGGAAAGAGAGAAAGAGAGAGAGGACAGAGAAAGAGAGAGAGGGAGAAAGAGAGAGAGAAAGAGAGAAAGAATAATGCACAACAAAGATGTGGAATTCTCCAAAGTGGAGAGAGAGCCCCATGACACATCCCAATGTTAAAGCGTTAAAGTATGAGGATCAGGAGGGAATATGCAGGCAACATGTACTTGGGCACAACATACGTGTGGTCACATCATATGGGTGTGGGCAGCTCACATGTTCTAGTGTATTTTTTAATTTAGCTACTATAACCTTAACTGTAATAATTACTGTATTACAGCTATTACAGCTAATTATGTATTTGATTTTTCATGCTTTTTTATCTTTGTTAACACTATATTCCATTTACTTCATTGTTTCTGTGAGCTTCAATAGGATAGCTACTTCAAATATTCATCAAGTGATTTATAAGTATTTCCAGTTGTGGGGATTCCTCTGAGGCACTTATCTTTATCATTAATTGTGTATGATTTCTTCATTATCCATGATGTTATGTAACAGCTATGCTTAAGAGTGAATATGCTGGCAGGCTTGCACATATTTCAGGGCTCATGATTGCAAACTCCAGACAGTGACTGTCTTAGTTTATGTCAAGCAAGTCAAGTATAAGGAAATTTTGGTCGTGTGTCCCCTACAGCACATGTAGTGCTGAAGTATTATCAGGACTGCATGATGCATAATTCATGGTTGCTTATTCCTGGCATTAACTATGATGTCAAAATCCAGTAATTCTTGACATCAAGTAAAAATTGTAGTTATGAATTCCATGCTGTAGCACCTAATAGACATATGTAGCTATAATTTTCAACTTGAGTTTGGCTAAGTGGAGGCAAATGTCACTTTTCTTCCAATTGCACAAGTGGTTTGGATAGATGAAACTGACTCTGGGAGTTTGATCTCATGATTTGTTTCAACAAATATAAATACAAAAGTGACATTTACTTATATGGTTGTTAGAAGCTAAGGCTGATATTGGCTGGTAACTCTGATCCCTGTACTCTATCATCTATAATCTACCTACCAACCTGCCCATTCATTTACCTATTATCACCTGTCTACTATTAGTTATATTTTACAGTAATTCACATCACATCCTGGTACCTAGGAGTAGGATTGTTAGATTGGTTTTGGTGTGTTGGGTGGCTGTATAATTTTCTCCACTCTGTAGGGGAGTGATTAGAAATCTCTTCCTTACTTCCTCTTATTTCTTCAATCTCAACTCCCCACACCTATGTTCTAGGGTGTTATGTGTTTAGTCTTGAGACATTAGCTTGTTGCTGCGTGAGGGAATTTCTCTCACAATGTTGTTACATGATGGAGTTTCTGAAAAGGTATTACCCGATATCAACCTAAGTGAGAGTACATTTGTCTTCTGTTTCCTACGTTTCAAGAAAATATCTGTAAGAGATACAAGTTTTGTGTAAATTTACACATATATGTATTCATTTGTAGTTATACTTTTTAATTTAGGAATTCTTCACAATCTTATTTTACTAAGTGACATAATGTTTATAGGAATGTACATATCTATTCGCATTAATGATTTTATTTTTGGGGATACAAGTAACAAAATATCAAATTGCTAAGTCATTATGCTGCATTGGGCTGGAGTAATAGCACAGTGGCAGGGCATTTGCCTTGCACACGGCCTGCTGGCCGAGCCAGGTTCAATTCCTCCGTGATTCCTCCACCCCTCTCGGAGAGCCCTGTAGGATGACATTGCTTTGTCCTTCCTCCACAAGGAGCTCAGGTTTACCTGGTTACACCCATCACAGTGCTCCTGAGGCATTTCCATTCCATTGTGTTTATCTGTAAATATTATTTCCTATGCTCTCCTCCCCAACCAGTTAATCAGCTTTCCCCCTAATCAGACTCTGTTAATTTGTAAGGTTGGATTCCCAGAAATCTATGATTTTATATGTATGAGTGAAATATTGCCTTTCTCCTTATGCCTTATGAACAGTTTACTTTAAAGCAATGCCCTTTTTGTATAGATACAGGAAGACCGTTAACATTATGCTTTGTAACTTAGGATTTGATTGGAATATTATTCACTCCCGGGCATCTGCTTTCTCGACTTAAGCCTCAGTTGCCCTTAGTTCCTAACACCCCAAAAGTAGGGTCCCGACAAGGAACTGAGTGGACCCAGGGAAAGCGGTGAGCTACCCTGGCACAGAAATGATCCAGGCCAAAGTGCCACGATTCTTAACTACAAGTTAAGAGTTTGATCATAGACAAATGATGTCATGATCCAAAAGTAAGGAGGAGACTAGGATCCTTCTAGGGGTGGGAAAGACTATCTGGCCTGAGCACTGTAGTCTGAGATCGAGATGGCCCTAGGAGAGCAATTCTATAAGTTTAAGATATTTCTTACTGTATCCATACAAAATGATTTATATTATATATGCTTATATGCTTGTTGGACAAGGAGAGGAGAAATACACCCATGGGATTCCGCTCTAGGGTGGGTCGTCCTACTGAGAGAGGATCTGTCCTAGGAGCAGCTTTCCCTAAGGGAAAGAATTCTACCCCTATTGATTGTGACCGCACTTATGTGTAATAGTTACCCCAATCCTTCATCCAGAGAGATATAATGAGACTGTAGAATGGGCAAGGGAGGCAGAGGCAGAGAAGGGAGACTGGTGTGATTAGAATAATCTGCGACCAAGACCAACCAGCCTGGCCCTCATTCCTTCCCTTGCCTGCCCATCACCATCGACCTTCCAGGGGTGGGGGAAGCGGTGTGAGACTACCGAACATGGGTGGCGGGAGAGACAGAGCCACCTTCGCTGTGCTGTGCCCCCTTTTTGAGTTTACACAAGCCTGGCAAGCTACTGAGAGTATCTCACCAGCACAGCAAAAGCCTGGCAAGCTACCCGTGACATATTCGATATGCCAAACATAGTAACAACGAGTCTCACAATGGAGACATTACTGGGCCCACTCGAGCAAATCGCTGAATAACGGGAGGACAGTGACAGTGACAGTGCATGCCACATTATTTTTATTCTTTTAAGGAATTTGCATATTGTTTCTCATAGATATTGAAACAAAAAAATCACCTGAAGTGACAGCCAACACTGGTTGTTTTCAGTGTTTCTACTATACACCATTCCACTGGTTTAACGTGACATAAAATTATTATTTTTCTATACATTTACCTCATAACAAATAAACACTTGATTTTCAATTCTAACTACTTCATGTTCCTCATCATGGAACATTATGTTCATTGAATCACCTTGTTTTCTGATGGAATTATTGGTTTTTGTTTTTGCTGCTGACTTTTGTGAGTTCTATGTCTTGGATAAATATCCTTCACCAATACATTTTCTTGTGCTTTTTCTTTTCAGTGCCCTCAGTTACCGTACGGTTAATGAAAGGGTATCAAGCATACAATACTGTTCACAGTCACGGTCCTCCTGTTATTCATCGATTTGCTTGAGTTGGTCCAGTAACATCTGCATCGTGAGACTTGTTACTGTGTTTGGCATATGAATACATCATGGGGAGCTTGCCAGGCTTTGCCATGCAGGTGAGATACTCTCGGTAGCTTGTCGGGCTCTCCGAGAGGGGCAGAGATATCGAACTCGGGTGGACCATATTGGCCACTTGCAAGGCAAACGCCTTACCCACTGTGCTATCGCTCCAGCCCGATGCAATACTGTTAATGTTTTTTATTATTATTTATTCTTAAAATAGTTTTGAATATAGAGAATTGTGGCAACTCAGGACAAATCTAAATTCAGCCTAGTGTATTTTGGGAACCTATGATTCTTCATTTCCAACTCACGTATGTGTGTAACTTCCCCAAACCACAGGCCCCTCAGATATCCTCCTTTCACTGGCATTGGACCCATGTAAATTCAGGCAAAATAAACCAAATCAGATACACCTGGCATCCCAAGGTTCTTATGTTTCTCTTCTTCCTGCTGTGCTGACACACTGAATGTTGCAGACATATCAAATCCTAGGAATTAATATGAAACTATAGAGTCTTAAGTCAGTGTCAGAATACTCCCATGAAGTCCTGTCAGGTAAACAAGAAAACTTATATCTACACCTGTATATACCGCTGAAATATCACTATAGGATAACATTGTAGCACTGTCCTCCCATTGTTCATCAATTTGCTCGAGCGGCCCGTAACGTATCCATTGTGAGACTTTTTGTTACAGTGTTTGGCATATTAAATACGTCATGGGTACCTTGCCAGGCTTTGCCATGCAGGTGAGATACTCTCAGAAACACTGAAACACAATAAATCCTGGAATGGAGAAGGGGGTTCACAGGACTTAGTGCATGCTCTGCATGTGGGAATTCCCGGACGGAACCCTAACACAGCTCCTGAATGACTACAGGGCTTCACCCTAAAACCAAACCAACAAGCGCAGAGTCTAAAAGCTCAGTAATCCAAATGTCAAGTCAAATAAATTACGTCAAAAAGAAATTTTCAGTTGGAAATGTTCTCATCTATTTTGTATCTAACTGCATTTGACCTGATTCTGTGAAGCAGTGAAGGGTTTCTGTAAGGGCCAGTGATAGAATACAGGGCCTCACATCTGAGAGACTGGTGCGCAACTGTGGAGATACCCCACCAGCCCAAGATGATAATGTTCATAAAGAAACAGGCGGGATGGGAGAGAGAGCACAGACATCAAGGTGCCAGTACTGTATCCCATTTCCATTCCCAAGCACCACCAGGTGTGGCCCACAAAACAAAACAGAACAGAACAAGAGGTAGCAGGAGGTGACTGAAATCACCGCAGGATAATGGAAATAATTAGAATAATCAATAGTCCTTTAGTTTTAAATATGGAATAATATTTTCACTCAGATAATTAAGTATTTAAACTTCAACTGTCACCACCCATACACTATAAGAACAATACAAAAACAATACAATTCAGCTAAAGTGGCACACAGGGACAGAAGTCCAGGGAAGTTCTCAAATTCATTGAAATTCTTGTTTAGGCGGACCTCAGGTCAACTCTCTGTTGACTGGAAAATTTTGCCAATGAAAATTACGTAATCAACTTAAGTGATTAAGTGATAGAGAGCTTGAAATAATTCATACAAATGGAAGGAGCTAATAGTCTCTTCCATACTATAACTCCTGGAATTCAATAGCAAGCCAAAGCAACAGAATTCTTAATGTGGAGAATTATATCAGTGAACTTGAAAACAAATTCAAGCCCACACCACGACATCCATAGCAATATGACAGATTAACTAAAAAAATTCCATATTGCTCACAGTTATTTCTGTTGTTATTATGTGAGTTGGCTGCATGCAAGGGAGATGCCCTACCTGCTGTGCTATTGCTCCAGCCCAAATTTTTTTTTAATTGCTTTTTTTCCCTTTATTTTATTTTATTTTTTTTACAGTTGTAAATTTACAATTTTTTGTGCTTTGGTTTCAATTATACAATGATCAGATACCCATCCCTCCACCAGTTCCCATTTTCCACCACCATGGATAATATCCCTCCCACACCCATCCCCCCATCCCCCCTGTCTCTGTGGCAGGGCAATCCCCTGTGTTCTCTCTCTCCTTTTGGGTGTTGTGGTCTGCAAAAGAGGCATTGAGTGGCAAACATGTTCAGTCCATAGTCTACTTTCGACATGCATCTCCCCTCCTGGGAGGATCCTCAAAACATCCTTTATTTGGTGCTCCCTTCTCTATCTGAACTGCCCTTTCCTCTAGGATACCCGGCTGGCCTCTAAGTTATGGAGTAATCCTCCTGGTGCTGATCTCAGCTATTCTTGGGTATTAATCTCATACTTTGTTACTTTATATCCCCCAGATGAATGCAATCTTTCTATGTCTATCCCTCTCTTTCTGACTCATTTCGCTTAGCATGATACTTTCCATATTGTACCACTTGTATGTAAATTTCATGACTTCATCTTTTCTAACAGCTACATAGTACTCCATTGTGTAGATGTACCAAAGTTTCTTTAACCAGTCATCTGTTCTTGGGCATTCAGGTTTCTTCCAGTTTCTGGCTATTGTAAAGAGTGCTGCAATGAACAAACAAGTGCAGATGTCACTTCGACTATACATTTTTGCCTCTCTGGGATATATTCCAAGGAGTGGTATTGCTGGGTCAAATGGGAGCTCAATTTCTAATTTTTTGAGAATCGTCCATACTGTTTTCCAGAAGGGCTGAACCAGTGGACATTCCCACCAACAGTGAAGGAGGGTCCCTTTCTCGCCACATCCGCGCCAGCATTGGTTGCTTTTGTTCTTTTGAATGTGGGCCAGTCTCTGAGGTGTGAGATGGTATCTCATTGTGGTTTTGATCTGCATCTCCCTGATGATTAATGATGTAGAGCATTTTCTCATGTGCTTTTTTGCCATTCGGATTTCTTCTTTGAGAAAGTTTCTGTTCATTTCATTGCCCCATATTTGGATGGGGTTGGATGTTTTCTTCTTGTGGAGTTTAACCAGTATTTTGTATATCCTGGATATCAACCCCTTGTCAGATGTGTATTTGGTGAATATCCTTTCCAATTCTGTAGACTGTCATTGTATTTTGGTCAGTGTTTCTTTGGAGGTGCAGAAGCTTCTTAGTTTAAGATAGTCCCATTTATCTATCTCTGTTTTCACTTGCTCGGCCAGTGGCATGACATCTTTGAAGATACCATTAGCTTCAATGTCATGGAGGGTTTTGCCAACTTTATCTTCAATGTACCTTATGGTTTCTGGTCTGATGTTGAGGTCTTTAGTCCATTTTGATCGTACTTTTGTACATGGTGTTAGGCAGAGTTCTGAGCCTATTTTTTTGCATGGAGCCGTCCAGTGATGCCAGCACAATTTATTAAAGAGGCTTTCCTTACTCCATTTCACATTACCTGCACCTTTATCAAAGATTAGATGATCATATGATTGAGGGGAGATGTCAGTGTATTCAACCCTGTTCCATTGGTCTGCAGTTCTGCCTTTGTTCCAGTACCATGCTGTTTTAATTATTACTGCTTTGTAGTACAGTTTGAAGTTCGGGAGGTTGATTCCTCCCATTTTCTTTTTCCCAATAATTGCTTTAGCTATTCGTGGGGGCTTATTGTTCCATATAAATTTCAGGAGTGTTTGCTCCATTTCTTTGAAGAATGTCATGGGTATCCTTATAGGGATTGCATTGAATTTATACAATGCTTTCTGTAGTATTGCCATTTTGACAATGTTTAGTCCTCCGACCCATGAGCAGGGGATATCTTTCCATTTCCTCATGTCCTCTTTTATTTCCTGAAGTAGCGTTTTGTAGTTTTCTTTGTACAGGTCCTTTACTTCCTTAGTTAAGCTGATTCCTAGGTACTTGATTTTCTGGGGCACAATTGTGAACTGGATTGTTTTTTTCATGTTGCTTTCTTCTCTCTCACTGTTTGCATATAGGAAAGCCATGGACTTTTGGGTATTGATTTTATAACCTGCAACTTTATTATACGAGTCTATTGATTCTAGGAGTTTTTTGGTGGAGGTTATTGGGTTCTCTAAGTAGAGTATCATATCATCTGCGAATAGTGAGAGCTTGATTTCTTCCTTTCCTACCTGAATGCCCTTAATATCGCTATTGCAAGTACTTCCAGTACTATATTGAACAGCAGTGGAGAGAGTGGGCATCCCTGTCTCGTCCCTGATCTTAGAGGGAAGGCTCTCAGTTTTTCCCCATTGAGGATGATGCTTGCTGTAGGCTTGTGGTAGATGGCTTTAATTATGTTGAGGAAGGTCCCCTCTATACCCATTTTGGTTAGGGTTTTCATCATAAAGGGGTGCTGGATCTTATCAAATGCTTTCTCTGCATCTATTGATATGATCATATGCTTTTTATCTTTTCTTTTGTTGATATGGTGGATTATGTTGATTGATTTCCGAATGTTAAACCATCCTTGTATCCCTGGGATGAATCCTACTTGGTCATGGTGTATGATCTTTTTGATGAGTAGTTGGACTCTATTTGCTAGTAGTTTGTTGAGGATCTTTGCATCTGTGTTCATCAGGGATATCGGCCTGTAATTCTCTTTCTTTGTGGTATCTCTGTCTGCTTTTGGTATCAGTGTGATAGTTGCTTCGTAGAAACTGTTCGGAAGTGTTTTTGATATTTCAATTTCGTGGAAAAGCTTAAAGAGCATTGGGAGTAAGTCCTCTTTAAAGATTTGGAAGAATTCACTAGTGAATCCATCCGGGCCAGGACTTTTGTGCTTGGGGAGACTTTTTATTACCATTTCAATTTCCTTGATGGTGATAGGTCTGTTCAGGTATTCCAGGTCTTCTTGGTTCAGCCTTGGGAGTCTGTAGGAGTCTAGGAATTTATCCATTTCCTCGAGGTTTTGATGTTCCGTGGCATAAAGCTTCTCAAAGTACTCCCTGAGGATCCTCTGAATTTCTGTGGTTTCTGTTGTAATGACCCCCTTTTCATTTCTGATTCGGTTTATTAGGGTTTTCTCTCTCCCTTTCTTTGTGAGTTTTGCTAGAGGCTTATCAATCTTGTTAATTTTCTCGAAGAACCAGCTCTTGGTTTCATTGATCTTTCGGATTGTTTTTTGGGTTTCCATCTCGTTAATCTCTGCTCTGAGTTTTATTATTTCCTTTCTCCTGTTCGGGTTGTGCTCCTTTTTTTGGTCCTTCTCCAAGCTCTTAAGCTGTGAGGTTAGGTTACTTATGTGTGCTTGCTCCTCCTTCCTGAGGAATGCTTGTAGAGCTATAAACTTTCCTCTTAACACAGCCTTTGATGTGTCCCATAAGTTTTGGTAACTTGTGTTCTCATTTTCATTCGTTTCTAGGAATCTTTTGATTTCCTCTTTGATTTCCTGTCTAATCCACTCGTTGTTCAATAGTGCACTGTTTAATTTCCAGGTGTTTGACTTAGTTTTCTGTTTTTGTGTGTGATTTACTTCTAATTTCAGCGCATTATGGTCTGTGAAGATTGTTGATACAATCTCTACCTTCTTAATTTTATGGAGGCATGTTTTGTGGCTCAGCATGTGGTCTATCTTGGAGAATGTTCCATGTACGCTTGAGAAGAATGTGTATTCAGCTTTTGTGGATGAAGTGTCCTGTATATATCTACTAAGTCCCTTTCTTCCATTGTTTCCCTCAAATGAAGTATGCCCTTGCTAAGCTTGAGTCTGGTTGATCTATCAAGAGGTGACAAAGCAGTGTTGAAGTCTCCCACTAGTATTGTGTTGCTATTGATGTCTTTTTCCAAATCTATGAGTAGTTGTTTTAAGTACTTTGCTGGTCTCTCATTAGGTGCATATACATTTATTATTGTAAGTTCTTCCTGTTGTACAGATCCTTTGATCAATAAGAAATGGCCTTCACTGTCTCTTATGACCTTCCTCACTCTGAAATCGATGTGGTCTGATATAAGGATGGCTACCCCAGCTTTTTTATGGGAGCTGTTTGCCTGTAGGATTGTTTTCCAGCCTTTGACTCTGAGTCTGTGTTTGCTTTGATTATTATTGAGATGCATTTCTTGCAGGCAGCAGAATGTTGGGTTCAATTTTCTAATCCATCCTGCCACTCTATGTCTTTTAATTGGTGCGTTTAGCCCATTGACATTGAGAGAGATTATTGTTATGGGGTTTTGTCCCATTGTTCTGTTAAAATTTGGTGTATTTGAGGGGCCTTTCTTGCCTTAAAGTAGCCCATTTAGTTGTTCTTGTAACCATGGTTTTGAGTCTATGAAGTTCCTGAGCTGTTGTTTGTCTGTGAAACTGTGTGTTGTTCCTTCTATTATGAATGAGAGTCTTGCTGGGAAAAGTATTTTTGGGGAGGCATTTATTTCATTGAGTTTTTTCACTATGTCCCACCACTGTTTTCGGGCCATGAGGGTTTCATCAGAAAAATCAGCTGTGAATTTTAAGGATGCTCCTTTGTAAGAAATTTCTTGGGGTATTTTTATTCGGATTTCTTCTAGCTGGTACCCTTCGGGCCTCCTGAATGTGGTCACAAGTTTTCTTCAGCTCTGGAAACGTTGTAGCAATGATGTCTTTGACAGTTTCTTCTTCATCAAGGTTTTCTTCCTGTACCTCTGGGACTCCAATAATTCTTATGTTACCCCTCTTGGCTTCATCACGATCTTCTCTTGGCCTCTGTTCCCGAATTGTGAGTCTCTTTTCCATTTTCTGCTCTTTTCTGGAGAGTCTCTGAACTTCATCTTCGAGCTCACTGATTCTGTTCTCAGCAGCTGTTACTCTGCTGCTGAGGCCTTCCACTGAGCTTTTCAATTCGCCTACGAGATTTTTCAGGTCTGACATTTCTGATTGCATTTTCCTCATTTCTGCCTTCAGATCCTCTTGTCTTCTATTGGCATTGGTTTCCATTGTTTCTTTTAATTCCCTAAGCATCCTAAGTGGCTCCCTTCTGAATTCCTTGTCAGAGAGGTTGTCTAACACTACAGTACTGTTGGTGTCATCTGGGCTAGACTCTTCAATATGAAAGTTTGGTGGGCTTTTGCGTTGCTTTACCATTGTGAGAGGTGTGGTTTAGTCCTTCACGTTCACTGTTGCTATTCTGCTTGATATGCAGTGTGAGTTAAGATAGGCTTATGAATTATTGGCTACTGTGTTTCTAGTGGCTGAGCTAAAATAGAGAAATTTCCATCCAAGAAGGTAGCTTATGGTTCCTATGGCATATGTAGTGGGAAAATATTTCCGGAAAGAGTCCCTGGCACTGGGCTAGGAGTTGGGAACGTCTCCTGTTTGAAATTGGAGCCGTTCAGCTTTGTTGCCCAGAGCTGGGCCTCTGTGCTCCGGAAAGAGTCCCTGGCACTGGGCGAGGAGTTGGGAACGTCTCCTGTTTGAAATTGGAGCCGTTCAGCTTTGTTGCCCAGAGCTGGGCCTCTGTGCTCCGGAAAGAGTCCCTGGCACTGGGCGAGGAGTTGGGAACGTCTCCTGTTTGAAATTGGAGCCGTTCAGCTTTGTTGCCCAGAGCTGGGCCTCTGTGCCCGTCCCACGCAGATCAGGGGTTGAAAACCGGCTTTCTAGGGGCTGGATCTAGCTGCGCATGCCCAAAGAGGGTCCCAGGCCCTTGGGGGCGGGATCCAGCCCAAATTTGCTGGAACAAATTTGCAGGACAAATTTGCAGGCTATCGAATGTAGCCTGCCCACAGGGCAGAGTCTGGCAAACTCCCCGTGGCGTACCAAATATGCCAAATACCAGTAACAATGATGGGTCTCATTCTCCTAAAGAGCCGTGAATATAATCTCAGGGCTAGGATGAAAGAAACGTTACTGGGGCCTGCTCGAGGCAATCGACAAATAACAGGATAATGACATGAAATGAAATGAAATTATGTGAGTATGCGGAGAGAAGACAGAGAACAACCTCTAGCTTAATCAATCAGCACTTTTCCGTGGTGGTGGTGTTGGGGGTGTTAACTACAAATACTCACACTGAGCACTGCAAGAATATTAGAAAACCAATGGGGAAAACCACCAAGCTCAAAGGGAAAAATCAATATGACAAAAGCAATGAGCAACACCAGTAATCCTCAGTCAGTGTCTATAGGAATAATTTGATGAAGATATTTAGTGAGATAAAGGAAATGGTAGTGCAGGTAGTGAACAAAGCACAAGATAGTGTGAGAGACAAAATGAAAAAAAAACGATGGCAGTCATAAAAAATGACAGAAGGAAGAACATGGAAGTTTGTTATAAAAAATAGTTAAAAATTTTAGGTACACTGAGTTCTTTTCTTTTTGTTCCCACTTCAAGAAACATCCAGATTTCTGAACCAAATAATTGTCTATCTAATTTTTTCTATCAAAGAAACAGTTTCTGGCTTTATTGATTTTTTTAAATGGTATTGTTTTGTTGGTTGCCAGGTCTTTAATTTCTGCTCTGGTTTTTATTATTTACTTCCTTCTGGTCTTTAGATTCATTTTTGTTGGTTCTCCAGATACTTGAGATGTCTATTTCCTTTGGTTGTTTTATATTTTTCCTTCTTTGCTATGTAGACCTTTATTGATACGAATTTCCATCTTATTATCCTTTTGCTGTGTCCCAAATATTTTAATTATTTGTTTACATCATTAGATTAAAGGAATTTTTGTCACTTGTTTCATTTTCTTTATGACCCAGCTGTAATTTAGTAGATGTTCTTTAGTCTTCGGGTATAAGAATGTCTTTATATCTTTTTATGATTAATTTCTATCTCTGTGACATTGTGCTTTGGTAGGAAATTTGTTATGATGTTATTGTTTGTGAATTTATTTAGGTTTGTCATATTTTCTAATATATGATCTGTCCATGATTATTTTCCTGTGCACTAGAAAGAATGTGAACTTGGATTTTAGGGAGATTTATAAAGTTGGACAAAGAACCTCCAGCTCAGGGCACATCTTTTCAATGCCACTATTCTTTCTGCACTAACATATGCCTCAGAGACCTGGACCCTACAAAAACAGGATGAGAACACTATTTGGATATCCCAAAGAGGAATCCAAAGAGCTATACTTAGAGTATCATGCTTCACTCAAGTGAGAGAAGGAATCCGGAGTTCTGACCTCCGTCAATGATCGAGAATCAGGGATGCTGTCTCATTTGCCAAGGTATCGAAAATCAGAAGGGCTGGACATGTAATGCGATTTGAAGATGACTGCTGAACTAGAGCCTTTATCAACTGGATTCCACGGGACATCAAAAGAATGTGTGGCTGCCCACCTATGAGATGGTCAGACTTCTTTGTCAAAAGCCTGGTGTGAGGCTCTTTATGTTCCTGGAGTGAGCAGATGCTATTAGGCTACATTAGGATGTGACAGGGACAAATGGAGACGTTACTGCTGCCCGCTCAAGCAAATCAATGAGCGATGGGAAGACAAAAGATAAAAGTGATATAAAATCCTGTATGTATCCAGTTGAGGGTTAAGGTTCCCTCCCTGCCCTGAGCTAAACTCTGGCAGCTGAAGAAACTCCTGAACTCAGCCACAGCCATTCTCAAGGCCACTCTCCACACTCTTGGATGAGCCTCATGCATGATGGAACAGGCAGAGGAACTCAGGTATGTGGCACCCGGGCTGAGATCTCCAATCATGCTCGAATTGGGATTGGGCCTCCTCCCCGCAGATCCCCCATCTTCTAGTAGCTAGACAGTTACACCCACCAACTGCCCCTGACACTGTGTAATCCTATCCATGGCCAAGATACAGACACTATAAAACCAAACTCCCGGAAAACCTGTTATTTTCTAGTTCTCACTCCTGGAGAACCGGACAAGCTACCAAGAGTATCCTGCCCCCACGGCAGAGTCTGGCAGAACCTGGCAGAGTCTGGCAAACTCCCTGTCGTGTATTCGATATGCCAAAATCCAGTAACAATGATGAGTCTCATTCCCCTTACCCTGAAAAAGCCTCCAATGTGGCACTTGCTAAAATCTCAGGACTAGGACGAATGAAGACATTACTGGTGCCTGCTCGAGGAAAACAACGAACAACGGAATGACAGTTACACAGTGATGTATCCACTATCCTCGCTTCTCTAGTTCTTTATTTAGTGGTCTTACATCTTTACTGACATTTTGTCTAGTTGATCTACTCAGTTTCTTGAAGTACCCCACTACTATTGTGTTTCTGTTCATATGCTTCTTTCACTTTGTGAGCAAAGGCCTTATAAACTTTGCTGGTCCTGCATTTGGTCCACATATGTTAATTAATATTAACAATTCTTCCTTTTTATTAGTGACACACCATGAGGTACAGTTGTAGACTTACAAATTTTTGTGCTTGGATTTCCATTGTACAATGATCGAGTACCCATCCCTCCTCCAGTGCCCATTCTCCACCACTACTAATCCCAGTATCCCTCCCACCCTCCTCATCTCCCCCATTCCACACTGCCTCTGTAGCAGGGCACTCCATTTTGTTCTCTCTCTCCTTTTGGGTGCTGTGGTTTGCAAAAGAGGCATTAAGTGGCAATCATGTTCAGTCTAGAGTCTACTTTCAGCATGCTTCTCCCATCCTGGGGGGATCCTCCCAACACCCTTTATTTGGTGCTCCCTTCTATACCTGAGCTGTCTTTACCCCTAAAGTGTGAAGCTGGCCTCCAAACCATGGAGTAAATCTCCTGGTATTTATCTCGGATATTCTTGGGAGTTAGTCTCCTATTTTGTTACTTTATGTTCCCCAGATGAATGCAACCTTTCTATGTCTGTCCCTCTCTTTTTGACTCATTTCGTTTAGCATGATACTTTCCATTGTTCCCTTAACCACTAGATAGTACCATCCCTATCTCTATTTTATTTAGACTGAATACAAATTGGTCTGATATAAGAATGTTGTCCCAGCCTTTTTCCCCATTGACTTGTATAATTATTTTCATCCTTTTACTCTGAGACTGAGTTTATTCTGTAATTTTAAATATGTTTTCTGTAAGCAGCAAATGGATGGATTTTGTTTCTTGATCCATCCTGCCATCATGTGTCTTTTGATAGGCATTTAGTCCAGTGACATTTTAGGATATTAAGGGTTATTTTATTGTTTTACTGTGTAGGTTTGTTGCATCTACAAGTGTCTAATTTATGTAAATAGTATATATAATATACATATATATGGCTTTTAGTAGTTAATTCAGGGAAGGTAGGTTACCACAAATTTTGTCTGTTCTTATTTGTCTGAGAATGATTTTATTACCACCTCCCATCGAAGTGAGATCTGCACAGGGCAGTGGACTCTAGGTTAGAATTTCTTTTCTCACCTGTTCCACTTCATATGGGATGCCAGACACAGTAACAACAAAGTCTCCAATGGAGACATTACTGGGCCCGCTCGAGCAAATCGATGATCAACGGGAGGGCCTTTACTTCCCTTAAATTTAATTTTTTTCTCTTACAGCTTTTAAGAAATTGATCTCTTTGTTTTTTGCCATTTTTTTCTGTGTCTTTATGATGTTCTGTATAAATCTATTTTGCTTGTTAGTCATATGTCCTCTTGAATTTTTGCAGAGTGGGAAAGTTCTCAGCTATTATCACTGTCACTGTCACTGTCCTCCCGTTGTTCATCATTTTGCTCGAGTGGGCCCAGTAACATCTCCATTGTGACACTTGTTACTGTGTTTGGCATATCAAATACACCACGGAGAGCTTGCCAGGCTTTGCTGTGTGGGCTAGATAATCTCGATAGCTTGCCGGTCTCTCTGAAAGGGGCAGAGGAATTGAACCTGTGTTGGCCAGGTCAGCCACGTGCAAGGCAAACATCCTACCCACTGTGCTATGGCTCCAACCCTAGCTATTATCACTCCCCCCATATATTCTTCCCTTTTTCATTTTTTATTATCTCTTACAGTCCTATAATTCAAATATTATTCTTGAATTTCTTCATTATATACCATCTATTTTTTTTAATCTTTTGTTTCTTTGCTTTTTAGCCATTAATGCTGGCCTGTATTTTGTTTACAAGTTTATTCACATGCTTCTTCCCCTGTGGAGTTCTGCTACTATGGTTTGCTAGAGTGTCCTATATTTACTTCAATTTCATTTGTATTGAATCACTCATCCTGTGAAAAAGTTCTTGGAATTACTTAAATTTCTCACTTAGTGATTTGCTTAATTGCATTGATCACTGCTTCTTTAATTTCCATTGCCAGTGCAGTGTGTATTTATTTTGGTCCCTCATGGATCATGCTCAAGCATTTTGATAGACTTTGGAATTTGCCTGAGTGCCCGTCCGTATCTGCCACTGCAGATGAGCTCCTTAGTCTCTCCATTGTTCTTTGAGCTTTGTGGGTGCTAATGGTGGGGGTTTGGGTTCCCAGTTACTTGAAAACTGATCTGTTGAGTTATTTATACAAGATTGGTACTAATACTACAGATATTGTTCAGGTTATTTATTTTCTTTACACTGCAGTTTGGTTGAATATGCCTTGAAAATTCTCAGCTTCTTACTAAGTTGAATTAATTGAGTTTTAATACCCACTACCTGTCTGCAAAATAGGAATGCCATATTCCCACAACAACGAATATAAGAAGGATATGTAATACTGTCTTCATATGGATGCACTAACATCAGCTTGGTTTGGGGCTTAGAGGAAAATACTGCCATTTTCTGGGATACTTGGCTGAGAGACAGTCTTCAAGAGTGCAGAACCATGGGGTCCCCACACTTCACTGTGTGTGGCTGTATGGGGTTTCATGATGTTGGGGAAAGGGAGTGTCAGGCTATTTAAGAAATAAGATCACAAAAGAAACATACACGCATAAAATGCATAGCATATCTATCAAATGAGACTCTACATGCCAGAAGAATATAGTACTAAAAACAATGAAATGGACACCTCACCAAAAATACTCTATCCAGCTAGATTATCATTCAGAGTTGAAGGAACTATATAGAGCTTCTGGGTGAAACAACAGCCTAGGGAATTCAAAGCCTTGAAAATAGTTTTGTAAGAAGCGTTTTAAAGAGCTCCTTTAAAGGACAGGGAAAGCTTCCTACCATAGGACATCGAGTATGGCACTCACGCATGGTACATATGCTTGTACACTACTAGATTAAGAAACCCAGATCAGTTTTTACACAATCACCTGGAAGTACCCTGACCTCTCCTCCAAGTGGGCCTAACATGTATGCACATAACAAGCTTGGGCCTGTTTTGGAAAAATAGGTTTAGCTACACTGATGAATGAAGTTGCAAGTCATTTGCTCCTGAAAGACTCCAATATGGTTTTATTCTAATTTGTATTGAAGTTCAGAAGTTTTAAAAGCAGTGTATTTTTTTAATTATACTTTTGTGGCTGTTAATTGAAAGCATAATTTGCTGGAACATACACACACCCTAAAAGACTAAAAGTATTTGCCTTCCCCTGCTTAAATATAGCAGCTTCCTAGTTATTTTGGAAACTTCTTGTGTAAAGTGATTTACTTTCTAGCTTGTCTGGTTCAGAGGATATTAAAATGCTAGGTAGAAATTTAGCATCACTATTAACATGGGCTGGAACAATACCACAGAGGATAGGCGTTTGCCTTGAACGCAGCCAAGAGTCCAGCAAGCTACTGAGAGTATCCTGCCTGCACAGCTGAGTCTGGCAAGCTCCACGTGGCATATTCGATATGCCAAAAACAGTAACAAAACTAAAAATGGAGATGTTACTGATGCCTGCTCGAGCAAATTGATGAACAATGGGAGGACAGTGCTACAGTGCTACTTGATCACTTGAACACTTTACATCCCGTTACTTATCAATTTGCTCACGTGGGCACCAGTAACGTCTCCATTTGTCCCTATTGAGTGCTAGTGTAGCCCAATGGCTTCTGCTCACTCCAAGAACACCAAGATCCTCAAAACAATCGTTCAGAGTCTTGAAGAAATCTGACCATCTTATAGGTGGGCAGCCACACGATCTTTTGAAGTCCCGTGGAATCCAGTCAGTAACAGCTCTACTCCAGCAGACATCTCTAAATAGCATTACGCGTCCAGCCCATCTGATTTTTGATGCCCTGAAAAATGAGACAGCATCCCTATTCTTGATCATTTACAGAAGTCAGAACTCTGTATTCTTTCTCTCAATTGAGTGAAGTGAGAAACTCCATACTCCAAGCATAGCTCTTTCAATTCCTCTTTGGAAGACCCGAATAGCATTCTCATCCTGTTTTTGTAGGGCCCAGGTCACTGAGGAATATGTTAATTCAGGAAGAACAGTGGAATCGAAGAGATATATCCAGAACTGGAGTTTCTTCATCCTCATAGCTATTTTTTCAATGATCTTGAAGGTGTTCTCTCTTTCTCCTGCACAACTCAGGTGCCAGGTCATTCATCATGTTGACTTCTCTCGACCTAAGTACACATAACTGCTGTATTCAGAAATGTTTGTTCCATTGAGAGTGAATGGAACATCAGGAATGAGTCCATTTCTCATGAACATTGTCTTCGTGAGATTCAGCTGCAGTCCGACCTTGCACACTCACAGTCAAAGTCGAGCAGCATTTGTGACGCTTGGCTAATGTTTGTTGTTATTCGAACGATATCACCAGCAAAGTGGAGGTGGTGTAGTTGCTGTCTATCTTCACTCCCATTCCTTCCCATTCAAGTTGTCGCATGATGTTCACGAGGGTGGCACTGAAGAGTTTTTGGAGAAATGGTATCACCCTGCTGAACCCCTATCTTGAACTTGATGATCACTTCCTTGTAGAACAGTGAGATCCTGGTAGTGAATCCCTAATACAGCTCACAGAGGATCCTCATGTATTGAGTCTGAAAGCCCTGTTTGGCTAGGGATTTGATGACTGCTTCAGTCTTAACAGATTCAAAGCCTTTCTTTAAATCAATGAACGTTAAAAAGAGCTGCATCTTGAACTCCCGAGAAACCTCAGTGAGCTTGGTTACAGTGTGGATATGGTCGATTGTGCTAAATCCTTTTCAGAACCTGGCTTGCTCGCATGGTTGTCCTTCATCTAGTGTTCTGCCAATCCTATTCAGGATGACTCGAGTGAACAGCTTATAGACGACAGACAACAGGCAGATCTGGCGATAGTTGCCAATGTTGTGGATGTCCCCCTTCTTGTACAGTAGAACAGTCCTGCTGGTTTTCCATTGGCATGCAATCTTACATTCAGACAGGTAGCATGTGAAGAGTCAAGCCACTGTATTGATGAGTACTGACGGCAGTTTCTTCAAGTGTTTGGGTCTGACCTTGTCTAAGCTGGGTGCTGTTTGCTTCTTTACCAACAAAATGACGTGTCAGATTTCAGGATGGAGAACATTGGGAAAGACATATCCATCCTGCTGAATTTGGTATGTGGGCAGGTGGACATCGCTATTGGAGAGATCTGAGTAAGAAGTCATGGATAATTTTCTTCATTGCCCTTTTGGAAGATGTGATAGATCCATTAGGACATTGGAGGATAGTCATCTTGGTCTTGTAGTTGGTGAAGGACAGGCAGTCATCGCGAATGCTTTTCCTGGCTTCTGCAGCATAGGCCAGCACTGCTGCTCTATTCTCTTTGAGGTCTTCTGCTATGCTCCAGGCCACTTTCTGGATGCTCGGGCCAAGACTCATGCATGAGTGAAGCCCCACAGAACTAGGTAGGTGGAACTTTGTGACTTTGGACTCAGGGCTCAATGGGACCCAGAAACATATACTTTACCTGCTCCCACCAATCTCCGGCAACTCAGGGATCACACCCAGAAGCTCCACCCTGCTGGTACTAGATTGACCGACCTCCACTACCTCCATTACCTAGCTGCCGCTTTCTGGACCGCGCAACACATCATAAGACACTAAATACCCATCTTCCAAGATAACCGCACCATATTTGACAGGGTTCAAATATGGTTTGAACCATAGGAAAACCTGCAAGGTCCACCCTAAAAGCCCCTATCCCTCTCGGAGATCCTGGAAAGTTACCAAGAATATCCCACCCGCATGGCATAGCCTGGCAAGCTCCCCGTGGCATATTTGATATGCCAAAAACAGTAAATACAATGGCTCTCATTCCCCTGACCCTGAAAGAGCCACCGATACATCAGAGTTAAGAAGAATGAGGAAGGAGAGGCTGATAAAATCTCAAGGCCGAACCAGGCTGCCAAAACAAAGAAGGACTAAAATGACTGCCTGTACTTTCAATGCACTGTATGCTGACATAGAATGCATCCATCGAGGATGTGATGGTGCAACCGCAAAAGATCAAGTACATCATTGGTCTGACTGAGATATGAAGGCATCAAACACATTACACCATTTTCTTCACTGGAGAAGAACTGTTCCTCGGAACATGTGACAATAGAGGATTGATGGTATTGGTGTCCTTTTCAGCACGAACATGGCCATAAGCATTGATTCATTCGAATGCCTAACAACCCGAATCGAACAATTACATTTGAACAGATGTGGCTTACTGCTAACAGTTTCTATCTTCATTGTCTATGCACCAACATCCAATTACGATGAAGAAGAAATTTAGAAGTTCTATATGGAGCTGGAGAAGTTCTATAAAGAATACCACACCTTCTACAAGATCATTGTCATTGATTTTAATACCAAGATTGGACCGAGAAAATCAGACAAAGAACTCCACATCAGGACCCATGGCCTAGAATGGAACAAACAGGGTGAGAGACTGTCTGAGTTAATCATGTCAACCAAGACCATCCATGGTAACTCACAGTTCCTGAAGGCCAAATCTAAATGTTGGGCATGGAGGTCTCCCGGTGCACAGGTCCACAATGAAATTGACCACATCATATTCAATTAATGGGTTTGCCTGACTGATGTTGCTGTTGTCCCAAAATTCCAAATGGGATTGGACTACCATCTATTTTGTGCAAAATTATACTTCACAGAATGGGTAGAAAGAGCTCAAAGTTTAAGAAAAGAACTCCCAGAATGACCACCAACTGGGAGTTCCTTGGCACTATTGCAGCAACATGGGAAAATGCCGTTGTTGACAACATTGATGAAGAATACAATCGACTGGTTCAGCACCTCCATGATTATGCAAGGAATGCTGAGTGAGAGATAGCCACAAAAAGTGGCTTTCTTCAAAAACTCTCGAGCTTATTCACCAATGTGGCTTGGTGCAAGACTCAGGTAACCGGAGGGGAACGTCCGAGCTCACAAAGCAGTGCAGAGAAGCAATGAAGGAAAACCTACAGTGCTTCTATTATCATGATATATTTAAAAGGATACCTTTGAGAAGACAGCTAGATATAAAACATTTAACATTGACAGGTTAATAAAAATGATTAAATTTAAAAATAAGGTTAAAATATGTAGTAATTAATTGTCACAAATTGATTTTACTGACTTTTTTCCTGATAATTATATTTGCCATTTTTTGAAAGTTCTTTGGACTAGGTAATAAAAAATAAATGTATTATATGCCTGCCACGGGGGAGAGGGAAGTTTCCTTTATGAGAAGGAAGATATGATTACTGCAAAGGATGCTGGTAAAAAGTGAAATTTAATACGCTTAATTTTCGGTGCCAGAATTGAAAACTTAGTTATCTAAATAAAATTGGCAATATACTATTGTATTATAGTATATGATTCCTTTATTAACCTAGGTTAAAAATCAAATTTTTTTGATTTTTAAGAAAAGTCTCCTGCCCCCACGCCTGACTGTCCTTGCCGCCGGGGCCCCTTGGAGGGGAGCGGGTTGAGCTTTCCTCCCCGCCCCGACCAGGGCTCCGGCAGCCAAAGACCTCCAGGACCAACCACCACCATGCTGAGACCACTCTCCGCACAAATGAAGGTACTGGCAGAGAGACAAAGTCATGCGGGTTCCGGGGCCTAGATCTCCAAGCCTACTCGGATTTGGGCCGAGCATCCTCCACCCAGATCCTCCAAATTCCAATAGGCAGGGGTCACACCAACCAACTGGTCCCCTGGCTCCGTGTAATCCCATCAGCGGCCAAGACTCAGAGACTATAAAAACCAGCTCCCGGAAGAACAGTGCAGTCTCCTGCCCCCGCGCCTGACTGTCCTCGCCGCCGGGGCATTCACAGCCGCACGACATCTTATTATGACATCTTATTATCTCATTCCTACTTTGGACAAACTGGCAGGCTACCGAATGTAGCCTGCCCACATGGCAGAGTCTGGCAAACTCCCTGTGGCGTACCCAATATGCCAAATACCAGTAACAATGATGGGTCTCATTCTCCTAAAGAGCCTTGAATATAATCTCAGGGCTAGGATGAAGGAGACGTTACTGGGGCCTGCTCGAGGCAATCGACGATTAACAGGATGATTTGTGATTTGTTTGTTGTGATTGTGAAAAATCAAATAGCAATAAATCACTGCAAATTAACTTTTGTTGGTTTATTTTCAGATCATATATTTTGACATTTCTTTGTTCCTTTGAAGCAAAGAATATGAAATAAACTTGTTGCATAATTGCCAAGGTAGCAGGCTTGGGCTGTGGCAGGAAACCTGGGGAGACTAGAGGGAGGAAGGGGACATTGGTGCTCAGATTAATGTCGGAACATTTATGAGCCTGCGACAACTCTATCAGGACCAAATTTGTAAATCACAATGTTAAATGAAAAAAATAGGACTAAGCTTAAAGTTGACAAGTGACTTTATTGGTACAAAAAACATAGTGAAGAAGTTTAACTCCAAAAGTTTGACCTGAGCTTCTTGGAAGGTAAAGAAAACTAAAAATAATGGAGAGATAAAAACCACTCTAAAATGTTCTACTACCATTTGCTATATTAGCACTGTAGCACTGTCCTCCCATTGTTCAGTGATTTGCTTGAGTGGGCCCAGTTACCTCTCCATTTTTAGACTTATTGTTACTGTTTTTGGCATATTGAATACATCATGGGTAGCTTGCCAGGCTTTGCCGTGTGCGTGAGATTCTCTCGGTAGCTTTCCGGGCTCTCCGAAAGGGGTGGAGGAAATGAAACTGGGTCAGCCACAAGCAAGGCAAATACCCTACCCACTGTGCTATATTAAAAATTATTAATTGCAAAAATAATCAAAGAACATACAGAAATCATGCATCACAGTCCTTTATAGCAATACTTTCTGAATGTTAATGGACTAAGTTCTCCAATGCTAAGGCATAGAATATATAGATGGATAAGAAAATAAAACCGATCTCTGTTCTTTACTGAATGATGAGAGGTCAACTGGGGATACTGGGTAAGGAAACTGTGGCATTAGGTAGGGAAGTGGACACTGGTGTTAGGACCAGTGTTGAAATGCTTTATCCCTGAAATTCCTTTGAGTAATTTTGTAAATCACATTGCTTTAAAACTAAGTAACTAAGATTTCAACTCTAAAATCTAAAACATATTGCATTAAATTTATTTTTTACCAGGCTCTTGTTGAGGTATCATATATTCCAGGTCATAAATCAAACTTTCCTCTCCCCCTGGACAGAGCGAGAGTACAGTGGGTAGAGCATTTGTCTTGCATGCAGCCAAACAGGATTAGGTTACTGGCATCCCATATGGACCCCTGAGCACAGACCACGAGGAGTAATTCCTGAGTGCAGAGCCAGGAGTACCCCCTGAGCATCTCTGGGTGTGATCCAAACCACAAACCTCCCAAGAAAAACAGCATAAACTAAGTTGTGAAAAATATGAGCATGAAGTTTTGGATATCCTTATAGGATAATAATGAATGTACAAAGAACTTTAAGAGTTTTACCATCATAACTGGATATGGAATAAAAACTGGATACATAGCCCAGAAGATCAACCAACTTCCTCAGAAAGCCATATCCTAAAGGGTCATTGTTACAACAACAAGAGTGGTAGAATACTGCACACTCTCCCCTAGCACCTTCCTATTTGTCCCCAACTCCAGACCGTTTTTCTTCCTCTCCCAGGTCAGTTTTTTTCAACCTCCCCAATCTCAAACTCTACTACAAAGCAGTAATAAAACAGCATGGTACTAGAACAAAGGCAGAGCTGCAGAAGAATGGAACAGGGTTGAATATACTGATATCACCGCCCCAAACATATGATCATCTAATCTTTGATAAGGGAGCAAGAAATGTGGAGCAAGGAAAGCCCCTTTAACAAATTGTGCTGGCAAAACTGGACCACTACATGCAAAAAATGGGCTCAGATATCTACCTAACACCATCTATAAAAGTAAGATCAAAACAGATTAAATACCTCAATATCAGATCAAAATCCATAAGATACATTGATGACAAAGTTGGCAAAACCCTCCACGACATTGTAGCTAATGGTATCTTCAAAGATGACATGCCACTGGCCAAGCAAGTGAAAACAGAGATAGACAATTGGGACTATCTTAAACTAAGAAGCTTCTGCACCTCAAAGGAAACAGTGACCAAAATACAAAGACAGTCTACAAAATGGGAAAGGATATTCACCCAATACCCATCCAATGGGCTGGAGCAAAAGGCACAGCAATAGCACAATGTGCCTTGCGCACAGCCAACCTGGGCTGACCCAGCTTCGATTCCTCCAACCCTCTCAGAGATCCCAGCAAGTTACCGAGAGTACCATATCTGCATGGCAATGCCTGGCAAGCTACCCATAACATGTTAGATATGCCAAAAACAGCAACAACAGGTCTTGTTACTGGTGCCGGCTCGAGCAAATAGATGAACAACAGGAGGACAGTGCTACAGTGCTACCCATCTGATAAGTGGTTGATATCAAGGATATATAAAGCACTGGTTGAACTCCACGAACATCCAAGCCCATCAAAAAATCACAGATCAGATCACAGATCATCCTGTTATTCGTCGATTGCCTCGAGCAGGCCCCAGTAACGTCTCCTTCATCCTACCCCTGAGATTATATTCAAGGCTCTTTAGGAGAATGAGACCCATCATTGTTACTGGTATTTGGCATATTGGGTACGCCTCAGGGAGTTTGCCAGACTCTGCCGTGTGGGCAGGCTACATTCGGTAGCCTGCCAGTTTGTCAAAGTAGGAATGAGATGTCATAATAAGATGTCGCGTCATAATGAGATGTCATAATAAGATGGGATGACAAATTGAAAAGAATTATTCTTAAAGAAGAAATACGAATGGCTAAAAGGCACATGAGAAAACGCTGTGCATCATTAATCATCAGGGAGATGCAGGTCAAAACAATGAGATATTATCTCACACCACAGGGATTGGCCCACATCCAAAAGAACAAAAGCAACTGGTGTTTGTGCGGATGTGATGAGAAAGGGACCCTTCTTCACTGCTGGTGGGAATGCCGTGGTTCAGCCCTTTTGTAAAACAGTATGGACACTTCTCAAAAAATTAGAAATTGAGCTCCCATTTGACCCAGCAATACCATTTCTGGGAACATATCTCAGAGAGGCAAAAAAAGTACAGTCGAAATGACATCTGCACTTGTATGTACATTGCTGCTGTGTTCACAATAGCCAAAATTTGGAAAATACCCGAACTTTAGTACATCCACACAATGGAATACTATGCAGCTGTTAGAAAAGATGAAGTCATAAAATTTACATACAAGTGGTTCTACATGGAAATTATAATGCTAAGTGAAATGAGCCAGAAAGAGAGGGACAGACATAGAAAAACTGCATTTATCTGGGAAATATAAAGTAACAGAATGGAAGAGAAATACCCAAGAAAACTTGAGATAAGTACTGCAGCTCTGATCCACTGCTTGGAAGCCGACAGCATATGCTGGGGAAAAAGGCAGCTTAGAGAGAAGGGAACATCAAGTAAAGGATACTTGTAGGATTCGCTCTGAATGTGAGACGTGTGCTGAAAGTAGACTATAGACCGAACATGATGGCCACTCAATACCTCTATTGCAAACCACAACACCCTGAAGGAAAGAAAGAGCAAAAGGGAATGCCCTGCCACAGAGTCAAGGCGGGGTGAGGGGGGAACAGTTGGGGGATGGGAGGGCTACTGAGATCATTGGTGGTAGATAATGGGCACTGGTGGAGGGATGGGTACTCGGTCATTATATAACTGATACCCAAGTCTCAAAGTTTGTAAGTCTACAACTGTATCTCATTGTGTTTCACTAAAAAACTTAATTAAATAAATAAATAAATAAAATGACAGATGTCCAAGAGAAATAAAAAATAAATATTTAGCAAAAAAAATAGCAGTAGAACACCAGCTAGGATGGTGGCCTTGCACACTGTCCACCAGGCTTGAATTTCAGTAGCCCATATGGTCCCCTGAGACTACTAGGAGTGATCCCCAAGCCCAGACCCAGAAGTAAGCCTTGAGCAACATGGAGTGTGGCTCCAATGCTATCAATTGATCCATCATGGATATATATTGAATATATAAAATTATACAGCATGTAATTATATAAGTATATATGTATTACAGTATTTGATTAACTTTAGGTTATTGTAGATGGTGGGTAAGAATAGCTCGCTGATCACCATACATCTTCAATATTACAGCCCTTTATAGTGCATACAGGTACATCTTTGAAAGCAAAGTTTTTAATGGAGTCAGCAGAACAAAACTAATTGGTTTCAACGGAAACCAGCAATACTATGACCAACACAGCAATCCCATCACAAGACCACCCACAGAACGAAGATCTTCCACGTATTACTTAATCCCTTTCACCTTAGTTTCAGCTGTCTGATTTTTCACCCTATTTATATAATGGTTTGAGGGTTTCTACATTAGGTTACATATTGAGTATCTAAGTGAACAACCAAATGAAACTGCTGATATTCTGGTCTGTACCTCCTTTTTATTCTATTTAGCACTTTAGTGTATACACACACGCAAACACACAGACACATAAACACAAATTCTTTTCTCAACCTAATGATTCCTCTTTCCTAATTCATAAATCTAAAGTATTTTACCTACAGTTTACCCATGCTTTTATATTTTCCAAGAACACTATGTAATTAAAATTCCATTGCATATACAATTTTAAGATAAGAGTCTAAGGTATATAATTAATATTTCTCAGCATATTTATTTCTTGTGTGGAATATTCCATTGTCTGGACATACTTGGATTCTTTCATTATTCTATAAAGGAACAACTTTATTACTTCCTATGTGTTGGCAATCATGACTAACACTATTAAAGTATTTCTGTGTGTGTGTGTGTGTGTGTGTGTGTGTGTGTTGATGGTGGTTTCATTCATGTGGTGGGATGGGGAGGACACACCTAGAGCTGCTCAAGGATTATTCCTAGATCTGTGCATGGGAATCAGACTTGGCAGGGTTCTGAGGACCACTTGTTGCTCCATGGTAAAACCTAAGTCAGCTTTGTGCAAAGCAAGCACTTTACCTCCTGTACTACCTCTCCAGATGGGTGAGGGCTATACTTTTTTAACTCAAAGTTTTACGAAGAATTATCAGTACTATATGACACTGACATAATTTTTTACTTTTGTAATAAATGTCCTGACTTTGAGGTGGCTGTGCTACAATTTTTGTTTGCAACAGCAATGAATTTTTGTGTTATAAGTGTTTCAGATTTCAAACATCCTAAACTCAGCATAGTATTAATGAACTTTAACCTGACGAGAGCTTATATGTAGTCATTTCTCATTGGTTACTTTGCACTTGTTTAATTATTTAATTAGAAGTATGTTCAGGTTATTGACTTATCTTTAAACCATATATTTCCTAACATTGAGTTGTCACTGTCCTCCCATTGTTCATCGATTTGCTCGAGTGGGCCCAGTAACGTCTCCATTGGAGACTTTGTTGTTACTGTGTTTGGCATATCGAATACATCACAGGTAGCTTGCCAGGCTCTGCCGTGTGGGTGAGATACTCTCAGTAGCTCGCCGGGCTATGAACTTGGGTCGGCCATGTTGGCTGCATGCAAGGCAAACACCCTACCGCTGTGCTATCACTCCAGCCCTGTAAGAAGTTTCATATGAAAGATCACACTGATATAACAAAGAATCAACTCAATGTTTGCCGGCAAAGCCGGCACTGTTATATCAGTGTGATCTTTTATATGAAACTTCTTACAGTATGTCATATGTCACTTTATTATCCTATCAATTTCTTTCTCAGCATACAGCCGGAAGAGAAGGGCCACATGGAGGGCGGGGCCCACAGCTCCCAGAGAAAAAGAAAAAAACAAGTTCCAAAAAGAGCCGAGATCATCAGGAAGTCCCAGATGGGGTAGGTACTGCATCCCGCCTCCCCCAGATGGAATCCCGGTGACCAGAAACCTCTACAAGCACAGCTCGAGTATGCGGGAAATAGGACTTTTCTTTAAAACCGTGCGGCCGCTTATGCGGCCGCGCAACATCTCTCTATATACAAAGTGATCAATAGGAAGTAAACCACCCAACATTTCTCCCTGAAAATCAGAGTTAAGTTTGGAGCACGGCCACAGCCCCAGAAACACAAGGTCTTAATGCAGAACCCAGCAGCTAGGAGCAGAAAAGTGAACGGACTATGCGTTAACCCAGGCCATCATGTCTGTCCGGAGGGGAAAGGGTGTTGCCCCATTCGCCCTCTCTTCTCTGGAAAGAAGGATGGCGGCCTCATGGGAGCCTTGTGGACAGCAGGTATGAGCCGGGGGTGTGGGGACGACTAAAACCTCATGGGAAGGGGGGCGTTCCAGTCCGTCCTTCATGCCCTACTGAGGTCACCAGTTGCCCCCCGCGAGCGGCTCTCCAGCACGGCCACGGCCCCAGAAGCACAAGGACTTAATGCAGAACCCGGCAGCTTGGAGCAGAAAAGTGAAAGGACTATGCGTTAATCCAGGCCATCATGTCTGCCCGGAAGGGAAAGGGTGTTGCTCCCTTCCGCCCTCCTCCCTCTGGAAAGAAAGATGGCGGCCACACAGGAGCCTTGTGTACAGCAGGTATGAGCCGGGGGTGTGGGGGCGACTAAAACCTCATGGGAAGGGGGGCATTCCGGTCCGTCCTTCACGCCCTACCAAGGTCACCAGTTGCCCCCCCGCGAGTGGCTCTCCAGCACGGCCACGGCCCCAGAACACAGAAACCAATATCTTAACTATCTGACTTTCAGTAGAAATACTTCCAGGGTCAATAAGTAAAATAGCAGAAATCCAAAACCAACATTTAATTCTTGAACCCAGCTGTAGAAAGCAAATCACTTCACAATGCTTTCTCAGCATGTCTGATTTGGGGGGGTGGGTAAACTCTAAATAATAGTGGTGATTCTTTTAATGAAACAATGAATCTAATCAAAGCAGATAGAGTGTTAACTAGAATTCATCTGCCTCACAGGGACTGGGAGGGGTGGGGGGTGGCGTCTTATTGGGTTTCTTCATGGTAAAAAATAAGTATTGGTAAAGGAAAATGTGTTTGATATTTGCATGACTGAGAACTAAACCTGAAAGCTTTGTAACTTTTCCCACAGTGATTCAATAAATAAATAAATTAAAAAAATAAAATAAAATAAAAAAAACAAACAAAAAATGTCTTTCTCAAAGCAAAGTTTTTTTTCAAATTTACATTTTAATGAAGTCCAGCTTGTCAATGATCTTATAACAAATTATTCCTTTGGTATTATATCTAGCAAATGAAAAGCTTTAAAATATCCATGATCAATGACTTATCATATTATCTTCTAAAATACTGTGATGTGTATTGTCTGCATATCTATTCTTTTCTCTTATATATACATACATAACAGACATCACTATGTATTTTTAATTATTTTTTGCATATGCTGTTTCAAATAATTCAGGACTATTTATTTATTACCAAACTTTTTAAAATATACATTCTATTGTCTTTGTTTTTTGGTCAAAAAATGCTGAATGCATTTGGGGGGAGTCTATTCCTGGGTTCTGTATTTAATCATATGAATGTTTCTATCACCATTCCATATTATATTAATGATTTTATCATTTTGTGTTTTATATAGCAAAACTTGAAACTTGAATGTGTCTTTGTTCTTTATTTATCAAGTATATTGGATTTTTTCTGTCCCATAAATTTTTATGATATTCACAAACAACTTATGAGATTTTTTAAAACTTACATTAAATACATAGATCAAAGTGAAGACACACTTTGAAAATACTAAATTTCTCCATAGGAGTGGAGCAACTTTTCAATTCTGCAGTTGATTTACTGCAGTCGTATTCCTTTTCCAATTTTGTTTATCATAGCTATGTAGTTTTGTCATATAGATTATGTACACATTTTGCGAGGTTTATGCATAAATACTGCATTTTAGAGAAACAAACTATGCTTAAAAATTAAAGCTAATATTTTTTTAAAAATTTTGAAATATACATTTCTTAATTTCTCATATAATATTCACCTTTTATCACTAATATTATAACTTACAACAACTGTGCTGTAAATTTTTAGTAGTAGTAGTTTTCTAGTAGTGAATAGTTATGTCAGTTGTTAACAAATATACTAGTAGGTACCTTTAAAATTGCCAAACATAAGCAATTTTTAAATGTTCTTGCACAAAACGTAAAGTGCAAAAAAATGTATATTAAATGATACACAAAATAAACATAGTTGGGCTATGTATGTATTCCGTAGTAAATACATACATTTTCATATTTTACACACAAATAACAAATTTTTAACTAATTCCATATAATATAAAATATATTTCAATGAACTTCTTTTGATATGATATATTAAACTTTTCTTTTGACTTCCTGTTTTAAATATTACTGATATCTGTTCATGTCTTTATTATTATATTCTTCTGTTAGCTTTGGATTGAACTAACCCTTCTAATTTCCTAAAACAAAAACTTCAAATAACTTTAAATCTATCTTATTTCAAATATTTACATTCAATGCCATATATTTCCCTGTAAGCAACACCTTCAATACACACACAAATCTGTAAATTTGTTTTTATTTTTATTTAGTTTAATATATTTATTTTCAATTCATCCTATGGCATTTTCTTCCATACTACTCAGACGTCTGATGTGTAATCTCCACTATTTTGCTATTCTCAGGTATCTTTCTGTTATTTTTATCTAGCTTAATTTGTTTTTTTATTGAGAGCATACTTTATATGACTTATTATTTGGCAATATACGTTTTAAAATCTATAATGTGGTTTGTTTTGTAAAATATTACAGATTAATTTAGACTATTCAGCTATTAAATCAAATGGTCTATAGATGTTGATTAAATTGACTTGATCCATGGTGTTGAATGCAATTTTGCTCTTGCTGCATTTTTGTTTATTGAAAGTTGTTATTTTGGATGAGTAGTGTAGAAAATATTCAATTATC
Organism: Sorex fumeus; assembly: GCF_029834395.1. Taxonomy (NCBI): domain Eukaryota; kingdom Metazoa; phylum Chordata; class Mammalia; order Eulipotyphla; family Soricidae; genus Sorex; species Sorex fumeus. Next base: position 11,602,565 of record NW_026606185.1, read on the forward strand.
ATAATGTTTTATATATTAATACTTATATTATCAGTTTTGTTGCACATAGCTTAATATTTTGTTACAAAGTAAAGTCACACTAAAGATTATTATGACTTGGAATCGACTTCTTAATACTACTTAATGTCCTCATTAACTCTGAGAACAATATATTACTTTGAAATCTGTTTGAAATCAAAACAACTACTCCGCTTTATTTCTCTCAGTAATATTTGTGGTATATTCTTTAACATTTAACTTAAAATTATATGTATCTATAATTAAAAAGTTCATCTGATGAATAACTTACTTATCTACAGATACTTTTTTAAAAATTGTATGTATGGAAGTTACCGAATGGTGAGGTTTCACGCATAATAAAATTGAACACCATGCCCTAATCCAGAGTGGCCACTTCACTCCATCATTGTCCTAGTGTTCCTCACACCACCTCTTTCCTCCTCCTCCTCTTCCATGTCTTTAGCTTCCTACTGAAGGTAATTCCTGAGTTCCTGTTGCTTTATACATTTGCTATATCCTTACTTTGTTTTTTAATATCCTACATATGAGAGAGATCATTCTGTCTGTTATCTCTCCTTTTGACTAACTTCACTAAGTATGATAACATTCAGATTCATTCCTGTAACAGTCAATGCATAATTTCATCCTTTATTATAGTTAAGTGGTATTTCTCTGTATATATGTATGTAATTTTTTATCCATTTATATATTCGTGGACAATTGGATTACTTTTATACTTTGAAAACTATAAATTGAGCTTCAATGAAAATAGGAGTGCAAATGTCTTTTCTGAGTAGAGGTTTTGTATTATTCAAGTAAATGCCAAAAAGTGGAATTGCTGGTTGATATGGAAACACAATTCCTAGATTGTTTCTGTTTTGTTTTAAAACAAGTGTTTATATTATTTGCCCCCAAAATTGGACCAGTTAATATTCCCCCAGCAGAGAATGAGAGTCTTTCCCCCCCACCTCCATCCACAGTGAAACTGGTTGTTATTTGTCTTTGCGATGTGCCAGTCTTACAGGTGCAAGATAATAGTTCGTTGTTGTTATTATTTGCATTTCTGTGATAAGTGATGCAGAACATTTTAAATATATCCTTTGTCCACCCATAGTATTTGTTAAGGAAGTTTCTGTTCAAGTCTCTCCCCCCACTTCAGACCCCATCGTTTTTTTGATGGGATTTTTTTCCTGTCAATTTCTGCTGGTGCTTTATATATCTTGAGTATACTTGTTTTAATTTGAGGCCACGTACAGTGGTGCCCAGGGCTTGCTCCTGTTTCTCTCCTCAGAGACCACTCTCGGCAGGTTTGGGGATCATATTGGGAGCCAGGATCAGCCACACTCAAGGCCAGCACCTTACCCCCTATACTATTTTTCTGTCCCTATATATTTTAACTCTTTACCACATGAGACGTGGATACATATTTTCCTCCAGTCTATGAGGTAATTTTCTTCTGATAATTTCTTCTTTTCTTGTCCAGATGTTTCTTTGATCGATGTAGTACCATTTTTCCATTGGGTTGATCCCTTGGCATGGCCAATGGCTTCCAATCCTCTAAGATAGCTCTGGGCTTACTGTTATGGATTGTTCTACCTAAGTTTTCCTCAATAAAACTTATGAATTCAGGTCTGACATTGAGGTCTTTTTTCCATGTTTTATTTTGCTTTTGCACATAGTGTTACTGTTTTTTTTCTCATGTTACTGAACATTTTCCCATCATCACATATTGAAGAGAATTTCCTTGTTCCAATTCATAATTTTTGATTCTTTACTAAAGATCAACTGCCAATACATTGGAAGATCTACCTCTGAACACTCAGTTTAATTAATCGCCTGAAAATCTATCCTTGTTTCAGTATCACTGTTATGATTATTAAAGCATCATAGTACAGTTTGAAGTCTGGAAAAGAAATGCTTCCCATCTTCTTTTACTAAGGATTTTTTTTAAATGCTTCATATCAATTTCAACACAATTTTATCTATGCCTTTTAAAAAGGCCAAACGAGTTTTACAGGCACTGAATTAAGTCTGTATAATTATTTGGAAATGTTATTTCAATTATATTAATATTTATAATCCTCAAAGAGGAAATATGTTTTTATTTTCTTGCATCCCCTTTGATTTCTTTTAGTAGTGATTTTTAGTTTATTTTGCATTGGTCTTTCACCTACCTTGATTAACTGATTCCTAGGTACTTGATTTTTTGCACAATTGTGAATATGAGCCAGTCAATAATGATTGACTCCTCCAGGTTATTGTCTTCACTCACTAAGCTTGGTGTTGTTTTATTCTGTTTCACGCTGTTATACTAATTGATCTGTTTACTCTGTTGGTGAGTCTTTCTGATTAATTACTTGCACATCCCTGCAAGGGAGCTATCTGTGGGAACCAGATGGGCTCTGTTTCTTCCGTGGTCTAGTTTTCTAGAGTTTCTTGTAAGGGTTTCAGGAAAATTTTCAATGACGTTGACTTTGCCACTACTGCACTATAGTATAGGGTTTCATAAATTTTCTACCACAATTATCTTTGTGAGCTTTATAGGAATATGAGACTGGCGCTGTATTAAGGTAGTAAGTGCATGGTATGTATGGTCGAGGGCAGCTGTGGCTTTCCAGAATTAGTTAGGCATAAGAGTCTAATTGTACTGCCCCTGAGATATGATAAATAGAAGTTTCTTTGTGGAAAATCTGATGTAAGATCTAGTTACACTTGGGGCAGGCCAAAATGTAGGTCCCATTTTCTTGGTTCTTTGGCAGGCCATCTGATTCTTGTTGGGGGGAATCGGGTTAGAACAGGCTCATGAGAGGGCTGCCAGGGTAACTTGCAGCTTTTCTGCCTGGGAGCAGCCAAATGCCCTGTGATTTAGTTTTATGATATAATCAGAAAATTAATTTCTTTTTGTTTAGACCATTGACACTAAAAATGACTATTCACATAGATGGATTGCTATCTTTTACATGTGCTGATTCTCTATTCCTATTTATATCTTCTACTATGTTTTAAGTTTTACTTGATAATTTTAATATAATATATTTCAAATTTCTTATATGTTAATTACATGATATATTTAGTGCCTATTTCTATAAAATGGAATGAGAATGGTAAATACCAGATTAGTTCATTCATCTGTGATATATAATCAAAACAAGAAATATATAATACATATTTCACCCTTGGCATGGATATGTGTTAGATAACTGAGAAAGTGAATCAGAGAACAGGAGTATGAGTGGTTGAAGTGGGGAAGTAGAATATAATCACAATCACGATCACGACCATCCTGTTGTTTGTCGATTGCCTCGAGCAGGCCCCAGTAATGTCTCCTTCGTCCTAGCCCTGAGATTTTTTTAAGAGTACCATATTCAAGGCTCTTTCAGGGTTAGGAGAATGAGACTGATCATTGTTACTGGTATTTGGCATATTAGGTATACCAAGGGGAGTTTGCCAGACTCTGCCATGTGGGCAGGTTATATTAGGTAGCCTGCCAGTTTGTCCAAAGTAGGAATGAGATGATAAAATGTCACGTGGCCGCGAGTGAGTGTGATAATCCAGGAGCTGAATGTGATAATCTCTGGATCCTGGCCGTTGTTGGGGTTACACGACAATTGGTGGGTGTAACTGTTTAGCTACTGGCAGGTCCAGTCCCAAACCGTGCAGGCTTGGAGATCTCAGCCCCGGGTTCCACACACCTGGGTTCCTCTGCCAGTTCTTTGATGCGTGAGGCTCATCCAAGTGTGTGGAGAGTGGTCCCAGCATGGCCTTGGCTGTGATAGAAGAGAAGAGAAGAGAAGAGAAGAGAAGAGAAGAGAAGAGAAGAGAAGAGAAGAGAAGAGAAGAGAAGAGAAGAGAAGAGAAGAGAAGAGAAGAGAAGAGAAGAGGGACTATTATACCCATACTATTATACTATTATACTATATATAGTATACTATTATAATTCTCAATTCTGTAATTTTGTGGGAATTACAATTGGATATTATTAATTATTGTAAGAAAGATCTGTGATGTAATTAATTTACACTTTTTCCCTAATAAGTGTGTTTGGAAAAGTAGAGATGGAATATTAACATGTTATCATCAGGTCAGATAGACCATCCTGTTGTTTGTCGATTGCCTCGAGCAGGCCCCAGTAATGTCTCCTTCGTCCTAGCCCTGAGATTTTTTTAAGAGTACCATATTCAAGGCTCTTTCAGGGTTAGGAGAATGAGACTGATCATTGTTACTGGTATTTGGCATATTAGGTATACCAAGGGGAGTTTGCCAGACTCTGCCATGTGGGCAGGTTATATTAGGTAGCCTGCCAGTTTGTCCAAAGTAGGAATGAGATGATAAAATGTCACGTGGCCGCGAGTGAGTGTGATAATCCAGGAGCTGAATGTGATAATCTCTGGATCCTGGCCGTTGTTGGGGTTACACGACAATTGGTGGGTGTAACTGTTTAGCTACTGGCAGGTCCAGTCCCAAACCGTGCAGGCTTGGAGATCTCAGCCCCGGGTTCCACACACCTGGGTTCCTCTGCCAGTTCTTTGATGCGTGAGGCTCATCCAAGTGTGTGGAGAGTGGTCCCAGCATGGCCTTGGCTGTGATAGAAGAGAAGAGAAGAGAAGAGAAGAGAAGAGAAGAGAAGAGAAGAGAAGAGAAGAGAAGAGAAGAGAAGAGAAGAGAAGAGGGACTATTATACCCATACTATTATACTATTATACTATATATAGTATACTATTATAATTCTCAATTCTGTAATTTTGTGGGAATTACAATTGGATATTATTAATTATTGTAAGAAAGATCTGTGATGTAATTAATTTACACTTTTTCCCTAATAAGTGTGTTTGGAAAAGTAGAGATGGAATATTAACATGTTATCATCAGGTCAGATAGTTCGAGGGTTTTGTGTCACACCTAGAACTTTTCAGTCATTACTCCTGGATTTATGCTCAACTTCATTCCTTTTAATGTTCAGGGGACCATATGTCATGCTAGAAATTGAACTGGGTTAATCAGCATGCCAGGTAAGAGCTTTATCTCTTGTAATTCATCTTTGAGATAATCTTTATGTCCTATGAATTGCAAACATTTTATACAGTGCCCTGCAGTTGTATCATGGAAAAGTGCATTAATCATATTTAATTATATTACACTGGTTTTATTTATTATTATATCATTGTATGGATGTGTCCTATTTGGAAAGGAGCAGAATTAGTTGCTAAAATAAGGGCCTACCTTGAAAAATTTATGTAGATATATGAGATAAAAGTTCTTATTTTGGACAGCTTTTGCTAAAATTCAGAGGATACAGCAGTATCTGAAATCGATTATCATGAATATCAGGGGACATAATAATCGTAAGTAGATAATTTTATCTAACTTAATATACTCAAGAATATATGAGATTGAAGCTATTCTTATCTCTACATAACCAATGAATAAATTAAAAAATAATATATTCACAAGTTTACAATTTTTAATAACTAGCTGAACTTAAAAATTTGGAAGGCCTGATAAAACATTATAAACCTTTCTCTTGAGTTAAAATTATGCAATATTTTTTCTATTTTATATCTCCCTCTTTATCCTGATGTACCTTTATATACACTGATATCATTGTTGACATGTGTTGCATTGCTTCACTGTCAGAAATTGTTCTTTTCACTTAAATTCCTTAAGTTATGCTTTCAAATCACACAACAGAGAGTTTCATTGCATGCTTCCATCATTTAATGCTTAGGTAGACTTCAATTTCTTTACATACTTCACATTCTTGTCATGGTATCAAATACTTTGCTAACTTTGCTCATGAATTTCTAACTGTAAATTTAACTAAGTTCTAGAAAATATTTTCTTATGAGTAGAAAATATTAGTGTAATTTCAAACATGCTTTATGGACCAGAGCGATAGTAGAGTGAGTAAGGCATTTATCCTGAATGTGGTCTACTTGGGTTCTATCCCCAGCATTCCAAACATGCCCCAGAGCACCACGAGAATTTATTGCTGAGAGCAGAGCAGGAGTAACCCTTGAGAATTTCCAGGTGTGTCCCATCAACTAAAGAAACTAAAAATTGTCAAATATATTATATAATTTACACGTCAATAATTGCCTATGCTCTGTAAGTCAGTTTAAATACGAATTCAAGGACCATCCTAAGCTTTTCCTAAAATTTTCATGCCCTCATATCTCATCATAGTGATTTGTGTCTGTTTTGGTAACTTTAAAATTGCAAGAATCATTTTAGTAAAAATGTCTCATTTTACATCTACTATCTTCAGGTCAGGAACTCTTTGTGTTCTTATTTTCATACTAATGCCTGAGAAATAAATTACTAGGGAAACTGAAATAATACATTTTGAACAAACAATTATGTAGAAAAGAAGAAAAAGTTTACTAGGACAACAGAGGTACAGAAACCAAATGATTAAATTGACATAAATGAAGGTCAATGGAGAGTTGTGCCAGTGATATGAGTTCCTCCCCTTATTGCAGGTTATATCGCTGAAATCCTACTCAAGCAACATGGTTTAATTTTTGAAGCTCCTTCTGTCACATGAGCAGGCTTAGCATTTGAGCCAGGATAGTTGAAGTACTTGGGTGCTGGTGTTACAGGACCAGACTTCAAATAACTGTGTCAAAGCAAGTGTATGCCTTTTTGTTTATCTCTCACCTTAGACAACATTGATAATGATTCTATGTTAATAAGTAACAGAAATATTAATTAGACTCAATCTTGAACCATCTTTCCTGCTTCAATTTTCCTCTACTAGATTCACTCCCTAATTAAATTGCTTGATTCCGAATACTTATATCAGACTATTTCTGTGGGAACTCAAATGAATACAGACACTCAGGTAAAGATATTCAGATATTGAGACTTGTTTACTATGTGTCTTCATTGTTCAAGAATGCTTATCTTTTATGGTTGCACTCAAAAACAAAAATTCAAAAGTGACAAATGGAAAAGAAAAATGTCCATAGGATTTGATAAACCCCAGACCCCAGATGATATTGCACATTTATAATTGCACAGTAATATCACTGGTAACATTTAATATATAGAAATAAAATATTCTTAAGAGATCACCAGAGCGTTGGGCTGTGCATTGACAGTTGTTGATAGTCATTTTACATGATGTCTTAGTAACATTCTGTAATTAATGGAATGAAATGGTTGTCAATTAACTTAAAAGCCAGATAGTTATTTTGGAGACTTTGTGTGACCATTTTATGTAATTATTAACAAGTTTTGTAAATTTGATCTAGTTGATCTCTTTGGATTTACATCAGAAGGATATATCTATATCTGAAAGGTACTTTGAGGAGACAAACAAAATTTAATCATTCTTCAAAACATGTTTTCAGAATGTAGTTGTTTTGAAAATTACTTTAAAAAATCATGTGTTTATTTATTTAGTTTGGGGACACAGAGGGCATTGTTCAATGTTTACTCCTATCTGTATGCTCAGAGATCATTGAAGACAGTGTTATTGTACCATATGGGGGTCAAGGAATGGAAATGGGGTCAGTTGCAGGCAACAATGTAAGAACCTGGACCATTGTACTATCTCTATTCCCAAGTCAAATATTTTAATATATGAATTTAGTTTTATGATGGATTTCAGGTTTTTTAGTTACAATTGTGGTAAAATCAATAATGTGAAAAGTTACTGAACTTTCCACCAAGGTGCCAAGTTGCTTCCACTACTGTTTCTATATTAACCTCTAGTTTGCCTTTTTTGTTACTCCAACCCTTGTACTCACTACTTGGTTACCTAAGATTTGTAATTCAAGGTCAAGGGTTTTTTGTCTTCTTAATCCCATCAACGGCCAAGACTCAGAGACTAAAAAATCCAGCTCCCGGACGAGACCAGTGCAGTCAGTCTCCTGCCCCTGCTCCTGGCTGTTCCTCGCTGAGGTCCCTTGGAGGGGAGCAGGTTGAGCTTTCCTCCCCACCCCGACCAGGGCTCCGGCAGCCGAAGACCTCCAGGACCAGCCACCACCATGCTGAGACCACTCTCCGCACACATGAAGGTGCTGGCAGAGGGACAAAGCCACGTGGTTCTGGGGCCGAGATCTCCAAGCCTACTCGAATTGGAGTCGAGCATCCTCCACCCAGATCCTCCAAATTCCAGTAGGCAGGGGTCACACCCACCACCTGGCCCCCTGGCACCGTGTAATCCCATCAACGGCCAAGACTCAGAGACTATAAAATCCAGCTCCCGGAACCGCGCGGCCGCATTTGCTATCCTGATCCTAGTGTCACTATGGATGTGTGGTGCTGGTCTAGAGAGGGAAGACAGTCCTCTCCCATTGGCTTTTTCCTCCTGGAGGCTGAATTCAGGATCCAGTCAGCCTTCATTCAAAATGGGAGGGCATTGTTCAATGTTCAACCATTGTTCAATGGTTCAACCTGGACCATTGTACTATCTCTATTCCCAAGTCAAATATTTTAATATATGAATTTAGTTTTATGATGGATTTCAGGTTTTTTAGTTACAATTGTGGTAAAATCAATAATGTGAAAAGTTACTGAACTTTCCACCAAGGTGCCAAGTTGCTTCCACTACTGTTTCTATATTAACCTCTAGTTTGCCTTTTTTGTTACTCCAACCCTTGTACCCACTACTTGGTTATCTAAGATTTGTAATTCAAGGTCAAGGGTTTTTTGTCTTCTTAATCCCATCAACGGCCAAGACTCAGAGACTAAAAAATCCAGCATTTGCGGCCGCGCGACATCTTATCAGGACACTTTTTATGATATCTTATTATCTCATTCCTACTTTGGACAAACTTGCAGGCTATCGAATATAGCCTGCCCACAGGGCAGAGTCTGGCAAACTCCCCATGGCGCACCAAATATGCCAAATACCAGTAACAATGATGGGTCTGATTCTCCTAAAGAGCCTTCAATATAATCTCAGGGCTAGGATGAAAGAGATGTTACTGGGGCCTGCTCGAGGCAATCGACGAATAACAGGATGATGAATGAAAAAAAAATCATCTATTTCCTATTCTATTTGTTCTTTTATAAATTACATTTGAATAAAAATTTACTGTCAGACTTTTTTTTACTTAACATAAAATATTTCAGATCCAACCATGTTTGAGTAAACTGAATAATTCTATTTTTCTTGTGGCTGAAGAAATTTTGTATAATTACTATAAATTTTTTATGCATACCCTGATTGTTGCACTAACCAGTGCAAATATGTATATATAAACATATAATATGCACATATAAATATTTACATGTATGTATATATACACATATATATTTTTTAATAAATAGTATTGTGTTTTTAGATTCCAAGAAATAGAATTGCTACAGCATATCCATGTGATATTCTTAGTTTTATAAGGGACTGCAATATTGCTTTCTATTTTGAAAACAGTATTGAAATTCCTTTGAACCAGATGTCATCCCCACTAACTGTGAATGACACTCATTACCTCCACTCGTAAAAAGTATTTCAAATATTCCCTACAACAATGATTGCTTATAGTCTTTTTGGTATGTGGCATTCTTATTTATGTGAGATGTTATGAAATATTTATTTTTTTTAATTTACATTTCCATGGTAATAAATGATGAATGCTTAGTTTTACATTCCTGATGATCAACCTTAGGGGCATTGTCATATCCTTATTTTATGATGGGGTTATTGGTTTTTAGTTTGCTTTGTATATTTCCATTTATTGATGGTCCCTTCTAGTTCTTTCAATAGTGACATAGTTTTCATAGCCTTGTTAAGTTTGTTCCTAGATATTTGATAACTTTGGACACTTTTGAAATTGGGGTGTTCTTTTTATGAGAAGAGAATCTTGTGGAAAAGATTTCTACTACGATTTTGTCGTTGTCAACATAATTACTTGGGTCTATAGAAGTCACCTCATGAACTTTGGTGTATATTCGTTGCCAAGAGTTAGTTCTGTTCTCTTTATAGTTTTATCCCTTAACCAGAATGCAATGTTTATCATATCTCTATTGTATTAATTTAATGATATTTGCTCTCATATAAGAATGGACATCCCTGCTTTTGTTTTTCAGTTTACCATTTTCTTGAAAGTTTTATTTTCCAACATTTCATTCTGAGCCTGTGTTTATCATGAGATTCTACATGAACTTGTAGACAGCAAGCCGTGGCTAGAGATCATTAAGGTCATTATTTTTTCTGTTGTTAAACTGTAATTTATCTGAAGTAAAAGTAGTTCATTCCACTTTAACAAAGTAAAACATAGAAAGATAATAAGACCCCTGTTAAGTAAAGTGAATTAATTAGATTAAATATTGGGATTTGAGTACTCCCTCTACAACCCACTATTTTATACTGAGGTGACTTTTATTAACTTACACTATCTTACTATCGTCTCAGTTATCTTTATATAAAATGTCGATTAAAATCAAATGCACTCCAAGAACAGATGACTAGATAAAGAAACTATGGTATCTAGACACAATGTAATTTTCAACTAAAATCGTATTTCTGATGAACATAGATGCAGAAATTTTAAAGTAAGTCTAATCAATAATATGAACAAACTTGGCCATGAGCATTGATTCATTCAAATGCCTAACAACCTGAATCGGACGTTTACATTTGAATAGATGTGGCTCACTGCCTGCAGTTTCTATCTTCGTTGTCTACACACCAACATCTCATTATGATGAAAAAGAAATCGAGAAGTTCTACATGGAGCTGGAGAGGTTCTATAAAGAAGACCACACCTTCTACAAGATCATTGTGGGTGATTTTAATGCCAAGATAGGACCGAGAATATCAGCTGAAGAACTTCACATCAGGACCCATGGCCTAGAATGGAACGAACAGGGTGAGAGACTGTCCGAGTTCATCATGTCGACCAAGACCATCCATGGTAACTCACAGTTCCAGAAGGCAGAATCTAAACGTTGGACATGGGAGTCTCCCGGTGGACGATTCCACAACAAAATAGACCACATCATATTCAATCGACGGTTTTGCCTGACTGATGTCGCTGTTGTCCCAAAATTCTGAACGGGATCGGACCACCATCTCCTTCGTGCAAAATTCTACTTCACAGAGTGGGGAGAAAGGGCTGCAAAGTTTAAAAAGAGAACTCCCAGAACAACCACCAACTGGGAGCTCTTTGGCACTATTGCGGCAACATGGGAAGATGCCATTGTTGACAACATTGATGAGGAATACGATCGACTGGTACAGCACCTCCATGAATGTGCGAGGAACGCCAAGAGAGAGATAGTCACAAAAAAACGCTTGTCTTTGAAAACTCTTGAGTTTATTCGCCAGCGTGGTTTGGCGCATGCCTCAGGCAACCGCAGGCTAACGTCCGAGCTTGCAAAGCAGTGCAGAGATGCGATCAAGGAAGACCTCAAAGAGAGAAGAGCAGAAGTGCTGGTAGATGTGGCAGAAGCCGGGAAAAGTATTCGTAACGCCCGCCTGTCCTTCACCAACTACAAGACCAAGATGACAGCCCTGCGACGTCCTGATGGATTCATCACATCCTCCAGAATGGCAATGGAGAAGATTATCCATGACTTCTACTCAAATCTCTTTGATAGACATGTCCACTTGCCGACATACCAAATTCCACAAGATGGATATGTCATTCCCAACGTTCTCCCTTCCGAAATCTGACAATCCATTTCGTCAGTAAAGAAACGAACAGCACCCTGCCCAGACAAGGTCAGACCTGAATACCTGAAGAACCTGCCGTCAGTACTCATCAATACATTGGCTCGGCTCTTCACATGTTACCTGTCTGAATGCAAGGTTCCGTCCCAATGGAAAACCAGCAGGACCATACTACTGTTCAAGAAGGGAGACATCCTTGACATTGGCAACTATTGCCGAATCTGACTATTGTCTGTCATCTACAAGTTGTTCACTCCAGTCATCCTAAATAGGATTGGCAGAACTCTAGATGAAGGACAACCATGCGAGCAAGCCGGGTTCCGCAAAGGATTCAGCACCATTGACCATATCCACACGATAACCAAGTTCATTGAGGTTTCTCGGGAGTTCAAGATGCCGCTCTGTTTAAAGTTCATTGATTTAAAGAAGGCCTTTGATTCTGTTGAGAAGGAAGCAGTCATTGAAGCCCTAGCCAATCAGGGCATTCAAGCCCAATACATCAAGATCCTCCATGAGCTGTATTGCGGATCACTACCAGGATCTCACAATTCTACAAAGAAGTAATCTTTGATGTCAAGAGAGGGGTTCGGCAGGGTGATACCATTTCACCGAAACACTTCAGTGCCACCCTCAAGAACATCATGCAATGACTGGAATGGGAAGGAATGGGAGTGAAGATAGATGGTCGGCAACTACACCACCTCCGCTTTGCTGATGACATTGTTTTAATAACACCAAACATCAACCAAGCAGCACAAATGCTGGCCGACTTTGACCATGAGTGTGGAAAAGTAGGTCTACAGCTGAATCTTACGAAGACAATGTTTATGAGAAACAGCCTCGTTCCTGACGCCCCATTCGATCTCAATGGAACGACCATCTCGGAATGCAACAGCTATGTGTACCTAGGTCGAGAAGTCAACATGACAAATGACCTGGCACCCGAGCTGCGCAGGAGGAAGAGAGCGGCTTGGAACGCCTTCAAGAACGTTGAGGAAATAGCTAAGAGGACGAAGAACCTCTGGCTCCGGGCACATCTCTTTGATTCCACTGTTCTTCCTGCATTAACATATGCCTCAGAGACCTGGGCCCTACGTAAACAGGATGAGAATGCTATTCAGGTCTCCCAAAGAAGAATTGAAAGAGCTATGCTTGGAATATCACGTTTCACTGAAATGAGAGAAAAAATCCCGAGTTCTGACATCTGTAGACAATCAAATATCAGGGACACTGTCTCATTTGCCAAGGTGTCAAAAATCAGATGGGCTGGTCACGTAATGAGATTTAAAGATGACCGCTGGACTAGAGCTGTTACCGACTGGATTTCACGGGATGTCAAAAGACTGCGTGGCCGCCCATCTACCAGATGGTCAGACTTCTTCATCAAGATCATGAACGATCAGTTTGAGGCTCTTCATGTTCCCAGAGCGAACAGATGCCATTGGGCTACATTAGCACGCGACAGGGACAAATGGAGACATTACTGGCGCCCGCCCAAGCAAATAGACTATTAACGGGAAGTTAAGTGATTAAGTGATTAAGTGAATCATCATATAAAGCAATATTAAATGTGCCTTTCATAAAAATCAAGTTGAATTCATCCCCAAATATGCAATAATTATTCAGCAATTGCAAATCAATAAAATGCGGTAAGCCACACAGTGAAAAAAAAGACAAAAGACAAAAATCTTTTGATCACTTTAATCGATGGGGCAAAAGTATTTAATAATATTTAACACTAGTTATTTGTGAAAAATTTCAGCAAAATGGGGTTTGAAGTATACTGAAAATATACCAAATATTTTATATATATATGCCACACTCAATGAATTTATAGCTAAAGTCATTCTTAGTAGGGAAAAACTGAAAATCTTTCATGTAAGATCGAGCAAAGCTCAAGAATTTCCACTTCATTTTCTTTTCTTTAAAAATACATATGTATAATACTATACTATACATAAAATACTATCATATATTAGAGAGAGACAGACTTTCAAAGCGCAATAGCAAAAAAATTCAAAGAGCCTATAATAAATGGACAAAATAAAAAATCAATTCCTTAATTATGATATACGATGGCTAATTAATCATATTTTAAAAAGTTGTTTGTCATCACTTATTTTCAGGAAAGTAAAATCAAAATGGCAATATGTTATTGTGGAGCAGGAAAACACAACCTTGCAAAACAGCCCGCAAGTGAAACCTCGTAAGGGGTAGTAACCAGGCAGAGGTAGCAGAACAGGGTGCCCCAATCTTGTGTCCAGCCCTGAGCCTCACTTGATCCCCTAGTCACATACACCCAAAACGCAGAAACTGTCACATACGCCTTAAGCAATTCTTTCTAATCGCAACATAGAGCCTTGAAGGGTATTGGACCGGAAAAGCAAAGAGGGAAAGGTGATAGGCCAATAGTGTTAAGCTTTATGTGATTCGACCTCTTACAAGCCAAAACTCTCTAAGATTGAGTGTATTTTACAATAAATTGAGCTGTGATCACTGAATTGGCTTCTAGAGCTGTTTCTCCGTGTTCCTATCTATCCACCTTTGCCCCACCAACAGGATTCCGACGCAGGCCCAGTGCACAGTGTGTTCAGGCGTTTTGGGAATAACAGTTCCCCAACATATTATCATCTCTCCCAAGCTAGAAAAATCTATATTCAAATGTCTGAATCAGTAAATGCTGGTATGGATGATGCAAAACTGGAAATCTTACTCAGTATATTGGGAAGTAAGGATGACTCCCAATATACTGAGATGTCACCTTGGACAATGGTTTAGAGACTTCTCAAAAAGTGAAAAATAAATATTCCTACATTTCAACTCCTGGGTATCTAAAATAAGAACACAAAAATCATTAATCCATAAGGACATATGCACATCTATGTTTACCACAGAATTATTTACTAACAGTCCAAGTGCCTAATAGCAGTTGAATGGTTAAAAAATAAATTATGGTATTTGTTCACAATGAACTGTTGCTAAATTTTGAGAAAAATGAAAATTTGCAGTTACAGCTGTAACTGGATATAATTGGATGATGCTGTGCTGGAGAAAGGCAAACACTAAATGATCTCCCTTAGATGTGAAGTATAGAGAAACAAAGTATAAAGAAACAGACAAACATCAATGGAAGAAAATTTGAGTCATGGTCAATGTAAATGTGATCCTGGAACTCTGCTGGTGAGTATGGTGTAATGACACTGAAAGTATAAAACAATAATATTTTATCCCACAAATGAGTGCAGCCATTCTATGTCTGTCCTTCTTCTGACTTATTTCACTCAGCATGATACTCTCCATATCTATCCATGTATAAGCTAAGAGGGGTAAAAGAACAAACATGATGACCTCAGTATCAGTATCTGTATTATAAACCATAATGTCCAAAGGAGAAAGAGAGGGAGAGAGAGAGGGAGAGGGAGGGATGGAAAAAGGGAGGGAGAAAGAGAGAGAAAGAGACAGGCTGAAGTGGGGGCAGGAAGGATTCAAAGGGATATTGGTGGTGGGAAATGTAGACCGGCAGAAGGATGGGTGTTGGAACATTGCATGACTGAAACCCGATCACAAAAGCTTTGTAACTGTATCTCATGGTGATTCAATACAAATATAAATTAAAATAAATAAAATGAAATTTTTAAGAACTCAAAAATAAAATAAAACAAAACGGATGTTTACACTATCATAAAATAAAAAATAAAATTATAAAAAGAAAATATAAATATATTTAATTTATAATATAATTTCATATTTATTTCTTATCTTTGTTTTGTGTCTACACTGGCAGTGCTCAGTACTAACTTATTCCTGCCTTAGTGCTTAGGGATCACACCTTGACATCTTGGAGAGACAGATGTGGTGCTATGGATCAAAAGTGGATTGCATGCTTTCAAGACAAGCACCCGCCTCAATAAATTCATTTCTTTTTAATAAAAAAATCTTTCACAGCATTGAGACCAAAGAACTATTGACATGGTGGGAGTTTAACTGCAAAGTTATAACAGTTTTAGCACTGAAATAGATTTATTGGTTGTGACCAATAATTCTGAAAATGCAAGGGTTATTAAAATTGAAAAAGCACAATTCCTAATTTTCCATCTATCTAATAAAGACCAAAAACATGCAAACCATATTGATAACTTTACTAATTCTGTGAAAAATTGTGATTATAAAGTTTCAGTTTGTGAATTACCTACTAGAATCATTTGCAGTGATCAAGCAACACCAATTTCTTGCATCAGAATCTTTGGCATAAGTATTATCAATTTATGTGAGGCTCCAGGTGATTCTCATTAAACAAAAACTTATAAACAGCAGTTTCAGAGACCATAGTGATTTAAATGTCTGCCTATACCAATTTATCTTGATTTTCCATTGTTGTCTTTTTAAATTATGATAATAATTAGTGCACTCTAATTTCCTACACATTTAAATGTCCTTGATACATGTTTTCCTTAATTTTTTCATCAACTAACTTATTTTGACTAAGTTGAATACCAGATATTTCTTAAGGGATACAGAATTATGAACTTGAATTCTTTATCATAACACCTGGACACTATTAAAAAATCTATTTGGAGTGTAAAAGAATTACAGAAGTCCAGGTATTTAAGTAAATCTTGTTTATAAAGGATCAGGTATTCTACTGAATGCTACATTTATATTCTCCGAGCAGAAAATCTTTACCCATTTGTCTAAAATGTGTGTTCACAGAATAGAGAGAGGCAAAGTGAGAGGCAAGAAGAAACCATTCAAAATTGCTTACTGTGTTCTGAAAAAGAGTTTGTCTGGGCATCATAGAAATCATCTGTATTCATCTATGAGCTTTAAAAATTACTTTTTAAATATACTTCTGAAACAACTGAAGCAATTCTAACAAACTCCAAGTTAAAAAAGAGGGAGTGAGAGAAGAGATGGGAGCAAGAAAAGATAATAGATACAGGATAACATTTGTTTGTCTGTTCTGCCTTGCAGCAGGAAGCTTAGTTTTATTGGGTTACTCTCATCACAGAGCTCCCATTCCCCTTTGTTTATTTGTAACTTCTTTTTTTGTGCTGACTTGTAAATATTGTCTTTCTCTTCTCCTTAAGTCCTTTGCATAGTTAATTCAGAGCAATATCCTTTTTGTATGAACACAAGAAGAGAGTAAATGCTATGTTTTTGTAATGTGGGAGTTAATTGACTCTCAGTGATATTTATATACTGGGAATCTGTTCTCTCAACTTAAGCCTCAGTTGCCCTTACTTCCTAGAATCCCAAAAGCAGGGCCCAGACGAGGGACTGGATGGACTCAGGGCAAGGGGTGAGAGCTATGTGCTATCCTGGCATTGAAATGGGCCTGGCCAGAGTGCCTTAATGCTTAACTATAAGTTAAGAGCATGGTCATGGACAAATGCTGTATGATCCAAAAGGTAATAACTAGACTCGGACCCTGTAAGGGTTAGGAAAGATTAATCTGGCCTGAACACTAATAGTTTGAATTAGTGTTTGAATTAGTAGTTTGAATCTGTGGAGAGATGTTCCCAGCAGAGCCACCCTACAAGTCTCAATGTATCTCTTAACTGTGTCCATTCAAAAATAACTAATATTAAGAAGTAGAATTAAGATGTTAATTAAGATGTTAATTAAGTTATTCGACAGAGGAAAGGAGAAAAACATTTTAAGAGGTATTTCACCCATGAGCAAAGGAAGGGCTCTCTTATGTTGATTTTGCTACTGGACTGGGTATAGCCTTGGCCCAGAGTGCTGGAGGGGGGGAGAGAGAAGAGAGAGTTGGAGAGAGATGAAAGAGAGAACAGGGCAGCAAGATGGAGCATGGAGAGGAGGGCAGAGGGAGGAGAATGTAGAAGAAGAATACAGGAGCAGGCACTTGGAGAGAGCCCAGGCTATGAGATGGAGCATGGAGAGATGAGCAGGAGAGACAGGAGGAGACAGGAATGAGGGGCAGCCTGAGACTAGAATGGGGGGCTCAGAGAGACTGGAACAAGAACATGGGAAGAATGGAATAAATGGCAATTGATCAATCAACCGGCTTGGCTCTCATTTCCTCCTCCGTCTGCCCATGCCACGGACTGCCACAGCTCGGGGAGCAGCCTGAGGAACACCCCCCAAAACCGAGGGGGAGTGCTGCTGGGGCCTTTCCCCCAGCTGCCTGGGAGATTAAACAAATGGATAAAAATTAGCATTTTCCCTGATGCAATCACATGTCATATGCCATATCGGCCTAGTATTTTATAGAATAAAAGGAATTCTTTTAGTCAAATTTAGTATTTCCTAGAGTAACAAATAATTGAACTCCAAAATTACTTAGATAAAATCATTCCACTAGGAGATTACATTATGAACCAAATCTTCAATGCATGGTGAAATACAATTATAGAATTTCTAGCTATTAATAATAGCTAGAAATAAAAAATCAATAGTTAGGTAACTTTATATAAATAAAATAATTTAGAGGGATCAGAGAGTTAGTATAGAGGGTAGGATATTTGCTTTGCATGCTTCCAACCGGGGTTTGATTTCCAATACCTCATTTGGTCCCTTAAGTCTCTCCAGGAGTAATCTTAAGTGCAGAGCCATAATTAAGTCCAAATCACACTGGAAGTGATCCAATAACCTAAAATAAAATTTCAAAATATATAAAACAATTTATCAAAAGAATTTGAAAAAAGATAACCCAAGATAAAAATTACAACAAATGAGTCTAATGAAAAAAATTTAAAAGAAATAAAATAAAAGTGGCACAAAGGTATATTTATTAGTTAGAAAATGTGACTAATTTTTAACTGATAATTAAAAGACTATTCTAAAAATTAATATAATGCATAATTATGATACATTCAACAAAGTAAATGGCATGGAGCAGGGCTATGACTTGGTGATAAAGCCTATGTTTACTATCTACAAGACACTGGATTTGATTTCTGCAGCCACATGGCTCAATGAACACCACTGATGTGGCCATGGTGTTCTTACAGCACAACCACCCTGAACCAAGCGCAGAACTCTAAGACCTACACTACTGAACCAAGAGGAGAAGTGTGCCATCTCCAAAAATGGCTGAGAGTGGCCACTCTAAAACTGATAAATTTATAAAATAAAGGTACAACTATGAAATGTACAAAATATAGTGTTAACTCAAGAGGACATGTTCATAACAATAAAATGCATAAAAAACTGTCATTAGTTCTTAGGAAATTCAAGCTTAAAGCACAATAAAATATTATTTTAAACTGACAAGAATGGAATAAGTTAGATATAGTTTTAACACTTAATTCTTTTAAAGCTATTGAGAACATTTTAATACTAAGTGAATACATAAAATATTTCAGTATATAGCATTCTGTTATTCAGTATGCTTTAAAATAAATTTATAAATATTTACAACCTAGGAAACAAGAAAAAGTTAATGAAGGGTAAAGTTATGATGAAATAAGATAAAGCTCAAAGACGCTCTGTCTTCAGAGTATGCTCCAAGAATGGTATTGATGGCTGGCTCTGTGGAAGCTCAGTTTCTAGTTTTTTCTTTTTCTTTTCTTTTCTTTCTTTTCATTTCTTTTTCTTTTTTATTTTTTTCTTCCTTTCTTTTTTTTTCTTTTTGCTTTATTTGAGGAATGCTCGTATTGTTTCCCCAAAAGACTGTACTAGTTGGCATTACCAGCAACAGTGAATATGAGTCCCTTTCTCCCCACATCCATGTCAGTAGTGGTTGCTTTTGTTCTTTGGATGTGTGCCAATCTCTGTAGTGTTAGATGAAATCCCATTGTTTCGATTCACATATCCCTGATGATTAGTGATATAGAGCATTTTTTCATGTGCCTTTTGGCTATTTGCATTTCTTTTTTGAGGGAGTTTCTGTTCATTTCTTGCCTTCATTTTTTGATGGTTAGATGGTTTTTTATTTTAAAGTTCTACCAGTGCCTTACATATCTTTGATATTAACCTCTTATCAGATGAGTATTGAGTAACATGAATGTAGAGAGCAATATAAGTCAACTTGAATACAAAAATAGGAACGAAAACCAATAATGAAGTGTCAAATATAGGGAGAAGTGAGAAAATAGAAAAAAGAATCAAGAAACTCAATAAATAAGAGCAAGAGAATAATCTTCAAATTATGGAAATGTGGGAAGAGACAAAAGAGAAGTGGGAAGAATGATTGGTGGAAGAGATAACAGGCCAGAACTTCCAGTCTTTGCAGAATGTCTTCTGCATAATTTCAAGTTGCCCAAAAAAGTACCAAATAAAACAAACTCAAACAGAATAACACCAATATATATTGCAACCAAAATGAAAAAACAAAAAAAGAAACCATATCATGTGAGAAAAAAGAATCACTACATATCTCTCATATGAAACCACCTAAACAAGAAAAGAACATAACAGCATATTCAATATACTGAATAAACAACAACAATAAAAGCAGCAAAGTTCGAAATTTTAAACCTAGATTCTACCACCCAACAGAACTGTCATTTAGACTTGAGAGTGAGATAAAGGCATGCTCAAACAAAAGCTAGGCACATTTTCTATGGGTAAACTGCCTGCTGAAATTAATGGAAATACACCTAAAAAAAATAAGTGGGGAATAAGAAAGCTTATACTGAAAGCAGATCACCATAACCTAGATATGGCCAATCCTCATTCAATCCTCCTTGGCATGCGAAATTGTTCTCCAAGGCCTGACAAGAATGATCACTGAGCACAGAACACACACGCACACAATTGTAAAACAATAAAACCCACATAAAAAGTGGTAACGCATCCCTTTATGTAAGTAATCTATATGGATATAAATTCAGTACACTTTTCCATCTACAGACATAAAGTAGCAGGATTGGAAAGCAAAATTTATTTGCAGAATACAATAAACACACATAAATTCACAGGATAAATATAGTTTCAGGGTGAAATGACAGAGCATAATCATAAAGACCACTAGTCAATTTCCCCCAAAATCTCGGACAGCCATACATAATATCATATAAAATACAATATAAAGAAAACATTTATAGAAAGGGGCAACATTGGTTAAAGGAGCAATATATCAAAAGTATGAATTCTTCATATTTACAGCATTCAGCCAAAGAGAAGGACAACATGGAGGGCGGGATCCGCAGATCCCGAAGGAAAAAAAAAAAAACAGGTTCCAAAAAGAGCCGAGATCATCGGGAAGCCCCAGATGGGGTAGGTTTCGCATCCCACCTCCCCCAGATGGAACCCCGGTGACCAGAAGCCTCTACAACCACAGCTCGAGTATGCAGGAACTAGGACTTTTCCTCAAATCTCCCCGGACTACACCTCCCAGGTAACCTCTGATTCCGGAAGTCACACCCACAGCCCGACCCCCAGCGCCATATTTACAGCATTCAGCCAAAGAGAAGGACAACATGGAGGGCGGGATCCGCAGATCCTGAAGGAAACAAAAAACAAAACAGGTTCCAAAAAGAGCCGAGATCATCGGGAAGCCCCAGATGGGGTAGGTTTCGCATCCCGCCTCCCCCAGATGGAACCCCGGTGACCAGAAGCCTCTACAACCACAGCTCGAGTATGCAGGAACTAGGACTTTTCCTCAAATCTCCCGGGACTACACCTCCCAGGTAACCTCTGATTCCAGAAGTCACACCCGCGGCCGTGCGACATCTCTCTACATACAAAGTGATCCATATATACAAAGTAAACCACCCAACGTTTCTCTCTGAAAATCAAAGTTAAGTTTGGAGCACGGCCACAGCCCCAGAAACACAAGGACTTAATGCATAACCCAGCAGCTTGGAGCAGAAAAGTGAATGGGCTATGCGTTAATCCAGGCCATCATGACTGTCCAGAGGGGAAAGGGTGTTGCCCCATTCGCCCTCTCCTCTCTGGAAAGAAAGATGGCGGCCACATGGGAGCCTTGTGGACAGCAGGCATGAGCCGGAGGAGTGGGGGCGACTAAAACCTCATGGGAAGAGGGGCGTTCCGGTCCGTCCTTCACACCCTACCGAGGTCACCAGTTGCCCCCCACGAGCGGCTCTCCAGCACGGCCACAGCCCCAGAAGCACAAGGACTTAATGCAGAACCCAGCAGCTTGGAGCAGAAAAGTGAAAGGACTATGCGTTAATCCAGGCCATCAAGTCTGCCAGAGGGGAAAGGGGGTTGCCCCATTCGCCCTCTCTTCTCTGGAAAGAAGGATGGCAGCCGCATGGGAGCCTTGTGGACAGCAGGTATGAACCGGGGGTGTGGGGGCGACTAAAACCTCATGGGAAGGGGGGCGTTCCGGTCCGTCCTTCACACCCTACCAAGGTCACCAGTTGCCCCCCGCGAGCGGTTCTCCAGCACGGCCACGGCCCCAGAAGCACAAGGACTTAATGCAGAACCCAGCAGCTTGGAGCAGAAAAGTGAATGGACTATGCGTTAATCCAGGCCATCATGGCTGCCCGGAGGAGAAAGGGTGTTGGTCCTTCCACCCTCCTCCCTCTGGAAAGAAAGATGGCGGCCACATGGGAGCCTTGTGGACAGCAGGTATTAGCCGGGGCTGTGGGGGCCACTAAAACCTCATGGGAAGGGGGGCGTTCCGATCCGTCCTTCACGCCCTACCGAGGTCACCAGTTGCCCCCCACGAGCGGTTCTCCAGCATGGCCACAGACCCAGAAGCACAAGGACTTAATGCAGAACCCGGCAGCTTGGAGCAGAAAAGTGAACGGACTATGCGTTAATCCAGGCCATCAAGTCTGTCGGAGGGGAAAGGGTGTTGCCCCATTCGCCCTCTCTTTTCTGGAAAGAAAGATGGCGGCTGCATGGGAGCCTTGTGGACAGCAGGTATGAGCCGGGGGAGTGGGGGCGACTAAAACCTCATGGGAAGGGGGACGTTCCGGTCCGTCCTTCATGTCCTACTGAGGTCACCAGTTGCCCCCCGCGAGCGGCACTCCAGCACGGCCACGGCCCCAGAAACACAAGGACTTAATGCAGAACGCGACAGCTTGGAGCAGAGAAGTGAAGGGACTATGTGTTGATCCAGGCCATCAGGTCTGTCCGGAGGGGAAAGGGTGTTGCCCCATTCGCTCTCTCCTCTCTGGAAAGAAAGATGGCGGCCACATGGGAGCCTTGTGGACAGCAGGCATGAGCCGGGGGAGTGGGGGCGACTAAAACCTCACGGGAAGGGGGACGTTCCGGTCCGTCCTTCACGTCCTACTGAGGTCACCAGTTGCCCCCCGCGAGCAGCTCTCCAGCATGGCCACAGCCCCATAAGCACAAGGACTTAATGCAGAACCCAGCAGCTTGGAGCAGAAAAGTGAACGGACTATGCGTTGATCCAGGCCATCAGGTCTGTCCGGAGGGGAAAGGGTGTTGCCCCATTCGCCCTCTCCTCTCTGGAAAGAAAGATGGCGGCCACATGGGAGCCTTGTGGACAGCAGGCATGAGCCGGGGGAGTGGGGGCGACTAAAACCTCACGGGAAGGGGGACGTTCCGGTCCGTCCTTCACGCCCTACCGAGGTCACCAGTTGCCCCCCTATGAGCGGCTCTCCAGCACGGCCACAGCCCCAGAAGCACAAGGACTTAATGCAGAACCCAGCAGCTTGGAGCAGAAAAGTGAAAGGACTATGCGTTAATCCAGGCCATCATGTCTGCCCAGAGGGGAAAGGTTGTTGGTCCCTTCCGCCCTCCTCCCTCTGGAAAGAAAGATGACGGCCACATGGGAGCCTTGTGGACAGCAGGTATGAGCCGGGGATGTGGGGGCGACTAAAACCTCATGGGAAGGGGGGCGTTCCGGTCCGTCCTTCACGCCCTACTGAGGTCACCAGTTGCCCCCCACGAGCGGCTCTCCAGCACGGCCACGGCCCCAGAAGCACAAGGACTTAATGCAGAACCCGGCAGCTTGGAGCAGAAAAGTGAACGGACTATGCGTTGATCCAGGCCATCAGGTCTGTCCGGAGGGGAAAGGGTGTTGCACCATTCGCTCTCTCCTCTCTGGAAAGAAAGATGGCGGCCACATGGGAGCCTTGTGGACAGCAGGCATGAGCCGGGGGAGTGGGGGCGACTAAAACCTCACGGGAAGGGGGACGTTCCGGTCCGTCCTTCACGTCCTACTGAGGTCACCAGTTGCCCCCCGCGAGCAGCTCTCCAGCATGGCCACAGCCCCATAAGCACAAGGACTTAATGCAGAACCCGGCAGCTTGGAGCAGAGAAGTGAACGGACTATGCGTTGATCCAGGCCATCAGGTCTGTCCGGAGGGGAAAGGGTGTTGCCCCATTCGCCTTCTCCTCTCTGGAAAGAAAGATGGCGGCCGCATGGGAGCCTTGTGGACAGCTGGTATGAGCCGAGGGTGTGGGGGCGACTAAAACCTCATGGGAAGGGGGGCGTTTCGGTCCGCCCTTCACGCCCTACCGAGGTCACCAGTTGCCCCCCTATGAGCGGCTCTCCAGCACGGCCACAGCCCCAGAAGCACAAGGACTTAATGCAGAACCCAGCAGCTTGGAGCAGAAAAGTGAAAGGACTATGCGTTAATCCAGGCCATCATGTCTGCCCAGAGGGGAAAGGTTGTTGGTCCCTTCCGCCCTCCTCCCTCTGGAAAGAAAGATGACGGCCACATGGGAGCCTTGTGGACAGCAGGTATGAGCCGGGGATGTGGGGGCGACTAAAACCTCATGGGAAGGGGGGCGTTCCGGTCCGTCCTTCACGCCCTACTGAGGTCACCAGTTGCCCCCCGCGAGCGGCTCTCCAGCACGGCCACGGCCCCAGAAGCACAAGGACTTAATGCAGAACCCGGCAGCTTGGAGCAGAAAAGTGAACGGACTATGCGTTAATCCAGGCCATCAGGTCTGTCCAGAGGGGAAAGGGTGTTGCCCCAGTCGCCTTCTCCTCTCTGGAAAGAAAGATGGCGGCCGCATGGGAGCCTTGTGGACAGCAGGTATGAACCAGGGTAGTGGGGGCGACTAAAACCTCATGGGAAGGGGGGCGTTTCGGTCCGCCCTTCACGCCCTACCGAGGCCACCAGTTGCCCCCCACTAGCGGCTCTCCAGCACGGCCACGTCTCCAGTGCACAGAAACCAATTTCTTAACTATCTGACTTTCAGTAGAAATACTTCCAGGTTCAATAAGTAAAATAGCAGAAATCCAAAACCAACATTTAATTCTTGAACCCAGCTGTAGAAAGCAAATCACTTCACAATGCTTTTTCAGCATGTCTGATTTGGGGGGGGGGTAAACTCTAAATAATAGTGGTGAATCTTTTATTGAAACAATGAATCTAATCAAAGTAGATAGAGTGTTAACTAGAATTCATCTGCCCCACAGGGACTGGGAGGGGTGGGGGTGGGGTTTTATTGGGGTTCTTCATGGTAAAAAATAAGTTTTGGTAAAGGGAAATGTGTTTGATATTTGCATGACTGAGACCTAAACCTGAAAGCTTTGTAACCTTTCCCACGGTGATTCAATAAAGAAATAAAAAAATAAAATAAAATAAAAATAAAATAAAATAAAATTTCAAAAAAAAAAAAGTATGAATTCTTATTAACATATATGGCACCAAATGATGGGTAAGGTAAAGGTAAAGGTAAAGGCCCTCCCGTTGATCGTCGATTTGCTCGAGCGGGCCCAGTAACGTCTCCATTGGAGACTTTGTTGTTACTGTGTCTGGCATATCGAATACTCTCGGTAGCTTGCCGGGCTCGCCGAGAGGGGCGGAGGAATCGAACTCGGGTCGGCCATGTTGGCCGCTTGTAAGGCGAACGCCCTACCCGCTGTGCTATCGCTCCAGCCCTGGGTAAACATATTTTATAAAACTTCTGCTCAGATACATAAGGAAAAGCATTTATTACACTACAATAATAGTGGGAAATATCAACATTCCACTTTATTATTATACAGATCAATGATACAGATATCAGGAAAAATACAAGTCATAAATAAATTAAAATAACTGGGATTAATTGACATGTATAGGTTCTCCATCTGCAAAAAGTCAAACACATACTTTGCTCTAGTGCACATGAGACAGACATTCTTCTAGTTTATTTACCAAAAAAGGCTTACCTCAAACAAAAATAAATGTGTGAATATAGAAATAACATCAAGTTTAGGATAACATTTGATTAGTCCTTTTCTGCCTTGTCACAAGGAGCTTAGGTTTATCAGGTTACACCCATCACAGTTTTCAGAGTCACTCCCATTCCTTTGTTTATCTGTAACCTTTTCTTTATGCTCTCTTCCCCAACCAGTTAATCAGCGTTTCTCCTAGTGAGAATCTGTTAATTTGTAAAATCAGATCCTTCTAGGACACTGAACTTGTATTCTAAGTTAATATTGCCTTTCTCCTCTCTTTATGTCTTTTGAATAGTTTACTTTAATGCAATGTCCTTTTTATATAGATACAGGAAGAAAATATTATGCTTTGTAACTTAGGATTTAATTGGCTTTGAATATTATTCATTCCGGGGCATCTGCTTTCTCAACTTAAGCCTCAGTTGCCCTCATTTCCTAGTGCCCCCAAAAGCAGGGT
The DNA here is from genome assembly GCF_029834395.1 of Sorex fumeus. Classification (NCBI taxonomy): domain Eukaryota; kingdom Metazoa; phylum Chordata; class Mammalia; order Eulipotyphla; family Soricidae; genus Sorex; species Sorex fumeus. Next base: position 11,628,665 of record NW_026606185.1, read on the forward strand.
TCCTATGAGGGACTGGATGGAACCAGTGCAAGCAGGTAAGCTATGTGCTACCCTGGCATCGATATGGGCCTGGCATAGTGCCACGATTCTTAACTGTAAGTTAGGAGTTGGATCATAGACAAATGCTGTCATGATCCAAAAGTAACGACGAGACTAGAACCCTGCTAGGGATGGAAAAGACTATCTGGCCTGAGCACTGTAGTCTGAGATCGAGATGGCCCTAGGAGAGCAATTCTATAAGCTTAAAGTATTTTTTGCTGTGTCCATACAAAATGATCTATATTATGTATGCTTATATGTTTGTTGGACAAGGAGAGGAGAAACACACCCATGGGATTCCGTTCTAGGGTGATTTGATCTGCTAAATGAGAATCTGTCCTAGAAGCGGCTTTCCTCTGTGTCCTGACTAGTTTGAATGAGACTGAACAGTTCTCCCCTTCAAACTGCCTTCAGTAAGTAACTTCAGTATATTATAAGAGGCAGTTTTCCTTTTCTCACAGAAACCTAACTGGTCTTATATATGCAGATCTCAGGTGCTAGCCAGGGCTGGTCTTTGGGATGTAGATTCTGGCTCTAGCCAGGCTAATCTTTGGAATGAAAAATGAAGATACTTGTCTTGGGGATGTAGATTCCAAGCTCTAGCACACTGGTCTTTGGGATGAAAATCCAAGTTCTTGTAACTTGTGAAAGTGCTTGTGAAAGATTTCAGTTTTTGTTTTGTATCTTCTTTCCAAAGGCCAAAATTACAGGGGCCCAGAGTTGCAAGTCATGAGAAGCGGGAGGGGGTGGGTTCAGACCAGATAACCAGATGTCTCTCACAAGACCCATGTCACAAGACAAATGACTGCCCTAAAAACCAAGACATTTAAAATGGATTGGTCAGGAAAGTATGGGTTGTTACAAATCTATTGGCTATGAAATGCTTGGGCTCTACTGTAAAGGCCGGTGAAGGTCTATATAAGATCTCCTTTGGAGAAGCTCGGGGTCTTGCCCAACCTGCCGAACCTGCATGTCTGCATAGGCAGCTCAACCCTGGCTAGCCGGTCATACAATAAACCCTACTTGCTGTTTGCAGTCTCCGGAGTCTCTTTGTCATTAAAGGGAGATTTCAATCCACACCCTTACATTCAGCACTCCACATGGTCCCCTGATACCACTAGGAGTAATTCCTTAATTTAGAGTCAGGAGTTAGCTCAGAGCACTGCAGGGTGTTGCCCACAAACAAACAAAAACCCCAAAGAATAAAATACCAAGAGGTATATTTTTGAAAGAACAAACAGACAAGACATTGCCTAGACTCATGAGTGAAATAAGAGAATAATGAGTGAAAAAAGAGAATCACTTAATCACTTAATCACTTAACTTCCTGTTAGTCGTTGATTTGATCGAGCGGGCGCCAGTAACGTCTCCATTTGTCCCTGTCACGTACTAGTGTAGTCCAGTGGCATCTGTTCGCTCTGGGAACATGAAGAGCCTCAAACCGATCGTTCATGATCTTGATGAAGAAGTCTGACCACCTGGTAGGTGGGCGGCCACGCAGTCTTTTGACATCCCGTGGAATCCAGTCCATAACAGCTCTAGTCCAGAGGTCATCTTTAAATCTCATTACGTGACCAGCCCATCTGATTTTTGACACCTTGGCAAATGAGACAGTGTCCCTGATTCTTGATCGTCGACGGATGTCGGAACTTGGGATTTTTTCTCTCATTTGAGTGAAACGTGATATTCCAAGCATAGCTCTTTCTATTCTTCTTTGGGAGACCTGAATAGGGTTCTCATCTTGTTTGCATAGGGCCCAGGTCTCTGAGGCATATGTTAATGCAGGAAGAACAGTGGAATCAAAGAGATGTGCCCGGAGCCGGAGGTTCTTCGTGCTCTTAGCTATTTCTTTGACGTTCTTGAAGGCGTTCCAAGCCGCTCTCTTCCTCCTGCGCAGCTCGGGTACCAGGTCATTTGTCATGTGGACTTCTCGACCTAGGTACACATAGCTGTTGCATTCCGAGATGGTCGTTCCATTGAGAGCAAATGGGGCATTAGGAACGAGGCTGTTTCTCATAAACATTGTCTTCGTAAGATTCAGCTGAAGCCCTACCTTTCCACACTCACAGTCAAAGTCGGCCAGCATTTGTGCTGCTTGGCTGATGTTTGGTGTTATTAAAACAATGTCATCAGCAAAGCGGAGGTGGTGTAGTTGCCGACCATCTATCTTCACTCCCATTCCTTCCCATTCCAGTCGTCGCATGATGTTCTCGAGTGTGGCACTGAAAAGTTTCGGTGAAATGGTATCACCCTGCCGCACCCCCTCTCTTGACATCAACGATCACTTCCTTGTAGAATTGTGAGATCCTGGTAGTGAATCCGCAATACAGCTCATGGAGGATCTTGATGTATTGGGCTTGAATGCCCTGATTGGCTAGGGCTTCAATGACCGCTTCCGTCTCAACAGAATAAAAGGCCTTCTTTAAATCAATGAACTTTAAACAGAGCGGCATCTTGAACTCCCGAGAAACCTCAATGAGTTTGATTATTGTGTGGATATGGTCGATGTTGCTGAATCCTTTGCGGAACCTGGCTTGCTCGCATGGGTGTCCTTCATCTGGTGTTCTGCCAATCCTATTTAGGATGATTCGAGTGAACAACTTATAGATGACAGACAATAGGCAAATAGGGCAATAGTTGCCAATGTCATGAATGTCTCCCTTCTTGAACAGTAGTACGGTCCTGCTGGTTTTCCATTGGAACGGAACCTTGCATTCAGACAGGTAGCGAGTGAAGAGCCGAGCCAGTGTATTGATGAGAGTGTATTGAGTGTATTGGCTAGACTCATGAGTGAAACAAGAGAAAATGGCCAAATAAATAAGAGAGTAAGGAGGAGAGGTTAAAATAGAATCCTGAATTAGAGTTTTGTACTTTTCTTTGTACAGGTCCTTTACTTCTTTAGTTAAGGTGATTCCTAGGTACTTGATTTTCTGAGGAACAATTGTAAATGGGATTGTTTTCTTCATGTCACTTTCTTCTCTTTCACTATTTGCATATAGGAAAGCCATGGATTTTTGGGTATTGATTTTATAGCCTGCAACTTTACTATACAAGCCTATTGTTTCTAGAAGTTTCTTGGTAGAGGTTTTAGGGTTCTCTAAGTATAGTATCATATCATCTGCAAATAATGAGAGCTTGATTTCTTCCTTTCCTACCTGGATGCCCCTAATATCTTTTTCTTGCCTAATCGCTATTGCAAGTACTTCCAGTAATATATTGAACAGCGGTGGAGAGAGTGGACATCCTTGTCTTGTCCCTGATCTTAGAGGGAAGGCTCTCAGTTTTTCCCCATTGAGGACGATGCTTGCTGTAGGCTTGTGGTAGATGGCTTTAACTATAATGAAGAAAGTCCCCTCTATCCCCATTTTGCCTAGGGTATTCATCATAAATGAGTGCTGGATCTTGTCAAATGCTTTCTCTGAATCTATTGATATGATCATATGATTTTTATCTTTTCTTCTGTTTATATGGTGGATTATGTTGATTGATTTCCGAGTGTTAAACCAGCCTTGCATCCCCGAGATGAAAAAAGAGGATACAAGGAAATGGAAAAATATCTCCTGTTCATGGATCGGGAGAATTAACATTGTTAAAATGGCAATACTTCCCAAAGCACTGTATAAATTCAATGTGAACCCTATCAGGATACCGATGACGTTCTTCAAAGAAATGGAGGAAACACTCCTGAAATTTATATGGAAAAATAAGCCCCCACAAATAGCTAAAGCAATTCTTGGGAAAAAGAAGATGGGAGGAATCAACCTCCCTAACTTCAAACTCTACTTCAAGGCAGTAATAATTAAAACAGCATGGTACTGGAACAAGGGCAGAGCTGTAGACCAGTGGAACAGGGTTGAATATACTGACATCTCCCCCAAGCATACAAGCATCTAATCTTCGATAAGGGGGCAAGAAATGTGAAATGGAGCAGGGAAAGCCTCTTTAACAAATTGTGCTGGCAAAACTGGATGGCTACTTGCAAAAAAGTGGGCTCAGATCTCTGCCTAACTCCATGTACAAAAGTAAGATCAAAGTGGATTAAAGACCTCAACATCAGACCGGAATCCATGAGGTACATTGAGGAAAAAGTTGGCAAAACCCTCCATGGCATAGAAGCTAATGGTATTTTCAAAGATGCCACACCACTGGCCGAGCAAGTGAAAACAGAGATAGACAAATGGGACTATCTTAAACTAAGAAGCTTCTGCACCTCCAAAGAAACACTGACCAAAATTTAAAGACAGTCTACAGAATGGGAAAGGATATTTGCCAAATACACATTCGATAAGAAGTTGATATCAAGGATATACAAAGTACTGGTTAAACTTCACAAAAAGAAAACATTCAACCCCATCAAAAAATCGAGAGATAAAATGAATAGAAACTTTCACAAAGAAGAAATCCAAATGGCTAAAAGGCACATGAGAAAATGCTCTACATCATTAATCATCAGGGAGATGCAGATCAAAACCACAATGAGATATCATTTCACACCACTGAGACTGGCCCATATCCACAAGAACAAAAGCAACCGGTGCTGGCACGGATGTGGCGAGAAAAGGACCCTCCTTCACTGTTGGTGGGAATGCCGACTGGTCCAACCCTTTTGGAAAACAGTGTGGACGATTCTCAAAAAATTAGAATTTGATCTCCCATTTGACCCAGCAATAGCACTCCTGGGAATATATCCCAGAGAGGAAAAAAAGTATAGTCGAAGTGACATCTGCACTTGTTTGTTCATTGCAGCACTCTTTACAATAGCCAGAATCTGAAAAAACCTGAGTGCCTGAGAACAGATGACTGGTTAAAGAAACTTTGGTACATTTACACAGTGGAGTACTATGTAGCTGTTAGAAAAGACGAAGTCACAAAATTTACATACAAGTGGTACTACATGGAAAGTATCATGTTAAGCAAAATGACTCAGAAAGAAAGGGATAGACATAGAAAGATTGCATTCATCTGGGGAACATAAAGTAACAAAATAGGAGACTAACACACAAGAATGGCTGAGATTAGTACCAGGAATTTTACTCCATGGCTTGGAGGCCAACCACACATACTAGGGGAAAAGGGAGCTCAGATAGAGAAGGGAACACCAAATAAAGGTGTCGGGAGGATCCTCCCAGGATGGGAGAAGTATGCTGAAAGTAGACTATCGACTAAAAATGATTGTCACCCATTGCCTCTTTTGCAAACTCAACACCCAATAAGAGAGAGAGAACAAAAGGGAATGCCCTGCCACAGAGTCAATGTGAGATGAGGGTGTGGGGGGTGGGAGGGATACTGGGATCCGTGGTTGTGGGAAATGGACACTGGTGGAGAGATGGGTATTTGATCATTGTATAATTGAAACCCAAGCACAAAAATGTGTAAGTCTGCAACTGTACCTCACGATGTCTCACTATTAAAAATTAATAAAAAATAAAATAAAATGAAAAAGAATCCTCAGCAATTCAAGATATCAAGAGGGATCACTATGGATAACTTCACATGGTTAACACAGAACATGTTATATAGATAACATAGAAGATATGAATAGACTATTATAAGTTAATCTCCCAAAACTGAGAAAGGAAGAAATAAAAAAACCTAAGTAGGTCAATCACAATTAAGGAAAGCAAAACAATAATTAAGAATATCAGCAAAACAAAAGTCAGGATCCTCATGAGTTCTCTGGTGACCTCTCAGAGCTTCAAAGAAAACTTACTATTTTACAAAATAGTTCATAAATAGAAATCTTTACTAACAGTTTTTATGAATCCAACATATTACTATCTTAAGCAGATGGAGACACAATCTAAAAAAGAAAATTTTAAATCAATTTCCTTGATTTTCATTGACATAGAAATTCTGAAAAAAAAACTTATCAAACCAAACTTATTATAGTAGTGGAATGGTGGAACACAGGGCTAGTTAGTACATTTAATCCTCATTTTAAAACTCCTCTGATGACGAGGTATCTACTGAAAATGAATGGACTGCTTAGGGGTGGGAGATAGTATCAAATAAAACAAATTGTCCAGTCAAGCTATGTTCATTGCCTCATCCTTTTCATCCACACAGACTGCAGAACAGCAAAGGTTCTCACCTGCGCCTATGGCTTTGGTTGGAACTAAGGAAAACTGAGCTTGGAGACAGCCTGGATACAGTCCTGGAGACAAGTTACAGAACAGCAAGGTAATAAAGATCACAGGATTCCACTTTCAGATTCCAGACTAGGAAAGCATACAGTAGATAGAGAACTGTGCATGAACCAGATCAGTCAATCATACACTAGAGGATTGGACTGGGACAGCACCATGTGGAATGGGCATTGAGGGACAGAACAAGTGATGTACACTGGCAAATGACAGGCCTTGGCATTGGGAAGGAACCAAGATGCAGCTTTGTAAACAGTACAAAAACTATAATGTCTTAGGAAACTGAGCTCTTGGTCCAAATCTTACATTTAATTCTCAAAATTCCACAATCTCATAAATAAATCCACTTTTTTTCCCAACGGTATAACAGCAAATTAAGATTATAAATTATAATCAAGTGAAATTTGTCTCGGTGATAGAAGTATAGTTAAACAGACATAAACCAATAGATAAAATAATAAAATAAAAGAAACATAAAAATTATGTGTTCACATAAAATGGCACATAGAAATATTTCAACATTTCAGTTTCTATTGATAAAAAAAAGCCTCAAGAAAACATGGGTGGGAGAAACTTTTTCCAACAGAGTAATGGCTAACTATACAAAACAAAGCCTACATCATTCTCAATGGTGAAAAGTGAAAAGAATTTCCTCTGAGATCAGGCCCAAAGCAAGGCTGTACAAAATATCTACTTTTATTAAATATAGTGTTAGATGAACTTATAATAACAATCAGTGAAATTAAAAAGAAAAGAAAGAAGTCAAAGGACCCAAATTGGTAAAGTCAAATTATCTTTTTGTAGATTACATAATAATATATCAAAGACTCTAAAATATGCACCCCAAAGTTCCTATAACAATTAGGCAATAGATAAAATTAATTAGGTAGAAAGTCAGTGCACAAAAGCCTGTCACATTTCTATATCCAAATAATAAATTGAAAGATAAAGAGAATAAGGGAGAATAAGGATCTTCAGAAATGGAAACATATTTCATGTTTTTAGATTGAAAGTGTCAATACTGTAAAAATGAGTAGCATCCTAAATTATAATATATTTTCAACTCAAGATCTATTCAAATATTTATGGTATTTTTCAAGGATTCAATGGTCAACAATAAAGTTGGCATGTAATCCAACTTTAATCCTCAAACATTCTAAACTATACTGATAGATAAGAAATTGGGAAATACCTAATTTCCTAATTTGATACTATAGTATAGTATATAAAATTAAAAACATGGTATTGGAATAAGTATAAGCTCTCTGGCTTCTATCCAGTGGATTAAAATCTGGATCAAATACTCATAGAGAAATCCCCTGATCTATGGTCAACTAATTTTTCATAAACAGATGAGCACATGAATTGCAATAAAGGTAGACCCTTCAATAATCTTATTGTGAAAACTGAATACATGTAAAGAATGAAGCTGGATGCATATCACATACCTTACAGAAAAGACAATTTTAAAATGATAAGTGACCTTAAGATCGTACCAGAACACATACAATATACTGACAAAAGTATAGGCAGATTGATCTGGGATTTGGACCATAAAGGCTACTCAAATGATATGATCTTATTGGCAAAGACAACAGAAACAAAGATAAACAAATACGATTATATAAAACTAAAATGCCTCTGAATGACAAAAGAAACAAAGATTTAAACTAAATATAATTGTACTGAATGGAAGAAAATATTTACAATTAATATATCAAAAGGTTAGTATCCAAGGTACATAAAACTCTGATAAAGATCAGCAGAGAATTTTTTAAACAGTATCAAAAATAGGAGAGGAAAGAAACATACTATATTCTGCAGAAGACTGATAAGCAGCACACATGTGAATAAATTCTTATCATATATAGGAACATCCATATTAAGACAACAATGAGCTATCACCTCAAACCAACGTGAGTGACATAAAAAAAAATAGGTGTCAGTGAGGATGAATTGAAATGATCTCTTATCTAATTCTGAAGGAAGAATTGTCAGGTTCAGATGCTATGTACAACAGTTATAGAAACTTCTCAAGAGTAAGAATAAAGCTGCTAATCACCCAGTAATTTCACTTCTTGGTTTCTACTGCCATGATGCAAGAAATTTCATCCAAAATTAATTAATCATGATACTCCATCAACAACAATATTGTTGACCACAGTACCTAAATGGAAGAAATGAGCAGAAGAAAGTAATTACCATAGAGGTAGACTGGGGTGAGGAATAGGAAGAAAACTGGGAAAATTTTGGAGGGAAATTAACATCAAGGAAGGGTAGTGTTGAAACAATGTATGACTAAAACTCAGCTGTATAATTTTGTGATTCATGGTTACTCAATATATATATAAAGTATGCTTTATACATCATTTTCATTGAATCAATTAGTATAATAGCTATCATGTGGAATCATTCCACATGTCCAATGACAGATGGATAAGTGATGTGCATATACATTTATATATGTGCATATATAGATATGTATGCAACTTCAAGAGATTATGAAATCAAGCAGTTCACTGTAAGTTACATGGAACTGGAGGATATCCTGTTAAGTGAAGAGATTCAGAATGCAATCCCTTGCCCAGCTTATACCACAGATAAGTGAAATCATCTATTATTTATCCTTATTAATTCTTATTTTTATCATAACATGTATTATATACTAAAGTATATTCCATGTAACTGGATAAAAATAAATAATTCTTTAATAAGACCTTTCCCTTACTGATTTTTATGTCTGATGAAAATCTCTGAAGATGAGAGTAAGGAAAGACTTCCACCACTGATGCAAAATGTACAGATACACATATTTTGTTTGTTTCTTTCTGTTGCTTCTGATATCTCCAAATTGTCTCAGGTTCCTGCTCTGAGTCAGTATGGAGGAGGGGTTACCCATAAGCCATCTCTTCCACCTCCAACCCCGGACTACACAGTTAAATGTATATATGGTTTGCTGAAGCATAGGGCATATTCAAATCATGCTCAACACAGACAGACCATCTCACAATCTCTAAAAATGAGGAGATCTAGAGTTTCACTTCCATGAGACCAAAAGGAAGATTTTCATTAAAGCACAACAAAGGAAATGGGGAAGTACAGGAACTCTGCTGTGCTGTGGATCACATAAACATTTTTGGCATGGCCCAAGATGTACAAGAACTCTCAATTCTACCTGGTAAGAAATTCAAAACAACAATTGCTGGGCTTTTCACTTTGAAGTGAAATGAAGAAAACAATAGAATAGAATTTCAACAATTGAAGAGGAAGAATAAGGAAACTTCTACAAAGTTAAGGGGGGAAAAAGCATTGTAGAAATAATAAAAACTGGAGCCTTGGAGGGAACAAACAACTGAGTACACAAGCAAAGGAATATATTCGTGAGTTCAATGACAAGATGCAAGAAACCAATGATAACAAAATAGAAAAAAAAGAATAAAAGTATTTGAGCAGCCAAAGAGAATCAATAGTAAATGTAGAGAGGTCCAAAAGGAATAAAAAGATAAAATGAACACATAGCTGCATTAGAAAAAAAAAGAGCCAGAAATTTCCAGAGTCTGATGATTGACTCATGCAATTACATACAGGAATCCCAGAGTGCCAATCAAAATCAACCCAAACAAAATATCACCACATGGTAATTAAAATGACAAAACTTAAAAAGCAAGAGAAAAACTAAATTTTAACTGCAGAGGAGCCGCTTTTAAATTTATGGTAGAATTCTCAGGTTGTACTCAGGTTTAATCCAGGCTCCCTCCTCAGGAATTATTTATTGTGCTGTTCAAGGCACCTTAAAGGATGCCAGAGATTAAGTCATGGTTCTCCATGTGCAAGGAAAGTACCTTATTTAGTATACTCTCTCTCTAGCCATAATCCTTGCTTCTACTTACTTGGGGTTTCACTTGTAATTTTTCTTTTGTAAGGGTGTGTTTATTTGAAGATTTTCATGCTTCTTCATGAAAGTATATATTGTTCTGAACTTTATAATTTGCACTTATCTTGCTGTGCTACATATTACTACATATTGCTATCACATGTTTTCATTATCATCTGCTTATTCATAAAAAATTAATTATTCAAAAAATGGTAGTTTTATGAGTTCTATTTTTAAACTTTTTATTTTATTTGTTTATTTTTTAAAATATTTTTAAAAAATTTAATCACTTTGAGGTACAGTTACAGACTTATAAACTTTCTTGCTTACATTTCAGCCATACAATGATTGAGTACCCATCCCTCCACCAGTGCCCATTCTCCATCACCAATGTTCCCAGTATTCTCTCACACCAATCCATTTCCCCCCAACCTCTGTGGCACACACATTCCCTTTTACTCTTTCTCTCTTCCTTTGGGTGTTGTGGTCTGCAAAACAGGCATTTAAGTGGCCATTATGTTCAGTTTATAGTCTACCTTTAGTACACATCTTCCATCCCAAGCGGGCCCTCCAAGTGACCTTTACTTGGTGGTCCCTTCTCTTTCTGAGCTGCCTTTTCCCCCTGCATGTGAGGCTGACTTCCAAGTCAATCCTCCTGGTAGTTATCTCTACTATTCTTGGGTGTTAGTCTCCCATTCTGCTCCTGCATATTCCACAAATGAATGTAGTGTTTTTATGTCTGTCCCTCTCTTTCTGACATGAAATGAATGATCCGCTTACATGCAAATTTCATGAGTTCATCTTTTCTAACAGTTGCATAGTATTCTACTGTGTAGATAAACCAAAGTTTCTTTAACCAGTCATCTGTTCTTGGGTACTTGAGTTTTTTCCAGATATTGGCAATTGTATACAGTGCTGGCTGCAATGAACATACAAGTGCAGATTTCATTTCTACTATACTTTTTTGCATGTCCAGGGTATATTCCAAGTGGTGGTATTGCTAGGTCAAATGGGAGCTCAAGTTCTAATTTTTTGAGAAATGTCCATACTGTTCTCCAAGCTGTCATTCCCATCAGCAGAAGAGTTCCTTTCTCCCCACATCCATGCCAACACCAGTTACTTTTGTTCTTTTGTATGTGGGCCAGTCTTTGTGGTGTGAGATGATATCACATTGATATTTTGATCTGCATCTCCCTGATGATTAGTGATGAAGAGCATGTTTTTCACGTACCTTTTGGCCATTAGGATTTCTTCTTTGAGAAAGTTTCTGTTCATTTAATTGCCCCATTTTCTGATGGGATTGGATGTTTTATTCTTGTAGGGTTCAACCAGTGCCTTGTATATCCTTGATATCAGCCCCTTATTAGTTAGGTATTGGGAAAATATCCTTTCCAATTATGCAGCCTGTCTTTGTATTCTGTTCACTGTTTCCTTTGAGGTAGAGAAGCTTCTTAATTTAAGATAGTCCCATTTGTTTATCTCTGCTTCCACTTTTTTGGTCAGTGGCATGTCATCTTTGAAGATACCTTTAGCTTCAATGTCGTGAAGGGTTTTGCCGACCTTGTTTTCAATGTACCTGATGGATTCTGGTCTGATGTTGAGGTATTTAATCAATTTTGATCTGATTTTTGTGTGTGGTGTTATGTAAAGTTCTGAGCCCTTTTATTTTTTTTGCATTTAGCTGTCCAGTTTTGCCAGCACCATTTGTTAAAGAGGCTTTGCTGCTCCCCTTCACATTTCTTGCTCTCTTATCAAAGATTAGATGATCATATATTTAAGGGGGTGAGTAAGGATATTCAACCCAGTTCCAATGGTCTGTGGCTCTGCCTTTGTTTCAATACCATGCTGTTTTAATTATTACCGCTTTGTATTAGAGCTTGAGTTTGGGGAAGGAAATGTATCCCATTTCTTTTTTCTAAGAATTGCTTTAGCTATTCGTGGGGGTTTGTTGTTCCATATGAATTTTAGGAGTTTTTGATCGATTTCTTTGAAGAATTTCATGGGTATCCTTATAGGGATCACATTGAATCTGTATAATGTTTTGGGGAGTGTAGCCATTTTGACAATGTTAACTCTCCCAATCCATGAGCAGGGGATTTTTTTTATTTCCTCGTGTCCTCTTCTATTTCATTTGTAGTTAGCATTTGTAGTTTTCATTGTAGAGGTCCTTTACCTCCTTAGTTATCCTGATTCCGATGTACTTGATTTTCTGAGGCATGAGTGTGAATGGAATTGCTTTTGCCATGTCATTTTCTTCTCTTTCATTAGTTGCATATAGAAAAGCCATGGATTTGGGGGTATTAATTTTATAGACAGCAAATTTACAATGCAAGTCTATGGTTTTTAGGAGCTTCTTGGTAGAGGCTTTAGGGTTCCCTAAATATAGTATAATATCACATGCAAATAGTAAGAACTTGATTTCTTTCTTTCCCTTCTGGATGCCCTTAATATCTTTTCTTTGCCTAACCTCTATTACAAGTACGTGAATAGAAGTGGTGAGAGTGGGCATCCTTGTCTTGTCCCTGATCTTAGAGGGAATGTTCTTAGTTTCTCCCCATTGAGGATAATGCTTGCCATAGGCTTCTTGTAAAAGCCTTTGATTATACTGAGGAAAGTTCCTTCAATACCCATTTTGGTGAGAGTTTTCATCATAAATGGGTGCTGGATCTTGTCAAATGCTTTCTCTGCATTATTGATATGATCATATGGTTTTTATATTTTCTTGGTGGATATGATGGATTATGTTGATTGACTTGTGAATGTTAAACCATCCTTGCATCCCTGGGATGAAACCACTTGGTCATGGTGTATGATCTTTTTGATGTGTTGTTGGATTCTATTCACTAATATTTTGTTGAGGGTCTTCTCATCCTTGTTCATAAGGGATATAGGCCTATAATTTTCTTTTTGTGTGTGTGTTGTCTCTTTTTGCTTTTGGTATTAGGGAGATATGTGCCTCATAGAAACTGTTCGGGATAGTTTCTGTTACTTCAACTTCATAAAAAAGCTTAAGAAGAACTGGCAATAGGTCCTCTTTAAATGTTTGGAAGAATTTGCTAGTGAATCCATCTGGATTCGAGCTTTTGTTTTTGAGAAGACTTTTGGTTACAGTTTCAATTTCCTTGATAGTAATAGGTCTATTCAGGTATTCCAAATCTTCTTGATTCAGACTTAGGAGACTATAAGGTTCAGGCATTTATCCACTTCTTCTAGGTTCTCTTGTTTCATAGCATACAGACTTTCAAAGTAATCTCTGATAATCTTTTGAATTTCTTTTGTTTCAGTTGTGATATCCCCCTTTTCATTTCTGATTTGGTTTATTAGCATTTTCTCTACTTCTCTTTCTTTGTGAGTCTTCCTAGTGGTTTATCAATCTTGTTTATTTTCTCAAAGAACCAACTATTGGTTTCATTGATCTTTCAGATTGCTTTTTGGGTTTACATGCCATTGATTTCTGCTCTAAATTTTATTATTTCTTTCCTTCTGCCTGGTTTGGGCTCCTTTTGTTGTTCCTTTTCTAAGATCTTGAGTTCTGAAGTCAAATTATTTATTTGGGCCCTTTCTTCCTTTTTGAGAAATGCTTGCATAGCTATAAATTTTCCCCTTAACATGACTTTAGTTGCATCCCACAGGTTCTGGTAGCTTGTGTCTTTATTCTCATTTGTTTCCAGGTATCTTTTGATTTCTTCCTTTATTTCCTCCCTGACCCACCTGTGTTCAACATTGAGTTGTTTAATTTCCAGGTGTTTGATTTGGTTCTCTGCATCAATGAGTGATTAACTTCTATCTTCAGTGCATCATGGTTTAAAAAGAGGGTTGATACAATTTTTATATTCCTGATTCTGTTGAGGTATATTTTGTGACCAGCATGTGGTCAATTTTGGAAAATGTTTCATGTGCACTGGAAAAGAAAGTATATTCCTTTTTGGGGGGTGTAAATCCCTGTATAGATCTATTAGCCCTCTCCTATTTCTTCCTTCAAAGTCAGAGTTTCCTTGCTGAGTTTTAATTTTGTTGATCTATATAGAGGTGATAAGGCAGTGTTGAAATCTCCAACTACTATTGTGTTGCAACCAATGTCCTCTTTAAAATCTATTAGCAGTCATTTTAAGTATTTAGCTGATCCCTCATTAGGTGCGTATATAGGAGTGTCATTTCTTCCTGTTGTGCATATTCCTTGATTATTAAAAAATGTCCTTCACTGTCACTTCTAATCTTTTTCAATCTGAAATACATGTTTTCAGATACTAGTATGGTCATCCTGGCTTTTTTGAGGGAGTTGTTTGCTTGCAGGATTGTTACCCACTCTTTGACTTTGAGTCTGTACTTGCTCTGACTGCTCAGATATATTTCTTGTAGGCAGCAGAATGTTGGGTTCAGTTTCTGAATCCACTTTTCCACTCTTTCTCTTAATTGGTGAATTAATACCATTGACATTGAGAGAGATTATTGTCATATGTTTTTTTTTTATTTTATTTTATTTTTTTTTATTGTCATATTTTTTTTGCCATCTTTCTGTAAAGGTTTGTTGTGCTTCTAGGGGTATTTCTTGACTTACAGTAGCCCCTTTAATCCTTCTTTTAAGTTTGGTTTTGAGTATATGAAGTTCCTGAACTGTTGTTTATCTATGAATTAGTGTTTTGTTCCTCCAAGTTTCAGTGAAAGTTTAGCTGGGTAAAGTAGTTTTGGTGTGGTGTTCATTTCATTCATCTTAGTATCTCATTCCTACTTTGGACAAACTGGCAGGCTACCGAATATAACCTGCCCACACGGCAGAGTCTGGCAAACTACCCGTGGTGTACCCAATATGCCAAATACCAGTAACAATGATGGGTCTCATTCTCCTAACCCTGAAAGAGCCTTGAATATGGCACTTTTTAAAAAATCTCAGGGCTAGGACGAAGGTGACGTTACTGGGGCCTGCTTGAGGCAATCGAGGAACAGGATGGTCGTGATCGTGATCATTCATTTCATTGAGTTTTTTCACTATATCCCACCATTTTCTTCAGGCTTAGAAGGTTTCCTCTGATAAATCTGCTGCAAATCTAAGGGGTGCTCCTTTGCATGTGATATTCTTCTTTGATCTTGCTGCTTGCAGTATTGTGATTCTATCCATGGAATACATCATCTGACTATGATATGCCTTGGAGTCTTTATATTAGGGTCTCTTTTAGCTGGCACCCATCAGGCTGTTTGGATCTGGATGCCTGCATTCTCCAGCTCTGGGAACTTCTCGGCAATGATTTCTTTAACTCTGGATTTTTCAATTGGGTTGCCCCCCTGTTCTTCTGGTAATCTAATGATTCTTATGTTGTTTCTCTGGAATTAACCCCTAAGTCACTGATACTCCCTAGAGCTCTTTTGAGGTCTTTTCCCATTGTTTATTGTTGCCTGTAAACATTCAGCAGCTCATTTTCAAGCTCACTGATTATTTCTTCAGCTGTAGTCATCTACTGTTGAAGGAAACCAGTGAGATTTTTATTTCTTTTACCAATTTTTTTACTGGATAACGGATAGTCTATCACATCTTCCAGAAGAGTAATGGAGAAGATTATCCATGAGTCCTACTCAGATCTCTTTGATAGACATGTCCACCTGCACACATACCAAATTCCACAGGATGGATATGTCGCTCCCAATGTTCTCTGTTCTGAAAATCTGACATACCATTTTTTCGGTAAAAAAGCGAAGAGCACCTGGCCCAGACAAGGTCAGACCCGAACACCTGAAGAACCTGTCATCAGTACTCATCAATACACTTGCTTGGCTCTTCACACGCTACCTCTCTGAATGCAAGGTTCCATCCCAGTGGAAAACCAGCAGGACTGTACTACTGTACAAGAAGGGAGACATCCACGACATTGGCAACTATCGCCTGATCTGCCTGTTGTCCATTGTCTACAAGCTGTTCACTTGAATCATCCTGAATAGGATTGGCAGAACACTACATGAAGGACAACCATGTGAGCAAGCCGGGTTCGGAAAAGGATTCAGCACCATCGACCATATACACACTCTAACCAAGCTCACTGAGGTTTCTACGGAGTTCAAGATGCTGCTCTGTCAAATGTTCATTGATTTAAAGAAGGCCTTTGATTATGTTGAGACTGAATCAGTCATCAAAGCCCTAGCCAAACAGGGTGTTCAAACTCAATACATCAGGATCCTCCTTGAGCTGTATTTCTGTTTTAGTACCAGGATCTCACTATTCTACAAGGAAGTGATCATCCATGTCAAGAGAGGGGTTCAGCAAGTTGATACCATTTCACCGAAACTCTTCAATGCCACCCTCAAGAATGTCATGCAATGACTGGAATGGGAAGGAATGAGAGTGAAGATTACGGTTGGCAACTACACCACCTCTGCTTCACTGATCACTTCGTTGTAATACAACCAAACATTAGCCAAGTGGCATGAATGCTACCCGACTTTGGCTGTGAGTGTGGAAAGGTTGGATTACAGCTGAATCTCACAAAGACAATGTTTATGAGAAACAGTCTCATTCCTGATGTTCCATTTGCTCTCAATGGAATGAACATCTCTGAATGCAACAGTTATGTGTACCTAGGTCGAGAACTCAACATGATGAATGACCTGGTACTTGAGTTGCACAGAAGGAAGAGAACGGCTTGTAACGCCTTCAAGAGTGACAAAGAACTAGCAAAGAGGATATAGAACCTCCGGCTCTGGGCACATCTCTTCGGTTCCACTGTTCTTCCTACATTAACATATGCCTCAGAGACCTGGGTCCTATGAAAACAGGATGAGAACGCTATTCGGGTCTCCAAAAGAGGAATTGAAAGAGCTGTGCTTATATATCATGCTTCACTCAAATGAGAGAAAGAATTTGGAGTTCCAACCTCCATCTACAATCAAGAATCACGGATGCTGTCTCATTTGCCAAGGCGTCGAGAGTCAGATTGGCTGGACATGTAATGAGATTTGGAGAGAACCTCTGGACTAGAGTCATTACTGACTGAATTCCACAGGATGTCAAAAGATTGTGTGGCTGCCCACCTATGAGATGGTCAGACTTCTTCGTCAAGACCCTGAAAGATTGGTTTGAGGATCTTGGTGTTCCTGGAGTGAGCAGACACCATTGGGCTACACTAGTCCATGAGAGGAACGAATGGATACATTACTGATGCCCACTCGAGCAAATCAATAAGTAACGGGATGTCAAGTGATCAACTGATCACGTACTGTTATCTGAAAACATACTGAATATAATTTCTATTATTATAGTTTAATAAGCATTTTATTGTGTCAAAACTCATGATATATCCTGGAGAGTATTTTGCTTGCAGTGTAAAAGAACGTGTTTTTGTCTTTAGGGAGGGGTGGTTGAGACTCATGAACCACTACTATCCCTATACCTTTAAGTCCTCACTTAAGGCTATATTTTCTCTTGGTGATTTTTTTTTTGTCTGGTTGATCTTCTCTATGATGAGAATGAGGTAGATCCTACATATATTATTGTTTTCTTACTGATAATTTTACATAAGTTTATTAATAGTTTATAAAAAATTTTGGTGCACCATGATGGTGCATATGTGTTTATTTAGTATATGTCCTCTTTATGTATTGAGAAAATTATTAATAAATAATGTCTATTATGGGCTGGAATGATAGCACAGCGGTAGGGTGTTCGCCTTACAAGCGGCCAACATGGCTGACCCAAGTTCGATTCCTCCGCCTCTCTCGGAGAGCCTGGCAAGCTACCAAGAGTATTCGATATGCCAGACACAGTAACAACAAAGTCTCCAATGGAGACGTTACTGGGCCCGCTCGAGCAAATCGACGATCAACGGGAGGGCCTTTACCTTTTTTAATGTCTATTATGTCTTTTATAATTTTTCTAGTTTAAAATTTATTATGTCTGAAACATTTTTATTGAGGCATCATTATTTGCAATACTGTCAATGGTAATTTCATGCGTACCTAGTTCTAGCACCACCCACAGAGTGTCTCCCTCCACCAACTACCCAAGGACTCATCCCCCATCTAGGGAATAGCCAAGTCAGTTCAGTTACAGAGACCACAGTTCTCAGGTTTTCTGGGCGTTGTGTTCCCCATAGTTTCACTTTGTCCTACACCTGAGTAGTTTCTGCTGTGTGTAAATTACAATATTTTAAAAAATCTAATGATTTGTTTTGGGGAACTTAGGTTGTTGTCTGATAATAATGTGAATAATGCTGAAATAAACATAAAAACTTAAATGTCTTTCCAATATAGTATGTTTTGGTCCTTGCTTTTATGTCAAGCAGTGTTATTGCTTAAGTGCTTCATGAGGAAGCTCCATGTTTACTTTTACGAGATGTCGCCAACCTGTCTTCCTAAGACATTGAGCAATTTCACACTACATCTAACAATGGTTATGGTTTCTTCCCTTCTATATCTATGTCAGTTTTAATTATTTTTGTGCATTTTATTCATACTAATCAAACTGGTGTGCACTCAAGTCTCTTTAACTTCTTTCATATGATGTTTTTAAGGTACTTTAATTTAGGGGAAATTTTGCATTGCTTTTTTTTTTCATTTTTCTCTTCTATTTTATTGCTTTCATAAAGAAATATCTTAAAATTGAATGTGTTGAGCTTTCACTCTGGTACTTTATTTATATGTTTATTGATTCTAAAAGTTTTGGTAGTCTTTACGGTTTCCTAATTATAATATCATGTCATCTGCAAGTAGTGATAATTTGACGTTCTTCCCAAATCAGAGCCTTTTATCATGGCTTTCAAATCCAATTGTACAGAAAGGACTTGCAATACTATATTGAATAATATACAGGAGTATGAGCAGCTGTGTCTTTAGCATGACTTTAGATTTAGGACTTCATTTTTTTCTATTATTTAGTATGTTGTGTATTTGTGATAAATGACTTGAACTACACTGATAAAAGTTTCTTTCCTCCCTCGGTAGCACAGTGGGTGGGGTGTTTGCCTTGCATGTGGCTGACATGGCCGACCCGAGTTCGATTCCTCCACCCCTCTCGGAGAGCCCGGCAGGCTACTGAGAGTATCTCGCCCACACTGCAAAGCCTGGCAAGCTATCCATGACTTATTCGATACGCCAAATACAGTAACAAGTCTTACAATGTTACTGGACCCGCTCAAGCAAATCGATGAACAACAGGAGGACATTGACAGTGACAGTGATCCCTACTCGTTCTACTTTTCCTTCACCATCTTCTCCACCTCCACTTCTTCCTCCTCCCCTATCTCCTCCTACTTCTCCTCCTACTCCCCTTCTTCTCTTCCATATTCTTTCTCTTCCCTTCCCCTTCTCCTTCTTTTCTTATTCCTTCTGATTCTGTGCTCATGGATGCGATGCTGCTGCAGAGACTCCAAAGATGATATGCAGTGCTGGAGATTAAATCAGCTCTATGCAAAAGAGCACCCTTCCCACTGTACTTTATCTACAGACCCGCAAAGTTTCTTCTGTACACATTTTATAAAAATGGTTTTTATTTATCATGAATCATGTGAGATCTTGACAAATTATTTTTGCCTCAATTTATAATGTCATATGAGTTTTGATTTTGTTTAGGGGCCATACCTGGTTGTCTGTAGGGATTCCCCTGGGTCTGAACTTAGGGATCATGCCTGTCTTTGTGTGCAGAACCACATAGGGTTCCAGCGACTGAGCCCTGGAAACTTGTGATATAAGTCAAAAGCTCCTATTCGCTGTACTCTCTCCATTTCAAAACAGTTCCAACATCGTCCTATATGTCTTTTAAGACAGTAATAGTTTTCTTACTTGAATTACTATTTTTATTGACATTAAATATAGTCGAGTCCATATTATTGTTTTAATTATAGCAACAGGTACACATAGTATATGATTGAGTAGGTAATAAGACATTCAGTATTGATTATCGTAAAATATCACTTGATCACTTGAATTCCCGTTAACCATTGATTTGCTTGAGTGGGCGCCAGTAATGTCTCCATTTGTCCCTGTTGCTTGCTAATGTAGTGCAATGGCGTCTGTTTGTTCAAGGAACATGAAGAGCCTCAAACCGATCATTCAGGGTCTTGACGAAGAAGTCTGACCATCTGGTAGGTGGGCGGCCATGCGGTCATTTGACGTCCTGTGGAATCTAGTTGGTAACAACTAGTTTAGCGGTCATCTACAAATCTCATTATGTGTACAGCCCACCTTATTTTCGATGCTTTGGCAAACGAGACAGTGTCCCTGAATCTTGACCATTGATGGAGGTCGGAACTCTGAATTCTTTGTCTCGTTTTAGTGAAGACTACATTTAAGAAAACTACATCTTCTACAAGATCATTTTCGGTGATTTTAAAGCCAATTTGGACCGAGAAGATCAGCTGAAGAACTCCACATCGGAAACCATGGCCTAGAATGGAACAAACAGGGTGAGAGACTGTCAGAGTTCATCTTGTCGACCAAAAGCATCCATGGTAACTCAAAGTTCCAGAATGCCAAATCTAAATGTTGGACAAAGGAGTCTCCCGGTGGACGGTTCCACAATGAAATTGACCACATCATATTCAATCTACAGTTTTGCCTGACTTATGTCACTGTTGTCCCATAATTGCAAATGGGATTGGGCCACCATCTCCTTCGTGCAAAATTTTACTTCAAGGAGTGGGGAGAAAGGGCTGCAAAGTTTAAGAAGAGAACTCCCAGTACGACCACCAACTGGGAGCTCTTTGGCACTATTGCTGCATCATGGGAGGATGCCATCATTGAAAACTTTGATGAGGAATACGATCCACTGGTTCAGCACCTCCATGATTTTGTGAGGAATGCCAGGAGAGAGATAGCCACAAAAAAAAAGCCTGTCTTCAAAAACTCTTGAGCTTATTCGCCAATGTGGTTTGGTGCATGCCTCAGGCAACTGCAAGCGAATGTCCGAGCTTGCAAAGCAGTGCAGAGAAGCAATAAAGGAAGACCTCAAAGAGAGAAGAGCAGAAGTGCTGGTATATACGGCAGAAGATGGGAAAAGCATTCGTAACGCCCACCTGTTCTTCGCCAGCTACAAGACCAAGATGACTGCCCTCCAATGTCCTGATGGATCTATCACATCATCCAGAAGAGCATTGGAGAAGATTATCCATGAGTTCTACTCAGATCTCTTCGATAGCCACGTCCACCTGCCCACATACCAAATTCCACAGGATGGATATGTCGTTCCCAATGTTCTTCGTTCTGAAAATCCGACATGCCATTTTGTCGGTAAAAAAATGAACAGCACCTGGCCCAGACAAGGTCACACCTGAACACCTGAAGAGTCTGCCCTCAGTACTCATCAATACACTGGCTCAGCTCTTCACACACTACTTATCTAAATGCAAGTTTCCGTCTCAATGGAAAACCAGCAGGACTGTACTACTGTACAGGAACGGAGATATCCACGACATTGGTAACTATCACCCGATCTGCCTATTGTCTGTCATCTACAAGCTGTTCACTAGAGTCATCTTGAACAGGATTGTTAGCACGATATATGCAGATGATTAATGTTGATATAAAAAATATAGAAATTAATAGCTAAAGTTACTTCCTTAAGTGTATTTAAAAATTAAAAGTAGTAAATAATTACTGAAAACTTAACAATCAATAGTTAAATAAATTAAATAGAGTCAGGATTTTGTAACCTTTTTCTAATATCTTGACTGAAAGTCATATGTGCCTTATATGTGATGTCTTATCAAATCTTCCTAATAATGCGAGAAAGACATGATTACTATTTCATATTTTACACAGAACAAAATTGGATTAATGGAAGTAATTTTTCTTATACTTTATATTGAATAAGAAACTGAACTGGGATTTCATTATATATAGCCACTAAAATTATAACTGTTGGACATCAGTAGACATCATTTAAAATTTGATTTTGATATCTTCCTGAGGTATCACAAGTACTCATAATTTTTTGATGACTTTATTTTTGTAAAATGTAAACATTTTGCACTGAAAAAATGAACACCACATGAAATTTACATCCAGAGGCCTAGTTATTACAATAATTTCATCAGATAAATCAACTTCATATTTGGTTACTGAATTAGCTGTAAATTCCTTTGTCAGTGATTAAATTGAATTTAATCAATTGGAGAAAGAAAAGCCATCTGTCAGGTGCATTGCCCTAATTAGCTATAGTGTTTTAAATGCGTCAGTATATAGAGCACGTGATTTTATTATTAAGAGTTGCAATTCAGTCATACAGAATTTTATATTTATTGGAATTTCACCTCATCAAAAATCAATTTTTATATATTTAGAAAAATGGTATTTTATCAATGGTTGCAGCTGGATGAAGGCATTTGTAATATGACTAGAATTGATAAAATACTTATAAAAGATAATAGCAAGATCATTCAGACACATATACTTTTGAGGCATATCTTGGATAACACACATATCTGTTCAAGCATCCTGTGATGCAGGAGTAACAGGGCATTGAAGCTATACAAGATATATGTATTTATATATGCTATAAAAATATATAGATAGAGTTGAGGGAGGAAGTGTCATTTTTTTAAAGTTTTTTATTGAATCACTGTGGGATAGAGTACTACGAAAGCTGTTTGTGATTGGATTTCAGTCATACAGTATCCCAACACTCATCCTTCCACCAGTGTACATTTCCAGCACCAGTGTCTCCAGTTTCCCTCCCATCACCCCTCACTCCCTACCCATTGTCTGTCTCTATGATAGGAGTTTTTCTTCTTCTTCTTCTTCTTCTTCTTCTTCTTCTTCTTCTTCTTCTTCTTCTTCTTCTTCTTCTTCTTCTTCTTCTTCTTCTCTCTCTTTCTCTCTCTTCCCCCTTCCTCTCTCTCTCCCCCACTTCTCGCTCTCTCTCATCTTTTGGGTATTATGGTTTGCAATATTTTTTTAAATTTATTTATTGAATCACTGTGTGAAAAGTTACAAAGCTTTCAGGTTTAAGTCTCGGTCATACAATGATCGAACACCTTTCCATTCACCTGTACTTATTTTTCACCACCAAGAACCCCAATATACCTGCCCTCCCACCCCTCCCAATGCCTGTGAGGCAAATGATTTCTACTTAACTCTCTATCTACTTTGATTACATTCATTATTTCAACAAAAGATGCACCATTGTTGTTTAGAGTTTCCACCCACCAATCAGAACTGCTAAAAAGGCATTGTGAAATAATTTGTTTTCTATACTTGCTTATGAGAACCATATGATGTCACAAGGCCGCAACATCATATGGTTTTGGATTTCTGATATTTTACTTGTTAAGTCTGGAGAGATTTCTGCCAAGAACCAGATAATTGCAAGATTGGTTTCTGTGGCTCTGGAGCCATGGCCGTGCTGGAGAGCCTCTCATGGGGGTCAACTCGTGACCTCGGTAGAGCGTGAAGGACAGGTTTGCAATATTGATGCCAAAAGTTTATCAAGAATATCCCTTACCTACTTTTAACCCTCAAATCTTGTCCAGCATGATCATTCCCAGCAATTATTGTCATAGCAGTTTCTTCTATATTTTATCTACCCTCAGCCTTACACACACTGGTGGTTAGTTCCAACCATTGACCACTTGTCCTCCTTTTAACTCCTATTTATCCTGGCCATGAATATTATTCTTCTAATAAATATATTCACATACACAGACACATATATATGTGTATATATATATATATATATATATATATATATATATATGTATCACAAATGAATGCATTGATCCCGGGGCTGAGATCTCCAAGCCTACTTGGATCAGGGCTGAGCATCCTCCACCCAGATCCTTCAAATTCCAGTAGGCGGGGGTCACACTCACCAACTGGCCCCCTGGTGCTGTGTAATCCCATCAACGGCCAAGACTCAGAGACTATAAAACCCAGCTCCCGGAAGAGAACAGTGCAGAATCTCCTGCCCCCGCACCATGCTGTCCTCCCTGGGTCCCCTTGGAGGGGAGCGGGTTGAGCTTTCCTCCCCACCCCGACCAGGGCTCCAGCAGCCGAAGACCTCCAGAACCAGCCACCACCATTCTGAGACCACTCTCCGCACACATGAAGGTACTGACAGAGGAACAAAAGTATATGGGTCCCAGGGCTGAGATCTCTAAGCCTACTCGGATTGGAGCAGAGCATCCTCCACCCAGATCCTCCAAATTCCAGTAGGTGGGGATCACACCCACCAACTGGCCCCCTGGTGCCGTGTAATCCCATCAACAACCAAGACTCAGAGACTATAAAACCCAGCTCCCAGAAGTGCACGACCGCATTCGCGGCAGCGCAACATCTTATCATCTCATTCCTACTTTGGACAAACTGGCAGGCTACCGAATGTAACCTGCCCACACGGCAGAGTCTGGCAAACTCCCCGTGGCGTACCCAATATGCCGAATACCAGTAACAATGAAGGGTCTCATTCTTCTAACTCTGAAAGAGCCTTGAATATGGCACTTTAAAAAAAAAAATCTCAGGACTAGGACGAAGGAGACATTACTGGGGCCTGATTGAGGCAATCAATGAATAACAGGATGGTTGTGATTGTGATTGTGAAATGAATGCAGTCATTCTACGTCTGTCCCTTGCCTTCTGACTCATTTCACTCAGCATGATATTCTCCATGTCCATCCACTGATAGGCAAATTTCATGACTTAATTTTTCTTGAATTTGACCCAGCAATACCACTTATGCAAATATACCCTGGAGACCCAAAAACACACAGCAGAAACAGCATCTGCACTCCTATGTTCACTGCAGCACTATTCATCATAGCCAGAATCTGGAAACAACCTGAGTGCCCAAGAACAGACTAATGGAAAAAGAAACTTTGGCACATATGCACAATGGAATACTATGAAGATGTCTGGTAGTGTCATTTTTTAATGGAATAGATTTTAAATTTTATTAATGTAGTATATTGTTCTAATAATTTGCCAGTTCAATATCTTTTCTTAAAAATCATCTATCAGAAAAAATTTATTTAAAAGGACATATAAACACCATTATTTCAGCATTAGGTATAGTAGTTAAAATTTGGAATCAATCTAGATGACCAACAACAGACAGGTGGATCATGAATATGTGATATATATGTGTATATATATACATATACATACATGTATATATACATAATAAAATATACACTAAATGTGTAACATATAGTACATTATATATGTGCATTATATCAAATGGAATACTACACAGCTGTAAGGAATGATAAAATCATGCAGTTTGCTGCAACATGGATAGAACTTGAAGATATTATGTTCAATGAAATAAGTCAAAAGACAAAGGATAAATTCAGGATGATATCATTTATATGTGGTATTTAGAATAAGTAGACTAGGGAATTGAATCGTTTAAAAGAGGGAATGGCTAGATTACCCTTGACATGAGAGTATAAAGAAATGAAGGGAAGAAATATAGTCAAGTGTGTGTAGGGGGGAGGGAAAATGAGAAGGGGCAGGAGACAAGAGTCCTTAGATACATCGGTGGTGTTAAAGAATGATAGGGTGAAGTATCTAAATCACAGAGTTTACACTTAAATCATGAGACCCAGGCTTTAATAATTGAATTAAAATATGTGTTTGTAAGATGGCAGGCTTGGAGTTGAGAGAGTGGAAGGAATCTGGGATTAGTGGTGGAGGAAAATTGACACTGGTGGTGGGATTGGTGCTGGAATATTGTATGTCTAAAGCTCAACTCTGAATAACATTGTAAATCACAGTGCTTTGATAAAATATTAAAAAATTATCTGTCAGTCCTCAAAGATTTTATATTTTACATGAAGACAGTACAGTGAAAATAGAGGCTTATTATCAAGATGTATAGAAGTCAAGTTTGATTTCCAAAAACCAATCAAAACTTCAAATTGATTGAGATTTATCATACACCCAAGATTAGATAATTTTAATTTTGTGCTTAATGTTCCAGTGGATTTTAGATACCTTTCAACCAGAAGCATGGAAAGGTATTTTCTATCTTAAAAAGATATTTTAATTATTTGGTGGGAAAATAATAGTTTAAATTTTTCAAAATATATATTTGATTTCTTGGCTAGCTCTAGCAGTTCTTAAAACTTCCTCTATCCCTTTTCCTGCTGGTTCTCAGGAAACCTCATGTACTGTTTGGGACTAAATCTAGGTCAGCCACATGCAAAGGAATTTCCTTACACACTGAACCATTTCTGACCTCCTCAAGTACATATTTTAACAGAAAGATGAGAACTATATTGTAGGTCTAAAACTTAATTGAATAACTTTGTAAATCGTGATACTCTAGAGATACTAAAATAAATAGAACTTGAAAATTTTAGAGGCCTGAGGAATGCATAATCATGAATTTTATTTTATTCTACTTTTATTGAATCACCGTAAGGTACAGTTACAAGATTCATGTTTGAGTTGCAATCATACAATGTTCAAACACCCATCCCTCCACCAGTGCACATTTCCCACCACCAATCTCCCCAGTATACCCTCCTTTCCCACCCTCCCCCTGTCTCCCTGGCAGAAAATTTCCTCCATACTCTCTGCTTTTGGGCATTAAGGTTTGCAATACAGATACTGAGAGGCCATCATTTGGTCCTTTACTTACTTTCAGCACACGCCTCCCATCCAGAGTGATCCCTCCAGCCATCATTGTCTTAATGATCCCTTATCTATTCCAGCTGCCTTATTCCCCCCCCCCCCCCCCCCCCACTTCATGAGTCAGGCTTCTAACTATAGAGTAATCTTCCTGGCCCTTGTGTCTACTGTCTTAAGGTGTCAGCCTCATGTTATTTTATACTCCACAAATGAGTGCAGTCTTTCTATGTCTGTCCCTGTCTTTCTGACTCATTTCACTTAACGTGATACTCTCCTTATCTATCCACTTATAAGCAAATTTCATTACTTCATCTCTCCAAACACCTGCATAGTATTCCATTGTGTAGGTGTACCAAAGCTCCTTTAACCAGTCATCTGTTCTAGGGCACTTGGGTTGTTTCCAGATTTTGGCTATTGTGAACAGTGCTGCAATGAACATACAGGTATAGATGTCATTTCTACTGTGCTTTTTTGCATCCACAGGATATATTCCCAGAAGTGGTATTGTGGGGTTCTATGGAAGCTCAATTTCTCATTTTTGAAGGGCTGTTCATATTGTTTTCCAGGAAGGCTGGACTAGTGGGCATTCCCACCAACAGTGAAAGAGCATCCCTTTTCTCCCACTCCATGCCAGCCCTGGTTACTTTTGTTCTTTTGAATGTGTGCCAGTCTCTGTGGTGTGAGATGATATCTCGTTGTTATTTTGATATGCATCTTCCTGATGATTAGCAATGTGGACAACATGAATTGTTTAAAGTATTTTACTTTCCTTAAGAAGTACCTAATTACAAATTTGATATAAATAATTTAATTTATAGGTCAAGAAAATTTCTAAAAATATGAATATCTAAAATCTCCACAGCCTGATTTTTAAATGAAAAGATGATGAAAAGATGATTATAATTATAAATAAGTAGATTACAAGACCATTTTTCTCCAATAACATGATTATGTTGCCTCATTAATGTATGATTTTATGGTTCATTTGAATGCATTTGATGCGTTCATTTTTGAATTTAATACAATTGAAAATAAATACACAATAAGGTAATCAGTACAGGATAAGGTAATAGGCTAATAAAAACAATGTACTTCCCAAACTGAGAAAATTCTCAAACTTAGAAAGTAAAGTGATATTTCAATGTTCTTATTAGGTTATTCTATGGCACACTATTTATAACTTTCAAAGATTATAATGTTTTATTGCTCAAGAAGTGACTTAGTTGGCAAAATTCTGACCTAATTCTCAACATTATGAATAGTTTAATCCTTTACCACACCTATGATTTCCAGGAAAATAAACAAAAATCAAAGGTTTTAAAAATCACATATGGGATACTTATTTAAATTGATGACTTCTATGAGGTAAATTTAATAAAGCATTGTAGCTCAACCAAATCACTTGACTGCTCCAAATGGCACAATTTTAACAAGTAAATTTTAGTTATTTGCAGTACAAAAATGGGAACAATTCAAAATGGATTAAAACTTGAATGTAATGTATTGATATATACTATAACCCAAAGCAGTGTTCACAATGTACCAAATATATTGATCACTTTGTTTTAAGAAAGCAAAGTACGTACAACACAAATTCAATTTTATTCTTTTCAAAGAAGACTTTCACTTATATTTTTATTATACGTTATGTAATGGCTATTAATAATATAAAACATATTAACTGCAAATACTTTGAAATTTTCAATTACAATAAGTGGTTTTATATTTTCATTCAAGTCTTTGTTTTATTAATAATGCTTTCTTCAGCGATTATCACTTTTGAATTGTATAAAAAATTTTATTCAGAGTACAATTTTAGAATATAGATTTAACTTTGGAAGGAAGTAAGGTTCAGATCATTCTTAATTCTGAGTTGATTGCCAAATAAAATTCAGTGCTTGTGAATGAACTCGTCTCTTTTTCAGTGATTCATATGCATGATAATGAATAATAATCATTGCAGATAATTTGTTGAGCTATGTCTATGTTGAGCATGTATGAACAATGGGGACAGAAATCAGAAGGCTGGAATCAGAGAAACATGCTACTTAAAAACAAATTTTTTCAGATGACAAAAATAGGAAAGATGAGAATATAAATATGTTCATATCATTAAATTTCAGAAGCTAAACTTTTATAATTTCATACAACTAGACTAAAATATTGAAACAGAACCATGCTGCATAATATTGACTGAAAATAATAAAGTATTCAAGAGTGTCTAGTATAGAAAATTCCTACTGACAAGGATAAAACTGTAAGTGTGAGTCTAGTTCTTGCTGTTCTGTTGTTTGGATTCCCTGGCAAAAGAACATAAAATTTGGGAGTCCATGTAGAACAGTACCATAATTAGAAAAATAAGCATGAACATAGCATGAACAAAGCACCTCAAAAATATTGAGGTTGAGACATAATACAGTACACTTGCTTTGCTGCATCAAACCTGGACTCGACCCCTGACACCACATATGTTCCCTCAAGTGCTGCCAGAAGTGATCACTGAGCACAAAACAAAGTGTAAACCATTTGCACAGGAAGGTGTTACTCCAAAGAAAACCAACCAAACCAATAAAAGTGTGCAACCCCTGGGAAGCAGCACAAATAGGAGTTTTACCCCAGCAAGTATGATTATGATCATCATAAAGATCTCCAGTGGGTGCTACCATCATAAAGTGCATGAGTCACTGTCACTGTCCTCCCATTGTTCTTTGATTTTGTTCGAGCAGGCCCACTAATGTCTCCATTGTGACAATTGTTACTGTGTTTGGCGTATCGAATATGTCACAGGGAGCTTGCCAGGCTTTGCCGAGCAGGCGAGATACTCTCGGTAGCTTGCCGGGCTCTCCGAGAGGGGCAGAGGAATCAAACTCAGGTCGGCCATGTTGGCTGTGTGCAAGGCAAATGCCCTACCACTGAGCTATCGCTCTAGCCCAAAGTGCATGATCACCACAGTGATAAGAATGAGGTTTCCTGGAAATATTGTGGAAGAACAATAGCTAAAATTGTGCAATACCTTTAGTGACTGAGTGTGCATATCAACTTCCCAGAAGTATGAATCCCAGAAACTCCATATGTGTGAGCACCATTCCCAAATGTCTATGTGACCCCTAGTCCTTTTAAACACAAAAACAATAAAGGGGAGTATAGAAGGTATTTTTTTAATGTGCCTAAAATAAGAGTAGTAGGAAAATTGTAGCAAAAAATAAAAGAAAGAAAGAACAGGACAATGAATGAAGGGCTGTAATGATAGTTCAGTGAGTACGCAAACCTTGCTTGCAGCCGACGTGGGTCCCATTGCAGGCATGACAGATGGTACACCAAGCCCCCTAGGAATCATCCCTGTGCACAGAATCAGGCGTAAGCCCTGAGCACCACTGGGTGAGCCAAAAGTAGATAATTAAAAAGGCATAGAGATAGCACCCCATGAGGCAACAAATCAATTGTAGTTCTAAATAAATACTAAACATTAAAATTATAGCCCTAACTAAACACTAAATAATTTTCATTTGGTAAGAAATCAATTGTTTATTAATTCAAAATGATTAAGAATTATTAGTAACTGGGTAATTCTTGTTACATGGTAAAAATATATTTTGACAGTCTGGAGAGAGACAGCACAGCATGTTAAGGAGCTTGCCTTACATGCAGTGAAATCTGGTTCAATCCTCAATACCACATGTGGTCTCCAAAGTGACTATTGAACAGCAATTAGAACTGTAGGGTATAAATCTAAACTTATATTACACTACATTATATTATGATTTTAGTGCTTTGAGCAGACATAAAATTATAATACTGAAACATGTATAGTTATGTAAATTATGAATCAATAAAATTTTACATTTTATATTAAGGATATATTAAAATTTCAACAATCTATTTTATTAAAATAATTATTGAAGAAATTATTTGAATGTGTTTTGCAACACATCTAGGTAACATGTTCCAAAAATTCTCAATATTAATAATGTTCAGGTCACTGTTGATACCTTTTTTCAGAAAGAGAAATAAAGTTTAAATTTTAAGAACTACTGCCTGTTTCTATAGGGTGTGACATTCAACCCCATGAAAACCTATAAATCATATAGCATTTTCCTTCATGAATACATATAACTTGGAATACTCAATCTGAAAATGTCAAGCATATATTCTATTGCAAATACCAACTGCTGTACATAATTCCATATAGTTATTTTCTTTGAAATGTAAAGTTGTCATTCATGTGTTCCATTTAAAGAATAGACATTAGGGCCCGATATAGATGTCAATATGCTGAATGTGTGTTTTGCATTTCGGAAACCCAATTTTAATTCCTTGCTCAGTCCCTTCAGCAATCTCTTGGCAGCATCCTGCAAGCACTATCAGGAGTAGTCCACCAGAATTGTTAGGTGTAGGCCAGAAAAACAACAAGCCAAATAAAAAGCATTTGATATGGCTATATCACATTGCTTTCCAATACAAGATCTTCATTAATTATGAATTCTGTCACTGTCACTGTCACTGTCAATGTCCTCCTGTTGTTCATCGATTTGCTCGAGTGGGCCCAGTAACATTGTGAGACTTGTTACTGTGCTTGGCATATCAAATACATCACGGGTAGCCATATGGGCAAGATACTTAAATAGCTTGCTGGGCAATCTGAGAGGGGCGGAGGAATTGAACTCGGGTTGGCCATCTTGGCTGAGAGCAAGGCAAATGCCCTACCCGCTGTGCTATCAGTCCGGCCCCAATTATAAATTCTATAATACTAAATAAAAGAAAGAAGACTCCCTCTCAGCCCTGTTCACAAGTAGCCATGAGGATGCTCCTTGATCTTGTTTAACCCTTGGTCCCACTCTCCTGACCATGGTCTGCATCTACCTATTTCTCTCCCCACGCCGGTCACAGCTGAGTCCCTGAGCACTTCTGTCTCACTTTCTTATTCATGAACACTGGCCCACCTTCTCAATGCTCACTTCCACTTTCTTTCTACCCTACCCTGGTTATAGGGCAGTGCTGCTAGCTCTACCTGATCTTTAGTGCTACTGGCTCTACCTGATCTTTCCTCATATCAATTCCACACCATGGATACACCTTTACTTGAATCAAGATGCTTGCCTCTTGATTTCTTGCACTCTTCCCACACTCTTCCCATTTCTTGCACACTTTTCCCTGACTGTAAGCCCTCAATGATTTCTGACCCCCCATAAGTATGTCAGTTTAAAAATTTATTTTAGCTCTGCCCACAATGTTTCTAAACAGAAATTCTTATGTGGGAGGAGCAGAGCAGTTGTTGCTCAAAATCAGTAGTTTAGAAAAAGCAAATTAGCCTGATATTGTGAACAGGACTACAAGATCACCTGCTTCTCAGAGTTATACTTGAAGCACCTATAAAGCATGAGAAATAATCGAAAAACAATAGAGTTTGGATATTTTATCTGACAAAAACAGAATTCCAAGTATCTTTACATAAGTTCTCACTTTTAACACTAAGGATGACCTAAGTTCAACAGTGCTTTTAATGTTCACTGAACTAAAGAAATCATTGGAAGAAATAATATAGTTAAAAAAGAGAAAAAAATTGAAATTGATTGAAAATAAACTTAAGAAAAAATTTCCTTTAAAGAGGAACAATCTCTGAATTACAGGAATTTTATAAAAAAAGATGAAATATAAAGAACAACTGATTGACAAGATAATAACTGAGAATTACCAAATATGAGGAGAGATATGTGTACACTTATCCAAGAGGCTCAAACTGTTAAAAAAATAAATTGTAAAGGATCACTACCAAGATATACTATAATTAAAATAACAATAACCAAAGAGAAAGATAGTAGACTCTCAATAGAGAGGGAGTAAATAAAAGAAAAGCTTCTAAACAATTAGAAAAGAGAACAACAACTTTTCCAAATGAAATTTTACATTAAAAAAATCAATGATTCATTCAAATTACTAAATGAAAGAAAATTTACTAAAACAACTTCTATTATGGAAGAATATTATTCAGATATGAAGGAAAAATAAAAACATTTGTAGGCAAGAACAAAGCTAAACTTCTGTTGCATATAAATCAGTTTTGCAAAGAATACTTGGATGTCATCTTACAAAACCCAAAAGTTTAATGTCAAAAATGCAATGAATCCTCATAGGAAAATTACAACAAACTGCTTCACATCAATAATTTTTCCAAATGTTATTACACTGAACTCTCAGATCAAAAAACAGTAGTTTGATGCATCTGAAAGCAAAACTCAACTTTCTGCTTCTGATTATAAAAACTACTTGAGTTCACATGATACTCAGAAGCTGAGAAAGAAAGGGTAGAAAACAATTATTTTCATTACTAGAAAACTCTTAACATGTTGTGAGGTGCAGGAACAATTCCTTTCAAATTCTAAATGTTAAAAGTATTATAGCCACATTGCTAAAGTAAAATTTTGAAAACTTAAAATATCAGCCAGGAGCAGGCATGCTTGTTTGACATGTAAATTTGGCCATACTGTCAAACTAAAGAGTATGCTAATGAAAAAATATATGAGATGGATATTGCATATTGGTTAAGAGACTGATAGATCAAGAAAGTTCAAAACTTATCAACATACATTTACTCAATGAAGGAGGAAATATAATTTAAAAAGAAGATAAATATCAGTGTCAATAAATATCAGAGGGAAACTGAAACCTCGCTCACATCATTAAGCAGGTTAATCTGAGAGAATCTCAGTAACAAAGCAAGAGTCTTAAAAAAGTAATTGGAAGGATTTTGATTAGGATATATAGCATAACCCTTAACCCACATAAAGCTGGTTTCATACTCTTTTCTATTGTATATGGAAAATTATTTGGAATTTTTTTTCCGGGGGTGGATGAGAGATGCCAGAAATTAATCTGGCAGTGCTCAGGGGACCACATGGGATGCCAGGGATTGAAATTGGGAAGGTCCTCTGTACTATCACTCTGACGCAGCATATGGATTATTCTATAAGATAGACTGCATGCTTGGAAATAATTTGAATTGACATAAAATTGTAAATACAAAGGTCATATTAAGTGACTTCAGATGCCATAAAGATATCTTCTCAAATTGTTCCATGAAGGTAGAGATTAACCATAGAACATTGGTAAAAACTCCATCATTTAGAAACTAAAAACATACTTTTTAATAACTATTAAGTATACTATGCAACTTTTAGAAAAAATGAAGTCATGAAATTTTCATATAGGTGGATCAACATGGAGAGTATCATGTTAAGTGAAATGAATCAGAAAGAGAGGGACAAATATAGAAATATTTGTGGAATATAAAGTAACAGAATGGGAGACTAATACCCAAGAATAGTAGAGATAACTACCAGAAGGATCACTTCACAGCTTAGAAGCTTGCCTCATATGCTGGGAGCTCAGAGCAGCTCAGATAGAGAAGGGACCCCCAAGTAAAGAGTACTAGAAGGACCCACTCAGGATGGGAGATGCAGGCTGAAAATAGACTATAGACCAAACATGATGGTCACTTGATACCTGTATTGCAAACCACAACACCCCAAAATAGAGAGAGAGCAAGAGAGAATTCCCTGCCACAGAGGTGGCATAGGGTGGAGGGGATAGGGTGGGGGTGGTGGGAGGAATGCTGGGACCATTGGTGGTGGGCAATGGGCACTGGTGGAGGGATGAATACTTGATCATTATATGGCTGAAATGCAAACAGAAAAGTCTGTACACCTGTAACTGTATCTCATGGTGATTCAGGGATAAAAAAAAAAGCTGGGAACAAATAAGAAATAAAAAGTTTCCACAAATTGTACTAGAATGAAGAAACAAAATATCAAGACCTATGAGAAACATCAAACATTACTAAAGAAGCTCAAAGAAATACAGGCTTCTCTCAGTAAAGAAGGTAAACTCAAGCCAATGATCAGCTTGAGAGACTAGAAGAAGAACAATAAACAAACCCACAGTGGGAAGAAGTGAATAATAAAAATTGGAGTAGAACAAAATAATATAGAAATCAAGAAAATATAACAAAGAGTCAGAGATATCACAAGGTAGTTTTTCAAAAGAATAAACAAGATTAACAAACCTAAGCTAGACTAAAAATAGAGAAACTCAGATATATATATATATATATATATATATATATATATATATATATCAGATCATGGACTTAAGATAAGAAGTTATAACAGACAGTAGAAAAACAATAGAATAGTAATAATTAGAAATATAATATTGCACTGAGCTTGATCTAGAAGAATTTGCTAATTTTTTAAAAAAAATATAAGCTACCAGTGGGTATGGTGCCACCAGCAGGTCAATCTATACCTGTGAGGCGAGTGTATCAGCAGCCTGATGACGCCTTCAGACTTCCAGATACCCTAAAATTGCTGCTGTGCCTTTGGCCAGACCCCAAAAACTTGGGGAAAAGTTTACCAAAAAAGTAAATGACCAAAAGTTTGGTATGTGGGAGACACACCCACAAACCACCTCCGCCTCAGCTATATACTTGGAGGCACGGCCTCTCTGGTTCCTGATTGAACTGCTTAATGGCCACGATCCCAGAGACTCAGAAACAAATCGCAAAACCCAACGGCTTTTGGCAGAAATGCATCCGGTCCCTGTAGTAGGTTTCTGGCATCGGGTCACCCCAGGTGGGAATAGCTTTCGTGCCTTGGCCTGTTCCCCCTTTCAGCCCAGTGGCCATCATCCTCTAGAGGCCACTGGACAGTCAGATTTGGGCCCACAGTGATGAGACATCTGGGGCCTCATGGGATGGGGGTGGAGCTGGCCCTTTCCTCCCCACCCCAATGAGACCCTGACTCACCACTCACGAATGGCCTCTCTGGCTCCGGATCAAGCTGCTTCATGGCCATGATCCCAGAGACTCAGAAACAAATCTTGGGGGTGGAGAATGGGCACTGGTGAAGGTACCGGTGTTTCATTGTATGAGCGAGACTTAAACTGGAAAGCTTTGTAACTGCTCTCATGGTGATTCAATAAATAAAATTATATAAAATGAAAAAAATAGTAAGGTGGAGTTCAATCAATTCAATCAGCTAATCAGTAGCTGAATAAATAGCAGTACTCCTACATAAAAAAATATGTTACTAAATTTAATAAGAAAACATTAAGCCTATAAGAAAAAGTAAGTAATAATAATGAAAAAATTCCCAAGAGAAAAATCCCAGAACCATATGTTTGTAATAGTGAGTTTACCTAATACTTCAAAAGATACTGCTATTTGTCCACAAACTATTTCCAAATATCTGAGAAACAGAATTTTTTTCAAATAGATTGCATTAACCCAGCATTATCCTAAGATAAAACACAAAAAGTAAAGGTAAAGGTAAAGGTAAACGTGTAAGGCGAACACCCTACCCGCTGTGCTATCGCTCCAGCCCTATTGAAAAAAAAGCAAACTAAAAACAAATGTCTCAGATAAATACTGATGCCAGTGTCAAAAATGGCATGATGTGATCGATGCCTTCTTGTCTCCGTCAGATCAATGATGTAGTACTTGATCTTCTGCGCTTGTACCATCAGGTCCTTGATGGATGCTTAATAATCCAGCATATGTGTGTTGAAAGTACAGACAGTCATTTTAGTCCTTCTTCATTTTGGCAGACTAGTTTGGCCCCGAGATTTTTATCAGCCTCTACTTGTTCATCTTTCTCAACACTGCTGTGTTGGGGGCTCTTTCTGGGTCAGAGGGAATGAGGCCCATTGTTTTTACTGTTCCTCAGAGCATGCGACAATAGAGGCGTCGGTGGTGTTGGTGTCCTTGTCAACACAAACTTGGCCACGAGCATTGATTCATTTGAATGTCTAACAACCCGAATGGGATGATTACGCTTGAATAGATGTGGCTCACTGCTGGCAGGTTCTATTTTCGTGGTCTATGTACCAACTTCCAACTATGAAGAAGAAGAAATTGAGAAGTTCTCCATGGAGTTGGAGAGGTTCTGTAAAGAAGGCCATACCTCCTAGAAGATCATTGTTAGTTATTTTAATGCCAAGATAGGACCAAGAGGGTTGCCAAAAGAACTCCACATCGGGACCCATGGCCTAGAATGGAATGAACAGGGTGAGAGACTATCTGAGTTCATCATGTCGATCAACTACAAGACCAAGATAACTGCCCTCTGACGTCCTGATGTATCTATCACATCTTCCAGAAGAGCAATGGAGAAGATTATCCACAACTTCTACTCAGATCTCTTGATATCCAGGTCTACCTGCCCACATAGCAAATTCTGCAGGATGGATATGTGTTCCCAACATGCTCCCTTCCAAAATCCAACACACCATTTTGTCGATAAAGAAGCAAACAACACCTGGCCGAAACAAGGTCAGACCCGAACACCTGAAGAATCTGCTGCCAGTATTCTTCAATACACTGGTTTGACTCTTCACATGCTACCTGTCTGAATGCAAGTTTCCACCCCAGTGGAAAACCAGAAGGACCGTTCTGTTGTACAAAAGCTCACATGGCCACCCACCTACGAGATGGTCAATCTTCTTCGTCAAAATCCCGAAGAAATGGTTTGAGGCTCTTCGTGTTCCTGGAGCGAACAGATGCTATTGGGCTACACTAGCACGTGACAGACATGAATGGAGATGTTACTGGTGCCTGTATTATTCGTTGAAGAAAATCAACGAATAATGGGATGACAAGTGATACAAGTGATACAAATACTGATGCAAAAAATCCTAAACACAATCTTAAAGAACTGAAAAAAAAAACCACTAGATAGTAGCAGGTTCTAACACCCTCTAAAAAACAATTAATTCTTGAGACATAAAAAATAATTCCACACCCTCCTGCCCACACAGATATATCATATATGTATAAATATATTTATATATATTTATATATCATATTAACAAAAGAAAATATTAAAACTATAAAACTAACATTCAGATCAACTGAAAAAATAAAAACTTTATACAATATTTAAAAGATGCATGATAAAAATCACTCAATAGAACAGGAATATAAAGAATTTACTTAAAGATAACAGTGGCCAGACATTAAAACCCTACACCCAATATCATATTCAGTGGTGAGAAATTGAAAGTGACCTCTTGGTTCAGCATAAGACTGATATCCACAATCCGGTTTATTATTCGATACACAATTGGGAGATTTTTCCATAGAAATAGGTAAGACAAAGGAATCAAAGTGATTAAAATAGATAAAGATGACATAATGTGCATAATATGTATAGCAGAAAACCCTGAAAATGTCTGATAAAATTCAGTTCAGTGGTTTTCTAAGCAGTTATGAGAGCAAACACCCTCCACCCATGAACTACTCTGTGAGAAGAAACTTTCTAGTGGTGGCACTGAGTAAAAGCCTTCCTGATGTCAGTGGGCCCCACAGGTGGCTTATGTGAAGCAGGCAGGAGAAAAACAGTCATTTTCTCCCCGTCCGCCTCTGCCATCCAGGACCTAGGGTTACTGGGTTCTTGTCTGGCCTCGCAGAAAAGAATTTCAGGAGTAGACTAGCAGTGAAATTACAGTTCTTATTTGGAGGTTTTGAAGGGAAGGAGGGAGAGAAAGTGGAATAATGAAGAGTATCTTGACCAAGAGAAAACCTGGGCTTCTCCAAGGGTGGAGAGAGCACCTACACACATCCAGCATTAGACATGAAAGCACAAATTCACACATCTCAAGAGGGGAGATGAGGGTGACACATGTCCTCAGGCACCTCATGTGCTCGGCTATGTGGGTGAAAGCAGCACATGGGCTCTGGGCAGCATATGCAAGCCCTTCCTTTGTTCAAGGTGGCCTTTATAGGTTTTCTCCAACCTGCCCCCAAGTAGGGTTTCTACCTAGGTCAAAGTTCTTTGCTAAGGAGGTTACAGGGTGGGGTGTGTTGAGGGGAAGAGGGAAGAGGGGGCACTGGGAGTAGTGATGGTCTTTGCAATTCCTTTCCTGGGCTTTTGTTTCTGCTGGAGCTTCTCTGGGTCTGTTGCTGACAACAGGTCAGGGTCTTATCAGGCCTTGGTTACTGTTTTTCTACAAGATTGGCTTTCACAACTTCAGAGCTATTACTTCCTAGGAAAACTACTGCCATCTTCTGCGGAGGGGGCCTTCCGTACTTGCCTACCTGCTTACATCATTTCTGCAGGAATTATCCTACAAGCTAGTGAGCAAGTCAGAAGCAGAATTCTAATATATACTCTGTGATTCACCCTGAGCTCTGCTAAAGCTTGACTCCTCCCACTGCCCACAAGTGGTGGGCATGATTTTCCTAGCATTTCCTAGCATCTCACCAGGGCAGCATCACTACTCCCATCACCAATAATCCATTAGCCCCTTCTCCCATTAACACTCCCTCCAAAACTACAAAATGTTAGGTCACAGATCAAGATCTCCCTCTAACGACAAAGAGACTCCAGAGACTGCAAAAAGCAAGCAGGTTTTTGTGAGGGACAGGCCCAAAATGGACTTACCACCAGAATTAATTTTCTTAGCTTAGCTTAATAGGAAACTGCATTGCAAAATAACTTATTTTTCAAAGAACAGGTCTAGATAAGCTTTTTCAGATCTGCTTTATAGGAGCCTGCACTGCAAAATAACTGGTTTTTCTGCCCCTGAGCAAGGAATTCAGATACAGGTACTCGAAGGGTGGGGGTCAGACCAGATAACCGGATGTCTCTCACAGGACCCATGTTGCAAGACCCA
This sequence comes from Sorex fumeus, assembly GCF_029834395.1. Classification (NCBI taxonomy): domain Eukaryota; kingdom Metazoa; phylum Chordata; class Mammalia; order Eulipotyphla; family Soricidae; genus Sorex; species Sorex fumeus. The sequence goes on from NW_026606185.1 coordinate 11,667,935, forward strand.
GGACTGCGTTAAAAACCTGTCAGTTCCTAAGAACCGACGCAAAATGCTGATCTTTAAACTATAGGCTAAGAAGTGATGTACCCTTAATTGGATTGGTTAAGAAAGCATATGTTGTTACAAATCTATTGGCTATGAAATGCGTGGGCTTTGCTGTAACGGCCAGTGAAGGCCTATATAAGATCCCCTTTGAAGAAATTCGGGGTCTTGCCTCACCTAACTGACCTGCGTGTCTGTGTAGGCGGCTTGACCCTGGCTAGCCAGTCTTACAATAAACCTTGCTTGCTGTTTGCAGTCTCTGGAGTCTCTTTGTCGTTAAAGGGAGATCATGATCCGCGCCCTAACAGTTTTATTGTAAACTGGATAGCCAGGGTACAACCACCTACACAGACACGCAGGTCCAGCAGGTTGGGTAAAGACCCCAAGCATCTCCAAAGGAGATCATATACAGGCCTTCACTGACTGTTACAGCTGAGCCTGCACATTTCATAGCCAATAGATTTGTAATATCAGATACTTTCCTAACCAATCCAATTAAGGGTACATCACTTCTTAGCCTGTAGTTTAAAGATCAGCATTTGTGTCAGTGCTAGGAACGTCCTGGTTTTTAGGGCAGTCCTGAGTCTTGTGACTTGTGAGAGACATCTGGTTATCTGGTCTGACCTCTCCCCCTTTCTTGTGACTTGCAACTCAGGGCACCTGTATCTGAATTCCTTGCTCAGGGACAGAAAAACCAGTTATTTTGCAATGCGGTTTCCTGTTAAGCTAAGCTAAATTAATTCTGGTGGTCCATTTTGGGCCTGTCCCTCACAAAAAGTAGATGTGAGCACAAGAAACCATACAACTTTAACCAAGAGATAGCTCTATGTTCAAGACAAAGAGTGCATTCCCCGAATTCACCCATGAGGTTCTACTCAATTACAAAGGAATGACAAATTGGAAGGGAAAATCTTTGCAAGGGAAAGCAGAGAACACCTACCACTGAATGCACATTGACAGTGAGAGAAGCTGGGGGTGGGGACAGAGGTGACACTGACAGTATATTTGAAAAAATCACCTCCTGACTACCAATGGTGCCATAAGAAAATAGTGCAGAACCTCACCACAAGAAGCAGATGAAGATAAGACCCCTAAAGACTTAACAAGAAATACCCACTTAAAAAGACTGATAAATAATTTAGAGAGAAATTGGAGGGAATTATTAATTAGCTCAAAGAAAGAGGGGAATGGATATTTAATAAAACACAGGAGGATTTGAGAGCAGAGATAAGAAAATTAAGAGCAGAAATGTCATTAATAAATAATTTGATAAAATAAAAGAAAGAAATTAATGGATGCCCTCAATAGAGTAACAGCAGCCAAAACAATATCATGGAACTTGAAGATGAGAGGCAGAAAACCTCCAGGGCATGGAAGAGGATGGAAAGAAACATCAAAATCAATCAGTGGCAGGCAAGAGAAGTAAGGCATGAATTTAAGAAGAACAAGATAAGAATCACTTGAGTCTCAGAGGGAAATGAAGGCAACTCCAATGAGGAAGTAACAGTCAAACCCATCATTGTTGAAAAGATCCCAGAAGGATATTGCAGTCATCCAAATCCAGGAATCATAAAGGATAGCAGCCAAAAGAGGCCTAATGAAAAGAATCCCAAGCCATGTTATAATCAGAATGAGAAAAACCAGAGATAGAATACTGAAAGCAGCAAGATCAAAGAGGGAAGTTACATGCAAAGGAGCAACACTTAGATTTACAATAGTCCTATTTAATGATACCCTCTGGGCCCAAGATCAATGATGGGTATAGTAAAATACAAACACACAAAGAGATATAAAATGAAGGCTTCACAAAAATACATTACGCAGCCAGACTCTCATTCAGATTTAAAGGAATGATAAGCTATTTCTCAGATCATAGCTCAAAAACTTCATAGACTTAAAACCAATTTTGAAAGAACTGGTAGAGGGTATAGTCAACATGAGTGAATAAAGTGAAGGGATGGTACACTAGCTAAAGGACAGGTGCTGGAACATTATATGACTGAAAATAAACCATAAACAGCTTTGCAACTATCTCACACTGATTCAATAAAAAAAGAAAAAAATTCAAAATATTTTTTTTAAAGAAAGAAATAAGAATTGAAGGGAGTACTTTAAGGTAAGACAACCTCAAAGCCCACCAAATCTCTACAGAAAGATGGCACGAAACTCCATGACAGTAATTTTTCTCAATGTTAATGGTTTAAATACACCAAATGAGAGAATTTGGAGAAGCAAATGGAGGAGCAAAACGGACTTAAAAAATTGGAATCCAACATTAGGCTGCCTAAAGCAACAGATTTGAGTCCTGAGAGCAAACACAGACTCAAAGTCAAAGGCTGGAAAATAATTCTTCAAGCAAGGCACTCCTTCATAAAGGCCAGGATGGTCATAACAGTCTCTGGAGGTAAAGATTTCAAGCTTATAAAGTTATGAGACAGTGAGGGTCATTTGGTAATAATGTATATATCGAATACTATGTAAAATAAACACTCCTAAACATAGGTGTATCCAATAAGAGACCAACAAAATATTTAAAACAACTATGATAGATATCAAGGAGGAGGACTTGATAGCAACACAAATGTAGTTGAAGACTTCAACATCACTTTGTCACCTCTGATAGATAATGAGACTAAAGCTCAATGAGCATATACTTGCTTTGAATAAAGAAATAGAACAGAGGGGGATAGAAGTATATTCAGGGCATTTCATCCACCAATAGTCAAAAACAAATTCTTCTACAGTGTGAACTGGAAATTATCAAAGTTGGCCACATTCTGGGTATAAACCAAAATTATAAAATCATAAAATCAAATGGATAAAAATTGTATTTACTATGTCTCCAGACCATGAGGTACTGAAAATAGAAGTTAATAACACAAAGAAATAGAGAATCAAATCAAACACTTGGAGATTAAACAGTTCACTAAAGTACATCCAGAGGGTCAGAGAAGAACCAAATTGGAAATCAAGAGGTTCCTAGAAATAAACAAGAATGAGGACACAAGCTACCTGAACTTGTGGAACACAACAAAACAAATGATTATCTCTCACGCATTTATCAGGAAGGTAAAGGACCCTGATTTCAGAACTTAAGATTTTGGAAAATGACAAAAATAAAAGCAAAAACCAGCCAAAAGGAAGGAAATAATAAAAATTCGAGTACAAAATGATGAGAGGGAGTCCCCCCAAAATAATCAGAAATGTCAATGAAACAAAGAGCTGGTACTTAGAAAAAATAAGTAAGATCTACATAACAACAAGGGGGGAGAGAGAGAGAGAGAGAGAGAGAGAGAGAGAGAGAGAGAGAGAGAGAGAGAGGAGAGAGAGAGCCTTAATAAACTGTATAAGAAATGAATGGGGAATGTTAAAACAGAAACCACAGAATTAAAAAAATCATTAGAAATTACTTTGAGAATCTTTGTGCCACGAAACAGTCATGCCTAGACAAAATATATAAATTCCCAGATTCCTACAACCTCTAACTTTGTGTCAAAAAGATTTGGAATATCTTTTATATCACTATCTAACAAATTAAAATTACAATCAAAAATCTTCCCCAAAACAAAAACCCAATCCTACATTGTTTAACTAGTGAATTCATTTGTAAGGTCCCTTGGGACCCCAAGGGAGATTCCAGAGCTGAACTCTGCTAATTACTAACTCTCCCTTTCCTGCCCCCTCCCTAGTAGAGCTTTAGTGTGAAATCATTCCTGGGCCCTTCCTTATTGGGACATAAATTCTGAAATCATTTGTTGACCCTTCCTTGCTTGGATGTAAATTCTGAAACCATTTGTTGACTCTTCCCTGTTGGGATGTAAATTCTGGCCCTTCCTTATCTGTTACCTCTGTTAGGAACTTTTCCCTTATCTGCCTCCACTGGAATGCAGGAGCCATGAGCTGAGAATCAAAGGGAGCCAGGTAAACATAGAAGATAACCAAATGTCTGAGTTACCAGACACCCACTAGCCACAATGCCTAGGTACATAAATGCTGATCTTTGAATCTATAGGCTAAGGAGTGATGTACTTATAAATGGATTGGTTAAGAAAGTATACGTTGTTATAAATCTATTGGCTATGAAATGCACGGGCTCTGCTGTAATGCTGTAACGGCCAGTGAAGGCCTATATAAGATCCCCTTTGAAGAAGTGTGGGGTCTTGCCTGACAGCTTGACCGTGGCTAGCCAGTCTTACAATAAACCTTGCTTGCTGTTTGCAGTCTCTGGAGTCTCTTTGTCCTTAAAGGGAGATCACAATCAATGTCCTAACACATTCAAACCATTAAAGAGTACCTATAGAAAATCCTTTAAAGGCTTTTTAAAAATTTTTTTTCGCATCAATTAATATTTATTTACTTATTTTCTATTTTTTTATATGCATGATTTTTTTATTATTATTTTTAGTGAAACACCATGAGGTACAGTTGCAGATTTACAATTTTTGTGCTTGGGTTTCAATTATACAATGATCAAATACCCATCCCTCCACCAGTGCCCATTTTCCACCACCATGGATAATATCCCTCCCACCCCCATCCCTCCCATCTCACCCTGCCTCTGTGGCAGGTCAATCCCCTGTGTTTTCTCTCTCCTTTTGGGTGTTGTGGTCTGAAAAAGAGGCTTTGAGTGGCAAACATGTTCAGTCCATAGTCTACTTTCAACAAGCATCTCCCCTCCTGGGAGGATTCTCCAAACACCCTTTATTTGGTGCTCCCTTCTCTATCTGAGCTGCTCTTTCCCCTAGAATGCCCGGCTGGCCTCTAAGTTATGGAGTAATCCTCCTGGTGTTGATCTCAGCTATTCTTGGGTATTAATCTCATATTTTGTTTCTTTATATTCCCCAGATGAATGTGATCTTTCTATGTCTATCCCTCTCTTTCTGACTCATTTCGCTTAGCATGATACTTTCCATGTTGTACCACTTGTATATAAATTTCATGACTTCATCTTTTCTAACAGCTACATAGTACTCCATTGTGTAGATGTACCAAAGTTTCTTTAACCAGTCATCTGTTCTTGGGCATTCAGGTTTCTATTTTTAAAAAAAAAATATTAGTGAAACACCATGAGGTACAGTTGTAGACTTACAAATTTTGTTCTTGGGTTTCAGTTATAAAATGATCAAGTACCCATCCCTCCACCAGTGCCCATTCTCCACCACTACTGATCCCAGTATCTCTCCCATTCCCCCCATCCCCTTCGTCCCGCCCTTCCTCTGTGGCAGGGCTTTCTCTTTTTGGGTGCTGTGGTTTTCAATAGAGGCATGGATTGGCAATAATGTTCGGTCTATAGTCTACTTTCAACATGCATCTCCCGTCCTGAGAGGATCCTCCCAACACTCTTCACTTGGTGCTCCCTTCTCTATCTCAGCTGCCATTTCCCTAGAATGTGCATCTTGCCTTCAAACCATGAAGTGAACCTTCTGGTACTTATCTCGGCTATTCTTGGGTGTTAGGCATTCCCACCAGCAGTAAAGGAGGGTCCCTTTCTCGCCACATCCATGCCAGCACCGGTTGCTTTTGTTCTTGTGGATGTGGGCCAGTCTCTGTGGTGTGAAATTGTTGTTTTGATCTGCATCTCCCTGATGATTAATGATGTAGAGAATTTTCTCATGTGCCTTTTTGCCATTCTGATTGATTCTTTGAGAAAGCACCAGGAAGATTACTCCATAACTTAGAGGCCAGCCGGGTATCCTAGAGGAAAGGGCAGTTCAGATAGAGAAGGGAGCACCAAATAAAGGATGTTTGGAGGATCCTCCCAGGAGGGGAGATGCATGTCGAAAGTAGACTATGGACTGAACATGTTTGCCACTCAATGCCTCTTTTGCAGACCACAACACCCAAAAGGAGAGAGAGAACACAGGGGATTGCCCTGCCACAGAGACAGGGGGGATGGGGGGATGGGGGTGGGAGGGATATTATCCATGGTGGTGGAAAATGGGCACTGGTGGAGGGATGGGTATCTGATCATTGTATAATTGAAACCAAAGCACAAAAAATTGTAAATCTACAACTTTAAAAAAAAATAAAATAAAGGGGAAAAAAAAAGAAAAAAAAAGAAAAAAAAAAGATAGTCCCATCTGTCTATCTCTGTTTTCACTTGCTTGGCCGGTGGTGTGATATCTTTGAAGATACCATTAGCTTCAATGTAATGGAGTGTTTTCCCAACTTTGTCTTCAATGTATTGTATGGATTCCGGGCTGATGTTGAGGACTTTAGTCCATTTTGATCTTACTTTTCTACATGGTGATAGGCGGAGATTTGAGCCCATTTTTTTTTTTTTGCATGTAGCCATCCAGTTTTGCCAGTACAATTTGTTAAAGAGGCTTTCCTTGCTCCACTTCACATTTCTTGTCCCCTTATCAAAGACTACACGATCATATAGCTTTGGGGGAGATGTCACTATATTCAACCCTGTTCTATTGGTCTGCAGCTCTGCCTTTGTTTCAGTACCACGGTGTTTTAATTATTACTGCTGTGTAGTAGAGTTTGAAGTTAGGGAGGTTGATTTCTCCATTTTCTTTTTCCCAAGAATTGCTTTAGCTATTCATGAGGCCTTATTGTTCCACATGAATTTCAGGAGTGCTTGCTCCATTTCTTTGAAGAATGTCAAGGGTATCGTTATAGGGATTACATTTAATTTGTACAATGCTTTGGGAAGTATTGCCATTTTGACAATGTTAATTTTCCCAATCCATGAGCAGGAGATAGCTTTCCATTTCCTCTGTACTCTTTTATATACTGAAGTAGTGTTTTGTAATTTTCTTTGTACAGGTCCTTTACTTCCTTAGTTAAGCTAATTCCTAGGTAGTTGATTTTCTGGGGTACAATTATGAACAGGATTGTTTTTTTCATGTCACTTTCTTCTCTCTCACTATTTGTGTATAGGAAAGTCATGGACTTTTAGGTATTGATTTTACAGCGTGCAACTTTACTATACAAGTCTATTGTTTCTAGGAGTTTCTTGGTAGAGGTTTTAGGGTTCGCTAATTATAGTATATCATCTGCAAATAGTGAGACCTTGATTTCTTCCTGTTCTACATGGATGCCCTTACTATCTTTTTCTTGACTAATTGCTATTGCAAGTACTTCCAGTACAATATTGAACAGCAGTGGAGAGAGTGAGCATCCTTGTCTCATCCCTGATCTTAGGGGGAAGGACTCAGTTTTTCCCCAATGAGGATGATGCTTGTTGTAGGCTTCTGGTAGATGGCTTTCATTATATTGAGGAAAGTCCCCTCTATACCTATTTGGGTGAGGGTTTTCATCATAAACGGGTGCTGGATCTTGTCAAATGCTTTCTCTGCATCTATTAATTTGATTATATGGTGTTTTTCATTTCTTTTGTTGATATGATGGATTATGTTGATTGATTTCTGAATGTCAAACCATCCTTGCATCCTTGGGATGAATCCCAGTTGGTCATGGTGTATGATTTTTTGAGGAAGTTTTTGAATGCTGTTTGCTAGTATTTTGTTGAGAATCTTCACATCCGTGTTCATCAGGGATATCAGCCTGTGTCAGTCTGTAGTTTTCTTTTCTTGTGGTGTCTTTGTTTCCTTTTGGTATTAGAGAGATATGGGCTTCATAAATACTGTTTGGGAGAGTTTCTGTTTTTTCAATTTCCTGGAAAAGCTTGAGAAGAACTTGAAAAGGTCCTCTTTAAATGTTTGGAAAAATTCGCTAGTGAACCCATCTGGACCAGGGCTTTTGTTTTTGAGAAGACTTTTGACTACAGTCTCAATTTCCTTCATGTCTATTCAGGCAGTCTAGATCTTCATGATTCAGTTTTGGGATATTATAGAAATCCAGGAATTTATCCATTTCTTCTAGGTTCTCATGTTTTGTGGCATATAGACTTTCAAAAGTAGTCTTTGATGATCTTACAAATTTCTTTGCTTTGTGTTGTGATATCCCCCTTCTCATTTCTAATTTGGTATATTAGGGTTCTCTCTCTCTCTTTCTTTGTGAATCTTGCTAGTGTTTTATCTATTTTATTTTCTCGAAGAACCAGCTCTTGGTTTCATTGATCTTTTGGTTTTCATGTCGTTAATTTCTTCTCTAAGGTTTATGATCTCTTTCCTTCTGCCTGATTTGGGCTCCTTTTTTTGATCCTTCTCTAAGATCTTGAGTTGTGAAGTTAAGTTGTTTATGTATGCCCTTTCTTCCTTCCTGAGAAATGCTTGTAGAGCTAGAAATTTTCCCCTTAACACGGCTGCATCCCATAGGTTCTGGTAGCTCATGTCTTTCATTCTCATTTGTTTCCAGGTATCTTTTGATTTCGTTCTTGACTTCCTTTCTGACCCACTCAATTGTTTAATATTGAGTTTTTTTTTAATTTCCAGGTGTTTGATTTGGTTCTCTGTGTCTGTGTATGATTGATTCACTTCTATTCTCAGTGCATCATGGTCTGAAAAGATTGTTGATACTATTTCTATCTTCCTGATTCTATTGAGGTATGTTTTGTGTCCTAGCATATGGTCTAGTTTGTAAAATGTTCCATGTGCAGTGGTTAAGAACATGTATTCTTTATTTTGGTGATGTAAAGCCCTGTATAGGTCTATAAACCCTCTCTCTTCTATTTCTTTCTTCAAGTCAATGTTTCCTTGCTGACTTTTGTTCTTGTTGATCTATCCAGAGGTTATAAGGTGATGTTGAAGTTTTCAGCTACTATTGTGTTGCTAGCAATGTCCTCCTTAAAATCTGTTAGCAGTTGTTTTAAGTATTTAGCTGTTCTCTTATTAGGTGCTTATACATTTTAGAGTGTGATTTATTCCTGTTGTATGTATCCCTTGATGAATAGAAAATTATACATATTTGGTGATTAATTAATTTTATAAATATTATTTCGAGAAAAATACAGTTCCCTCATTGACTGAGTGAATCAGTCTGCTTTCAGTTTCATAAATTATCCCTGTAGTATTCCTCCTTGATTGTCACAATGAAAAAAATCATCATATTTACAACAGTGCAATAACAAAATTTTATTTCTGAAAAGTCTGAAAATTTTTAGACAAGGTCAGTTATTGCCAGAATTACTTTTATTATAATATATATATAGAAAATGAAATATCTTTTCAAAGTTTTTACCTTTACACAATTTTTTTAGAACAAGAGGAATATAATAACAAAAGAAAACAAATACTATTGGTTTTTCAAAATACTAAAAATTAACCTAATAACTTTTAGAAACACAAGTAAAATTATATCTTTCATGAATACTAAAGTAAAACTTGCTTTTTATAATAATATATGTAATTTTTTCCTAAAATAATGATCACTTACACATTTTAAATATATTAAGTTAGCTATTTGATATGCGGTAGACTTTACTCATAGACATGGGGCAATAATCTATGACACATCAATAAATAATACGGGTGTTTTCTTTATTTCTTACCAGCATACTGTTTGTGCATGTACATACATGTGTGCTTGGGTGTTTATATAAAATTACATTTAAATAGTAATGCAATGGAAGAAAATATGCTAAAGTTTCCTCATTGCATAATAAATAGTACAGACTAAATATTTGTCTAATGCAAGCATTTTACATTCAAAAAATTTCTTTTCATGACAGCATCCTTGAAATTTCCCTGGGTACAGACATTATGAACATAATACACTGGGCTTCCTCTTAGGTTAATTGACAAAGATAAGCTGTCTTAAATAGAGGGAAAAAAACCTAAGAAGACATATTAGATTCTGCTTGTATCACCTAAAATGTCAATTGGTTGTTGCTGAGCTCTCTGATTTTGCATTGCTATTCTTCTTCTGCATATGCTTTTCTATATTTTCTACATTACTTTTCTACAATTGCTTCCAACTGAACTCTCCCAGCAATATATATGTATATATATATTTCTTTAAATTTTATTTTAATTAAATTCAATGTATAAAAGAATTGATTTTTTATTGTTTAATAAATTTATTTTAATTAAATTAAACTGTAGCACTGTAGCACTGTCCTCCCATTGTTCATCTATTTGCTCGAGCAGGCCCAGTAACGTCTCCATTTTGAGACTTGTTGTTACTGTGTTTGGCATATTTAATACATCACGGAGAACTTGCCAGGCTTTGCCGTGGGGGCGAGATACTCTCGGTAGCTTGCCGGGTTCTCCATGAATGGCGGAGGAATCGAACCTGGCTTGGCCAGGTTGGCTGCGTGCAAGGCAAATGCCCTACTGCTCTGCTATCGCTCCAGCCCAAATTAAACTAAAAATGAAAATTTTTGTAGGATTCAGTTATTTATATAGTACAGAAAACAAACACATTCTATCTTGTCTACCTTGAAATTCACATATCTGTTTTGAAATATACCTTTCTTTGAAGAAAGTTGAATCTCTCCATTTCATTCTCAAGAGGCATGTAATAATGCAGTTCTGTTTATAGTTTTATTAGATCCATGGCTTGCAAGTCCCAAACTGATTCTCATTAATTTTCTGTATAACGGAATTTTAAATTCCCTTCAAGTCCCCTATAACTGTAAACAGGTTTTGAAGATAGTGTCTATGACCTGGTGACACAGTTCCCAAATTTTCTGAAACTGTGGTAGTAATAGAAAGTTGTCCTATCCTTTATGACCTCTTCTCTGCTATATCTTAAGACCTCGCATTATGTCCTCAAACTGAAAAACAACAAAATAAACAAACAAACAAAAAAACAGAGATTGTGCAGTTGGTTCCTACCTTCCTTTGTTTTTTATATTAAACATCTCTGTTTTATTTGTGCTTTGTCTTAGAGCAAATAGTTTGGGAACGTTTTACTCTTTTCTGTTGGTAATGTTCTTTTTTAAATTTCCAGTTGTGCAACATATAATTTATCTTCTTTTGTATCCTATCTCCTCTGTTATTAACACCCTCAGGTATCTTCACAGTATCTAGTGCACACCAGTACTGTCTCCATTCATTCCAGTCCTGAGATTTTAGCAGCCTCTCCTTATTCGTTATTCCCAACATACTGGAGGCTCTTTCAGGGTAGGGGAAATAAAGCCCTTATAGTTACTGCTTTTGGCATAGCAAATACATCACGGGGAGCTTGCCAGGCTGTGCTGTGAGGGCAGGATACTCTCGGTAGTTTGCTGGGCTCTCCGAGAGGGAAAGAGGCTTATATATGTGCAGGGGCAGGAATTACAGGCAGGAAATACAGGTATCTTACAAAATATATATTTACAGGTATCTCAGATATCTTACAAAATATTAAATTTACAAAAATCATAATTGTATAACATTATGCAATTATAAGACTTTTGAATAAGACATACCAAAACAAATAAGATATACTCAAAACAAAACAGAAAACAGACCCAGACTACACTTATGCCAATCTTTCAGAGTCTCCAGGAATATAAGCTTCTGCTTGTTGCAGAACCTGAAAGAGACAAAAGCAAATAGAATCCAACACCCTGAAAATCTATCAGAGAAAAGTACTAATCTCAGAGAGGAGAACAAATATTGGCATAGGTCAAGCTGATTCGACATGAGTTCACACACAAGACCCATCACCTCTGAAAAACCCAATGTAAATGGCTCACATGGATATTTATTTATTATAGGTATTCTCTGGCAATATTTGCCCAATTGCTTTCCACTCAAGTGAGCATTATTTATAATGAAATTCCTTTTTTTAACCAATATTCGAGTTTTTTTGTTGATTATTTTACAAATTAGTCTCTGAGTCTTGGTCGTTGATGGGATTACACGGTGCCAGGGGGTCAGGTGGTGGGTGTGACCCTCGCCTACTGGAATTTGGAGGATCTGGGTGGAGGATGCTCGACTCCAATCCGAGTAGGCTGGGAGATCTCGGCCCCGGAACCCGCGTGGATTTGTCCCTCTGCCAGTACCTTCAGGTGTGCGGGTTGAGCTTTCCTCCCCGCCCCGACCAGGGCTCCGGCAGCCGAAGACCTCCAGGACAAGCCACCATCATGCTGAGACCACTCTCCGCACACCTGAAGGTACTGGCAGAGGGACAAATCCACGCGGGTTCCGGGGCCGAGATCTCCCAGTCTACTCAGATTGGAAGTCGAGCATTCTCCACCCAGATCCTCCAAATTCCAGTAGGCGGGGGTCACACCCACCAACTGGCCCCCTGGCGCCGTGCAATCCCATCAACGGCCAAGACTCAGAGACTATAAAATCCAGCTCCCGGAACCGCACGGCTGCATTCGTGGCCGCGCGACATCTTATCAGGACATCTTTTATGACATCTTATCATCTCATTCCTACTTTGGACAAACTTGCAGGCTATCGAATGTAGCCTGCCCACAGGACAGAGTCTGGCAAACTCCCCGTGGCGTACCAAATATGCCAAATACCAGTAACAATGATGGGTCTCATTCTCCTAAAGAGCCTTGAATATAGTCTCAGGGTTAGGATGAAAGAAACGTTACTGGGGCCTGCTCGAGGCAATCGACGAATAACAGGATGATGAAATGAAATGAAATTTTACAAATAAATAAGAATTTAACATTGGACTGGGAGAGATTAACTGCCTACAAGAAGTCAAAATTTACCCAATCAAATTTTAAACTCTTAAGGCCTGCACCTCATACAGGAAGAAAGGGAGCCCATATTACAGTTCTATCAGAGTTAATCAAATCCTTACCATACCTCTTTAAGTCATTAGAACACTCAAATTGGTAAGTTATTTTAGTGCATAAATAAATGAATGAATGTGTAAATATACTAGTTAATAGTTTCTTTGTTTATAAACTATTATCAAGGATATATGCAAAATATATGCCAATATTAAAATGACATTTTTGTTCTAAATCCCTAGACCAGTTTAAAATCAGATGAGTCATTTCAAGTAGACCCAGATACCACTGGGCCAAGATCTCTGACACCTTCACAGAATGGGGGTAGACCAAGATCTTGCCCTGTCAAAGGCCCAGAACTCTCTCCATCTACCCACATCTGGCTTCTGCTGCTAGAGAAATGACCAAGCATCACCCTCGTCTCAGAGAGTCTATAGTAGTTGATTGACCCAGCTCCAAAGCTCCTGAAGTGTATGGTTGTACAATACCTTCAAACTTCACAGAGCTGACAGCCCAGCAGAACACTGTAAATTAGATGAGGAAGTTGTGTAGAAGTCTCCTAAGCTCAATGAGTGAAAAAAACAACAGCAACAGCACTCAACTAGTACCTAAAAATAAAAAGACTCAACTAGCATCTTAAGAGCTCAACAAACTCTCAGACAACAACTTTAGTAACACCGTTGTGTGATATATATTGCAACAAGACATAAAAAGTAAATTATTTTTTTTTTGCCTGTTAAGGGAGCAGGTACTGGTAGAGGGAAGATCACACTGGTGGTGGGAATGATGTTGGAACATTAAATATATGAAACTACTCTGAATGATTTTGTAAATAATAGTGTTTAACTAAAGTTTCAGACCCCAAAAAAGAAGTCAGCAATGAATGTTAAGAGAACTTTTGAAAAAATTTCCAATATATAATGGACTTTATACTTCTACTAGGTTAAAAATTCAAGATGCTAGAGTATAAAACTATATTATAGAGTGAGAAATGGTCATCAGGTAAAAAAGCTTTATTGACAAAACTCCATTGTATAAGTGGGAGATTAAGAAAAATTCATTATTGTTAATAGCTCTGTAGCACTGTCCTCCCATTGTTCATCAATTTGCTTGAGCAGGCCCAGTAAGGTCTCCATTGTGAGACTTGTTACTGTGTTTGGCATATCGAATATGCCATGAGTAGCTTTGCCCTGCAGGCGAGATACTCTCAGTAGCTTGCCGGGCTCTCAGAAAGGAGTGGAGGAATTGAACCCAGCTCGACCTGGTCGGCCACGTGCAAGGCAAATGACCTACCGCTGTGCTATTGCTCCTCAGCAAAGATAATTCAAATGTCATGACTTTTTGTGTTTTAAGAAGCAGTGGCAGTATTGATTGCTGATACCCTAAATATTTTATATTTTAAATGTTGTTTTTATATATTATCCCATTTTCACTTATAGAAACTGTTACATAATATTAACAAGTTCACACAAATGGAACCTGATGACATTGATATTCCAAAAGAGGAAATTTTGCTCCAGTGAAATCTCAAATAGAATTACCATCCTCATGGAAAATAATCAGATTATATTGCTTACCTTATTCCACAATGATCAGGCATGCATGTGCAATTTATACTTGTTGGCGGCTTAATTTGTCATTGTAGTCCCATAATTTTGAAATGTTTGTTTACATAGTGTCCTAATATTGATGACATTCTTTCTAATGCACATACATTATTTTTATAAATAGTAAAATTACCTATATCATAAAAAGTTACAAAAATAATAAACACAAATTCAAAAATATTGTTATGCAAGGGGGAATGCCCTGCCACAGAGGCAGGGTGGGATGGGGGGGATGGGGGGTGGGAGGGATGCTGGGACCCGTGGTGGTGGAGGATGGGCACTGGTGAGGGATGGGTACTTGATCATTGTATAACTTAAACCCAAGCACAAAAATTTATAAGTCTATAACTGTACCTCATGGTGTTTCACTAATAAAAAATTTTAAAAAATATTATTATGGATGCATACATTATATGTGATTTACTGCAACAGTGTTGGTAGTTTCAAGTTTAGTTTAATTTCTTAAGTTACTTTTTGTTCTTTATGCGCAATATATTATCAACATTATTTTAGAATTTACCATTTATCAACATTTATTTGTAATGGGAAATTTAAATAGACATCAGCTCTGTAAATCAGGCTAAAATTGCACTCTGAAGCTTGATAATTTACCTAATTAGTTAAAATAACAATCTTTGTGGTGTGCAAAGATTTATTAACAAGCTATTTGAGATATTCAGTAAAACCACCTTCAAAAGTACGTATTGGTTAACACCCGCTGGAGCGATAGCACAGCAGGTAGGGCGTTCGCCTTACAAGCGGCCAACATGACTGACCCGAGTTCGATTCCTCTGCCCCTCTCGGAAAGCCCGGCAAGCTACCGAGAGTATTCGATATGCCAGACACAGTAACAACAAAGTCTCCAATGGAGACGTTACTGGGCCTGCTCGAGCAAATCGACGATCAACGGGAGGGCCTTTAGCTTTACCTTTACCTTTTAATCACATGATCTGTGGGCTGGAGCGATAGCACAGTGGGTAGGGCGTTTGCCTTGCACGCAGCCAACATGGCCGACCCCAGTTCGATTTCTCCGCCCCTCTCGGAGAGCCCGGCAAGCTACCAAGATTATTTGATATGCCAGACACAGTAACAACAAAGTCTCCAATGGAGATGTTACTGGGCCCACTCGAGCAAATTGATGATCAACGGGAGGTCCATTAAGTTGCTAAACACTGTCATCCTTAATAAACACTGCTTGTGCAGGTTTTAACTTCAGAACAAATATTCTTCTACTACATTTGAAGGGATAATTCTGTGAAGAAAAATTCTAAGCCACAGAAGAATCAGCTTAACTTTTCAGAATGTTTTAAAAATTGCATGATTATAAGCTAATAATCTATAGGGAAAATAACAAAATTTAACTATTTAATAGTATTGGTTTTAAACTATTTTTTCTCTTCTTAAACCTGGAGATATTATTCAAATAAGCTTTGAAGGAGTTATATTATGAATAACAGAAACTGCAAAAGCTATTTCTTTGCCTTCAATTTTTTACACAATCTTTGAAAAATCAAAGATAAAAAAGTCTCTTGAAGTGGGTAATGGGTATAAATATAGATATTAATTTCATAATCATTGTAAATAAAATTATTGTATTGAACAGAGCAAAATGAGTAAAAATTTAAGATAAAATGGAACACTATGTTTTAAAATTTGGGTTTTCATTTGGTTGTTTTTGTTTTTGAACCACAACTTCATGGTACTTAAAGCTTATTCCTGGTACTACACTCAGAAATCACTCCTGGCAGGGATAGAGAAACTATATGGGTTCATAGAACTCTAACCTGGGTAAGCAACTTGAAGGTAATTGACCTGCCCACTGCACTATTTCATCAGCTGCTAAAATTGTTTTTGTTTATTGGTTATTTTTGGATCACACCCGGCAGTGCAGAGGGCTTACTCTTGTCTCTGTGTTTTTGCATCACTTCTAGTAGGGCTTTGGGGAACATATGCGGTGCATAGGGATTGAATACAGGCAAAGCAACTATGCTATCCGCTGTACTAATCTGACCTCTAAAATATTTTAATGAAAAAAAAGCCATAAATGCAAAGTAAATATGAAAATTTGATTAGAAATAAATTGGAAAGGAGTAGGACATCCTAAGTACTATTGAACACTCATGTTTAGGAAATAACCAAAGGCACAGTTAGTGTTGATAATTTAAAAATTAAAGTCAATATTTTGTATCTGAGAAAATATACTATAAAATGAAATTAAATCAGCTACCTACTTTAAAATAATTTATCAAATGAATATAGAAAACAAAGAAAATAAGCATAAATAGAGAAATAATATGAGTTATGTAAAATAAAGCAAAAAAGTATTAATTTTTTAGAGTAAAGCAGAAAATAAATGGGTACAAACAATGAAACATCATTAAGCTATTGTCAATAAAATGTATGAATGCCAGAGAGATAGATCCCTGCTGAATTCTTGACTCTGTTGTCCACCAAGAATTGCCAGGTACGACCCAGATTGTGCACATGACACTGCAAAGGCAGTTCAGGCAGTTCCCTGAATTGAAGGACCTTAACAGAACTGCATCCTTAAACCCTTGCATTGCACTAATGGACTGGTTGACCTAAGATCTCCAGGAGAGGTTCAGCATGCTTCCTGTGCACTACTTGGAAGCCCCATGGGGGAGAGAGGAGTCTAAAGGGTATAGTATATTTAAAACTTATAGAAAAATACTAATAATTTTGGATAAAATTTACCAAGTATTTTAGTGTGTTTTTTTTTATATTTTAAAGAGTTTTGCAATGAAAAATTTCCTCCTTGTTGAGTAATTTTCCAACCTTTCTAATGCATGTGGAAGAGGCCTTTCCAGAACATAATATTAACACAGTACTCTTTGGGTAGAAATATCAGGTGCATATATGACTACAAAGATGGATCTGGTGAGACTATGTTCTGGTGAAACAAGTTTACACCTATGTAGATTATTATAATTTTCCCATTTCAGAAAGCAGTTAATATAGAAATTTGCAATTCTAGGATTAAATTTATAGTTCTAAATTAGAATTCAATGAGCATTTAATGTCTTTGCATTAAGATTAATATTTTTATAAAATATACATATAAAAATAGAGTATATTTTTACCTAAATTCATTTTAGAGCTTTGTATTTAGAGGTACTTGTGATTATAGCTTAGAGTCAATGACCCTTGACACAGTACCCTTAGCAAAGAAAGTAAAATATGAACCTGGAATTTTTTTTTTATTTTGAGACTAGGAATGCTACCAAGTCACAATTAAGGATCCAGAAATCACAAGCGGGGATGCAGCTTGACAGTTCTATATGATGCCTGAGGATGCAGTACTCTTGGATGTTGCTGTTGTGGGTAACTGTAGGGCAGCCAGTCATGCACTCAGCAGTTTGGAACTACTTGTGCCAGAATGTAACAAAATCTCAAGTAATTATTAGACTTCTCAAATAAACAAAGAAACAAAGTTGAAATATTTTTTACTGGAAAACTATTGGAAGTATTGAGCTTCCAGATGTGTATGACTCATTGACATAATTAAAAATTGATGAGCTCTACAATAATATTAATCAACATATAACAGTGAGAAGAAAGTTATCTCATATGAAAACCCCAACCAATAATTATAAATACAATGATAGATAAAACTGCCATTTAGCTACCATTAAAATGATGAATCTGGGCAAAGAATATGGAGTGCTAAAACCAATAGATGATATTTATATGTGTGAAGTATTTTATAAACTTACTGCCTATAAGTGTGCCATAGCATTGCATAATTTAAAATGTTTTATTGCCAAAAAGTGTTAATCAGATTTCAAGACTAGTAAGTGGTAATATTTTTGATAGTGGAGAGTCTTTGCTCCATATTGAGATAACTGTTCATTGTGTAGTTAAAGGTTGATATTATTGAGTGATTTCTAAAAATATGATAGGGATGTAGTTTGACAACTTTATGAACTTCTCTCATGAACAATTTTTCTACAGTGTCATATGCTGTTGATATAATTCTGACCTCATAACATTTTTGTCAAAAATGAGTTCAATCCTTTTGAAGCCTTCCACCGCATTCTCAACTAGGTTGACATTAAGTGGTCATTTTAACAAGATTCACAGCATCTTTATCAAGAATAGATTATACCTCAAGTACCCCAAAATAATAATGATTAATTCTAAAAGTTTAAAAACTCTGACTATTTGAAAAAAAATCCCTGTTACTCATATTGTGTTATATTTTTTGATGTTTTGTTGGGTTTAGCTTTATTAACTTGCATCTAAATTTAAGTGAAATATTGATATGTAGTAGTGTATGTGTGTTGTGAAGTATTATTTTACCTTATGTTTTCTTTGAAAATATGACATAAAATTGGTATGGATTTTATTTTAAATTATTTTCATATTATAATACATTTTATTAAACTTAAAAATTTTTAGTAATTTATATAATTGAGAATTTTGTTTATTTAATGGCTATTAAGGTATTCATATATCATATAGTTGGCAAGTTGTGGCAATGTTTGTTTGGAGAGGAACTGACCTATTGGTTGCAAAATATAAGACTGTAGTCGTGGGTGGCCTGGCTGACCCAGGTGCAATTCCTCCACCCCTCTTGGAGAGCCCAGTGAGCTACCGAGAGTATTTTGCCCCCATGGCAAAGCCTGGCAAACTACCCGTGACATATTCCATATGCCAAACAAGGTAACAACAAGTCTCACAATGGAGACGTTACTGGGCCCACTCGAGCAAATCGATGAACAACGGGAGGACAGTCAGTCAGTCAGTCAGTGTTGTAGCTACTTTTACTATCATTTTAATACCGTGGAGTAAATATACAATAACTGTTTGTCATTTATGATGTTGGTATAATTTGAAGATATCAGTTTTATTAAGATATTGATAAGTTTATTTATAAAAACCACATTTTGTTTTAATGATTTATTTTCACTTATGATTTTGTTTTATGTTTAACTTTTTTTCTGTTTTACAATATCTGTCTTCAATTTCCTCACTTTGGGTATGTTTTAGTTTATTTTTTTATGTGTGAGTTCATACTAATAATTTTAAACGTTATTTCTTTTCCAGAGTGTATATCTACTAATAGATAATTGTCTATAGATCTTATTTAACTGAATTCTAAAAATTTTAGCTTAAATATTTGAGGTTAGGTCTTCAGAACTTTCAATCTTTACTTGGGAAGACTGTACCTGTTTGTTAAGCCTCAATGACCTACTCAAACAGGTCCTGAGGAGAGGAATTCTATCCTAGCCTGTATATGAAATGTACAGAGCTCTCCAGAGTTCAAGTAAGTATATCCTTAAAGATTTAATAATGAGAAAAAAAACAGAATTGTTTCCTTTATGTATTTCAGGACTTTATGAAACAGCTCTGCTTATTTAATTTGATCACAACATTTCAGATATGAATTATGTTGTCTGAATTTAGTTAATGTTCTCCTACTCTCTATTGAAGTATCTGCATTTGGATGATGTTAGATTTTAGTACAAGGTTTGACTCATAATTATATCAAATAAACAAAGTAAAAATAAGTTTAAAGAAAATAAAATATAAAAATAACTACAATAGCACAGCGATAGGGCATTTGCCTTGCATGCAGCCAACATGGCCGACCTGAGTTCGATTCCTCCACCCCTCTCGGAGAGCCCGGCAAGCTACCGAGAGTATCTCGCCCGCACGGCAGAGCCTGGCAAGCTCCCCGTGATGTATTCGATATGCCAAACACAGTAACAACAAAGTCTCCAATGGAGACATTACTGGGCCCGCTCGAGAAATGTATATTTTACCTTTATACAAGTTAATTGAAAAGTTATTTCAGACTTGAAAATTAGCTAAGAAATGAATCATTAAGGGAAATTTAAGAAAAAAATTTGTAGCATATGGGCCTGAGCTGGGTCTTCAATGTTTTTATTCCAGAGGGAAAACCAAAAGAAAAAATACAAAAGTGGGTCTATGTGTGTTCAATAATAGTGTGGGTTCTCTCACCAAGTGTGTTCAGTGGTTACGAGCTGCTTCCCCAACCAGGCTTGCCACCACTGACATGTGAAGAAGGGAATAGGTTCGCCAAGCTGTTTAGTGATCAGTCACAGTTTATTTCAATCTCCATCCAGCCATTTAATAGAAAGTTTGGCCCTGGGGTAGGGAGTGAGGAGGGATAGGTCAGGAAAGAAAAAAGTACAACAAAACAGAAGGAAGCACTCATTCTGGAAGAGGACTGAGTGCTGAAGTGAGGTCATTGATATTCTCTAGTAGCAGTATTGTAAACTACAATTCTAAAAGAAAAAAATGAGAAGAAAATTCCTGCTATAGAGGCAGGTTGTGGGGGTGGGTGGGAAACTGGGAACTATGGTGGAGGGAAGTGGACATTGGTAAAGTGATTGGTCTTCTAGCATTACATTCCTAAAACTCAGCAATAAATAACTTTATAACTTTGTAAGTCATGGTGATTCAATAAAAATGAAAATATGAAATAAAAAGACATTTTCACAAGGAGAACATATGAATGACCAATAGTGACCATAACCAACATAAAACAGTTACCAATAGATAATATGTTAGATAATATGTGATAACACCACTTGTTATCAGGTAAATGGAAATGAAAAGATAAATGAAATATTCACACAGGTGAGAATAGTGCATATTCAAAAGACTTGAAACAACCAGTTTTGGCAGGGATATAGTGAAAAAGGGACCTTCATTCACTGTTAGAGAGAATGTTAAATGGTATATTCTTCAGACAATATGGAAAACTATTAATATTTCTCAAGAAAGTAAGAATAAAACCTCCACATAACCTCCAAAATTATACTTCTCAGCATCTACCTCCCTTCAAAAAATAATTAATTAATATATATACATATATACATATAGTCAGGATTAGAAACAACTCAAATGTACAATAGTAGGTGAATGAATAAATATTTATGACAAATATAATCTATGAAATACTAAATATTAATACAAATTTGATCAAATATCCTGATATTCCTTCTGAACCCAGAAAATAAACTGATAACATAGGTAGAACTTTCCATAGTTTTTATTTAGAACTTTTTCAAAAATTCAAATCTATCAGCAAAACGAAACTGTTAGTATATGAAACTATACCAATTAAAAAACGATGCATTATAATTGAAATTATGTATGTAAACATAGTTTACTGATTGAGATAGAATATTTTCACATCATATGTCTGATGACAGTCCATATCAAAAATATATAAAGAATAAGCAATATGAGGCAAAGAAGTAGTAGAGGTGGTAAAGCAGTTGCCTTACATTCAACTGACCCTGGTTTGATCCTTATATGTTCAACCCAGCACCTCCAAGATCCCCCCACCCAAGTAACATCAAGTGTGGTGTCAAACCAAAATAAAATATATAAATAATTATAAGCCACTTTAAATATGGGAGAAGAGTCAAACATACAGAAGACCAACAGGTATATGAAGTTGTGTTCATATCTACCCATTTTTTAATGTTTTGTTTTTATTGTTAATTGTTGCTATTGAGCTTTGAGCATACTTTACATCTTAGCTATTAGACTGGTTTATATGGTCAAATAGTTTCTGCCATCAGTGGGATATATTTTTAGTGTAGGTCTTGCTTCTTTCACAGTGCAGATGGTTTTGTTTTATGTATTCCTCTTTATTTAGTTCAATTTGTGTTCTCTATGCGGTGT
The DNA here is from genome assembly GCF_029834395.1 of Sorex fumeus. Taxonomy (NCBI): domain Eukaryota; kingdom Metazoa; phylum Chordata; class Mammalia; order Eulipotyphla; family Soricidae; genus Sorex; species Sorex fumeus. The sequence continues at coordinate 11,689,796 of NW_026606185.1, forward strand.
TGTCATAACACTGAATATTCTTCTGAGATCAAGATTTTGGAGTGTCCAGCTATGCTTTACTTAGTATATTCTATGTAAGAGTGGGTTTATATCAAGGATTTTATTCATTTTGAATTTACCTTTGTACACGGTATATGTGGTGAGAGGTAGGGGGTCTAAATTTGTTTATTTTCTTTCTTTCTTGTATAAAGAAATTCAGTTTCCCTTAATCACTTAATCACTTAACTTCCCGTTAGTCATCGATTTGCTCGAGCAGGCGCCAGTAACGTCTCCATTTGTCCCTGTCGCGTGCTAGTGTAGCCCAATGGCATCTCTTCGCTCTGGGAACATGAAGGGCCTCAAACCGATCGTTCATGATCTTGATGAAGAAGTCTGACCATCTGGTAGGTGGGCGGCCACGCGGTCTTTTGACATCCCGTGGAATCCAGTAAGTAACAGCTCTAGTACAATGGTCGTCTTTAAATCTCATTACAAGACAAGCCCATCTGATTTTCGACACCTTGGCAAATGAGACAGCGTCCCTGATCCTTGATCGTCGACGGATGTCAGAACTCCGGATTCTTTCTCTCACTTGAGTGAAACGTGATATTCCAAGCATAGTTCTTTCAATTCTTCTTTGGGAGACCTGAATAGCGTTCTCATCTTGTTTGCGTAGGGCACAGGTCTCTGAGGCATATGTTAATGCAGGAAGAACAGTGGAATCAAAGAGATGTGCCCAGAGCCGCAGGTTCTTCGTCCTCTTAGCTATTTCTTCGACATTCTTGAAGGCGATCCAAGCCGCTCTCTTCCTCCTGCGCAGCTCGGGTGCCAGGTCTTTTGTCATGTTGACCTCTCGATCTAGGTACACATAGCTGTTGCATTCGGAGATGGTCGTTCCATTGAGAGCGAATGGGGCGTCAGGAACAAGGCTGTTTCTCATAAACATTGTCTTCGTAAGATTCAGCTGTAGTCCTACCTTTCCACATTCACAGTCAAAGTCGGCCAGCATTTGTGCCGCTTGGCTGATGTTTGGTGTTATTAAAACAATGTCATCAGCAAAGCGGAGGTGGTGTAGTTGTCGACCATCTATCTTCACTCCCATTCCTTTCCATTCCAGTCGTCGCATGATGTTCTCGAGGGTGGCACTGAAGAGTTTCGGTGAAATGGTCTCACCCTGCCGCACCCCTCTCTTGACATCAACAATCACTTCTTTGTAGAATGGTGAGATCCTGGTAGTGAATCCGCAATACAGCTCAGACCTGAACACCTGAAGAATCTGCCATCAGTACTCATCAATACACTGGCTCGGCTCTTCACTCGCTACCTGTCTGAATGCAAGGTTCCGTCCCAATGGAAAACCAGCAGGACCGTACTACTGTTCAAGAAGGGAGACATCCATGACATTGGCAACTATCACCTGATCTGCCTATTGTCTGTCATCTACAAGTTGTTCACTCGAGTCATCCTAAATAGGATTGGCAGAACACTAGATGAAGGACAACCATGCGAGCAAGCAGGGTTCCGCAAAGGATTCAGCACCATCGACCATATCCACATGATAACCAAGCTTATTGAGGTTTCTCGGGAGTTTAAGATGCCGCTCTGTTTAACGTTCATTGATTTAAAGAAGGCCTTTGATTCTGTTGAGACGGAAGCGGTCATTGAAGCCCTAGCCAATCAGGGCATTCAAGCCCAATACATCAGTTTCCCTAGCACCATTTATTGAGACTCTTAACTATAAAAATATTTACAATTTTAGTTAAATTAATTCACTGTGTCTAACTTAAACAAGTAAATTCTGCTTTGGTAATTCTGATCACACTTTTTCTTGAATCTTAAAAAATAGACTATGGCGTTTTTCATTTTTACTCTTCTCTCTTCTCTTAAATCTAGCATGAGTGAATCATATCAATAAAGTAGTCACGTATAATGGCACAAAGTTTATGTATCTGGGTCTAAAAATGTGTTTTCTATAGTACATTATGTTTCTCTTAATGCTTGAGGATGGAAGTCAAAGATAAGATTTAAAAAACAGTTGAGTTCTGGTGAGAGAACTTTATAGGGTTGCTGACTTCCTGTTTTTGTTTTTTGTTTTTCAAATGGTGTGGATAAGAGAGATAAGGCAAGACTCCTGAAACTGGTACAAACATGAACTTCATCCTGGTTGTCCAAATCTCCTAATGATATCTATTCCCATAGGCCCCACTTCCCAATGCCATCATATGTGGGGATGGGGGTAGGCAGGATGAAGTTTCAGCTAATAAATTTTGGCAGAGCATAATATGACTTATTAGATTCGTTTTATTGTACTTCTTATTTCTACAAAATTCACTATCAAAATTTTGTTCATTTTAATAGTAAACATATCATTCTTTTATTTTAATTTATTTTGGAGGTTGGTCCTCACCCTTCAGCATTCAGTATTACTCTGTGCTCTGGAATGATCTCTTGCTTTGCTTTGAGAACTATATGCAGTTTCAGGGACTAAAACAGGATTAGTAGCATGTAATTATAAGATAAAGGCAAGCACTTTACATTATGACACCACATTTCACTGGTATTATCTCTCTTAGTCAATGTTTTTATTTCTGAGATAAAACATAATTTAATAAAAAATTAAAATATGGATGAAAAGATGGAATCAGAAACATTAGGAAGGAAAAATGTAAGTGAACTATCCTAAAAGGGAACTAGTTTTAATATGTGTGAAAGGCAAATATATTTGGTGAGTTAAAAGAAAGTTGAAAAAAAGTGCAGGTGCTGTATGGTAGTGACATTTTAAAAATGAATATTTGAAAAATCTAGGATGAAACTCAACAGTATTTCACAACATAAGAAAATTACAAAATCACCCATTTTTAAAAGGAACCCTATTTATTTATTTATTTATTTATTTTCAGGTTTACAAATTATTATTCAAGTTAGAATCCTTGGGGTTGGTGAGAAGGTATGGAGCATAGGGCACTAACCTTACCGTGATCTGCCACAGAAGGGAGCCCTGAGCACAGTCAGGTGCGGCCCACACTTTCCCACTCAAATAAATGAAATGACACTTAAGATTATAACAACAGGGGCTGGAGAGACAGTACAGAGGGGACGGTGCTGCCTTGCCGTAGCTGATCCAGATTCGAGCCCCCCACAACCCATATAGTCTCTGGAGCTCAGCCAGTAGTGATTCCTGAGTGGAGAAGCAGGAGTCACCCATCTGCATCACCAGCTGTGCCCCCAAGCCAAACAAACAAAGAAAAGAAAAAACACTGGACTCATAGGAAATAAACAGGGCTGGGGAGATATTACAGCAGGTCAGGGCTTGACTGTGCCCTGGACATACTTAGTGTTCTGAACCCGCATCCTGTATGGTTTCCTGAGCACTTCCAGGAGGAACTCCTGAGTGCAGCATCAAGAGGAATCTCTAAGCATCGATGGGTGTGGCCAAAAACAAAAACAATTTAAACAAATGAAAAAGAGGGCCTGCCTAGACATGGGCTTTGTGAACTCCTGACCGGGTTGCAATCCACAGTACTCCCAAGGTCCCGAGTACTACCAGTAGTGATCCTTTGCCACAGAGCCCGAGAAAATGCTGAGTGCAGTCCTGAAATAATACCAAATGCAAAAACTAAATAGGCAAGTTAAGTGTGGTAATAGAAGTAAATTTCCGTTTTTTTTTTTTTTTGGTGGGGGGGCTCACAACCAGCATTGCACAGGGCTGAATCCTGGCTCTAGGCTGAGGAAATACTCTTGGCTGTGCCTTGGGATCATATTGAATGCCAGAGATTAAACCTCGGCCAGCCACATGGAGAAAAAAAGCCTTACTCACTATATTATTGCTCTACCTGGAAGTAAATTTGTTTAGTAAAGGAAGAAATGTGTGTAGGGTGCTGAATGCATTTGGCTGACCCGGATTTGATACTGGGCATCCAATATGATCCTCCATGCCCACCAAAAGTGATTCCTGAGAGTAGAATCAGGAGAAACCCTGAGCATCAACAGTGTGCCAGAAAGAAAGAAAGAAAGAAAGAGAGAGAGAGAGAGAGAGAGAGAGAGAGAGAGAAAGAAAGAAAGAAAGAAAGAAAGAAAGAAAGAAAGAAAGAAAGAAAGAAAGAGAATGGAAGGAAGTTAAAGAGCTATCTGCATGGGTTCAAACCTTCCAGCCACTCAGAATCATACCCTGTCCTGGCCCCTAGAAGCCCTCACAGGTTTCTCTGGACACGGGCAGCAGGCCCAGCAGCTCTCACTGAAGGCCTGCAGGTGCTGGTGGGGTCTCCAGCATCATGTCCCTGTAGAACGCAGAGTGAAGGCCTTCCCACATGTCTGACACTGATGAGGTTTCTCATCTCCACTATGAATTTTCCTGTGCTTAGTAAGGTACCAAGATTGACAGAAGGCCTTACCACATTCCTTACATATATACGTTTCTTTCCAGTGTGAATTCTGTATGCAGTAAGTTTTGAGGTCATCACAAAGGCCTTCCCACATTCCTTACATCTAAATGGTTTCTTTCCAGTGTGAATTTTCCTATATACAGTAAATGGTGAGGATGTATTAAAGGCCTTCCCACACTCTGAATATATATATAAGGCTTCTCTCCAGTATGAATTCTCCTATGTCTAATAAGATATGAGCTACTGAAGGCCTTCCCATATTCTTCACATGCATAAGATTTCTCTTCTGCATTCATTGGTCATGACAGAGTAACCTTTGACTCAAAGTTTGTCCTCAGTGCTGATTTGCCTGGGGATTCTGTCCACTGTGGGTTTCTAAGGGAACATCACAGTGCTGAGAACATGGGGAGGCTCCCTCGCATTCCTTACACTTAGATGGGTTCTGCTCATGGTGACTTTGCTTGCAGGTTAGTCAGCATGAGGGACTTGCTATAAACAGTGCTCCTCTCCCACAGTCCAGGGGCTGCCCCATTGAGGGGTTCTGTGTCCGTCAATGAGAACAGACACCTAGGACCTTTTCCCAGTGGAGGGCTTCTTCAGAGTGAGGTTGCCCTCGCCACTCTGATCATCCTCAGAAGACATCCTGCTTCTCTCCGTGTCCCCATTGGGATGAGGGCAGGAATGCTCAATTGAGACATTGTCACAGAACGCAGGATGAGAGATATTCCACTGGGGCTGGCTGCTTCCCAACTCACTCGTACTTGGTGACCCCATTCCCAAATCAAATTGCTGCAATTCCAAATCCTGAACGTGAGACTTCAGTTCTGAAACCGCACACACATACCACTCTTCCCCGGCCTTCCCTGGCCTCAGGGTTCTTCCTTCCAGCCAGGATATCACAGCAGGCTTCACCCCAGAATTCCCACAAAAGCTGGGGTTGTCAGGTCAGGGAGGGATTATATGTGGAGGGTGCTTTGCAACTGGACCTTAGGAAGTAGAAATTTTTCACCTCGATACCGAGCGGTCTGGGCAGGGCTTTGCAACTTGATGCAGATATCTCTTGTCCTTTACCCATGTGAACAATCTAAAGGGAACCTGATTTAAATCAAGCCAAGTTTGAGACAAATATTGAAGTGAGAAAAATAGTATAAAACATCTATAATAACTTTCCAATGATTGGAAAGTAAATATATTAATAATAAATAAAACTCAACAGACATGAAATATACAAGATATAAAGTATGGTCAAAAATATGTAAGAAACAAAATAATAAAAATTTAACAGAATAGAAAGAATTGGTAGAGAACATTTAAAAATTAAAATAAATATTATAGATATATAAATAAATAAAAATTATTATTCTCATCACCCCCTTTTGGTATTGTGCTACATCTAATTAGTTTTACAAAATTTCCTTAAAGATGTAGCACAAAAATTGTACCTGATAGAAACTCTCATTAATTTCTTCAGGGTTTGTTGTAGTTCTCCTTTTTCATTACTGATTAAATTTATTAGGAAGATTTCTCTTTTTCTTTCCAATGAGTCTTTCTTGTTTATTCGCTCTGGGTTGCACTGACTTAATTTATTGCTTTATTTATGTATTTATGTATTTATGTATCATTTATTGCCTATGTACTTTTTATTATATTTTCCTTTTGAATTCTTTTTGAATTTATTTGTTGTTCCTTCTCCAGTGTTTAAGATGTGCAGGATGTTGATTTGAGTTTTCAGTTCTCTGTAATGAAGGCATGTATTAATATGAATTCCCCTTTAGTATAGCTTTTGTTGTGTCCCATAAAGTTTGATAATTTATTTCAATTCTCATTAGTTTAAAATAATCTTTTATTTATTTTGTGATTTTCTTGTGAATCCAGTTGCTACTTAGGAGAATTTTGTTCATCTTCAAGTACTTTAATTTTTCCCCACCATCTTCTATGTATCATTAATTATTTACTTCATGCCACTTGGTATAAAAGACTGCTTGGTATCATTTCTATGTTGTTTAAGTTAGGTTTTTGAGTTATGTTCTAATATATTATCAACCTGGAGATGTTCCAAGTATGGTAGAGAAGGATATTTATTCAGATTTCTGAGACTTAGGGAGATATATATATATATATCCTAGTCCATTGATCACAGTTCTTGTAGCTGTTTCTTTAGCGATCTTGTGTGTTTACTGATATTCTGTTCTGTTGATCTGTAGTCGCAAATCGGAACATTGAAGTTTTCCATATCATTTTCTGTTTATTGTTTTATTTAAGTCTGTGATATTCTTTATAAATATTATTCACACTTTATTTGGTGCATTTATGATGGCAAGAATTAGTACTTTTTGGTTTACAGTTCTCTTAGCAAGTAGTGTCAATCCCTGTCTCTAATTACTTGCCTGATATTTAGTCTTATATAAGTATGACTGATGTAGCTTACTTGTTTTGTCTACATTAGCTTAAATGATTTTTTTATAATAAGACTTATTAGACTTTCACTCTTAGACTATATTTTTCTTATGAATTTAGGTTTATTTCTTATAAGAAGAAAATATATGGATTTTTTATTCTGATCTATCCAGGTATTTTATGCCTTTATTTTGATGGGGCAGTTTACTCCACTGACATTCAGAGGGATTGTGATATAAAGAAAAAATTTGCATATTTTCTTTGTGAGGTTTAGTTGTTTTCATAAGTGGCCTTTTGATTTTTTATAGGAATTCTTTAAACATTTCAAGCATGGTTGGTTTAGTTACAGCAAATATTGCTAGCACTTGTTTATCTGAGAATGTTTTTATCCTTCCCTCAAATATAAATGATAGTTTTGAAGGGTCATGGCTCTAGGTTAAAATGTATTTTTTATTATTGTCTCTCAGACTTTTGAATACGATATTCCATTCTTCCTTGCTTGTGAGAGCTGTTCTTATTTTCTATTGTTTTCATTGTATTTGAGGTTTATCTTATAACATGGTGCTTTTGGTATTTCTCTCGTTCTGTTTCTATTTGATTCTTGACATTTTGATTACTATATATCTTCTGCAATTTCGTTTGAGTCTTTTTTGTTTAATACTCTTTGGGCCTCTTAAATTTATGCAGTGTCTCACTCTAGGGAAATTCTGAACTCCACCATATATTCTTCCCCCTTTGTCTTTTTATCTCATTGTTTTATTCCTATAACTCAGAAATCATTTGTCTTTCTCTTAACCAATCAGTATCTTATTTTCTCTTCCAGTCTTTTACTTTACTTTGGCCTCTTCATCATTGTTGATGTCTTTAATTTCATTTTATGTTGTCTTCAGTTTCACTGATAGAGCTCTAAACATTCAGATTTTTGTAACTGTGGTTTTATTATTGTATTATTTAACGTACTCAGTGCCATTTGTATGAATTGTTTTACACTCGGTATCATTTCCTTTTAAAATTTGTTGTATATTCAATTTTCATTGCATACTTAAACCAAGTTCAAGAATTTTGAAGAATCCTCGATCTTGGTGAATTTCTATCCTATCTCCCAGTACAGCTTAATTCCTTTGTTTACCCATTATTCTTAGAAATCTGTAGGTTCTTACAGTAGCACGTTAGAGTCCAGATTATCTGATTTGTGACCTGATTTACTATTTTACATTAATAGGATCTTCTCTATCCTCTATTCTGAATGTTTATATTACTATGGCATTTCAATAGAGTAGGCCAATGTACATCTGGTTTCTCTCTTTTAGTTGAAAGTGGTTTTATGGGCAATTCTGACACTGAACAAAGATACTATTGTATCTCACAAGCCACTAGAGAGGATGAGGTGAGTAGAGTACACAGGTTCTGTGGAGAGTTGGTATCTGCATGGTACCAGGTGTAGGAGGAGCACTTAGGGCTGGTGCTAAGTCTCCCATAGCAGTCAGAGAGGTTGATCCCCAGTGCATGGGCACACCTGATCAGCAGTAGTTACAGCAGCAGTGAGTATACAAGTGATGCAGGTTGTGTTGACTCTGGAAGCCAAGGAGCTTCATATGAATATTAGCCAAAATTAAAGACTATAAAAACTGTGATGCCACAACTGAAATCACAGCTGGAAGAATGTCTACAAATAAAAATTAATGATGTCAAACAGTTGAATCCAACCACTGAAGTAAGAAATAGTTATGACTTTCTAAGCAGCTTTTTATCACCACAGCCACTTCTCTCTGTAAAGAGTCCTTTTGCATATATTCAGATACATTGGAGGTCCATGACAGAATGAATATGTTGAAGAGTATAAGAGATAGAACTTGGTTGAATTTCTGTTTTAAATTAGTTGTAATTGGGAGGAAAATTAGACAGAATTAGAAGTAGATGGCATGATTTGGAATTTGCAGTTCTGTGTGTGTGTAGGTGTGTGTTTGTGTCTCTGTGTGTATTTATACACAACTGATCACTTTTTGTGAGAGATAAAATTACTTTCACAGTACTTTATGTGTAACAATTCTTATTCCAAATGCTAAATTAACTTTGTAGTATAATTATTTAGAATCTTTTCTCCTGCAGACACAAATATCACTTACTTAATCACTTAACTTCCCGTTAGTCGTTGATTTGCTCGAGTGGGCGCCAGTAACATCTCCATTTGTCCCTGTTGTGTCTAGTGTAGCCCAATGACATCTGTTCGCTCCAGGAGCATGAAGAGCCTCAAACCGATCGTTCATGATCTTGACGAAGAAGTCTGACCATCTGGTAGGTGGGCGGCCACGCAGTCTGACATCCCGTGGAATCCAGTCGGTAACAGCTCTAGTCCAGCTGTCGTCTTTAAATCTCATTACGTGACCAGCCCATCTGATTTTCGACACCTTGGCAAATGAGAAAGCGTCCCTGATTCTTGATCTCGACGGATGTCAGAACTCCAGATTCTTTCTCTCCTTTGAGTGAAACGTGATATTCCAAGCATAGCTCTTTCTATTCTTCTTTGGGAGACCTGAATAGCGTTCTCATCTTGTTTGCATAGGGCCCAGGTCTCTGAGGCATATGTTAATGCAGGAAGAACAGTGGAATTAAAGTGATGTGCCCGGAGCTGGAGGTTCTTCGTCCTCTTAGCTATTTCTTCGATGTTCTTGAAGGCGTTCCAAGCTTCTCTCTTCCTCCTGCGCAGCTCGGGTGCCAGGTCATTTGTCATGTTGACTTCTCGACCTAGGTACACATAGCTGTTGCATTCGGAGATGGTCGTTCCGTTGAGAGCGAATGGGGCATCAGGAACGAGGCTGTTTCTCATAAACATTGTCTTCGTAAGATTCAGCTGTAGTCTTACCTTTCCAAACTCACAGTCAAAGTCGACCAGCATTTGTGCTGCTTGGCTGATGTTTGGTGTTATTAAAACAATGTCATCAGCAAAGCGGAGGTGGTGTAGTTGCCAACCATCTATAGGCACAAATATAAGACTATGAAATAGAGTTGTAAATAGGTTCATATAATATTTTAAACTTGTAAATATTAAGTATGTAGGAGCAATAGCACAGAGGTAGGGCATTTGCCTTGCATGCAGCCACCATGGCCGACCCAAGTTCGATTCCTCCGCCCCTCCCGAAGAGCCCGGCAAGCTACCGAGAGTATCTCGCCTGCACGGCAGAGCCTGGCAAGCTCCCCATGACGTATTCGCTATGCCAAACACAGTAACAACAAAGTCTCCAATGGAGACATTACTGGGCCCACTCGAGCAATTAAAAATACAGAATGATAATAAAATATTTATCAATTACTATGACAAAGCACAAACAACTAGTAACTGGCCCCAAGTCCTGTATAATCAGACACAGTACTTAAGATGCTTGGAATAAAAAGCCTCACTTTTCTTTGACTGTTGATCTTAATATATTGATCAAATCATTAGGCCCCAGTTTGTTTCTTTCACCAAATCTTATTTCTTTATTAAAAAACAAGCAACAGCCACTTATGCTCTCAGCTATCATTTGCACATATACAGCCTGATAGAGTTTCCATATAATAACAGAAATATTATATCATACTTTTCAGAACATAGTCCTAAACAGCTGTAGGAACTATGAGAATAAAGTTAGTATACATATAGTATACAACCATAAGTGGGATGAAGAGTTATTAAAAGAAACCTGGATAATCTATAAAAAAATAAATCAACAATTATTTATTGTTTGTTTCTTTGGGAGTCCTCACAATCTATGCTCAGGAATCACTCCAGGTGGGGTTCAGGGCATCGTGTGTGGTGCCAGGGATAGAACCCAGGTAAACTATATCCAAGTAAGTTCTAGTCATTGTTTCATTTCTCTTTCTTTCTTTCTCTGAATTTTTTCCTTCTCTTTTAATCTTTATCTCTCTTTTCTTCTTTCTCTCATTTGAAGTAATTGGAAAAGTTCTATGACATTGTTTATTCACATATCTTTTCACAATTCTCATAAGTAATACAAGTGATATAAATTTTACATGTTCTTTGAAATAAAATGCCCAAGTAGAAAATAAATAAGCATTTGGAAAGACTAAAAAATTCTTATTTTTAAAATAGTCCATAATATTTTCTCTTTACATAGTAAGACAGAATGAAACTTATAAATTAAAGCTTTCAAAATAAGGTTGGTGATGCCACTGTGTGGCAATAAGAAGGCAATAAAAGGAGGTGTGCACAATTGATGCAAGAATTATGTGAAGAGATAAGAATTGAATCTTTTTTCTCTTCTGTATGTGCAGGCATTTAAGTAACAACATAAAATTCTCTGAAGTCATCAAAATTAGATCATAAGAATTCTCAAAGTATGAAAAGAGCATTAAAATACAAACTCCATACTCAAGATAAGGGAAACTACTGCATTTAAAGAGATGAAGGAGGAAAGAGGCTTCATAAAGAGATGAATGTAAACACTTCTTTCAGTAAATTGAATGTTTTACTGGACCACTATAAATGTCAGACATTAATAAAATTTAAAATATGTTTAGTGGCAACATTATGGAAATTTCCCCCAATATATATAGTTTATTTTAATTTAAGAACCACAATTTAGAAGGTATTCATAGCTGAGTTTTAGACATAGAGTATTGTAACACCCATCCCCCACCAGTGTCATCTTCCCTCCAACAATGTTACCAGGTCCCCTCTTGTATTCCTTACTCAGCCTACCCTCCTAACAAGTACCTTTCTACATTTGATTCTTAAATTCTGGGTCTCTTGATTTCAGTTGATGATGCTGTCATTTGGATTTTGGCTCTATCATTCCTTTAACACCATCTTTAAAACAGTTCCTTTGCCTGACCCCTATTGCTTCTCATCTGATTCTTTTCTGCCTCCCACCACTCTTTCTTTCCTTCTCTTTATACTCTGGAGCCAAGGTTGATCTGGGCATTCCATTTTACTGAGTGTTGCAATGAATAATGGGTTTCATATGTTTTTTTGAATGGAAGCTTTGTGTCCTGGGAATAGGTTAATGATACATACCCATTCATGATAAATTCCTCAACAAAATAACAGTGGAAAGAACCTTTCTCAAGTTACTAACAGCTATCTATAAAAGTCCCACAGCCAATATTATTATTAACGTTGAAAAACTGAAAGCATTCATGTTAAGACTGGGAACCAAACAAGGATATTCACTGCTCTACTCTTCTTCAACATTGTATTAGAAGCCTTGGAAAAAGCAATTGGGCAAGAAAAGGAAATCAAATGGATACAAATTGGCAAAGAGGAAATCAAATATTTCTACTTTCAGATGACATGATGATGTACATTGAAGACCCCAAAGAATCCACATAAACCAAAAGGTTTTTATTAAAATATGTGTCATGGCAAAAATGCTCCACATCGCTAGTCATCAGGGAGATACAAATCAAAACAATAATGAGATACCATCTCACACCACAGAGACTGGCACACATTTTTTTAAAAAAGCAACCAGTGCTTGTGTCGATGTGGGGGAAAAGGGGTGCTCTTTCACTTTTGGTGGGAATGCTGAGTGCTCTAGTCTTTCTGGAAAGCAATATGGACAGTCCTTCAAAAACTAGAAATTGAGCTTCCATATGACCCTGCAATACCACTTCTGGGAATATATCCTGTGGATGCAAAAAAGCACAGTAGAAATGACATCTATACCTGTATGTTCATTGTAGCACTGTTCACAACAGCCAAAATCTGGAAACAACCTAAGTGCCCTAGAACAGGTGACTGGTTAAAGAAACTTTGGTACATCTACACAATAGAATACTATGCAGCTTTTAGGAGAGATGAACTCATGAAATTTGCTTATAAAAGATAGACATGGAGAGTATTATGCTAAGTGAAATGAGTCAGAAATATAGGGACAGCCATAGAAGGACTGCACTCATTTGTGGAGTATAGAATAACATAATACGAAGCTGACACACAAGGACAGTAGATACAGGGGCCAGGAGGATTGCCCCATAGCTGGAAGCCTGCCTCATGAGCAGAGAGGAGAAGACAAATGGAATAGAGTAAGAAACACTAAGAAAATGATAGCTGGAGGAATCAGTCGGGATGGGAGATGTGTGCCAAAAGTAGATAATGGACCAAACATGATGACCTCTCATTGTCTGTATTGCAAACCATAATGCCCAAAGTATAGAGATAGTATGGGGAATATTGCCTGCCATGGAGGCAGGGGGAGGGTGGGGAAGGGCGGGTATACTGGGGAGATTGGTGGTGGGGAATGTGCACTTTTGGAGGGATGGGTGTTTAATCATTGTGTGATTGTAACCCAAACATGAAAGGTTGTAGCTGTCTCACGGTGATTCAATTATATATATATGTGTGTGTGTGTGTGTGTGTGTGTGTGTGTGTGTGATGACATCAATTAAATCTCAGTTAGAGGGAAGAGACAAATCTTGAGATAGAACAGATATAATGGATCAGACTCTGTATAGAGAAAATATAAATAACAGCATAATTTTTGTAAAAGTCTTTTTATAAAAGCCCTAATTTTGAAAAGCATATAGTCAACATTATTTTATTATTTCTGGGATCCTAATAGATGTAAATGTCTGGCAATAACTTGAAAGCAGTGGGGCGGAAAGACAGTATAGTGACTAGAATACTTGCTTCACAAGCTGCTGATCTGGTCTTAATCCCTAACACTCCTGTGGTCTCTCGTGTCCTGCCAGGATGATCCAGAGTTAAGATCCAGGAAAAGGCCATGTACAGATCTGGGTGTGCTCCAAAAACCAAAGAGATAAAAGTAAATCATGTGAATGCAAGGTGTTTATAAAATTTATTGTTTCTTATATTTTCCAAAGGTTTTTAGGGAAAATCAAACTAATAACATAAAATATGTTATTGTAAATGGAAAATATAAAGGTAAAGGGGCCTTTACCTTTATATAATATTTTGAGCTATAACTTAAAGTTATAGCTCAAAATATTAAAAATAAATTTCTTAAAACTCAAGGGGCCTTTACCTTTATATTTTCCATTTACAATAACATATTTTATGTTATTAGTTTGATTTTCCCTAAAAACCTTTGATTGAATATAATAGGTTAAAAATAGACAAACTTTTATGTTACCTTTTGGATACTTATTTGGATAAACTCAATAAGAAATGCACTGTCACATTTAAATAATTTGAAGATGGTATATTTTCTCTAAACTTTGATATATTTATGTGGAGTATTTCTAAGCAATATTACACTTAAAATTTCTAGGAATTTCTTTTATCTTTTTGTTTTGCTTGGGGATCAGCCATGACAGAGTTCAGGGTCTAAGTCTGGTTACATGTGCAGAGACTACTTCTGATGTTAGGGCACCATGTGGTGCTGGGGAGTAAACCCAAATATCCTGCACAGCACATTTCAGCCCACTGAGATATTTCTGTAGACCCCAAATTTCAAATGTTTTATTTTTTTCCAATTTCAATACTTTAATTTATTAATTTTTGTAAATTGAGTCACTATGAGACACACAATTACAAAGCTGTTCATGCTCAAGTGTCAGCCATCCAGTGTTCCAACACTCTTTTAAAAAAAGTCAATTCCAGTAGCAAATCACCACTCAAAGTAAGTCCTGCAGAGTCCTCATAAAGACTGAATTAGACATTGTGGCTTCTGTAGACATGGAGGTAGACTAACTATCCCTAAGTGAGGAGACAGCCTAATCATTTTACTCAGTAACCCTCTCACAATTCTTGAAAAGTACACCTCACACCACTCTCCACAAGCAACACATCTTTTTTTAGAATGAAGGATTATGTAGCCAAAGACATATAAATATAATGTAGATGAACAAGCAACCAGACACCGGAGCAAGAGAGAATCTGTTAATTTGTTTATGCTAGTCAAATCCCAGTTTTCTGGCTTAAGAGCGCTTGTTGAGTGAGAACTGTCAAATCCTCATGAACCTACAGTCTTTCTGCATCATAATACCCTACCAGAAACAAAATGCAATGACCAGTTTTCTTCATTTTTGTTGTATGTGTTGTATATTGTATATTCCTCAATATGGGTACAAAACTTTGACCTTCATTAAGAATGCATACTGTCCTGTCTGTCGCTGTCCTCCCCTTGTTCATAGATTTGCTTGAGCGGGCCCAGTAACGTCTCCATTGGAAACTTTGTTGTTACTGTGTTTGGCATATCAAATACATCACAGGTAGCTTGCCAGGCTCTGCCGTGCAGGCGAGATACTCTCAGTAGCTTGCTGGGCTCTTCGAGAGGGGCTGGAGTGATAGCACAGCGGTAGGGCGTTTGCCTTGCATGCAGCCAAAATGGCCGACTTGAGAAGAATGCATACTATTTTCTGATCGTCGATCGTCGATTTGCTCGAGCGGGCCCAGTAACATCTCCATTAGAGACTTTGTTGTTACTGTGTCTGGCATATCGAATACTCTCAGTAGCTTGCCGGGCTCTCCCAGAGGGGCGGAGGAATCGAACTCGGGTCGGCCATGTTGGCCGCTTGTAAGGCGAACACCCTACCCGCTGTGCTGTCGCTCCAGCCCTGAAAATAGTCTATTTTTATAGATTACTATATTTCTCTAACTATAAAACAAGACCCTATTTCTACTTTTGAAGTTTGCGCTACAGCTTGTACTGGTTAGAAATGTTTGCCAGATAAAATATTTCCCCCACCATTTTTTGGTGATTTTTTTTTTAACCACAAATTGAGGCTATCTTTTCTGTTGAGTTGTCTCTGTAATTTTTGGATAACAGTTAATTGGCTTAGAAGCCAATTTCTATCTGTTTATTTGTTTTTTTATATTTTTTTATTTGTGGAGATCTATTTCTAAGCTTACTTTACAAGCTTTAAAAACTGCATATGTGTTTGCCAAGTTATTGTGCAAATTAGTATGATCACTAGACACTATTTATAAACATAACTGCCTCTTTTATAAAATAAAAGTTAATGAACTAAAAAAAACAGATACATTCAACATAACTTAAAGTTATAGCTCAAAATATTAAAAATAAATTTCTTAAAACTCAAGCAAAAAGCAACAGATATATTATAGTTTTGTGATTTAACAGGTGCATATGTTAGTAAAGTGAAAGATGTATGCTTCAAAAACTATAATTTCTTATTGATAACATCAATTTTTATAGTCATTAACTTTACTTTTGTTATTAAATTGATGGAGGTAATAAATGTACAACATGTATATCAAAACATCATGTGTCACAAATTTCTATGTGATTTTTGTCAATTACACTTCAGTGAAGTTGGAAAAACACAATTTAAAAAATTGATTTGAGAAAGAAAAAAATAAAACATTTCAATCAAATCAATAATTTTTCTGTGAACAGTAACACGGGAAGTATTTTTTCTTTAAACTTTTTATTTTTTTTTACCCCTTTTTAATTGGTTCATTGTGAGATGCAGTTACAAAGCTTTCATGTTTGAGTTTTGGTCATATAATTATCAAACACCCATCCCTCCACCAGTGTACATTTTCCACCACCAAAATCCCCAATATTGGTGTCCTTGGTGGTGAAAAATAAGTATTGGTGAAGGGAAATGTGTTTGATGATTGCATGACCGAGACTTAAACCTGAAAGCTTTGTGACTTTTCCCACAGTGATTCAATAAATTAAATAAATTAAATTAAATTTAATTTAAAAAATCCCCAGTTTTGAAAAATAATCTAGTTTATCTTTATCTTTCATCTCACTCATGTTCTTTATAAATATGATACTTTAGGGTCATCTTTTTCCATATATATTTATATATATGGATGGACTTTGTGTTCCCCTTCCATGTAAAGCAACACTTGATAATCATAATATAAAGAAGAGATTAAAAACTTGATGTATTGTACTAAATGTTTTCCTGGTGTACAGAATCTTCCTGTAAAATAAATAATTGCATTGTATATCAGTCTTCCCATTGTTGTTAATAATTAAAATATTTCAGAATTTAAAAAGTCCCCAGTACTCCCCCCAATCCCCTGCTGTTCCAACCCTTCCCCTGCCTGTGTGGCAGACAATTTCCCCCATCCTCTCTACTTTGGTTATATTCGATATTTCAACACTAGTCCCACCACCACTCAAACCTGCAGAAAAGGAAACGCTAGATGATTTGTTTTGCATTGCTTGTTATGTGTAGAATATAATGTCTAGGAAATTCTGTGTCAGTCTCTTCCAGGAGCTTTAGTTTATATTCTCTGGGTCATGGCCATTGATGAGATTACATGGCGCAGGTGGCAGTTTGTGGGTGTGACTGCCAAGCTACTGGAAAACTGGTGAGCTGTGGGGAGGAGGCCCAGTCCGATCCAAGTGGGCTTGGTGATCTCAGTCATGAGTTTCCGCTAACCTCCGTGCTACCAGCCCTAACTTGTCTTTTGATCACTTTCAAGATTTATGGATCTCTGAAATAAGGACAATAAATAAGCTTATATAGCTGAGCTGGAGGTGGTTTGTGGGTGTGGCTTCCACATACCTAACTTTCGTCCATTGAATTTCTTGGTAAACTTGGCCCTAAGTTGCTGGGGTCTGGTCAAAGGCACAGCAGCAATTTTGGGGTATCTGGAAGTCTGAAGGCACGATCAAGCTGCTGATGCATTTGCCCCACAGGTACAGGTAGATCTGCCAGCAAATTCTGTTTAAAATGGTTAAAATGCTCATCTTCATTACTGCTACAATTAATGTTAACCATTTTTGTCTATTAGTAAGGTAGAAAATAGTAGTTCTTTAAAGACAATTTTTCTTCATTTTCCAAATAAAAACTATTTTTCTTTTTTTTTTTATGTAGGAGTACTGCTATTTATTCAGCCACTGATTAGGTCGATTGAATTTTGCATGAACTCCACCTTACTTTTTTCCCATTTTTTATAATTTTATTTATTGAATCACCATGAGAGCAGTTACAAAGCTTTTGGGTTTAAGTGTTGGTCATACAACAAAACACCCGTACCTTTGCCAATGCCCATTCGCCACCACAAAAAATCTCAGTATACCCTAATCCCACACCTTCCCCCTACCTGTGGGGCAGATGATTTCCAAATCACTCTCTCTATACTTTGATCACATTCAACATTTTGACACCACATCCGTCATTATTATTTGGGATTTTACCCCAACACTCAGATCTGCTGAAAAGGCAACAGTAGACAATTGGTTTTCTATTGCTGGTCACGAATAATATATGATGTCGCACCGTTGCAGTAGTGGCTGCGCAATTTTGAAATTCCGAAATTTTGACAATTAAATCTGGAGAAATTTCCTGCTAAAACCTGCTAGGTTCTGAGATCTGTTCCTGAGCCTCTGGGATTAAGCAGCTTGATCAGGAGCCAGAGAGGCCGTTCGTGGGTGGCGACTCGCTATCTCTTTGGGGTGGGGAAGAAAGGGTTGGCTCCTCCCCCATCCCATGAGGCCCCACGTGTCTCATCACTGTGGGCCCAAGCCTGACTGTCCAGTGGTCTCTGGCAGATGGCGGCCACCAAGCTGCCAAGGGAGAGCAGGCCAAGGCACAAAACCTATTCCCACCTGGGGTGGCCCGATGCCAGTAACCTACTGCATGGCCTACATGCATTTCTGCCAAAAGTCCCTGAGTTTCGAGATTTGTTTCTGAGACTCTGGGATCATGGCCATTAAGCAGTTCAATCAGGAACCAGAGAGTCCATACCTCCAATTATATAGCTGAGCCAGAGGTGGTTTGTGGGTGTGTCTCCCACATACCTAACTTTTGGCTGTTTACTTTCTTGGTAAACTTTGCCCCAAGGTTTTGGGATCTGGCCAAAGGCACAGCAGCAATTTTGGGGTATCTAGAAGTCTGAAGGGGCCATGAAGCTGCTGATGCACTTGCCTCACAGGTGCAGATTGACCTGCTGGCGGCACCATACCCTCAAAAACTATTTTTCTTATATATGAAGATAAAATACATGTTTTGAAATTAATGATTTTATATAAAGTCAAGATTACTGGGAATATTATAAAGGTATTTAAAATATATAATTTGAATCAATCAGTTTGCCTATAAACAGGAATTAAAACGTTAGAAATATGTAAAGATTCATGATAAAGATATAAAGGATTCCCTAAATACAGTATCACATCATCTGCCAATAGTGAGAGATTGATTTCTTTCTTTTCTATCTGGATGCCTTAATATATTTTTTCTTGCCTAACTGCGATAGAAAATACTTCCAGTACTATATTGAATAGAAGTGGTGAAAATGGACACTCTTGTCTTGTTCCTGATCTTAGAGGGAAGGCTCTTAATTTTGCCCCATTGAGGATAATGGTTGCTCTGGGTTTGTGGGAGATGGCTTTGACTATATTGAGATAAGTTTTTTTTTAATTCCCATTTTGGTGATAGTTTTTTATCATAAACAGGTGCTGAACCTTGTCAAATGTTTTCTCAGTATCTATTGATATGATCATATGGTTTTATCTTTACTTTTATTGAAATGATGGATTATGCTGATTGACTTGCATGCTGAAAGTAGACTATGGACCAAACATGATGGCCAGTTAGTACCTGTATTGCACCCAAAGGAGAGAGAGAGTAAAAGGGAATGTGTCTGCCACAGACTCTGCGTGAGTAGGGATGGAATGGATGTGGGGGGCGTGGGGGGATACTGGAAACATTGGTGGTGGAGAATGGGCTCTGGTGAAGAGATGGGTACTGGATCATTTCTGACTGAAACATAATCAAGAGTTTGGAAGTTTGTAACTGCATCTCACAGTGATTCATTAAAAATAGCAATAATAAAAGAATAAATAAATGGGCTGGAGTAATAGCACAATGGGTAGGGTGTTTGCCTTGCACAGTGCCAACTCAGGTTCGATTCCCAGAATCCCATATGGTCCACCGAGCACCTCCAGGAGTGATTCTTGAGTGCAGATCCAGGAGTAACCTCTGAGCATCGCCAGGTGTGACTCAAAAAGCAAAAAATAAATTAATTAAATAAATTAATTAATTAAATAAAAGAAGATATAAAGGAAGATGAATTAGAGATTATATTAGAACATTTGAGTGAGTAAAATATGGATACTCTTATCAACAAATTGAAAGTAACAGAAACATGCTTTTTAAATTTAATCCTGATATAAATTTAATTTTATGAATTTAATTTTAAAATCACAAGACTGAAGAACTGAGGGGGAACTCAAGTTGTTATAATATTAATATTGTAAATTCATTTTAATTATTTATTAATTAAATTATTATCAATATGTTATTAACAATAAATATGAACTATAAGCTCATTTCTCATTTTATTGAGTTTCTCTCTGGAAGTGTCCTGGGTTTAAGACTTGCTAGATCTCTTTGGAATTATATAAAAAATTTTAAATAGAAAAAAATAAAGACTTTTATACATAAATCCATGACTCTTCAAAGGACAAAAATAATTCTACAAAACTATTTTGAATTTGATTGAAGTAGCTCACTCAAAATAATATTGCTGTCATAATAACTGGCATTGTAATCTTATGTTCCAAAGCAGGCATTTCTTCTAAATCAAGAATTTTTTAAAGGGTCAAATCAAAAGACAATTTGGCATGTGCAAGCCATTACAAGTTTTATAGCAATCATGAGAGTCCACTTTTCCACAGGTAAAAAGGAAAAAGCTTGTATAGAATTAGAAGTACTCACCATCTTTTAGTAGTTTTATTTTTTCCACAAATTCAATTTTTAAAAGATGTTGATGGATTTTTATTTGTTTGTTGTCTATATTAAGTGGTAGTTGTGAATTGTGTGGAATCAAATCAAATATAATGGACTCAAAATATTTTTGGTTCTGTTATAAACAGAAAATAGAAAATAAAAGCCCCCTCCTCTTGATTCTGGAAAGCCCTGACATGATTCAAACACCATTTGAGGCATCATGAAGAGTCCAATCAAAGTAGCACTATAAACTTTGGCCAAGATAGCTCCTAACTAAAAAGCATAAATTATTTTGCATTTCTTATACTTTGGGAGAATAAATGGAAAGATTCTGATCAGAATTCTATGTTGTTTCTTCCTTTAGGTAGTTTTCAACACAAACAATAAAATATTAAAAAGTAAATTTGTTATTCTTTTCTTTCCTTAAATATTAATATTTTTAATTAACAAGTATTAAAAGATAATTGTGTTTCCAATCTCCAGTGGTTGTGAATACAACAGCTATGAAAATTCATGCACAGTTTCTACTGTAGCACTATCCTCCTGTAGTTCATCGATTTTGCTCGAGTAGGCCCAGTAAGATCTCCATTGTGAGACTTGTTGTTATTGTGTTTGGCATATTGTGTTTGGCATATTGGCATGGGTAGCTTGCCAGGCTTTGCCATGCGGGCGATATACTCTTGGTAGCTTGCCGGGCTCTCTGAGAGGGACAGAGGAATCAAACCTGGCTCCGCCGGGCTGGCTGCGTGCAAGGCAAATGCCCTACCGCTGTGCTATTGCTCCAGCCCAGTCACAAAATGATCTCACTCATATAGAATATATAAAGAAAACTAGTAAGGGAATAATTAGAGGTCAAAGGCAACTGAAGAATAAAAGTGGCCCTTATTGGGAAGATTGCCACTGCGGGGGTGGGGACTGGGGTATGATAAAGAATGGGAGGTAGGGGGTAGATGGTAAAAAATTTATGGAAGTGACCACAATGACAATGATAGAGGGAAATGTTCACTCTGGAGCAGGACTAGATGCTGAAAGGAAGTAAAGTTATTTGGATAATACCCTATCAGTAACGATATTATAAATCACTGTGACTAGGTGGGGGGAAGGAAATGAAAAAGAAAAAAAAGTATCTGCCTTTCTATGGAAGAGATATATTTTGATTTATTTGGGGAAAATACCTCACAGTGTACTTTCTTAGTCTTGTATTTTCAGGATAGGACTATAGCCAGAGTGCTGAAGGGATATTCTTGACTCTGAATATATGTGGTTTCAGGTATTCAAACTATCTCTTGAGTGCCTAATTTCTTAGTCTATGGTAAAGTATGTATAAATTTATATGGCATGTTCAAAGAGTTCCTTATACATTTGCAATATTTTCTACTACAGTACCATGAGTGCCATATGAGTGTCCTACTTGTTTTGAAATCATTAAAAAGGCCCTTCCGTTGATCGTCGATTTGCTCGAGCGGGCCCAGTAACGTCTCCATTGGAGACTTTGTTGTTAGTGTGTCTGGCATATCGAATACTCTCGGTACCTTGCCAGGCTCTCCGAGAGGGGCTGAGGAATCGAACTCGGGTCGGCCATGTTGGCCGCGTGTAAGGCGAACGCCCTACCCACTGTGTTATCATTAATAAAATTAATAATGATTATTTAAAACATTACTTCTTATAGAGAAAGTGAGATGGAGTTAAGATGGCGCCTATACCACCCGAACCCCTCTCACTCTCCTGAACCCAGTTCACCATCTCACCTTAGACAACACGCAGCTCAGCATGGCAGATATGGAACTCTATGTGTGATTCCTGCTGGAAATCGTTGGCTATTTTGCAAGATTCAGCCAGAATGGTGTCAGCCAGGAGCAGAGAAACTGCGGGAGCAGCCCCAGAGTCGCTGCCTGCCCTGGCCAGGTCCAGTCACAGTGCCGTTGGACATGGAGCCGTGGGGACAGTGCGTGCAGTGGCTCATCCATTGCAAGGTGCTGTCTACCAACCACTGGGTGACTTGGGACTTGGTGCACGTTTACAACCTGGCACAGACCCACCACGATGGGGTCCTTCTCTGCAAGCTTCTCAACAACTTCCAGGAGCACTCCATCAACCTCAAGGAGATCAACCTGAGGCCACATATGTTCCAGGTGCTGCACAGAGACACAGGCAGGTTTGTGTTTGTAATATTTCAGATTCTTTCAACAAGCCAGCCAACCAAAAGTTTGCATTGGGCAGACTGGGAACACCTGCAAAAGTGATTAGAGGTCACTCCAAAAGCCTCTGTCCCTCTCGGAGAGCCTAGCAAGCTACGGAGAGTACCCTGCCAATAGGGCAGAGCCTGGCAAGCTACCCGTGGCATATTCGATATTCCAAAAACAGTAACAGTAACGGGTATCATTCCCCTGACCCTGGAAGAGCCTCCAATATGGCAGTGTTGGGAAGGACGAGTAAGGAGAGGCTGCAAAAATCTTAGGGCTGGGACGAATGGAGACATTACTGGCACCCGCTCAAGAAAATCAATGAAGAACAACATGATACAGTGATAGAGAAAGTGCTATGGTTGATTTAATAAATCTTATAGCAATGAGAGGTATTTTTCTTGTGTTCATTGGTCACTTAAGTATAATTGTCCAGTTCGAGTTGTTAGGCATTCGAATGAATCAACACTAATGTCCAAGTTTGTGTTGACAAGGACACCAACACCACTGACACTTCTTTTGTTGCATGTTTTGAGAAATAATTCTTCTCCAACATCGAAAATGGCGTGATGTGATTGATGCCTTCTCATCTTGGTCAGACCAATGATGTTATACTTGATCTTCCATGTTTGCACCATCAGGTCCATGATGGATGCTTCTGATGCCAGCATACGTGCATTGAAAGTACAGACAGTCATTTTTATTCCTTTGTTTTGGCAGCATAGTTCGGCCCTGAGATTCTTTTCAGCCTCTCTTTGCTCATCCTTCTTAGTGCTCCTGTATTGGGGGCCCTTGCAGGGTTAGGGGAATGAGACCCATTGTATTTACTGGTTTTGGAATATCAAATACGCCACAGATAGTCTGCCAGGCTCTACGTGCAGGCAGGATACTCTCAGTAGCTTTCTGGGGTCTTTAGGAGGGATAGGTTCCTTTAGGGTGGCCTGTAACCGCCCTTACAGGTGTTCCCATGGTTCTGACAATATTTGAACCCCATCAAATATGCTGCGGTAATAATGAAAAATAGGTATTAATTGAATATATGTGGCTCACTGTCAGCATTTTCTATCTTCGTTGTGTACGCACCAACATACAATTACGATGAAGAAGAAATTGGGAAGTTCTACATGGGGCTGGAGAAGTTCTATAAAGAGGACCACACTTTCTACAAGATCATTGTCGGTGATTTTAATGCCAAGATAGGACCGAGAATGTCAACCAAAGAACTCCACATCAGGACCCACGGCCTAGAATGGAATGAACAGGGTGAGAGACTGTCTGAGTTCATCATGTCGACCAATACCATCCATGGTACCCACAGTTCCAAAAGCCGAATCTAAACGTTGGACATGGGAGTCTCTCTGTGGACAGTTCCCCAATGAAATTGACCACATCATATTCAATTGACAATTTTGCCTGACCAATGTTGCTGTTGTCCCAAAATTCCAAATGGGATCAGACCACCGTCTCCTTCGTGCAAAATTCTACTTCACGGAGCAGGGAGAAAGGGCTGCAAAGTTTAAGAAGAGAACTCCCAGAATGACCACCAAC
The DNA here is from genome assembly GCF_029834395.1 of Sorex fumeus. Classification (NCBI taxonomy): domain Eukaryota; kingdom Metazoa; phylum Chordata; class Mammalia; order Eulipotyphla; family Soricidae; genus Sorex; species Sorex fumeus. The sequence goes on from NW_026606185.1 coordinate 11,713,908, forward strand.
TGGGAACTCTTTAGTACTATTTTGGCAACTTAGTAAGATGCCATCATTGACGACATTAATGAAGAATACGATTGACTGGTTCAACACCTCCATGATTCTGCGAGGAAAGCAGAGAGAGATATAGCCACAAAAAGATGCATGTCTTCGAAGACTCTGGAGCTCATTTGCCAACGTGGCTTGACACAAGCCTCAGGCAACCACAACCTAACATCTGAGCTTGCAAAGCAGTGCAGAGAAGTAATAAAGGAAGACCTCAAATAGAGAAGATCAGCAGTGCTGGCCGGTGCAGCAGAAGCTGGGAAAAGCATTCGCAATGCCTGCCTGTTCTTTACCAATTATAAGACCAAGATGACTGCCCTCAGACATCCTGATGTATCTATCACATCTTCCAGAATGGCAATGGAGAAGATTATTCATGACTTCTACTCAGATCTCTTAAATAGCCACGTCCACCGGCCCACATACCAAATTGCACAGGATGGATATGTCATTTCCATTGTTCTCCCTTCCAAAATCTAACACACCATTTCGTCGTTAAAGAAGTGAACAGCACCTGGTCCAGAGAAGGACAGACACAAACACCTGAAGAGTCTGCCGTCAGTACTCATCAACACACAGGCTTGGCTCTTCACACACTACCTGTCTGAATGTAAGATTCCATCCCAATGAAAATCCATCAGGACTGTTCTACTGTACAAGAAGGGAGACATCAACGACTTTGGCAATTATTGCCCGATCTGCCTGTTGTCTACAAGCTGTTCACTTGAGTAATCCTGAATAGGATTGGCAGAACAATAGATGAAGAACAACCACGCGAGCAAGCTGGGTTCCGAAAAGGATTCAGCATTATCAACCATATCCACATGGTAACCAAGCTCATTGAGGTTTCTCAGGAGTTCAAGATGCTGCTCTAACTTTCATTAATTTAAAGAAGGCCTTTGATTCTGTTGAGACTGAAGCACTCATTGAAGCCCTAGCCAAACAGGGTGTTCAAACTCAATACATCAGATTCATACATGAGCTATATTGCAGATTCACTACCAGGATCTCACCATTCTATAAGGAAGTGATCATCGATGTAAAGAGAGTGGCTTGGCAGGGTGATACCATTTCACTGAAACTCTTCAGTGCCACCATTGAGAACTTCATGCAATGACTGGAATGGGAAGGAATAAGACTGAATATAGACGGTTGGTAACTACAACACCTCTGCTTCACTGATGACATCATCTAATAACACTAAACATTAGCCAAGTGGCATGAATGCTGGCTGACTTTGTCCGTGAGTGTGGAAATGTTGGACTGCAGCTGAATCTCATGAAAACAATGTTTATGGGAAACTGACTCATTCCTAATGTTTCATTCACACTCAATGGAACAAACATCTCTGAATGCAGCAGTTATGTGTACCTAGTTTGAGAACTCAACATGAAGAATCACATGGCACCTGAATGGCACAGGAGGAAAACAGCAGCATGGAATGCATTCAAGAGTGTCAAAGAAGTAGCTTCAGGCACATCTCTTTGACTCCACCATTCTTCCTGTATTAACATACGCCTCAAATACCTGGGGCCTATGAAAACAGGATGACAACATTATTTGGGTCTCCCAAAGAGGAATCGAAAGAGCTATGCCTGGAACATCACATTTCACTTAAGTGAGAGAAGGAATCTGGAGTGCAGAGCTCATTCGATGATCGAGAACCAGGGACAGTGTCTCATTTGCCATGGCGTAGAAAATCAGATGGGCTTGACACATAATGCGATTGGAGAAGAACACTGAACTAGAGCCCTTACCGACTGGATTCCATGGACATCAAAAGATCGCATGGCTGCCAACTTAGGAGATGGTCAGACTTCTTCATCAAGACCCTGAACGAACGGTTTGAGGCTCTTCATGTTCCTGGAGCGAGCAGATGCCACTGGACTACACTAGTATGCGACAAGGACCAATGGAGAAGTTACTGGTGTCTGCTAGAGCAAAGCGATGAGTAACAGGATGTCAAGGAATTAAGTGATCAAGTTATCATTGGTAATATTTGTATCCTCTGAAGTGTCTTTGTAAATTATGGCCATCTTTTTTTCTAACTAAATTATTTGTCTTAACCATACTAACTCCTACTAGGTATTTCTTTTCTTGGATTCAATAGAAAGGTAGAATAACTCTTTTCTATAGGCTACTTCCCTTGATCTAGCCTCATTTCACAAAATTAACCAGTGATAATTATGGAAATTTTTTCTAAGACATCAAATACCCTTTCCTCCAGGAAAAAGGTCACTATTTTTTTATTTTTTATTTTATCACCATGAGATAGTTACAAGCTTTCATGTTTGGGTTACAATCACACAATGATCAAACAACCATCCCTCCACAAGTGCACATTTCCCACCACCAGTATTCTTGTTATTCCCCCCACTTCCCACCCTACCTCTGCATCCATGGCAGACATGATTCTCCATAATCTCTATCTACTTTTTGGCATTATGGTTTGCAATACAGACCCTAAAAGGTTATCATGTTTGGTCCTTTACCAACTTTCTGCACACATCTCCCATCCCGACCGATTCCTCCAGCGATCTTTTTCTTAGTGACCCCTTCTCTTTTCAAGCTGCCTTCTCCCCTTTGTTCATGAGGCAGGCTTCCAGCTATGGAGCAACCTATCTGTCCCATGTATATACCATCCTAAGTTGTCAGCCTAATGTTATGTTGTTTTATACTCCATAAATGAGTGCAATCCTTCTGTCTGTCCATCTCTTTCTGACTCATTTCACTTAGCATGATACTTTCCATATCTATCCATTCAAAAGCAAAGTTTATGACTTCGTCTCTCCTGACAGCTGGATAGTACTTCATTGTGTAAATGTACCAAAGTTTCTTTAACCAGTCATCTGTTCTAGGGCACTTGGGTTGTTTCCAGATTTTGGCTATTGTGAATAGTGCTGCAATTAATATAGAGGTAGAGATGTTATTTCTACTGTGCTTTTTGAATCCACGGGATATATTCACAGAAATGGTATTGCAGGGTTATTTGGAAGCTCAATTTCTAGTTTTTAAAGGACTGTCCATATTGTTTTCCAGAAAGGCTAGACCAGTCAGCATTCCCACCAACAGTGAAAGAGTGTCCCTTTTTCCCCACATCCATGCCAGCACTGCTTGCTTTTGTTCTTTTGCATGTATGCCAGTCTCTGTGGTGTGAGATGGATATCTCATTGTTGTTTTGATTTGCATCTCCCTGAAGGCTAGCTATGTGGAGTATTTTTTCATGTGCCTTTGGGCCATTTGTAGTTTTTTTGAGGAAACTTCTGTTCATTTCTTCCTCCCATTTTTTATGGGGTTGGAGCTTTTTTTCTTGTACAATTCTACTAGTGTCTTGTATATCCTGGATATTAATCCCTTATCAGATGGGTATTGGGTAAATATTATTTCCCATTCTGTAGGCTCTTTCTGTATTTTGGTCATTGTTTCTTTTGAAGTGCAGAAGCTTCTTAGTTTGATGTAGTGCCATTTGTTTATGTTTGTTTCCTCTTGCATGGTCAGTGCTATTTCATCCTTAAAGACGTATTTGGCTTCAATGTCATGGAGAGTTCTGCCTACATTTTTCACTATGTACCTTATGGATTCATTTCTGACATTGAGGTCTTTAATCCACTTTGATATTACTTTTGTGCCTGGCATTGGTCAGAGTTCATTTTTTTTGCAGGTAGCTATCCAGTTTCACCAGCACCACTTGTTGAAGAGACTTTCCTTGTTCCACTTCACATTTCTTGCTTCTTTGTCAAAAATTATGTGGTAATTTGGGGGTCTGTGACAGAATATTCAACTCTGTTCCATTGGTCTGCAGGTATGTTTCTAGCCCACTACCATAGTGTCTTAATTATTACTGCTTTATAATACAATTTGAAGTTGGAAAGGGTTATGCCACCCATCTTCTTTTACCCAAGGATTGCTTTAGCTATTTGTGGGGGTTTATTGTTCCATATGAATTTCAGGAGTGTTTTGTGTATTCTTTTGAAAAATTTCTTGGGTATCCTGAGAGGGACCGAATTGAATTTGTATAGTGTTTTGGGCAGTATTGTCATTTTTATAATGTTAATCCTCCCTACTCATGAGCAGGGGATCTGTCTCCGTTTCCTAGTGTCCTCTTTTATTTCTTGAAGCAGTGTTTTGTAATTTTCCTTGTATAGGTCCTTCACCTCTTTGGTTAAGCTGATTCCAAGGTACTGGATTTTCTGAGGTTACTGTTGTGAACAGGATTTCTTTTAACGTCTCTTTCTTCTCTTTCGTTATTTGTATATAAGGAAGCCATGTACTTTTGGGTGTTGATTTTGTCACCTGCCACTTTACTAAACTGACCTATTGTTTCTAGTAGCTTTTCTGTAGAATCTTTAGGGTTTTTAAGTATAGTATCATATCATCTGCAAATAGTGATAGCTTGACCTCTTCCTTTCCTATCTGTATTCCCTTGATACCTCTCTCTTGTATAACTGCAAAGGCCAGGACTTCCAATACTATATTGAATAGGAGTGGCGAAATTGGGGAACCAAAGGTCACTATTTTAAAGAAACAATATGAATCTGGGCTGGAGCAATAGCACAATGGGTAGGGCTAGGGTGTTTGTCTTGGCCGACCTGGCCGACCCAGATTCGATTCCTCCACTCCTCTCAGAGAGCCCGGCAAGCTACCAAGAGTATCTTACCTGCACGGCAAAACCTGATAAGCTACCCATGACATATTCGATATGCCAAACACGGAAACAAATCTCACAACAGAGACATTAGTGGGCCCACTCGAGCAAATCGATGAACAATGGGAGGACAGTGACAATGACAGTGAATATGAATCTATATTACATTTTCTTAAAACTTTAAAAAATTATAAATTAATAAATTGTATAGAATTTGGAATTTAGACTTAACTGAAGATTACTCTCTATTGTCTTTATACACTGCCAATCAGGGATAGCTCCAGCACCACAGTTGCTTCCTTGATTCATTCCAGGAATAATCCCTGAGTATCAAGTCAGTAGTAATTCCTGTGTATATCCAGGTGTGGCCTCCAGAAACAAAACAAAAAAAATCAAGTACTAATTAATATTTTATATATCAAATTATAACACTATCAAAGCACCTATTTCAATTTTATTAAACACAAGACTTACTGAACTTTGAAATACTTGTCTTTATTTTGATAAATAGAATATATGCACACATATAATAAGTATAGTGTTATATTATTTATAATATTCAATACTATCCAGAACCAGCCACAACCACGCTGAGATCACTCCACACGCATGAAGGTACCTGCAGAGGAACAAAGGCATGCGGGTCTCTGGGCTGAGATCTCTAAGCCTGCTGGGATCGGGGCTGAGCATTCTCCACCCAGATCCTCCATTTCCAGTAGGCAGGGATCACACCCACCAACTACACCCCTGGCGCCGTGTAATCCCATCAATAGCCAAGACCCAGAGACTATAAAACCCAGCTCCCAGAAGCGACATCTTATTATCTCATTCTTACTTTGGAAAACCTGGCAGTCTACTGAATGTAACCTGCCCCCACGGCAGAGTCTAGCAAACTCCGCATGGAGTACCCAATATGCCAAATACTAGTAACAATGATGGGTCTCATTCTCCTAACCCCGAAAGAGCCTGGAATGTGGCACTTTTTAAAATCTCAGGGCTAGGATGAAGGAGACGTTACTGGTGGCTGCTCAAGACAATCGATGAACAACAGGATGATTGTGATCGTGATTCAATACTATGCCAGCAAAAGGGTAAGTGTGATCTTTTATTTCAAATGTAAACTGTAAAACTGAGATCATCATGAATCTTGTTAAACCCATATGAATACCTATAGCAGGACACCCCATGTCCCAGATGCCAGGCTGTACCCGAAACTCACTTAGTCACCATGGGAGCTGTGAACTCAGGCTTAGTATAAGGAATTGCTCTGAAAGAATTGATTAAGCAGTCCTAATCTCTGTCCATGTTTTTTTTTTTTCAGGAACATCACTTTCCTTCGCAGAAAAGAATTTTAGGAGGAAATAAAACACTGAAGTAAAATAGATTTACTTCAGTGATTTATTTCAATGATTTATTTAAATCTTAAAATAGATTTATTTCAACCAACCATAAAACTCATTTCAATACCTTCTACTTCATGTGTTTGCTGGAAACATTCTCACTTTTCAGATATTTCATTCAATTTTTTAAAATAATAATGAGTGACTAAAAATTCAGTTATTTTTGAAATAATCTTTGAGTTCATAGATGAGTGTCCAGCTTCTACTGATAGATATTTCGTGATAGAAAAGAGTAAAGAGAGAGTAAACTATCATACTAACATAGTATGGATGGGGCCAATGAAATGTTTTACTTCTTTTTTTTATGTAGGAGTACTGCTATTTATTCAGCCACTGATTAGCTGATTGAATTGGGCATGAACTCCACCTTACTATTTTTTCCACCATTTTTTATAATTTTATTTATTGGATCACTGTGACAGTAGTTACAAAGCTTTGGGGTTTAAGTCTTGGTCATACAATGAAACACCCGTACCTTCACTTTTTTTTTTTTTTTATAAAAACGGTTTTTAATTTTATGTAAAATCAAGGTGGCCAATGCCCTGGGGACTGTAGAAAATCCAAGCAGACCAGCTGGGTTGAGGGGCATCGCATACCTTGGGGTGGGGGTCTGGGAGGGGACCCCTCCTCGGAGGCACTAAGGGGCAGGGCAGGGCCCCTGCTGCCCCCAGGGAGCCCGGGGGTGGCCACAGGCTGGGGGGGGGGGGCTGAGGCAAGCCCAGGCCCAGCGCTACCTCTTGACAGAATACACGGGAGGAGGGGCGGGTGGGGGGCGGGGAGAAGCACCAGGTCAGGCTGGGCCTGAGGGCCCAGACTTGGGGGTGCCAGCTGCCCCCTAGCAGCCCCCACAGCTCCTGGCACAGGAGGCAGACACCGACTGGCACATGCCACTGAGGGCCATGACTCCGCACTTGGAGAACTTGTCCCGGCAGAGGTCAGCTCGGAGCAGCTCCTCATGGGCGCAGACGGTGCGGACACAGATCTCCCTGTTGACCACATACACCCGGCGGAGGCTGTAGAAGCAGATCTCGTTGACGCACTGCTTGCAGGGCTTGTGAATGGAGTAGAGCCGAGTGCAGGGGTACTGTTCCTCACGGCAGTCTAGAGGCCCAGGCTCTGTGGGCTCCGTCTCTGGATTACCTGGTTCAGGGGTGGGGGCTGAAATGACCTCCTGCTGGACTTGCTGCTGAGACTGGAACTGCCTCTCGGGGGACCGGGAAGTCACCTCTGAAACTTGATAATCATAGTAGTCTGCAATGTCGATCTGTTCTCCGTACTGGTTGTACTGGATGTGGTCCGGGAATGGAGGCACTGGGTCCAGATCGTACTGGCCCTGAGCCAGCAGGCCGGGCAGGAGAAGCAGGCAGAGGCTTTCTCCACCCCCAAAAGCCCCAGTATACCCCCATCCCACATCCTCCCCCTGCCTGTGGGGCAGATGACTTCCACATTACTCTCTCTGTACTTTGATCACACCCAATATTTTGACACCAGACCAACCATATTATTTGGGATTTTACCCCAACACTCAGATCTGCCGAAAAGGCAACAGTTGACAATTTGTTTTCTATTGCTGGTTATAAATAACATATGATGTTGTGTGGCTGCAGTAGTGGATGCACAATTTTGAAATTCAGAAATTTTAACAATTAAATCTGGAGGGATTTCTGCCATAACCTGCTGGATTTCGAGATTTGTTCCTGCGTCTCTTGGATCATGGCCATTAAGCAGCTTGATCGGGAATCAGAAAGACTGTTTGTGGGTGGCAACTCATAGTCTCGTTGGGACGGGGAGGAAAGGGCCAGGTCCACCCCAATCCCGTGAGGTCCCACGTGTCTCATCACTGACCTGACTGTCCAATGACCTCTGGAGGATGGTGGCCACTGAGCTGCCTACGGGGAGCAGGTGGAGGGACAGCACCCTTTCCCCCCTGGAATAGCCCAATGACAGTAACCTACTGCGGGATCCAGACACATCTCTGCCAAATGCCACTGGGTTCAGAGATTTGTTTCTGAGTCTCTGGGATCATGGCCATTAAGCAGCTTGATCAGGAGCCAGTGAGGCTATTCGTGGGTGGCGACTCAAGGTCTCCTTGGGACGGGGAGAAAAGAGCCAGTTCCATCCCCATCCTGTGAGGCCCCGCATGTTTCGTCACTGTGGGCCCAAACCTGACTGTCCAGTGGCCTCTGGAGGATGATGGCCACAGGGCCACCAGGGGGAACAGGCCAAGGCATGCAACCTATTACCACCTAGGGGGCCCCAGAGCCTGCAACACACTGCAGGGACTGGACACAGTTCTGCCAAAAGCCATTGGGTTTCAAGATTTGTTTCTGAGTCTCTGGAATCATGGCCATTAGGAACCAATCAGGAACCAGAGAGGCCATGCCTCCAATTACATAGCTGAGCTGGAGGTGTTTGTCTCCCACATACCTAACTTTTGGCCGTTTTACTTTCTTGGTAAACTTTGCCCCAATGTTTTGGGGTCTGGCCAAAGGCACAGCAGCAAGTTTGGGGTACCTGGAAGTCTGAAGGCATAATCAGGCTTCTGATACACTTGCCTCACAGGTACAGAGTGACCCATTGGCGGCACCATACACCCTACTTTTTTTTTTTAAAGTTTCAGTCTAAAATAAAAATTAACCCAAATCCTATAATAACACCATTGTGAGATATGACAATTTTCACAAATTTTCTTTTCTTGAACTATATTTGTGATAATTCTAGTTATCATTTTTGTTGTAACAAGCAATATAAAATAAATTATTTGGTGTCTCCTATGGGGGAGGCTTTGGGGTGAGGAAAACTGGCAACAATGGTGGAAGAAGGTCAAATAGGTTGTAGGATCAGTGCTGGACCACTGATTGCCCAAAACTACTACCTTTACCTTTACTTTGTAAACCATAGTGTTTAAATAAAATTATAAAAATAACATAAAAGAATAACAAAGAACATCAGTAAACTTGGGAAGTCTGGGGAACTGTATTTAAACTTACCCGGCAGAGGAAAATGTATGTGTTGCTCACATGTACTCCAGAGGTAAGAACTTGCCCAGGCTGTGCTGTGTTGTCTCTTGAGTGCACATCTCTCTCATTTACTTCTTTTATTCACAAATAAAGTTGCTTTACTTTACTATTCATCAACTTCTGAAATTCTCTGCTGTGTGGGGAAGTGAAGGAACTTAAAAACTTGGGTAAGATTTAGGAGTGACTTTCCTTTTCTGCAGAGGACAGTTTCTAATTCTAGCCTGAGTTCCACAGTGCTCCAAGAAATAGAATGGCAGGTACCAATTATGACCGGTCAGCAAAAACTGAAACTCAGGCGTGGTTTGATTGATTTCCTCATGGGGTTGGAGATATGTAAGATCTGTACAGTGCAGATGCTCATATGAGATCAATATCTGTTGAGTTATAGTTCTAAGCATTTTAGGCTATACATTGAGTTTTCTTTCTCCTCCCATAGGAAGCTTAGTTTAATTGAATTTCATCCACTACAGTGCTCTTGAGGAACACCCAATTCCACCAGGGCAGTCCCAAAATGTGGGTTTATCCTTAACCTCGCCTTTGTATTCTTCTTCCGCCATCTGTTTAGTCACGAATATCTACAAATTAGACCTTATAAAGTCAAACCTTCCAAAGGCTCTGGATTTTGTATATTTAAATAAAATATAGATTTTTCTCTTTCCTCTATGTTCTTTGCATATTTTTATTCTATAGCAATGTCCTTTTTACATAGATACAGGAAGACAATTATGTCATGCTTTATTAATATGGGAGTCAATTGACTCCGAATAATATTTACTTCTGGGCATCCATCATATTTACTTGATTTAAGCCTCAGTTTCCCTTAGATTGACTTCAGTTCCTTACAACCCAAAAAGTGCATCCCACTGAGGGACTTAGGTGGACCCTTTGAAAAATTACCCTGGCTTCAACATGGCACAGTCTAAGAGCCATAAGAGGTATAATATGCTAAGAGTAGAGTCATGGAACAAACTGTAAGCTGGTCTAAGAACTGTAAAAATAAGGCAAGATGTACCCTGGAAAAACCACCCTTTACTATGAATGCAGTGAGACTATTAAAACTTAATCTAGGGTATGCACTCTTGCTGTGTTGATACAAAGTCACTAGAATTATTAAGAAATAAATTTAATATGATTGTTAAATGGATTACAAGCAAAGGACATGAAAAAGCAATATGACCTTGTACAGTATTCTGCCTGTGGGTGGATCTCCTAGAAGGAACCTAGAGTGCTGGAGATCCTAGATGATATTCTTTTTTGGGGGTGGATCCCCTAGAATTTCCCTTGAATAAGGAGGCTTATTTTCCATGTTAATCTTCAACCATGCCTACGTGTAACTGCTGCCCCTAAATCCTTCACAATTTCTCTATAATAATCCTGATGGAGTTGAATATATTTCTACTGAGCAGTCTGTGTACTCATATCTGTCATGGATTTTCCCAGGCAATTTCCCGAATAGCTGAGTTGCAGAGAGTAGGAGGGAAGCCATAGTTTCACTTCTTGAGGTTGCCAACACTTTTCCCCTACTTCACATAAGTGATCTGGGGAACCGCATTCCTTTTGGTAGGAGTCACACCTCCCTCCCACCGACATTATTACCCTTTAAGACAATGCTTTTCTCTATTTTGTGTAAAGACAGCTATAACTAATTTTATTGGGGTAATTCTATAGATAATTCTATTTCAGACTCTCAGCAAAAATATAATATTTTGGGACCGGAGTAATAGCACAGAAGATAGGTTGTTTGCCTTACACGCGGCCGACCCAGGTTCAATTCCCAGCATCCCATATGGTGCCCTGAGCACTGCCAGGGGTTAATTCCTGAGTGCATGAGCCAGGAGTAACCCCTGTGCATCACCTGGTATGACCCAAAAAGCACAATATATATATATGTATACATATTTCATATAATTGTCTAACATAGTTGACAACTTTAAAAAATTGGTTTTAGGGACATATCCAGCAGTACCCAGGGACTACTCCTAGCTGTGCATTCAGGGGTTCCACCTGGTGAGACTCAGGGGACCATATGAAGTGTTGGGGATCAAACTCGGATTGTCTGCTTGAAAGGCCTGTACCACACCCACTATACTATTCATCTACTCTGAAAGTTAATTTTTATAATTATTTATATTAAAAATCAAAGGTATAATTTGTAAATATAAAATTACCCCCATACCTTTCTTGGTTTCTTGTAATTCTTTATTTCTGGCCTGGTAATTTACTTATAGTTAAAAATGATTTGTTTTATAGACTATAGTTAAAAGAAAAATAAAATAAATATTTTTCAGTATTTAAGTTGAATGTTTCTGAACTAAGAATTCTATACATAGATATATAATGAGGCGTTTCCAGGGCTATGTTGGTAGCAGTCAAGCTTATATGTAGGTAGGTTAGCTATTTCCTCTCTTGGTAGGATAACATGTTAAAACAATAGTTAAAATAATAAAAGTTTGTCTTTGAAAGGTATAAGACAACTATAAACTTCTGTGATGGACATGATGATACATTTTGAACTAAAGGGGTCCAGTTAGGACAGCCAGACGCGGGTCCTAATAGGAGACTGCACTATTCTCTTCTGGGAGCTGGGTTTTATAGTCTCTGCGTCTTGGCCATTGATGGAACCAACCTGGTGCTGGCGGCAGCTGCTGGGTGTGATGTCTACCTACTGGTAGATGGGGAGTCTGGGTGGAGAAGGCCCAGTCTCAATCCGAGCAGACTTGGAGATCTCAGCCCCAGGAGAAAACTCAAGGGAAAATAAATTTAAATAAGAACTAAAGAATGATTCTATGTATACCAAGTTTTAGAATTGTCATAAATTACTTCTAATTGATAGAAATTTTGGGTGATGAAATAATCCATAAATACTTGTAATTTACCAAAATTGAAAATTCTATATGTATAAGAATTCTGAGAACCTAGAGAGAAACTACTTACTATTTTATCAGAAATTTGGAATTCTTCTTTCTGAATTCAGATATGTCAATAATATTCTTATAAGTACCAATGACAAAATAACCTATATATTTCCCTTACCCTTCTTACTTCCTTGTGCCAGCCAATCTTCTATACCAAAAATGATGATATTGATCACTCTGCAAAGGGTCAGATTAGCCTCTTTTGAGATTGTAAACCAGATTTCTTACAATAAGTCCGTCTTTGTAAGAGAAAGCATGTTCAGTAGAGTCTGAGAACAAATGGGGGGCTTGAAAAGAAATCTTTGCAATGCGATTATTTTAAACTAAGAATAATTAAGACCTAAAAGCTGGGATCAAGCTCTTGTTCTTGTTTCAGTCCTCTGGTATTTATATCAAAGCTTTATCCCTAATTTCCTATTTCACTACCTGGAAGAATGTCCTTATGAGGGAGTAGGAGCAGTATCACTTAGTTAATGTTGATCTGTGAAAATGCTCACCCTATCAGAATATTCTGCATTTTTACTTGCAGACCAAACATAAAATAATTTCTTCCTTGTTATATGAAACTTCCTATTCCTCTTTACTTAATACTATAAATATCTTAACATAAGAAGATTACTCAAGATTGACCTTATTTATTTAGAATTAACTTCCATGTAAATTTGATAAACATTTTATTAATTAATTATTTTCCTTGCTAATTAACTGTAAAAAAAACCAGTTTTAATTGCTTTTCAAACCTAAGAGACCTCTTAGGGCTGGAGAACTATTCAAAAATAAAAGAGAAGTAATTCATAGTTTTATTTAATATATAAATGATGTTATAATAGGACACCAGGAATGATTGGTTCAAATTAAGTTAATTTTCAATGTGAAGCATATACCAAGTACCAAAAGTAATTCATGTTATCTTTAGAAAGGCTCATTCAGTTGAGTATGTTGTTAGTTGTAGGTTTGTGGCAAATGACTTTATACAGAGGAAAGGAATTTTGTCATTTTTTGAGAGCTGTTAATCATTAATAGATGCTCAATATTTTCAAATGCTTTCTCTGCAGATACTTATGATTATATAATTTGCATTTCCCTTGTATTTATATGGTGCATTATATTGTCTTGTATACAATAATCTACTCTTGCAGTCCTAGAATAAATTACATTTGGTCATAGTGTATGATCTTTTGATAGATTGAATTAGATTGAATAACAACTGTTGAGGATATTTGTATATATGTTCATCAGGAATAAAGTTTGTAGTTTTGTTTTATGTATATCTGCTTTTGGCTTCAAGATGCATGCCTCATAGAAACTTGGAAGGAATTTTGTTTCTTCTGCTTTCTGAAGACCTAAAGAAACATTTTTTTATTTGCTTTTGGGGTCATACCCAGCGATGCTCAGGAGTTACTCCTGGCTCTTCACTCAGGAATTATTCCTGGTGGTGCTGAGGAACCATATGGAATGCTGAGGATCGAACCTGGGTGGGCGCGTTCAAGACACTACCCACTGTGCTTTTGCTCTGCCCCCCCAAAAAAAATTTTTGAAATAGGTTTTCCTTAAAGGTTAGAAGACCCTTCTAGTAACTAATCTGGACCTGTGAATTTATTTAGGGAAGATTTTAACTAGCATTTATGTTTCCTTGTTAGTAATTTTCTGCCCAGGAGCTCTGTATCTTCTGAATTCAATCTTGGAAGGTCAAGAGTACAAACATTTAAGGAAAGGAGACTATGTCAAATTAAGGAGCGCTGTATAAAAAAAAATCAGGTGACCAGAATTAAAAGACAATCTAGTGACCAAAAGAATGTATTTGCCCACCACTCATTTGACAAAGGGTTAATATAAAAGATACATAACTCATTTATCACTGTCACTGTCACTGTCCTCTCTTTGCTCATTGACTTGCCCAGTAACATTGTGAGACTTTCTGTTACTGTGTTTGGCATATCGAATAGGTCACGGGTAGCTTGCCACGCTTTGCCGTGGGGGGCGAGATACTCTAGGTATCTTGCCGGGCTCTCCGAGAGGGGCGAGAAAAATGGAACTCCAGTTGACCAGGTCAGCAGTCGCGTGCAAGACAAATGCCCTACCAGCAGTGCTATCGCTCCAGTCCAAGTCATTTATAAAAATCATAAAAAGTGGTAAATAGACACTTCCTCAAAAAGACAAGTACATGAAAATAATGCTCATCACTACTCTCAGGGAAATACAAATGTTACTTTACACCACTTAGATTGCCATAAAAACAGAGAACAAAAATGGGTAAGGGTGGGCAAGAATCCTAATCCTCTGTCAAAGGAGGTAGGTGAGGGATGCTTTAAGGCAAACTTTATTTCTAAGTCATAAACTCTATGCTTTTTGGCTTCACTTTTCTCGCTGCAAAAAGTCCAATTATAGTGATTTATTAATAGTTTCAAGCGTTTCTGCAGGGTACACTAGCATGGCTGCAGCTTGATGACATCATGTGCTTTCATGTTTTAGGTAGGGCCAAGATCTAGGCAATCTGTCTCGAAATTATGTGGGAAACCTGAGAACATTCCAGGATGGAGTTTTCTAATAGCCAGAGATCACGCTGCCACATGTCCTCATATTAATAAACCAATAAAGCAAAGTGAACATCGGCAAAGTCAGCACACAAGAATCTAAAATGGTCTTAAATAAGTCATTTCTGAAATGTTGTGCCTCTGATATTTCTTGTTTTTTATTTATTTTTGGGGGGTCACCCGGCAATTCACAGGGGTCACCGCTGGCTCTGCATTCAGGAATTACACCTGGCAGTGCTCAGGGGACCATATGGGATGCTGGGAATTGAATTCAGGTTAGCCGCTGTGCAAGGCAAATACCCTACCTGCTGTGCTATCACTCCAGCCCCCTTCTTGTTATTGGTTTGTAAAATTTTTTTCATAATTTATGTCAAGCTGTATTCAATATCTTTTCTATATCATATATTAGATTTTTAATGTCATATAACTATAGTTATTATATAATGTATTTCATATATATTAGCATATAATATTTATTTTTAAGCACTGAAAACTAAAATTGGAAAATTTATCTTTATCATTTTATTTTTGCTTTTTGGATTACATCTGGAGATGCACAGAGGTTAACTCCTGGCTCTGCACTCAGGAATTACTCCTGACGATGCTCGGGGGAATATATGATATGCTGGAAATCAAATCCTAGTTGGCCACGTGCAAGGCAAATGCCTTATCTGCTGTGCTATTGCTCCAGCCCCACCTTTGTCATTCTTAAAGCACTTATTTATTATAGAAATACTAAAAGGAGTAGAAGATAAACATGATAAAATTTCTGAACTTGATAAATGACATCAACAAAGAATTATAGTTAACACCAGAGTTAATAATTACAGACAAAATAATTTCTCCTTAAAGTCAGAAACATCAGTTTGTTACTCTTAATATGTTCTCCAAGATTTTCTAGAGTTTTTAATCCCATGCAATTTTTCATGTAATATACAAAGAATACTTAGTGCAAAAAGAGGTAAAACCTGGAATCCCTAATTTCTTTTATGTGATTCATCAACTGGAACCTACCTCAAGATGATAATGTCCCTATCTTCTGCTCATTTTATAATGTCCAAAGGTGTATTGGATCTGTTGGATCATGTACTCCAAGTGGAAGAGTAATTTTCAGGTTCCACTTAATATATTTGTCCTCTATTAATCTAGGCCACAAACAAAACCATCATTTTATTCTAACTCAGGAAAAGGTTCAGCGTAAGTAAACAAATGAGTAATATGCTGACACTTTAATTTATAGCAATTAATTTTAATAGTAAAATATAAAAATGCTCTAAATATGTATTATGAATATAATATATAATACATTCACTAATATCTTATACACTAATATTTTATCACTAATATTTTATCATGAATTTTTGTTTGTGTTTTGGCCATATCCAGCAATGATCACGGGTTACTCCTGGATCTACAATCATAAATTACTCCTGCGGTGCTCCGGGGCCCAAGTTGGAAGACTAGAGATCAAATTTGGGTTGGATGCAGGCAAAGCAAGCATTCTATCTGCTCTACTATTGCTCCAAACCCTCTATTGTATTTTTTATAGTTACATTTAAGTTTGTTCATTTGAAGTAGATTTGTTTCCTTGAACATTAATTACTAAGCGCTCCAGTAACTAAGCGCTTCAGCACCTCCATGATTGTGCGAGGAATGCTAAGAGAGAGATAACCACAAAAACCTGCCTTTCTTCGAACACTCTTGAACTTATTTGCCAACGTGGCTCTGCACATGCCTCAGGCAACCGCAAGCAAACGTCCGAGCTGGCAAAACAATGCAGAGAAACCATCAAGGATGACATCAAAGACAGAAGAACAGTGTGCTGGTAGATGCAGCAGAAGCTGGGAAAAGCATTTGTAATGCCCGCCTGTCCTTGACCAACTACAAGACCAAGATGACTGCCCTCTGACATCCTGATGGCTCTATCACATCTTCCAGAAGAGCAATGGAGAAGATTATTCCTGACTTCTTCTCAGATCTCTTTAATAACCACGTGCACTTGCCCACATACCACAATTCCACACGATGGATATATCGTTCTCAATGTTCTCCCTTCCGAAATTCAACACGCCATCTCATCAGTAAAGAAACAAAGATCACCTGGCCCAGACAAGATCAGACCTGAACACCTAAAGAACTTACCATCAGTACTCATCAATACACTGGCTCGGCTCTTCACACGATACCTGTCTGAATGCAAGGTTCCATCCCAGTGGAAAACCAGCAGGACTGAACTACTGTACAAGAAGGGAGACAGTCACGACATTGGCAACTATTGCCCAATTTGCCTATTTTCTGTCATCTACAAACTGTTCACTCGAGTCATCCTGAATAGGATTGGCAGAACACTAGATGAAGGACAACCATGTGAACAAGCCGGGTTCTGAAAAGGATTCAGTACCATCGACCATATCCACACGATTACTAAGCTCATTGAGGTTTCTCAGGAGTTCAAGATGCCGCTCTGTCTAATGTTCATTGATTTAAAGAAGGCCTTTATTCTGTTGAGACGGAAGCAGTCATAGAAGCCCTAGCCAATCAGGGCGTACAAACTCAATACATCAGGATCCTCCGTGAGCTCTATTACGGATTCACTACCAGGATTTCACCATTTTACAAAGAAGTAATCATCTATGTCAAGAGAGGGGTTTGGCAGGGAGATACCATTTCATCAAAACTCTTCAGTGCCACCCTCGAGAACATCATGCGATGACTGGAATGGGAAGAAATGGGAATGAAGGTAGATGGTCGGCAACTACAACACCTCTGCTTTGCTGATGACATCGTTCTAATAACACCAAACATCAGCCAAGTGGCACAAATGCTGACCGATTTCGACCGTGAGTGTGGAAAGGTCGGACTCCAGCTGAATCTTATGAAGACAATGTTTATGAGAAACAGCCTCGTTCCTGATGCTCCATTCGCTCTCAATGGAACCACCATCTCCGATTGCAACACTTCTATATACCTAGTTCGAGAAATCAACATGATGACTGACCTGGCACCTGAGTTATGCAGGAGGAAGAGAGCGGCATTTAATGCCTTCAAGAATGTTGAAGAAATAACTAAGAGGACAAAGAACCTCCAGCTACGAGCACATCTCTTCGATTACACAGTTCTTCTTGTATTAACATATGTCTCAGAGACCTAGGCCCTACGAAAACAGGATGAGAACGCTATTCGGGTTTCTCAAAGAGGATTCGAAAGAACTATGAGGATTTCTCAAAGCTATTCGAAAGAGCGTAATGGAATATCACGCTTCACTCAAATGAGAGACAGAATCCGGAGTTCTGATCTCCGTCAACGCTCAAGAATCAGGGACGCTATCTCATTTGCCAAGGCATCAAAAATCAGATGGGCTAGACACGTAATGAGGTTTACAGACAACCACTGTACTAGAGCCATTACTGACTAGATTCCACAGGACATCTAAAGATCGCGTGGACGCCCACCTACAAGATGGTCAGACTTCTTCCTCAAGACCCTGAATGATCAGTTTGATGCTCTGCATGTTACTAGAATGAACAGATGCCATTGGGCTACGCTAGCATTCAACAGGGATGAATGGAGACATTACTGGCACCCGCTCGAGTAAATCGAATAATGGGGGATCAAGTGATATATTTTTGTATGTATATGTTTTTTATCATGGCATAATAAATACTATTAATGATATAGTATAATGCAAATTATATATTATTTAATTTAACCTATATTTTTATATATGTCACAAGGCGTTATGAGGTGATGCAAGTGAAGACAAATAACAACACTCTTGCTCAATGTATAATACTGTGATCAAAATATTTATGTAATTCTCTAAACATAAAATTATGACCTTATGGCAATTTATAATCTTAGGTAGAACCCAATTATGTCAAATTAAGGGAGAACAATGTTTCCTTGAAAGATCTTTTAAGTTATTTATATTATTTTAAGTGTGTATACTTCATTATTTCTAAAATAAGTCCAGTTTTTTTTTTTTTTTCAGAATAACAGTGACTAGGTAAAAGCTAATGAGTTTGTGGTGGGCTCAGAGCTAATGTTAATATGAGAATCATCATTAATCTACAACTATGATCAATATGACAAACAATATCCCAAATTATAGTTCTTAGACAAAGTTATATTAATTATATCTATTATCTAAGTATCTTATCTCTGAATTAATTAGGATAAATAAACTCAATGAGAGAAGAACCTTCAAATTCTGTCCTTGGGGCTACAGGAAGAAGAGTTGTTAATTTGCCGTAGTTCCATTTCAAGTTATCACAAAATTGGGCATCTTTTAATTTTTTGTTTGTATTTTGATCACACTAATTTGTGCTCAAGGCTTACTTGGTTCTGTGCTAACTGATCATTCCTAGAAGAATTTGAGGACCATAAGTGGTGTCAAGCATTGAATTTGGCTCAGATGCATGCAAGACAAACATTTTACCCACTGTACTATGTCAAGCCCCAAACCGAGCATTTGAAATAATGTAAACATATTATTTCACTGTTCTGGAGATAAGAAGTCTGAAATCAGGTGAAGTTGGTTTTTTTTACTGGCTTTGAGAGAGCAATTGTATATTTCTTTCTTGGTTTTCAATATCTGCTGGAGATTTTTGATGTTGGCTGACTTAATGCATTTATTTTCATAAACACTGTTTCTGTCATTAAATATGTTTTTCCTTTATGCATATGTCTCTATTTTTGTACATGTAAATAAATCTTGAATTACAACCTATTCAAATTCATAGTTACTTATCTTCATTTTAATCATTATATCTACAAAGATGATATTCCCAGGAATTATTGCAAGATTTTAATAATCATTCTTCCATTGTCCAAATTTGATCTATTTTTAGTCTTTTGGGAATAAAATATTTTGAACAACAACATTCATGAGATAGTTTATGGTTTCAGAATTCAGTAGTTATCGCAGAAATCTGTTGTCTTACAAAACCACAAAATCACAAATCATCCTGTTATTCGTCGATTGCCTCGAGCAGGCCCCAGTAACGTCTCCTTCATCCTAGCCCTGATATTATATTCAAGGCTCTTTAGGAGAATGAGACCCATCATTGTTACTTGGTATTTGGCATATTGGGTACGCCATGGGGAGTTTGCCAGACTCTGCCGTGTGGGCAGGCTACATTCGGTAGCCTGCCAGGTTGTCCAAAGTAGGAATGAGATAATGAGATGTCATAATAAGATGTCTCCAAGAGCTGGTTTTTATAGTCTCTGAGTCTTGACCACTGATGGGATTACATGGCACCAGGGGGCCAGTTGGTGGGTGTGACCCCCGCCTACTGGAATTTGGAGGATCTGGGTGGAGGATGCTCAGCCCCGATCCGAGTAGGCTTGGAGATCTCGGCCCCGGAACCCGCGTGGCTTTGTCCCTCTGCCAGTACCTTCATGTCTGCGGATAGTGGTCTCAGCATGGTGGTGGCTGGTCCTGGAGGTCTTCGGCTGCCAGAGCCCTGGTCAGGGCAGGGAGGAAAGGGAGGAAAGCTCAACCCGCTCCCCTTCAAGGGGCCCCAGGGAGGACAGCCAGGCGCGGGGGCAGGAGACTGTCTTACAAAACCTAAAATTGTATTACTACAGCAAAGGATTTGCAACGATGGACTAAAATTTAGTAACAGCATTGCATCTTATACAAATGTCTGTTAAAAACTACAAGAATTATTCCAGATAAAGACAATAACTGCAAATGTAAACAGGTGGTATTGCTATTGTTATACTATGGTGGTACTTTAATAATCATATCAATACAATTTCTGATACTATTTAACCATTATATATTTTATAATTCTCTTATAATTCTTGATTAAAATCAGCAAAATTGATCCAAAGCAATTTGACTATATGGGAAATTTAGTGATTTTATCTAACACATTACACCTAGGCAGTATTCAGTATCTAAGACTTTGTCACAATTATAGTTTTAAATAAATGTCTGTTCCTTATATTAAGATACATGTTATTATGCTATACTATTGATTGAGTGTGATAAGAAGTAAGGACTACTAATCACTCTGTATATGGTATGTATTCCAGTGGGGTAGAAAGACACACTAAGAATATTACTTACTTGACATATTAGCAAATGTTAGATCAACATCAATGGTGTGTTATGTGCCAAGATATCTTCCTATCTAAACAAAAAATAATTACATTTCCTGAAACAGAAATATTAGAGCATCATAAGGAAAATAGTCTCTCATTCCCCTAGGTCCTTGAAAAAAATGATAAAAATGTAATTATGGAAATTCACCCTAAGTATGAATACTATTTATCGTTTAAGATATTGGCAATAGTTTCCTTTAAAGCTGACCAGGTCTCAGTTGACTCAATATCAGTGTGATACATATAGAAAAATGTTTTCTCTAAACTTTTGGGAAGGGTCTGTCCTTCCTTACCAAAAAGTCCTTAGATTTCTTAAGAAATATTGTGTTTTGCCAATAACTTAGTCCACTTCTTATAAAATAAATAATTCCTAGTATAATGCTACATCATGAAAATGTAGCACTTGCCAGTGAGATATTGAGTGTTTAAGTTGCATAATTGCCCATTTTTAGTTGAGTAATATAATCTTCACCCAGTCATATAATTAAATATGTTGAAACAGAAGCAATTCAAATTATTCATGTCCCCATTGAAGCCAAGCAATTCCAAGCACATAATAAAATGGTATATTTAAAATAAATTTGAAATACAGAAAATAAGACCAAAAACTAAGAGCTCAAACTTTTGTAATTCCTTATTTATAGATGTATCCTTAAATCTGAAAAAAAAATTTGTCTGACACTAAAAAGAATTTTATCTCTTGGTGAATAGCACAGCGGGTAGGGCGTCTGCCTTGCACACAGCCAACATGGCCGACCCGAGTTCGATTCCTCTGCCCCTCTCGGAGAGCCCGGCAAGCTACCGAGAGTATTCGATATGCCAGACACAGTAACAACAAAGTCTCCAATGGAGACGTTACTGGGCCCGCTCGAGCAAATCAATGATCAACGGGAGGGCCTTTTATATAAATTATTGCACTTTAGCACTGTCCTCCCATTGTTCATCGAAATTCACAAAATAGTTGAGAGAATTGAAAGAAATAAATGGATGAATGAATATGATAATTGATAGCTTAATAAAATACCAGAATATATTTCTATTATTTAAAAAATTAAAATTATATATTCATATTAATGTAGGAAGATATAGCTCTGAGACTCAAAAGTGATTTTTCTTTATCTTTATTGAGATAGCATTAACATTAATGACAATTTTGTGTATATATTGTTCTAATATCACACATTACACATTCCCACCTCCTGCTGCAATTGTTCCAAAAGTCCCTCACAACAAAATTCCTCCCATTCGCCAACATTATTGCCGTCTATGTCCCATCTCCTTCCCCATTTGAACTCAGTTTTGTGAAGCAGCTCATCAGTTATGCTTCCTTTGACCATTTATTGCCCCATTGATGTATATCTTCAGAACCCACATAGGAGACATATCACTCAGAATTGGTCTCTGTTCTTGTTACTTATTTTATTCAGCCTGATATCCTCTAAACTCTTCCACATAGGTTCATATTATCTGATTTTCCTTTCTCTTGCAGCTGAGTAGTATTTCATTAGATGAGAATTCACATAATATATTGAAGAAAACATAGGCAGAACTCCTAGGAAATAGACCTCAGTGGCGTCTTCAATGAATCAACTATAAAGGCAAAAATATTAACAATAATAATAAACAAATATCACTACTTCAAATTAAATACTTTTGCATAGTAAAAGAAAAGCAAGCTAAAATTAATGGTCTCCCCACTGGGTGAGAAAAACACTTGCCAAAAATACACCAGGTAAATAGCAAATGTATATTATTGTAAAGTTTTAAAAAGCCTCAACAACAAAAAATCCAACAACTTCATTTAAATGTTGATAAAGGAGATTAATGGTCATTTGTTTAAAGAAGACATACATATGAGAAGACAGTCTCATAATTACTAATTATTAGGCAAATACTAATTAAACAGCATTGAGATATTACCTTCATGATCACGATCACGATCATCCTGTTGTTCGTTGATTGACTCAAGCAGGCACCAGTAATGTCTCCTTCTTCCTACCCTTGAGATTTTAAAAGAGCCATATTCAACTGAAGATATGACCTTAGACCCATAAAAATGGTGAACGTCAAAAAATGTGAAAATATCCACACAATGACTTTACAGGTGTTGGTGAGGATGTGTGCTTGGGTTCTTGTCTGGCATCTATCTGGCATCATGTCAGCCACCTCACATTTGATGGTTGTGTATGCATCAACTTAAGAGGTTTCTGTAGCTCTTTCATGTGACAGTGTCAATAGAGAATCCCTTTAATATTCACCAGGAACACATGCCGTAGGCTAAGTCCTATGCAATGCTGGTTAAAAATCACACAGACTGACTGGTAGGAAAGAGACATATGTGACTGAGGAGTGGTGCAGAATAGGATTCTGATGCAGTTAACCTAATTTCATATTCAGATTTGTTGGGGAATTCATTATACAAGTCCTCTTACATAGTGGACTTTGATGCTGTGGAGCAGCATACTTTCTATTGAAAAAGCACATGTTCAGGCTATTGATCAGAAAGGTAGCACAATGGACTATGCAGGCAGGTGGCCTGGGCTAATCCCCGCCACTGGTGCTACACCGTTACCCGATAATTGGTGTCATTAAAACCCCGAGCACAGGACCAGTAGCTCTAAGCAATGCCAATTGTGCGACTCAAAACGAAACAAATTAAAAAAAACAGGGCTTGATAGTACAGCATGTGAGGGGCATGCCTTGCATTCGCCCCATAAGGTCCCCAAAGCACACCCTAACAATACTATTTCCAAGGTATTTTAAAATTTATATTTTCTAATGTTTTACTGATATTCTGTATTTTATAATGTTATTGATAATGCTTTTTCATGCAAATAATTTCAAAACCACACCAGGGTGCAGCTTCCCTTTCCCAAGAACCCAAGCACACATCCTCACCAACACCTGTCAAGTCATTGTGTGGATATTTTCACATTTTTTGACGTTTACCATTTTTATGGGCCTAAGGCCATATCTTGAATTGAATATGGCTCTTTTAAAATCTCATTAGCTATTACATTAGCTATTTACCTGGTGTATTTTTGGCAAGTGTTTTTCTCACCCAGTGGGGAGACCGTTAATTTTAGCTTGCTTTTCTTTTCCTATGAACCGCAGGGAGCAGCCACTGAGCACAGCACTGCAAGTGGAGTCTGAGCAATGCCTATTGAGCCCATACCTGCAATAAAAGTAAGTCCTGAGTTTCTAGAACAAAATTAAGTTGAATCAACAAGAAAATTGTCAACTTAATAAATTTAATATAGTTAATACAGAGGATAGGTGATAAAGAAAATCCTATTTCTCGATTATCATTTTTATTGGCAACTAAAATAATTTATCTTTTATTATGACTGTGACTTAATAGTATAACATAAGTTCACAAATATATACACTGATGTTGTTTTTGAGAAAAGTGAGATGATTATTCAGTTACAGCCCAAAATCATAAATTTGGACTTTAGGTCTGTTTTGATGACCAATTTATTTGTTTATAATCTAGTGGCACCAGTCCTAGTCTAACAGTGCCACATCTTGATCTTGATGTGTAAGCATGGTTCAATCAAAAGTCAAAATCTGAGAGCAATTTTGGATATTAGGATATTGATGGATTAGTCCTCAGGGAGTTCTTAATTACTTTGAATCTTTGGCCATACAATCATAAAACAAGCTTTAAAGTCCTTCACCTGTGAAATTACATGTTTGACCTAAATTTTCTCAGAACTGGGAAACCTCTAACTTTAAAATCATATTATTTTGTGGTTGGTGAGAAACAGAATTATATAGCTTTTATAGTATTGATGCAGGAATTTCCAATATATCAGAACTCATCAAAGGCAATTCAAATACATTTAAAATATTTCCCATATCAATAAAAATGTGATTGAGGAATGATTGCCATACTATTCTTTATGATAATTAAGAAGTGTGAGAATTGAAATAAAATTAAATTAGGAAAAATTATCTAAGTTTTATCCAAGGTTAAAAGAGTCATACACATATAGTATATAAAATGTATGTATTCAACTGGCTGTGATAGAGTTAAAATTCCCCTGGTATGAGATGGAAAGCATTTCAAGTCATTTGTGAACAGATTGCTTTGGAAATATTTGCAGAACAGTAAATAGGAAACTACAGAAGGGATGATTTTGTTAACAGCATGTCAAGCTGCATCAAACAATCACTGATTAAACAAAGCCTGTTTCCAAAAGTCAGTAGCTTGATCTTCTCTGGGGAACGTATCAAGCCATGTGATGTTGTAAGCAATTGTAATTTAATGTGCCCTTGAAGATAACTTTACAAGCAATGACAAGGTACCCTAATAAATTTGAAAGAATAATAGATATAAAGACTACAAGAGGAAAAGCACCAAATGTGTTTAGAATTTTAATCTTCTAATTCCCTGTTGGACTTCAAGACATGACTTAACTCTCCTGAGCATTAGCTCAATCAATCAATGATTTCAGTTTTGTGAAATGTGAAATCTATATAAACAAACATAAAATTATGGTGTTTTTTATTGCAATGCTTGCATTTTGGGGTCTTAATTTGTAGGTAGGGAATACACAGAAGTCTTTTTTGAGGGCTTACTTACTCCTGGCTAGGAGCTCATAGGTTGCTCTTGGTAGGCCAAATCTGGAACCAGGAACTGAGCCAAGGTGGCTGAACGCAAAGCAATCATTTTCCCCTGCTTTCCTCTCTCTCGGAGGCAAAGTGTTTGAAGTATTTATTTCTTTTTATAAATTGACTGGTTTAGTCACCGTGAAATTACAAACTTATACATGATTAGGTTCCAGGCATCAATCTTACAACACAGATCCCTTCATCAGTTTCCACTTCCCTACACCGCTGTCCCCTTCATCCTATAGTACAGCGCGTAGGGCACTTGCCTTGCCCGTGGCTTACCCAGGTTTGATCACTAGCACCCCATATGGCTCCCCAAGCCTCACCAACCAGTAGTCAAGTCCAGACACCAGTGAGTGTGATTCCAACCTAAATGGAATGTGTGGTTTTCTGCCAGGGCAATGGATTCCTTGCCCTCCTTATTCTTAGAGTTGGTTTAGATGTGAGTTTAGATGTACGGCTATTTTCTGACATTGAACTGGATTACTATACATTTACATACTAAATTTGGATTACTATGAACCTAAATACTGCTTCATTTAAATTTCATAGATTTATTTTTAAACCTTATCTGAATTGTGTGAGTTATAAAATTGCTCATAATGCAGTTGTTTTCATTCAGGCATTTAATGGTCCAACACCAACCTTACCGCCAGTGTGATCTTCCTTCCATCAATGTTCACAGTTACCCATCTTGTGCCTGTAAGGGCAAAACTGATGCCATTACAGGAGGCAGAAATGAGAAAAATCAGGTAGGCCTCAGATTCAGTTCCTGGAACTGAAACAGATTCAGTTTCCTACCAATAAAACAATGTGTAACTAGCCATATTGAACCTACCTGGGAAAGTTACTGGGCACAGCAAGTGGGCTCAATGAATCAATTCTCACAATGCCCCAGATGTTGCTTTTTGCTAACCCTAAAAGAACGAGAAATCTATGTAATCATAAAATTGGTACTAATACTGGAAATTATTGTTTAATTATTGCCTAACCACTATTACCCTAGACATTTGCCAAAACACCTTTCTTTGGTAACTAAGTAAGATTTTTTTCTGAAACAATAAGGAGAGTACTGCTTATGTAATCAAACCCTATATAAACTGCTTGCTGCCTGAAGTCAGGGTCACTATCAAGAGACCACTCTGTGGGTGAGATAGTTCACCCTACTATATTGGAATAAAACTCTTACTGCTTTTGCATTATCGAGTTAGTGTTTCTGTCCATCTCACTGCTTGGGAACCCAGATTCCCGGCATTAAAACGCCCCACCCCCAAGCCTGTCCCCTTAGCAGGAACAAAATAATTTACTTTATATTGCTATTACAACAAAATGACAGATGAAATTATCAAAAATCAGGTTAGCACTGTAACACTGTAGCACTGTCGTCCCCTTGTTCATCAATTTGCTCAAGAGGGCACCAGTAACCTTCTCCATTGTGAGACTTGTTACTGTTTGTGGCATATCAAATACACCAAGGGGAGCTTGCCAGGTTCTGCCATTACGGGCAGGATACTCTCGGTAGCTTGCCGTGCTCTCTGAGAGTAACAGAGAAATGGAACCTTGGACAGCCACGAGCAAGCCATGGTCTGCACCTGAGCTAGCCTATACCCACACCTTTGACAGCAGATGGAGATGGGTAGTATCCTGCACCACAGCTGTCACTCCTGCTCTCTGATGCCATCATGCTTCACATTTTCAGATAACCCTCAAAAGTCCATTCACTGTTTTCAGAAATACTCATCAAATATTCTTTAGTAGGGGTTACTGGGTACCAGATAAAGGTACACTGTAAATTTTCTACTTTCTAATCTAAATCTTATGGGATTCAAACATGCATCCTTCTTCGAGTCTCACGCTTCACTCAAATGAGAGAAACAATTCTGAGTTCTGACCTCTGTCTATGATCAAGAATCAGGGACGCTGTCTCGTTTGCCAAGGCATTGAAAATCAGATGGGCTGGAGACGTAATGAGGTTTGGAGATGACCACTGGACTAGAGCCATTACCGACTGGATTCCACAGGATGTCAAAAGATTACATGGCCGCCAGCCTATGAGATGGTCAGACTTCTTCGTCAAGACCCTGAATGATCGCTTTTAGGCTCTTCGTGTTCCTAGAATGAGCACCTGCCATTGGGCTACATTAGCACGCAACAGGGACAAGTGGAGACGTTGCAGGCGCCCACTCGAGCAAATCGATGAGTAACAGAATGTCAAGTGATATACATATAATTCAGGAAGTACATAAATAGTAATGTAACTAATTACTTTTAAAAATAAGTTGAGAATGTATTTCCCTCATTAGCTGAAATTTATTTTTTTAATAGAATATGACTTCTCTTCATATCTTTCCTAGCACTTGTTTCCCCCCACACACACACTTTGGATAATAGGCATTTTTATTGCTAATTTGATTTATATTTTTTCAGATAATAACAATTGTAAACATTGATCATCTGCAAGTCGTTGTCAGGTAAAATCATCTACTTACTTTTAAATCAGAGTTATTTTTTTTTTCCAGTGGTTGTAGGGAGTTCCATGTAGTGTTCATGAGGATCAGGCTCTATTTCCTGCAATGCAGAAAATTGCATTAGTTGTTTCCATGCTAGGGACAAAATATATGATGTTGCTTGACCTCTGCATATTGAGAACTACCAGTATTACCCTGGCAGTGACCAAGATTTCAAGGTCATATTCTGTAATAATCAATAACCTCCAGGATTATATGCACTAATGTTCAGGTGTCAAAGATCAAAGTTTACATATGTCCCAACACCTATATTCTCATCCTGTACCCAATCTGACTAATTTTTGTTCAGTATAAGCAGTTATTTTTATATTTTTAATACTAACAATATTAACTTATTGGATATCTTGTGGACAAATATATCCCCCCCATGTTTGGTGATTTGTTTCCAATAATCTCTCATCTTTAAAAATAAGAATTTATAGTGTTAATATATTTCTGTAATGATGCAAAAGAATAAGAAGATTCTAAGTGTTCCTAATTAGAGTTTCATATTTCATTTTTAGTCCATGAAAACATAATAAAAAATATATATACATTAAGACACCCCAAGACAGACATTCCACATTAGGGATGGAATTTCCAATGATAAGATTATTTCTAAATTATGGGAGTATTTTAAAGATAGCATAAATCGTCCAAACTGTACTTAATATTTTATTTGCAAATAAACTATGATTCATATTTTGTTTTGTGTTGTGATAGAGATATCCTGTTAGGATTAGTCCATCTTAACACTAATAAAAATAGACTAAAAATTCATTTGTCAGTTTTTGGGCATTTAGTTTATTTCCTTATTTTGGCTATAGTGAAGTGCTTTAAGAACAAAGGAATGCAGATATCTTTTCTTTTTTGTGTTTTGGGGCTCTTAGGGTATATTCCCATTGTAGGATTGTTGAGTCATATAAAGCTTAATTCCTATTTTTTTAAAGGAATGTCCACAATGTTTTCCAATAGGGCTGGACCAGTTGACTTTTTTCACCAGCAAATTAGAATTCTCTTTTCCCCCACATTCTTGTCAATATTGGTTGTTATTGTTAATTTTTTTTTAAATTTTAAAATTTTTATTTTTATAAAGTTGCTCCAAATAATTTATTACATTCAATATTTCAAAACCAGTCCCACCACCATTACACCTTCCCACCATGAATTTTCTCACCACCACTCAAGCCTGCCCCACAAAGAGATGCTAAATAATTTATTTTGTATTGCTTGTTATGAATAGCATGAGATGTTACATGGCAACTTTTGCAGCCATACACTATTGGAATTCTAAAAATTTTAAATAATTGGGGTCTAGAGGCATCTCTGCAATGTGTGCTCTCTTCTGAGATTCATTTGTGAGTCTCTGGATCATGGCTGTTAATGTGCTTAAGTGGCACCCAGAAGCAGTTCTGGGGTATGACTGCCAGGAAACCTGAAGGGCAGGATGATGAGGTCGAAGATCGTACATCTCTGAATCCGTGAAGTCTAGAGATTTCAGTCACTAGTCCTGCATACCTGGGCTTTTCAGAAGATTCATTCACATGAGTGGAGGGCTTGGGACAAGCCTGTGAAGGTTGGTCATGAGAATGGCAGTGATTGAGTTCTGGAGGATTGCAGCTTCCAGGGTTCATTTGGGGCAGGTAGAGGGACACATGCCCCCATTCGAGGTGCCCTAGTGATATCAAACTGGCTCAGGGTTGGGAGACATCTCTGTGGAATGCTGCTTTCTTCCAAGATTCGTTTGTGAGTCTCTGTTTTTGTTGAGCCTCTGTCTTTTTGATGAGTGCCACTCTATATGATCTAAAGTGATATCCTGTTCTTTTGACTCACATTTCCTTGAGGATTAGTGACATATGCATTTTTATGTGTTTCTTGGCTATTTGCATTCTTTTTTTGAGGAATTTTCTGTTCACAGCATCTTCCCATTTTCTGATGGGATTCATGATCACGATCACGATCATCCTGTTGTTCGTCAATTGCCTCGAGCAAGCACCAGTAACGTCTCCTTCTTCCTAGCCATGAGATTTTAAGAGCTATATTCAATGCTCTTTCAGGGTTAGGAGAATGAGACCCATCATTGGTTACTGGTATTTGGCATATTGAGTATGACATGGGAAGTTTGCCAGACTCTGCAGTGTGGGCAGGATACTTACCGTAGCCTGCCAGGTTCTCCAAAGTAAGAACAAGGTAGTAAGATGTTGTGTGGCCGCAAATGCGGCCGAGCGCTTCCAGGAGCTGGGTTTTATAGTCTCTGGGTCTTGGCCATTGATGGGACCAACCTGGCGCTGGCGGCAGCTGGTGGGTGTGACACCTACCTACTGGAAGATGGGGGATCTGGGTGGAGAAGGCCCAATCCTGATTTGAGCAGGCTTGTAGATCTCAGCCTCGGGACCCACATGCGTGGGTTCCTCTGCCGATTCCTTCATGCATGAGGCTTGTTCGGACATGTGGAGAGTGGTCTCAGCATGGCTGTGGCTGATTCTGGAGGTCAGAACCAGACCTCCTTCAGCTTCTGGGGCTCTGCTGGGGTGGTGGGGGTGGAGGGAAACTCAACTCACCCCCCTCCAAGGGGCTCTGGTGAGGACAGCCAGGTGCCGGGGCAGGAGACTCTGATGGGATTGAATGATTATTTTTTTCTGTGAAATTCAACCAATGCTTCATATATCTCAGATATTAACCTCTTTATCAGATGAGTGTTGGGAAAATAATTGTCCTCTGTAGGTTGTCATTGTAAACTATGGTACATTTACACAATAGTGTATTACACAGTTGTTAGGAAAAAAATTAAGTCATTAATTTTACTGATTTGATGAATATGAAGAGTATCATGCTGAGTAAAATGAATCAGAAGGAAAAGGACAGATAGAATTATGACACTTATTTGTGGCTTATATGGAAACAGTAGTAGAATAATTCCCAAGACAACAGAAATATATGCCAGGAGGACTTTTCCTTAATAGAAAGCTTGCTACGATGGTGTAGCGCACATAGTGGCTCAGTGAAGAAACCACTAGAACTATGAGAGAGGGATGTGATCACTCTTGAAAATAACTGGATAATGAAAGTAGGTAAATTGATATGCATAATCTCCATTCAGTAACAATATTTCAAACCACAGTGACTAAAAGAAAAAAAGTATCTTATGTAGAGGGAGGCTTGGGAGCAGGAGAAGTTGAGGATATTGGTGGCAAGAAGTGGATAAGTATGAAGGGATTGGTGTTGAACTATTGTACATCTGAAACTCAATCATGAATAAATTTATAACTTTTTTGCATATCCAATAAACTCAAAAATAGACTAAAACATGCCTAAAGATTAGATTAAAGATTGGACTTCAGGTGCTGGAGTGATAGCACAGTGGATAGGGCATTTGCCTTGCATGCAGCCTACCCGGGTCCAATTCCCAGCATCCCATATGGTCCCTTTAGCGCTGCCAAAATTAATTCCTGAGTGCTTGAGCCAGGACTAACCCCTGTGCATCGCCGGGTTTGACCAAAAAAGAAAAAAAGTTGGATTTCATAATGTCCAAAAGGATTTTTGTTGTTGGCTCAACCCCAAAGATGCTCAGGGCTTACTCCTGACTCTGCTTTCAGGGATTCTCCTTGTGGCCCTGAGAGAGCCCTATGTGGTACCAGGCATCAAACTTGGGGATATACTATCTCTCAAGCCCCAAAACTGCATTATTAAAGTTTCTTCAGGTTACTAAGAAGGTTACTAAGATTTCAATGCTTTAGTAAAGGATCCTTTAAAATGCCGGTAAAAGATTATAAACTAATTAACTGTTAAGAAATTATAAATGCGATATTAAACTTCCTTCAGAATGATTACTAATCATTTTGGTTGACATAAAGATGGTAATGCTCTCATACCAGTATTTTACTGTATTTTGAAGAGCATTGGTCTCGCACTTTCTAATTCCAAGCATACAATTTTATACAAAACAATATGCATAATTTTGATTATGCCTTGTTAAATTTAGGCACTCTTATGGCCTGCTGGAATGCATTCAATTTGAATACATTAATCATTAGCTTCAACAAACTACACAGAAATAAGTATTGTGTCAAAGAAGACCTAGAGAAAATTCAGAAACCCTCACAATAGAGATATAGGTCAGTTTGCCAAAACAATATAATTTGAGGTTTGCTGTTAAAAAATGATTATAAAGTTCTATTTTTTTTTCTTTCTGGGTCACACCCGGCAATGCACCGGGGTTACTCCTGGCTCTGCACTAGGAATTACTCCTGGCGGTGCTCAGGGGACTATATGGGATGCTGAGAATCAAATTCGGGTCAGCCGCGTGCAAGGCAAACGCTCTACCCACTGTGCTATCACTCCAGTCCCAGGTATGATTTCTATTTTCATGGATTTAGTAAATTTATCTGGGCACATCTTTTCGGCTTCACCATTCTTCCTGCACTAACATATGCCTCAGAGACCTGGGCCCTACAAAAACAGGATGACAATGTTATTCGGGTCACCCAAAGAAGAATTGAAAGAGCTATGCTTGGAGTATCATGCTTCACTCAAGTGAGAGAAGGAATCTGGAGTTCCAACTTCTGTTGATGATCTAGGATGAAGGATGCAGTCTCATTTATCAAGGTGTCGAAAATCAGATGGACTGGATACGTAATGCAATTTGGAGATCACCACAGGACTAGAGCCATTATCGACTAGATTCCATGGGAGGTCAAAAGAATGCCTAGATGCCAACCTACAAGGTGGTCGGACTTCTTCGTCAAGACCCTGAATGAATGTTTTGATTCTCTTTGTGTTTGTGGAGCAAGCAGAACTGACACTAGCATGCCACAGGGATGAATGGAGATGTTACTGATGCTTGCTCAAGCAAATCAATGAGCAATGGGATGACAAGATATACAAGTGATACACGTCATCTCAGCAAGTGATCTATCTTGGGAAATGTCCCATGCACAAGAAAAATGCACAATAGATTTTTTGAAGGTGAAATATTGAGTTCTTCCAGCCCCCAATTCAGAGTTCTCATTTTTATTGATTTTTAGTCTTGTTAATCTGTTGAGAGATAGTTGCTGAACCTTCAAAAATGAGTAAAGGGATGTCAAGTGATCAAGTGGTCATGCTGAGTGAAATGACTCAGAAGGAGAGAGACAGGTATAGAATAACTGCATTCATTTTTTGGTATATAAACATAGTATGAGACTAATGTTCATGGTCAGGGAAAGCAGAGGCTAGGAGGACTGGTCAATGGTTGGAATCTACCACAAGTGTTTATGGACAGGAGGGTAGGTAAGATAAAGAAATAATGTTTTATTAAGAGATATTTTCTTTTTGGTTATGTTGCAAACCCTAGTGCTAATAGTACTTTTGGATAATACAAATAAGTAATTTGCAGAAATTACTTAATTTGTCTTTAAATTTCTCTTTATAATTTGTCTATTATATTGTAGTTTCATTCTCTTTAAAATGTAGTTGCTCTTTCTGATGTCATTTTTATTTTAAATGACCCTCAAATATTTTGCAGATTAGTCTAAAAATGTAAAGTTTTAAAAAATATATATCTTCTAGAGGTTGAAAAATAGTACACCTGGAAAGTGTCTTTTTTTGCGCCAGAGTTCAATCTTCTGGACCCCATATGGTCCTTTGAGTACCATCAGGAGTGTCTCTTGAGCACAGAGGACTTTAGCACTAAGACTAATCCCTGAGCTCGGCTGAATATAACCCTGTCCCCTGGAATACCATATACCCAAGATGGTCTATAAAATATGTGAAAGTATGAATCTAGAGCTATATTTCTTTATTAATGCCTAACCTTTAAAAAAGGTTGAGTGCATATGATTATTTCATTGCCCTGCTATATAGAATATTGTGAATAAATTAAGAAAACAATCTTGCTACTGGAAGGAATTTGATACTATACTAAGTTCAAACTGGATTTTAAATTTATTTTTTCACCTTGACAATCTGATTATAAATTGAAGTTTGGTTTAAATTTGTGCAAGATCAATAGAGGAGAGTTTTTAAATGCTTATGAAATTTATTGACTTTTTTGAGAATCAAATATCACCGCAGGTAAAGTGATCATAGTGTTATCCGAGGTAGGTTCTTCTCACTAGTTTCTGGGTCCAGGCAGACA
This sequence comes from Sorex fumeus, assembly GCF_029834395.1. Lineage (NCBI taxonomy): Eukaryota > Metazoa > Chordata > Mammalia > Eulipotyphla > Soricidae > Sorex > Sorex fumeus. Next base: position 11,747,811 of record NW_026606185.1, read on the forward strand.
TGGGGTGAAGGATGACGGGCTCTGGGAGAAACACCCTCTGGGAGCGGCTGATAGCTGTTCATTTTATTGCCAAATACAAACATGTTTTACAGAGGGTCTCAGTTTATAGGAATGTCCAATCACATAAAGGTTAGCAGTATAGGCCTATCTCCTTTTCACCTTTTTTCTCTGCTTTGTCTTGTTCCAATCCCATTCTAAGGCTAGATACTATGGTAAGGATGATCTGCTAAGCGTATGTGACAGTTTCTGTGTTTTGGGCACATTTGACTAGGGGGTTGAGTATGGCTCAAAGCCAGACACCTGATGATGACACCCTGTTCTTGCCAACTTTGCTCAGATCTGCCTTGCAGGGTCGGATCTTATCTGTTCCAGTGCCCATCACCTGATCCACAAGTTATCAATACTGAGAGATTGTAGACACGAAAGTAAAAAAGAGATATACAGGAGTTAACTGGAGTAGCTCTCAGGAGCCTAAAGCACATCAATGTTGTAGACATATCCTGTATGCATATGTATGAGTCATATTACCTTATACTGTAAGCATAAGACCCAAATATAATAACAGAATGTACAAATGTGCTCATTTTGAAAACAAGCTCAGAGGTGGGTAGGAAGCTGGAAATTGCGGGGGCTGAGGGAAGTTGACAAAGGTGGTAGAATTGGTGTTGTATTTTGAAGTATCTCTTAAGATAGACAGTACTTTACACTACTAATTTCAGAATTAGATCAAGAGCAAAAATCATGCTTCACAGGGTCATAAAATTAGAGTTATAAATAATAAATAATGAAGAATCAAAATAGCCATACCATTATTCTAAGATTCATAACACTAATGTTTTTATAAGAAATTAAAAGGAAGAATTTTGATGACTGAATTCTTGTTTTGTCAAATGTCAATACTTTGAATCACGAAGAAAGAACAAGTCCTAGAGACAGGATTTCGAAGGGTACAGGATGCCAGGCAGTCTGATGATAAAATGAAGGAAACTGGACATCTTACAGCACACAGCAGCGAAGAAAACTGGCCAGTGGGTTCCACAACTCCTGAGGAATTCTCCGGGTCCCATACTGAGCCAATATCACCAGGAAGTCCCAGATGGGGTAGGTGCCATCTCCCCCCCACCCACCTTCTCCTGATGGAAACCTGACAACCATGAGCTTCTACAAGCATGGCTCCGGTATGTGGGTTCCAGGACTATTTTCCGAACTGAGTGGCTGCATCAGTGGCTGCTCAACATTTCCTGATATGCAACATGATCAATGGAAAATAAATGATCTACTGTTTGTCCCTGAAAGACAGGCTTGAATGGTGGTGGGAAAATCTGAGCAAAATATAAATAACAAAATGCATCTGAACTGTGCATTTAACTACGCTGCTATGCCACCCTGGAAGGTAACAATATCATTAATGGGAAAAAGATTAATGATTTGCTTCTCAATTCTGGCACCAGACAAGGATGTCCACTCATGATAAACTTTGAAATTTATTTCCACTAAATCATTGCAGTAAAGTTCAATATCATATTTTTAAGTTTAATGTCATATGTATGGGTTCTTGAATTTTTATAGTTAGTCTTAGTTTCTTTAGTCTGCTAGAGTTTTTTTGTTGTTGTTTTTGTTGTTTGTTTGTTTGGGTCAACAAGTAGTGCTCAGGACTTACAATTCTATTTTAGCCTGTATGATTTTATGTGAAATATAAGCTTTGATATTTATGGAGCACCCCTCTAGGTAATATTTTGATTTTCTCTTGCTCATCTGAGAATATTATTATTATCTTTGGCTTCTATCATTTTAATTAAAATGTGTCTTGGTGGTTTTCTGTTTGGAATTATTTTGATTCAAAGTCTGAGATTATTGGATCTGAATATATAAATTGATCTTTAGATTGTATATATATGTGTATATATGTATATTTTCCCACTGAAAACTGTTCCCCCAATATTTCTTAATTCTACTTCATAGAATCTTAGAGGTGGTGGATCGAGTTTCCCTCCCCACCCCAAGCAGAGTCCCAGCAGCTGAAAACCTCTGAAATCCAGCCATAGCCATGCATAAGACTACTCTCCACATGCTCTGAAGAGCCACACACATGAAGGAAACGGAAGAGGAACCCAAGTATGTGGGACCCGGGGCTGAGCTCTCAAGCCTGCTTTTATCGGGACTGGGCCTCTTCCACCCAGATCTTCCAGAAGCTAGGCGTTACACCCACCAACTGTCCCCAGTGCCCTGTAATCTCATCAAAGGTCAAGACCCAGAGACTATAAAACCAAGATCCCGGAAGACAATAAGATCTCTTATTGTCTAGTTCTCACTCTCAAGAGAACCCAGCAGGCTATGAAGAGTATCCAGCCCGCACAGCAGAGTCTGGCAAGCTCCCGGTGGTGTATTCTATATGCCAAAACCCAGTAACAATGATAGGTCTCATTCCCCTGATCCTGAAAGAGCCTCCAATGTGGCACTTGCTAAAATCTCAGGGCTAGGACGAATGGAGACGTTGCTGGTGCCTGCTCGAGGAAATCCATTAACAACGGGATGACAGTGACAGTGACAGAATCTTAGAAATATTAGAAGTAGTCTCTGATAGTAAACTTCTCTTTTGGTGTACCCTTTCATAGTATTTGTGCTCCTCTTCTGAAAACAGGTATTTAACCCACCAAAAATGTTTTGAGCCTAGGTATGGTTGTTGTGGTCTTTGGTTAGGGAAACATTGTCGTTTCAGGATTGCAAGATATTTTAAATATTCTTTTTAAAAACTAAAGATATTTTAAATATACAAACATTCATACTTCATTGCCTTGTATTTATACAGAGAGTGATGTAATCATCTCTTTCTGGTGGCTATTAGGAGGGTTGTATGAAGATGTACAGATAGAACAGGCGTCAAGGTACTTCTGCATAACCAACACTAATTTATTTACTAGCACTGCATATAGTTCTTCACACCCACCAAAAATAAACCCTGGGCAAGTCAGGAATAAGATCTGAGTATATCCAAGTGAGACGTCACCATCCTCCCTCCCTCCCCCCCCAAAAAAAATAAATAAAATCTGTTGCATCAGATAAAGGATAGGAAAACAGGATATACAAATCATTAAAAAATGTCAACCAGAAAAATGAAAAATCCTACCCAAAAAATGAGGAGCGGAAATGAATAAACAGTTCTTCGAGAAAGACAGGCATATATGGCCAACAGGGAGGTGAATAAGTATTTATTCCATATTATCAGGGAAATGTGAATTTCAATTAAGAATGAAATATCATCTCACATCAGTGAGAATTGCATATTTCAAAAATACTGGTAACAATCTGCAGGTATATGGTGAAAATGGAACTCTCATCTTCTGCTGGTGAGAATGTTTTCTAGTTGAATGTCTATAGAAAAGTGTATGGAAAGTACTCAGTAAACTAAGATTTTAACTACCATATGACCTACACATTTCACTTTGGAATACCTACCCCAGGACACAAAAACATTCATTCACAAAGACATATACACCCATCACTCATTGCAGTACTTATTACAATAGTTAAGATTTGGAATCAATTTAGGTGTCTACTGATCAATGAGTGGATTCTGGCCATGTGGTATATACACAAAATGAAGTGATATGGGGGTGCAAAAGATGAAATCATGCATCCTTCTGCAAACTTGATGCAACTGGAAGATACCATATTATGTGAAGTAATTTAGAAGGACAGACAGGATGTTAATTGCCTGTAATATATAGTAAAGGGAGATGCCTAGAGCACCATTTACTCCAGAATATATCAACGAATACAGAGAATGACAAAAATCGAGAGGTTAAGGTAAATTGGAAGGAAAGTATCCTGGGAGAAGGAGGCAAGGACCTCATGTAAATGTGGTCGAAGGTATATATTCAAACTACAGAGTTAAAAACAGTGATAAAAGGAGATACAAATTATAACAACCAAAGTTTAAAAGGTGCCTGGTGAGGTGTCAGGCTGTGGGGTTGGAATAAACTGGAAAACACTGGTGGTGTGAAGCTGACATTGTTGGGGAGATTGGTCCCACAACACTATGTTTTTAAAACTCACTATGTAAATTTAAAAGCTTTGTAAATCACAGTTTATAATAATTACTTTTACTTTAAAAGTCCATGTTGTATGAGAAAACTATTAGTGCCTGTCTTTAGCATGTTATTCATTCCAGTAATTAATTGCAATTTTATAGCATCCGCTTATGCAGTTCCATGTTCTTTATGACAAGGGGATACAGTTGTCCCTATGGAAGATTTTGTGATACTCAGTCCCAATATACAGTTTATTGACCCTTAGGCCCTCATCAAAGTCTGTGTGTAATTTTAATCAAGAAAACCAGGTAACATTTCCACTAAACATAGACCATAGCCATTTCTAACCAAGAATGTCTTAAACTCACTTGTGTACAACATCATCCCCATGTCTTCTCCTTGATGAAGGGTCTCCTCTCTCTCTCTCTCTCTCTCTCTCTCTCTCTCTCTCTCTCTCTCTCTCTTCTGTCTCTCTGTCTCTGTCCCTTCACCTGTCTCTTTCTCTCTCCATATATATATATATACATATAATACATATCATGTAAACAAACACCCCCTCCATATATATGTATGTATATATATATGGAGGGGGTGTATGTTTATGTATATATATGTATATACATATATAGAGAGAGGGGCTTTATGTTTACATAATATGTATTTTTTTTTCAAGAGCTATCTTTAATTCCTAGCTCTCTGAAAAGAAAATAGTGTCCCTATGAGAAGACTGGGACATTAACTGGTTTTGCTACTTCTGGGGTATATCAACTAAAAAAGAAAAAAGTTAGAAGTTGTAGAAGAGAAAATTTTGTTAACATTAGATGTATGGCTTTTTCAGTTATTAAAAATATTGTAAAAACTTAGCAAAAGTTTAATTTTGTAGAAGAGGCACTAAAATGATGTTTACACACAAAATTCTTTGGAACAGTGTCTTCTGCATTCTATGTAAGAATTTATAATATTATTTTTTCAATGAAGAAGGCATAGTTTAATGTATATAAACCTTTATTTACTCTTCCCTATCTCACTTTCTTTCTTCTTCCTAGTGTCTCCTTTTTAAATTAATTTTACTTAAAGGTGGAACCATGGGATTAGTCATTCATATTATCTGGACCTTTTTCAAAGCATCCAGGTAAACTTCTTAATTACTCTTTATGAGTATGTCAAACTCTATAATTTGCCTAGCCTTTGAAGGCCTAGAGGAATAAGTAGTCATAGCCTTGTGTTCTGACACAGTTATTAATTACTTAATAATTACTTGCTTGGGTGCCCAGGCAGGCACAAATACTAAGATAAGCATCTCACCCATACATATGTGACCATGGCCAGAGAGGAAGAAAGCCTAGAGAAGATGACAGGAACTGGTGGAGAACAGGTGGGAGGCCCAGCGATAGGTCCTGAGCACAGGGATCTCATCCTTGTGCAAGCGACCATGGGCATAGAATAAGGAAAGTGTACAGGGGCAGAGAATGATCCTGAACAGGAGCTGACCATCATTCACTGGACGTGAGTGGCCATTTGAGGAGAGACCCAGGTCCATCTATTTAACTGTGAAATAAACTCTATCTTCTTAAACATCCAAGTTCCCTAATGCGAATGTTTACTATAATTCTCAAGTACCCACCAGAAATGGAAAAAATCCACATTTGTGCGAACAGCATAAAGCCCTTGGGCAGCAAGAGTCACCCCTTGGATACTTGGGCACGTTGCAGGAAGTATAAGTGTGTGACCTTGTGGTTCAAGATACAGGGAATAGTAAGAGCATTGTGGTAATGGAGCATGAGAATGGGCCTGGATAAAGAAGAAACAAGCAGAAGATTGTTCGGTGAGTATGGATGGGGACAAGAAGAGTTCATGATGGTTGGGCATGAAGGTTGCCAGGACCAAGATATAAGATACAAGATATAAGATACAAGGGAAGGGAATTTTATTCTGGTTCTCAGAAGAACCAGATTTTATTCTGGTTCTCATAATGCCTAAAAGGAGAGAGAGAAAGAGAGACAGAGAGAGAGAGATAGAGAAAGAGAAGAAAAGCCCCTGCCATAAAGGCAGGTTGGGGGGTGGGGGGTGGAAGGGTGATGGAAAGGAACCTGGGGATGCTGGTGGAGTGATAGGTGTTGGAACATGTATAACTAAAATCTAATCATGAACAGCTTTGTAAGGGTCTATCTCACAGTGATTCAATAAAAAAATGAAAATTTCTAGCATTTTATTTCACATGTAAATATATTTTGCATAAATCTAAGAAGAAATTATTTCCCACTGTGAAAGTTGACTTCAAAACTTCCTGTGTTACTGAGGCTTTAAGTGAAATATCAACTTACCACACTGGTTCAGGACTGAAAACTGATGCACTGAAGAAAAATGACATAACTTGATGGGAAATGTACCTCAGAGGTATCATCAATGAGATGATTACAGAGATCAAGACAAATAAAACAAAAATAAACAAATGAAACTATATATTTTTAAAGTCTGCTCAGCAAAAGAAACGCAAGCTAAAATAAAAATCCACTCTATTAAATAGGAGAAAACATATACATTATCTTTATACCCTTATATCCCTATACCTATTTCAGTATCCATATTGCAAACCACAATGCCCAAAAGGAGACAGAAAAAGAGAGACAGAGACAGAGAGACAGAAAAAGTGTGTGAGAGAAAGAGAGAGAGAGGAAGAGAAAGAGAGGGAAGAAAAGTGCCTGCAGGCGATGTGTGTATGTGTGTGTGTGGGGGGCTGTTGAGGGAAGGGAAACTGGGGACTCTGGTGCTAGGAAACATACACTGGTGGAATGATGGATGTTGGAACACTGTTTGACTGAAATCTAATCATGAACAACTTTGTAAGTGTCTATCTCATAGTGATTCAATAATAAAATTTTAATATATATATGATTCATCAGATAAAGGGCTAATAGTAAACATATTACAAAGCACTCACAAAGTTCACAGCACTCACAAATTTCGATAATGTGCAGTCATAAAGTTCAATGATTAAAAAGAGATTCCACAATCTCACCCAAAAATTAGGAGAAAAATAGAAGATATACATTTTGCCCATAGGCATAAGAAAAAGTGCTCATAATCATTTATGACTAGAAATTGCAAGTAAAAACTGCAATGAGATATCATGTCACACCGTTGAGAAGGTTGTACATCAAAAAGTCTAGAAACAGTCACTGTTAGGTTGTGAAAAAGGAGTCTTCATTCACTGTTAGTGGGATTGTTGAGTGCTTCAACTTCTATGAAAAATAATATAAAGGTTTCTCAAAAAAGTAAGAAGAAAAATAATGTTACCCTCAACCCCCACCACCATTTTTGGCATCTACACACCAAACAAACAAACAAATATATATGTATATATATATAAATATATATATATGATAGCCAAGATATATAATCAACCCAAATGCCAACTACATATAAATATATCAAGAAATTCAAGAAATTGTGGTATATATACACAATGGAATACTGTGAAATTGTAAGAAAATTTAAAAAGCATGCAATTTGTTGCTACATGGATGAGAACTAGAGGGAATCATGTTGAGTAAAGTTAGCCAGAGAAAAAGGATAGATACATAATTAACTTTCTCATTGATTGAGTTATAAGACATATGGTAAAGAAGCAGCATATACCCAAAGGAAACAGGTCTGGAGAGTTGGTTAACAGAACTGAGCTTAGCTGGATGGATATCGAATGGAAAGGGCCTTTGGGACCTTAGTGGAGCAAATATATAACTCTGTGGTGTTGTGATTTTGAAATGATGTATGTGTAAAACTATTAATAGTGTTGTAAATTACAAAACTTCAATAATTATTTACTGATAAGATAAACAAAAATAGAAAAAGTCGGTATGATTATCCCTGTTTTATTGAGTATGTGAAAAGCAACTGGTTGTCTTAATGGAATTAATCTTAATTTGTTACTAAAATTATTAGTTAAAACAAGGGTAAAGATGGAGATAAAAAATGTATTTCAGTAACTTTTTTTTCATAGAGATATGAGTCTTGTCACTGATTATGTTAAAATATTTTTACTTTGCACCAGAATTGCTATGTAATTTTTTCTTTTATCTTTTTGTGAACTTCCAAATTAATTGTTTCAGGTATAAACTGCAGAAAAATAAGCATACTGATGCTCCTGGGAAAAACTTGCAAATATTTTTACCAAAGATTTGAGTACATACAAAATATACTACAAATAAAGAGTCACTCTCATTTGAGATTATTTTTGGCTGAATATAAGACTAATTCTCTGATGATAATACTGAGAGCTCCCAGTTGTATTAGCTTCCATTTTGTTTAACATTTTCTCTCTCTTCTGTCCGTTTGCTCCATTGATTGTCTTTTATTCTATATAAAGGAATCAGATACAATTCAGTAAATGCAGGATCAATGATCAGGACTCAGAGATTGGTAATATGAAATAATTGGATCAATCAAAAACTGAATTCCAGAAATTCTCAAGAAGTCACAAAGATGAAACTGGATGGAACATAAGTACATAACACCTTCAAATATGGCACCCACCAAAAACATTTGTGAGGCCCCTGAAAGCAAAAGGTAAATTACCTCTGATGTGATAATTTTCAAAATAGATCAGGTTTTTCTATTCATGATCTTCATCTACACTGTTATCTGATCTCAATAAGAAGTAGAGAGGTCTGTATAAATTCCTTTAATTGCTACAATATTGTGAAAATGAAAAACGGAGAAAGGAAATTTGAAATAGTGTCCATAAATGAACTCAAAAGAGTTGAAAACAGATTTTAAAAATAGTAACTTCTTCTGGAAAGTGGTATTGAGAATTTAATAAATGTTTATCTTGGGGGCTAGAGCGATAGCACAGCGGATAGGGTGTTTGCCTTGCACACAGTCAACCTGGGTTCGATTTGCAGCATGCCATATGGTCTGCCGAGCACCACTAGGAGTAATTCCTGAGTGCATGAGCCAGGAATAACCCCTGTGCATTGCCAGGTGTGATGCAAAAAAAAAAAAAAATCTTTATCTTAACTTGTGTTTTCACAAAAAGCTGGACAAAGAGGGTGCCATGTAGGGTAAATACCTTATACTTCAGAAGATCCACTTTGAATGGAATTTATTAACCATATCAGTGTCCATCAGTCTATTACATATCATATTTTAAAAACATACTTCCAAGATCTTTTCCAAAATAAATTGCTTCTGTGATTATTCATGCAAGATTGTTTTCTAGGGCATGAGTCTGCAATCTTTCAGTTTGCTATCTTATTGCTAATGAAATTCTCTCCTTATCACTTTACCTCTTGATTGACTGTCCCCTCAAGAAGCAGTAGACCCTAACCTTTACAGTTATATATAAAAATTTGAACTTTAGAATTTTAAATTTAAATGAAACTACTCAACAAAAGACAAAGAGATTATTGATTTTGAGAGTGAAATTTAAAGACTGAGAATAATCCAGGAGGTTTTATTCTGAGAAATAGTCACTACTTTTAAATTTGAGTTAAATGACATGTTCTGGAAGGACTGAAATAATCCCTTTGTATCAAACAGAATAGTCACGAAAATCAGTGTAATTTATGACAGGGTCTGTTTTTGGTTTTACGGTCTGAAGGGTAAATATGTCAGGTTGTTTTGAATTATAGCGTTATTGCTTTGTATATTTAAGGAATCAAAACACCAGAGTAGTTAAACTTTATTTTAACACTACCTACAAAATTCTTGCTTGGCTACTCTCGTGTAATATTTTTTCTCAGAAGGAAACTTTCCCCAACTTAAACCTGTACTACAAAGCTATATAATAATTCTAAAATAATTAAAATGTCTTGGTACCAGAATAAAGACAAACCTTCAGATTAATAAAATGGAGTTGACTATCTTGAGATAGACCCTCGGTTTTATGATCAGGTAATCTTGACAAATTTTAAAAAAATATGAAGTGGAGCAAGACAAGCTTCTTCAACAAATGGTGTTGAGAAGACTGGTCAGTTCCATGCAACACACACACACATAAACACACACACAAACACACACACAAATACCTCAATCCTCTTTATAATGCACAGAAGTCAAATCAAAATCTATTATTAAGGACTTTGATATGAGAAGTAAACCTCTAAGGTATATGGAAGAAAACAAAGGCAGACCTCTCCATAACATTGGTATCTTCAAGGATCACATGCTACTGACCAAACAAGTAGAAGCTACGATAAACAAATAGGACTACAATAATTTATAAGCTACAGACTCACAAGTGAGCCTCAGAAAAGAGCAGCATATGTCAGAGATGTGTCCCCAGCCAGTGCCAAGGTAATATCATCTGGTTACCTCGAAGTGGGGCAGATGTGTCCTTTCTCCTGCCCCAAAAGAACCCTGGCAACCACAAACCTGCAGAACCCAATCACCACTAAAAAGGATGTCCTTCACAGACTTGCCATGAGCCCGCTCCCCTCTCCGCCCACTCCGCCATGAGAATTAGTCTGCTAAAAATCCCAGGTATGCAAGACTTGTGGCTAAAATCTCCAGGCTTCATGGAGTCAGGGATGGGCTCTTCCTCCCATCTCCCTGTGCTTCCAGGTTCCTGGCAGTCATGCCCACGAACTGCCTCTGGTGCCATTTAAGTGCATTAATGACCATGATCCAGATAATTATAAATGAACCTAAGAAGAGAGCAACAACTGCAGAGATGTCTCCGGATCAGAAAATCACTCTCCAGTTAAAAATTTTAATTCCAGTTCTAGCATTCTATGTAAAATTTTAGAATTCTAGGAGCACACAGCCACTTTTGTGGCTACATGGTAAAGGTAAAGGCCCTCCCGTTGATCATCGATTTGCTCGAGCGGGCCCAGTAACGTCTCCATTGGAGACTTTGTTGTTACTGTGTTTGGCATATCGAATACTCTTGGTAGCTTGCCGGGCTCTCCGAGAGGGGCGGAGGAATCGAACTTGGGTCGGCCATGTTGGCCGCTTGTAAGGCGAACGCCCTACCGCTGTGCTATCGCTCCAGCCCGACGTCTCATATTTAATTCCACTGATATACCAACTGTAGGACACCAAATTTGGTGCGGTATAAGGTAGAAGAGAACTGATCTTGATTTAAAAAGCTATCTATCTATCTATCTATCTATCTATCTATCTATCTATCTATCTGTATTAGCACACAAAGGTTCAAACTCTAGTGATCTTGACTCAAACTTAATGATCTCCTCCTATACAGAGGCTTAATGGCTCCAAGATGAGATACAACAATTTTCACATACTTTCCTCTAAGGAAATCTTTATGGATCATTTTAGTTAATTATTCATACAAGCAATACAAAATGAATTACTTAACATCCTCCTGTAGGGCAGACTTGGGTAGTGTTGGGAAAATTAGAAATAATGTTAATGGGATAGTGGTGGAATTGGTGTTGGAATATTTGTTTTAGTAAATCATTGTGAACCACTTTATGAAAATAAAATTTAAAAATAAAAAAGAAATAGAGAAATTTGGAAGCTTCTGTACATCAAAGGAGACTAGACCAGAATTTAAAGACAGTGCACTAAATGAAAGAAATTGTTTGCCCATCATTCATCTGAGAAGAGGTTATTATCAAAGACAGATAGGCACTGGTAGAATTTCATGAGAAAAAACATCCAATCCTGTAGGATAACACTGTTTTGTCCTTCCTGCATAGCCTCAGGTAGTTTAGGTTTATTAGGTTGCTCCCATCACAGTGCTCCCATTCCTCTGTGTTTATTTGTAACTTCTTTCTTTGTGCTCTGTTGACTTGTAAATATTGTTTTTCTCTTCTCCCTAAGTCCTTTGCATAGTTTTTCAGAGCAATGTCCTTTTTGTATGGACACAAGAAGACATGATTTTGTAATGTGACTCTCAGTGATATTTCCCTCCTAGGCATCTGTTCTAGCACCTAAGCTTCAGCTGCCCTTTCTTCCTACAGCCCTCAAAAGCAGGGTCCTGATAAGGTACTGGATGGAACCAGGGCAAGCGGTAAGCTATATGCTACCCTGGCATCAAAATGGGCCTAGCCAAAGCGCCATAATGCTTAACTATAAGTTAAAAGCTTGGGCATGGACAAATGCTGTCATGACCCAAAATGTAATAACTAGATTTGGACCCTGCTAGGGTTAGGAATGATTAATCTGGCCTGAGCTCTGTAGTCTGAGTCTGTGACAAGATGTTTCCAGGAGAGCTGCCCTACAAGTCTCAATGTTATGTCTTACTGTGTCCCTACAAAAATAGCTAGTATTGATATGTTGATAGTTATTGGACTGAAGAAAAGAGAAAAACACTTTAGGAGGTATTTTGCCCTTGGGCAGTCAGGAAGGACTTTGGAATGCCTTTTAGGTGGTGTTTCCTTTGAATTAGGTAGGCCCTCAGGAAGGGCTTTCTTATGTTAATTTTGCTACCTGACTGGGTGCAGAGTCAGTCCAGAGTGCTGGGGGGTTGGAAGCAAGAGAGCTGGAGAGAGAGAGAGAGAGAGAGAGAGAGAGAGAGAGAGAGAGAGAGAGAGAGAGAGAGAGAGAGAGCAGACTGCTAGATGTAGCTGTAGCAGAGATGAGCAGGAGAGACAGTAAAAAAAGTAACGTTAAGGCCCTCCCGTTGATCATCGATTTGCTCAAGCGGGCCCAGTAACATCTCCATTGGAGACTTTGTTGTTACTGTGATTGGCACATCGAATACATCACGGGGAGCTTGCCAGGCCCTGTTGTGCTGGCGAGATACTCTCGGTAGCTTGCTGGGCTCTCCAAGAGGGGCGGAGGAATTGAACTCGGGTCGGCCATGTTGGCTTCACGCAAGGCAAACGCCCTACCGGGAAAAAGAGGCAGTGTGAGATCAGAATGGGAGGCTCAGAGAGACTGGGGCAGGTGCTTGGCAAGAATGGAATGAAAGGCAACTCACCAATCAACTGGCTTGGCCCTCATTTTGTCCACCATCTGCCTCATGGCCCAGACCACCCCAGCTGGGTGAGTGTCTCGAGGCACCCTGAATGCAGGCAGCTAGGGGAAGAGCTGTTGGGGCCTCCCCCTAGCTAACCTCAAAGATTTTTTACACAATCCCATAAAAAAATGGGGAGAATTCTTCTCTTCCCTAGGGAGAAGATGCAGTATGAATGGTTTTGTGAAAAAAAAAAATACAAGGAGAAGATATGAAGACAAACTTCCTCAAAGAATAATAATAATGGCCAAAAGGCAATTGGAAAAATATGCTGCATCACTAATCATCAGTGATTTGCTCAAGCGGGCCCAGTAACGTCTCCATTGGAGACTTTGTTGTTACTGTGTTTGGCATATCCAATACGTCACGGGGAGCTTGCCAGGCTCTGCCGTGGGGGCGAGATACTCTCAGTAGCTTGCCGGACTCTCCGAGAGGGGCGGAGGAATCGAACTTGGGTCAGCCATGTTGGCTGCGTGCAAGGCAAACGCCCTACCGCTGTGCTATCATCAGTGATATGCAAATAAAAATAACAATGAGATATTTTCTCACACCTCAAAGACTGACACACATCAAAGATAACAATATCCACTGTGTTGGCTTAGATATAAGTGACTGTCACTCACTGCTGGTAAGAATGTTGATTGGCCTAGCACTTTTGATAAACAATATGGACATTGCATTAAAAGATAGGAACTGAGTTTCCATTTGACCTAGTAATTCCTCTAGTCTAAATACAACCCAAGGATCCAAAACTAAATGAAGAAAAGACATGTGTATCCCTATGTTACTCGTAGCACTATCCACAATAGCCAAATTCTGGGTAAAAGCCAAATATCCAAGAATAGATGACTGGTACGTATATATAATGTAATATAACTCAATTAAAAGAAAAGATATAATTAGGTAATTTAATGCTTTTTTGAGAGAGTCAGAGAATACCATGCTGAGTGCAACTTGTCAGAGGGAGGGAGACTGCCACAGAATGATCTTCTCATATGTGGGATATAAAGAAACTTAATGGTGGAATAATGAATGCCCCAAGACAATGAAACAGATAACAGAAGGGGCAGTCAGTAGGGAACATGTTTCTTGCTGGGGCTAGAAGACAGTAGAGGGAGTGGGCAACATATGTAGTGGAGAGAAGTTTTTAACTGAGAGGTAGTAAAATGTGCTAAAAGGTGGCAAAATGTTATGAATGAAACCCTATTAGCTACAGTATTTTAAACCATAGTGCAAAAACTTGGTATAAAAAAAAGAAAAAGTGCTTCTCGTAGAAGATTGGTTGATGGGAGGAAAATGGGGGTGGGAGCACATTGGCAGAAGGGAGTGGACACTGGTCAAGGTATTGGTGTTAAAATATGTATGCCTGAAATTATCTCACAATGTCACTGGGCCCACTTGAGGAAATCGATGAACAATGGGAGGACAGTGACAGTGACTGAAATCCAATCATAAATTATTTTGGTTATTTCACAGTGACTAAATTAAAAAAAATTATAGCAATTAATCATCACAATCTTTTTTTCTGTATCTTTGTTCTGATATCAGCAACATTTATTAGAAGTTTTTGATTTTATTTGTCCTCTGTCATATAATTTTTTTTCTGCATGACTTCACAGAACAGACACATCCAAACTTATTTCACTTGAGAATCTTAAATTTTGGTCCAGCCTGACAAATCAGGGAATTTCCAAAATAAAAGTCATATCCTCAAAATTTGCAACATCACTGTCATCAGCAGCCTTGATATCAAAAGGATACTGGAATATAGCCCTCTTTCCCAGTTTTTTTTTTTTGTTGTTGTTGTTGATTTGGGGTCCTAGAGATATCACAATGAAAGAGATGTTTGTCTTTCACATGGCCTTTTGGGTCTGATCCCAGCATCCCATTATGTTACTGAGTGATTCTTGATAGCAGATCTGAAGTCCTGAGTGTTGCTGGCTGTGTCCCAAAAAGGTAACGCTTTTTTCCTTAAAATTTTTTTTGACATCTTCTCATTAATGGTTTTGAAGTTGTGAGGATTACCAGATAAAGAAAATCCTCAGACAAAAGTGCCCTAAAGAAAGTGAGAGTTTATTTGGGACTGCCACTGTCACTGTCCTCCCATCATACATCGATTTGCTCAAGCAGGCCCAGTAACATCTCCATTGTGAGACTTGTTGTTACTGTGTTTGGCATATCTAATACATCACGGGTAGCTTGCCAGACTTAGCCGTGTGGGTGAGATACTCTTGGTAGCTTGCTAGGCTCTCTGAGAGGGGCGGAGGAATTGAACCCAGTCGGTCGAGTCGGCCGCGTGTAAGGCAAGTGACCTACCCCTGTGCTACTGCTCCAGCCCTATTTATTTGGGACAGATTAGGAAATTTCCCTGATACATCAGGCTCTCTAAGGAAGGAGGGATGCTATTTCTTGGATTTATAATTTCTGAATTAAATATGTATCAGTCCGGATTTTTCAGGGTGGTACTGAGAATCAGGACAATTTTTTAGTAATTTCTCCTCAAAATTCATGTTTCCTTGTGGCCTTTAGATTCCGTGGTTATATATGTTCGATGAAATTACAGCACTCTTGGTCTTCAGCAAGTTTACAAATACTTCAAGATTCCTAGATACTATTTTATAAACTTACTCATTTACTTTGATTTGCACTACTCACCTACTCTGATATTTTGTCCCAGTATTTAAGTACCCGCACTCTTTTACAAGCAAATTGAAATTGAGAGGTAGGCACAGAGGTAGATTTCTTGAAAAACACAAGTACAGGTGGATAGATGGTTTTCTTAGTTACATTCTTAGCCACAGCTCTGACTTAGACTTCCAAGATTTGATGAGACTTTATGTCTGGTGGACTGTCTCAGTCGTAGTAAAAATAAATTCGATACTTAGAATAAAAGGATGGAATTTATTTTATCAAAATGACTCCATATTATTTGTAACTTCCATATTGTAAAGTCTGAGTTGCAAAGTGAAACGTAACTTAAATATCTCTGAGAAGTCTACTAACAAATAAACAGATGGCTAGCTGCTTATTGTTTCAAATTCTCCAATTCTAGTTTTTTTGTTGTTTTAATGTTCTTTGAAACCAATCAAAAACATGTTGCTCAAGCTTGAATCAATTCCCTATTAGATCCTTTAAAATTCCTGCAATCCTTCTACCTATTAGAACACACTTTGGGACTGATGCTTTGTTGTGAATCTGTATTATAAATTTCCGTTTTCCAATAAGAACGTTCCCAGTTGTATTTTGTTTGATTATTTCTAGTTTAACAATATGCCACACCAACACTCTTAACCTAAAACTGGAGAGGTCTCTATTAATTCCTAGTAATAAAATATTCATTTCACAAACTCTCCTAGCAGGGGAAATGATGTTGTGGGAACTAATTAACAACTTCAAATGAATGACTACTGTGTCTGTCTTCTGGCACATACACAAATTAGGTTTGTAATTAATGGTATGGATGAAGTCATGAGAATATGAAAGAAAGTAGAAACAAATTTAGGTAACAAATCCCCTATTGCCTAAGCCAAATATCTGGCAGAAAAATTCTGGTGCCAATTTTACCCTGAGGAGAAACTTTCACTCATTTTTATGTTCTCTGTAAGCATCTCTTCTTTCTTAGAGTCAAGGGAGCAAGTATAGATCAATCCAAGGTGACCTATGGTCGAACTCTAGCTCATTACAAAATCATTATATACCTTAATGTATCAAAATCACTCCCACCAGTGCCATGACATTCTCGTATTTAACATGGCAATCCATGAAAGTAGCCAAATATGATAAATAGCTATTCAACATATCTCCTCCTATTTGGTTAGTTAAGTGGTAAGGAGGAAAAGCAAGGGTCTTAAACTATAAAAGGAAGTAAAGAAATCAGGTTTGGGCAGTCAGTCTTAGACTATGCACTTGTGGCAGTGTTTTAGATACCTTTCTTTCCCTTAAATAAATACTACTTCAAGTCCAGTAAGATGATAATATACTTACCTTCTTAAATAAGCATTTACTTTAAGTAATTAATACTCTCAAAAAATCTTTCTGGAAAGACACAAAAATCAAGGATCGGCTAGGGTGGCCAAGGGACTGTGTATAATGATGCCACAATCTTACCCCAGTTTTACAGAATTACTTGGCTCTTGATTACTTTGTAGATTACCAATCTTCATTCTATTTTCACTCTTTTCCTATTCCATTCCTCTACCTCAATGTCTTAGCACCTCAAATGAATAAATTCTAGTAACTGATAAATAAATGTGTGAGGTCACCTGGAGAAAATGAAGAAAATGAAGAGGCAGAGGACTTTATATACTAGTTCATGAGCTCATGGATATGTTTAAATAAAAATCACTTCTGACCCGCTTTGACCCCATGTTAACTATTTCCTTGGTGCCAAGGTTATTCATAATATTGATGACTTTATATCACTTACAAATCTCAATTCACTTTATGCATTGTTCCTTAACCATTCCCTACCCTTTCCAGACCTATTCCACAGAAAGACCATCCTCACACAATTGCCCCTCACACAGTTCTCTTTTAAATGTTTGTATTTTGAAATGGTCACTCTGGACAAAACCTGGATGTGTTTTGTGCAAAGCAATAGCTCTACTTTTTGTACTATTGCTTGAATCCCACTTGTCAACCAAAATGTCAAATGAATTGTTTCTTTTATAGCTCATTTTTCCTAACTGACAAATTTATGTCATTCAGAGCTGGGGATCTCCTATCTCTCAAATAACTTTGCTGTCTCTTCTTGATAAATTGCCCTCAAAAACAAAATCACCCTTTAAAAATATACACCAAGGGAATATGTTGCCACCAGTGGGTCAACCTGTACCTGTTGGGTGAGTGCATCATCATCCTGATGGTGCCATGAGACTTCCTTATACCCCAAAATTGCAGCTGTGCCTTTGGCCGGACCTTAACAACTTGGGGCCAAGTTTATCAAGAAATTAAATGGCCAAAAGGTGGGTATGTGGAAGCCATACCCACAAACAACCTCCAGTTCAGCTCATACAAACTCATTTATTGGCCTTATTTCAGACCCGTAACTAAATCTCGAAAGAGATCAAAAGCTGCAGTTAATCTCGGACCCACACATGACTGAACAGACCAGGGTAAATTGGAGGGAGCAGGCTGTCCTTCTCCTGTCAAAGCAGAGTTCCCAGCAGCACTTGCTTCAAAATCCAAATTTGCCACTATGTCCCTGGCTGATTTGACCATCTCAGGTAAGTCTCAGGTGCGGATGGACCTCACCAAAATATAATCTGCTGACACTTCGGGTATGCGGGTTTTGTGACTGAAATCTCTAGGCCTTCTTGAAGTTGGGATGGGATACCTCTCCTTACTTCCTAATACTCCTGGAAGCACTGGCAGTCATCCCCATGAACCAATTCTAGCACCACCTTGTAAGCTCTACTACCAACCTTGCTTCGAAGAAAAGTAAATAAATCTCAAAATTGATCAAAAGCCACAGTAAATCTATTGCAAACCATAATGCACAAAAGGAAAAGGAGAGAGAGAGAGAAAGAAGGAAAGTGCCTCCCATAGAGGAGACTGGGGGTGGGGAGGGTGGGAGGTTGGGGAATGGTGGTAGGGAAACGGTACACTGGTGGTGGGTAATGTACACTGGTGGAGGGATGGGTGTTAGATCGTTGTATGACTGAAACACAATTATGAACAGCTTTGTAATGGTCTATCTCACAGATATGTAATTTAAAAAAATAAAAATAAAGTAATGTGGAGTTCATCCTTCAATTTAATAAGCTTAATCAATGAATAAATAGATGTAGTTTTACATTTAAAAAAATAAAAACTATACACCACCTCTCTGGTCAATCCTCCCTCTGGGCCTAATTATCATTCTTGAAAAATTAGATAATAATGGTTCAGTGACTTTAAAAACTAAATGCTTTTAATTAAAATACCTGTTTAAATGATGAAACTTATCTAGAGTAAATATTCATTGAATAAAATTTGTTAAAAGTATACATTATGGACCTGAAGAGAAAGTACAATTGATAGCACACTTGCTTTGCATGCAGTCAATCAAGGTTTAATCCTTGCCACCCCATATGGTCCCCCAATCCCTAAACACAAAGACAGGAATATGCCCTGAGTGAAGCCAGATGTGGTTAAAAAAAATCCAAAAATGTTTCATATATTTTTCATATATTATTTTGAAATTGAATGGCTGGCTTGAAATTAATGAAAAATATATTTAACTTTAGACTAAGTAAATTAATTTATTTCTTAATCATTTTATTAAAATATTAACTTTGGTTAATATTTGAGACCACTCTCTGCACACATGAAGGTACTGGCAGAGGGACAAATCCACGCGGGTTCCGGGGCCGAGATCTCCAAGCCGACTCGGATTGGAATCAAATATCCTCCACGCAGATCCTCCAAATTCCAGTAGGCGGGGGTCACACCCACCACCTGGCCCCCTGGCGCCGTGTAATCCCATCAACGGCCAAGACTCAGAGACTATAAAATCCAGCTCCCGGATGAGAACAGTGCAGTCTTCTGCCCCTGCGCCTGGCTGTTCCTCACCAGGGCCCCTTGGAGGGGAGCGGGTTGAGCTTTCCTCCCCGCCCCAACCAGGGCTTCAGCAACCAAAGACCTCCAGGACCAGCCACCACCATGCTGAGACCACTCTCCGCACACATGAAGGTACTGGCAGAGGGACAAATCCACGCGGGTTCCGGGGCCGAGATCTCCAAGCCGACTCAGATTGGAGTCGAGCATCTTCCACCCAGAGACTATAAAATCTAGCTCCCAGACATCTTATCAGGACATCTTTATATGACATCTTATTATCTCATTCCTACTTTGGACAAACTTGCAGGATATCGAATGTAGCCTGCCCACAGGGCAGAGTCTGGCAAATTCCCTGTGGCATACCAAATATGCCAAATACCAGTAACAATGATGGGTCTCATTCTCCTAAAGAGCCTTGAATATAATCTCAGGGCTAGGATGAAGGAGACATTACTAGGGCCTGCTCGAGGTAATCGACGAATAACAGGATGATGAATGAATGAATGAACTTTGGGGGCCTGGAGAGATAGCACAGCAGATAGGGTGTTTGCCTTGCACACGGCCAACCCGGGTTCGATTCCCAGCATCCCATATGGTCCCTTGAGCACCTCCAGGAGTAACTCCTGAGTGCAGAGCCAGGAGTAACCCCTGTTCATCGCCAGGTGTGACCCCAAAATAAAAAAAAATTAACTTTGTATGTATTTAAGATAATGATGCTCATTAAAATGGAGACTATGACTTTTTGTTCCATTTTAATAAGAGGTAATGTTTTAGGGCCTGTTAACCAAGAGGATACCATTAGTGATGCTAAGTTTATAAAATTCAAACCCAGTACCTCCCAAATGAAAGGAAGTTCCTTCTATCCTTAAGTTATCTCTCAGCCACTATATACATAATGTATTTTAAAAACTCACCAAAATATTTATAACAGTCCCATAAAAAATGAGATGAAGAGACAGTTCTTTAAAGAAGTCATATTGATGGATATGTAAATGAAATGGTGTTCATTTACAGTAAATGAAAAGGTGTTCTTCATCGTTTATCATCAGGAAAATGCAAATCAAAACAATAATGTTAATGATAGTGTAAATCAAACTAACAATACCACTCTCACTAGCGGCATTATTACTACATCAACAATAATAAAACCTAGAACTAGTACCAACGTGGAGGGAAAGGAAACCTTATCTACCTTGGTAGAATGTTGACTGATTGAGTTTCAATAAAAAACAGTATACAAAAGTCAAGAAATTAAGAACTGAGTTTCAATAAGACCCACAATTTCACTTCTTCCCCAACAGCACAAAATCACTATTTCAAAAATACCTTTTGTACTCCTATGTATACTGTAGCACTATTTGCTATAACCAAGATCTGGAGAAAACCCAAGTGTCCAACAACAGATAAAAGGATAAGAAACTGTAATACATAAGCATATATGTTTATAAATACAGTGGAATACTACTTAGATAAGACAAAAGAAGATAAAACTTGCTTCTTAGTAGAATTAGAAGATATCTGAAGTTATTAGTCATAGGAGAGAAAAATGGCAGAAATATTTTCTTTTATAAGGGCTATAAGAAATATTTAGGGAAGGACAATGATCAAATACAAACAGAACTTGAAGTTCTGTTTGCAAAAGGATGGGGTAAACGTATTGGTGATTCCCTCAGACCCAGTTCTGAGGGGCATTTGTGGTGGGCTGGAACAAGAATTTACTGAAAAATGAAATACTTGGGGAAGATAAAACTAATAGTTTATGAGAAAATATACTGGGAAGAGAACACAGTGATAACTTTAGAGAGACACCTACTTAGCATAGGGTCAGGGAGCTTTTATATTTCTGAGGCACAGCCCCACGGGTCTTTAGGTTATGAGGTTGGGCAAAACACACTATACTTTTTACAACCATTAACCTTACTTGGTAAGATCGGGAGTGAATGATCCATGGTGGGAAGAACAGAGCCTTGTACTACTCAAGGGAGACCGAGGAATGGATAACTGCAGAATAGGAGTGTGCAGTTGAAAACACAGAGTACTTCTGGGCAGGTTTAAACTGATAGTTTCCATGACTAAAACCTGGAACAAATAGACTGTGGGATGGATCACTTAAGGAGAAAAATGTGAGCCCACTTAGTAAGGTTTGAGGTAGGTGAATAGGAGGGGACCTCGGAGCATTAATTGGAAGCACAGTCACCTGGTGTTACATGGGGTATTGAACATTGTGCTGTAGGTGACTTATTTGAAGTGCAAAGAAGGGAGGTAATAACCCCAATATGGGAGTCTAATGCTTCCTTCTTTACCAAACTCAGCCACTGAGAGAAATGCCTAGGAAATTTTAATACCGATAAAAATGTCTTCTTTGAGTACCTTCATGGTGTAGATCTTCTGTCTCACCAGCATCTTGTGGTTATCACCAGACTGCACATGAGTTCCACTTGTTCTATCTGGCATAGGAAACTATTCCTGCTACATGATTGCTCAGAGACATGGAACTCAGGCTGGAATTATGAACTTCTCTTTACAAGAAATGAAAATCAGTGACAACATCTATCCATATCTACCCAGGCTTTTATAGACTGTCATCTTCCCTCACAGAAAATTATTTCAGGAAGAGATGAGAAGTGAAGTAAAATGTTTTTATTTAGAGATTATGAGGAAAGAGAGAGTTACATGTTCAAGAAAGAATGAGGGTTTCTCCAGAAAGGATAGAGCTGTGCTGTGAGTACATTTCAAGAGGAGAAGTGGGTAACCCACCCTTACCAGAATGGGGGAGCAACCCAAGAGCCTTTGCATAGTTTAATTAAGTTTTCACTCAAACTGCCCCAAGTGGGATTTTCTACATAGACAAGAATCTGTTTCTAGACTATTGTCAAGGGGAAGAGCTTTTGCTTTTATTTTATCAAGATCTTTTGTTGTACTGGACGTAAAGAGTCCAATGTTGTCTGGGCTGACAGTGATGCTCCTTGGAGAATTCATTGTGAGTCCAATCCCCCAGCTCACCCCATCTGTCTGATTACTTCAATTGTATACATGAATCTTTATCATTAAGGTATTGTTATTAAGTGCACCCCAATTAAAAATTGAGTATAAAAAAGAAAGAAAAAATTATTTAAATAGTAGGGGAATTTGGAAATGAGAGGAGAAAAAATAGGCTATATGCATAGACATTTTTAACTAACAGCTTCCTTTCACTTTCATCTCTTCATATGAACATTTTAATGCTCATATCAGCTCTATATTTCTATTGTTCAATTTACACAATTTCTACATGTTTCAGGGCAGTTTAAAATCTCTTTTCTGGGACTGAGTAGTAAAGCAGTTGGCTGTACATGCAGCTGAATCAGGTTTGATCTATGGCACCCCAAATATACCCCTGAGCCCACCAGAAATGATCCCTGAGTGCAGAACTTTGGAAGGATACATACATTCAGACAATAGCAGTAATAATATCAATATTAACAGTAAATAATAGATTAATAGCACCCAAAAAGAGGACCTAAATAATGACAATGTTAATTTATTGCTTAAAACATTGATTTACACAAGAGTAAAACAATTTTTATCAAATGAAATAGTGGTCTCATGCTAAGTGGAAGGAAAACAACACAACTTGATTGAAATAAAGTTCTTTAAATTATTAGTTATGTAAGTATTTAGAGAAAACCTAGAGGAAATATAATAAAATGTCAAACTGTGATTTTGTGTCTAAAAGGAGTTACAAAATAGTTTACTTCCTATATTATATTTTCAATTAAGCATATTCACAGTTAAATAAGTTTATGTTTACACTGGAGGTACTTATATCAGCTAAAAACTCATATTTTGTATTTGTGTTGTTATGGGCAATTAGGAAAATGGTCTTATCGGCACTAGAAACTAAAACATTGAAGGAAATATTCCTCAGGTTAGATGTAAACATGAGGATAGAAGCAAGAGACTTCTTACTGAAGTTTCATGATGAATCCACCATAAAATAGCTTCATTTATTCATATTCATAAACTTGGCATTTTCTCCCAGAGGATTAATTACTGAGTGACAGAGCACTAGAGTTAAAGGCATACCTTATGTTCCTTTTCTGTATGTGATTATGATCTGAGGCCTTTACTTAATTAGATGACACAGGACACATTGTTGCAATATGAAAAAATACACTGATAAATCAAAATTATCCCCATATATGTGAAGAATATCAGATTTCCAGTTATCATGCAATATTTGAGAACTGCTTTAAGAAAATAACATTCTAGAATTCTGATTTTTTCATACAGCACATAACGTAAATATTTTGGCTCAATGCCAAAAATCTTGAAATGATGAAACTTATTCTCATGCTTAATATACGCATATTTAGACTAGGTGGTATCCGCATTTTAGAAATTCTAAATGCATGAGGAGACAGACAACTCAGAGAAAATTGTGTGTGTGTTTGCTTGTTAGTGTATGTAAGAGAGAATGGAAGAGAGAAGAAGGAGAATGCATTGTGTGGTGTGAATGGAGTGATGGGGGCAGAAGAGAACTTGTGTTGCTTGCCTATACAAAATTGACTGTACAATAGGACTTTCCCCAGACTGTCTCCCTCAGACAGAACTTTGTTATTAGGATGTGACCAAAGAAATAAGCCGTACAATCTTGATAGTTTTATTCATAATTTTAATATAATCTTTTGTTCTTGGAACTGAGGGATCTACCATTTTTGGGGTGTTGTCTCAGATTCTGGGTCTGTGAGAAAACTTAATGCTTTTAGACTATTTTAGGGTTAGTTACTTAGAAACTCTTCCAAACCCCATCTTTGTATTATTAGTTTCTACTTGAACGTGCATTGCCAGTGGTTGGAAAGACATGCAGTGGTACGGCATTTGCTTTGCAAGCAACCGACCTGGGTTTGATTTCCAGAACCCTATATGGTCCTCTGAGCCTTCCAGGAGTGATTCCTGAGTTCTCAGCAGAAAGTAAGGCCTGAGCATAGTGAAGCATGTCCCTTTCTTCACCTCACCCCCCAAATAACTACCCACAGCCTCTCCATATCTATCTATCTGTACTGAACTTTTCCTGGGCTAAGCAAGGAGAGGCACACTTCTACTGTTATATTGTCAGTAAGTACCCTGAATAAAAGAGCTATTTAGAGTAGAAAAGTTTCTCCCATTACATGGAGGAGATGGGGAAAAATAGCATATTGGTGCCCATGTATGGATTCCAACATTGTTTTGTTGGAAGAATAGCGTCAAATATGAAATCCAAACCTACTATGTTAGTGCTGTTAATTGGAAGATAATCTTTTTTATAAACCAAGAATGATGAAAAATGATACCTCAAAGCCAGGAGCCCAGAGAGCTGAAATTTGATGAGATAATGAAAGGATAGAGTGAAGAAGTAGCAGCAATACAGAGAGCTGCCTCATCCCTGACTGATTCCTTATGTTGCTAGACTTAATAGCTGAAATCAGAACAAGTACATTTCACATGAACATACAGGGCATGGTGTGAACACTAAGATCCTACTAACCTTGTGAGTTCACAAAGTATGGGTGCTGTGACTCATGCATTCGTGGCCAAGAACCACCTCTTGTCTCCACCCCAGGTCTCCCCAGAGAGAGACAAAGAGACAAGAAAGGGGAACACAGTCTGACAGTGAAAATGGCCTGTTTGATGCAGAGCTGCCCACATACTTATAGAACATCTGGAGAGGTCAAGGACTGCATGCCCAGGTGATTGATTCTTTATAGAGGTAAAACATTATGGCAGAGGCAATTCTCTGGAGGAAGATTAACTCAAGGAGACCTCTGTCTCCCAGGGACATCTATAATGCTCTTCTCTTTCCCTCTAGTCTTATACATCAAAACATTAAGTCAAACAATTAATCAAACAATTAAGTCTACTTCTTACCAATACTTGCAGTTGTTTAGATAAACACAATAAGTGATAAAGATTCCAAACTTAGTTCTCTAGACTCTAATTCTCTGAGAGCAAGCAAGGCTTTTACTGTAAATTCCAGACTAAGTCCTCAGACCAGTTCAGCTTGTCCTTCCCCATGAGAGTCCTGTCTCTTAAGACATAACAGCTTGCATCAAGACCATGCATTTAGAACAGAAACTTTCGCAAAGAAGAAATCCGAATGGCAAAAAGGCACATGAGAAAATGCTCTACATCACTAATCATCAGAAAGATGCAGATCAAAACAACAATGAGATATCATTTCACACCACAGAGACTGGCCCACATCCACAAGAACAAAAGCAACAGGTGCTGGCGCGGATGTGGCGAGAAAGGGACCCTTCTTCACTGCTGGTGGGAATGCAGGCTGGTCCAACCCTTTTGGAAAACAGTATGGACGATTCTCAAAAAATTAGAATTTGATAGCACAGCGGGTAGGGCGTTCGCCTTCCAAGCGGCCAACATGGCCGACCCGAGTTCGATTCCTCCGCCCCTCTCGGAGAGCCCGGCAAGCCACCGAGAATATTCGATATGCCAGACACAGTAACAACAAAGTCTCCAATGGAGACGTTACTGGGCCCGCTCGAGCAAATCGACGATCAACGGGAGGGCCTTTACCTTTAGGGCTGGAGCGATAGCACAGCGGGTAGGGCGTTCGCCTTACACGCGGCCAACATGGCCGCCGACCCGAGTTCGATTCCTCCGCCCCTCTCCGAGAGCCTGGCAAGCTACCGAGAGTATTCGATATGCCAGACACAGTAACAACAAAGTCTCCAATGGAGACGTTACTGGGCCCGCTCGAGCAAATCGACGATCAACGGGAGGGCCTTTATTTATTTTATTTTATTTGACCCAGCTATAGCACTCCTGGGAATATATCCCAGAGAGGCAAAAAGGTATAGTCGAAGTGACATCTGCAATTGTTTGTTCATTGCAGCACTCTTTACAATAGCCAGAATCTGGAAAAAACCTGAGTGCCCGAGAACAGATGACTGGTTAAAGAAACTTTGGTACATTTACACAATGGAGTACTATGTAGCTGTTAGAAAAGATGAAGTTATGAAATTTACATACAAGTGGTACTACATGGAAAGTATCATGTTAAGTGAAATGAGTCAGAAAGAGCAGGATAGACACAGAAAGATTGCATTCATCTGGGGAACATAAAGCAATAAAACGGGAGATTAACACCCAGGAATGGCTGAGATTAGTACCAGGAATTTTGCTCCATGAATGGAAGGCCATCCACAGGCTCTAGGTGAAAAGGAAGCTCAGATAGAGAAGAGAGCACCAAATAAAGGGTGTTGTGAAGACTCTCCCAGGGTGGGAGAGACATGCTAAAAGTAGTCTATAGACCAAACATGATTGCCACTCAATGCCTCTCTGGCAAAACACAGTACTCAAAAGAAGAGAGAGAGAACAAGGGGTAATGCCCTGCCACAGCGGCATGGTTGGGGGGGGGATGGGGGGTGGGAGGGATGCTAGGACCCGTGGTGGGGGAGGATGGGCACTGGTGGAGGGATGGGTACTTGATCATTGTATAACTGAAACCCAAGCACAAAAATTTATAAGTCTATAAATGTATCTCATGGTGTTTCACTAATTAAAAAAAATGATTAAATAAAAAAAAAGACCATGCATTTATACTTTCTAAACTGTCCCATTTTGATACTGGGGTAACCACTATTCTCCCCAGGTCCATCCCAGTCCCATAGTGGGACCTTCCTTTTGGGGTGTTAGGAACTACAGCAACTAAAGCCAATGTCAAGTAATTCTGACAGATTCCCAGGAATAGATATATTTCAAAGTCAATCAACTACCAAAATATTAAGAGCATAGCATTAATGGTCTTTCTGTGTTTAAGCAAAGAGCATTGCTCTATAGTAAAATATAAAAAGTCTACAGGGGAAATAGAAAAGCAGGAAATTCTCTACAAATTCACAGTCCAGAATTACCAGAAAGTTTCAGCTTATAAATAATCAAGACTGACTTGGGGAATATAAAAATTAGAGGTAAAACACAAGAATAGTTTAAAGATAAACTCAGGGGATTACAGGTACTATATAAGATGCTCACAAGTACACTGTAAGCGTTTCTTCGAGAAAGGAGGATAAAGGGCAATTCACTATTGAAGCTTAGAACACTTAGGGTCAATATCCAGCACAATATCACTAAGGCAGTCACCAACTGGACCTGACACTCACTTGATCTCCATGGAATAGGAAATAGACTCTGATGTGATGCCTATGTTTTGGGAGTGACAAGGCTCTCAGAATTCTGCTTTTTACAAGAAAATTTATCAGTCCTTATTGCCACTTAAACTTTTTCTTACATAGCACTGTAGCACTGTCCTCCCATTGTTCATTGATTTGCTCGAGCAGGCACCAGTAACGTCTCCATTGTGAAACTTGTTGTTACTGTTTTTGGCATATAGAATATGCCATGGGGAACTTGCCAGGCTCTGCTGTGTGGGCAGGATACTCTCAGTAGCTTGACAGGCTCTCTGAGAGAGACAGAGGAATAGAACCTGGGTTAGCCGTGTGCAAGATAAACGCTTTACCCATTGTGCTATTGCTCCAACCCATTTTTTCTTACATAAAAAAATATAAATCAGTAAACAGATACTGGAACAAAAAAGTTTTATTTAAGAAAAATAAGCACATTCAAGAAGTAATGTGGGTTTCTCCAGAGAGAAGAAAGAATTCTCAAACTTAAAAGAGAAAGTTACATACCCATAGTTAGTGCATGGACAAGTCTAGATGGAATGGTTAGAGTTGTTTTTGGAAGATACTTCTATAGTGTCCTTTTCAAATTGCTTAAACTTGAAATCTCAGCAGATAATACAAGGTAGGTTACTGTCAGGAGAAACAGCTTTTAACTGCAATATTCTTATCATTCTCTGAGTTGTATCAAGGCCTTTTTCTCTACTAAATTATGTCTTCTGGGTTTTTAGTCTTCAAATAGAAAAGTAATGTCCTGAAACACTCCATACTGTTGTATTTTTTTTTTGATTCCCCATAAAAGACATTAATTTCAAAATATATGTTGATGGGCACTGGAGTGTGAATTTTAGATAATTAGAATTTACTCTAGTTTGAGATCAATCAATGCATATGATGCTCACTGTGCCTTCAGGGTGTTGATATTCTACTGTAGGAGAGATAAATCAGTAAAAAAGTGTATTCTATAATGTAAGTCACATAAATAGTAAACTAAACAGTTTGTGAATATGGATGAGCTCATTCTAGAGTTCTTGAGGCAAACTTAACATTTGAACAACTTGACAGGTATACATCTTTTAACAGAGATACACATAGCACATTTGGGAAGATATTCAGAGTAAAATCTAATTTAAGTTTTTGATTGTATTTTTGTTTATCTTTGAACTACACCGGAAGTGCTCAGGCCTCTAGGCTCATGGATTATTCCTGGTTGTGCTCATGGAACAAAATAGGGTGCTTGTAATTAATCTGTGCTGGTTGCTGCAGTGAAAATGTTCTTGTCTCTCTTTCCCTCTGATCTCTACATTTGAAGAAATATATTGAACTATAAAGGATGTTCACTCTGGTACTTAAAAATACATTTTTATAATAGTAAGCTAAGTCAATGAGAATGCTTTAAAGAAGTCCCGGGGGGAGTGGGGTATGGTGCCACCAGCAGGTCAATCTGTACCTGTGAGGTGAGTGCATCAGCAGCCTGATGGCACCTTCAGACTTCCAGATACCCCAAAATTGTTGCTGTGCCTATGGCCAGACCCCAAAAACTTGAGGCAAAGTTTACCAAGAAAGTAAACCGCCAAAAGTTAGGTATGTGGGAGACACACCCACAAACCACCTCCAGCTCAACTCTGGTTCCTGATTGAACTGCTTAACGGCCATGATCCCTGAGACTCAGAAACAAATCTCAAAACCCAACGGCTTTTGGCAGAAATACGTCTGATCCCTGCAGTAGGTTACCGGTGCTTGGCCAACCCAGGTGGGAATAGATTTTGTGCCTTGGCCTCTTCCCCCTGGGGGCCCAGTGGCCGCCATCCTCCAGAGGCCACTGGACAATCAGGTTTGGGCCCGCAGTGACAAGACACGTGGGGCCACACAGGATGGGGGTGGAGCTGGCCTTTTCCTCCCCATCCCAACAAGACCCCAAATCGCCACCCACGAAGGCCTCTCTGGATCCTGATCAACCTGCTTATCGGCCATGATCCCAGAGACTCAGAAACAAATCTCGGAACCCAGTGGATTTTGGCAGAATTGCGTCCAGATCCCTAGTAGGTTACTGTCACCAGACTACGCCAGAGGGGAAAGGGTACTGTCCCTCCGCTGCTCCCCCTTGGCAGCATGGTGACCACAATCCACCAGAGGCCATTGGACAGTAGAGTTTGGTCCTGCAATGACAAGACACACGGGGCCTCACAGGATGGGGGTGGATTTAGCCCTTTCCTCCCCATTCCAACGAGACCCCGAATAGTCCCTCATGAATGGCCTCTCTGGCTCCTGATCAAGCCATTTAGTCACCAGGATCCCAGAAACTCAGAAACAAATCTCAAAACCCAGCGGCTTTTGGCAGAAATGTGTCCGGTCCCTGCAGTGGGTTACAGGTGCTGGGCCACCCCAAGTGGGAATAAGTATCATGCCTTGGCCTGTTCCCCCTGCTAGTCTGGTGGCCAACATCCTCCAGGGGACACTGGACAAATCAGGTTTGGGCCCGCAGTGACGGGACACACAAGGCCTCAGGGGATGGGGGTGGAGCCAGTCCTTTCCTCCCCAACCCAATGAGACCCCAAGTCTTCGCCCACAACTGGCTTCTCTGACTCCTGATAAAGCTGCTTAGTGGCCATGATCCCAGAGACTCAGAAACAAATCTCAAAACCCAGTGGCTTTTGGCAGAAATGTGTCCAGACTCCTCAGTGGCGGTATTGTTGCTGGGGCACCCCAGGGTTGAAAGGGTGTTGTCCCTCTCCCTGCTCCCCCTAGGTGGCTCAGTGGCCACCATCCTCCAGAGGTCACTGGATAGTCAGGTTTAGGCCCTCAATGGTGAGACGCGGGGCCTCGTGGGATGGGGATGGGGCTGGCCCTTTCCTCCCCATTCCAACAAGACCCCGAGTCGCTGCCCATGAATGGCCTTTCTGGCTCCTGATCAAGCTGTTTAACGGGCACGATCCCAGAGACTGAGGAACAAATCTCAGAACCCAGCAGATTTTGGCAGAAATCCCTCCAGATTTAATGTTAAAATTTTGGAATTTCAAAATCGCGCAGCCACTACTGCAGCCACTCAACATCATATATTATTCATAACCAGCAATAGAAAACAAATTATCTAGTGTTGCCTTTTCAGCAGATCTGAAAAATCTCAAGTAATAATGATGGGGTAAAATCTCAAGTAATAATGATGGGTCTGGTGTCAAAATATTGAATGTGACCAAAGTAGAGAGAGAGAGAGTAATGTGGAAATCATCTGCCCCACAGGTAGGGGGAGGGTCTTGGATGGGGGTATACTGGGATTTTGGGGGGGTGGAGAATGGACACTGGTGAAAGTACGGGTGTTTCATTTTATGACCAAGACTTAAACCCAAAAACTTTGTAACTGCTCTCATGGTGATTCAATAAATAAAATTATAAAAAATGAAAAAAAAGTATAGTGGAGTTCATGCCCAATTCAATCAGCTAATCAGTGGCTGAATAAATAGCAATGCTCCTACATTTAAAAAATAATAAATAAGTCCCAGGCATAACTGAGCATAACTGGGAGCTCCCAAGAATGTAGATGTGAGAAAAAACCACAAAATATTATTTGTTCCAATTAATTTATTTTGTGATAAGGTATTCTAAGTCGTGAATAAATAACATGAAGAAAAGAAGTAAATGGTATTGATTTCTCATATAAAATGATTTTTTTAATATGTTAGCATTTTACTCTTTTATAGAAATGTGTTTTTTAAAAATTATGTTTTATTTAATTTATTTTTTATTTTTAAAAATTTTTATAGAATCACCATGAGATATAAGGTTACAAGATTAATCATGTTTTACTTTCAGTTGTGGAAACTTCCAACACCGATTATTCCACCAGGACACATTTCTTGTAACCAAAGTCCCCAGTTTCCTTCCTGTCTATCCCTCACTAGCAGTCCCATAAACAGCCTCTATGTCTCTGTTGAAGGCATTGTTCTTCTCTCTCTCTCTCTCTCTCTCTCTCTCTCTCTCTCTCTTCACTGTCTGTCTGTCTCTTTGTCTCAGTCTCTTTGACTCTGTCTCTGTCTCTCTCCCTCTCTCTTCTATTTTCATATTATATACCGTGGTTTGCACTACTGCTACTGAAAGGTATCATGCATCAGTGAATGATATTTCTTGTGTCTTTGCATCAACACTTAATACTGGCTGTTCTTTTTGATCGGTGGCAGTCTCTGCAGCATGAGATAATAAATACTTGTAGTTTTGGTTTGCTTCTCCCTGATAATTAGTAATGTAGAACATTTTTTCTTGTGCATTATAGCCATTCATATTTCTTCTTTGAGGAAGCTTTTGTTCTTTTCTTCTTCCCATTTATTGATAGGATTTTATTTATTTTTGTCTTGTAAACTCTTACCCGTGGCTTATATATTTTGATGTTAACCTCTTATCTGACAAGTGTTGGGTAAATAATTTTTTCTCTCCTGTGCGTTTTTTTATATTCTGTTCATCATTCTCTTTGAAGTTTAGAAGCTTCTTCATTTAATGTAGTCCCATTTGTTTATCTTTGCTTCCACTTGCTTGGTCAATGGCTTTTCATCCTTAACGATACTTT
The DNA here is from genome assembly GCF_029834395.1 of Sorex fumeus. NCBI lineage: Eukaryota > Metazoa > Chordata > Mammalia > Eulipotyphla > Soricidae > Sorex > Sorex fumeus. Next base: position 11,780,019 of record NW_026606185.1, read on the forward strand.
TTGTCAATGTCATTGAGAGTTCCACCTATGTTTTCCTCTATGAATTATAAATTGAACTCTTTGATTCTATTTTTTTTTTTTTGCTTTTTGGGTCACACCCAGCGGTGCTCAAGGGTTACTCCTGGCTCATGTAGTCAGGAATTGCTCCTGGCGGTGCTTGGGGGACCATGTGGGATGCTGGGAATCAAACCTGTGTCGGCCATGTTGGCTGCTTGCAAGGAAAATGCCCTACCCGCTGTGCTATTGCTCCAGCCTTTCTTTAATTCTATTTTATTTGATTTTTTGTGCATGGCATTAGAAAGAGGCCTGAGTTTTTTGTTTGTTTTAGTTGATATTGTTGTTGTTTTGCATGTTTTTTTTTGAAACCAGTTTTTCCAACACCACTGGTTGAAAATTCATTCTTCCAGTTCAATTTTTTTTCTTCTTTAACAAACATTAACTTATCACATACATGAAAGTCTGTTGCAGGATATTCAAGCTTATTCCATCTATCTTCTGGTGTCTCTGTATTCCAATAGCATGCTGTTTTAATTACTACCACTTTGTAGTACAGTTTGAATTGGGGGAAAGTGATGCTTCAATTTTACTATACAAATCTATTGTATCTAGGAGAATTTTTGTAAAGCTTTTAGGATGGTCTAAGTATAGTAACATGTCATATGCAAGTAGTAAAAGCCTGAATTCTTTTCCTCTCGGGGTACACTTGATATATTTTTTCTTGTCTAATTGCTAGAGCAAATACTTCCTGTACTGTATTAAAGTGGCAAGAGTAGGAAACCTTGTCGTGTGCCTGATCTTAGAAGTAAGGTGTTTTATTTTTTCCTCATTGAGAATATGGTTTACCATGTGGCCCTTTTCTTTCTGATAAATATTTGTAAAGCAATAAACTTTCCTCGTAGCACAAATTTTGCTGATCCTACAAGTTCTATAGTTAATATTCTCATTCTCATTTGTTTCCTTCAATCATTTAAAACAACTGCTTGTGGTAAATGTCTTGCTTATACTGAGGAAAATTCATTTAAATCCCAATTTGTTGAGAGTGTTCCACTATGGATGAGTTCTGGATCTTGTCAAAAGCATTCGCTACAATTCTTCATGTGGTAATATGATTTTAACTTTTCATTTTATTGATTTTTTGCATATGTTAATCCAAACTTCCATTCCTGAGATACATTTATTTGTTCATGGTATATGATTTATTTTTTATGAATTGTCATATTCTGTTAATAGTTTTTTGGAGGATTTTTTTTTTATTAGTGAAACACCATGAGGTACAGTTGTAGATTTACAATTTTTTGTGCTTGGGTTTGATCACACAATGATCAGATACCCATCCCTCCACCCGTGCCCATTTTCCACCACCATGGATAATATCCTCCCCACCCCCATCCCCCCATCCCCCCTGCCTCTGTGGCAGGGCAATCCCCTGTGTTCTCTCTCTCCTTTTGGGTGTTGTGGTCTGCAAAAGAGGCATTGAGTGGCAAACATGTTCAGTCCATAGTCCACTTTCGACATGCATCTCCCCTACTGGGAGGGTTCTCCAAACACCTTTTATTTGGTGTTCCCTTCTCTGTCTGAGCTGCCCTTTCCTCTAGAATGCCCGACTGGCCACTAAGCTATGGAGTAATCCTCCTGGTGCTGATCTCAGCTATTCTTGGGTATTAATCTCATATTTTGTTACTTTATATCCCCCAGATGAATGCAATCTTTCTATGTCTATCCCTCTCTTTCTGACTCATTTCGCTTAGCATGATACTTTCCATGTTGTACCACTTGTATGTAAATTTCATGACTTCATCTTTTCTAAGAGCTACATAGTACTCCATTGTGTAGATGTACCAAAGTTTCTTTAACCAGTCATCTGTTCTTGGGCATTCAAGTTTCTTCCAGTTTCTGGCTATTGTAAAGAGTGCTGCAATGAACAAACAAGTGCAGATGTCACTTCGACTATACATTTTTGCCTCTCTGGGATATATTCCCAGGAGTGGTATTGCTGGGTCAAATGGGAGCTCAATTTCTAATTTTTTGAGAATCGTCCATACTGTTTTACAGAAGGGCTGAACCAGTGGACATTCCCACCAACAGTGAAGGAGTGTCCCTTTCTCGCCACATCCACGCCAGCATCGGTTGCTTTTGTTCTTTTGAATGTGGGCCAGTCTCTGAGGTGTGAGATGGTATCTCATTGTGGTTTTGATCTGCATCTCCCTGATGATTAATGATGTAGAGCATTTTCTCATGTGCTTTTTTGCCATTCTGATTTCTTCTTTGAGAAAGTTTCTGTTCATTTCATTGCCCCATTTTTGGATGGGGTTGGATGTTTTCTTCTTGTGGAGTTTAACCAGTATTTAGTATATCCTGGATATCAACCCCTTGTCAAATGTGTATTCAGCGAATATCCTTTCCCATTCTGTAGACTGTCTTTGTATTTTGGTCACTGTTTCTTTGGAGTTGCAGAAGCTTCTTAGTTTAAGATAGTCCCATTTATCTATCTCTGTTTTCACTTGCTTGGCCAGTGGCGTGGCATCTTTGAAGATACCATTAGCTTCAATGTCATGGAGGATTTTGCCAACTTTGTCTTCAATGTACCTTATGGTTTCTGGTCTGATGTTGAGGTCTTTAATCCATTTTGAACTTACTTTTGTACACGGTGTTAGGCAGATTCTAAGGCCATTTTTTTTGCATGTAGCCATCCAGTGATGCCAGCACAATTTGTTAAAGAGGCTTTCCTTACTCCACTTCACATTACTTGCACCTTTATCAAAGATTAGAGGATCATATGATTGAGGGGAGATGTCAGTGCATTCAACCCTGTTCCATTGGTCTGCAGTTCTGCCTTTGTTCCAGTACCATGCTGTCTTAATTATTACTGCTTTGTAGTACAGTTTGAAGTTCGGGAGGTTGATTCCTCCCATTTTCTATTTCCCAAGAATTGCTTTAGCTATTCGTGGGGGCTAATTGTTCCATATAAATTTCAGGAGTGTTTGCTCCATTTCTTTGAAGAATGCCATGGGTATCCTTATAGGGATTGCATTGAATTTATATAATGCTTTCGGTAGTATTGCCATTTTGACAATGTTAAGTCTCCTGACCCATGAGCAGGGGATATCTTTCCATTTCCTCATGTCCTCTTTTATTTTCTGAAGTAGCGTTTTGTAGTTTTCTTTGTACAGGTCCTTTACTTCCTTAGTTAAGCTGATTCCTAACTACTTGATTTTCTGGGGCACAATTGTGAATGGGATTGTTTTTTTCATGTTGCTTTCTTCTCTCTCACTATTTGCATATAGGAAAGCCATGGACTTTTGGGTATTGATTTTATAGCCTGCAAATTTACTATACGAGTCTATTGTTTCTAGGAGTTTTTTGGTGGAGGTTATTGGGTTCTCTAAGTAGAGTATCATATCATCTGTGAATAGTGAGAGCTTGATTTCTTCCTTTCCTACGTGAATGCCCTTAATATCTTTTTCCTGCCTAATCGCTATTGCAAGTACTTCCAGTACTATATTGAACAGCAGTTGAGAGAGTGGGCATCCTTGTCTCGTCCCTGGTCTTAGAGGGAAGGCTCTCAGATTTTCCCCATTGAGGATAATGCTTGCTGTAGGCTTGTCGTAGATGGCTTTAATTATGTTGAGGAAGGTCCCCTCTATACCCATTTTGGCTAGGGTTTTCATCATAAAGGGGTGCTGGATCTTGTCAAATGCTTTCTCTGCATCTATTGATATAATCATATGCTTTTTATCTTTTCTTTTGTTGATATGATGGATTATGTTGATTGATTTCCGAATGTTGAACCATCTTTGCATCCCTGGGATGAATCCTACTTGGTCATGGTGTATGATTTTTTGATGAGTAGTTGGATTCTATTTGCTAGTAGATTGTTGAGGATCTTTGCATCTGTGTTCATTAGGGATATCGGTCTGTAATTCTCTTTCTTTGTGGTATCTCTGTCTGCTTTTGGTATCAGTGTGATATTTGCTTCGTAGAAACTGTTCGGAAGTGTTTTTGATATTTCAATTTCATGGAAAAGCTTAAAGAGGATTGGGAGTAAGTCTTCTTTAAATATTTGGAAGAATTCACTAGTGAATCCATCCGGACCAGGACTTTTGTGCTTGCGGAGACTTTTTATTACCATTTCAATTTCCTTGATGGTGATAGGTCTGTTCAGGTATTCCAGGTCTTCTTGGTTCAGCCTTGGGAGTCTGTAGGAGTCTAGGAATTTATCCATTTCCTTGAGGTTTTGATGTTCCGAGGCATAAAGTTTCTCAAAGTACTCCCTGAGGATCCTTTGAATTTCTGTAGTTTCTGTAGTAATGACCCCCTTTTCATTTCTGATTCGGTTTATTAGGGTTTTCTCTCTCCCTTTCTTTGTGAGTTTTGCTAGAGGCTTATCAATCTTGTTAATTTTCTCGAAGAACCAGCTCTTGGTTTCATTGATCTTTCAGATTGTTTTTTGGGTTTCCATCTCGTTAATCTCTGCTCTGAGATTTATTATTTCCTTTCTCCTGTTCGGGTTGTGCTCCTTTTTTTGGTCCTTCTCCAAGCTCTTAAGCTGTGAGGTTAGGTTACTTATGTGTGCTCGCTCCTCCTTCCTGAAGAATGCTTGTAGAGCTATAAACTTTTCTCTTAACACAGTTTTTGCTGTGTCCCATAAGTTTTGGTAACTCATGTCCTCATTTTCATTCGTTTCTAGGATACTATTGATTTCCTCTTTGATTTCCTGTCTAAGCCACTCGTTGTTCAGTAGAGCACTGTTTAATTTCCAGGTGTTTGATTTAGTTTTCTGTTTTTGTATGTGATTTACTTCTAATTTCAGCGCATTATGGTCTGAGAAGATTGTTGATACAATCTCTACCTTCTTAATTTTATGGAGGCATGTTTTGTGGCTCAGCATGTGGTCTATCTTGGAGAATGTTCCATGTACGGTTGAGAAGAATGTGTATTCAGCTTTTTGTGGATGAAGTGTCCTGTATATATCTACTAAGTCCCTTTCTTCCATTGTTTCCCTCAGATGAAGTATGTCCTTGCTAAGCTTGAGTCTGGTTTATCTATCAAGAGGTGACAAAGCAGTGTTGAAGTCTCCCACTAGTATTGTGTTGCTGTTGATGTCTTTTTCCAAATCTATGAGTAGTTGTTTTAAGTACTTTGCTGGTCTCTCATTAGGTGCATATACATTTATTATTGAAAGTTCTTCCTGTTGTACAGATCCTTTGATCAATAAGAAATGGCCTTCACTGTCTCTTATGACCTTCCTCACTCTGAAATCGATGTGGTCTGATGTTAGGATGGCTACCCCAGCTTTCTTATGGGAGCTGTTTGCCTGTAGGATTGTTTTCCAGCCTTTGACTCTGAGTCTGTGTTTGCTTTGACTATTGAGATGTGTTTCTTGCAGGCAGCAGAATGTTGGGTTCAATTTTCTAATCCATCCTGCCACTCTATGTCTTTTAATTGGTGCGTTTAGCCCATTGACATTGAGAGAGATTATTGTTATGGGATTTTTTCCCATTGTTCTGTTGAAATTTGGTGTATTTGAGGGGCCTTTCTTGCCTTAAAGTAGCCCATTTAGTTGTTCTTGTAAACATGGTTTTGAGTCTATGAAGTTCCTGAGCTGTTGTTTGTCTGTGAAACTGTGTGTTGTTCCTTCTATTATGAATGAGAGTCTCGCTGGGTAAAGTATTTTTGGGGAGGCATTTATTTCATTGAGTTTTTTCACTATGTCCCACCACTGTTTTCGGGCCATAAGGGTTTGATCAGAAAAATCAGCTGTGAATTTTAAGGATGCTCCTTTGTAAGAGATTTCTTTCTTCGATCTTGCTGCTTTCAGAATTTTGTCTCTGTCTAAGGTTTTGGTCATTTTGATCAGAATGTGTCTTGGGGTATTTTTATTCGGATTTCTTCTAGCTGGTACCCTTCGGCCTTCCTGAATATGGTCACAAGTTTTCTTCAGCTCTGGAAATGTTGTAGCAATGATGTCTTTGACAGTTTCTTCTTCATCAAGGTTTTCTTCCTGTCCCTCTGGGACTCCAATAATTCTTATGTTACCCCTCTTGGCTTCATCACGATCTTCTCTTGCCATCTGTTCCCGAATTGTGAGTCTCTTTTCCATTTTCTGCTCTTTTCTGGAGAGTCTCTGAACTTCATCTTCGAGCTCACTGATTCTGATCTCAGCAGCTGTTACTCTGCTGCTGAGGCCTTCCACTGAGTTTTTCAATTCGCCTATGAGATTTTTCAGGTCTGACATTTCTGATTGCATTTCCCTCATTTATGCCTTCAAATCCTCCTTTCTTCTATTGGCATTGCTTTCCACTGTTTCTTTTAGTTCCCTAAGCATCCTAAGTAGCTCCCTCCTGAATTCCTTGTCAGAGACGTTGTCTAACACTGCAGTACTGTTGGTGTCATCTGGGCTAGACTCTTCAATAAGAAAGTTTGGTGGGCTTTTGCGTTGCTTTACCATTGTGAAAACTGTGATTTAGTCCTTAACATTCACTGTTACTATTCTGCTTGATATGCAGTGTGAGTTAAGATAGGCTTATGAGTTATCGGCTACTGTGTTTCTAGTGACTGAGTTAAACTAGAGATGTTTCCATCGAAGAAGGTAGCTTATGGTTCCTATGGCATATGTAGTGGGAAAATATTTCGCGGCCGCGTTAGCGGTCGCGGCTCCGGAAAGAGTCCCTGGCACTGAGCGAGGAGTTGGGAATGTCGATGGAGCTAGCTGTGCATGCGCAGAGAGGGTCCCAGGCCCTTGGGGGTGGGCTGTACCTGGTTGGAATAGGAGCTGTTCACTTGGTTGCCCAGAGCTGGGCCTCCGTGCCCGTCACGCGCAGACCAGGGGTGAAACCGGCTTTCTCGGAGGTCGAGTTAGCTGGGCATGCGCACAGAGGGTCCCAGGCCCTTGGAGGCGGGCTGTACCTGGTTGGAATAGGAGCCATTCGCTTGGTTGCCCAGAGCTGGGCCTCCGTGCCCGTCCCGCGCAGACCAGGGGTGAAACCGGCTTTCTAGGAGGTGGAGCTAGCTGCGCATGCGCACAGAGGGTCCCAGGCCCTTGGGGTCGGGCTGTACCTGGTTGGAATAGGAGCCGTTCACTGGTTGGAATAGGAGCCGTTCGCTTGGTTGCCCAGAGCTGGGCCTCCGTGCCCATCCCGCGCATTTGGAGGATTTTTGCATCTGTATTCATTAGGGACACTGTATACACTGTCACTGTCCTCCTGTTGTTCATCAATTTGCTCGAGCGGGTCCAGTAACGTCTCCATTTTGAGACTTGTTGTTACTGTGTTTGGCATATTGAATACTCTCGGCAGCTTGCCGGGCTCACCAAGAGGTGCAGAGGAATCGAGCTCGGCTCTGTCGGGCTGGCTGCATGCAAGGCAAACACCCTACCGCTGTGCTATAGTTCCAGTCTCATTAGGGACAACATTGGCCTGGATTTTTCTTTTATTATGGTGTCCCTCTCTGCTTTCCTTTTTAGGGTGATTGATTCTTACTTGATAGAAACTGGGAGTGGTTTTTTTTTTTCTTCAATTCCCCTTGAAAAAGATAGAAAGTCGGTAGATTTTAAAGGGTTGAAAAATATTCACTTGTGAATCCATCTGTGCCTAGGCTTTTGCTTTTAGGAAGAATATTGATTACCGTTTCAATTTGTTCCAGTGTAGGTTTGTTCAGGTATTCTAACTCATCTTAGTTTAACCTTGAGACATTATACTGTCCAGAAATTTATCCACTCCTTCTAGGTGTTCCTGTTTTGTGGTACAAATATTCTCAAAGTAATCTCTTATGATCCTTTAAATTTGGTGTTGTCTGTTGATATGTCCTCGCTTTCATTTCTGATTTGGTTTATTTGGGTTTCACTTTTTTCTTTCTTTGAGAGTCTTGCTTGTGGCTTATTGATCTTGTTTATTCTTTCTCAAGGAACAGTGCTTGGTTTTATTTATCTTTCAGATTGCTTTTTTATTCTAGTTCATTAATTTCTGTTCTAAGTTCCATATTATTTCCTTCCCTCTGCCCACTTTGAACTTCTTTTTGACCATTTTTCTGTTTCTTAAGTTGTATAATCAAGTTAATTATGTGACCCCTTTCTTCCTTTTTGATAAATGCTTGTAATGCAATGAACTGTCCTCTTAACACCACTTTTGCTGTATTCTACAAATTCTATAATTAATATTCTCACTCTAATTTGTTTCCTTCAATCATTTAATTTCCTCATTGACTTTCTCTCTGATCTATGAGTTGTTCATTAAGGAACTATTTAATTTCCAGGTGTTGAGTTATTTTTCATTTCTGTTTGTCAGTAACTTCTTCTTTCTGTGCATTAAGGTCTGAGAAGATAATTGATGGATATCTATACTCTTGACTTTGTGGTGGTATATTTTGTGTCCCAACATGTGATCTACCTAGAGAAATTTCCCCCCGCATGCATTTGATAGATAATAAGGTAAGCATAAAGGGCTGGGTTCAGCACAAGGTACACTTGCATACCCAGGGACCCTGTAAGCTGCATGTGCTTTTACTTCTCTGAATACCATCCAGCCAAATTGAAGTGGAGTCAGGAGTTTTACTTAGCACATTCATGTAAACAGCTAGAGAATTAAGATGTAAATCTGTAATACCTGAGAGTAAGCAGACATAAATTATATTCTGTGTACTGAATGGTAGTATATGCTCATGTAGCTCTATGTTCTTTCTTTGGATGCAAACAAATGGAGGATAGTGATTGAAAATGGGATTTGAAGATGTATAATTGTTAGAATCGACTACTAGATAATCCAGTGATATAGGCTGATAATAGGAGACAGGGCAAGGTAACACCTCACAAATATCTGTGGGGGGTCTTGAGCATCAGCATGTACTGCTGTAGCTACAATGTCTTGCTATGGGGCACACATAGCAATAGAAACCTGTGATGAGTGTCAGGTTGATGATACAGACATATAGAACTTGTGTATAACAAAGGATGCCCATAATAGCAGTTGTCCAATGAATGGGTCTACTGTAGCCTCGCAGATCTCTGTTTGCTGTTGGTGTGGTCCTCAGGCTCTGGTGTATGCCAGGCTAAACCAAGCAGGTTGGGGACCAGGTGACTGCTGTTAGTGAACAAAAACTCCAGCAGAGTCAAGGCTGGTGAAACCTTAAGGGGTCTTCAGCCGTTGAGCAGGGATTTTTTTTTTGTTTAACCTGTAAAAAAATACCAACAAAAATAATAATTTTTATTTGTGACGTGTCTTTTTGTAGCTTTTTTATTTCTGCTCTCATTTCTTCCTGTATTTTCCCGACTATCCATTCCACTGTTTCTTTTATTTCTTCCTCTAATTTTCTGGATGTCTCCTCCATTGAGTAGTTCCTTGAACATACTCAGCATTTCATCTCGGAGTTCTTTATCAGAGAGAGCATACTTGTGGGTAACCCCTATTGAGGATTCGGGACTCTTTTCTTTGTCCTCTCCTCCCAGTGGAGATTTGTGCTCTTTCTTCATGCTGTTGTGGTTGTCTAGAGGTAAAACCTTGGAATTCACTAGCACTGTTTCCTCTTATTGAGGGAAAAGATTCTGAATAAGGTCGGTTGATAGTGGTCACCCTTCTTCCTTTCTAGAATATATCCTTCCACTCAGGCATTATTCTGTGGCTTATGACAGGCATCTAGTGAAGTGTTGGAGGAGGTGCTCTTTTATATTGGACTTGTAGAGCTTCTTTTGTACTGGTATTTTGTTAGAACTGGAGTAGGCCAGTAGATTATTGTTGTATTATAGTTGAGGGGGCAAGGACTTTTTTCCACAGAATTAGGTGATAAAGGCTGGGATGTGAGTCTAGAGTGCTGGCAGTGGGAAACAAAACTGCAGCTTGAGAAGGCCACACACACTTTTGAGGATGCCATACTCCCTACTTGGAGGCCATGCCCAGAGCCGGTCACTGACCTAGGAAATGTGGAGGAAGTTGGCGCCCTGAGGAGGTGGGGAGGCAGTCTGGTGGAACTTGGGCAGGTGTTCCCCAAAGTCTCCTCTAGCTGTCCGGTAGTGGGGGCCTGGTGCAGGCAAAAGGGCGCACACCCAGGGTGCAGGAAAGGGACATACTCCCTGGCTCCCCAACAAGCCTGCAGAGGAGGGCGGTGCCGTGAAGAGGTGGGAGGGATTCGGTAGATAAAATTAAAAAATCAGTGGGTGCCCTCAGCAGTAGAATGACTACAACTAAAGACAGGATCAGTGAGCTTGAAGATGAGCAACAGAAATCACATAGGGAAAAACAAAGGGAAAAGACTTTAAAATAGCTCTAAGGATAATCAGAGACCTAGGGGATGATGACAAGAGAAACAACATTAGAATCATCAGAGTGCCAAAAGGACAGGAAGGCAGCCCCAATGAAAAAGCCACAGTCAAAGAAATCATTTCTGAAAAGTTCCTAGAGTTAAAGAATGCAGACATCCAGATCCAAGGAGCCAGAGGGTGCCAGCTAAAAGAGACCAGAATAAAAACACTCCAAGGCATATCATAGTCAATAACGAATGCCATGGATAGAGAAACACAATACTGCAAGCTGCAAGTTCAAAGAAGGAAATCAAATACAAAGAAGGACCTCTTAGATTTATAGCAGAACTATCAGAGGAAAGCCTCCAAGCCCAAAGACAATGGTGGGATACAGTGAAAAAACTCAATGAAATGAAAGGCTCACCAAGAATACTTTATTCAGCTAAACTCTCACTCAAACTCGATGGTACGATACACCATTTTGTAGATAAACAAAACAATAAATAATAAATAATAAAACTTAGAGCAGAAATTAACGACATGGAAACCCAAAAACAAACTGACAGGTAAGTGAAACCAAGAGCTGTTTCTTTGGGAAAATAAACCAGATTGATAAATCACTAGCAAGACTCACAAAGAAAGGGAGAGAGAGAACCCTAATAAACCGAATCAGAAATTAAAAAGGGGGAATCACAACAGAAATCAATGAATTTCAAAAGATTATCAGAGAATACTTTGAGAGTCTGTATGCCAGGAAACAAGAGAACCTGGAAGAAATGGATAAATCCCTGGATTCCTACAATCTTCTGATGTTGAACCAAGAAGACATGAGATACATGGATAGACCCATTCATATCAAGGAAATTGAAATTGTAATCAAAAGTCTTCCCAAAAGCAAAAGCCCAGGTCCGGATGGATTTGCTAGAGAATTCTTCCAAACATTGAAAGAAGACCTTTTGCCAGTTCTCCTCAAGCTTTTCCAGAAAATTGAAAAAACAGGAACTCTCCCAAACAGCTTCTATGAGGCACATATCTCCCTAATACCAAAAGCAAACAAAGACACCACCAACAAAGAAAACTATAGGCCAATGTCCCTAATGAACACGGATGCGAAGATCCTCAACAAAATATTAGCAAATAGAATCCAACAACTCACCAAAAAGATCATACTCCACGACCAAGTGGAATTCATCCCGGGGATGCAAGGATAGTTTAACATTTGGAAATCAATCAACATAATCCATCATATCAACAAAAGTAAAGATAAAAACCATATGATCTTATCAATATACAGAAGAAAGCTTTTGACAAGATCCAGCACCCATTTATGATGAAAACTCTCACCAAAATGGGTTTTGAAGGAACTTTCCTCAAGATACTCAAAGCCATCAATGACAAACCCATGGCAAGCATTATCCTCAATGGGGAAAAACTAAGGGTCTTTCCTCTAAGATCAGGGACAAGACAAGGATGCCGACTATCACCACTTCTGTTCAATATAGTACTGGAAGTACTTGCAATAGCACTTAGGCAAGAAAAAGACATTAAAGATAGGAAAAGAAGAAATCAAACTCTCACTATTCGCAGATGATATGATACTATATCTCAATAATTCTAAATCCTCTATCAAGAAACTCCTAGAAGCAATAGACTTGTACAGTAAAGTTGCATGCTATAAAATTAATGCCCCCAAATCTATGCCCTTCCTATATGCTAATAATGAGTCAGAGGAAAGTGACACGAAAAAAACTATCCCATTCACAATTGTGCCTCAGAAAATAAAATACCTCAGAATCAGCCTAACTAAAGAGGTAAAGGACCTCTACAATGAAAACTACAAAACTCTACTCTATGAAATAAAAGAGACATGAGGAAATGTAAACATATTCCCTGCTCATGGATAGGAAGAATTAACATTGTCAAAATGGCAATACTCCCCAAAGCATTATATAGATTCAATGCGATCCCTATAAGGATACCCATAAAATTATTCAAAGAAATAGGTAAATCACTCCAGAAATTCATATGGAACAAAAACCGCCCATGAATAGCTAAAGAAATTCTTGGGAAAAAGATATGGGGGAGGGACATTACCCTCCCCAACCACAAACTCTACTACAAAGCGGTAATAATTAAAACAGCATGGTACTGGAACAAAGGCAGGGCCGCAGACTAAGGGAACGGGTGGAATATTTGTACACACAACCCCAAATGTATGAACATCTAATCTTTGATAAGGGAGAAAGAAATGTGAAGTGGTGAAAGAAAGCTTCTTCAACAAATGATGATGACATAACTGGACAACCACATGCAAAAAAATTGGGCTTAGAGCTCGACCTAACATCATGCACAAAAGTCAGATCAAAATGGATTGAAGATCTCAACATCAGGATAAAATCCATAAGGTACATTGAAGACAAGGTTGGCAAAACCCTCCACAATATTGAGGCTAACAGTATCTTCAAAGATGATACTTCACTGACCAACCAAGTGGAAACAGAGATAAACAAATGGGACTATCTTAAATTAAGAACCTCCTGCACCTCAAAAGATACAGTGACCAGAATACAAAGGATATCTACAGAATGGGAAAGAATATTCACCCAATACCCATCTGATAATGGGTTGAAATCAAGGATATACAAAGCACTGGTTGAACTCCACAGGAAGAAACATCCAACCCCATCAAAAATGGGGTGATGAAATGAACAGATACTTTCTCAAAGAAGAAATTGGAATGGCTAAAAGGCACATAAGAAAATACTCTACATCACTAATCATCAGGGAGATGCAAACAACAATGAGATATCATCTCACACCACTGAGACTGGCCCACATCCAAAAGAACAAAAGCAATCGATGTTGGTGTGGATGTGGCGAGAAAGGGACCCTCCTTCACTGTTGGTGGAATGCCGACTGGTTCAGCCCTTTTGGAAAACACTCTACATCAAAAAATTAGAAATTGAGCTCCCATTTGATTCAGCAATACCACTCCTGGGAATATATCCAGGAGAGGCAAAAAAGTATAGTCAAAATGACATCTGTACTTGTATGTTCATTGCTGCACTGTTCACAATAGCCAAAATCTGGAAAAAACCCGAGTACCCGAGAACAGATGGCTGGTTAAAGAAACTCTTGTACATCTACATAATGGAGTACAATTCAGCTGTTAGAAAAGATGAAGTCATGAAATTTACATACAAGTGGTACTACATAGAAAGTATCATGCTAAGTGAAATGAGTCAGAAAGACAGGGACAGAAATAGAAATATTGCATTCATTTGGGTGAATATAAAGTAACAAAATACGACATTAACATTCAAGAATAGTCCAGATAAGTTCCAGGAGGTTCACTCCATGGCTTGAAGAACAATCGTACATTCTAGGGAAAAGGCAGCTCAGATGGAGAAGGGAACACCAAGTAAAAGCCACTGGAGTAAACTCTCAGGATGGGAGATGCATGCTGAAAGTAGAATATAGACTGAACATGATTGCCACGCAATGCCTCTTTTGCCAACCTCAGCACTCAAAAGGAGAGAGAGAGAGAGAGAGAGAGAGAGAGAGAAAGAGAGAGAGAGAGAGAGAGAGAGAGAGAGAGAACAAAAGTTCCCTGCCATAGAGGCGGGATGGGATGGGAGGTTTTGGGGGGTGGAAGGGATACTGAGATCATTGGTGGTGGAGATTGGGCAATGGTGGAGGGATGGGTAGTCGATCATTATATAACTGAAACTTGTAAGTCTATAGCTGTATCTTACGGTATTTCACTAATAAAATTTTTTAAAAAGAAAGAAAGAAAGAAAATATCTCTAGCTCTTGTGTTGGGGAAGAATATGTCACTGCATCTGATATAAAATACTACTATATGCAATGCATATAATAAAATGCACATACTGTAATAAGAATAAAAACTTACAATAATAGGGCTGGAGTGATAGCACAGCGGTAGGGCGTTCGCCTAACAAGCAGCCAACATGGCCGACCCGAGTTCGATTCCTCCGCCCCTCTCAGAGAGCCCGGCAAGCTACTGAGAGTATTCGATATGCCAGACACAGTAACAACAAAGTCTCCAATGGAGACGTTACTGGGCCCGCTAGAGCAAATCGATGATCAACGGGAGGGCCTTTACCTTTACCTTTACTTCTTTCAAATATTAGCATTCTGTAAATAACATGTCAGGTTTCTGGAATTGTTGTTAGTTTTGTTGATTAGCTTAGTGACAGTTCCTGAGTTTTTGCCTAATACTTAGATTACTTGATATTTTCACTGCACTGATTAACAAAGAAAGGATATAATGAGCTTTCATTTTGGAAGTGGATTGCTCTTTTGTGCTTTTTTTCCCTGTGACAGATACTCTTTCTGGATGAAATTTGTCTTGAAATGCAGGCACTTGGATGATGGATGTATAGTAAAATTAGGTTGTGTTCCCTTCTTGTATTTTTTCTGACTTTTTCACTGTTAACTAAAGTTCATTAAAGAGTCTCTTGTACATATTTTCTATTGTAAGAATATGGAGGCTATTCTTTATTTCATTAACTTAGTGATATCACCCAATTTTTAAACTCTAACTTGATTTCTATGCCCGTGTTTACTTATTTTGATTCAGCAATACATTTACTCTGCAGAAATTTTAGCCTTTTAAAGATTTTTAATTTTTTACACTTTTACGATTTATGTAAGATATTATTCATCTGCTGTTTTCATATAAACCGTTTTCCTATAAACTAAGTTTTTTTGCCTGGGTTTTGTATTCTTAGCCTTTCACCTGCTTATAACTTTGTAAAATGTTCTCAATCAATAAATACAGTTATGATTCAAACGCATTTTATTATCTTGTATTTTATTTCATCAAATTTTATACAAAATTAATTATTTTGCATACATGTATATACAATTACATACATATACATAAAGATAAAAACACATAAAAAAGAAGAGGGACAATTTAACAACAAGAATTTAAAGACTAAAGAAAAAGTGTAATCATCTCTACCATAACTTGAATCCCAATCCTCCATTTCCTGACCTATTTTCACTGCGGAGCCAAGCTGGATCACTTAAAATTCAGCAGCTGTCCAATCCCTTCTACCCTGATTTGTAGCTGAAGCTCAAAGCTGTCTTTTATATCTGACATTTCACTCTGCAAGCAAAGAGAGGATTGCTCTAGAGGATTGCAATCACCTAAGAGAAAGAAATTCTTTGTGTAAGTTTCCAGCACCATGCAGATGTTGCATCAGAGAGCTGAATACAATATTTAAAATGGGGTTTTCCCTTTTAAATGTAACATAGAGGTCTAGGCAACATTATGCAAGCAACTTAGGAGAAAAGACAACTTGAAAGTCAAAAGATTAGGGGAGGACATAGCCATAGCTGCTATTGATATTTAAGGGGGCTATAATTGAGACAAGTCCTTTGAAGTGTTCTAAAACAATTCAAGCTAACAGTTTTTCTTTAAATGCTTTATATATTTATAAATATATATATATAAGCACTGCATATCAACTCATCAAGGTATTTAAAATATTTATCATAAAATCCTATGTTCTGCTTAAAAGTTCAATAAAAAATTTTTTTTATCTCTACAGTAAATGGTTATAGTGTTCACAAACATAACCATGAAGTTGATAAACAAAATTCACACAGAATCAGAGGCAGTAAGAATTCATTTACTGAGTTATGTGATAAGGGGACTATTGAATTAACAGAACAATTTTTGTACTCAAGGGTAAATAAAGGTGGCAGTAAAGATTATGTCTGAAAGTATTTTAGATAAGAGGAAACCTCAAGAAGCCAGTATGATCAGAGGATCATTTTGAAAGATTACTCTGACATTTTTATAGGAGATTTCTCTGAATAAGAGACAAGAAACAATGATAGATAAAAGTCTGTTGGCGTTCACAGCTATTGTCATGGACTTGATTAGAGTATATGATTGTCATGCCCTAAAATATTTAATTATTCCATTAAGCTGAGTGTCATCCCTATTTCTAAGACTACTAGAATTACATTGTGTTTTACTTTACTTTCAGACTACTAATTCATATATTCTGTTATACTACATACAAGATCCTATAATTTAATGACTAAGGTCTCCAGTTAATTCCGTGTTAGTTCCAGTTAATTCTAAAGTTCAGCCTTTAGGATTTACTAGTGTGGATCCACATATTAGCTGTTTCCATTTCTCCTAGAAGAAAGAATCCTTTCTATTCTGTTAAAATTCTTGACATTTTCATAATTACAAATTGAAACAGACAAGAACTTTTTTGAAAATTCTATCCTTATAATATGTTAATACTTAAGTTTTATATTTCATTGTATTGTCTTTCTTGAGAACAATCTCTGGAAAATCTCATTTTGTCATATAAGCTAAGTACTGAGGCATCAATTATATAATATCTATGTTAAATAATCAAACAATAACCAACTTTCATGAAAATTGGCAAAGGTCATGAAATTCAGTGATTATTTCTTCATTCTGTCTCAATAACAATTGTTTTTGCATCTTTACCTTAAACCCTGGGCTGGAGCGATAGCGCAGTGGTTAGGGCATTTGCCTTGCACGCGACTGACCAGGTTCAATTCCTGAGCCCCTCTGAGCCCCTTTAGTCTCGGAGCCCAGCAAGCTACTGAGAGTATCTTGCCCTCAAGGCAAAGCCTGGCAATCTATACATGACGTATTCAATATGCCAAACACAGTTATAACAAGTCTCACAATGGAGATGTTACTGGGCCCGCTCGAGCAAATTGATAAACAACGGGAGGACAGTGACAGTGCAGTGCTATGAGAGCGTTTATTCTTCATGGAACATAAGATCTTCTCTGGCTTCCTCTGTGTTCCTCTCTCTACTTCCTTCCCCATTAATGCAAGGATATTGTCTAATATTTTAAGTGACTTATATGAAAATAAGTATTTTATATGAAAATAGTATTTATAAGAAAATAACTATTTTCTATAAATGAAAATAGTCTGATATGTTAGAATGTACTATATAATCAAATATGTGTGGTTGATGACAGCACATGAACAAAGTAATTTTTGAAACTGAGGTGTAGTAATGTATTCAATAACACTGATTTTTCATGAATATTAATATCACTCTGTATTTTGGTGTTTGGGGGCAAACATTACACTTGCTGCCACCTCTGTAATCTATAAGCATAAGGATTACTCTGAGTATTCTTTGAATATTATGGTCTGGTTTCACTCAGTTACCTCCTGTAAACAAATGCTGTAACACTGGGCTTTGTGTCATAGGCTTAACCTTTACTCTAATTCATAGTGACTCTGAAATCTTGTGCCCCCAAATCTTTGACAAATTACTATACATACTGATTTACTTCTAAACAACTGAACTACTGAGTGTCTCTTAAAAATTACTTATATTTCTTTCACTTACCTTCTCATTTATTTTTAACATGTTTGTCTTCAATATCACAATGAATTAGTGAGTACAAATTTCAGCTTTGAAATACTGAAACTATTTCTTTTGAAAACATACCTAGAGTAGGGCTTATTACATATTATTAATATTTTTCTTTTTCTGAGCAGCTTACATATGGTTTCCCAAGTAACTGACCTAGTTTGCATTCCTGTCTACCAACAATATGCAAGATATGCCTTTTGTCCACATCCAACTTTGTCATGTATGTAGTTTCTCTAATCTGTGTATGCCCTTACATGTTTCAGAGATTTAATTGGTTTTTGTTTTCTATGTTTGTTCCTTGGTTTGTTTTGGTTTTTGGGTGACACCTGTTGGTGCTCAGAGATATTCACCCAAAGATTCCCTCCTGGAAGGTTTGGGGAATCGTAGAGGGTGCCTTGGTTCTAACCCAGGTTGGCTGCATTACAAAGAAAGCATCCTATCAGCTATACTATATTTCCAGACACAGGAATATTAATTCTTATCTTTGCCCTGTAGTCCAGGTAAACATTTTCAAAAATGAACAAGTATGCTCCTTTCACTTTCTGACTACCCTATGTTAGATCAATTCTTTAAAATTCCATCTTGGCTTAATACCTTTTCTGCATTTCTGCGTCATCTAAGGAAATTATTCCTGCCTTATAGAGAACCATATTTTGGTCTTCTCAAAAAATGATGAGTTTGCACATCAAAAAATCATTTCATTTTTCATTTCATCATCCTGTTAATCGTCGATTGCCTCGAGTAGGCCCCAGTAACGTCTCTTTCATCCTAGCCCTGAGATTATATTCACGGCTCTTTAGGAGAATGAGACCCATCATTGTTACTGGTATTTGGCATATTTGGTAGGCCACGGGGAGTTTGCCAGACTCTGCCCTGTGGGCAGGCTACATTCGATAGCCTGCGAGTTTGTCCAAAGTAGGAATGAGATAATAAGATGTCATAAAAAAAGTTCTGGATTTTATAGTCTCTGAGTCTTGGCCGCTGATGGGATTACACGGCGCCAGGGGGCCAGGTGGTGGGTGTGACCCCCGCCTACTGGAATTTGGAGGATCTGGGTGGAAGATGCTCGACTCCAATTCGAGTAGGCGTGGAGGTCTCGGCCCCGGAACCCGCGTGGCTGTGTCCCTCTGCCAGTACCTTCATGGGTGCGGAGAGTGGTCTCAGCATGGTGGTGGCTGGTCCTGGAGGTCTTCGGCTGCCGTAGCCCTGGTCGGGGCGGGGAGGAAAGCTCAACCCGCTCCCCTCCAAGGGACTCCGGGAAGGAACACCCAGGCGCGGGGGCAGAGACTGCACTGCTCTCGTCAAAAAATCATTTCATGAAATACACTATGATTTAATTGCTTGGTTAGTTTTTACTTTCTTTATATTTACAAAAAGAACTTAAGGGTGTACTTTAAGACAAGTTGTGCCCCCAAAACAAGACAAATTATTGCACAAACATGGAACAAAACATTATGACAATAATCTCTCTCCATGTCAATGGGATAAATGCACCAATTAAGAACCCTGAGTCGCAGGATAAATTAGAAGATAGAATGTAGCATTTACTGACTCTAAGGAACCTATTTTATTAGAGCAAATACAGACTCAAGGAGACCTTTATCACTCGTCAAAGACATAGAATAATCACTCCTGAAATTCATATGAAATAATAACTCCAACCTGTGAAGCAAACCCTTTGGAAAAGGAGATAGATGTGTTGCACCAATTCCCCCAACTTCAAGCTGTACTACAAAGCAGTAGTAATTAAAATAGTATGATATGGGTATAAATGCAGGACCCCAGATCAGAGGAATAGGATGGAATGTCCTGAGACAGGCCTTAGTGTATAAGATCAGTTAATATCTTATATAGGAACAAAAAACATAAAGTTGAACAAGGCCAGCTTCTTCACACTCTGATGCTGAGGAAAATGATCAAATACATGCAGAATACTAAACTCAGACCTCTTTTAAATGCCTTGAAAATAAGTCAAATCAAAACTGATTAAAAATCTTGATATCATACCTGAATCCATGAGGTACACAGAGGAACATACATGCAGAAATTTCCATGGCATGGAAGCTAAAATCATCTTCAAGAATGAAACACCATTTACCAAGCAAATGGACATAAACAAATGGGACTACATTAAACTAAGAAGTTTCTGCATCTCAAAAAAAACAACGATCAAAATACAAAAATTGCCCAGAAAATGGAAAAAATATTTATTCAATACCCATGTGGTAAGGAATCAATATCAAAGACATTTAAAGATATAAAATTCTGATGGAATTTTACAAGAAAAAACATCCAACCTTACAAAATGGGAATAGGAGATGAACAAAAACTTCCTCAAAAAAAAAAAAAAGAAATACAAATGGCAAAAAACACACATGAAAAAAAGGCTTACATTACTAATCATTAAGAACACAAAATAAAATAAAAATGAGATATTATCTCATGCTATGGAGACTGACACACATCAAAAAGAGCAAGACCAATTACTGCTGGCACTGATGTGGGAAGAAAGAATCTCTCATTAATTGCTGGTGGGAATATTGACTGGTCCACCGATTTTGGTAAACATTACGGGCACTTCTAAAGAGGCTGAAAATTCAGTTCAATAAGACCCTGCAAAATAAATTCTGGGCATATACCCAAGGAGCTAAGGGGACCAAAGACACACTGCAGAAAAGATGTCTGCACTCCTACATGGGGTACATTTATGCTTATTAAAATTAGACTTCTTGATCTATTGATCCCTTGACCAATAAGTAGTGTTCTCCCTATTTCTAATTATTCTCTTTAGATTGAATGCTTCTTGGTCTGATATAAGAATGATTATATTAGCTTTTTTCTTGGTACCATTTCTTTGTATGGTTGTTTTTACATCTTTTCACTCTGAGCCTATGTCTTTTAGATGTGATTTTAGATGTGTTTCCTATAAGCAGCAAATGGATGGATTTTTGTTTCCTGATCCATACCACCACTATATCTTTTGAGGGGAGAGTTCAATACATTGACATTCAGAGAAATCGATATAAATCTTGCCATTTTACTATGTGGTCTTGTTACATCTTCAATTGATTGTTTGGTTTATTTAAATAATCCTTCTGTATTTCATCCAGGGTCAGATTAGTTACAGCAAATTCTGTCAACTCTTGTCTGTCTGAGAATGTTTTCATTCTTTCCTCTCTTCTCCAGAGCTTTGCATGATAGTGAATTCTAGGTTGAAAGCTCTTATCAGTGAGTAATTGGAATGTGCCATACCATTCTCTTGTCTTCTGTACCACTTCATATGAAAGTTCTGTTATGATTCTTAAATTATTTCCATTATATTTAAGGTTTCTTTTCTGTCTAGAAGTTTAAGAAGTCTCTTTCTCTCTAGATTTTGCTGTTTTGATTATTATACATCTTGGTTGCTCCTTTGGAATCAGTTTTGATTGGTACATTTGGACCTTTTGAATCTATATTTTAACCTTCCTTTAAAGAGTGAAGTTCTCAACTATAATCTCTCCACCACTTGTTCTCCCCCTTTCTGGTGTCCATATAATTTGGAGATTATTCCTCTTAATGTTTCCATTAAGTACCTTAAATTCTCTTCCATTCTCATTCTTCACTTTTTTTGCCAATGTTTTATTAGTACTGGCTGATATCTTGCTTAAAATTTGTCCATATGATTCCCTAGGTGTACATTTCTGCTACTCTTATATTCTTTAGTGCCTTCAGCTTATTTTGTATGGAATATTTCATCCCCTGAATCAGTTCTTTGAGTTGGTCAAATTCCTCGTCTAGTGACCTCCTAATTTCACTGACCAGTGCTTCCTTAATTCTAGCTGTCAATGCAACGAGTGTTGGTTTCAGGTCGTCAAGTCACAAAGCTTGAGGTTTTTAATAAGCTTGAGAATTTTCTTGGGTTCCTACTACTAGCTGACAATGGAGTTTTATTCCTTAGTTTCCCCATTGTTCTTTGAATTTTATGTGGATTAATGTTGGAGGCTTTTATTTCCAGTTACTTATGAACTGACCTCTATAGTTGTTTATACCAGAGGGTTTCAGATAATACCTCTATTGTTCAGATTATTTACTTTACAATATAGTCTTATTATAGTATGATAAGGAAGCAGGAGATTGAGCTGGTCACTCTATTTAGTTGACTGAGATAGATGATTATATAAGATCAGTGAACAATGGTTGTTGCATTCATACCTTCTGACATCAGATTTAGAGCTGACATGAGAAGGTGCAGGTACATGATCTAGGCCTGGGGTCAGCAGGAAGGAGTACTTCAGGATCCTGGGCCCAAAGCTTTCCATCTGAAGCCTGGCCATGGCCAGGGGGATACTGCCTGGAATCACACTCCTAGGTTTGGAGAGTTAGAAAAAACAATAGATGGTACAGCTTCCTGATCTAGGAGCTGGGGACAGCAGAACTTCCTGGGCCCAAGGTCTTCCATCTGAAGAATTTTTCTTTTGCTTTTTGTAGTTTGAAATTTGTAAACAGTTCTTTGAGTCGTTCTTGTATGTGATTATATCCCTATATATGTGTGTGATTATGTTCCTTTTAATCTTGCGTGGGCTGGAGCAATAGCACAGCGGTAGGGCGTTTGCCTTGCACACAGCCAACATGGCCGACCCGAGTTTGATTCCTCCGCCCCTCTTGAAGAGCCGGGCAAGCTACCGAGAGTATCTCGCCCGCCCGGCAGAGCCTGGCAAGCTCCCCATGACGTATTCGATATGCCAGACACAGTAACAACAAAGTCTCCAATGGAGACATTACTGGGCCCGCTTGAGCAAATCGATGAACAACGGGAGGGCCTTTACCTTAATCTTGCTTAATGGTCTAAGAAATTTTTGACCTGTTGTGTGGTTTGGTGGCTACTGAAAGCTTTCAGTGATTACTTTTTCAAACTTTTTTAATTATCTATTTCTCTAACTAATATCGGCTATTTGAGTCTCCTGCCCCCGCGCCTGGCTGTCCTAACCGAGGCCCCTTGGTGGGAGGCATGTTGAGTTTCCCTCCCAGCCCCGAGTAGAGCCCCGGCAGCTAACGACCTCCAGAACTAGCCACAGCCATGCTGAGACCACTCTCCACACATCGGGACAAGCCTCATGCATGAAGGAACCGGCAGAGAAACCCAGGCATGCGGGTACTGGGGCTGAGATCTCCAAGCCTGCTCGAACCAGGACTAAGCCTTCTCCACCCAGATCAAAGTTTCTTTAATCAGTCATCTGTTCGAGGGCACTTGGGTTGTTTCCAGATTTTGGCTATTGTGAATAGTGCTACAATGAACATAAAGGTACAGATGTCATTTCTACTGTGCTTTCTGGCATCTTCCAGATATATTCCCAGAAGTGTTATTGCAGGGTCATATGGAAGCTTAATTTCTAATTTTTGAAGGACTGTCCATATTGTTTTCCAGAAAGGCTGGACTAGTGGGCATGATTGTAACCCAAACATGAAAGCTTGTAACTATCTCATGGTTATTAAATAAAATTTTAAAAAATAGTTCAATGAACCCAAAGAAACATAGGAGTAGGCACCCAATAAATTAAGAGAAGACATGAAAGAAACAGTGGGATGGATAGCCAAGAAAATACAGGAAGAAATGAGAGCAGAAAAAAGAAAGCTACAAACAAAAGTGTCAGTAATAGAATTCGGTAGATGAAATAAAAATCTCAGTAGAATGGCTACAACTGAAGACAGAATCAATGAGATTGAAGATGAGCTGTAGGAAGCTTACAGGCAATAACAAACAATGGGAAAATACCTCAAA
Organism: Sorex fumeus; assembly: GCF_029834395.1. NCBI lineage: Eukaryota > Metazoa > Chordata > Mammalia > Eulipotyphla > Soricidae > Sorex > Sorex fumeus. Next base: position 11,803,426 of record NW_026606185.1, read on the forward strand.
AGAGCTCTAGGGCGAATCAGAGACCTAGAGGATGAACTCAAGAGGAACAATATAAGAATCATTGTTGTACCAGAAGGACAGGAAGGTAAGCCCAATAAAAAAGTCACAGATAAAGATATCATTGCTGAAAAGTTCCCATAGCTGGAGAATGCAGACATCCAGATCCAAGGAGAACGAAGGGTGCTAGCTAATATATACCCTAACAAAAAGACTACAAGACATAAAACCAGAATAATGGGTACACAGATAGAGACACAATACTGCAAGCAGCAAGGTCAAAGAAGGACATCACATACAAAGGAGCACCCCTTATATTTACAACAGACATATCAGATGAAACCTTCCAAACCTGAAGACAATTGTGGGTATAGTGAAAAAACTCATTGAACTGAACACCTCACCAAGAATACTTTATCCGGCTAAACTTTCACTCAAACTTGAAAGAACGGTACACAATTTCCTGGATAAACAAGAACTCGGGAACTTTATAGACTCAAAAACAAACTTTAAAGAAGGACCAAAGGGAAACTGTAAGACAAGAAAAACTCCTACATCCACAACGATCCTCTATAGAATGATGGCACAAAAAGCCATGGCAATAATCTCTTTCATCACGTGTCAATGGTCTTAATGCACCAATTAAGAGACACAGATTGGCAAAATGGATTCAGAAGCTGAACGCAAAATTCTGCTGCTTACAAGAAACACATCTGAACAGTCAGAGCAAATACATACTCAAAGTCAGAGGGTGGAAAATAATTCTGCAAGCAAACAACTTCCTCAAAAAAGCTTGAGTGTCCATACTAGTACCTGATAACATAGATGTCAGGTTGAAAAAGATTAGAAGGGACAACGAAGGCCATTTTTTAAATAGTAAAGTGATATGTACAGCAGGAAGAAATCACACTCTTAAACGTATATGCATCCAATGAGGTACCAGATAAATACTTATAACAACTGCTAACAGACTTTAAGGACTACATTGCTAGTAACACAATAGTAGTTGGAGACTTCAACACTGCCTTATCACCGCTTGATAGATCAAGACAATAAAAACTCAGCAAGGAAACACTGGTATTGAAGGATGAAATAGAAGACAGAGGGCTAATAGATCTATACAGGGCTTTACATCCCCTCCCCCCCAAAGTACACATTCTTTTCCAGTGCAGATGTAACATTTTACAAAATAGACATAGTGCTTGGACATAATACATACCTCAACAGAATCAGGAAGATATAAATTGTAACAACTCTCATTTCAGACCACGATGCACTGAAGACAGATGTTAATCAACCAACATACGGGGAGAATCAAACCAAACATCTGGAAATTAAACAACTCAATGTAGAACAACAAGTGGATCAGGAAGAAAATCAAGAAAGATATCAAAAGATACCTTAAAAGAAACAAGAATGAAGAAACGAGCTACCTGAAACTATGGGATGCAGCTAAAGTTGTGTCAAGGGAAAATTTATAGCTCTGCAAGCATTTCTAAGGAAAGAAGAAAGGGCCCACATAAATAACTTGCCTTTTGAGTTCAAGAACTTATAAAGGACCAATAAAAGGAGTCCAAACCAAGCAGAAGGAAAGGTAAAGGTAAAGGTAAAGGTAAAGGCACTCCCGTTGATCGTTGATTTGCTCGAGCAGGCCCAGTAACGTCTCCATTGGAGACTTTGTTGTTACTGTGTTTGGCATATCGAATACTCTCAGTAGCTTGCCGGGCTCTCTGAGAGGGGTGGAGGAATCGAACTCGGGTCGGCCATGTTGGCCACTTGTAAGGCGAACACCCTACCCGCTGTGCTATCGCTCCAGCCCAAAAAAAGAAATGATAAAACTTAGAGCATAAATTAATGACATGGAAACCCAAAAAACAATCTAGAAGATCAATGAAACCAAGAACTGGTTATTTGAGTAAATAAACAAGATTGGTAAACCACTAGCAAGACTCACAAAGAAAGAAAGAGAGAGAACCCTTGGAAACCAAATCAGAAATGAAAAGAGGGACATCACAATAGAAACCAAAGAAATTCAAAAGAGCACCAGAGACTATTTTGAAAGTCTGTATGCCATAAAACCAGAAAACCTAAAAGAAATGGATAAATTCCTGGATTCCTATAATCTCCCAAGGCTAACCAAGAAAACTTAGAATATCAAAATAGACCTATTATTATCAAAGAAATTGAAACTGTAATCAAAATTCTTTCCAAAAACAAAAACCCTGGTCCAGGTGGATTCACTAGAGAATTCTTCCAAACATTTAAAAAGGACCTATTGCCATTTCTTTTCAAGCTTTTCCAGGAAAATGAAGAAACAGAAACTCTCCCAAACAGTTTCTATGAGGCACATATCTTCCTAATACCAAAAGCAGACAAAGACACCAGAAAAAAGAAAACTCATCAAAAAGATGATACATCGGGTGGAATTCAACCTGTGGATGTCAGGATGGTTTAACATTCAGAAATAAAACAACATATTCCATCATAACAACAAAAAAGATTAAAAAAATGATCATGCCAACAGATGCAGAGATAGTATTTCACAAGATCCAGCGCCTGTTTATGATGAAAACTCTCACCAAAGTGTACTGAAGGAACTTTCCTCATCATAGTCAAAGCCATCTACCACAAGTCTATGGCAAGAATTATCCTCAATGAGGAAAAACTAAGAGTCTTCCCTCTAAGATCATGGACAAGACAAGTATGCCCACTCTCACCACTTCTGTTCAATATAGTATTGGAAGTACTTGTAGTAGCGGTTAGGCAAGAAAAAGATAATAAGGGTATTCCGATTGGAAATGAAGAAATCAATCTATCACTATTTGCATATGATATGATACTATATTTAGAGAACCTTAAAGTCACTACCAAGAAGCTCCTAGAAACAATGGGCTTGTACAATAAAGTGGCGGGCTATAAAGTCAATGCCCACAAGTCCATGGCTTTACTATACGCAAATAATGAGAGAGAAGAAAGTGACATAAAAAAGCAATCCCGTTCACAATCATACCTCAGAAAATCAAGTACCTCGGAGTCAGCTTAACTAAAGAGGTAAAGGACTTGTACAAAGAAAACAAAACGCTACTTCAACAAATAAAAGAGAACATAAGGAAATGGAAAAATATCCCCTGCTCATGGATAAGGAGAATTGATATGATCAACAAAACTATAATTCCTAAAGCATTATACAGATTCCATGTGGCCCCTATAAGTATACCCATGACATTCTTCAAAGAAATGGACCAAACACTCCTGAAATTCATATGGAACAACAACCCCCCACAAATAGCCAAAGCAGTTATTGGAAAAAAGAAGATGGGGTGCATCATCTTCCCCAACCTCAAGCTCTAATGCAAAGTGATAATAATTTAAACAGCATGGTATTGGAACAAAGGCAGAGCCACAGACCAAAGGAACAGGGTTGAATATCCTTACACACACCCTCAAATATATGATCATCTAATCTTTGTTAAGGGAGCAAGCAATGTGAAATGGAGCAAGGAAAGCCTCTTTAACAAATGGTGCTGGCAAAACTGGACAGCCACATGTGAAAAAAATGGGCTCCCATCTCTACCTAACACCATGCACAAAAGTCAGATAAAAACAGATTAAAGACCTCAATATGAAACCAGAAACTACATTGAAGAAAAGTTCAGTAAAACCATTCACGACATTGAAGCTAAAGGTATCTTCAAAGATGACATACCACTGACAAGTGGAAACAGTGATAAACAAATGGTACTATCTTAAAATAAGAAGTTTCTGCACCTTAATAGAGCAGTCACAAGAATACAAATACAGTCTACAGAATGGGAATGTATATTCACCCAATACCTATCTGATAAGGGGTTGATATCAAGAATATAAAAGTCACTGGTTTAACTCTACAGGAAGAAAACACCCAATCCCATCATAAAGTGTGGCGATGACCCCAGGGGTGAAGGGTGCTTTCCCTCTGCCTGCTCCCCCTGGCGGCTCGGTGGCCGTCATCCTCCAGAGGCCATTGGACAGTTAGGTCTGCGCCTGCAGTGACGAAACTTGTTGGGCCTCACAGGATGGGGGTGGAGCCGGTCCTGGTCTCCCCGTCCGTCCCAACGAGACCCCAAGTCACCACCCACAAGTGGCCTCTCTGGCTCCTGATCAAGCTGCTCAATGGCCATAATCCCAGAGACTCAGGAGGAAATCTCGAAACCCAGCTTTTGGCAGAAATCCTTCCAGATTTAAGTGTTAAAATTTTGGAATTTCAAAATCGCATGGCCCTACTGCAGCCACGTGACATCATATGTTATTCATAGCCAGCAATAGAACACAAAAAGTCTACTGTTGCCTTTTCAGCAGATCTGAGTGTTGGGGTAAAATCTCAAATAATAATGGTGGGTCTGATGTCGAAATATTGAATGTGATCAAAGTAGAGAGAGAGTAATGTGGAAATCATCTGCCTCATAGGTAGGGGGAGGGTGTGGGATGGGGGTATACTGGGGTTTTTTGGTGGTGGAGAATGGGCACTGGTTAAGGTACGGGTGTTTCATTGTATGACCAAGATTTAGACCCGAAAGCTATGTAACTGCTCTCACGGTGATTTAATAAATAGAATTAGAAAAAATGAAAAAACAAGTAAGGTGGAGTTCATGCCCAATTCAATCAGCTAATCAGTGGCTGAATAAATAGCAGTACTCCTACATAAAAAAGAAAGAAAGAAAGAAAGAAAGAAAGAAAGAAAGAAAGAAAGAAAGAAAGAAAGAAAGTGTGGCAATGAAATGACCAGAAACTTTCACAAAGAAGAAATCCGAATGGCCTAAAGGCAGGTGAAGAAATGCTCTTCATCACTAATAATCAGGGATATGTAAATCAAAACAACAATGAGATATCATCTCACACCATAGAGACTGGCACACATGCAAAAGAGAAAAAGCAGCCAGTGTGGGGAGAAGGGGACTCTCCTTCACTGCTGGTGGGAATGTCAACTGGTTCAGCTCTTTTGGAAATCAATATGTACAATTCTTCAAAAAACTATAAATTGAGCTCCTATTTGACTCAGCAATACCACTTCTGGGAATATATCCCAGAGATGCAAAAAAGTATAGTAGAAATGACATCTGCACTTGTATGTTATAACAGCACTATTTACAATAGATAGTACTGTAGCACTGTCCTCCCATTGTTCACCGATTTGCTCAAGCAGGGACTAGTAACGGCTCACAACAAACTGTGAGACTTTTTGTTACTGTTTTCTGCATATGGAATATGGGGAGCTTGCCAGGCTTTGCCGTGTGGTAGAGATACTCTCGGTAGCTTGCCAAGCTCTCTGAGAGGGTGGAGGAATTGAATCCGGGTAAGCTGCGTGCAAGGCAAATGCCTTACCCACTGTGCTATAGCTCCAGCCCAACAATTGTACTCTGAAATAGTAATCACAACTTAGAAATCAGATTTGTACTGAGATTTGTTGGGGGGTCCACTCCAGGGGGTGCTAACTCAGGGCTCACTCCTGGCTCTGCACTCAGGGATCACTCCTGCTGTTGCTCAGGGAACCCTGTGGGGTACCAGGGATCAAACCCTGATAGGCTGTGTGCAGAGCAAACGCCCTCCCCATTGCACCATCTCTCCTGCCTGGATATTTTTGAGAACGAGGATGTGGGGCCTGGAGATAGTAAAGTTAAGGCGCTTGATCCCTGGCAGTGACACAGGAGTCACAATCCCTGAGTGTTACTCTGACTTCAGGTTGATATGTTATCGGGTAGTATTTAGTAAGTTTGGGGGGCGGAGGGAGCCAGGAAACACTCCAAACATCTTTTCCATATAAATTAATGATAGTTGATTCTTTGCACCTTTTTTATTTGCTAGAATCTGGAAAAAACAGAGTACCCGAGAACAGATGACTGGTTAAAGAAACTTTCATGTATCTATATAATGGAATAGTATGCAGCTATTAGAAAAGATGAATTCATGAAATTTGCGTACAAGTGGATCATCATGGAGAGTATCATGTTAAAGTGAAATGAGTCAGAAAGAGAGGGACAGACATAAAAAATTGCACTTATTTATGGAATATAAAGTAACAATGGGAGACTAACACCCAAGGGTAGTAGAGATAAGGACCAGCAGGATTGCTCCATGGCTTGGAAGCCAGCCTCACATGCTGGGGGAAACAGCAGCTCAGATAGAGAAGGGACAACGAAGTAATGGATGCTTGGAGAGTCCGCTCAGGATGGGAGATGTGTGCTGAAGGTAGACTACACTTAATACCTGAAATGCAAACCAAAACACCTAAAAGGAGAGAGAGAGAGAGAGAGAGAGAGAGAGAGAGAGAGAGAGAGAGAGCAAAAGGGAGTGTGCCTGCCACAGAGGCAAGTAGGAGGAGAAGGATGGGGTTGGGAAGTGGAAAGGATACTTGGATCATTGGTGGTGGAGAATGGGCACTGGTGGAAGGATGGGTACTTGATCATGTATGACGGAAACGTAAGCATGAAAGTTTGTAACTCTAACTTTACCTCATGGTAATACATTAAAAAAAAGAAAAACAAAAAGAAAATCTTCCAAATTAATCCTGCCTTTAGTTCATTATTTTTCTGAAATTCTTTTCTGGGAGATAAAGTTTTGGGAGTGGAAAGTGGTGGAGAGGAGGTAAAATTCTCACAATACTTGGCATCAATATGAATAGGTATTAATGAGTAAATTTTTCTCCAATTAATTGGTAGTATAGACTTGAGATACCTAATCTATTATAAGGTATCTCCAGAAAATTCTGAATTCTTAACTGGGTATTCCAGCTTGAGTTAATTTTTTTTAAACTAGGCAGCAGATATGGGGTGTAGGAATGGCTTTTGGGGCTTTGAACTTGTTATGAGTGGCTTGGGGGATGATCCCTACCACTGGTTTCTTGGAGAGCTGTGGACACAGGCTGGAGTGAGGAGTTTCTCTTTTCAGGAAAAATAAAGTCATTCCTAGACCTTACCCTGGCTCTTTGAGTCTCTCATCATTCTCTTGCAGAAAAAAATTGCAATAGGAGATGAACAATGAAGATGAACATGATTACTGGAATAAAGGGAGGTAAGGAAAGAGGAATGTTAAGGTATGTGTTCAAGAGGGAACTTGAACAGATCAAATTAAATGATTTAATTTTGGAAAGGAATATAGCTATAGACTCATATAGAGATGAGTATAGACAAGCCCAAGATGGTGAATCAATACTGATCCAAATATAGGTAGAGAAAGACCCTTATCCATTCAGCAAATGAACTGAGGATCTTTCCACCTCATGCCTCAAAACAAAAGGGGAGCAACTTGGCAATGCAACAACTGGATACAGGTGAAGACAAAAGGGAGAACAGGGTTAGATTTAACAGCGGAGGGAGATATAATTCTAGATCAAATCAACAAAGTGCATGTGATTGAAACTACAATAATGGTCCGTTTCTGAAGGGGTTATCCTGATTAATTTTTTTGAAGATCTAGTGTAAGGAGGGGCTGAAGATATTTCAGGATTGATTGATTCAGGTTGTACAGGGAAAATTAAACTCCTGATTGCCACTAAACATCTTACAACCATTCAGAATGACCAGAGTAGTTCAAATGCTCATTATGTGCCTGGGACTGAGGATAAAAAGTAGTAGAAGATACTGGGTCTGCAAATTCCTTTAAAGCCATTTTAGGGTTTCATCTACTAATAAAACCATTCCCATGATGTTAATCTAGATTGAGGGAACATAGCTTCATGGTATGTTGGATATGGGAGCATATATTATGCAATCATTCTACTGCAAGCCAGGTTTCCCCAAAGGGAAAATGACCCGGTTGTCTCATTATCAAGAATCAAAGGTTGGCAAATAGCTAGATTCAGCAAAGATTCAAAAACAAGAGGGAGAGAAAGCCATTATATGCCTTTCTGTTATAAATATTCCTTTTAGTTTGAGAAAAGACATATATTTGTACAAATGGAACTAAAAGTAGGTTTCTCAAAAATAGATATACTTCTTCTTAGGAGTCACTGCTTCAATTGAAGCGGGAGCACCCTCTCACTTTAATGGACTCAGGATGGATGCATGTGTGTGGAGCAGTGGCTATATAAGGAGAAAAAAATTTTTAAAAATTTTTATTAGTGAAACACCATGAGGTACAGTTGTAGACTTACAAATTTTTGTGCTTGGTTTTCAGTTATACAGTGATTCAGTACCCATCTTTCTACCAGTGCCTATTCGCCATCATTTACATTTTTTTAAACTTTTTGTTAGTGAAACCCCATGAGGTACAGTTGTAGATTTACAAATTTTTGTTCTTGGGTTTCAATTCTACAATGATCAAACACCCATCCCTCCACCAGTGCCCATTTTCCACCACGACGGGTCCCAGTATCCCTCCCACCCACATCCCCCCATCCCACCCTGCCTCTGTGGCAGGGTATTCCCTTTTCTTCTCTCTCTCCTTTTGGGTGTTGTGATTTGCAAAAGAGGCAATAAGTGACAATAATGTTTGGTCTACAATCTACTTTCAGCATGCTTCTCCCATCCTGGGAGGATCATCCCAACACCCTTTATTTGGTGTTCCTTTCTCTGTCTGAGCTGCCTTTTCCCCTAGCATGTGTGGCTGGCCTCCAAGCCATGGAGCAAAACTCCTGGTACTAATCTCAGCCACTCTTGGGTGTTAGTCTCCTATTTTGTTACTTTATATTCCCCAGATGAATGCAATCTTTCTGAGTCTATTCCTCTCTTTCTGACTCATTTCGTTTAACATACTTTCCATGTAGTACCACCTGTGTGTAAATTTCATGACTTAATCTTTTCTAACAGCTACATAGTACTCCATTGTGTAGATGTACCAAAGTTTCTCGAACCAGTCATCTGTTCTCAGGCACTCAAGTTTTTTCCAGATTCTGGCTATTGTAAAGAGTGCTGCAATGAACAAACAAGTGCAGATGTCACTTAGACTATACTTTTTTGCCTCTCTTGGATATATTTCTAGGAGTGGTATTACTGGGTCAAATGGGAGCTCAATTTCTAATTTTTTGAGAATCATCCATACTGTTTTTCAGAAGGGCTGAACAAGTTGGCATTCCCACCAGCAGTGGGAGGAGGGTCCCTTTCTTGCCACATCCGCACCAGCACTGATTGCTTTTGTTCTTTTGGATGTGGGCCAGTCTCTGTGGTGTGAAATGATATCTCATTGTGGTTTTGATCTGCATCTCCCTGATGATTAATGATGTAGAGCATTTTCTCATGTGCCTTTTAGCTGTTCGGAGTTCTTCTTTGAGAAAGTTTCTGTTCATTTCGTCGCCCCATTTTTTGATGGAGTTGGATGTTTTCTTCTTGTGGAGTTCAACCAGTACTTTGTATATCCTTGATATTAACCCCTTGTCGGATGTGTATCTGGCAAATATCCTATAAGGAGAAAATTTAATGGAGATAAAGAAATTAGTGAAAATTCAACTCCAAGCAGAATACATAGAACCCAGATTTAGCCTTTGTAATAAAACATATATTACCCTAAGAAATAAATCAGGAAGTTAGCATATGCCTAATTACCTTAGATATACTAGTGCAATTCTTAAACCCTTTGTTATGCTACACTTTGGGCTTATAACTTGGCAATGATTTTCCAGCACTGGAAGATTAAAATACTAGATCTGAAAGACTGTTTTTTTCAATATACCCTTACATTCTAACAATAGAATTTGTCTTTACTGTACCTGTAGTCCGTAATTTCCACCCTACTGAACATTATATATGAAAAGTGCTGCTCTAAGCCACAGTAAATAGTCCACCTTATGCCCATATTATGAACTTGAGGCCCTTGCAGCTTCCGTGAAACTTTCCCTGATTTGTCATTATATGTATGATACCCTAATGGCTCACCCAGAGAAAATGAGGTTGGCAGAAATATGACCCAGCACCCTTTGTGCTCTGAGTAAATAAAATCTCAAAGATGCACTAAAAAAGCTGAAAAACATGTCCTCTTAGCAATATTTAGGATAGATAGTATTGAAAACAATAGCATATCCTCAATGATTATCTCTGGAAGTTAAGGTAACATTTTTAATATTGCTCAATAATTGATGGAAACCATAAATTGGCTTCAGCTTTCAATTGGCATCCAAAAGGAGGAAATAAAAAATATTACCAATAGGAAGAGTAAAATTGGACACTCCAAGTTCATTAAATGAGAGCCTTTTAACGAACATTTAAATATTAAACTTTACATTTAAATATTGCTCCAGCCCCTCTCGGGCCCCTCCGCCCCTCTGCCCATCTCAGAGAGCCCGGCAAGCTACCGAGAGTATCTCACTTGCACAGCAGAGCCTGGCAAGCTACCTGTGATGTATTCGATATGCCAAACACAGTAACAACAAAGTCTCCAATGGAGACATTACTGGGCCTGCTTGAGAAAATCGATGAACAACGGGAGGACAGTATTACAGTATTACATTTAAATATATCTTGATGTTTAACTCATATTATTGAATTTTATAGGGGTAAAACTTCAAGAAAATTTTCTTCATGGGGTTCATGCCCAGAAGCCAAGGCATGTTTTTTTTGTTCTGCCTGCTGTGAGCTATTCAACAGCCAGTATTGCAAGTTTAGTCAAATGCTTAAAATGAGTTTATATTTCAGGAAGCTTAAAGCTTACCCTGTATCTTTAAATCTAGCTAAACTCATTATAAATTCTCTAACTCCAGGGATTCAACTGTCTTGGCAGGAACCCCAAACTATTTACCTCCCTGAAGCAGGGGCTGCTACAGAGAATGCCAGTGCTCTCACTTCCTATTCTTTAATTTGCTATTGCTAATTTTCCTGGGGAAGTATAAAATATAACCTGCCCTCAGTTGTGCTATTAGCTTATATCAAAAGACATTAATTTAAAGTTTTTCTAAGAAAATGGTTTCAATAATACCCATAACCAGAACAAAAAGTGTTTATGAATTCCTCAGTAAAAAATTCATATTGGTGCTTGCATTTTGAACAATAGAAAGTTTCAGAAATCTGTTAAATTTATAGCTTTGGGTTCCACTCAACATTTAGAACTAAGAGCTATTCCTACAGTGTTATAAACTACTACTTATAAACCTTCAAATAGAATTTCTTGCTTATCATATGCTATAAAGTTAGAAATTGAATTTCCTGAAGTTATATTAAATACCCCTATTTAACATACCCAAAATTTGCATATTAGCAACCTATTTTTCATTGCTCATGTAAGGTCACACTGTCAGGGAAATGTGACAGCTGGCCAGGCCTGTTATCCCTATTTCAAGGTCAGCAATCATAACTTGTGCCATCCAACGTGGAGAGCTCTCTAAGACTTTAATATTGTTAGCGCAAAAGTGGATTTGCCTGCGCTAGTGGGTTCTTGAGAATTGTGTGAAAGATTTGCATACAAAACTCAGAAGATGGAAAGTCAGTTCATTGTACAGATAAAGTAGATAGGCCAGATCCATACAAAGATGTCAGGGCCTCTCCTGTCCCTGAACTGCCCAGCCCTCGGGAATGACTTCTCTGGTCCTGCAGGATCACTGCATCCTGTGAAGAACAACCAGAGCTACCCCTGCAGCTCTCTCTAGCCCAAATCAGTCCCTGCACCTCTCTCTAGCCAGAGCACATTTTCCTCCTTCTTGATGCAGCCACCTACGTGAGCAAATTCCTTTTCTCTGTTCCTACCACTGACTGGGCCTCCCTCTGCACGCAAGAAACCCCTGTTCTGTCCTGGCTTTCCTGCTTTCTGGCCACAGGTGCCCCTGGGTGACTCTTGTGCTCTACGCTGCTTCGTCCCTTCAGTCCGACCCTGCCTTTCCAACTGGGACTAGACCCTGTCTGCTCAAGCCATCCCATCTGACCTGGAGGTCCAGGAAGAAAGAAGCAGGCCAGGGAATGCATGAATTAGAAGAGGGGAAGGCTGGAGCTTGGCGTTTACTTTTATCTGCAGCCAAATATCCCCACCAGACTTTCCATAATCTATTTGTGGAGCATGGTGACAGATACTGGTGCAGATAAGACCTGACTGTGCAAAGCAGTCCAGAAGCAAAGCCTCACAAGAGCGAGTATCTGGGCAAAGTTGGCAAGAACAGTGTGTCAGCCAGCACTGGGTGTTTGGCATTGAATCTCACTTGACCTCCTACTCACATGAGCCCTAGACACAGAAACTGTCATGTATGCTTAACAAGGCATTCTAACTGTGGCATCTAGCCTTGATTGGGATTGGACCGGGGAAAAGCAGAATTGGAGAGGTGATAAGCCAATAAGGCTGAATTTTCTGTGATTGGACCACCCTCTTAAGCCAATACCCTCTATAAAATATATGTGTATTTGGCAATAAAGTGAACAGCCATCATCTGCTCCAGGAGGATATTTCTACGCTTGCCCGTTATTCTTCGCCCTATGTCTGCCTGGACCCAGTATGCAATGTGTCCAGGCGCTCTTGGGGGAAAAACTGTTCCCCAACATCTATTACTGAGGTTCAAAGTTATCTTGGTTATGGTTTCCTGGGCAGAGATTTAAAATGACATGGCACTCTACACCTCAGCTCCTGCTGTATCAATCAGATGCAAAAGAAGTTGACAGGATTTCCCCAGATAGTCCTATTTCATATACTCAGGGAACTAACCCAAGAACTTCATCACCAAATGATGTATGGCAAATGGATGGCACTCAAATGAAGTGCTCTGCCCATATCAATATATTTGTGTATCTATATTATGATACACATTCTGTTGATTTCATCCGTATAACCCATTATAAATAAAATACCACAGCTGCAGTAGTACATTGTCTAGTACCATTTGCCTCTTGGAGAAAACCTTGAAGGTAAAGAACCAATAATATCCAGCTAATACTTCAAAATATTTTTAAAGTTCTGTACTTGCTGGAGAATTAAATTGTCCCATAGAATTCCCTGCAGTCCACAAGGTCAAACTATGGTAGAGAGAGCTCACATAACTGTAAAAACTCTTATTAAAGATAAATGAGTGGGAGGAACCCGGGACTTCGCTTTCCCCATGTATGCACCCCAAGTGTGCTCTAGGACAATGAGCCTGCCACCACCCCTGAGCATCTTTATGATCATCCCAAACGCCTTGCCCGGTTTTCTTCTCTTCCCAGGTTGTACCCCCCAACACACCAGGTACTCATAGGGGGCATGGCCTCTGCGGAAGTGGGCGTGGTCTAATTTTGGGCCCACAGCGCAGGTTAATTACTCATACCCAGCAACCTCGTGTAACGTCTCAGTCTCCATACCAACACACCAACATGAAGAAACAAAGCTAATCCCTACCACGAGGAGAGGATGATGAAAAGAATCCAGAAGCCTCATTAGGTGTTACTCACTTAAGGGAGCTCTTTGAGAAAGAATTTAGATATGAAGTAATAAAGATGTTCAATGAACTCAATGAAACGGTGAGAGAGATATCCAGTAAATTAAAGGAGGACATGAAAGAAACAATTGAGAAAATGCAGGAAGAAATGAGAGCAGAAATTGGAAAGCTACGCACAGAAGTGTCACGGATAAAAGATTTGGTAGATGAAATAAAAAACTCAGTCTGTGCCCTCAATGGTAGAATGGCTACAGCTGAAGACAGAATCAGTGAGCTGGAAGATGAGCTGCAGGAAGCCTACAGGCAAAAACAAACAATGGCAAGAGACCTCAAAATAGCTCTAGAGTGAATCAAAGTAATAGGGGATGATTCCAAGAGGAATAACATTAGAATCATTGGAGTACCAGAAGGTCAAGAAAACAGTCCCAATGAAAAATCCATGGTTAAACAAATCACTGCTGAAAAGTTCCCAGAGCTGTACAATGCAGGCATCCAGATTCAAGGAGCCTGAAGGGTGCCAGATAAAAAAGACCCTAACAAAAACACTTCAAGACATATCATAGAATGATGGATGCTGCAGATATAATAATAATAATATAATAATAATAATAATAATAATAATAATGGCTCTGAAGGAAAAAATAGAATACGGAGGGCTAATAGATCTATACAGGATTATACCTCCCCCCCCAAAAAAAAGAGTACACTTTCTTTTCCAGTGCACATGGAACCTTTACCATGCAGTAGGCCACAAAGCATACGACAACAGAATCAAGAAGATAGATATTTTATCAACTATCTTCTCAGACCACGATGTGCTGAAGAGAGAAGTTAATCATGTACAGATGCAGAAAACCAAATCAAACACCTGCATATTAAACAACTCAGTGTTGAACAATGAGTGGGTCAGGAAAGAAATCAGGGAAGAAATCAAAAGATAACTGAAGAATGAAGACACGAGCTACCAGAACCTATGGGATGGAGTTAAAGCCATGTTAAGGGGATAATTTATAGCTCCACAAGCATTTCTCAGGAAGGAAGAAAGGGCCCACATAAACAACTTGACTTCACAGCTCAAGACCTTAGAAAAGGACCAACAAAAGGAACCCAAACATGCAGAAGGAAAGAGATCATAAAACTTAGAGCAGAAATCAATGACATGGAAACCAAAGAAACAATCCGAAAGATCAATGAAACCAAGAGCTGGTTCTTCGAGAAAATAAACAAGATAGATAAACTACTAGCAACAGTCACAAAGAAAGAGAGAGAGAGAACCCTAATAAACCGAATCAGAAATGAGAAGGGGGATATCACAACAGAAATCAAAGTAATTTAAAAGATCATCAGAGACTAATTTTAAAGTCTGTATGCCACAAAACAAGAGAACCTAGAAGAAATGGATAAATTCCTGGATTCCTATAATCTCAAAAGCTGAATCAGGAAGATCTAGATTACCTGAATAGTCCTATTAATATTAAGGAAATTGAAACTGTAATCAAAAGTCTTCCCAAAAACAAAAACCCAGGTCCAGGTGGGTTCGCTAGCAAATTTTTCCAAACATTTAAAGAGGACCTATTTCCAGTTCTTATCAAGATTTTCCAGGAAATTGAAGAAAGAGAAACTCTCCCAAACAGTTTCTATGAAGCTTATATCTCTCTAATACCAAAAGGAAACAAAGACAGTACAAGAAAAGAAAATGAGGCTGGAGTGATAGCACAGCAGGTAGGGCGTTTGCCTTGCACGCGGCCGACCTGAATTCTATTCCCAGCATTCAATATGGTCCCCTGAGCACCGCCAGGGGTAATTCCTGAGTGCAGAGCCAGGAATAACCCCTGTGCATCACCAGGTGTGACCCAAAAAGCAAAAAAAAAAAAAAAAAAAAAAAAAAGAAAGAAAACTACCGGCCAATATCCCTGATGAACATGGATGCAAGGATTCCCAACAAAATACTAGCAAATGGAATCCAACAACTCATCAAAAAGATTATACACCATGACCAAGTGGGATTCATTCCAGGGATGCAAGGATGGTTTAACATTAGAAAATCAATCAACATAATCCATCATATCAGCAAAAAAAAGGATAAAATCCATATGATCATATCAGTAGATGCTGAGAAAGCATTTGACAAGATCCAGCACCCGTTTATGATGAAAACCCTCACCAACAGTTCTTTCATTCTTTTCTTTTTAATTTCTATCTTATTAAAACAGTGTGATAAACAAACGTATTCAGAATTGAATTGTCAACACACATCTTCCCATCAACACCCCCACCACCAGTATCAACCTCCCCTCACCAGTGCTCTCAGGGCCCCTCCCCAAACCATCGGTGTTGTACAGGAGTGATATAGTGGACAAATCCAACCAGAGTTAATTCTTTAATCTCAAACAGATATATATCAATAATTGGGGGGAAAAAAACCCTATAAAAGAAAGAAGGCATGAGTGGAACAGTAAACTGTCCTTTTCATGAACCTTATAAACCATACCTGATGGTTGAAATAAAAGTTAAGAAGGGAAAGGGCCTATATAAAAGAAAGGCAAAAAATATACTGATATAAACATGAGATAATAAATCCCATTATTTTTAGGTAATAACAAAAACACTATGAAAACTTTAAAAGAGATACATTTCAGAACATTGTAACTAAGTTAAAATGGAATCCTAAAAGAAATGTTCCAGTGAGAGCTGGAAAGATAGTAGAATGGGTAGGAAAGGTTTGATTCCAGCATATGGTTACCTGAGATATGTCAGGAGTCATTGTTTGGTGTGCAAAAAAAAAAAAAAAAAAAACTAAAAATAAGAAAGAAATGTTTAAGCATATTAAGGAAGGCAGGGAATACAAAACAAATTTTAAAATTTGAGTTAAATAATAAATAATAAAATGGCAGGCTTAAACTCTAATATAGCAATATTTACCTTAAAGAAAGCAGACATTTAGGAGGGGCTGGAGCGATAGCACAGCGGTTAGGGTGTTTGCCTTGCACATGGCTGACCCGGGTTCGATTCCCAGCATCTCATATGGCCCCCTGAGCACCACCAGGAGTGATTCCTGAGTGAAGAGCCAGGAGTAACCCCTGTGCATCGCCGGGTGTGACCCAAAAAAGGAAAAAAAACCATTTAGAGTGCTTAATCAAAACTCCAACTCTATGTTATATTCAATAAATGCATTTCAAATTAAAGAATATACTATAAATACATTAATCAAAAAATTGCATATCTAATTTTTTATGAACTTTCAAGCTTTGAAATCTGTTATATTTATAATTGAAATATCATAAAATTTTCATAAATCAAGTAGAGTAATAGTACGGTAAATGTTGTTTTATCAGATGCTAAACAGTGAGGGGGAAGCTATACAATGGCTAATTTAGTCAACTTTAAGTTCCGAAATTTAAAAACTGGCAAAAAAAGGATTTTTGTTGTTTGTATGTTTTTTTTTGGTGTACATATTAACCATTATTAACATTGTGCAGCATAGAAAGATATGGGTAGATGTTATCAGATTTGTAAGTGTAAAGCAGATTTTTTTTAAAATAAAAAGGTCATAAAAGTATGTTTGTTTTAATGTAATATTTAATCTTTTCTAATGACTAGTAAAATTACTGTCAAACTGTAAGAATACTGTCACTGTCATCCCATTGTTCATGATTTGCTCGAGCGGGCACCGGTAATGTCTCCACTGCGAAACTTGTTGTTTTTGTTTTTGGCATATTGAATACACCATGGGGAGCTTGCCAGTCTCTGCCATGTGGACGGGATACTCTCAGTAGCTTGCTGGGAGACGAGAGGGGCTAAAGAATCGAACCTGGGTGCATGAGCCAGGAGTAACCTCTGTGCATTCGCTGGGTGTGACCTAAAAAGCAAAATAAAATAAAATAAAATAGAATGTCTTGCAAAATAATAGGAAAGATGAATGTGGGAATTAGGTATATAATATTAAAATAGGATTTTTTTAAACAAAAAAGAGCAGAAAAAAACAAAATCTCTAAAAGTGACATTTTTAAAAAATTTGAATAAATTGAACTTAAAGTTGAATAAATTAGTCATTGTATGGCTTCCCCCCTCACTACTTGCTGTTGTTTTTATTTTGAAGCAGATAAATTAGTGCCAGCAATGAAAAAATAAAGTAGTAAGTTAAATTCAAACAAATGGGTATAAATATATAAAGTTAAACACAGCAACCCAGACTAAAGACTTTATTCTTGTAATTATGTTTGTTTGTTTGGGGGATACTCTTGGGTGTTCAATGATTACCCCTTGTTCTGCTCTCAGGGAAGCATAATGGGGTGCTTGGATGTGCTTGATCACGTGCATGGTAGTGCCTTACCTATGGTACTATTTCTCCAGCACCTATTCTTGTAATTTTTGAACCAAATTTTCCATGTTTTTTGTTGGAAAATGCTTTATGACCAAACAGAATGGCAAATGAATTTTGAGCCTTACCTACTTCTGTTATAGTTAATAGTGATATTGCACTGTATAACTGTCCTCCCATTATTCATCGATTTGTTTGAATGGGAACCAGTAATGTCTCCATTGTGAGACTTGTTGTTACTATTTTTGGCATATTGAATACACCGTGGGGAGTTTGCCAGGCTCTGCTGTGTGGGCAGGATACTCTTGGTAGCTTGCCGGGCTTTCTGAGAGGGACAGAGGAATTGAACCCGGGTCAGCCGCATGCAAGGCAAACACCCTACTCCATAAAATAAGAATGAAAAAAATTTTGATATGCACAAAATGGAATGATGTGCAGCTATAAGCAAAGTTTGCTGTCACATGATTGGAGATGGAGGGTATCAGGGACAGTCGTCTGTGCAATCATGTTAATTAAAATGTGATATAGGATAGAGCACAAAAGTACTAACATGAGATATAATTAACAGACATGAAACATGAACACAGACAAACCTAGAAAATACTGAAGACAAAGCATCCCTGAGCCTCTGCCACTTCCTTTTCATCCCTCAGGATAAGCTGGTCTTCTTCCCCATGCAGGTCAGTTTATCTGCCGCTTCTCAAACCCAGGACTTGGATTTCTCCCTGAAAGCCCCCCAGGGCGTCCTCTCAGACCTTGGGATACAAAGCAGCCCTGAGCCTCTGCCTCTTCCTTTTTGTCCCCCAAGCTGAGCTGGTCTTCTCCCCTACCCAGTCTTTACTCCCCGCCCCCCCTACACACCAGGTTTCCGTGGGGGTGTGGCAGCTTTAGAATTGGGCGTGGCTTCTGTAGAAGTGGGTGTGCCCTAATTTTCAGCCAGCGGATGCTCATGCAGCAGCAGGTAGTTTAGTCATACCAAGAAATCTACTCCCCACACCTACACACCAACATGAAAAAACAATGTAGATCCACACCACAAGGGGAGGTCGATGAAAAGAGTCCAGAAACCTCTGTAGGTGCCACTCACCTAAGAGATCTCTCTGACAACGACTTCAGATATGAAGTCATAAAGATGTTCAATGAACTCAATGAAACAGTCAGACACATATCCAGTAACATGACAGAAAAAATTCACAAATTATCTGAAGAAATGAGAGCAGAAATTGGAAAACTATGTACAGAAATGTCACGAATTAAAGATTCCGTAGAAGAAATAAAAAACTTAGTATGTGCCCTCAAAAGTAGAATGGCCACAGTTGAGGAAAGAATACTGAATAGTGGAATATCAGCTGCACCAGGCAACAGGCAACAACAAACAATGGCAAGGGACCTCAAAATAGCTCTAGAGTGAATCAGAGTCCTAGGAGATGATTCCAAGAGGAACAAAATTAGAATCATTGGACTATCAGAAGCTTAGGGAAACAATCCCAATAAAAAAGCCACTGTTAAACAAATCATCGCTGAAAAATGCCCAGAGCTCGACAATGCAGCCACTCAGATTCAAGGAGCCCGAAGGGTGCCAGCTAAAAGAGACCCTAACAAAAATACTCCAAGACATATGGTTAGAATGATCTACAATGCCGATAGAGACACAATACTGCAAGCAGCAAGGTCAAAGAAGGAAATCACATACAAAGGAGCACCCCTTATATTCACAGCAGATCTATCAGAGGAAACTCTCCAAGCCTGAAGGCAGTGACGAGATATTGAAAAAAAACTCACTGAAATGAATGCTTCACCAAGAATACTCTATCCGGCCAAACTCTCACTCAAACTCGAAGGAATGGTACACTATTTTCTAGATAAACAGCATCTCAGGAACTTCATAGAATCAAAACCAAACCTAAAAAATGAGCTAAAGGGGCTCCTATAAGACAAGACAAACCCTACAACCACAACAGACCCTTACAAAAAGATGACACAAAACCCCCAAATCTCTTTTAATGTCAATGGTATAAATTCACCATTTAAGAGACATAGAGTGGCAAAATGGATTCAGAGACAGAACCCAAGATTCTGCTGCCTACAAAAAACTCACCTCAACAGTAAAAGCAAACACAGACTCAAAGTGAAAGGATGGAAAACAATCCTGTAGCAAACAGCTCCTTCAAAAAAAGCTGGGGTGGCCATACTAGTATCCGACAACATTAATTTCAGGTTGAAAAAGATTAGAAGGGACAGAAAAAGCCATTTTCTCTTCATCAAGGGATATGTACAACAGGAAGAAATCACACTCTTAAATGTATACACACCTAATGAGGGAACAGCTAAATATTTAAAACAACTGCTAACAGATTTTAAGGAGGACATTTCTAGCAACACAATAGTAGTTAGAGACTTCAACATTGCCTTATCACCTCTGGATAGATCAACAAGAACAAAACTCAGCAAGGAATCATTGGCTTTGAAAGAAGAAATAGAAGAGAAAGGGTTTAATAGACCTATACAGGGCTTTACACCCCCAAAAGAAAGAATACACATTCTTCTCCAGTGCACACGGAACATTTTCCAAAATAGACCATATCCTAGGCCACAAAACATACCTCAATAGAATCAGGAAGATAGAAATAGCATCAACCATCTTTTAAGACCATGATGCACTGAGGATAGAAGTGAATCACACACAGACATGGAGAACCAAATCAAACATTTGGAAATTAGACAACTCAATGCTGAACAATGAGTGGGTCAGGAACGAAGTCTAGGACGAAATCAAAAGATACCTGGAAACAAATGAGAATGAAGACACGATCTACCAGTACTTATGGGATACAGCGAAAGCCGTATTAAGGGAAAACTTTATAGCTCTCCAAGCATTTCTCAGGACGGAAGAAAGGATGCACATAAACAACTTGACTTCACAGCTCAAGACCTTAGAAAAGTATCAACAGAAAGAGCCTAAACCAGGCAGAAGGAAAGAGATCATAAAATTTAGAGCAGAAATCAATGACTTAGAAACCAAAGAAACAATCCAAAAGATCAGTGAAGCCAAGAGCTGGTTCTTCGAGAAAATAAACAAGATAGATAAAGCACTGGTAACTCACAAAGAAACAGAGAGAGAGAACCCTAATAAAGTGAATCAGAAATGGGAAGGGGGATATCACAACAGAAACCAAAGAAATTCAAAAGATCATCAGAGAGATGGCGGTCGCGCGGGAGCCTTGTGGACAGCAGGTTTGAGCCGGGGGTGGGGGCAGCAGGGGCCTCATGGGAAGGGGGACGTTCTGGGCTATCCTTCACGCCCGACCGAGGTCACCAGCTGCCCCCCAGGAGCGGCTCTCCGGCACGGCCACGGCCCCAGAGGCACAAGGACTTAGCACAGAGAGCCACCCGCTTGGAGCAGAAAAGCAAATGGATTATGTGTTAAACCGCGCCAGCATGCCTGCCCGGAAGGGAAAGAGTGTTGACCCACTCGCCCGCTCCTCTCTGGAAAGAAAGATGGCGGCCGCACGGGAGCCTTGTGGATAGCAGGTTTGAGCCGGGGGTGGGGGCAGCAGGGGCCTCATGGGAAGGGGGGCGTTCTGGGCCGTCCTTCACACCCGACCGAGGTCACCAGCTGCCCCCCACGAGCGGCTCTCCGGCACGGCCACGACTCCAGAGCACAGAAACCAATCTCTTAACTATCTAACTTTTAATAGAAATACTTGCAGGGTTAATAAGTAAAATAGCAGAAATCCAAAACCGCGCGGCCACTATTGCGGCCGCGCAACATCATTTTATTCTTAAACCCAGCTGTAGAAAGCAAATCATTTCACAACGCTGTTTCAGCATATCTGATTGGGGGGGGTCGTAAACTCTAAACAATAATTGTGCATCTTCTATCGAAACAATGTATCTAGTCAAAGTAGATAGAGTATTAACTAGAACTCATCTGCCTCACAGGAATTGGGAGGGGTGGGAGGTGGGGTTCTATTGGGGTTCGCGGTTAAAAATAAGTATTGGTAAAGGGAAATGTGTTTGATACTTACATGACTGAGACCTAAACCCGAAAGCTCTGTAATTTTTCCCACAGTGATTCAATAAAGAAATAAATTATTAAAAAAAAAAACGAAAGATCATCAGAGACTAATTTGAAAGTCTGTATGCCACAAAACAAAAGAACCTAGAAGAAATGGATAAATTCCTGGATTCCTATCATCTCCCAAAGCTGAATCAAGAAGATCTAGAGTACCTGAATAGACCTATTAACATCAAGGAAATTGAAACTCTAATCAAAAGTCTTCTAAAAGCCTAGGTCCAGATGGATTCAATAGCGAATTTTTCCAAACATTTAAAGAGAAGCTAATGCCAGTCCTTCTCAAGCTTTCCCAGGAAATTGAAAAAAACAGAAACTCTCCCAAACAGTTTCTATGAAGCCCATATTTCTGTAATACCAAAAAGAAACGAAGACACTGGAAGAAAAGAAAAGTACAGGCCGATATTCCTGATCAACATGGATGTGAAGATTCTCAACAAAATACTAGCAAATAGAATTCAACGACTCATCAGAAAGATCATGCACCATGACTAAGTGGGATTCATCCTGGAGATGCAAATATGGTTTAACACTTGGAAATCAATCAACATAATCCATCATATCAACAAAAGAAAAGATAAAAATCATATGATAATATCAATAGATGCAGAGAAAGCATTTGACAAGATCGAGCATCTGTTTATGATGAAAACCCTAGCCAAAATAGGTATAGAGGGGACCTTCCTCAACATAATTAAAGCCATCCACCACAAGCCTACAGCAAGCATCATCCTCAAAGGGGAAAAAAACGAAAGCCTTCGCCCTAAGATCAGGGATGAAACAAGGATGTCCACTCTCTCCACTGCTGTTCAGTATAGTACTGGAAGTACTTGCAATAGCGATTAGGCAATAAAAAGATAGTAAGGACATCCAGGTAGGAAAGGAAGAAATCAAGCTCCCACTATTCGCAGATGATAAAATACTATACATAGAGAACCCTAAAACCTCTACCAAGAAACTCCTAGAAAAAATAGACTTGTATAGTAAAGTGGGAGGCTATAAAATCAATACCCAAAAATCCATGGCTTTCCTATATGCAAATAGTGAAAGAGAAGAAAGTGACATGAAGAAAAGAATCCCGTTCACAATTGTGCCCCAGAAAATCAAGTACCTAGGAATCACCTTAACTAAGGAAGTAAAGGACCTGTACAAAGAAAATTACAAAACTCTACTTCAGGAAATAAAAGAGGACACCAGGAAATGGAAAAATATCCCCTGTTCATGGATGGGGAGAATTAACATTGTCAAAATGGCAATATTTTCCAAAGCACTGTACTAATTCAATGTGATCCCTATTATGATACCCATGACATTCTTCAAAGAAATGGAGCAAACACTCTTGAAATTTATATGGAACAATAAGCCCCACGAATAGCTAAAGCAATTTTTGGGAAAAAGAAAATGGGAGGAATCAACCTCCCTAACTTCAAACTCTTCTACAAAGCAGTAATAATTAAAACAGCATGGTATTGTAACAAAGGCAGAGCTGTAGGCCATTGGAACAGGGTTGAATATACTGTCATCTCCCCCCAAGCATATAATAATCTAATCTTTGATAAGGGGGCAAGAAAAGTGAAGTGGAGGAAGGAAATCCTCTTTAACAAATTGTGCTAGCAAAACTGGATGACTACATGCAAAAAAGTGGGCCCAGATCTCTGCCTAACACCATGTACAAAAGTAAGATCAAAGTAGATTAAAGACCTCAACATCAGGTCGGAATCCATAAGGTACTTTGAAGAAAAAGTTGGCAAAACCCTCCATGACATTGAAGCTAATGTTATCTTCAAAGATGTCACACCACTGGCCAAGCAAGTGAAAACAGAAATTGACAAATGGGACTACCTTAAACTAAGAAGCTTCTGCACCTCAAAAGAAACAGTGACCAAAATACAAAGACAATCTACAGAGTGAGAAAGGATATTTGCTGAATGCACATCTGACAAGGGGTTGATATCAAGGATATACAAAGTACTGGTTGAACTCCACAAGAAGAAAACATCCAACCCCATCAAAAAATAGGGTGATGACTTGAACAGAAACTTTCTCAAAGAAGAAATCCGAATGGCTAAAATTCACATGAGAAAATGCTCCACATCATTAATCATCAGGGAGATGCATATCAAAACAACAATGAGATATCATTTCACACCACAGAGACTGGCCCACATCCACAAGAACAAAAGCAACTGGTGTTGGCACGGTGTGGCAAGAAAGGGACCCTCCTTCACTGCTGGTGGGAATGCCGACTGGTTCAGCCCTTTTGGAAAATCGTATGGAAGATTCTCAAAAAATTAGATATTGAGCTCCCTTTTTACCCAGAAATACCACTCCTACAAATATATCCCAGAGAGTCAAAGAAGTATAGTCGAAGCGACATCTGCAGTTGTCTGTTCATTGCAGCACTCTTTACAATAGCCAAAATCTGGAAAAAACCTGAGTGCCCAAGAACAGATGACTGGTTAAGGAAACTTTGTTACCTTTACACAATGGAGTACTATGTAGCTGTTAAAAAAGATGAAGTCATGAAATTTACATACAAGTGGTACTACATGGAAAGTATCATGTTAATCGAAATGAGTCAGAAAGAGAGGGATAGACATAGAAAGATTGCATTCATCTGGGGAACATAAAGTAACAAAATAGGAGACTAACACATAAGAATGACTGAGATTAGTACCAAGAGTTTTGCTCCCTGGATAGGGGAAAAGGGAGCTCAGATAGAGAAGGGAACACCAAATAAAGGGTGTTGGTAGGATCCTCCCAGGATGGGAGAAGCATGCTAAAAGTAGACTATAGACCAACCATGATTGCCACTCAATGCCTCTTTTGCAAACCACAACACCCAAAAGGAGAGAGAGAACAAAAGGGTATGCCCTGCCACAGAGGCATGGTGGGATGGCAGGGATGGGGGATTGGAAGGATATTTGATCTGTGGTGGTGGAAAATGGGCACTGGTGGAGGGATGGGTATTTGATCATTGTATAATTGAAACCCAAGCACAAAGTTTATAAGTCTACAACTGTACCTCATTTTGTCTCACTAATAAAAACTTTTCAAAAAATTTAAAAAAAATAAAATACTGATTAAATTTATCAAATGCTGATCTATATATTGATTCTCTAAATAAACAAAATCAGGATTTTACACTAAACAAAATCAGGATTTTACACTGACCACATGTAAAATAAATCATAAAATAGCTTTAAACTATTAATATTTTAAAATATTAATAAGAAAGTTAAAATTATTAATTAAAAACTAGAAATTAGTAACTGCTTGAAACAGAAGCATTACACTAGTAAATATTTCTTTGCTTAAAAAGAAACCATAATTAATAAGTTTTTAATGTAATAAAAATTTTAAATATGATATAAAAATTGTATAGTTTAGCACAGTGGGTAAGGTGTTTGCCTTGCATGAGGCCGACATGGTCAGTCTAGGTACAATTACTTCGCCCCTCTCGGAAAACCCGGCAAGCTACTGAGAGTATCTTGCCAGCATGGTAAAGCCTGGCAAACTCCCCGTGACATATTCAATATTTTGTTATTCAGTACCCAAAACAGTAACAACAAGTCTCACAATTTGTTGTGAGATGTTACTGGTGCCCTCTTGAGAAAATAAATGAACAATGGGAGGGCAGTGCTACAGTGCTACCTAAAGTCAACAAAGAATAATGCAAAATAAACAAAGAAACAAAATTCAATTAATTAATATATGCATTGGTTTATTTATTGAAAAAATGTCTGGTTCTATAATGAATAGTTGTCTTTTATAGTGCCGGGGCCTTGGGATATGTCCATTGGAAAAACACTTTCACAGCTATTTGCTCATATTGATAGTATATACTTCACATACAGTATTCTCTACCATTCAGTAACTGCAAAAATTTCAAGATGATTTGATAAAGACATAAGAGAATACCTTCATTGCATTGTTGTAGGCAAGCAATTCTTAGAAAATTCAAATAACTTTACACAAAACAACAATTAATATATTGTTCTTTGCTAAATCAGCAATTTTCATTAGAAGATACCACATAGATTACATGCATATTGGAAATGCATGTATTTTACAAAGTATGTTCCAAAGCATTTCTCTTCAACAAATGAGTAGGAAAAAGGAGACAAGCTAATAGAATGTAGATATTGGAAGTGGCAGTAGTAACCTTGGAACAAAGAACCACAAATGACCGTTCTAATCCTTAAATTGTGATGTACTGAAAACAGTTTCTGAATAACTGACAAAAATAGAAAATGATTTCATTGGATGTGATGCTTATGTTTCTTAGGGGAGAATAGAACATGCCTTGGAGGGATATTCAAGGGGACAGTGTGCAGTGACATGTTCAGTTTCTTCAAGAATGACAAGGATATGCAAATAAACTTAGCTGTGGCTGAATGATTTCAGCATGCTGTCTGTCAAAGGGGCTATACTTGTTTATTTGGTACCTGAGCATGATAGATTTATAGACACAAGGAACTATTTGGGGGCTGTGTACTTATTCAGTTGATCGATTTGTCAAATTAGCCGTCTTTTAGTTCCCTCTAGTTTCTCTCAAAACAGGCAAGACAAAAAACTTCTGATTTCACAATGACCAACACATATTTGCAACAGTACTCAATATCATTATTTTTCAGGGTACTATTAATGTAACCAAATTTGATGAAATCACATAACCATAGTGCATAAGGAGTAATACTTATCAAAACTGGTAAAACTTAGAAAGTGAGACAACAAAATTTTCAGATATGACTGTTAGAAAAACAAAATGGCACATTTTCTATGCAAAACTATCTGCTGAGAACTTAAATGTATGTGTTCACTCATGACATAACATTTCCATCCCGTGGTAATTACCTAAATTTCCATCAATAGTTGAATAGGCAAGTAAATCTCGGTGTAATTATAAAATGAAAAGACATAGAAAGAAAGGTTAAAATATTGTTTAATGCAGCAATGAATAATATTTTAGATTGTTGAGGAAAAAAGAGTAAATAAAAAAGGGATCTATAGCACAGTGGGTAGGGTACGGCGTTTGCCTTGCACGCGGCCAACGCAGCCAACCCGAGTTCGATTCCTCCGCCCCTCTTGGAGAGCACAGTAAGCTACTGAGCATATCTCGCCCTCATGGAAAAGCCTGGCAAGCTACCCGTGAGGTATTCGATATTCCAAACACAGTAACAAGTCTCACAATATTACTGGGCCCGCTTGAGCAAGTCGAAGAACAATGGGAGGACAGTGACAGTGATACACAAAATCATATATAAATTTATAGTTTATCCAAAACCAGAAAAAAAAATTAATGGTGATAGATATAAACATGACAACAATTTTGGGGGTTTTAATAAGTGAAAGAGGGCATCAGAATTTTGGGATACTGGGAATGCATTTTGTGATATCTGCATGTTCAATAGGTGAAATAAATTAATGAGGTATACAATCTAGATTTTCTAGTCCAACCATGTGCAAGTCTTGATTCTATAAATATTAAATGGACTCCACAAATTCCTAGGTTGTTCAGTACAAATAAATTTCATAATCCTACTAAATATAGCAGAGAATATAATTATTACTGGGAAAATGTGATTCTCTTGATGATTCTGATTTTAAAAGTAACTAAGATATCACAAGGAAAATCTGTAATAATCTAATTTTTGATTTTTGATTTTGATTTTGATTATTTATCTTTTTGAATAGCAGAATTTTTACACTTGATTTTTTCTTCTTGAAATAAACCTAGGAGATAGTCATAACTATTTTCATACATATCTGAAGTAATGAGGCTTAAAGAAATTAAATAATCTCCAAGTCTAAACATCCAACCAAAAAATGAATTTGATTTGGGAGTTACTTTATTCCAAAGCATGTGATATTACACAATAATGTCGTTTATAAAAATGCTATAAACCAAAGAAAATAATATCCTGTAGCAGAAATGCTAGGAATTAATAATATAGGATACATCCCTGTATAAGGGATAAAACTTGAGTTGCTGGATAAAATGAGATATATCCAGTAAATTGTTTCAGACAAATCTTCATGCAATATTTGCACATATTAAGCCTACAACTATTCATGCAATTAAACATATCAGCATGAAAATTAATTTCTTCTTGTTGAACTGAAATTTAAATTTAATTTTATTCCTGTATTTTATTTTCTAAAAAAGAATTCTTATTTAGGGAAGGGTTTCTCCATTTTGGCATGGTTGACAATATATACTGGAGAATTTAGTATGGTGTACTATAGTCTGTTTAGCAGCATCTCTGTTCTCTACCTCTAAAATGCCACTGTATTGACTCCCTCAGCAGTTTTGACAACAAAAATGTCTATAGAAATTTCAAATGAGGACCAATCTTCAAAAGTTGAGATTCACTGATTTGGAAACAGTCAAAATAGATTATACTACCGTGATCTCACTAGTTAGTAGCAAAAGAAGTCCATGTTGCTGAACCTCTAGTCACTGAACATGCTGTTTACATACACATGGCTACCTGAAGCCTTCTTGTATAACTTTTAATATACTCTCACATCTGATGATCAAAACATGAATATCCTTGAGAACTGGGACAGTCTAAATGTCAGAAACCTCCTAACTGTCCTACTCAAAAGATCCTTTGTCTGTATACATTTATTCCTGAGACCTGGAACAAGCTGTGGTTAGTTCACCTAACCATAACTCATTTAGTTGAAAGTTTATTATTAGATACAATTTTATTTATCAAAATAGACTATTATTTATACAACAGATCGCTTTGACTGAAGTTTCAGACTGAAGATAAAAGCTACCTCAGAAAATAGGATTCTAAGTATTATCAGTAAGTGACTTTAATTTGCAATATAAGTATTTGGGGTTTTGGAGTACTAATCATCACTTCATCCAAATGTCTAAGTTTCTTCATATAACAAGAACTGAGAAGATAATTACATGGACATTGACTTTCTCATCAGCAGAGGAATTCATGCTCCAGCCAGGGAAACATGCAGATGTACATCATATAAATGGCCAAAGATGTGTAGACACCTGCAGCATTGCTTTTCTATATAAGCCTCCTTTGAAAACAAGCATTATAAATTTTGCATTTGAAAGTATATACTGTGTGAAGAGATGTGTAGAATAGCTATGAAGCTTGAAATAGCAAATAAATGACTAATTTGTAGAATAATTTTAAAGGAAAGCCATGATTAATAGACCTTGAAAAATTCAATAAATAATTCTATCCCCTTCGAAGCATATGGTTAATCATTTTCTCTAAGATTCACTTTAGCAAACACGTGCAGTTCTAGCCTCAATTCTTGTCATGAGTGCTATTCAGAGAACATCTGTGTGAAGAAGCTCATTCTCTGTTTTGAATGAGGGCTGTAGTATTTCCTGAAAAGGAACTTCAGTGTGCAATTCTCTATGCCCAATCAGGCTGCCTTTTTCAGATGTTGAAATTGCATGTTTTCTATACAAAACAGATGCTTCCATTATTTAAAGCTAAATTATCATAAGAGGTTGTGAAAAGGGTCTTAAGATGAGCCAAAACAGGAAGCACTGCTATAGGTTTCAAATGTTGTTAAAATCCAGCATTTATATATGGTGAAAATTTTACAAGAAGATATTGGAACAGATGCTAAATGTCATTAAATTTCAATCAGAACCAAGAAACTATAAATTAGTTTATAGTTAGAATTCGTATTCAATAGTTCTGTGTGATTAAGTTTGCATAAGTTTAAGGCATTGATCACTCACAAGTGTCTAAAAATATCAGGGGACACAACTTGAAAATAGTACATGATGCAATTTATCTGACTAACCTCAATAGATGGGAATGACCCTACAGTATTAACCTTGATTCTAGTTAAGATTTAATACAGTTCTCACACTAGGATCACAGCTTGATGTTTTTGAACAGATTTAGTTTATATATTAGTATTATTGTTTTGCAACTCATTAGATTGTAGTGTATGTCCTGATTGGTGACTAGAACAAACTCTGTGTCTATCTGTAATCAGTTTTCAATAGAGTCAAATAAGGACACATAGAAATATTTCTTGAGACAAAATTGGGTTTTTATAATATAGATATTCATATACTTTAGAGGTTCAATAAATCTACCTCATGCCCATCAGAAAAATTGCCTATATATCCTACTTCACAAATCTCTCTGACAGTTCTGTGGTCACAATGCTAATGCTTCAATTAGGAATTCTATATTCTTGTTTTCATATATAAAATGTGTGTTTACTATCTTTCTAAAATCATCTTTCTTCTTCAAATATATTTAACTTAGTATATAGTAGCAAAGATTGATTTAATGTTTTCTAAGAGTTGAATATTATTCAAATACATATGCTATATATTTATTCATCTATCTTTAGATCATAGGTAATTTCCAGACCTAAAACATAGTTAATAGCACTGTCATTAATAAAGGTGTGTATAAATTTCAAACTATCCATATTATACCATTAAAATTAGAATTTTTGTGTTCTTTATATAGATATATCTAGGGAGAAATTATTGAACTATGTTTGCATTTTAAATTTTAAAAATTAGATATGCCCTTTCTGTTTCTTATAGAGACAGAAATGAACATTCCCTTAATTGTCAGAATTTTATGTATCTGTTGGCCATTCATTTGTCCTTTTTTTTTTTTTTTTGAGAAAGGGCTCTTAAACTTCTTTCTCCACTAGAGTCTTTTTTTCTTTTTGCTATTCCTGGATTTGGTTGAATTCTTTATGCATTTTTGATTTATAAGCTGCATGTTGTTTCAATATTTCCCCCATTCAATAAAACATCTTTTATTTTAGGTAAAGGTAAAGGTAAAGGTAAAGGCCCTCCCGTTGATCGTCGATTTGCTCGAGCGGGCCCAGTAACGTCTCCATTGGAGACTTTGTTGTTACTGTGTCTGGCATATCCAATACTCTCGGTAGCTTGCCGGGCTCTCCGAGAGGGGCAGAGGAATCGAACTCAGGTTGGCCATGTTGGCCGCTTGTAAGGCGAACGCCCTACCCGCTGTGCTATCGCTCCAGCGATATTTTAGATATTTAGATATTTTAGAAATAGTATATTTCACTATGCATAAATGTTTTTAGTTTTGTGTTATCTCACTATGTTTTAAATTTATTTTCCTAGTAAACTGTCAAATCACAGGAAATATACTGTTTACTCTACCAACAAGTGCTTTTCTACATTTATGCAAGTTATGAGGAAGTACATTATTATTCATTTGTACATTATTATTCATTTGAATCTTGTTATTCAGTTTTTGAGAACCATATAATATAGTTTTTTTAATCACTTCATTCTCCTCTTTTTTCATAAGCATATATGTGTGTGAAATTTACTACTGGTTCTCAATTCTGTTTCTTTACTCTGTTTGCTTTTACTCCTATACAACTCTCTTTTAATTACTATAACTTAATAGTTTAGTCATTAACACCATTAAAATTTTGGTAAGAATTATAATTTATTCTCTTCTACTAGTCTTTGCATTCATTGTTGATTCTCTCGACATGAAATGTGGGGATTTAGGTTACTGATTTTATCTTTTTCTTCTTTCCTTATATAGTCCTGTATTGCTGTGAGTTTCCCTTTAAGTACTGCTTTTGCTGTGTCCCACAGGTTTGGGTAACTTGTTTCTTCATTATCATTAGTATCAAAGAATATTTTTTATTTCTTTCTTGATTCCCTCTTTGATTTAGCTGCTATGTAGCAGCATGTTATTCAGTTTTCAGGTGTCAAAGTTTCTTACCATCTTCCTTTTCTATCTACATGACATTGTGATCTGATAGAATGATTAATATGATTTTTATTTTTGTGAATTTATGTAAATTAGACTTCTGTCCTAAAATGTGATTTATGCTGGAGAGTGTTTAATGTGCACTAGAAAAGAACATGTATTCATCTTTTTGAAGGTGGAAGACCCTGCATAAATTCATTAGTCTCAGAATCTCCTCGCTTTCAAAACAAAGCTTGGAGAGGTTAAAGGTTTCAAAGCCTACCATGAAAGTTTCAAGGAAATCCGCACCCCAAGCCCAATCAAAAATTAATTATTATTCTCTATTATTCTCTGGGGAGCACTAGGCAACTGGCATCAGTCCTTTGCCATTGTCTGGTCTTAGTGTCTGAAGACGTTGCCTCTAGGAGCCCTGGAGTGATCTCAGAGGTTACTCAGTCTAAGTGGCTCCAGAGCTATGCCAAGAGGAACTCCAAGTGACAATGTATATTGAGAACACAGACACATCAATTTGAACTGTATAATTAACTTTGAATTTCATATGAAATTTTTTCATACAATTTCAACAAGCTATTTCAACAAGCTATTCATACAATTTCAACTGCAGGAACACTAGTATCATGGGGACTTTTGCTGTAACATGGTCAAAAATTATCACTTCCTGGTAATATGTAAAAAATATTTTTTTGAAAACTTCATATGTAAACAGTGGTTATTTATTAGTTTCATTAAGATAAAACTGTATAGATCCATCAGACCAGCATTTTTACCATTTAGCAATTAAATCTTGTAGTAGATGCAAACAAAGCAACTAAAATCCAACTAAAATTCAGTTGGTTTCCCAACTGAAACTACTGGGTGCCTTTGGGAGGTAGTGGACTGATTCCCTACCCTGTCATAGGCCTAGGAGCCACACCCACACCCCACAATGCCACCATGCCAAGGCCCAGCTCCAATACTTCACAACTAATCTCTGCAGAGAGACCCCACCAATGAAAATGATGGGTACTCGGGTTTTTGGGCTTGTTCCTGAGAACTCGGGGGTCTTCTTGGAGTGGACATGGGAAGCCTCCTCATAAGCCCTCTGGACTTGTAGATACCCTAATAGCCACACCCACATCCCACGCCCATGTAACTTCAATGGCCTGATTCTACAGACCCTGGAGTTTCTTTCATTTCTGGAGCTCCTGTATACCTCCAAATTCCAAAATACTAAAATCCTATTAGGAGGACAGAATATTTAATGGGAAAGTAACACAGAAGCCAAATGAGCCCAATAAACAAAAACAATAGCACTGGATGTTTAAATAGCAACAAACTTAATAAACCCTCAGACAAGGACCGAATGGTCCCATGAAGATATAACAGTTTTCATGAATTTTTTTTACTGAGGTAGATTTTTGATAATTCTATTAATCTTTCAGTTGTAACAATACAAAATAATTAGTTTGTGCTGATAAGGGGAAATGCTTGTGCTGTTGGAAAAATTCAGACAATAGTGGAGGGAAGTGGTGGGATTAGTGTTAGAACTTTGAAATTTGTAACAACTGTATTATGAAAAACTCTGTAAAGCATATATTTACACAAAATTTTAAAAATCAAGATAAAAACGTAGAAAATGTTTTCTCCAAACACAGATTTCCAAAGACTTAACTCAAAAAAGCCAAGGCATAACATTTCCACGTAAACTGAAAATTAATTACAGTGTTCCTATAGTAGGCCCTCCCTAGGCTTGAGTAGCAGGTGAGTCTTAAAAATATATAATATTTTTTAGAATAACTTAACTCCTCTTTTGTTTCCATGAATACTCTCCATGAAAAAAAAATTCATGGAAATAGATGTGCAATTTCTGTCAGATATTTTCATTCTGGAAAATTAATAAAATCCAGTTTATTACTATGCTCTGGAAGAATGCATCAAAGAATAACAAGGTAACATTCAACTTACATTCAGGCATATTTTGTCTAAAAAAGCATAAACAAAGGTCTATGTTAAAAACATTGAAACAATGGGGGCTGGTCATGTGGTAATAAAATATGTAGAAAGTTTGCTTTGTACAAAGCTGACTCGGCTATTATCCCCAACATCACAAATAGTTCCCTGATATCCACAGGAGTGAACCCTGAGTTCAGAGGCAAAAATAACCTCAGGTGTGAACCAAAGTCTCAAAATAAATAGAAAAATAAATTAAATTAAAAATATTTTCTAGTTAGAGAGAGAAAGAGTATTGGTGTAAGGCACTTGCCTTGCATCTCGTTGACCTTAGTTCAAACACTTGGCACTATACAATATTCCCCAAATATCATCAGGGTCACTCCTTAGCACAGAATAAGGAATAGACCCTGAGCATTGAGGGTGCCTTCCACTCTAAAATATTAGAAAATAAAATACTTTTTTCTATTCATTACATAATGAAATTTCAAAAAATATTTGAGAACATTCAAAGAGGAATTATAAAATCCTCCTTCCATAAATGAATAAGTAGGCATACAGAATTGCAATTAATCTAAAGGAAACTGTGTATGTTTTACCTTTTGGATACAGCAATACCTTTGATATGAAACTGTGTGCATTTCAAAATTATTGAACTTTGATCAATTTCAATTGATTTTTTTGTTTGTTTTTAGGTCTCATCCAGACATGCTCAGAGCTTTCTCCTGACTCTACACTCAACCATGACTAATGACAGTGCTTGGGTTCATATGTGCTACCAAGGATCAGATCACCTGAAAGGAAAATGCCCTAGCCACTGTACTATCACTCCAGTTGATAACTCTATAGAAATCTCCTATTTAGAAATTATACGTAATGCATTAAAGAAACATGCTAAATTTTTTTTTTTGCTTTTTGGGTCATACCTGGCAATGCTCGGGGGTTCCTCCTGGCTCATGCACCCAGGAATTGCTCCTGGCGGTGCTCAGGGGACCATATGGGGTGCTGGGAATCGAACCTGTGTCGGCCATGTTTGCTCCGTGCAAGGCAAACGCCCTACCTGCTGTGCTATCGCTCCGACCCCATGCTAAAATGTTTACTTTGGTTATATACCACAATTAATAAAATGTGGTCAATTTATAAATCAATTGTACATAGATATTCATAGAAATATAGTACACAGATGTTTACACCTACACACTCTTTTATTAAAGTAGAATAATCCCTCGGATTCCACTTGGCTGCTCATCTTCCAAAAGACATGTCAATATGGAGCACTCCTTTGAGGATAGGTGACAAATCTTAATGCTTAGACACTTCCAAGTTTTTACGTACTACTTGCAAATGTCTAGCTGACTAATGCATTTTTGTTGTTGTTGTTGTTTTTGACCCACACTTAGCACTGCTAAGGGGTTACTTCTGGCTATGCACTCAGAATTATTTCTGTCTACCCTTTAGGGATGCCAGAGATGGAATATGGGTCAGCCATCAGCAAGGCAAGCACCCTACTCACTGTACTATATCTCTGACTCTAAGATTGCTCGAGCGGGCCCAGTAACGTCTCCATTGGAGACTTTGTTGTTACTGTGTCTGGCATATCCAATACTCTCGGTAGCTTGCCGGGCTCGCCGAGAGGGGCGGAGGAATCGAACTCGGGTCGGCCATGTTGGCCGCGACTCTAAGATTATGACATATTAAATAGGTAATCACTGCCTCCAAGACATTCACAAAGTATGATATAGAAAATTGGACTCATCTTAAATTGACAGTAAAAATTGTCGCACCATGGAATTATTGGGTGGAAACTTAAATGTGCATACTGGAGATGTTTTTTCAGTGTTACCCTCACCATATTTATTGTTCTATACTATAGTATTTTGTAAATTTAACCAAAGTTAAGTCATCTATAACCTTGAAATGTGCCTTATTGTAAAATAAAGTCTCTGCAAAAGTAATTTATTAAGATGAGGTAATATTGAATTACTGCCAACTTTAATTCTAATGACTGGCATCATTACAGGAAAGGGAGAGAACACAGTGACATAATACAAGAAAAACTACCACAAGATCAATGAGACAGAGATTGGAGTGATGGTACAGAAAAAGAAGAAATGCCAAGTGTGACCAAGCACCACTGTGAGCTAGGAAAATGCTAGAAGAAATTCTACCCCAAAGCCTTCATTGACAGGTGACATTGCTTGAAAGTTTCATGTTAAACTTAAATAAGAGAAAAAATATCTATTGATCTAAGCAATGAAATGAATGGTAATTTGTTAAGGTAGTGTAGGAAACAGTTAAACATACTAAATGCCGTGCAGTATTTTTGAAAGAGTTTAGATTTTACCAATAAACAAAATATCTATCCTTGTGATTTTATTTTCTAATTAGTTTGGACACAATAAACAACTGAGAATTTACTTTCATTTAAATACATACAAAATATTAAAAACAGATAAAGGAGAAATTAAAATTGGAAAGAGTGAGAGCTAAAATAAGTTAGCTATAATTTTTAATGGTGTGAATAAAGTGTTATTTTAAAGTGGTTGTGCTGTTCAAAGACCAACTAATTAGGACCTTGTGGATATCTAAAGAAAGAACTTCAGTCCTAAATGAGGGTGAGAATGTCATGGAAGTCTAGGTAATGAGATGAACAGGTGAACAGGAAGTGAAGAATGTTGCTAGACTATTCAATAAAGCTTATATAACTGAGCAGATGACCAAGTAAACTGAGAGAGATGAAAGCTGAAAAACAAACTAATAATTCCATTGAAAATTAAAGAAAGACAGAAGATACGAGCCCATATTGAGGCCATATTCGTATTGAGGCCATATGAATGTTCAGTGGGCATATGAAAAAGTGTTCATCACTATTATCAGGGAAGTAGCACTGTTCTTCCATTTGTCATCGATTTGCTCAGGCGAGTCCAGTAACGTCTCCATCGTGGGACTTGTTACTGTGTTTGGCATATTGAATACATCATGGGTAGCTTGCCAGGCTTTGCCATGTGAGCAAGATACTGTAGGTAGCTTTCTGGGCTCTGAGAGGCACGGAGGAATCGAACTTGGGTTGGCCACGTGGGTTGCATGTAAGGAAAATGCCCAGGGAAGTACAAATCAAAAATGACAAAGATAGAATCTTATATCAATGAGAATGGCATTTCACAAAGCTTGGAAACAGGGAGCAGAAAGGTAGTATAACAGGAAGGGTGCTTCCCTTGCATGTCGCTGAACCCTATTCATTTACCATATCCATACGGTCTCCTTGATCAGTCAGAAGTCTCACCAAGCACAGGACAGAGACAACAAAGTGAAGAAATAGGAGTGCACCCCAATAGTGTATTGGGGTGCACTCCTGGATAAACCCCAACAGCCCCTGGCAGGATTCAAAGTTTTCTTGGGCAGGAAAAAAGGAACAGAGTGGGTGAGACCCACTTGGTATGGTTTTCTGTTATCTATAGGGGTGGATGTGGAATGCAGCCTGGTAGCTTTCTGGTGTCAGATAGGTCATGAATTCTATCTTCCCTACTGGGGACAGGGTGATCTTTGATTTCAATAATGTTGCTATTCATCAGCCATTTGCCATTTGGTCCCAAACAAACCTTACACCTCTGAGTCCCACCAGGAATGATCCTTGAGCTCAGAGCCAGGAGTAAATCCTGACTCCCAAAGAAGCACTATCTGTATCTGTATTGCAAATCATAGTGCCCAAAGGGTGGGGGGATGTGGAGAGAAAGAGAAAGACAGAGAGAGAGAGAGAAATTGGGGACATGAACAACTTTGTAACTATGTATCTCAGGATGATTCAATAAAAAAGAAATAACAAAATTTTAAAAACTTCAGAATTGTACTTGTGTTCATTTGCACCCTTTATCAGTGTATACATGTTCAGCTATTTATTTTGACTTAGGTGAAAGTTAAAGGGGGCAATTTGAAGACTCTGGATGTAATTATTATGTCTACAGTCATTATTTTTCTGAGACTTATGTGATAGGACTACATTCAACTGGCGTATCTCCAAGACAAGGGAATGATGTTTACTTTTTATTAATATATGTATTTGATCTAAATCTCAGATAGAAAAGCAGCAATTGAGTCATTATTGTCTTAAATTCTTTAAGCTGTCATTAAAAAATAATATTTGGTTAACTAGTGTTACTCATTTTTTGCCCCTCCTGATGAATTTTCTATCCTCAATAATCTTGCTCTTTGCCCTTGTAAATTGTCCCATCAAATCCTTTGTCAACTGATGTCATGTTCAGCTAATCTTACAGTGACATAAAATAGATGGGTTAATGATATATATTGAGATGGCTATTTGATACTTACTTGGTCAAACACCAAGCTTTACACAAATGTCTTTACCAATTAATTCCCTCCACACACACACTCACACACACACATGCTCACTACTGTCAAAAAACAGTTCCATTTATCACCATAGTGATCCTAAAAAATGTTATAAATTTGCAATTCATGTACAAAAAAAATTTCTGTTTTTAGCAATGAGTTCACTTCTGTGAGGGTTGTCTTTGATACAATCTAAGGATGCATTATTTTGTTGCACTTAACTGATAACTACCAGAGATAATGTGTTGTTCTCATTTGTTGTACTAATAAAGAAAACATTTTATTTAATTTACTGTATCTGTCATACAAATATATTTCACCAACTAATACACAGTTAAAGTCAACATAACCCAACTCTCTGGAGACTGAGGGTGGGGCTTGTAGCTCCTAGGCAGGTTCTCCCAGATTAGTGGCTATAGCCCACCTAGAACACCAGAGCCACAAAGGGTAGCAGCCCTAGCCTCAGTCCTGGTCACTTCCAGGGTCATGGCAACCAACACCACTGGGGCCCAGGGGTCACAGAGTCACCAGCATGTCATCCTAGACTTGGGGGTTGGGGGAGAGAGCATCAGCAGTCTGATGGTGCCCTAGGCCGTCCTGACATCCTAAAATCACCACTATACACTATACCTCTGACCAGACTCCAGCAACTCAGGACCAAGTTTTCTGGGATGTTAAATGGCCAAAACTTTTGTAGGAGTCATGCCTACAACCACCTCTGGTTTAGCCATACATATTAATTTATCAGCCTTGCTCCAGAGACCCACAAATAAATCTTGAAAGAGATCAAAAGCTGCAGTAAATCTAGGACAATCCATGCAAGTCTGAACATACTGGGTAGATTAGAGGGGGCAGGTTTGCCTGGTGCCTGGCCAAGTAGAGCCACTGGCAGCTGCTTGCTCCCACAACCCAAATTGTCATCATATCCCTAGCCAGACTCCACAATCTTGGGATAGATTAGGATATGAATCTGTTGAAAATTTGGGTATTTGGGTTTTGTGACTGAAATCTTCAGGTTTCTTGGAGTCTGGATATGCTACCTTCCACTACTTCCCTGTACTCCTGGAAGCACCAGCAGTTACCTCCATAAATATTTCTAGCTTCACCATGTAAGTTCTTTATGACCTTGTTTCAGAGACCCATAAGTAAATTTCAAAAGAGATCAAAAGTTACAGCTAATCTGGATCCATGCAAGACTGAATAGACTAGGTATATTGGAGAAGGTCATCATTGTCTGGTGCTCATCCAGACAGCCCCTGGCAACTGCTTGCTCTCACAATCCAAAATCTCCATCATTCCCTGGCCAAATACCATGGGATGGACCTCACCAAGATATTATCTGATAAAAATTTTAAGTATGAAGGTTATGGAACTGAAATCTCCAGGCTTTCTCAAAGTTAGAGTGATATACTGCCCCCACCTCCTTATATTTGTGGAAGCCCCATCAGTCATTTACACACCCCAAAGCTGCGACCCAGTTTAAAAAAACGTTGATCACTTATCACTTGACTTCCCAATGCTCATCGATTTGCTCAAGCGAG
Organism: Sorex fumeus; assembly: GCF_029834395.1. Classification (NCBI taxonomy): domain Eukaryota; kingdom Metazoa; phylum Chordata; class Mammalia; order Eulipotyphla; family Soricidae; genus Sorex; species Sorex fumeus. Next base: position 11,842,658 of record NW_026606185.1, read on the forward strand.
CGCCAGTAACATCTCTGTTCATCCCTGTCACGTGCTAGTGTAGCCCATTATTTCCTTGTAGAATGGTGAGACCCTGGTAGTGAATCCAAAATACAGCTCACGGAGGATCCTGATGTATTGAGTTTGAATGCCCTGTTTGGTTAGGGATTCGATGACCGCTTCAGTCTCAACAGAATCAAAGACCTACTTTAATCATTGAAAGTAAGACAGAGCGGCATCTTGAACTCCTGAGAAACCTCAATGAGCTTGGTTATCATGTGGATATGGTTGACCGTGCTGAATCCTTTTCAGAACCCAGCTTGCTCGCATGGTTGTCCTTCATCTAGTGTCTGCCAATCTTATTCAGGATGACTCAAGTGAACAGCTTGTAGATGACAGACAACAGGCAGATTAGGCGATAGTTGACAATCTTGTGGATGTCTTCAGTAGTACAGTCCTGCTGATTTTCCAATGGGACAGAACCTTGCATTCAGATAGGTGGCGTGTGAAGAGCTGAGCCAGTGTATTGTGAGTACTGATGGCAGGTTATTCAGGTGTTCAGGTCTGACCTTTTCTGGGCCAGGTGCTGTTCATTTCAAAATTCAGTTCATCGCATGTTATTTCAATTTCCCTAGACAATGTTGAAAATGAACTTTATTCCTTTCTCATGATTTTTTACATATTAGCCAACTCAGTATTGCACTTTGCACTTGTCCTTCTACTGTTCATTCCATATAGCAAGAAGGCTATTTGGTAATGGAAAATCTACTTACAGCTCTAAAATTCTCCCTTTTGCATTCACTCTCACTTTGACATAAACTCAGATTATCTGTGATTTACATGACCACATAATTCACAACTTCCTTTCATTGGCATTCACTATGATTGGCTTTAATTTTCCAGTTATTTGAGCATGGGTTTAGTAATTGCTCCCTCTGTAATTAGCACACTAACACCATCAGGAGACTTGCCTAGCTTATGGACTCATCAGACAATTTTTGCTATTTGTCTCGTTTGCCAAGGCATCGAAAATCAGATGGGCTGGACATGTAATAAGATTTGGAGATGACCACTGGACTAGAGCTATTACTGACTGGATTCCACGGTACATCAAAAGACCGCATGACCGCCCACCTACAAGATGGCCAACTTATACGTCAAGACCCTGAACGATCGGTTTGAGGCTCTTCATGTTCCTGGAGTGAGCAGACACTGTTGGGCTACACTAGGAAGTGAAAAGGATAAATGGATACATTACTGGCACCGGCTCTAGCAAATCGATGAGTAATGTGATGTCAAGTGATCGAGTGATCAAGTGATACAAAGCACTGGTTGACTTTACAAGAAGAAAACATCCAAACCCATCAGAAAATGGGGCAATGAAATGAACAGAAACTTTCTCAAAGAAGAAATCCAAATGGCCAAAAGACATATGAAAAAATGCTCATCACTAATAGTTAGGGAAACACAGATCAATACAACTATGATTTATCATCTCACACCACAGAGTCTAGCACACATCCAAAAGAACAAAAACAACCAGTCTTGGCATGGATGTGGGGACTCTCCTTCATTGCTGGTGGAAATGCCAACTGGTCCAGCCTTTTTGGAAAACAATATGGACATTTCTCAAAAAACTAGAAATCAACCTGACATTTGACCCAGCAATACCACTTCTGAGAATATATCCTGGAGATGCGAGAAAGTACAGTAGAGATGACATCTGTACTTGTATGTTTATTGCAGCACTATTTACAATAGCCAGAATCCGGAAAAAAAAACAAGTTCCCCAGAACAGATGGCTGTTTAAAGAAACTTTGCTATTTCTACACAATGGAATACTATGCAGTGGTTAGAAAAAAAATTAAGACATGAAAGTTGTATACAAATGGATCAACATGGAGAGTATCATGTTAAGTGAAATGAGTCAGAAAGAGAGGGACAGACATAGAAGGGCTGCATTCATTTGTGTAACATAAAGTAACATAATAAGAAACTAACACCCAAGGACAGTTAAAATAAATCAGGAGACTGCCCCATGACTTGATAACCTATCTCATGCACTAGGGGAAAAGGTATTTGGGATAGAGAGAGGAGGACTAAATAAACGATGGTTGGAGGGATCACAAGGAATAGGAGATGCATGTTGAAAATAGACTCTGGACCAAACATGATGGCTGCTTTTTACCTTTATTTCAAACCATAACACCCAAAAGAACAGAGAGAGTAAGAGAGATTGGGCCTGCCACAGAGGCAGGAACTAGGAAGGGGTGGGGGTGGGTGGAGGGATACTGGAAACACTGAGGTTGGGGAATGTGCACTGGTGGAGGGGTTAGTACTTGAACATTGTTTGACTAAAACGCAATCATAAAAGTCTGTGAGTCTGTAAATGTATCTCACGATGATTCATTAAAATAAAAATTTTTTAAAAAGGAGTGTGGATTTCTACCTTTGCTTATATTCTTAAAATTTTAAATTAAAGTTCTGTAATTTGGAGCTGTTAAAAAAGCAGAGAAACACACACACACACACACAAGCAGCCTGCAGATATATACCTATTAACTACAAAATAAGCATTTAAAAAATTTAAAAAATAATAACATGTTACACTGTACACATCCAATAGCTTGCATACTAGTCTCACATGCTGGCGTTGCAACAGTTAACATCTATTAAATCTACAGGAAATACTCCTGATCCAGTAAAGAAACTGGATATTGGCACACATCGAGGACTTTGGATCTTGATGAAGCAGAAGATAGAACACTCTTAAATCTCCATACTCAGGAGTTGGGAAGATATTACAGCTATCATTAAGTACAAGTTCTATATACAGTTGAACATGGGCTAATCCCAGACACTGCATGGACTCCAAAAAAGCATAGAGTATAGCCTGCAGACCCCTGAGCACCAACACTTGCAGCACCAAAGTCCCCAAGCACCTGTGGGGTATCTTAGATCATCCTTGCCACCACAAGGCTTGGACAGCAGTACAATATCAGTTCTCACATGGAACTACTGACCTGCTTAGAGAGTCATGGGGAGTCAATACTGGCAGCCAAAGCACCACTTGGGAAGTTCTCAGCCCATAGGCAGCTATAGAGTCGTAACAAAAGCAAAGCCAGGGTGTCAGAGTTACGTCAACAAGCTGAGCACAGTCTGCACGTATTAGGTCTCATTCAATCCCTTTCACTGTATGACCTCCAAAGACATCCCAACCATTAAACAGTACTGAGTGTGGTCCCCAAGTAAACAAAATTAAATGTACTAACACAAAAAACAAAACAGCCAGCAGTCTCTATGTATAGTGATGATCTTGCTCCTCGAGGTTGTCTTGACTTACAACTCTCAAATTTAACATCTTTTTTCCCTAATAAAGTTTCTTGTTTTGTTAGTACACAGGTCTCCCCAGATACAGATTTCTCAAGCAGACAAGTAACCTGCCTTTATATTTGGAATACGTGTTTTTATCCAATAGCATTAACAACAAGTCCAAATTATTACCTGTGGTTCTTGTGAAATCAGTCACAAATCAATTGTTACCTTCACTCCCTCTTTCACATTTGATTCATTAGCTAGGGTCACTCAAGGAACCCATTTTTTTTATTGTACCACCACTTGATTACAAAGAACAGTTCAGAACAGTCAGGTGGAAGAGATGCATAGGTAAAAATTCCATGTTCTCTCTAGGCATAGCTTTTTACCAACTTTTGTATGTTCAAAAACTCATTCATTCTCTGAGTCTACTCTTGACATAACTGTCTGTCGGTAGCACTGTCTTCCCGTTGTTCATCAATTTGCTTGAGCAGGCACCAGTTACATCTCCATTGTGAGACTTGTTGCTGTTTTTGGCATATCGGATATGCCACAGGGAGCTTGCCAGGCTTTGCCATGAGGGCAGGATACTCTTGGTAGCTTGCCAGGCTCTCCAAGAGGGATGAAGGAATCGAACCCGGGTGGGCCTTGTGCAAGGCAAATGCCCTATCTTATGTGCTACTGCTCCAACTGGGCTTAGCATAACTAACTAAATAATTGATAATTGGGATTTACTGAACATCCATGTTTACTCCATGGAGACTGGAAGGCAGAACTCTGAGTTTCAATCTTGATTAAAAGATAATGGTTCTCCAATCTTTTCCTAGGCTGTTTACTAAAATTCACCTAATTAACAAGACCAAAATACATTTATCATTCTCAATACTTAGGGAATGCCAAGTCTTTGGGGAACTATGAACCCAAACTATGCGATCACCAAATATGTGTGTAAAATATTATTTCTTACTAAAATAATTTTATCTATATTCAAAGAGCTTGCATAAAACTTTATGTTTTCTTATAACTATTCATGTATATGTATAGATATACTCTATTACAATATTCTAATATCATAACATACTAAATATTCTAAATACATTGGTATTTTCAAATTTCATAACTATAAATAAAATTGAAATTTAAGATAACAGAGTGGCTTGGAAAAAAATCTCACTTGAATTGGAGGTATAACTAGGTCTGGTTCATTGATGCCAAAATAGTAATCTTCTGCTGGACATGCTGCCACTTCTCAATTTATAAATCTAATTTAGTCCAATTAATACAGACTCAAATGCAATTTTCCTGTGATTATGTGTGAGCAAAACAGGTACCAAGACGATACTTAGAATGTGTGCATAGTTGAGAACCGGTGATGATCAAATCATCATGCATAGTTTATCTGAAGGATTTATTTACATAACTATTTTATCTTTTTTTTCTTTTTTTATTAGTGAAAAACCATGAGGTACAGTTATAGGCTTACAAATTTTGTGCTTAAGTCTTGTTCTCAGTACCTAATGAACAAAACCACAAATAAAATAAAGATACCAGCACAATCAATTAATGAGTTGAAATTCACAAAGCCAAGTCACATGCATGAAACATAAATTCCAAAGCAAATACAGTATTTACAATGTTACTTTCTACTTAAATAGAAAGTATTTAAAAGTATATACTTATATACTTAAAAGTATATACTATACTATACCATTAGTATATACTATAGTATATACTAAAAGTATATATTATACTTGAAAGTATTTAAAAGTATAATAGCACAGCGGTAAGGCATTTGCCTTGCACGCAGCCAACATGGCCGACCCGAGTTCGATTCCTCCACCCCTCTCGGGGAGCCCAGCAAACTATCGAGAGTATCTCGCCCACACTGCAGAGCCTGGCAAGCTACCCGTGATGTATTTGATATGCCAAACACAGTAACAACAAAGTCTCCAATGGAGACGTTACTGGGCCAGCTCAAGCAAATCAATGAACAATGGGAGGACCGTGACCGTGACTTTACTTATATACTTAAAAGTATATAATGTACTAAATTTAATAGAGTATATCTATACATATATTTTAATAGACTATATCTATACATATATTAAAAATATATACTTTCTACTTAAATAGAAAGTATCACTTGATCACTTGACTTCCCGTTAATCATCGATTTGCTCAAGCGGGCACCAGTACATCTCCATTTGTCCCTGTTGCGTGCTAGTGTATCCCAATGGCGTCTGTTCGTTCTAGGAACACGAAGAGCCTCAAACCGAACGTTCATGGTCTTGATGAAGAAGTCTGACCATCTGGTAGGTGGGTGGCCACGCGGTCTTTTGACATCCCGAGGAATCCAGTCTGTAACGGCTCTAGTCCAGTGGTCGTCTCTAAATCTCATTATGTGACCAGCCCATCTGATTTTTGATGCCTTGGCAAACGAGAGAGCATCCCTGATTCTTGATTGTAGATGGAGGTCGAAACTCCAGATTCTTTCTCTCATTTGAATGAAACGTGATATTCCAAGCATAGCTCTTTCAATTCCTCTTTGGGAGACCTGAATAGCGTTCTCATCCTGTTTACATAGGGCCCAGGTCTTTGAGGCATATGTTAATGCAGGAAGAACAGTGGAATCAAAGAAATGTGCCTGGAACCGGAGGTTCTTTGTCCTATTAGCTATTTCTTTGACGCTCTTGAAGGCGTTCCAAGCCGCTCTTTCCCTCCTGCGCAGCTCTGGTGCCAGTTCATTTGTCATGTTGACTTCTCGACCTAGGTAACTGTTGCATTTGGAGATGGTCGTTCCGTTGAGAGCGAATGGAGCGTCAGGAAAGAGTCTGTTTCTCATAAACATTGTCTTCGTAAGATTCAGCTGTAGTCTGGCCTTTCCACACTCAACGGTCGAAGTCGGCCAGCATTTGTGCCGCTTGGCTAATGTTTGGTGTTATTAAAACAATGTCATCAGCAAAGCAGAGGTGGTGTAGTTGCAGACCATTTATCTTCACTCCCATTCCTTCCCATTCCAGTCGTCACATGATGTTCTCGAGGGTGGCACTGAAAGGCTCGGTGAAATGGTATCACCCTGTCGAACCCCTCTCTTGACATCAATGATTACTCTTTATAGAATGGTGAGATCCTGGTAGCAAATTCGTAATACAGCTCACGGAGGATCTTGATGTATTGAGTTTGAATGCCCTGATTGGCTAGGGCTTCAATGACCGCTTCCGTATCAACAGAATCAAAGACCTTCTTTAAATCATTGAATGTTAGACAGAAAGTAGATAAATTTATATACTTTATTTATATAGAAAGTATATAAATTTATAAGTAAGATTTTTACCAAATGAATTATATGTATTCAGGGCATACATTCAATTTATTGAACACCAGTTTTACTTAAAATACTTTAAAGAAACAAAAATTTAAGTGATTCAGTTTGTGAAGTGTTTCCTTGTAATAATGAGAAAAAAACATATAATTAAGAAAATACTTATGATGTCTTTCAGCAATTTAAAACTTTCAAACAGAAAAAATGTATTCTTTAGAGTTCTCCGAGAATTTTAATAAATTCTCACTGTAAGAAAATAGGAATGATGATTAATTCAAATATAAAGTATCCATTAAATTCTTGTTATATACTGCACTAAATTTGTTGGCAATATTTATAAATACAATGGCTTTTTATTCTCAGGTCATAACATATATATTTCATGTGGAAACTTATAACACACTTATAATCTACGTTGCTTTATAACGGTCACATAATTTGTCATTACTCATTTACTTAGTATCTTCAAATTTTAATCCATTCTTCTTCCATGTAAAATGTCACATGTCCCCATAGTAGAGGTATTTAACTGCTCTCTTTTATATTTTCTTAATAGAATCTGAGTCTTCATTTCATTTAGTAACACAGATCATACTGCAATGGTGGCATAAACTTATATCTAGATTATAATCTAAGATTTCTGAAAAATGTCCTGTAAGCCTAAGTAGATGGATCATAACTCCTGGGTGTGATCATCGTAGATATCATCCTCGAGCATAATCCTTTTTCCTCCTTGATTCTATTTCTCCTTATATTTTAATGTTGTGTTTTCTAGAGCTTCAGTTTCACTTTGAACCATAGAAAAATTTTGAAATATGTCAGAGTTGTTTGAATCAAGATTTAAAGAAGACATATGTCAGATATCGTTTTAATTTTCTTAATTTTATTAAAGAACCATGATAAAGAACAGATAAAGCAAAAGGCAACATGCTTAATACAGTTAAAAATTTAGAATGTTAGTCTCATTTGGGTGAGAAAATTTGTAATTAAGCTAAAACATTCAAGTCAGATGCATCAAAATTATCTTGTCAGGAAATGATGTGCATAGAGGTTATGTTTTGTAAGATATTTTGTAGTGATCATATTGAGCTATCTTGAGTTTAATAGCCACTAAATCACACTACATGATCTGAAGCTCCCCTATTCTTTGCCATTATTTTAAACATACGTTTTTGTTTTTACAATATTGCTTTCTGCATGAAGGTTTTAAAATTATTTATTTAAGTATGTAGGCAAAGATAAAATTTATAATAAAATTTAATTGGCTGAAATTGTTATATTCTCCTTATAAAAGAACTTTTCTCTGAATGTTTTGAAAAGAAGGTAATTTGTTTAAATGTCTCAGTGTATGACCTTAAGCCCAAAAGTTCTTAAGACAAATACTTAAGATATGCACATGGCTTATAAGTGCAATGGCATTTTCAACATTAACATAAAAATTGACCTTTGGAATGAGGTATTTTTCCATATTAGATTTCTTTTTCTTTCTGCTTACAGTTCAGAGGAATATTTGGGACATAAATTTAAGGAATATAGCAGCTGAAAGATTGGAGAAGAATCCCTAATAGCAAACTTTATCAAAGTATAGCTCAATTAAATTGTAACCTTTTCAAGTCTTAAAAGACATGAAGTACTTGTATTATTGCCTTAACCAATTTAAGTGGGATTCTTAAATATGCAAAGATAAACAATGCAAAAACACAATAACAGGGCTAAAGTAAAGCACAGCTCTTTTATTTAGCATATTGTAGATATAACCACGTTTCAGTTTTTTAATTCAACAATAACAAATAATGTATCTTCCAGTTTATAATAAAGCTATTTCAAAGTGGAAAAAATTTATTAAACCTTGATTTCTAAGAATGCTTAATTAATATGACAGATGTGATTCAGCCATTCCACTAAAATATTAATGACTGGCTTAATCCATAGCTTTGATAATAAACTCCTATAATGTGAGCACAGGAAGATAGAATTAAATGGAATATTGATTTTTAAACAAATGTGACCCAAAAAATTGCTCTTTAGTTATATAATTTTTGATTCAAAAATTTAAATCTATAAGGCAAAATTTTTTTATGAAATTAAAATTTTAGAAAGTTTTGCTTGAAGGATGACAAATTTCTCAATTCACATAGACTAGAAATTATTTTCAGTAGTACATATATTAATTTTAAGTGTTTTAGCTGAAATAGCATACAAAATATTAAGTTTATAAAATCTTTTAGAATTCCATTTTAGAATTTCACACATTTAGTATAAAATAGATTTAGTATCATAATTGTAAGAATCAACAAACTTTAGGTAAATTGAAGAGTTTAAAATGAATATTTAGTTATGCAGTATGTTAATTTTCTTGTATAATTAGAAGAAAACTAAATATTGGCTTAGGTCATTGATATTAGACAGGAATGTGCATCAAATTCTTAGGTTTCTTTACATCCATATTATAGATTAGTATAAAGAAGTCTATATTATAGTCTATACTATTAGGGCTGGAGCCATAGCACAGCAGGTAGGGCGTTCGCCTTACAAGCGGCCAACATGGCCGACCCGAGTTCGATTCCTCCGCCCCTCTCGGAGAGCCCGGCAAGCTACCGAGAGTATTCGATATGCCAGACACAGTAACAACAAAGTCTCCAATAGAGACGTTACTGGGCCCGCCCGCTTGAGCAAATTGACGATCAACGGGAGGGCCTTTATTATTAGGTTGGGGAGAAGGACCTGAAGGTTGATAAATTATAGATGTCAAACTTGAGTCTACATTATTAGGTGTGGGGTAGGACCTGAAGATTTACATTTCTAACAAGCTCTCAGTAGAGGTCGATGCAGTCAATATCAAGAAAACCACAGTGAAAACAACTTGATTCTCTCTCTCTCTCTATCTCTCTCTCTCTCTTTCTCTCTCTCTCTCCCTCTTTCTCCCTCTCTCTTTATGGCAAAGAGAGTAAATGTGCAAATGTGTTTTACAAGAGTTTATATAAAAGAATGACTCTTATTGTCTATTAATTTCATTATTGTTTTTTGGATGTGAGAGCGATCTGGCTGTGACATCCGTCACCCCATTGATCGCCAGGGTTGATTCGGCTGATCTGGCTGGCTAGGCGGGTGTCCCCTTCCTCCCTCACCGCTCCATGTGCGTCCCTCCCGAAGCTGCCCGCTCAGTCGAAGAGGACGGCCTTCCCCGATAGAGACGGACCGGTCTTCGGTCAATGGTATACGAGTAGCTGCACTCCCCTGCTAGAAACTCCAAACATTGTTTTTTTGAGGCCATAGTCAGCTGTGCCAGGTATCAACTCCTGGAAGTGGACAGATGACCCTGTTGAGTGCCAGGAATCAAACGTGGAGTGGCTGCAACAACCATTCAAGCTCCCTACCTGTTCTATCCCTCCTGCCCCAAATATGAATATGAATTTAAAAGCATTTCAAAAGTGGACATTAAAGGAGAAGAAAAGTTTTTCTGTTCACAGTCTTATACTCCTGAATTTTTAATCTCTGAATATTAATTGCAATAAAATACAAGTTTTATCTTCTAAATAATTTATCTTCTTTACTGCTTAGATCGGCACGTGATGTGACTGATAAGTGTCACAGGATGAATGGAAAGCAGATGGTGGAGTTTGCTGCTGCTCACTGGCAAAATTAATAAATACCTGAAAGAAAAATTAAATTTAAGTTAAGAACATTCAAACTTTCTACTCTACAATTGGGGGTGGGTGGGTTAAGAGTGCACCAAGAATGGATAGTTTTTAAAAATCAAATGACTTAATTATGTAAATGGTGACCTTAAAAACTAATATGGCTATTTTAAAAATCAGTTATGACAGTCAGATCTCCAAGATATAACATGTACAACCTAATAAATAATTTAAAACAATATACCTGTTCCAAAGTGGTTTGATTAATGGAGTAATATTTGATACTCAAGGAGGTCTTATTTGTCTCAAGGACTTTGAATAGATCAGCTAAGCACGCCCATCTTTTTGGCACATGATATTCCAATAAATTAAGACGCTGCCCCTAGGAAAAAAATGTAAATGTATCACATAATTGTCAACTATTACAAATAAATGATGATATATTTTATTGCTTCATAAATTATTTTCAAATGCATACTTAAATCTCAAATAGGTGTGAAGCCATCTTTGTGAGTTGCTAAGTAAGTAATAGTTACGACTATTTACATTTAGGAATGATTAATAGAAATTATTCCCTAAGTGAGATACTGAACAGGAACTATTCCCTATGTGAGTTATTGCTCCTCACATATGTGTTCCCTCCTTTCCATAGAACAAGACAAAATAACAAGGTAAAGTAACACCTAAGGTTAGGTAAAATATAAGAAGTTAATGTGGAAGAGCAGCAATTTGGAAAAGAATTCTGAAGTTCACACTTGGTATTGGCTTGGCTCCCAACTGCTTACACTGTAAAATGAACAACTCTTGGTAATATAGTTAATACTGAGGCTCATTTTTATCTGTCTAAATATGGAGATTAGTTATTCTTTATAATGTCTTTGAGCACAGATGCCAGGATACTGCATAGAATGAATCTTCTACCAAGCAGTAATTTACTCAGTGATGTTGAAATGAACAGAAAATAGCCACTTTAGGAATTATATCATCATTATGATGAACTAGAGTCACAACTTATCCAAGAGAATCATACTGGTACTTCTTAATGTTCGGATGCACAGGGATCACCTGGTTATCTAGAAGGTTGGAGGTTGGGACATAAAATTCTATGGGTCTAAGCAACTCATACATTATGAAGAGGTTACTGGTGTAGAGCCGTAACCTGTTTTCAGAGGATTGTGACACATTCACATGGGACTTCCTGTGAAATAAGACTGAAATCACCAAGCTATAATTCTACCCACAGCAAACACATAGAAGAAATTATTTTACAGTAGTCTACCCTGAACAAAAAAAACTGGGTATGTAGTTCGGCCTACAGAGAAAGGAGGTGCACAATAATGGCCTGTTCTGGAGGCCCAGCAGCGGTTAGGCCAGCCACCCATCACAGTACTCAATGTCACTGACCATGCTTGTGTTTTATAAGATGATTCCTCCTATATTTTGTAAGGTGATAATGCAACAAGCAACATTTCATGACAGCATCTAATTCTAGCAGAAAACAAGTGCATTTTTAAGATATTATGGTGGTGGGGGTGCAAAGCAGTGCAAAATTGTGAGGCAAAGAGCCCTATAAATTGTACTATGGGCTATATTTAATGAAACAGAAACAGCAAAAGGTTTGCATGAGAGGTCCTGCAGGGTTCTCTTGAACAAAGAATCATAATTCAGGGGGCTGGAAATCTCTCAAGTACAGACAAAATCTGAGAGAAAAACTGGTGGAATCCAAGTTGGAATGCAGAAAACTGCAACAAACCAACAGAAGGTGGAAGTAATATTGAAAAGAAATGAACACCAGATTATAAAACTAAGGGTTAAATTCAAGAAGAATTGTTTAAGTCTCAGAGAAACAAGAAGGAGAATTTAATGAAGAATTGGTATTCCAAGAAATAATATAGAATATTTTCCCAGAGTTGAGGAGTACATGCACCCAGAGCTAAGCGGCCAAAAGGATCCCAGTCAAAATGGATCCAAGTAGGAATAAATCCAAGACATATTATAATAACAAATGACAAAGGCCAGGATGTTCGTACTTATATTAAACAACATAGAATTTGTCAAAAAAAAGGTCATGAGGGACAGATATGGCCTCTTACTAATAACCAAGAGATAAATCAAGAAGAACTCATATTTCTTAATTTATATCCTCCAATGATGGTCAACTAAAATAATTTAAAACAGCTGCTAATAGACATGAAAGAGGACATTGATGTTGACTCAATAAATATAGAAGTCTTAAGTACACTTTTCTCACTTCTGGATAGATCATCTATGTAAAACTTCAACAAAGAAATAATGATCCTGTAGAATAAATAGGATACATGGGCCTAGTAGACAGAGACGCAGATAGGGCTGTGTCATCCATCCCCAAAAGGTGAGTTCATATTCTCTCAAAAATGCACGTGGGACATTATACCATCTGTCCTCTCAAATCATGAGACTTTAAAAATAGTAATTAACCATAAACAGAAATCTGTGAAGAACTCAAACATTTGGAAATTTAAAAACTCACTAGAAAACAAATAGTAGGTCAAAGGGGAAACCTGAAAAGAAATCAAAAGATTCACAGGAATTCTTGTCTCCAGGATTGATCCCTGAGTGCAGAGTCAGTAGTAATCCCTGAGTACAGTCATTTGCAGCTCCAAAACAAACCAAAAACAAAGAAAAGTGGTAAACTGAATCAGAAATTAAAATGGAGACATTACAAGTAATAACAAATATATAAGGACAGTCGGGATTATTTTGAAAATATTGACTTTGAAAATATTCAGTTTGAAAACCAAAGGTCTAGAATAAATGGGTATGTTTTTGAATCCTTATAACTTCTGAAAATTTAAACTAGAGAATAAAGAAAAGTCAAAGAAGAAGTGAGGAAGAAGGGAAATTAAAACAGTAATCAAAAGTCTCCCCAAAACAAAAGTTCAGGCCCAGTCAGGTTAATTAGTGAGTTTTTAATATTAATGAACTCTATTCAAAAATATACAAAAAATAAAATAAAATGCATGGATGGATATGGAGAATATCATGGTAAGTGAAATGAGTCAGACAGAGAGGGACATAGAATGATTCTACTCATTTATTGGATATAAAAATAGTATGTGAACAATACCTAAAGTCATAGAAACAATGATCAAGAGAACTGATACCTGATAGGCAGCTTACCACAAAGGAGGGGGAATGTGTTTAGGACAGAGAATGGACCAATATCACAATTGATAGTTGGAGATGATCACTCTGGACAAAAACTCAGTGCTGAAAGGAGGTAAAGTAATATGCATGATATTACTTTCAGTAACAGTATTGCAAACCCCAGAGCCTAAAAGGAAAACAGAGAGAAGAAAAGTGTCTGCTATAGAGGCAAGCTGTTGGACCCTGTTGGGGGAGCTGGACCAGAGGGAAACTGGGGACTCTGGTGGCAGGAAATAGGCTCTGGTGAAGAAATGGGTGTTTGAACATTGTATGACTGAAACTCGACCATGAACAAATTTTCAGTTGTGTATCTCACAGTTATTCAATTTTAAAAAACATAAATCAAGGCATCTTGATAAAATTTGGGAGAATTCTGAGGAAATATTCTTTCTTACCTACAAACAAAGAAGTTTGAAATATTAGCAAATTAGCTTACCTTAAACTGGATTCCTGGAAAATGTAGCTTCAAGCAGTCAGAAACATTGCTATGTTGATCTGTGTCTTTACTGAGCCAAACTCGAACTATAAAACCATCACCAAACCTGATATATGAATGAAATAAAATACGGTTACTTAATTATAGGAACCTTATACCAGGACAATCTAAGTTTGTTTTCTCACACATAGTAAAGAATTCCAAATTGTTGGGATAATTTGAGTTCTCAATATACTTGAAGGAAATTATAACTTAGCTGATGAGTTGATAATAATTTATATTGACAAATGACTTATCTTAAAAAAATAATGAGCAAATCCTTATCAATACCTAGTTACAGAAGGAGGGATGGTGAAGAAAAGCAGTACTGAATTAAAGAAAACCAAAAGCAGATTAGAATCTGACCCTAAGAAACATTATAACTTCAGTGTCTCTAAAGAATAAAATGTGACCATGAAGAGATTTAAGTAGTGCACATGTTGTTAATTGACTCAGTTATTTATCAGATAAAATAATCTACTTCCTATTTTTATTATTTTTGATAAATAGTTATTTGCAGTAACAACAAATTTCACAATGTTACTGGGCCAGCTCGAGCAAATCGATGAAAAACAGGAGGACAGTGACAGTTATTTGCACTGTAGCACTGTCCTCCCCTTGTTCATTGATTTGCTCGAGCAGGCATTAGTAATGTCTCCATTGTGAGACTTGTTGTTACTGTTTTTGGCATATCGTATAGGCAACGGGGAGCTTGTCAGTCTGCCGTATGGGCGGAATACTCTCGGTAGCCAGGGAATCAAACCGGGTCGGCCATGTGCAAGGCCAATGCCCTACCCACTGTACTATCTTTCCAGCCCAGGGCTCTCTGTACGGCAGGAAATTCTCCAAACAGGATCCAGGCCAGCAGGGAACAAGGACCTGGGGAGGCAATGGGGAGGGGTGGGGACTGTAGCAAAGCAGAGTGTCCAGGCCCCAGGAAAGGAACTCCTGGTAAGGGGGGGGCTGCAGGCCTGGTCTAAGCAAAGTGTCAGGCTTTTGTTTTGTTTTAAAGGAGTCTGGGAATCTAGATTTTTGTGTGAAATCACCTCATCTTTTTTTTCTAACAATGATTACTGCACCTTCAATGCCTCTTGCTGGCCTCATGGGAGGCTGGAAGACTGGAGGGCTCATGGAGGTAGGGTCCCTGGTGCAAGTCAGGGACAGGCTTTTCATACCACCTCACCACAGCCCCTCCATTTTACCGATGTGACAGTTATTTGAAGACCTGGTATATATAGGAAAACATTTCCTCTTATTTTAAACACTGATCACTAGTAAATAGGTTATCATTATTATGTAGTTGAGATTCATGATTACAATAGTTTTACTATTTATATTTTTGTTAATAAAATGCACTGCACTTCACCACGACCCAAATACCAAGGACCCTTCACTGCCATCCTGATGTCACTTCTAGTACACCTCTTCCTTCCCCTCCAATGCCCTTCCTACAATAGTTAGTAATCCTAGATTTATAATTTTTCACCAGAATTTGTTATAACTATATAATGTCTATTACATTAATTTATTTATATACCACATATGAGTGAAGAGATGATTTGATATCTGTCCTTCTTCCTCTGATTCATTTAACTTAAATGACATACTCTAGTTACATTCACATTGCAGTAAAATTCAATATTGCAGATTTTCTTATAGTTGTTGTTTTAACAATTTCTGTATTCACTCATCTGTCACTGGACATTTGAGTTGTTGCCATATCTTAGATATGGTGCATAGCACTGCAGTGGTCATACGGAAATATACGTCGGTTTATCATATTTCTTTTTGTTTGTTTGTGTTTTTTTATGTAATGTATTTCACAATTTCTATTTTTATTGTTTTGTACTTTCCACTCTACCACTCCATCACCTGCACCACCAGAGTGTCAGCAATTCTTCAATACTATACTTCCACTTTGCAAACTCAGTTCACTGTTCTTTTGGCACTCTCTCCAGGCTTCTTACAATTGGGGATTGTCTAACCCATTACTTTGTTTATTTTTGTTCCACATATGAGTAAGATAATTTGGGGTTTTTGTCTATTTCCTTCCAATTCACTTTTATTAGCAAGCATGCTCTAGTTCCATCCAGGTTGCATCAAACTGCATGATTTCATATTTGCTCATTACTGAGTAGGGAATATAATGCCTCCCATCATTTATTTCTCAGGCTTGTTTATCTAGTTTAGTAATTTTATGGTTCCACAAAAATTTTAGAAAATTTTTCTCAAAGTCCTCGAAGTACTCCATTGAAATTTTTAGGAGCATTGCCCTGAATTTATATAATGCTTTAGTAAAATTTCCATTTTAATTATAATCTATCTTGGTGTTTCTCTAATTGGGTTTATTACATAGAATTCTGTGAATCCAGAATTTATGTGTATGGATTGATATTCAAGTTGGTGAAGTTCCCACCCACAATTTTACTCACCATGTCTTACTCTCCAGTTTTTCCTTTTACCTTATATTTGGATATATACAATTTGTACATCATTGCTCTTATTACAGACCCATAGATCTGTAACATTTTATTTTTCATCTTTTCTCTTTGAATAATTTCCAGTAACTTGTTCTCCTTGTAATTGTCCTCTAGCACATTTATTCAATTCATTACTTTTTACTAATCTGCTGTTCATCTCTGTTCTGGTTAGATCTCCTGCTCAGCTTATCCTTTCCATGACTTTATTTGTTGTTTGTACTGCTTTATTGCTTGTTGTCTGGGAAGCACACCTGAAAGTACTCAAGGCCTACAATTCCTGAATTTTGTTCTCAGGAGTTAATCTTGGCAATGCTGAAGGATGTGGGGGAACTTAGATTCCCTACATGCAGAGCATGAACTCAGTCTATTAAGTTATCTTTCCTGCTCCAGTTAGGTGACTTAAGGGAAATTTTATTTTATACTTGCTGTATTTATCCTCTACTGATTTCTTCAATTCATGAACAGACTTTAAATTCCTTATCAGAGAGAGGATTAATATCTCTTTTGTGCTTTGGGAAATTCCTATGCTTCTTTTTTTTTCTTTTTGGGTCACACCTGGCGAAGCACAAGGGGTTCCTCCTAGCTTATGCACTCAGGAATTACTCCTGGCAGTGCTCTGGGGACCATTTGAGATGCTGGGAATTGAACTCGGGTCAGCCCAAGCAAACACCCTACCTGCTGTGTTATCGCTCCAGCCCAAATTCCTATGCTTCTTCACTGTGCTTCTATAAGGATAGTGGCAAGAGTCTAATTTTATGCTAGTTCAAGTGATGATGTGTGGATCCTATTTGTTAATTCACATCTGGAATAAGACTTATGCTGAAGTTTTGCCATCTCAATTTTACTGGTTCCATCAGACCCTTCTGTTGGCATTTTGGGCCACTGCTCTCTACTTTTTGATATTAGGTGAGATATTGAAAGTGTTATTACATAAGTGATATTACATAAGCATATGCATGTGACTGAATGGACAGGGAGGTAAGCATAAAACAACTCTCTTAATTGTTCTTCAACACAGCAAGTGTGTAGGTAACTGCAACAAAAGTTATCAGCCCAAGGGGAAGTTTTCCTGTCATTGTAGTGATACAGAAAATGACATTGGTAGGATGTAACCAATTTCAAAAAAATATATTCATACCATATATTCATACCATAATATATTTATACCATAGACATTTTAAACAATAATCTATATTTATCAATCTTTAGCCATATTTCTGGTGCTTCCCATGGTTATAGACAGGTAATGACAGATCAGTAAAGATTTGTTAAATATAAAGCAAAACATAAACGTATCTGAATTGTTTTTCAGTCTGTTTTACTGATTTATCTATTCCAAAACCTAGCACAGTGCTGCAACTGATAATTAATTTAATGAATTAATGATTGGCTGGAGGGATAGCACAGTGAATAGGGTGTTTGCCAGGCAACCCAGGTTCTATTCATTTGTCCTTCTCAGAGAGCTCGGCAAGCTATCAAGAGTATCCCGCCCGCACAGCAGAGCCTGGCAAGCTCCCCGTGGCATATTCGATATGCCAAAAACAGTAACAACAAGTCTCACTATGGAGACTTTATTGGGCCCGCTGGAGCAAAATGATGAACAGCAGGAGGACAGTGCTACAGTGCTACAATGATTGAATACAAGCATACATTTTTATAAAACTTGGGAAATATATAACTCTTCCATAAATTTTCTAAAAACAAATGTAACCCTTGTCTGTTTAATTTGATTCACTTTTCAGAGGTATCTATCTTAAAAAGATGGTTCAAAATAATTTAACTTTGTTTCAGTAATTGGATAACCTTCATGAGCAACCTTCAAAATCCTAGTCCCTATTGATTTTCTTGCCTCCTGCTCGGTATGAAATTTCCCTTGAAGTGTATGTCCCTAGCAGAAACCCATCATTTCCAGTTGGTCATTTATAATAAATTTAATAAATTTATGGTTGATAGGTTGTTGAGACTATTGATAGAATACAAATGAAATCATACATGAAAACACTTTATTAGCTCTTTAGGTATTGAATATTACAACTTGGGTCAGCTATATATATTACAGCTGACTCTCCTTTGCTAGTTAGTATGAATCAGAAGCTGTACTTATGTGGGTCATCTGATGTATTCTCAAAGATCTGAGTATTTCTCAGAGAGTTGGACAGGTGTCTTAAAGGTGACATACATGCTGCAGAGTTCTTTTTTATTTTTTGCAAGGATTAGAGCAGGAGGAGTTTTTAAGACTGTATATATGATTGTGATCTAGTAGTATTAGATTTCTGATGACAAGTTAGTATAGTATAGTACTGCTGACATTGAATCTTAATGGACATACTGAGATTAAATCCGGCTCTAAAACCCTGTACTAGATATATGACTTAAAAAATTCAACTTTTCTAGCCTCTGTTATATCACCCAAAAAATGAAGCAATCATACTATTTGATAAGTCTATGAGATAAGACTATGAGAGGATTGATTAATCAATTATTAATTAATCAACTAAAATAATTCTGCATGGTTTAACATATATAACTAAATAATTCTGCATGGTTTAACATATATAACTATAAATTAACTCTGAATGGTTTCTGGCACTATAAGTGTAAGGAAGTAATGAGATTTAGAAAATGTATAGGGTTATGACCAAGTTGGTGTCAAGAAGTTCAAAATGTATTTGGAAAACACACAAAAGTGGCATGAACCTGAAACTAAATCACTCAGTGCAGTGAACTGAGGGAACAATGATTAGATAGATGACCTTATATTGTGGGGACCATTAGTGTCTATTTTAACTAATTTCAGTCCTGTTAGAATATTTTACAGATGGATTTTAAATTTTAATTCTAAATTTAATTTAATAAATTATCATTGTAATTATATTTTATAAGCATATAAACATTTAAAATTTATCCAAGATAAATATTAATTTGAACTTCAGTCTTACTCTAGAGTTGGAATTATGCCATTTCAAAAGAAAAACTTAGAAAATATTTCTGAAATATGTAAGAACATTTCTTAGGCTACTTAGGATTTCAAATTTAAAAAAATTATAGAAATATTGCATGTTAAATAATTTAAAATAATGCAATCATATAGTTATATATTTTATCAACAACTTATCAACCATAAATTTGTATTTTATATTTTTTATATTTTTGTTATGTATTACTAGCATATGTACATTCTGACTATAATATATACATTTTGCCAACAATCTAAATTTTATGCAGACTATTTTATTCCTATATTTTCCATAGTCCAAAAGCTTTCAAAGTAGCTAAGATGTCATTTCATAGTCTAACATTTCTAAGCAATCCATTCTGTACACATAATTTACAAAGAGACAATTACCTAAAGAAAAGTAGGCCTCACCATGAAGCATTGATAATGAATATCCAATCACTCTTATGCAATATTTGGGAACCATAAACATTTAACAAATATGTATCTTGTTAGGTATGACATATACAAAAATTAAATAATTTTATTAAACTTAGATATAATAGTGATAGCACAATGGGTAGGACATTTGCTTTGCACACAGACAACCTGGATTCGATTCCTCCACCTCTCTTGGAAAGCCCAGCAAGCTACCAAGAGTATCTTGTCCACATGGCAAAGCCTGGAAAGCTACCTGTGGTGTATTTTATATGACAAAAACAGTAACAAGTCTCACAGTTTGTTGTGAGACATTACTGGTGCCCACTTGAGAAAATCAATGAACAACGGTGCTATATATATATATATATTTTTCTTGTCTGGGGCCATGCCCAGAAATTTTTAGAGCCTACTTCTGCTTTGTGTTCAGAGTTCAAGCATGGTGATTGGGGTCTATGTACAGTTTCAGGGATTGAACTGGGGTCAGCTGTGTGCAAGGCAAACATCTAAATGCATTTATCAAATCTCTCGTCTCTCATATTAAAAAAAATTAGGAGCCCTAAGAATACAATGAAAGAGTGAGGATGGATTACTTGGGTTAAAGATGAAAAGCAAACTTTTATGCAAGCACTTGCATAAAAGTTGCATAAAAGTTAAAGCTGAGGCCTTGTACTAGAAATGTCTTCTTGAAATCTCCTCAGTGGGGAACTCACTGGCAGAGACAACCAAATGATGATCACATGAGCAAAGCTATGCATCATGTAAATACTCTAAACTAGACATAACACACATTATCTGATATACTCCCAAGGATTTAGATAGATAGATAGATAGATAGATAGATGTATATATATATATATATATATTTCATGTAAATTAGTTATGAAAACCAGAGAAAAAGTACTTGCATTGCATGCAGCCAACCCATGTTTGATTATCACATAGACACTGAGACCCACCAGAAGTGATTCCCTGAATTTAAAATCAGGAGTAATTCCTGAACCAGTTGTTTACTGGTTATGCACCTCCAAAATAGAATTAGAAAATGGCTCAATTTCTTGCTACTTAAAGGAACACTGGGGTCATCACTATTACAAGCCAACCAAGTGCACTGGTCAACCTAAAGCAGAAGATTGGTCAGTTCTGCTCATTGCATTTTAATTGATAGTTCATTTTACCTGCAAAACCATCATGTATGGGATAGAATAAATGACAATTTTTTCCATAAAATCTGTTTGACCCAAAGAAATTTGGAAACTTTCCAGTTACCTACTTTTATTGTCAGAGATGGGGCAAACTCTTAATCCAAAAACTTGTCTCTCTAGCACAAGTGCATTTTTTATTTCAGTTTAATTAAATTTGATGCATGAAACTTTCTAATAATTGTTTATCCAAACAGGATTGCCTTGAGGATTGTGGATTGAATATATTAACATAAAGACCATCTAACAAATAAATAAAAAGCAGCATCTAGCATCAACCTTTCTCTTGAGAAGAAAATGTTTTAAACATTTACATAAATTCTAATTTTAAGTCAAAATTTGACTGTGCTGATGGCTCAGCTTCACAATTAGGAGGATTTTGAGCCAGATGAACTCACATCTTTCCATGAAAATTCCTTACATAAGCCAGAACATCACTATCCTAAATAACTTTTCTAATTCTATCGGCCATCAATCAGAATTCAATTTGTGTCAACCACCAACAAAACTGTTTCAAAACTGGACATGTCATGCAAACTTCATGATTTAGTCTTGGGGGTTAATCTGAAGTTAAGCCCTAGAGCTGATACTGCAGACTTTTAGTTAACTGCCCCAAAATGTATTTTATGGTTCTCTTTGTTCCCTAGACTGCCTTTTGACATCTAATCAAAACATTTAGTGTTCTGGGTCTGGAGGCCTTGCCTCAGAATGCTCCTTTGAGCTTTTGGGAAATCAGAATGTCCTGTTTATTCATGGGTGGAGCATCTTTCTGAGAATCAGTGTTACAGCAAAGAAACAAGGAGAAATTGCCATAAAACCCTGTTCCTTTAAGGAGAGTTGGATGGAAGATATATTCTGGCTGTATTCAGGGATTAGTCCTGGGTCTGTGCTCACTGTAGCAGAGGACAGGGGCACATACACATACCTGGGTTTCAATGGGTTCTGTCATGTGCAAGGCAAGTGTGTTTAACACAGCCCCTTTCTTTTAAGGACAACCAAAAATTTCTGGCACTTAGCTATTAATTTATAAGTTAATGATTTGGTTTATTACATACATTGTTCAGAATCTCCTGCCCCCGAGTCAGGCTGTCTTCACCGGGACCCCTTAGAGGGGGTAGGATTGAATTTCCCTTCCCACCCAAGCAGAGACCCAGCAGCCAAAAACCTCCAGAACCCAACCACAGTTATGCTCAAGGCCACTCTCCACATGCTTGGATGAGCCTCACCCACAAGGAACTGACAGAGGAACCCAGGTGTGCAGGACCCATGGCTGAGTACTGCAAGGTAGCTTGGATTGGTCTGGGCCTCCTCCACTGAGATCCCCAGTTTTCCAGTACCTTGGCAGTCATACCCACAAACTGCCCCCGGTGCCACATAATCTAATCAACAGCCAAGATCCAGAGACTATAAAACAAAGCTCCCAGAAGAGAGTGATACCTCAGTCCCTCTCTGAGAGCACAGCAACCTACCGAGAGTATCCCGCCCGCACGACAGAGCCTGGCAAGCTACCCGTGGCTTACTTGATATGCCAAAAACAGTAACAATGATGGTCCTCATTCCCCTGACCCTGAAAGGGCCTCCAATATGCCATTGGGCTATAGTAGCACCTGACAGGGACAAATGGAGATGTTACTGGTGCCCGCTTGAGCAAATCAATGACCAGTGGATGACAGTGACAGTGACAGTGATATTCTTTGTTAGAGTATATTCCAATCAGAAAAAAAATATCTTTCTTAACTGAATTTTTTAATTGAATATACATATATATGTATATCAATTTGCTTGAGTGGGCACCAGTAACATCTCAATTGTGAGACTTGTTGTTACTGTTTTTGGCATATCAAATATGTCACAGGTAGCTTGCCAGGCTTTGCCGTGTGGGTGTGATACTCTCGGTAGCTTGCCGGGCTCTCTGAGAGGGGTGGAGGAATTGAACCTGGGTCAGCCCCAGGTTGGCCACATGCAGGCAAATGCCTTACCTGCTGTGCTACCACTCCAGCCCCTTTCTTTTAAGAATAACCAAAAATCAATTTATTTAATTTCGAGTGCTCCAAAGAGACACTAACATCTATCTCTCAATACTGAAATAATGACTCTGAAATCAAGATGAAACAAGTCCATACACTCCCGAAGGCTCTAGGAAAGATTTTCTCATGTCTTTTCTTCTAGTTTCATGATAACCTTGACTTGGATAAACATCACTCCAGTCATCAGCACCATTGTCCGCTGATATCCTTCTTTTGCCTCTTATCTGTGCCCTCTTGATTTATAATTTGGGAGTTTGGGCCACACCTGTGATGCTCAGGGTTTACTCCTGGCTCTGTGCTAGGGATTACTCCTGGTAGTGCTCAGGGAACTATGTGGGATAAGGCAGATGGAACCCAGGTGAGCTGCATGCAAGTATACTCTGTTTTTCCAGAGCCATTTATATCTCTTTTAGTGTGTCATATCTAAGCCTCTTATCCACTTTTTCTATATCATTATTTCTTTTCACACAATTTATTACTAAAATAACAACATTGATTGCTACATTATGTAAGTTTTAAGTTTGTATCATTTAAATTCAATACCTATATACAATACATTATTCATAGACAGTCCAATTACTTCCATCATCATCATATTGTTGACCCCTTTTTCTTAATTTGCAAACATCTCCTTCTCCCTTCCCCCTTAGTAATCACTAATTGTTCGTATAGTTTAAAACAGTGTTTTACTTTTATTAAGATCTTTTATGTATTTTGTTTAAAAAAAGACATTTTTAAATCAAGTCAAAGGTTTGGAAGATGTAACTTCTTTCCAGTCTAGTACTCTATTATATTCATCAGCCTAAAACGCATTTGACCCACTTTGTTTTCAGAATTCTAAAACTGAAAACAAATATTACATTACAATAAAAAAACCTCAGTTTACCACAAGCCCACGGCAAGTATTATTCTCAATGGAGAAAAACTAAGAGCCTACCCTCTAATATAGGGGAAAAGACAAAGATGCTCACTCACACCACTTCTATTCAATACAGTGCTGGGAGTACTTTCCATAGCAGTTAGGCAAGAAAAAGATATTAAGAGCATCCAGATAGAAAAAGAAGAAATCAAGCTCTCACTATTTGCAGATGACATGATACTATATTTAGAGAACCCTAAAACCTCTACCGAGAAGCAACTAGAAACAATTGTCTTATAGTAAAGTTGCAGGCAATAAAATAAATACCCAAAAGTCCATGGCTTTCCTATATACAAATAATGAGAGAGAAGAAAGTGATATGAAAAAAGCAATCCTGTTCACAATCATGCCTCAGAAAATCAAGTACCTAGGAATCAGCTTAACTAACGAGATAAAGAACCTACCTGTACAAAGAAAACTACAAAATGCTCCTTCAAGAAATAAAAGAGAACAAAGGAAATGGAAACACAGTCCCTGCTCATGGATTGGAAGATTTAACATTGTGAATATGGTGAAACTCCCCAAAGCAGTATACAGATTCAATGTGATCCCTATAAAGGTATTCATGACATTCTTCAAAGAAATTGATCAAACACTCCTGAAATTAATATGTAACAACAAGCCCCCACGAATAGCTAAAGTAATTCTTTGGGGGAAAGATGGGAGGCATCACCTTCCCCAACCTGAAACTATTACAAAGTAGTAATAATTAAAACAGCATGGTATTGGAACAAAGACAGATCTGCAGAGCAATAGAATAGGGTCAAATATCCCAACAGATACCGTCAAATATACCATCATCTAATCTTTGATAAGGGACCAAGAAATGTAAAGTAGAGCAAGGAAATCCTCTTTAATAAATGGTGCTGGCAAAACTGGAGAGCTACGTGAAAAGAAGTGGGCTCAGTGACTTTACCTAACATAATTTACAAAAGTCAGATCAAATGGATTAAAGACCTCAACATCAGACCAGAATCCAAAAGGTACACTGAAGAAAAGATCGCCAAAATCCTACAGGATATTGAAGCTAAAGGTATCTTCAAAGATGAAATGCCACTGATCAAGCAAGTGGAAACAGAGATAATCAAATGGGACTATCTTCAACTAAGAAGCTTCTGCTTCTCAAAATAAACAGTTAACAGAATACAAAGACAGTCTACAGAATGGGAAAGGATATTCACCCATTACCCTTCTGATAAGAGGTTAATATCAAGGATATTCAAGGCACTGATTGAACTCTACAAGAAGAAAACATCCAATTCCATCAGAAAATTGGGTGTTCAACAGAAACTTTCTCAAAGAAGAAATCCAAATGGCCAAAAGGCACATGAAAAAATGCTATTCATCATTAATCATCAGGAAGTTGCAGATCAAAACAACAATGAGATACTATCTTACACCACAGAGGCTGGCACACATCCAAAAGAACAAAAGCAATCAGTGTTGGCGTGGATGTGGGAAGAAAGGGACTCTCCTGCACTGCTGGTGGGAATGCTGACTGACTGGTTCAGCCTTTGTGAAAAACAATGTGAACGTTTCTCAAAAAACTAGAAATTGAGCTCCCATTTGACCCAGCAATACCACTTCTAGGAATATATCTCGGAGATGCAAAAAGGTACAGTAGAAATGACATCTGCACTTGTATGTTTATTGCAGCACTATTTACAATATCCAGAATCTGGAAAAATCCCAAGTGCCTGAGAACAGATGACTGGTTAAAGAAACTCTGGTACATCTACACAGTGAAATACTATGTATCTGTTAGAAAAGAAATGACTCAGAAAGAGAGGGACAGACATAGAATGACTTCACTCATTTGTGGAATATAAAGTAACATAATAGAAGACTAATACCTAAGGATAGTAGAGATAAGGGCCAGGAAGAGCTCTCCACAGCTTGGACGCTGGTCTCACATGCTGGCAGAAAAGGCAGCTGGGATAGAGAAGGGACCACTAAGTAAATGATGCTTGGAGGGCTCTGCTCAGGATGGGAGATGCCTTCTGAAAGTAGACTATGGACCAAACATGATGGCCACTTAATACTTGTACTACAAACCATACCACGCCGAAAGAGAGAGTTTTAAAAGGGAATGTGCCTCCCACAGAGGTGGAGGGGTTGGGGTGTGGGTGCCTGGAGCTATACTGGGAACATTGGTGATAGAGAATGGGCACTTGTGGAGGGATGGTTCTACTCGATCATTGTATGACTAAAGCGAAATCACGAAAGTGTGTAACTTTGTAACTGCATCTCACGGTGATTCATTAAAAAATCACAGTCACGGTCCTCCCATTGTTCATGGATTTGCTCTAGCGGGCCTAGTAACATCTCCATTGTGAGACTTGTTGTTACTGTGTTCAGCATATTAAAAAAAAAACTAAAATGACTCAGTTTACATATGACTTCAGGCATTTTTTAATATTCTATGAATATTTTATTTCATTTCAGATTTATATTTAAGAATCTAAATAAAGCTCTGAAGCTGACCTCATTGTGAGTGCTTTTCTGTACTTATTTTGACAAATAGATTCTTTTAAAGAGAAAATTCAAGTATAAACATAACTCTTGTCTATGAAATTAAAATCCTAAATTTATGTTTTTTACTCAGTACAAAAGTCAATGCTTGTTTGCAATATGAAGGAAATCAAACTATTTTTCATTGTTGAAATAAAGTTTAAATGTGATTTTCTGATTAACATGAGAAAAACAAAGCTCATTTTATATATATATATATATATATATATATATATAAAAGTATCCTCGTTTAAAGCAATGCCCAATAAAATCTGAGAAATTTTCTTTTTGTAACTAAACAATTTAAAGTCATTAAAAATATTAGCTACTTGCAATCAAAAAACTAAAATATTCAGATGTTCTTATTATTCTGTTGAACTCCATATACAGCCCCTGCTGAATCATGGTCAGAGTATGATCTCCAGTTAAAGTTTTTAAAGTGGTACATTTTCTTATAGCAAATAAATAGGAAGCATTAATAACAGAAGACAGAACAACAGAAGACAGCCTTTCTGTGGTTTGAGTGTCTGTTCATACTTTTGGTGACAAAAGTATCAAATGGGAAAAATCTTTGGGAAATTTAAAAGTTCCATCAGCAAAACTTATATTTTTCATCAGACACCCTGATAGACAAGTGCTGTAGTTATTGATCTATTCCCACATTAATGTCACAATGAACTAATGCAATAGGAACTAAGGTACTTATTTTTGCATCTGTTTTTTTCATCTTCGATTTTACCAACATGAATAAGCAAACACCCCACGGAGGAAAAGGCCACAGAAGACTAATTTGTGTCTTGATAATTTCACTGAGACATAGGAAGGAAACACCATCCTTAGATGTGAATCTTCAGTATTCACATCCACTCAGTCAGCAAGTAAAGATCAATATGAAGGTAGGGAGG
Organism: Sorex fumeus; assembly: GCF_029834395.1. NCBI lineage: Eukaryota > Metazoa > Chordata > Mammalia > Eulipotyphla > Soricidae > Sorex > Sorex fumeus. The sequence goes on from NW_026606185.1 coordinate 11,869,990, forward strand.
AAGGAGGAAGTTGTTCTGTAAGCAAACAAGCAAATTCTTGTGCTTTGAAATGTTTAGAGTATGGCAGTCTTTTTGGAAATGTAATTAAAAAAATCTTGATCATTGTATAACTGAAACCCAAGCACAAAATTTGTAAGACTGTAACTGTACCTCATGGTGTTTCACTAATAAAAAAATAAAAAAGAATAAAAAGAAAAATAAATAAATAAATAAAATTAAAAAAAATTTTTTTGAGGGCTCACAATTCATGTACTCTACCACTGAACTGTATCTGTTGTCTCCTGGGATACATATATCTTTCAAAATAATAATGATAAAAATAAATTGTATTATTTATTAAAATATACATAATAAATAATCTCATTTTTGACAATCTAATGTCAGGGATCATTTCCTATGGTAGGTAGACAAAGTAGAACCCAGGTATAGTTTAATGGCCTCTTTGTGGGGCTGGTGAGACATAAGGCACCTTGGAGATGCTAATCCATGAAACACACTCTGCCTAGATTTACCCCAAACACTTCCTCACATGACCAGAAGTGGGTCAACAGGGAAGTGGCAGATTCTCATCTCAAAGATGTCATCTCTCTCTGGCCCTCTTTGTGTAAGACAACCGCAACACTTAAATTTTTTGGTTTGCTTGTTTGGAGGCCATACCCAGCTGTCCTAATGGCTTATTCCTGGCTCTCTGCTCAGGGCTTACTTTTGATAGGCACAGAAATCATATATGGTGTTGAAAAGTGAACTCAGGTTGGGAATATGCAAGCACATTTCCTACTGTACTGTCTTCTGGTTTCAAGGAACTACTCCTGATCAAGCTTCCCAGTTTGTTACCTGTCCTTACAGAAAAGGATTCCAGGAGAATGGTAAAGTAAAATACTATTGTTTAGAAAATATGAGCGAAAATCTCCATAACTCAAAAGAAAGAAATAGTAACCACTACTTTATAAGTGAGAAGCCCTCCAAACTGGAATGTTCTGTAATGTAAATAAAGAATCTGCACACCTAGGGTGAAGTCCAGAGTCAAGTGCATACTCCTTGCTTTTACAAAGCTCATATTATAGGTCTTTTCCCCGAATTGACTGGGCTTTTTGAATCTTGGTATAGCTTTGTCAAGAAAAAATGATTTTGATATAAGTTAATCTCTTTAATAATATTTTGTTCATGAGAAATTGTCTTCTTAAGGGGTTGGTCTGAGGTACACATCCCACCACCACTGTCATGAAAGCTCATCTACCTGTCCTGTTCCAGATCCTATAAATAAATCTTGAAAAAGATCAATTAGCAACAAAAATTTCTAAGATATTTATTCCTAAGTGATACCTCTAGGGCAATCTCAGGAGGGGGATAAACCAGCTCTCACTCTAATAAAACCCCAGCTGCTCCTCCCACACCCCAAAGCCTCCGCCATGCTTCTGGCCAGTTAAATATTTAACTGGCAAGTTAAATATTCTGGATGATCTGGAGTGAAATCAACAAACCCTACAGTACTGAAATCCCAATAGCAATGGGATGTAACATAGAAGCTAACCAATCTTGACTACCAAAAACATTAACACAAAAGGCTAAATTTGCAATACAGCTTAGTAATAAACTCTGAAACAATGACTTATTGTCCCCATGGTGAAATACAACAAATTCTTTAAATTTCACAAATCACAAATCATCCTGTTATTCATCGATTGCCTCGAGCAGGCCCCAGTAACGTCTCCTTCATCCCAGCCCTGAGATTATATTCAAGGCTCTTTAGGAGAATGAGACCCATCATTGTTACTGGTATTTGACATATTGGGTACTCCACGGGGAGTTTGCCAGACTCTGCCGTGTGGGCAGGCTACATTCGGTAGCCTGCCAGTTTGTCCAAAGTAGGAATGAGATGTCATAATAAGCGGTTTTGGGAGCTGGTTTTTATAGTCTCTGAGTCTTGACCGCTGTTGGGATTACACGGCGCCAGGGGGCCAGTTGGTGGGTGTGACCCCCGCCTACTGGAATTTGGAGGATCTGGGTGGAGGGTGCTCGGTCCCAATCCGAGTAGGCTTGGAGATCTCGGCCCTGGAACGCGCGTGGCTTTGTCCCTCTGCCGGTACCTTCAGGTGTGCGGAGAGTGGTCTCAGCATAGTGGTGGCTGGTCCTGGAGGTCTTCGGCTGCTGGAGCCCTGGTCGGGGCAGGGAGGAAAGCTCAACCCGTTCCCCTCCAACGGGCACCAGCGAGGACAGCCAGGCACTGGGGCAGGAGACTGCCCGCTGCAGAGGACAAGCCGCCTCAGGAGCAGCCCACACTGCACCTGGACACACCTTCAAAATTTCTCTCCAAGGACAAACTCTTCAAGCCGTCCTTTGATGTGAAGGATGCACTTGCAGCCTTGGAAACTCCTGGAGGTCCCACCCAGCGCAATAGGAAATTGAGTACACCATTCTCAGAATTATTATCAGAAACTTGAAACTTGCTCTGGCAAATAGCTCTTTAAATTTACTTCTATAGAAATATTTTTAATCACCCCGTTAGCCATTTAGTGGTAAAAAAGCAATAGAAGATAAAATACTGTGGATCTGCAATGGGGGCAGGTTTGAGAGCTGGATGGGAAAATGGAGTTAAAGGTTAAGGGAGATGACAGTAGTGGTGGGATTGGTATAGGAATGTTGAATGCCTGTAAGAAATCATCATTAACCACTTCATAAACAACAGAGTTTAAAATAAAGTGTGGAGATATGAGTCATTGAGCTGAGTCAGTCTTAAATTTGGGCCTGAAGCTTGTTTTAAGTCTGGGTTCAGTTGAGTGTCTTGGTCTTTGGCTTGGGGCAAATCAAGAAAACTCTTTTCAAATATTATCTTGTTTTATGTGTTTTCTGAAATTCTTTTCCAAGGGACCCCTGCCCAACTATCTACCTCAAATATACTAGAAAGGCTTCCAGCACAATGAAAATACCTATATGGACACCTTACTCGTTGAAAATTATAAAAGTAACCACTCATAAAGTAACCACTAATAAAGGACTTTCTGCATACAGGAAGTAAAAAGTAAATTCCAATAAATTTAATGAGAAATGCAAGATTATGTTATATTTGGCTTGCCACCTGCTTTTTTGTCTCTCACTCCAGACCAAGAAAATGGAAAACTAGTAGAACACAGGGCTTTCTTTCCAAATGCCAGCATTTCTTATTCTGTTCAAGTTACTGAGAGTGAAGATAAATTCTAGAAAAGTGCAACAAAGAAGTAGAGGCTTCCTACTTTTCTGAACCCTCATTTATGATATGTTAGCTCTATTTTGGCCATAGCCTACTAAGAACACTGGGGTCAAGAAACCCTTTCTTCCATTAATGAATTTATTCAAGAGATAAATGAAAAAAAGCATATGTTACTGTTCACACACCTTTCCTGAGTACTCAGAAAATCCAGCAAGTAGTCCCTTAGAGAAAATCACACATTGTCTTCATTACAGAATTTAAGACTTTGTCTTATGAGCCAGTAGGGCTAAAACAGATTATTTTGAATTTTAGTCTAAAGAATCTGAGTCTATGAACAACAACATGGGAAGTCGTTGTGAAGTATCATTGGGGAAAAATGTATATATCCAAGAAAATATAGCCAAAAATGTAAACCAGGGCTGGAGAGACAGTACAGTGAGTATGCCATCTGCCTTGCGTATAGCTGACCTGGGTTAAATCTCCAACAAACAAAACAAAATGATAAATTGGTTACGTTTCAAGAGAAAACTAAAGAAAGGAAAACTGAGAACAAATCTCAAACTACTTTGGAAGGTATAAAGGAGTCAGTTTTACTGGATTGCAATGTTGAATAATATGCATGCCCAGGAATTGTTGAAAACAATAGAACAATCACTTAATAATTTGTAGAGCTTAACAGCCGGGTAGTAAAGGAAGAAGACAAAGAGATCCACTATTATACTAAATGAGTAAGGACATAACTAGGACTGCACCAAAAGAATGATCCTCAATCTTACCACTGTGTTGGAAAAAATATACACTATGAAAACTATTCATATGTCCCTATTTTTTGGTTTGATTTGATGATTTTTTTCTTGTAAAATTATATCAGTGACTTATATATCTTTAGATATTAACCCTTTATCAAATGGCTATTTGGTAAATAATTTTTCCCATTTCTTTTGAGATGTAGAAGTTTCTTAGTTTCATGCAGTCCCATTTGTTTCTGTTTGCTTCCACTAGCTTGGTCAGCAGTGTTTCATCTTTGAAAATGAATTTATATTTAATGTCATGGAGGCTTTTATTTACATTTTCTTCTATGTACCATATGTATTCAGGTCTGATGTTGAGCTATTTAATTCATTTTGATCTTATTTTTGTGCATGGTTTAGAAAGAGGTCTGGATTGTAGCTTCCCAGTTTTAACAGTACTACTTGTTGAAGAGGCTTTCCTTGCTCCATTTCAAATTTCTTTCTCTTTTATCAAAGATTAAATGATCATATATTTGAGGGTCTATCTCAGGATATTTAACTCTATTCCATTGGTCTTCAAGGTCTGTTTTTATTACAATGTCATCTTTTAATAACTATAATTTTGTAACATAATTTGAAGTTGGAGAAAATGGGGAAAAGACATGAATAGAAACTTAGTCAAAGAAGAAATTCAACCACATGAAAACATACTCTACATTACTAATCATCAGATAGATGCAAATCAAAACAACTATGAGATATCATCTCACAACACAGAGACTATCACACATCCAAAAGAACAAGAGCAAACCGTGCTGGCTCAGATGTGGAGAGAAAAGGACTCTCTTTCATTGTTGATAGGAATACTCACTGGCCCAGCCTTTTTTGAAAAGAAAATGGGCATTCTTCAAAATACTACAAATTGAGTTCCCATTTGACCTAACAATATCACTTCTGGGAATATGCCCCAGGGACCAAAAAATACGCAGAAAAAAATGTCTTCTGTCTTCTGCACTTCTATCTTTATTGCAGTACTATTCACAGTAGCTAGAATCTGGAAACAACCCTGACTGCTGAGAACAGATGACTGGATAAAGAAACTATGGTACATCTACACAATGGAGTACTATACAGCTATTAGGAAAAATGAAGTCATAAATATTGCTTATAAATGGTTGGACATTGAGAATATTATGATGAGTAAATTTAGCCAGAAAGAAAGAGATAAAATGACTATTTATTTTGGGAAATAAATATATATTATATTATATAAGAAAAATGCCTGCCATAGTTTTTCTAAGTAGGGGAAAAAAACTTTCCTAAGTAAGGAGGGGAAAAAAACTGGAGACACTGCTGGGAAATGTACAATGTTGAAGGGATGAATATTGGAACATTGGATGACTGAAACCCAATTGTGACAACTTTGTAACTGTGAATCTCACTGTGATTCAATAAAAAAAAATCACTGAATAACAGTCATCCTGTTGTTCATTGATTTCCTCAAACAGGCACCAGCAACATCTCCTTCCTCCTAGCCCAGAGATTTAGAAAGTGCCACATTCGAGGCTCTTTCAAGGTCAGGGAAATGAGACCCATCATTGTTACTGGTTTTTGGCATATTAAATATGCCACAGGGAGTTTTCTAGACTCTGCCAAGCAGGTAGTATACTTTTGTTAGCCTGCCACGTTCTCCAGAATAAGAACTAGATAATAAGATGTCTCGCAGTCGGGAATGCTTCCGGAAGCTATAGCTCCAGCCTTCTATTGCTTGTTATGGATATCATGAGATGTCATCTGACCACTTTTGCAGCCACGCACTCCTGGAATTCTAAAATTGTTAATAATTGGTGTCCGGAACAATAGCAACCACGAATAGCTAAAGCAATTATTGGGAAAAAGAATATGGGAGGCATCAACCTCCCCAATCTCAACCTGTACTACAAAGCAGTAATAATTAAAACACCATGGTACTGGAACGAAGGCAGAGCCATAGACCAATAGAACAGGGCTGAATATTCTGACACACACCCTCAAATATATAATCATCTAATCTTTGATAAGGGAGCAAGAAAAGTGAAGTGGAGGAATCAAAATCTCTTAAACAAATGGTGCTGGCAAAGCTGGACAGCTACATGCAAAAAAATGGGCGCAGACCTCTACCTAACACCATGCACAAAAGTCAGATCAAAATGGATTGAAGACCTCAACATCAGACTAGAATCCATGAGGTACATTGAAGACAAGAACAGCAAAACCCCCAAGACATTGAAGCTTAAGATATCTTTAAAGGTGACACTCCATTAGCCAAGCAAGTGGAAACAGAGATAAACAAATGGGACTACCTTAAACTGAGAAACTTCTGCACATCAAAAGACACAGTGACCAAAATACAAAGACAGTCTACAGAATGGGAAAGAATATTCGCCCAATACCCATCTGATAAAGGGTTGACAGCAAGGATTTACAAGACACCGGTTGAACTCCACAAGAAGAAAACATCCAACTACATCAGAAAGTGGTGAAATGAGCAGAAAATTTCTCAAAGAAGAAATCCAAATGGCCAAAAGGCACATGAAAAAATGCTCATCATCACTAATCATCAGGGAGATGCAGATCAAAACAACAATGAGAGATATCATGGCACACCACGGAGATTGGCCCACATCCAAAACAACAAAAGCAACAGGTGTTGGTGTAGATGTGGGGAGAAAGGGACTCTCTGCCACTGAGGTGGGGTGGGGAATGGGGGATAGGGTGACGGGATTGGGAGGGTTACTGAGATTATCAGTGGTGGAGAACGGGCACTGGTGGAGGGATGGGTATTCGAGCATTGTATGACTGAAACACAAGCACAAAAGTTTGTAAGTCTGTAATTGTACCTCATGATGATTCACCAATAAAAAAATAAATAAAAATATTAGAACTAAGAATCCATAAATTGATGCGTGTTCAAGAGTGAGTAAAGTAAGGAGGAACTATGGGACAATATTGGCATGATGTTACACACTTTTACCCTGTAGGGAAGTCACTTTTAAAGGTGAAGCACTATGATTTTCTCAGAACAAGATTGGGCATGACCTTTCTACAAGTTATTTTGTGTCCAGGAGGTCATATTCCTAATCTTTGCATCTTACTCCTCAATCTTATCCCCAACTACCCTTATCTCTTGGTCCTAATGTATCCTCTGGTAGAAGTAAAAACGAAGAGTAAGAGAAAAAAGCTTATGAATGGGTCCTCATAGATATAAAATATCTTCCCCTGGACTCCATGTTGGGGAGGTGTAGGGTCTTAATTTTCTGCTGATAATATTTTGCATGCATATATACACACATACATACATACAAACAACCTTCACTTCACTTTTTCACCTCCTATTTTATGCCATGATTTATTGGCCCAGTGCCTTCACTAAAACATAACATTATCTTAATACTGATTTAAGCAACCATTTCAATTGAAAAAAGAAAATTTGGAGTACCTGTTTTTAATATGCTGGGGAGAACCAAGGCAGCGGAAGCTGCCATTAATCATTATGGCGAGTCTTGTGCAAAGCGCCTCACATTCCTCCATACTAGGGGGGAGAAAAGAAACAAGTTAAAGATGTGTTCAGAAGAGACAAGGCTCTGCCTCCTAGCTCACCTTGTGTCAAGAGCTAAAAGTGGACACCTTATTTTCTCTTCCTAGTGTGCAATAATTGAAAAGCAAGATTCTATTTTCATGTATTAAAAAAAAGGAAAGAAGATGCTTGAACTAAACATTGAAATTAACAAGTAGACACAAATATTTTTATTGTACATCAATTTATTGTCTATATGAAAATCTCCTCAAAGCAAAAAATTTAAATTGAAAATATTTTATTTATGTAACTAATTATACAGCACTGTAGCACTGTCCTCCCGTTGTTTATTGATTTGCTCCAGCAGGCCCAGTAACATCTCCATTGTGAGACTTGTCGTTACTGTGTTTGGCATATTGAATACGTCACGGGTAGCTTGCCAGGCTTTGTCACGCGGGCGAGATACTCTTGATAGCTCTCCAGGCTCTCCAAGAGGGGTGGAGGAATTGAACCTGGCTCAGCTGGGCTGGCCTGCGTGCAAGGCAAATGCCCTGCCCAACTAATTATATAGTTAGTTAAAATTATATCCTTAGAAGAATAGTTATAAAATTAATGAAAGTGAGCCAGGAATGATCATTTCATTTTACACTAAATTCAATTCCTTTTAGTAAGTAAATGGAATATAAAGTTCTTATTCTCAGTCTTCTGCCCCATGCTATAGCCATAGTCCTTTAAAATAAAGTAGGAAAAAATGGAAGAAGTGACCATCAAATTAAGAGACAATTGGACAATTTTAAAATCGTCAGCTGAAATCTACTGTGTTAAAAATTCCTAAATCAATCAAAACATTTCCTGTTTTCATCAGTCTTGAGTCATTTAGACTTTTATATTGCATGAATATGAATGTATTTACATAACTAAAGATAATTTTCTTTGGGTGCCATACCAAGCAGTACACAGGCTTATTTCTTCCTCTCCTTACAGGAATTACTCCTGGTGGGGCCCTGTAAACCATTCGTGGTGCCAGGGAATTGAACTGTGTACAAGGCAAGTACCTTGACTGTGTACAAGGCAAGTACCCTACCTGCTATATTATTTCTCCAGGCCTAAAGTTACATTTTAAAGTAAATAGGTCATAAAGGAGAAACCACAGCAATATGCAGTCTTTCTTAAAAGTGTCTGGTAAGTAGTTGCTACATGAGAACTAAGAGGAAATTATATTTATTTATTTTTGTATTTTTATATATTTTATTTTCATAAAAGTGGTTCACAATAGTTCATTTAAGAGGAAATTTTAACATGATACTAGTTTATAAACTCTTAGAATCTACCCAAGAGCATAAAGATTTAGCAAATAGCACTTCAATAAAAAATAATTCACAAAATTTAAAAATATTTTAAGTTGATAATACTTTATGATAGCTCTCTTATTACACTTAATTTCAACATAAACTTTCATTTTCTAAAGAAAAGAAGAAAAGAGAAAAGAGCAAGATTTCTTACTGTGGTCAAGTGGACACTGACAAATTATTTATCTTAAAACAACAAAAAAGTTGACAAAATTAATAAAATCACCAATTTAGGAATTTTGTAGGGGCTGGAACGATAGTATACCGGGTAGGGTATTTGTCTTGCACACGGCCAACCCAGTTTCAATTCCCAGAATCCCAGATAGTCCCCTGAGCACTGCCAGGAGTAATTTCTGAGTATAAAGCCAGGAGTAACCCTTGTTCATCGCCGGGTGTGACCCCCTCCCCAAAAAGAAAGAATTTTGTAAATTAACAAATGGAACATAAACAAATGCCAAACTTTGAATAAGTAAATAATAATTTTAGTCTCTTTATCTTTATCAACATAGAGTTATATGGTTGGAACAGACTAAAGACAGTTTCTCTAACAACGTTGAATGGAGCTATGTTCTATGGTCTACAATACACAGCAATAGTTTGACCATATCTGATGCCAATGGAGCCAATTGGGAACAGAGATGGACTTGAGTAGGCTAAAATTAGTATTAGCAACATATATACAATCTGCAAGGCTGCACACACATGCAACAGATGTCAGAAGGAGACAGGACAGGAACATAGTTAATGTCAACTGAGTGACTCTCTATATGACCTTTCAGAGAAAAAGAAACTCAGTCAATTAAGAAATGTTCATCATGACATTCTCACTACTATTCTCATCATGAGTACAAAAATTTCTCTCTCAGGGATATTGTGTCTTCTGCAAGCATTCAGGAAACTAGCCACATCAATTTTGTTAACTTTCAAGTAAAGTAAAATTTCAGATTCATATATATATATTTTAGATCACATTGTACCTACATCATGGGAAAATACAGTCTAATCAAAAAAGCCTGATCTGGGATAGAGAAGGGACCACTATGACAAAAAATAGTTGGAAATGATCACTCTGGATAAGAACTGTGTGTTGAAAGTATATAAAGGAGCAAATATGATAACTTCTCAGTATCTGTATTGCAAATATATACTATACTGTATTAAAGTAGAGAGAGAGATAAAGAAGAAAAGTTTCTGCCATAGAGACAGGTTGGGGTAGGGGGCGTTGGGAAGAGGGCTGGCAGCAGGAGACTGGGGACATTGTGGTTGGGAAATGTACACTGGTGAAGGGATGGATGTTGGAACATTGTATGACTGAACCCCAATCACGAACAGCTTTGTAATTGTGTATCTCATGGTGATTCAATTAAAAAGGAGCTTGATCTCCATTTAATCTCGGAATGTTTAGTAAACAACTCATATGACTTAATTTGTATGCTTGAATTTTATGAAATCTGAGATTAGCTTTGAACAAAGTGAAAAATAAGGCAATATTTTGAAATCAGATGACAAGATTGAGTCTATGAAGAAGGGACTATATGAGTTTAAAGAAGACACCTTTTACAAATCATTTCAGTTTATTTTTTCCACTGAGGTAAGACAAAGTAAAGGTTCAGTTAATAACAAATCTCTGAAACACTAATAGCGTATAAGGCAAGTAGGTTGTTAATGACAAATCCTTTGGTTCAGTTTGCATCTATGTCTCCCTACAGCTGTGTGTCCTTCCTGATTACTCATCTATACAATGGGAACTGAATAGTACATGAGACTGATAGTTATATTTCCATTATAGTGTTGCTATAGGAATGAATCACAGCTTGGATAGCACTAGCTTGGAACTGTGCGTTCCACAACTCTGCTCCTCAGCCTGTCTGGGAGAAAGGACAAAACTCACCTGTGGGATGTTAGCACTGCAGCACAGCCTTCTCGAACCTCCTTCATTATTGTTTTCCACAGGTACCGCTTAGAACAGGGATCCATCCCAGAGCTGGGTTCATCCTGAAAGAAGAAAACAGAGAGATGGGCCTTGGGAGAGTCACGTGGAAGCAAGCACATGGCATATAGAGACCAGACCTGGCCAGGGAGGATGGTCCTCTGGCTTAGTCAGATAGTGCTCCCCGCTGCCATGCACTGCACACAGCAAGCTTGGGCTACAGCTTCCTGTCAACCATATTTTCTTTGGTCATCTTGTTAGGTAGATTGCCCTTGATGCATCCTCAACCTCTCTTAAATTTCAGGATAATATATCCTAGAAGGCTACAAGGAAGTAGAAGGTTTCATTTACTTAACAACATCAATCAAAGAGAAATTCCTTAGAACCTAAAGTTCTCTACTTCAATAAATATGAGAACACTTATTTGAACCACTTCTGAGAGGGAAATTTCTACACCGTATAATGTATTTCTGTTTTTTTTCTATACTTGAGGAGTACTAAAAATATTCATTATCCGACTTAGGATCATCTAAAAGGAAGGGTGTTTGTGGGAACAGAAGAACTGAGCAAAAGAATGGCACAGTATAGAAAAATAAACAACTGCAAACCCAGCGATATATGAGTACTGCTCATATAAAATAAGTAAATAGTGACTATTCATATATCATAAAAATTTTTAAATGTAATCCTAAGATTTTTAGCATTTTTATATATAATCATAAATTTAAAGATTTTTATATATAATCCTAAATCTTTCTGCCCTTTATATTAGTGGCTACTGTGAGTTTTTGAGGGGAGAACCTAAGTGTGTTAAATGTATATTCCAACAGAGACACAAATTCTCACCATCATCATAGTCATTAAAGTGTATATAGCTATGGAGTTCATGTCTGTCTATATGTAAGGACTCCAGTAGACAGACACAATAATTGGGAAATTTTCAGACAATAGGGATACATGCACAATACATGCAAGATATCATTGAGACAAAAATAAAAATTGGAACCCAACAATTAATTCAGATTTCCACCTTCATGGAGCGATAGCACAGCGGGTAGGGCGTTCGCCTTACAAGCGGCCAACATGGGCCGACCCGAGTTCGATTCCTCCGCCCCTCTCGGAGAGCCCGGCAAGTTACCGAGAGTATTCGATATGCCAGACACAGTAACAACAAAGTCTCCAATGGAGACGTTACTGGGCCCGCTCGAGCAAATCGACATAATAATGTAATGAGAAATAAACAAAGAGCACAGCTGTGTGGGACGAAAATGTGAGGGTTGCTGTGAGTGCGACTTGACCCCATCCTAACTAGAGATGTGCTGAGCAAAACTGCACAAGAGATAATTCTGCTGAAATTATATAGCCACTTTCCTTCTTAGAAAGAAAACATAGTTTGCAAACTGAATAATTATAGAAATGTTAGTTCTTATTGCCGTTTTCAGAATACAGAATTATGCAATCATCTTGATTTGGGGTCTTGAAAAAAAACACGCAAATAGATATAGTAAGATGAAAATCCATCTAAGATAGCAGAACATGATAGAATCATCTTTCCTATACAGTCTTTACAAATTCAATAATCTCCACATTGAAGCATTGAAGCGCTATTTCTAATTAATAAACTATAATGGAAATATATATTTGGCAAGCAAAAGAGACAATCTTTTTATATTCATCAAAATTTCTACAATTACAAAGCTCTATGAGGAATTCTAGTGACTAGAGTTTAATGTATAGAACAGGAACAACTTTAATTTATTGTTTTTAAATTGTCATTGGCTATTTTTAAGTTAAAGACAACTGGTTCTGTGTCTTGACACTGGACACCTATAATTAATGGATTAACTTAATTTAATTATATATTACAAATGACATTGTTGTAAAGTAACTGATAAAGCTCAGTTCTCTGGTTGAATTATTTCTCTTCTACAACAATCTATATTGTCTCCAAACACTTCCTCAAGATTCACTGTTGGTCACTCTTGGTGGTATCTCTATAGCTATGACAATAATATATCTGCAGGTAAGAAAACCCTGAGAGATAATTAATTAGATGATAAGTGTATATTTGTATTCAGATTAAAGGTACATTCAGGTATCCTTTTAAAATATTATTTTACAAGTAAAAGTTTTATTGAATCTTCGATGTGAAATAGGAGATGATTAAAAGATACATTTGCAAGTTAGAAAATATTTTAAGGCAAAGAGTTTATTAGTTCAAAAACATACATTTCAAATTTTGAATTTTTCTGTGAAGGAACAGATGATTTGAGGTCACTGATAATTTGAAATTTCTACAACGCACCAATAGAAGAAGATCAGGTTTTCCCAGGAGGGCCAGGGCTGTGGAGAGCTTCCGCTTGGTACCACCACTATAGGTGCCCACAGGTTTGTCCACATGGGCTTCTAGGTGTAAACGCTGCACGAGGTCCCCAGCAACCTGGAAAATAGATGCTCTCCTTGAAAACATTTGTTCACTGAAGAACATTCTCAATCATGAATCCTAACCCTTCCTCCCAACATCCTGTTCACTGCATTACAGATTTCCACTGTTCCTGAAATACCTTCCCTCGCTTCAAATGGATAATTGAAAACTATTCAGTTCAGTTTTAGAATCTGTAAAATATCAAAGTTATCTTGTTTAAAAATGGTTACTTTTAATTTGTAGTTTAGTTAATATAGTTAGAATGATGTTAAATTTCATGGTTTTACTAAACCTTCAGTACCACCATAGTGCCCAAGACCCTCTATCACTTTGTCATTTCTAGTCCACCTCTTCCTTCTCACTTCTTCCTCCTGTCCCCAGTTTGATAATCTCAGTTTTTCAGTTAAAGGTCAACACTGTGGTATTAACATCCTTGAGTCAGGACCGAAGTAAGCAGGGCTTGCTATAACTTAGGCAAGACTGAGCCCAGAAAACAAATCCAAATCAAAGTGAGAAGAAAAATTAGCCAAAATTTAGACTGAAGTTGCTTGGTTAAGTGAAATAAGAAAGGAAAAGACAATTATTAGATTGATTTACAAAATTGTAGAAGATTAATTACTAAAGAGCAAAAACTAACAAGAAGCAAACTTCTAAATGCAGAGAAAACTATGGTAGCTATCACTGTATAATGGAAGAGGAAGAGAGAAATGAACTGAGGAATATTTTTATATGGTAGTATGACACTAAATTTTTTATAGTGGGAAGAGTTACACCTGCGTGTAAAGGTATGAAATTACTACATTATCATTCATAATGTTGCAAATCTACAATAGTCAAGTAAAAGGTTTATATTTTTTAAAAAAGGAAACTGGGCAGGAAGTGAGTTGTAATAAAACCCAGATAGAGATAACCTGAGGATATTAAAAAGAAAGCAAATTTCAAGGATCAAAATTTCCTATGTATAATCTTTAATTTCTTATTATCTGCCAATAACATCATTGTCTAGAGGTCATTACTTTATTCTTACTTCAACCAATAATATAATTTTCCTGAGATTAACACGGCTTCCTTCAGTGTAAGAGAAACTTGCATTCATTTTTAGATATGCAATAAAACCCAAAAAGATTGAAATTACAATGAATATACTATATTTTCCCCATCTTCTTTTATCCAAATACTAGTATTGTATAAATTAAAATGTCTTTGATAAAAGTGCATAAAAATAAATGCTTAATAAGTTTAAATGATTCAGAACAAAATTACTAGATGTACTACTTCATGAAGATGAAGTAAAATAATGGCTGGCATTAAAACAATAATTATATACTGTGTTCACTATTTTCTTTAGATAATATCTTTTAGAAGCTACTGTGATGTATTCAATATGCCAAAAACATTAACAACAAGTCTCACAATAGAGACGTTACTGGTGCTCACTTGAGCAAATCAATGAACAATGGGGGGGCAGTGCTACAGTGCTACAATATCTTTCATAAATAATCACATAAGGTCAGAACATGATAGGAACCTCACTGAGAAATAAGGTGTCATTTACATGAAGGAAAGGTATCTAAGGGAAGGGAATACCATTATATAGTTATCACTGCCAGAGAAGCAATGGGCTCAACAAAATGACACACTGACAAACTTCTATTTCATTTTCAGATATGTAGAAAAAAACAAAATTGAAATTACAATGAATATACAATATTTTATTCCCATCTTCTTTATCCAAAGACCAGCATTATATAAATTAAAGTTGATAAGGAAAAAGTAAAATAAAATAACATTTTAAAAATTCAGTGAAAAAAAGTATGAGACAAAAGTTTCTAAATAAGCTTGTCCAAATGTGAACATTTATTTTATGAAACCAGGAAACATTTCAATGTTTAACAATTTTACTAAAAACCTAAATGTTGTTACACAGACTATAAATCATGAATTTATTAAAAATAAGGAAAGGGTCAATAATCAGCTGGGACTCAGACATGCTGATGAAATCTGGAACAAGGCTAGACTTAGCTGAGGAACAGAAGGGTTGTCTCGGGACTTAACATTTCCTCAGAAACAAAGGATTTCATGCCAAAATCACAGAAATAACTGCTGTGACTGCCCATCCCATGATTAAAAAAGATACCAACCCAAAAAAGATAATCTATATGAGTAGCAAATATATCAGAAGATATATCAACTTCGGAGTCCTAAAAGATGGAATATTGTAGGATAACATTGGTATGTTCTTTCTTCTTTACCGCAGGCAGCTTAGGTTTATTGGGTTACACCATTCACAGTGCTCCTGAGACATTCCCATTTCTCTGTCTTATTTTTCCTTCTAGTTAGTTTTTATCTTTTTTTAAAAATTTATTTATTTATTTCGAATACCCATCCCTCCACCAGTGCCCATTTCCCACCATCACAGATCCCAGTATCCCTCCTACCCCACCCCACCCCCCAATCCCCCCATCCCAAACTGCCTCTGTGGCAGGGCATTCCCCTCTGTTCTCTCTCTCCTTTTGGGTGTTATGGTTTGCAAAAGAGTTAAGCCTGATTTTCTGTGCTCTCTCCCCCAACTGGTTAATCACCTATTTTCCCTAAACAGTACCTGTGACTTGTGAAATCAAATTCCTCAGAAATCTCTGGATTTGTATTGGAAAGTGAAATATTGCTTTTCTCTTTTCCTTATGTCCTTTACATAGTTCACTTTAGAGCAGTTTTGTTTTAGTACAGAGACAGGAAAACAGTTAATGCTATGCTTTTGTAACTTGGGAGTTAATTGACTCTGAATATTATTTAATCCTGGGCATCTCTCATATTTTCTCAACTCAGTTGCTCTTAGTTCCTAGTACCCCAAAAGCAGGGTCCTGACAAAGTGACTGGATGAACCCAAGTCAAGCTGTGAGCTATCCTGCATCAAAACAGGCCAGGCCAAGCACCATAATACTTAACTGTAAGTTAAGAGCACAGTAATGGACAAATTCTGTCATAATCCAAAGAGAAACAACTAGACAACGACCCTGTTAGGGTTAGGAAGAGCTCATCTGGCCTGAGCACTGCGGTCTGGGACCTAAAGCGAAATGTCCCCTGGAGAGCCACCCTATAAGCTTAATATATCTCTTACTGTGTCCATACAAAATGACTAATGTTATTAAAAAGTGTAATTAAGATAACTGTTTAAGTGGTTGGACTAAGGAAAGGAGAAGCACGCCCCTAGATGAAATTCTGCCCTTGATAGGATCTCCAAGCAGGGTATCTTTGTCCTAGAAGAGCTTCCCAGGAAGAAAGGGAAGGGCTTTACCTATGTTGATTATGCTATCAGACCTAGGGGTAGTTGATACCATGAATGATTGGGCTGATTAGGGATCTAGACTAAGGCTGCAAGACAGAGCGCAGGGAGAGGAGAGAGCCACATGGGGGACAGGAGGAATCCAGGAGTAGGTGAAACTGGAAAAAGGCAGAGGAGACAAGATTGGAATCAATTACGACTGATCACGAACTAGTATGGCGGCCCTGTTCCATCTTTCAAGCATGTATT
This sequence comes from Sorex fumeus, assembly GCF_029834395.1. Lineage (NCBI taxonomy): Eukaryota > Metazoa > Chordata > Mammalia > Eulipotyphla > Soricidae > Sorex > Sorex fumeus. The sequence continues at coordinate 11,886,700 of NW_026606185.1, forward strand.
GGTGGCTGTAGGCCAGAGTGGGGAAGCGACTCATGGCCACCAAAGGCATGTAGCAAGCGAAAGAGACCACACCTCTGCCCACATTCATTTATTTTGTGATTAAACAGAAGATGAGGCACAAAGTAACCCAAGCTCAGCCTTGGAAGGGTGTAGGATAACACTGATTTGTCCTTTCTTCCTTGCCACAGGGAGTTTAGGTTCATTGGGTTACTCCCATCACAGTGCTCCCATTCCTCTGTTTTTTTGTGACCTCTTTCTTAGTGCTTTGCTTCTCCAACCAGTCAGTCACCTTTATGTACTAATTAGATTCTGTTAACTTGTAAATACTGTTTTTCTCTTCTTCTTAAGTCCTTTGCATAGTTAATTCAGAGTAATGTCCTTTTTGTATAGACAAAAGAAGACAGTTAATGCTTTGGTTTTGTAACTTGGGAGTTAATTGACTCCTAATGATACACATTCCTGGGCATCATTTTCTGGACTTAAGCCTCAGTTGCCCTTCCTAGATCCCCAAAAGCAGTCCTGCCGAGGGACTGGAGGAACCAAGGTCAAGCTGTGAGCTACCCTGGCATCAAAATGGACCATGTCAAAGCGCCATAATACTTAAGTATAAGTTAAGAGCATGTCATGGACAAATATTATCATAATCCAAAGAGAAACAACTAGACAACGACCCTGCTTAGGGTTAGGAAGGGCTCACCTGGCCTGAGCACTGTAGTCTAGGATCCATAGTGAGATATTCCCAGGAGAGCCACCCTACAAGCTTAATTTATCTCTTACTGTGTCCATATAAAATGACTAATATTAAGAAGTAGAATTAAGGTGTTAATTAAGGTGGTATTTAAGTTATTGGACTAGGGAAAGGAGAAAAACCTCTAGGTGGTATTTTGCCCCTGAGCTTCATCTGGCTGCAGGCGATCAGAAAGGGCTTTGATATGTTGATTATGCTACTGGACCTAGGTGTGTGGTTGCTACTCCCAATGCTGGGAGATGGAGAGAAACTAGAGAGAGACCATGGTGGTGAGGGGTAGTGCAGAGAGACTAACAGGTGGAGCAGAAGGAGACTGGAATGGGAAGCATAGTGAGCCTGGAGCAGGCACGTAGGCAGAATGGAATAAACGGGAACTCATCACCAACCAGTCTGGCCCTAGTTTCCTCCTTCATCCACCCAGGGCATCAGCCTTTCTGGGTAGGGGAAGCAGCCAAAGACCACCAAATGCAGGAGATGAAAGAGAGCCGCAGGGAATTCCTAGTCATTATATGATTGCACAGAAAGGGAAAAAAAAATCTTGTCAGAGGAAACAGGAAGGAGACCCATACGGGAAGCACTTCTCTCCCAGCTACAGCAGCAGACAGTGGCACTGACAGTGGGCATTCCAGCTTGTATAAGTAAAAAACTGCAAATAATAAGCTCTAGGAGAATGGCTGATCAAGAAGTGACTTTTCTGAATAATAAAAATACTATAGGCATATAATGAGGCTAAGTTTCTTTCCCCTCTCTAGTGATTATTTGACATTCCAGACACAGTAACAACAAAGTCTCCAATGGAGACGTTACTGGGCCCGCTCGAGCAAATCGATGATCAACGGGAGGGCCTTCCAAAAATGTGGAAGGGAATATTTTATATGTAATAAGGTTGCTGCAAAATATTTAGAAAAAGTATTAGCTTAATTTATGCAAATTAAGTTACCTTAGTTTAGAATTCTTTAACTAGCCCTTAAAACAAATGTTTAGTTTAAGAATATTAGCTTAAACTATTGTTTTCTCTTAATTATGGAATTGGTTCTAGTCATCTTAGAGTAAGCACATTCAATAGAGTATGGCAATTTTATATATAAATATTTCCAAAATGTATAGCATAGGGAAGTTTGCTTTGTGATCATAGTTAAGAAATGGTGCTGACTTAAAAGAGCCCTCTAAAAAAATAGCAATCCTATCTACAAAATCAATTGCATTTTAAAAAGAAAATGAAGACAGTGTCTAATGCACAACCATTATAATGATATTTCTTAGTGAAGGAATTCTGAGTCTTAATAGCAGGAAGTTAGAACTGATGTCAGTGGAGCGCATGGATGGCTTATGGGAGGTGGGGAGGAGTCAGTCACCTTCTCTGGATCCACCTATGTCACTCCAGGACCCACTGGGAAGATTAAGACCGATAAAGTCTGCGATGAGCCCCTGCTTGGCATGGGCCAGAGCCACGCCAGCACCACTAGGTGGCTGTCCAGTCACACTTGACATCCCTTGGTCTTTTAGGTATGGGACCTGATCCCCACCACCTGATTTCTTGGGGAGCGACGGACTTAGGTTGGAGCAAGATTTATTCTTTGCAGGAAAAGGAGCAGTCAGTTCCAGGCCTTACCCAGGGTTTGGGGGTTCTTGTCTCACCTCTCAGAATAGAATTTCAGGAGTAGATGAGCAGTGAAGTACAACAAATTTTACTTGGAGGTTTTTGAAGGGAAGGAGGGAGAGAAAGTGGGAAAGAGTAGAGAGTAACACATCTAAGAGAGACTGTGGGCTTCCCTAAAGGCAGAGAAGTCCTTACACACATCGCATCATTAAATAGGAAAGTACACACACATCTCAAGAGAGGAGATGCAGGCAACAAACAAGCTCAGGTGCTCAGCATTGTGGGCACAAGCAGCACATGGGCTCAGGCACCATAAGCAAGCCCTTCCTTCCTCAAGGTGGCTTTTATAGGGTTTTTCCAACTTGTCCCCACACAGGGCTTCTTCCTAGGTAAAAGTCTATTTTTAGGGAAGTTGTTAAAGGGATAGAGATGGGAGTGGTTGATGGTATTTAAATTTCTTTCCTGTCCTTTTTTCTCTACTGGAGCTTCTCTCAGTGCTATTCCAGCTTTCTCTAAGTCTGTAGGTGATACTTTTATCAGGCCTTAGTTCCTTTTTCCTACAAAGTTGGCTTTTTGCAACTTCAAGTCTATTGATGCTACTATTTCCCAAGAAATTCATTGCTTGTGGGGGAGGGGGGGGTAAGGGGGGGGAGGAAGAGCTGCCTTTATCAGTACCTTAGATAACCAGAAGTGCCAAACCTTACTATATAAATAACTTATTCAAAAGGCACATTTCCCAAATATATCAAAGAGACCAGTTGATGCACTCAACAAACATCCTTCTTTTTAGTCAAAATCTGAGGTTGAGGTCAGCGAGATATTACAGGAGTAGGGTACTTGCTATCCAGGTTCAATTCCTGGCATTCCATATGGTATCCAGAGTACTGCCAGGAGTAATTCCTAGAGTACATCGCCAGGGTGTGCCCCAACCTTCCAAGAAAACAAATAAACCCTAAGAGATGAGAGATCTGTAAATGGTAAAGGAAGCAAGAGCCCTCCAAGACTGTGGAGAGATTCCGTCCCAGTTTTACTTAAAATCACAGAACATAAGTAAGAAATGGGGGCTGAAGTACCACCTAGCAGCGCAAACAATATTCTTGGGCTAGGGAAAACATGATTTTGACACATAGCACTGTAGCACTGTAGCACTGTTCTCCATTGTTCATTGATTTGCTTGAGCAGGCCCAGTAACGTCTCCATTATGAGATTTGTTGTTACTATGTTTGGCATAACGAATATGTTATGGGTAGCTTGCCAGGCTTTACCACGTGGACAAGATACTCTCAGTAGCTTGCCAGGCTCTCCAAGAGGCGTGGAGGAATTGAACGGGGGTCGGCCAGGTTGACTGAGTGCAAGGCAAACGCCCTACCACTGTGCTATCGCTCACACATATATATTAGTAGTATTATATATATATATAGTAGTATTATATATAGTAGTATTAGTATAGTAGTATATATATAGTAGTATACTACTATATATATAGTATACTACTATATATATATATATATATAGTACTGTTATATCTGGACTGGAGCAATAGCACAATGGGTATGGCATTTGCCTTACATGCGGCCGACCCAGGCTGACCCACGTTCGATTCCTCTGCCCCTCTCAGAGGGCCCGGCAAGCTACCAAGAGTATCTCACCCGCACCGCAGAGCCTGGCAAGCTCCCCGTGGCGTATTTGATATGCCAAACACAGTAACAAGTCTCGTAATGGAGACTTTACTGTTGCCCACTCAAGCAAATCGATGAACAATGGGAGGACAGTGCTAGAGTGCTATTGTTACATCCCTATTTTAGGCATACTTTTTAAATGATACATAATGGTTTTTAGTGTGTTCATGTTGAAATCATCACTATACTCTAATTTTATTTTTATTGAGACGCTATGATTTATAGTACTGTAATAGTGGCTTTCATATATCTTTCCCAAACCACACCTATCATAAGAATGCTTGCTTCCCTCCACCAGTGTCCTCCAAATCCCCCTCTTTCTCCCTTTTTCCCAGGTAAGCTCAATTCTGCAGACCAACTTCCAGTTATCATGCTTGTAGCTATATATTTTTGTTCTTTTCCTCAGAATTCAGAAATGCAAGAAGTATCCCAAATCTTTACAGTGAAGGGTAGAATATGCAAGACTTCTTCAAGGAACTACCCACTCTCTGGTGAATTCTCACTTTGCATTTTTGAAATTCAGTTGACAGTCCTCAGCTCTGCTTCACAGATCAGTTTGTAGCATCCTGTTTCCTCATCTTGCAGCCTTCTGTTCCCTCCCTCCAGAACTTCCCCTTCACAGACTAGAACTGGAAATGAATGTACGAAGAATACATGTAGCTTCTATCACTCTCCTGGAGCTTCAGGAAGGACTCCAGAAAAGCAAATATCCTCCCAAGTGTCATCCCTTCCAAGAGCCCATCAAATCCTACATTCTGAGTCCTACTCTCCAGAGCTGTGTCTGAAAGTCATATTTGTCATGAAGAAAAAAATTACAGTTCAACAAAGTGGAAAATCATTGAAGCAAACTGAAAAAAATACAAGGACTGTTAAAGTTTTGCTTTAATGTTTCCATGTGACTTTCTTAAAGAATCAATTTATAACATGCAATATAAATGCAACATAACCAGATTTTATTATTATTTTTTCAGTATAATCACACTAAAAATATCATTCAGTTATACTTAACTGGCACTGTAGTTTCTTCTCATTAGCCAAGGATTCTTACCTCAGGGATGCACGACTTTGGAATCCCTCGAAGGCTGCAGTAATATCTGAGGTGTTCCCAGCCAGTCAGGAGCTCATCCAGAGCATCCTGCTGGGGACAGTAGCCAATGCGAATTCCTGCTCTGTCTGCACAAGAGGGGTCCACGTCCTCTCTGCAAAGACAATTAGCAGCACAAAGAGGACAAATCAAACTTACAGACAAACTGCAATCTTAAATCAAGCACATCAAAAGGAAATTCTTTTCAGTTTGCTTAATAAAGTTCACTGATGGACTGAATGAATGTGAATGCCTAGCATTCAGCTTTCTACTGGAGCATACTTCACTCTGGATTAAGGGGCAAGTTTCTCTAAATATTAAGAAAAAGCATTTAATTCAATGTTTAAAAGCATTTCATTTATACATAGAAAGACAAATTCATCATCAACTTTTAGTGATTTCTACCACTATTTTGCTCTTATTTTTTCAAGAATAGTTATGATGCATTGCAATAGCATAGGATTATATAAAATCATTTCTACCTAAATCAGGGAAATAAATGAGTAAATGAAGGGGGTCAAAATCTATATTTCTTACAGATATAAAATAAGTGAGTTCCAGGGACAGGCTGCATGATATGGTGATTATAGTATTAACTATTACAATGTTATTATGCACTAAGAGAAGTTAGGAAATTAATCTTAAAAGTTTTTGTCACAAGAATAAAAATGGACTTAATATGTGGTAATAAATGATATCTAGAATTGTGATCAAGTTTTTTAAGTATTAAGTAAACAATCCAGGAAACTTTGATTTTATGCAAAACTTTAAGAACCTGACTTCATTCTGTTGCCTCTATTTTATTATCTCTTCTTGTCTCTGACTCCATAAATATTTCCTTTCAAATTTATTATAACATAAGGTTTTAATCTTATATTTTTATTCTATAGAAAATATTTTTAGTGGTCAAGATTTTTCTTATTAATATATTTATAAATTTTTGCAAGCTACACTGCTATGTGTCTCTTTCAGCAACTTGACTTAAAACACAAAAATTTTGAGAATCATTTATATAAATGGCAGATTTTGAATCATGATCTCTGGAATAATAAAACTCTTTTCTCCAAATCTCTCATGTATCATGGTGCTTAGACACATATGGCATGAAGTATAATGTAACAATTTTAAGATAGAAAATGCAGCAGTACTAATGGTTATTGCTGTCTAGTTCCAGAACATTTTAAGGACCCTTAAAGGCCCCCATGTGTCTGTTAATTAGTCACATTTCATGTCCCATTAATATGCTCTTTGTAAGAATTTGCCTACTATGGATAGTCCATATATATAAAATTTTGCAATATGTGGTTTTCACTTAGCATGTTGTCAAGGCTCATTAGTGCTTTAGGATAAGTTAGTGAATCTCTATATTTTCATTTGTTTAACTTTTTATTAGTTGAATCACATTAGATATACAGTTGCAAAGTTTTCATAGGCTTCAGTCATACAATGTTCCAAAACTCATCTCTCTGTCAGTGTACAATTTCTCACCACCAATGTCCCCAGTATCCATCCTGTCACACTCCATCCTCCTCTCCTCCCCTCCCCACCCCAGTTTGCCTCTGTGGCAGGAGCTTTTCTTCTCTCTCTCTCTCTCTTTCTCTCTCTCTCTTTTTGCCCATTATGATTTGCAATATACATACTGAGAGGCCATCATTAAAAGGCACACAGTAGAATTTTTCAAATCACTAAGTTCAATTTGATGGATAAAACTAAATCCTGCATGACATAAGCGGCCCTAAAATAATTACATAATATACCTACCTTGCATAGTGCATACAAGTCTATAACATTGTTTTTTTATGTAGAAATAATGAACTTTAACTTTTAGGATGGTTTTAGGTTTACAGAAACATTGAATACTCCCAATATAACTACTTTCCCATCCAAAATTTTCCCTATGATAAAATCTTACAATAAAACTGTACATTTCTTACAATTGATGAGCCAATATTGATGAAGCATTTTTATTTATAATTGTTCACAATTTATACTGACTTAAAATTCACACTTACTTAAAATTGATGAATCAATTTTTATTAATTACAATTTGCATTACAGTTCACATTATGCTGTTACTCCAATTTCTTTTAAATAGTGTTATCTTTGCATATTCATTCTTTTATTATTATTATTATTATTATTTGCTTTGGCTTTATTTTATGGGAGATATTCATGACTTGATACCTGAGGTCTCTTTCTGGTAATGCTTAGGAACATGAGGTGACAGGGCCCAGAAATCCTACATTCCAAGCATGCATTACACCTGCTGAGCTATCACTGTCGGCACCTATTTTACTTTATTCCATTTATTGAAAATGCAATTATTTAGAAGATATGTAAATTTATAGCTGGATCTTGATTATTTTTTGTCATAGTAGTTTCTCTTTCATTTGATAAATTTGTCCATTGCCTTAAAAAATTAAAAGTTATATTATATCAGTCATATTTTAAATGATTTCCTATGCATCCACCTAGATGTTTGCAGAGAAATTTAGAGCAAATGAGCCAAAGTAGAGTTCAAATACCAGTAAAGACATCTTAAGTCAAAGCAAATTGTGTTTTCCTAACTTGTTTTCACTAGCTTTAAACTTGTTTTTCTGTGAGTAGCAAAAATTGTTGCTCAATTTTTGGGAGAAAGTAGAGTATAGAAGGATTGATTTAGGCAAACAGGATCTATGTTAAATGGTTTTATTTACAATTCAATGGACAGACACAGAAGGAATAACCTTAAGAAAATGTGCTTACCAGAGAAGGTATAATTATGTGAATGATTCAAGAGCTTAATCTTTAAACCAGAGCTCATTTGAACAGACTTATAAGTGAGTCTACCAGTATAAATCAAATTGTCGGACCTATCTCTGAGTTATGCTAACTCGACATTTTGAAGATCAAAATCTTTGCCATGATATTTATACATTCTTAGAAAATGCTCACACCTATTTTATTGGTTTTGTTTGTTTTTGGTCCCCACCCAGCAGTGCTCAGGACTTACTCCTGGCTCTGTTCTATGGGACCACTCCAGGTAGATCTTAGGAGACAATATGTTTCCAGGAATCAAACACAAGTTTGTCAAATGCAAGAAAAAAATGCCTCTCTCCTGGCATTCCTTCAATATCTAATTTACTGTCTCCATTCACTTGCCATTTATTCTTAGTCTATTTAGAGAAGTTTAAGCTCATAATGTTATGTATGTTGCACAATTCAGTGCCACATGGCGAGATATTTGCAGTTAATATCTCACATAAAAATAAAACTCAAGGACTTGCATTCTATCTAAAATCTCCTCCCCCAATGGTTAATGACATTAACCATTGTGAAAATAAAATAAAATTCAAAAGCAAGCTTTTATTAAGTTGCAATGTGGATCAATAACCAAGAAAATTTTCAGAAGTTCTGATTTGTATTCTGATTTGTATTCTGTTCAGTATTTTGAATATTGTTTGTTGCTTTACTGCAATTCCCACACTTCACTGTAGGATTCAGACCACATTCTATCATCAGGAAGAGTATAGAGATGCTTTAAAGACTGTCTCTGGCAAATCCACCGGGGCACCTCAGATGGAGTGGGTGTGCCCTATCCACCCACTCCAGATGAAAGCACAGTGGACATGAGCTTCCAGAAGTAAAACCCAGGTACATGGGTTCAGGGACTAAGACTCAAGGCTACATGGCATTAGCAGAGATGGGCTATCCCTTCCTTTCTCCCTGTCCACTTGGGGTGCTGGCTGTCATGCCCACGATCTGCCTCTGGGCACTATTTCAGCACATCAATGGCCTAGATCCAGAGACTCCCAAATGAATCTCAAAATGGATTAGCTCCCTACACAGATGTCTCTGGACCCCAACCATTTACAATTTTAGAATTCCAGAAGCACGTGGTCACGAACCTCTCATGATATTCATAATAAGCAATAGTAAATAAATTATCAAGAATCTGCCCCTGGCAGACAGCTTAAATGGTGGTAGGAAATTTTGAAATAATGGTGGAGGGAAGGTGTAATGGTGATGGGATTGGTGTTGAAGTATTGAATGTAATCAACTAATGTGCACAACCTTATGAAAATAAATTTAAAACATAAATAAATAAATAATAAATACTGCCCCAGAATTACTAAACTCTTTCTTTTGGACACCATCCATATGTCAGGAGAAGTTCCTAATACATAAAGATTACCGATGATTAGATCACTGAAATGTCGGTGACTGAACTATAATGACTAAACAGGATTTCAGAAAGAATATGAACCTTCCATATTGCTGTTTCTTAAATATGAAAACTAAGATGGTTTATTTTTTAAGTTCTAAAATGAGCTTAATCCTTATTTTTAAACTTACACACACACTAACACACACAAACACACACAGGCCATATTATGTTATCAAATACCACTGGAGTTTTCTTAGGTACTTCAGAATAATATCTGAATAATATACTTAAACAGAAAAATTGCATATTTACAAAAAATGCTTACAACATCACAAAAATATTTATTGTCTTAATTGGAACTTGTGTATTTGTGGGAGGGTCTCCCAAGTTTTTCTCAGGGGACCTGCAGACAGACACTTCCAGCAACACTGATTTGGTTGTACAAACAGATTGACCAGTGATCTAGCTCAGTGATTCAATTCTCATGCACAAGGATGCTGGGGCCACCACAGTCACCTTGGCAGTGCCCAGCTGTCTATGTAGAATCACAGATGAAATTCAGGATTTAGTGCATACCTGGGCCTGTATTTAATTTTTTTTAGTTATCTTCTCTTCACATGACAAAAGGAAAAAAAATCACAAATATCATTAAGAAAGTTCCCTTCAAAACATTAAAATGATACCTAATTATAGTTCATACTGCCAAGATTGTGACATATGTTTACCAAGCACTTCTGGCAACAAAATGGCTCATTAGATTACTGTGGATGCATTTTATCTTCCAATTTGATAACTTATTAAAAAGAGAGATTAAGCTACTCTATCATATTTTGAAGTAATAAAAGTACCTTTGGCATATCACTGTCCCATAAGCTATGTCCTTTAACTGGACATGCTGTTATGACAGCGTTTCTCTAACACAGGCCAAAGGGCCTCTGCATACGCCCAGAATAAGCCAAAGAGAACACAGGTTAACATTGTAAAAATTGGGGACATACCAGTAGAACAGAGTGGGGAAGGGATGGCAGAGTACAGGAAGAATACAAAGTTGAAAAGAGTCTCAGTTAGAAAATATTAAGAAGCACTGATTTATGTTGCTTATAGATAAACTTTGAGGAATAATCTGGGAACCATTTAGCATAGCTCTAGTTTCTCATTTAGCTAATGCAATTTTTCAGGATACTAGTAAATGTTAAGGAAATAAATGTCTTTTTAGTCTGAGAAATTTCTGTGTCACTAATTCTTATGATACTTATTTAACATAGAAGTAGAGGAATAAGCATTCTGTAACTACATATATAGAAGAAACCAGAGAAGGTAAGCAGAATCTTAAATATTTCCAAATTATCAGAATTAATGTGAAAGCTTACTAGAGCCCAAAAGTAAACCAAGCAGTAAGCAGCAACAACAACGTGACCTGTTGGCATTCCATCAACAATGAAGTACAGTCCCTTTCTCCCCATATCTTTTTGGTTTCTCTTATTATTTGGGATGTGTGCCAGACTGTAGAGTGAGATGATATCATAGTTGAATGATGTTTTGGGAAACTTCAAGTAAGTATCTTCTTTGTCACATACATCAATTTTACCTACATGGATTATTTCCTGTGTATTTTGTAATCTAGAATTGGAAACAACATTTTATTGGGACTGATTTTTTTTAGTCTTAAAATTCAGATTCTGGGAGTATCCCTTCAAATAAATTTTGTGTTTCATTCTTCCAATATCCGTGGGTACCATCAGTGGGAAGACAATCTTTATTTTACCCTCAGTGATAAACAGAGATACAATTCTTTCACTCCCTTTTAGCTATTAGGTTTATACATAGGTATAAATTTTCAATTTCCAGGGAATTACTTTTATTTGTCTCTGACCCTCAACAAAGATTAAGTTTGTTTATTACATTTTATGTCTGTGTCAAAATATTTCCAGGAGTCAGTTATATCAAAAATGATAAAGTTCTTCACTAATTCCATGTTTGTATAAAGGTTTGGTTGAAATATACTATTGTGAATTTAAAGATAGACAACGAGATAGGACCAAAGGATGATAGGCAGCACAAGGTGGAGAATAAAACCACGAAACTTAAACTAAGGGAAAGCGACTTTGGGATGGAGACTTAAAAAAAATAATGGTACAGTGTTTAAATCACACACATAAGAAACCATGAACAGTCCCTCACCTAAAAGAGCAAATGAGATTAGTTTCTTCTTTTGGTCTGGAGCGATAGCACAGCGGGTAGGGCGTTTGCCTTGCACGCAGCCAACATGGCCGACCCGAGTTCGATTCCTCCACCCCTCTCGGAGAGCCCGGCAAGCTACCGAGAGTATTCGATATGCCAGACACAGTAACAACAAAGTCTCCAATGGAGACATTACTGGGCCCGCTTGAGCAAATCTTCTTTTATGCTACTTAATAAATTCCTTCTTTTGTTTCTTCCTATGGCTTTTGATATGCAGTTACAAACTACTCGAGGATAATTTTCATCTCAATGATTATTTTGTCACCTTGACTATCAGTAGAGAGTTTGCATGCAAGTAACAACCTGGTTTCAGTCACCAGGGTTCCCTGTATGGTCCCCAGAGCCTGTCAGTCATGGCTCCTGAGCTCAGGGGTAGAAGCAAATCTCAGTACTACCAGCAAGTCTTACACCCCAACACACAATTTTGTGTGTGTGCTATTACTTCATTTTTATGTTTATTCATGCTCTGTCTTATTTTTTCTTTTTGTGGGGGTGTTCAAATTTTAATGTTTTTACCTACAGAAAAATAATTTTCACACTGAAATATACTGGTATTTTTGATAATTAAAAATTTCTAATACTAAAATATAAGTTTCCATAGAAAAGTAGTGAATATATTTATTGGCACTATTTCTAATTTCCAAAACAAATATGAAAAACTGATTGAAGAAAAATTTGAGAACCAATTTTTAATTCTCATTAATATGAAATTATCGTACGATTGACTTTATTTGCCTATACTGTTATCAAATTATATATTACTGTAAATAAATAATACATTGTTGCATAAAAGACTAATATATTCTCCTTTCACCATGATTCATAACCAGAATTATTAAATTTCAGAACTTCCATATCAAAATTCCTACTTTCTGAAACTTCAAATATAATTACAAAATTATAATATTAAGAAAATTAAGTTTTCCATCCAACAAAAGACATCTATTTATTACTCTATCCATCCTATAATTCCACGATATTTTTTCTGAAGTTATTATAAGTAATTTTTGTGCAATTTTGCTATCATATTTAAGTGTTTCTTAAATGAGAGTATAAACTCTCACTGTTGGCACATAGTAAATTGCTGCATATCTTTTTATTAAATCACTAATTAATCAGTTAATTGCAGTGCAAGGAGTCAAACCCAAGTCTCCTTTATACTAGACATGCATTTTACCACTACATTCCTGGATATGTAGGGATATCCCTACAAAGGATATCCCTGGATAACCTTTCCTTGGATATTTAATTCTTATCAGACCAATGCAGTTGAAATACTTGCTAATTGATTCCCAGAGATATTTTAAGTGTATTACTTAGTATATATAATTAGCAGCATAAAACCTGCTAGTTAATTCTGGGGAAGGAGGATGTTTTAAGCATATTACCTAAAAGTATTATTAGCAGAATGTTTTCAATTATATTATATAAAACTTACAAGCAAGAATAATGTAGAGACTGAAAAACAGTGTGGTTGGTAGCCCTTGCACACATTCAGCCCCATTTAATACTCAACACCTCATATGACACCCTAAGCCCCACCAACAAATAAGCCCTGAGAACACTGACCTCCAAATAAAAAGAAAAAATAAAGATTAATACTAAATGTGCTATTAACAGTGATGTCTCTTCTAATTTGTTTTCAAATTACTTTAAATTAATTTAATAGAGGCATTGTGATTTATGGTATTTGCAGAATCTACAATCATTTTCCTTATGGTGATAATATCATACAGATTATACTTTTTAAATGACCAGATAGTAAAAATAAAGGAAACCTAGATCTTAATTAAAATACATTCTCCACACTCATTTTTGCATTTTCAACAAAATCTGTCTTACATAATATTGTTTTTTATTCCCCAACTTCTTATCTTTAATTATTTAATAAATAACAGCCTGAGGACTGTAGTCTGGGATGAATAGCAAGATGCCCCTAGGAGAGCCACCCTTTAAGCCTAATATAGCTTTTACTGTGTCCATACAAAATGATTAATATTCTTTTTTTGTGGGGGGGTCACACTCAGTGATGCACAGGGGTTACTCCTGGCTTTGCACTCAGGAATTACTCCTGGCAGTACTGAGGGAACCATATGGGATACTTGGAATCAAACTCGGGTGGGCAGCGTGCAAGGCCAATGCCCCACCTGCTGTGCTATCACTCCAGCCCCTGTGCTTTCTCTATTTCCCTCTCTCTAACAATTGATGGGAAGAAAAAAAATCATAAAAATTAGAATTAAAAACCTGGATTTAAATTATGTATCATTTTCTAGGATTCTGTGTATTACTTTGATTCTTAACCTGTATCTGATATTTCTTATCAATTAAATTAGAATAATATTCTATTAACCTATTCCTTATATTGTGAGAGTTAATGGAGATTAAGGATTCTAACATAATGCCTTGTGAATAGGAAATTCAATATAAGTTATGACTATTAATAACATATATTTTGCCTAAGGATTAAAACTCCATATGTTGTTAGGATTATAGCAGTTAAATACTAACCAGTGTAAATATTGAAGGAATATGCAATGGTAAGAACTATGATAAAAAAAGAAATAAATCTACACTGTTTAATACAAATAAAAATTCATGTGATATTTGAAGTGCAGTATTTTAATTTGTGACTATTTGTTATTATATCAGGAGGTCATATTTAAAATAAGATTGCAATAGTCAGCTTTAAAATGAATACTACTCATGTGTCTTGTTCCCAATATTTATAAAATGCATTCATAAAAATAAAAAATTTAAGCACGAGCTTAATTGTTGATTCTATATATCAAAGGAAAAACAATATAGTGAATGATTGAAAAGATGTATTTCAATTAAGTGTTAGGAGTTTCATGGACTGGAAGGTATCTATCAACTTGCTAAGTAGTTTGAAATTCCATTGTGTCCTAATTGCCCATTTAATTCTTTGAATACAAATTAGCAATTAACATTACAAATAATCAAGGTAAAATGTAATTTAAAAAAGTTTGACTTAGCTATAATTAAACTAATTACATAGATATGTCGCATAACAAATGTTTCTCAGACTGTTATGGAGATGTAATTTTTTTCTTCCTTTTCAAGAACAGATATTAGAATTGTATTTTCAAATTATTTTAAGAGATGGATGTAGTTTCAATGGAGAATAGTCAATCTTTCAAGAATAAAATTAAACCACATATTTTGTTACACATTGAGTTTCTGATTATTTTGAATTTTAATTAGAGAAGGTAGGAAAAAACCACCAATTTATTGATAAAAACCCTTACTTCTATCACTGCTGAAAACAATCAAGAATGTAATATTTGATAGCTATTTATTCTTTCACTTCTATACAACAGGAATCCCTTCCAGAATTCTAAACACGATATCCCATTCCATTTACACACTTACTTGCCTGATATATTTTGTTTCCTATCTTAGAGAAAAATTAGTATCAAATGCTGAATTTTTATCTTTTGGAATAGACAAACAGAAGCACAATTTTATTTTCTCTCCATAGATATTTTGTAATGTTAAGAGACAATGTGGATAGCATAAAATATTAACATGTAGTTAAAATTTGAAGTTCCCAACTCTGAGTTAGAAAAAAAGTTCTTAAAAATGGTGTCTGGGGGCTTGAGCAATAGCACAGCAGGTAGGGTGTTAGCCTTGCATGCGGCCGACCCGGGTTTGATTCTCAGCATCCCATATGGTCCCTAGTATTTGCTCCAAAGCCTGCTGGTAGTAAATCCTGAGCACAGAGAGAGGAGGAATCTCTGAGCATAGCCACGTATGACACCCCTATCCCCACCCAGAAACAATAAAAAAGACTAAAAGACTGATTCTATGATTCACAGGAGATAGACCATGATATCAAATACAATACCAGGAACTTGGTAAATGTCAGACCATGTACAGCAAGACACATTTCCTATAGGTACTTCAACAACATATATTTTTTAAATGATTATATAGTTAAAATGAATTTTTCCTTCAATAAATGTCTCATAGTGTGAAAAACATATCCATATGGGGCTGGAGCAATAGTACAGTGGGTAGGACGTTTGCCTTGCACATGGCCGAGCCTGGTTCTATTCCCAGCATCCTATATGGTCCCCCGAGCACCGCCAGAAGTGATTCCTGAGTGCAAAGCCAGGAGTAACCCCTGAGCATCACCGGGTGTGAGCAAAATAAAAGAAAAACATATCCATATCAAGAGCTTTTCAATACTGAACTGAAAATAAAAAGCACGGTGCATTTGCTCTGCCAACCCTCCATGTGAAGTTAACCTCTTGTCAGAGATCCTCAGAGTCATTTTTCAATCCAGAAGCAGATTCCCATCCCTTCCATATGATGCTAGAAGACTCCATCTCTGATGCCCTCTGCTATCTTCACAGGAGGGCATCTCTAAATCTCTTGAACCTTTACTTCTCCTCCACACTTCCAGGTGAGATTAGCCTCCAGGCTGACATCCCCTTCCAAAAGTGATTCCTCTCCCGTCCAGGGGCTTCCAGTAATCTCCACGACTCCATCTATCATCTCAGCAACCTGCTCTACATCTCCTGCTTTATTCATCAAACACCAAACAGCTTGCACTTAATCTCTCCCTCACTAAGTGAATACAGATAAAGAAAGAAAAGAGAAACATGCATTTAAACACCTCAGAGACTACAGGGGGCTAACTACAAAAATTCACACTTAAAGAACAAAGCAAACTCTATGGCAGACTTGTGAAGAACAATACCAAGCTCAAAGAGTGAAAATAATAACATGGAGGGTTCTACCATATAAATTAATTTTGTAAACTCTCAGAGAGTATCTTAAGTGACAGAATACTGAAAATGCTAAATAAGTTCAAAGACAGGATGGCACAGGTAGTTGAAGTAAAAGAAAGTAAAGGTAAAGGTAAAGGCCCTCCCGTTGTTCATCGATTTGCTCGAGTGGGCCCAGTAACGTCTCCATTGGAGACTTTGTTGTTACTGTGTCTGGCATATTGAATATGTCACGGGGAGCTTGCCAGGCTCTGCCGTGCGGGCGAGATACTCTCGGTAGCTTGCCGGGCTCTCCGAGAGGGGAATCAAACTCACGTTGGCCATGTTGGCTGCGTGCAAGGCAAACGCCCTACCGCTGTGCTATCACTCCAGCCCATAAGAAAGTATGAGAGTAAAAAATTATAAAGTTACATTCAGATATTACAGAAACAAAGAATATGGTTCAGTGATACAAAAAATGCAATAGAAGGTCTGAGCAGCAGAAAAATAGCAACTGAGGAAAAGATCAACACCTTCAAGAGGAGATACAGGGCACCTTTAGAAAACAGAAGATGAACAGTCTAAGAACCATAGGAGTCTGAAGAAGAAGACAATTTCATTTACGAACCACAATAGTGGTTTAAATATAAAATCCATAGCTAGGAATCAACCTAGATGTTCAACCAAGATGTCCAGGCACAGTGGATCATGAAGATGTGGTGTAAATGCATAAAGGAATAATTGCTGTAAAAACGATGAAGTCACATAATTTGCAGCAACATGGATGGAACTGGAAGACATCATGTTAAATGAAATGAGTCAGAGGAGGTCGATCACAGGATGATATCACTTATATGCAGTGTTTAGAATAACTGGATGAAGGAGTACAAAGTTTAAAAGGGTTGATTCCAAGATCAATCTTGGCACCAAAGTATAGATCAGAGAAGGAAGGAAAGTGGAGGGGAGGGGGAGAAGAGATAGATGAGAAACAACAGAGGTCAGTTCAAGGTAGTCAGTTTCAAAGCTGGTATTAAGGAATAATTGAGCCAAATAGCAAACCGCAGTCAACAACACTGAAATCAAGAGACCCAATATTTAACAACCTTTCTCAGAAAGATGCCGGTCAAGAAGGGGGATATGAGAGGATGAGGCAAAAATTGGTGGTAGAGAGAAGTTGATACTGATGGTATGCTGTGATATTGTATATCTAAAATAGAACTTTGTAAATCACGATCTTTTAATAATTAAAAAAATACCTAATAATTTCCTATAGTTGAGGAATTCAGGTACCAAGATCCAAGAGGTTAGAAGGTACTCAATGAAAAGAGACTCAAATAGCAAAACTTCAGGATATAATATAATCAGAATATCAAAAGCCAAAGATAGAATATTAAATGAAGCAAGACCAAAAACTAAATTTACATATAATGGAAAGCTGTAAGATTCACAGAAAATTTATCAAATGAAACTCTAAGTGAGAAGAAGCTAATGGAATATAGTAAATAAATAAATACATTCACCAAGAATACTGGATTGTTATGAGCAGAAAACAGTTTACAGAATTTATAGGCATGAAATCAGTTTTTGCAAGAAGCAGTGAAGGAATTTTTTTAAACAATAAACTGTCATCACATTTATTTTTTACTGAACCAGTTGGTATGGAGACAACAACTAACTCAGTATGCCTCTTAGGTTATCTCTTCTGTTATTTAAATGTGATTTTCTTCTTTTAAAAAATTTAATTAAAAACTGTGATTTACAACAGTATTTGTATAGTTAATTGAGTTTTAAATATACAATGTTCCCTTTAAATAAAAGACAATTTTTTCAACACTTTGTCATTAAGTATGCCATTCTCACAGTGCTTCTGGTGGCCTTCTGTGAGATTAACAAAAGTCTGTTTATTCCAAGTATGCTAAGAATTTTAAACTTTTGCAATAATTAAATTTTCAATTATATTGAATATCCCATGCCTATTCAGGTGATTTAATTGCAACAACATTTTTACTACTGTTCTCTTACTTATTAATGCAAATACTTAAGCATAGACCTTAAATAACATTTTCTAACATAAAACCTATACTCTTTTTAAGATAAAATGCAAGTTCATGCTTTTATATTCTACTCCTATTGTACCTAAAATTTAATGAGATTTCAAAATCTGTAATCTCAATAAAAATGGTAAACAAAGAGTAGGGTATAAAATCACATTAGGAACATCCTAATGGGATGTAGAAGAATAACATTACTCAGTTATTAACTCAGTGTTAATCTTTAGAAAATATCTATGATTTATATCATATTAATTTAAATCAAATATCATATTAATTGCTGTCACTTATTAGGAAAAGAAACAAAAAGCTTTTTTTTAAATTATTTTTAAATTATTATTATTATTTATTTATTTTATTATTTTTGTTACTTGCAAAAAGCAAATAACAAATTCAGTCTCCAGAGAGGTTTAGAACTTGAAATTTCTTCTTTGTAAAACAGAAGATATTAATACTAATTTTTATAGGAAGAAGTGGCCGCCAACTAGATAAGGAGATGTGCCTAAGCACTGCCAGTTGGAAGGCACAACCTGTAAAGGCCATTGAACTCACATGTGTTCTGAGGACTGGCATGCATGATTTGCAAGCTAGAACACTGAGTTTGATCCCCATCACTAAGTGGTTTCCCTGAACACCTCCAGGAGTGACCTTCAAACACCAAATTTGAAATAGCTGGGGATTTGAGGGACAATGGAGGGATAATAGTCAAGCAAAAAAGTAACTTTTTGTTTAATGATTATCTCTCTAGGAGCAAAACTGAGATTAACTAAGGGGTGGTAATGGAAGGGACTGCTTCCCGCCATACTTCACTGAGGGGGATGGTGTGCTGAATTGTATCCCTAAAGCATTAACAGTCAAATTTTTGTTACCAATGTTACTTCAGTAAAACTATGCAAGTGAATCAAATAGCAAAGATTATAATCTTGACGTTACCCCATGGAAGTTCTGATGACAGCATGGCCTGCGGTGGGAGAGATATCTCCATTTAACATTTTGAATGTAGTGGTTTTCCCAGCTCCATTTGCTCCTAGAAGTCCAAAGCACTAGGAGGAAAAATAAGTTAAATGACACAATAAAAATCATGAGTAAAAGTACTTTGGGGGGGGCAACTATGAGCTAATATCTTTTATTTATGACATTTACAAAGTTTTAATGCCATACAATTGAATAAAGGGATATTTTTGCAATTATAATGGAATTTTGAGTACTGTGATAATATCAGCATTAATTCACAAATGTGTGAATTAATAATGGAAATAAGAAACAAAGGGATAAAAAACTAAATGTTAACTATTACAATTGATGCTCAGAACTCATCTCATGCTGGTTCCTTAACGATGTTCTTTTGATGAGTATAATTTTTTCCTTAAAAATCTTATTAAGGAACTATAATTTACAAAACTATTTATAGTTTCAGAAATACAATGTTTCACACCAATCCCATCACCAGTGTCAACTTTCTTCAACATGACTCTTCTTAATCCCCCAGTCCACATCAATTTGTTTCCTTTCCTATCATTCTCAATTATATCATCTGACATTTGTCTTTCAAAAAAATGTAATAGGAACACACCAAAGGGTTAGTCTGTTTCATGTAGAGGCCTGATTGATATTTAACTTGGATGTGTGGTGCTCAGGTGTTGGTACTTAGGAGTACATAAGGGAACAAGGATTGAACTAGGAGCCTTTCTAATTGTAAACACATGCTATATTATCTGAGCTGTCTCTCTGACCCAAGTGTAATTTATCTAGTAGTCACATTATCAAATCATTACTTACCCCCATTTCACTTTACTATGTATTTTAAAGTACTTTATAAAAGTGTTCTCTACTCTTTTCTTTCTTTAATAAAGACTGAAGGCTAATCTTAATACTTGTTTTAAGGGGGTGTATACTGGGGAGATTGGTGGTGGGGAATGTGCACTGGTGAAGGGATGGGTGTTTGAACATTGTATGATTGTAACTCAAACAAGAAAGCTTATAACTGTATCTCATGGTGATTCAATAAAATAAAATTTAAAAAAGAAAAATAAAAAATGACTATACACTTTGATCTCATTCCAATTGTATCTTATATTCTATGTGAAAGTGGTCCTGTGTTTTCTTCTTTACCTACTATCTTCTAAATCTCTTACCTATAGAGTTTATGATAGAGGCTGTCTTTCTAACTCCTTCCAAAGCATGTTATTTTCTAGTTCCTCATGTTTGTGAAAATGACTGGTTTTGGAATCACTGTTGCCATGTTCTATCATAGGTATTCAATAGGTATTGATCATACATCTGGATACAGTCACATCCTTGAATTTCAGCCTGCTTCAATATCCATGTTTCCACCAACTTGACAAGATCTCTCCCACGATCTGATTCATGGACCCATCCTACTCCTTATCAATAATGCCCAACCTCATTCCTATAAAACAGGATACTTGAGCTTACTGCTCCAAGCTGCAGCACCATCAAAAAATACAAACTGCATGTATCTTTTAATTCTTTACCTAGGTATATATAAATTTACCTTTTAAATAAAGTTCACTTATACTGTCTGTTGTTCTCTCACCCTCCATCCCTCAGATAGTCCCAGGCTTAGAGTTGTAAGGTCTTATCATGCATGCCTTTTAAACATGCATTTCCTCATGCAATTGTATAGCACAGTATGATTTGATTTCCTACCAGGTGACTAATACTGAGATCTGGTGCATATTTTCATAATATGTCTCATCTACATGTTCTTTTAGAGCAATTCAGAAAGCTAAACTTTAGTGCTTATAAAATTCTAACAAGTAGATCCAAATATAAGGTTATAACAAACATCTTAGATAGATACCTAGATTTTTTTCTTATCAAATTTTCCAAGTTTCTCTCTGAACCATTAACTACAATCCATCAACATCAAACTAAAATTGATTTTTTAAGTAGCATAAAAATTAATATGATGGTAGGTAAAGGTAAAGGCCCTCCCACTGATCATCGATTTGCTCGAGCGGGCCCACTAACATCTCCATTGGAGACTTTGTTGTTACTGTGTTTGGCATATCGAATACATCACGGGGAGCTTGCCAGGCTCTGCCGTGTGGGCGAGATACTCTCGGTAACTTGCTGGGCTCTCTGAGTGGGGTGGAGGAATCGAACTCGGGTCGACCATGTTGGCTGCGTGCAAGGCAAACGCCCTACCGCTGTGCTTTATTAAAAATTTAACATGTTTGCCACTCAAAGCCTCTTTTGCAGACCACAACATCCAAAAGGAGAGAGAGAACACAAGGGATCGCCCTGCCACAGAGGCAGGGTGGGATGGGAGGGATGGGGGTGGGAGGGATATTATCCATCGTGGTGGAAAATGGGCACTGATGGAAGGATGGGTATTTGATCATTGTATAATCTAAACCCAAGCACAAAAAATTGTAAATCTACAACTGTACCTCATGGCGTTTTAAAAAAAATATATATATATATAAATTTAACCATGATCCTGAGAAATAGTACAGCAAGTAGAACATTTGTCTTTCACATGACCCAAACTGATTCAATCCCTGGCACACCATATGGTCCCCTGAGCACTTCCAGGAGGAATTCCTCAGTGCAGAGCCAGGAGTAAACCCTGAGTATCACCAGAAGTAACCCAAAAACAAAAAGAAAAAAGTTCAACATGAGCAACATTTACAAAAACTTCCTTGTGTACTGTCATATCCAATTCAACCACCACAATGCAAGATCTGTGAATATTCCAATAGTGATTTATATTAAACTTTATTCAAAATATGTTAATGCTGGAGCGATAGCACAGCGGGTAGGGTGTGGGCTGGAGCGATAGCACAGCGGGTAGGGCGTTTGCCTTACAAGCGGCCGACATGGCCGACCCGAGTTCGATTCCTCCGCCCCTCTCGGAGAGCCCGGCAAGCTACCGAGAGTATTCGATATGCCAGACACAGTAACAACAAAGTCTCCAATGGAGACGTTACTGGGCCCACTCGAGCAAATCGACGATCAACGGGAGGGCCTTTACCTTTACCTTTACCTTTACCAAAATATGTAAAGATCTATTCTCCCCTCATAGTCATAGTCAGTCAGTCAACATGTGGATGCCAATTAAACAAGGGTATAAACTGCTTTGCATTTCTTAGGTGTTTGGAACAATAAGAATGTGATTTTTATTTTTAAAATAAGTTAATTAAAGGTAATAATTTCCAGAACTGGTTTGCAACTATGAGTAAAGTACAAATCAAGAACAATTTATGTGACTTCTGACAGTTCTAATTGAACTTTTCTACAAGAATGAATGTTATAGTGAAAATAATTATGGCATCTGAGTGTTCTTCATATTCCCTTCCAGCATTTTCCAAGATTAATTATCTTGTAAAATTAATTATCTTAATTAATTAATTAATTTTTTGGGGAAAAGTCAAAGAATTGAAGTAGTTTTATAAATTAATTAGATTTGAAAAATTGTCACTGTCACTGTCACTGTCCTCCCGTTGTTCATCGATTTGCTCGAGTGGGCCCAGTAACATTGTGAGACTTGTTGTCACTGTGTTTGGCATATCAAATACATCACTGGTAGCTTGCCGGGCTTTGTCGTGTGGGCAAGATACTCTCGGTAGCTTGCCAGGATCATTCCATAGCCCAAACTATAATTAAAACTCTTCACAATACAAATATTTAAAAATATTGAAACAGAATAAACTTCATCAATCAGCAGAGTTTTCACTAGAGAAATAAATAATAGACTCTCTACTAAGATTCTGTTTCTCTTGATTTGACAGAAATTCCTGAAACATTGAGTATTTCTTATGTAAGATATTCTGAAAGTAACACAGACAGGTCAACAATTAAGGTCACACAGGGTTACAACAACAAAGGTAAAAATTGTAGCTTCTTTACCTCTCCTCTCCCTACGCCCAAACTAATATCCTGCACAGCAGTGGTCCTTTTCAGGAAGCCTTGGTAGCTCTTACTGAGGTTACATAAAACAAGGATGTCGCCCTCAGTTCTTCCTTTCAGCACTCTCATTTGTTCTTTCTCAACATCTATATCCTTAGAAGATGTGACTGTGCCTTGAAGGTTGGAGTGACCTCTGAGAAGAAATAGTCAGAGTAAATTTACACTTGGAAAAACAGGACCTCAAGAACCCAGAGAGAGAAAAAAAGCAGGTCTGTCAAAACAAAGTATCAGAGGCAGCAGCAGTTTCTTTCCATGTATTGGAGTTCTGCATCTTGAGCATTAGCCAGTAAGAGATTAAGAAAATGTGGTATGCCACAAATCAAAGAGCTGTCTTTTGAGTTTGTGAATCACAAATTAATGAAAAACTTATGAACTAATAGTCAAAAGAAAGTATCACAGAATTATTATAAGGAATTACTTGACCAAGCACTCAACAAATTGACCATTGAATAAAATATATTCTATCAATGTGTTAAAATATAAAAATCACATAGCATTCATTGAATTTAATAAAAACACTATATCACATGTATAACATACTTTATCAGAACTTTTAGATGAGCAGAAGTATAATTTTCAATGCCAATTTACTGAAAATATATAGGATGTTTCCATTTTAATACTTAAGATTTTCAATCATGCGTTTAAGTTTAATTAAATTTATATTTCTCTTACAAACTGTAATATACCAACAGTTTAACAATTAAATAGAGAGATCACCATCAGATCACTAACCAAACAGCATCAGTTTCCTGGTTTTGTAATTTGCTAATGTGACATAGTACATTATGATTTTATATTAGAAGACTGAGGTAATAAGAACATAGGAAATCTGTGTATTTTGTATTTCATCAATGACATTCAGTTATTTTAATATGAAATATATTCAAAATAAATTAAATACCCACAGAATTTCAGACATTCTATTATATTTTCATTGTATTATCTTTTTCATATATAAAGTTACTATTTAACCAAAATATAATTCACTCAATAGCATGTGTTTCTCCTGCTTCCAAGTTTGTACCCAAATTACCTACATTAGTGTATCTAACACTCTCCTCTTAGGGCTTATTTGGGAAGTTTTAGAAATAACCTGTTTGTTCCAATTAATAAAAATGTCTTTTGGGGCTGGAGCAATAGCACAGTGGGTAGGGCGTTTGCCTTGCACATGGCTGACCCGGGTTCGATTCTCAGCATCCCTTATGATCCCCTGACCACCGCCAGGGTTAATTCCTGAGTGCAGAGCCAGGAGTGACCCCTGTTCATGGTGAGGTGTGACCCAAAAAGCAATAAATAAATAAATATGTTTTTTTTATTTTGTGTGACTCAAATATGAGCGTTTGTTTAATGCCAAATCACCCATGGGACAATTTAATGAGGTTCCTTCTTTAAATGGTGTGTTAGGCCATATACAACAATGCTCAGAGATTTTCCCTGGCTCTGTGCTCAGCTCTTACTCATAGCAGTGGTCACAGGACCATATTAGGTGCTAGTGATCAAAATGGTGTCACTCATATGCAAGCAAGTGCCTTACACACTGTGCTATCTCTCCGGCAAGAGGTTCCTTCTTGTTAAGCTTTTAAAATATATTACTACATTCTTAAACTTTTCTCAGAAATGTGCTAGTTAGCCATCTTCCCACTGACAACCCCAAGTGACATCTATATTAAAGAGAAATAATTCTTATGGGTATTAAGGGTTAGCAATACTTCTCAGAG
Source organism: Sorex fumeus (assembly GCF_029834395.1). Lineage (NCBI taxonomy): Eukaryota > Metazoa > Chordata > Mammalia > Eulipotyphla > Soricidae > Sorex > Sorex fumeus. Next base: position 11,911,636 of record NW_026606185.1, read on the forward strand.
CATCAACACAACTGATATAAGAAAAGAAGTACTCTCCTAGACCTGCCAGTATTCAGGTACAGAAAACATAGTCCAGCTCAAGCCAGAGAGATAATGTGTAAGATCTTTCCCAAATCTACATAACCTGGTGTTATTTGGCCAGGGCTTAGATTCTGAGACCTGAATGCTTCACAATCAGTCAATGGCCAACACAAAGGCATGTTTTCAGTTTTGTTGACTCTGTGAAAATATGAGATTTAAGCTGCAACACTGAAACTTTGTAATGTGCTAGTCCACTTGATAAGCAGGGATGCGGTATGGATTGGGATGGGGAGAGAATATGGGAACACTGGTGGAAAAATGTTGACATTGGTGGTGGGATCAGTATTGAAATATTATAATGCCTAAAACACAATTATCAATAACTTGAAATCACAGTTTCTTAATTTAAAAAAAGCAGAAATAAAGAAAAAGAAATACTTGGGGGGCGAGTGATAGTACAGCAGGTAGGGCATTTGCCTTGCACAAGGTCTACCCAGGTTCCATCTCGGCATCCTATATGGTTCCTTGATCACTTCCAGGAGTAATTCCTGAGTGCAGAGCCACTGAGCCTCACTGGTTGTGAACCATAAAGCCAAGAAAGAAGGAAGGAAGGAAGGAAGGAAGGAAGGAAGGAAGGAAGGAAGGAAGGAAGGAAGGAAGGAAGGGAGGGAATAGCCTATCTCCCCAACCCTCACCATCTAAACTACTCAAAAAAGAAACACACACACACAGACACACACACACACACTTTTGACATAATCCTCATTATAACAGTTATCAATAAGAATGTGGCACAAAATCAAAGTTTAAATTAGAATTACTTTGTGCTATAAATTTCACAGTGACACAACAATGAATGCTATTTACCGTGGATAAATAGAGACATAATTCTAAATTCAGATTTAATTTATACATTACAAAATGAAGGCAATTCAAAAAAGTCTTCTTTTTAAGGAAAATCTATTGAGATGCTGCAAGAAAATGGAATACTCTAAAGGAAAGAATCTTAATAGGTTTAACATGGATTAAAGTGGGGGGATCAATTGAAAACCAATGATGCTTGAAAGAAACTTCAGCCATCTTTTTAAAATTAAGTCAGGTATTAGAAATCTTCAGTTACGGTGGCCTATTCAAGAGAGTGTGGTATTTTTACATTTTTTTTCAGATCAATTTTGTAATTTGACAGAATTAAAGAAATTACAAAGGAAATGTGCCATGAATAACCAAATAATAATAATAATACATGTATAACTTTTAATAGGCTCTCTAGTTACATGATACTAATTAATATTATTAGAGAGTACATTTCACAGTTTAATTAGTGGGAAACAGACAGCACTTGGAAGGAACAGGTCAATGAATTTAGGTCATAGTGAAACACAGAAAGTAAATTACTTATTTCTGTTTGTTAATAGGTATTATATAGCAATAACATTTAACATCTTTGCAAAGATATCTTAAGTTCTACTCAGAATAGAAAAAAATGACTAGATGTGTTGAGATAAGCTATGCTATATGTAGACAAATATATACGCATCTATGTAATAGTATATTAAGAAACACAATGTATCTCTCTTATCCTAACACCATGATTTGGCAAAGAGCAGATTGTTATCAGCATTAAATTTTCATATACTCCAGATCTAGGAGATGATGACACTGTATCATTAAATAAGCTATTCTATTCTAAGACATCAATTCAATTCATCCTAGGTGCTGCAATAAAAGTAAATAGGAATGTGAGAAGATTAAAATAGAAAATTTAAACAACTAATTTTTATATCACAACTGGATACTTTATCTTTTGTCTTAGGTGTTGATTGTTCAACCAATCAAAAAGAGAAGCATAAGATCTTAACTCATTGGAAGTGTTGCAGAATACCAGTGAGGCATAGTTTTTGTCTTTTAACTAACATATAAGAGTTTTCTCTCCACTTTATATTAAAAAGTTTACTTAAAATTTGCTTATTAAAAAGTATATTTAAAAGTTACCTTGACCTCTGCAGAAGGTCCCAGTGAAGCAGAATTCTTAAGATGAGGAAAATGGTGCCTTGTAAAACCAGTTGTATATATATCCATCCCAAGAAATTCATCTCAAAGGGACTAACATAGGAATCCAGGCCAAAATTATGGGTCAAGTCATATTTGATCTGATTATAACAGAGTTCAATTAATCCCTGACCCAGACAGAACTGAGGGAAAATTGTAAAGACCCACTTGAGTACTTCATAGATGTTCTGCAAATTCTGTATAATAAAAGAAAGATAAAAAGAGAATAAAATAAATTAAAAGTTTGTCTGAACTTCCACTTCTCATTACTGTCCCCAGTATTCTAGGTTTTCTTTATGCCTTTACTCAGTGTCATTAAATAAAGGGTTATTGTGGAGTCTTAAGATCAAATGTTTTTACTTTCTAAGATTTGGGACTTGCTTATAATCCCTAATCCCTTTTTACCAATAATTTCTCCCCTGGATGTAATTTTTCTTATTCTGGATGTATTTTTATATATATTTAATTATATAATGGAAATGTTTATCCTTAGTCTGTCCCACAATTGTGTTCTGAAAGGAAAAATCAGTTATCTGCTTTCACAGATTTGCAACTATATAGGAATTTAACTTCTGTTTGGATTATACCTCAATTATATGTATTATACATTAGCTATATGTACTATAGTTGATACTAAGTAAAGCTTTATATAGTTAATACTTTACAAAATGAGACTTTGGGGATTGTGGGAATAAAATCAATCTGTTCTTATTGTGAGAAGGACATGAATTTTGCATGGGCAGTGGTGAAGTACTATGGAAATTAGATGTTACTTCCCATTCATATGTAAAACCCTACACCCTACTGTAGGGTTTTGATATAATGGATGGTGGGGCTTTGGAAAACCATTGGGTTTTAATGAGATCATAAAGGTAGAGACCCAAGATTGAATTAATCTCCTTCTTTAACCAAAGATAAACCGTTGTTTTGTCTCTTTGCCATGTGATTCTGCATTGAGAAGGCAATAGTCTTCAACCTAGAGTAATCATCAAAAATAATGATTTTCAGACTTCCAACTTTTATTATTGTGTAAAAATATGTTGCTTAGACTATCTGTATTGCTCTGTTATAGCATCACAAACTAAGGCACATAGATTATATTAATAATCAAAAGATATTAATATTCAAATCAGTGGTCAATAGAAATTATGACTATTAGTATGTAAAATACAGAATCCATAATAACTACTTACCATGTGGTAAATGTTAAGCATATGTTATAATCATTAAACCTTAGAAACATTATAAGAATGAATATGAGAGGGACTAGAAAGAGATGAAATAGGAAACAATTTTAATATGTTTCTGTATATGGCAGGTTACATATTTCAACAATACAACTTCAACATTCAGAGACACAAAAACAGTGTGTTCTGGTGAGAACTTGGGGATGCATGCTTTGTATTCACAAGACCCTAAAGTGGATGCCTGGCACTGCATGCCCTTTCCGTAGCACCACCATGTATAAATTTATTTTTATTAGTGAATTAAAAAAATGAGGCGCAGTTGTAGACTTAAAAACTTTCAAAACTTTAGTGCTTGGGTTTCAGTTATATAATGATCGAGTACCCATCCGTCCATCAGTGCCCATTCTACACCACCCATGATCCCAGTAGCCCACCCACCACCCCATCTCATAATCCCCCCCCCCCCCAGCAACCTGCCTCTGTGACAGGGCATTCCTTTTTGCTCTTTCTTTCCTTTAGAATGTTGTAGTTTGTAATAGAGGTATTGAGTAGCCATAGTGTTGGGTCTATAGTCTACTTTCAGCACACATCTCACATCCCGAGCGAATCCTCCAAACATCCTTTACTTGGTGTTCCCTTCAATATCTGGTGGGAATGCTGACTGGTTCAGCCCTTTTGGAAAACAGTATGAACTATTCTCAAAAAATTAGAAATTGAGCTTCCATTTGACTTAGCAAGACCACTCCTGGGAATATATTCCGGAGAGGTAAAAAAAGTACAGTCGAAATGACATCTGCACTTCTACGTTGATTGCGGCACTGTTCAAAATAGCCAAAATTTGGGAAAAAAACTGAGTGCCCAAAAACAGATGATTAGTTAAAGAATCTTTGGTACATCTACACAATAGAATACTATGTAGCTGTTAGAAAAGATGAAGTCATGAAATTTACATACAAGTGGTTCTACATCGAAAGTATGCTAAGTGAAATGAGTCAGAAAGAAAGGGACAGACACAGAAAGACTGCACTCATCTGGGAAATATAAAGTAACAGAATGGGAGTTGAACAACAAGAATAGTTGAGATAAGTACCAGGAGGTCTGCTCCACGGCTTGGAAGGCAGCACGATGTATAGTTTGTTTGTTTTTTTTTTAAATTTTTATTAGTGAAACACCATGAGGTACAGTTGTAGACTTACAAATTTTTGTGCCTGGGTTTCAGTTATACAATGATCAAGTACCCATCCCTCCACCGGAGCCCATTTTCCACCACCACGGGTCCCAGTATCCCTTCTACCCCCATCCCTCCCATCCCACCCTGCCTCTGTGGCAGGGCATTCTCTTTTGTTCTCTCTCTCCTTTTGGGTGTTGTGGTTTGCAAAAGAGGCATTGCATGGCAATCATGTTTGGTCTATAGTCTATTTTCAGCATGCTTCTCCCATGCTGGGAGGATCCTCCCAAAACCCTTTATTTGGTGCTCCCTTCTCTATCTTAGCTCCCTTTTCCCTTAGGCCTGTGAGCACTGCCTGATGTATCCTTGGTTGTTCCCAGAAACACTAAAGCTGAGCAGTACCACTCAGTGCTTGGTCTAAGTGCTAAACTAACAGGCATTGTTTGGCTAAATATTTATCACTAGAAATGGTGTCTTGATATCCTGAGCATTCTTTGGAAGGACCTCTCCAAAAAATAATAAACATCTTTCATGAATCGTATTATTAAATTTATCATACAGTTTTAAGGAGTGATAGCACATTGGTAAGGCGTTTGCCTTGCACAAAGCCAACATGGCCGACCCGAGTTCAATTCCTCCGCCCCTCTCGGAGAGCCCGGCAAGCTACCGCGAGTATCTCGCCCGCACGGCAGAGCCTGGCAAGCTCCCCGTGACGTATTCGATATGCCAAACACAGTAACAACAAAGTCTCCAATGGAGATGTTACTGGGCCTGCTCGAGCAAATTGATGATCAACAGGAGGGCCTTTGTATAGTTTATTTTGTAACTATATTAATTTTAATTTTTATCATTTTAACTGGTTTTTAAATTAAATATATATAATTCTGGTCTTCTTCCTCCCCCAGGTCAGTCGATATTCAAACCCAGGACTTGGCTTTCTCCATGTACACACTCCAGGCATCCTCTAGGACCATGGGAATCTCACCATCTCTGAGCCTCTTCCTGTTCCATCCCAACGCTATGCCTGGTCTTTTTCCTCCCCCAGCTCAGTCAGTATTCAAACCTGGGTCTTGGCTTTCCCTGCATCAGTAATTCACTCATACACAGCAATCTAATTTAACATCGCAGTCTCCATACCTCCACACCAACATGAAGAAACAACGCAAATCCCCACCACGAGGGGAGGACGATGAAAAGAGTCCGGAAGCCTCTGTAGGTGCTATTCACCTAAGGGACTTCTCTGAGAAAGAATTCATATATGAAGTAATGAAGATGTTCAATGAACTCAATGACACAGTGAGACAGATATCAGGTAATTAAAGAGGATATGAAAGAAACAATCAAGAAAATATGGGAAGAAATGAGAGCAGAAATTGAAAAGCTATGCAGAAAAACTGTCACGAATAAAATATTTGGTAGATGAAATAAAAAACTCACTCTGTGCCCTCTACAGTAGAATGGCCACAGCTGAAGACAGAATCAGGAAGCTGGAAGATCAGCTGCATGAAACCAATAGGCAACAATAAACAATGGCAAGAGAACTCAAAATAGTTCTAGAGCGAATCAGAGTCCTAGGAGATGATTCCAAGAGGAACAACATTAGAATCATTGGACCACAAGAAGGTCAGGGCAAGAATCCCAGTGAAAAAGCCACGGTTAAACAAAACATTGCTGAAAAGTTCCCAGAGATGGACAATGCCATTCAGATTTAAGGAGCCCGAAGGGTGCCAGCTAAAAGAGACCCTAACAAAAGCACTCCAAGACATATCACAGTTAGAATAATAAATGCAGGGGATAGAGACACAATACTAAAAGCAGCAAGGTCAAAGAAAGAAATCACATACAAAGCCGCTTCCCTTAGATTCACAGCAGACCTATCAGAGGAACCCTCCAAGCCCGAAGGCAACGGTGGGAAAAAACTCACTGAAATGAACGCTTCACCAAGAATACTCTATCCAGCTAAACTCTCTTGACTTCACAGCTCAAGACCTTAGAAAAGGATCAACAGAAAGAGCCCAAATCAGGCAGAAGGAAAGAGATCATAAAACTTAGAGCAGAAATCAACGACATGGAAACCAAAGAAACAATCTGAAAGATCAGTGAAACCAAGAACTGGTTCTTCCAGAAAATAAACAAGATAGATAAAGCACTGGCAACACTCACAAAGAAACAGAGAGAGCGAACCCTAATAAAGCGAATCAGAAATGGGAAGGGGGATATCACAACAGAAACCAAAGAAATTCAAAAGATCATCAGAGACTAATTTGAAAGTCTGTATGCCACAAAACAAGAGAACCTAGAAGAAATGGATAAATTCCTGGATTTCTATCATCTCCCAAAGCTGAATCAAGAAGATCTAGAGTACCTGAATAGACCTATTAACATCAAGGAAATTGAAACTGTAATCAAAATTTTTCCCAAAAACAAAAGCCCAGGTCCAGATGGATTCACTAACGAATTTTTCCAAACATTTAAAGAGGACCTATTTCCATTTTTTCTCAAGCTTTTCAAGGAAATTGAAGAAACAGAAACTCTCCCAACAGTTTCTACAAAGCCCATATCTCTGTAATACCAAAAGGAAACAAAGACACCACAAGAAAAGAAAACTTCCGGCCAATATCCCTGAGGAACACAGATGCGAAGATTCTCAACAGGATATTAGCAAATAGAATTCAACAACTCATAAAAAGCTCATACACTATGACCAAGTGGGATTCATTCCAGGGATGCAAGGATGGTTTAACATTTGTCAATCAATCAACATAAACAATCATATCAACAAAAGAAAAGATAAAATCCATATAATTATATCAATGGATGCAGAGAAAGCATTTGAAAAGATACTTGATCACTTGACTTCCTGTTAATCAGCGATTTGCTCGAGCGGGGACCACTAATGTCTCCATTTGTCCCTGTCTCGTGCTAGTGTAGCCCAATGGCATCTGTTCGCTCTAGGAACATGAAGAGCCTCAGACTGATCGTTCATGATCTTGATGAAGAAGTCTGACCATCTGGTAGGTGGGCGGCCACGTGGTCTTTTGACATCCTGTGTAATCCAGTCAATAACAGTTCTAGTCCAGCAGTTGTCTTTAAATCTCACTAAGTGACCAGCCCATCTGATTTTTGACACCTTGGCAAGTGAGACAGCATCCCTGATTCTTGATCATTAACAGAGGTTGGAACTCTGGAATCTTTCTCTTATTTGAGTGAAACGTGATATTCCAAGCATAGCTCTTTCAATTCCTCTTTGGGAGACCCGAATAGCGTTCTCATCCTGTTTGCATAGGACCCAGGTCTCTGAGGCGTATGTTAATGCAGGAAGAACAGTGGAATCAAAGAGATGTGCCTGGAGTCAGAGGTTCTTTGTCATCTTAGCTATTTCATCAATGCTTTTTAAGGCGTTCCAAGCCGCTCTCTTGCTCCTGTACAGCTCGGGTGCCAGGTCATTTGTCATGGTGACTTCTCAACCGAGGTACACATAGTTGTTGCATTCGGAGATGGTCGTTCCATTGAGAGCGAATGGGGTGTCAGGAACAAGGATGTTTCTCATAAACATTGTCTTCATAAGATTCAGCTGTAGTCCGGCCTTTCCACACTCATGGTTGAAGTCGGCCAGCATTTGTGCCTCTTGGCTTATGTTTAGTGTTATTAGAACAATGTCATCAGCAAAGCCAAGGTGGTGTAGTTGCCAACCATCTATCTTCACTCCCATTCCTTCCCATTCCAGTCATCGCATGATGTTCTCGAGGGTGGCACTGAAGAGTTTTGGTGAAATGGTATCACCCTACCGAACCCCTCTCTTGACATCAATGATTATTTCTTTGTAGAATGGTGAGATCCTGGTAGTGAATCCGTAATACAGTTCATGGAGGATCTTGATGTATTGAGCTTGAATGCCCTGATTAGCTAGGGCATCAATGACCACTTCCGTCTCAACAGAATCAAAGGCCTACTTTAAATCAATGAACGTTAGACAGAGTGGCATCTTGAACTCCCGAGAAACCTCAATGAGCTTGGTTATCATTTGAATATGGTCGATGGTGCTGAAACCTTTGCGGAACCTGGCTTGCTCGCATGGTTGTCCTTTATCTAGTGTTCTGCCAATCCTATTAAGGATGACTCGAGTGAACAATGGATGTTTAGGATGACTTGTAGATGACAGACAATAGGCAGATTGGGAGATAGTTGCCAATGTCATGGATGTCTCCTTTCTTGTACAGTAGTACAGTCCTGCTGGTTTTCCATTGGGATGAAACCTTGCATTCAGACAGGTAGCACGTGTAGAGCCGAGTCAGCATATCAGATACATCCATTGAGGACCTGATGGTACAAGCGTGGAAGATCAAGTACAACATCATTGGTCTGACCGAGACAAGAAGGCACCAATCTCATCATGCCATTTTGACACTGGAAAAGTATTGTTCCTTGGAACATGTGATTAAAGAGGTGTCAGAGGAGTCCGTGTCTTTGTCAACACAAACTTGGCCATGAGCATTGATTCATTCAAATGCTTAACAACCTGAATCAGACGTTTACATTTGAATAGATGTGGCTCAATGCCAGCAGTTTCTATCTTCATTGTCTACGCATCAACATCTAATTATGATGAAGGAGAAATTGAGAAGTTTTACAAGGAGCTGGAGAAATTCTATAAAGAAGACCACACCTTCTACAAGATCATTGTGGGTGATTTTAAAGTCAAGATAGGACCGAGAAGATCAGCCGAAGAACTTCACATTGGGACCCATGGCCTTGAATGGAACGAACAGGGTGAGAGACTGTCTGAGTTCATCATGTCAACCAAGACCATCCATGGTAACTCACAGTTCCAGAAGGCCAAATCTAAATGTTGGACATGGGAGTCTCCCGGTGGACGATTCCACAACAAAATAGACCACATCATATTCAATCGACGGTTTTGCCTGACCAATGTCGCTGTTGTCCCAAAATTCCTAACAGGGTCGGACCACCGTCTCCTTCGTGCAAAATTCTACTTCACAGAGCGGGTAAAAAGGGCTGCAAAGTTTAAAAAGAGAACTCCCAGAATGCCCACCAACTGGGAGCTCTTTGGCACTATTGCAGCAACATGGGAATATGCCACTGTTGACAACATTGACGAGGAATATGATCGACTGGTTCAGCACCTCCATGATTGTGCGAGGAATGCCAAGAGAGAGATAGCCACAAAAAAAGCCTGTCTTCGAAAACTCTTGAGCTTATTTGCCAACGAGATTTGGCGCATGCCTCAGGCAACCACAAGCAAACGTCTGAGCTCGCAAAGCAGTGTAGAGATGCGATCAGGGAAGAACTCAAAGAGAGAAGAGCATAAGTGCTGGTAGATGTGGCAGAAGCCGGGAAAAGTATTCGTAACACCCGCCTGTCCTTTGCCAACTACAAGACCAAGATGACTTCCCTCCAACGTCTTGATGGATCTATCACATCCTCCAGAACGGCAGTGGAGAAGATTATCCATGACTTCTACTCAAATCTCTTCGATAGCCATGTCCACTTGCAGACATACCAAATTCCACAGGATGGATATGTCGTTCCCAATGTTCTCCCTTCCAACATCCGACATGCCATTTCATCAGTAAAGAAACGAACAGCACCTGGCCCAAACAAGGTCAGACCTGAACACCTGAAGAACGTGCCGTCAGTACTCATCAATACGCTGGCTCAGCTCTTCACACGCTACCTGTCTGAATGCAAGGTTGAAAAGATATAGCACCCGTTTATGATGAAAACCCTCACCAAAATGGGCATAGAGGGGACTTTCCTCAATACAGTTAAAGCCATCTACCACAAGCCTATAGCAAGTATCATCCTCAATGGGGAAAAACTGAGAGCCTTCCACCTAAGATCAGATGTGAGGCAAGGATGCCCACTCTCTCCACTGCTGTTCAATGTAATACTGGAAGTACTCACAATAGCAGTTAGGCAAGAAAAGGATATTAAGAGCATTCAGGTAGGAAAGGAAGAAATCAAGCTCTTACTATTCACAGATGATATGATACTATACTTAGAGAACCCTAAAACCTCTACCAAGAAACTCCTAGAAATAATAAACTTGTATAGAAAAATTGCAGGCTATAAAATCAATACTCAAAAGTCCATGGCTTTCCTATATGCAAATAATGAGAGAGAAGAGGGCTGGAGCAATAGCACAGCGGTAGGGCATTTGCCTTACAAGCAGCCAACATGGCCAACCCGAGTTCAATTCCTCCACCCCTCTCGGAGAGCCCGGCAAACTACTGAGAGTATCTCGCCACACGGTAGAGCCTGGCAAGCTACCCGTGATGTATTCGATATGCCAAACACAGTAACATCAAGTCTCATGAATGAGAAGTTACTGGGCCCGCTCGAGCAAAATCAATGAACAATGGGAGGACCGTGACCGTAAGAGAGAAGAAACTGACATGAAAAATCAATCTCTTTCACAACTGTGCCCCAGAAAATCAAGTACCTGGGAACCCGCTTAACTAAGGAAGTAAAAGACCTGTCCAAAGAAAACTATAAAACGCTACTTCAGGAAATAAAAGAGGACATGAGAAAATGGAAAGATTTTCTTTTTCTGCCTATGTCTATCATTTTCTGCCTATGGATCGTGAGAATTAACATTGTCAAAATTGCAATACTCCCCAAAGAATTGTACAAATTCAATATGATCCCTACAACAATACCCATGACATTCTTCAAAGAAATGGAGCAAACACTCCTGAAATTCATATGGAAAAATAAACAATAGCTAAATCAATTCTTGGGAAAAAGAAAATTGGAGGAATCAACCTCCCTAAGTTCAAACTCTACTACAAATCAGTAATACTTAAAACAGCATGGTACTGGAACAAAGGCAGAGCTGAAGACCAATGGAACAGGGTGGAATATACTGAAATCTCCCCCCAAACATATGATCATCTAATCTTTGATAAGGAAGCAAGAAATGTGAAGTAGAGCAAGGAACAACTGGTGTTTAACAACTGGAGCTGGCAAAACTGGACAGCTACATGCAACATAATGGGCTCCGATCTCTGCCTAACACCATGTACAAGAGTAAGATCAAAATGGATTAATGACCTCCACATCAGACCAGAATCCATAAGGTACATTAAAGACAAGGTTGGCAAATCCCTCCATGACATTGAAACTAATGATATCTTCAAAGACGTCAAGCCACTGCCCAAGCAAGTGAAAACAGAGATAGACAAATGGGACTATCTTTAACTAAGAAGCTTCTACATCACAAAAGATACAGTAACCAAAATACAAAGACAGTCTACAGAATGGGAAAGGATATTCACCCAATACCCATCTGACAAGGGGTTGATATCAAGGATATACAAAGCACTGGTTGAACTCCACAGGAAGAAAACATCCAACCCCCATCAAAAAATGGGGCAACAAAATGAACAGAAACTTTCCCAAATAAGAAATCTGAATGGCAAAAAGGCACAAGAGAAATTTCTCTACATCATTAATCATCAGGGAGATGCAGATCAAAACAACAATGAGGTACCATCTCACACCAGAGAGACTGGTCCACATCCAAAAGAACAAAAGTAACCAGTGTTGGTGCGGATATGGCGAGAAAGGGTCCCTCTTTCAGGTGGGAATGAGGGTGGTGGAATGCAGACTGTTTCAGCCCTTTTGGAAAACAGTATGGACGATTCTCAAAAAATTAGAAATTGAGCTCCCATTTGACCAAGCAATTCCACTCTGGGAATATACTAGAGATGTTGATATGACATCTGCACTCTTCATTGCCGCACTCTTCACAATATCCCAACTGGAAAAAACTCGAGTGCCCGAGAAGAGATGACTGGTTAAAGAAACCTTGGTATATCTACACAATGGAATACTATGTAGCTTTTAGAAAAGATAGTCATGAACTTTGCATGCAATTGGTACTACATGGAAAGTATCATTCTAAGGGATGGGTACTCGATAACTCTATAACTGAAACCCAAGCACAAAAATTTGTAAGGCTACAACTGTTACTTCGTGGTGTTTCATGAATAAAAATTAAATATATAAATATATACATATATGTTTTCTTGATTATACTTAATTCTACAAAGTGCCAAGAGTTAACTATCTTTGCCGATGAAGAAACAAAAAGTAGAGGTTAATTCTGTGTCAAAGTCACATTGTAGAGGATGGAGTGATAGCACAGCTGGTAGGATATTTGCCTTGCATGCAGCCAACCCAGGTTTGAGTCCCAGAATCCCATATTGTCCTCCAAGCACCTCGAGGAGTAATTCCTGAGTGCCTGAGCCAGGAGTAACCACTGTGCATCGCTGAGTGTGACCGAAAAAGCCAAAAACAAACAAACAAAAAAAAGGGCCTAAACTAAATGCAGTCTTTCTGGCTCAGGAATTAGTATCATCATATTTGGAGAAAATTCACTGAATATAATTCATTAATCTATTGTTTATACCCAAAGGAGCTACTTTTTAAAGTAAGAAGTCATAAAATTGACTTCCTGCTTTACCATGTATTAGTTATGATTACCACTTAATAGGGTTGGAGCGATAGCACAGCGGGTAGGGCGTTTGTCTTGCATGTGGCCGACCCAAGAAACCTGGGTTTGATTCCTCCACCCCTCTTGGGAAGCCCAGCAAGCTACCAAGAATATCTTGTTCTCAAGGCAAAGCCTGGCAAGCTACCTGTCATGTATTCTATATGCCAAACACAGTAACAACAAGTCTCACAATGGAGACATTATTGGGCGCACTCTAGCAAATCGATGAACAACGGGAGGACAGTGCTACAGGACAGTGCTACAGTGATACTAGTTACAATTCAGAAAAGGAATATGTAGCTTTTAACCCAGGAAATAATAAAGCAGCATACTTCTGATGATAACTTTGGATCTGTTTTTTAAGTTTAGGCAAGTCTGTTCACTTGTATACAATATTGGACTAGGTCATGGTCATGGATCTCCTGTTGTTCATGGATTTGCTCCATCGGGCCCAGTAACATCGTGAGACTTGTTACTGTGTTTGGCATATCGAATACGTCACGGGTCACTTGCCAGGCTATACCACGTAGGTGAGATACTCTTAATAGCCTGCCAGGCTCTCCAAGAGAGACGGAGGAATCGAACTGAGGTCGGCCATGTTGACCACATGCAAGGCAAATGCCCTACCCGCTGTGGTATCACTCCAGCCCTAAGTAGACATCTTAAGGTGACCGATTTCATGACTAGCATGTAGGGGGTTATAAATTCAATCTTGGGTACCAATTGTCCCACTTTTATTTGAGCCCTGAAGAACATTGCTCCTGTGGTTCCTGAGATTCACATGTTTCCTATAAAAATAAAATCAATTAACTCACATGTGATAGAATACAACTTTATAAATTAATAAAATCCCAATTCACAAACATCTGATTTAGGACACCTGGAAGTTGGTAAAATGTACAGAAAAATAAATTAATGACATTATGAGATTTTCCTTTAGCTATATATCCTTGTGTCTAATTGGAAGGTTCATCAGTAACAGATAGACATAGCATACCTTTCGTTAGAAATCTAAAGAACTTTCTATTTAAATCAGATATCAGATTTGATGTGTTTAGCAAAACCCAAAGGATATTTTAGCATTATAATTTTATAAAAAAAAGCTTGTATAATTTTGATAATCACACTTTCAGGAATAAGTGAAAATTCAATAACCTCTCTTGATTTCTTTTCTTTTTTTTTTTTTTTTTTGCTTTTTTGGGTCATACCCGGCGATGCACAGGGGTTACTTCTTGCTCATGCACTCAGGAATTAATCTTGGCGATTCTCGGGGAACCATATGGGATGCTGGGAATTGAACCCTGGTCAGCAGTGTGTAAGGCAAACACCACTGTGCTATCGCTCAGCCCCTCTCTTGATTTCTTTCATTGATTCTCAAAGACCATGTTACTCTAATTTGTTAATAGACACTTGAAATCATCCCTTAGGTTCAGCTTCCTATATAAACAATATGAAAATTAAAAACCAACAGAAATGCCTGAAAAAAATATAATGACTTATTTGTTAAAATATGAGTTTGAACCATTTTTTCAACTTATTGTTCAATAAGTACTATCCAAGTATGCAACTTTTTTTGTATGAGAGCTAATAATATCTTCCCAACAACCCAGTACTAGAATTTCAGGAATGGAAAATTTGAGCCATTTTCTCAGCTTATTTTTAATTAAGTGCTCTCCAAATATGCAACTTTGTTTATAAGTGAGGCAATAATATCTTCCCAACAACTTAGTACTAGAATTATAGGAGTGGTAAGAACCCTAGTTTTCCTCTGAAATCGGGATAAATCTTCTTTTTCCCTTTTCTACTATGATTCTGTCCTTACAAAAGAATTTGTTTCAAGCCCCTCACCATTAAGAATAACAACCTTGACCTTGTTATCGTTTTACCCTTAACTCATGGTTGACTGGAGGTCTAATAGGCGAAAGGAAAAAAAAATATTTACAATCTCTACTCATTTCTATATTGTCTTCAAGATAATCCCAACTAGTTGATGATAATTTGAGTGTGGCTGTTAAAACCACACAGACGTATTTGTTAATTGGAGGCAATCTTCTTTGGATATGTTTAATACAGTGAATACCAGCAAGTCAACATTTAATTTCCCATGGAAAAACAAAAGAATAGTCTAGATCAAACATTCACTTGTTCAACGTACCCTGGAGAGAAAATCCTAGAACCCATTACCTGAGATTTGGAAATGATAGCCAGTAATCGGGGCATGATGGTCATCATCATGGTGCAGAGACCAAAGATGAAGTTCAAAGAGACATAAGAGATGAAAGCTACATCTGAACTGGAGAAGATTCTGGACATCAGGTACATCCATGGAAGAGTTGCATATCTGAAACAGAAGTGAAAATCATATTTATTTTGATAAATTTTTTTTGTGCATGAAGTCTGAAAAATAAGTAATACTTCATGGACTTGGTCATTTTCTTTCATTTTATTTAGTGAAGAAAAAGTTACTTAATATTCTTCAGTTTCCACCTGTGGAGCAATCTTCATGGCCTTTGTTTCTACTGTCCTTAAGCCTGCCTTATGAGCTAGAGGAGAAGGCAGCTGGGAAGAGAAGAGATCTCAAAGTCAATGATGGTTGGAGGGATCGCTCGGGATGGTAGATGTGTACTGAAAGTAGATAAAGGACCAAAATGATGGCTTCTCATTATTCATATTACAAATCATAATACCCTTGTGTAGAGAGAATGTAAGAGGGAAATTGCCTGGCACAGAGGCAGGGGGAGGGTGGGACAGGGGTGTGGGGAGGCAGGACACTGGAGATATTGGTAGACACCTCAATGGAGGGTAAGTTTTATGTTTCATGTGACATTTTATTTGGAATAAAATTGCTGATGTGGAAAAGTTCCTATAGTAAAGAAGTAATACTTGATTTCTCTGGTGAAGGGATAGGTGTTTTATCATTGTATAACTGAAACTCAAATATGAAAGCTTTGTAACTGTAGCTCATGGTGATTCAATTTTTTTAAAGAAAAAGTTATATTAAACATTTAAAAAATATAACATTAATTCATAAGAAAAGAATATCCTATGTTATTTTTCAAAAGACAAAATATATTTTGGGAGACTCCAGAGGATATCATAGTATGGGAAATGCAGTGGGCCAGGGGTAAAACCTGGGTCAAGTATGGACCATGCCAACAATGTAATCTAGAATAAGAGGGTCTCCACTATCTATCTCCAAAGCTACATACCTAATGTGCCCCTGCACTCTGATTCTCATCAGTAATTTCTTTAAAACAAAAAAGACCTATGTATTGCAGTGAAAATTAAAAGCTGTCGGAATACAAAAATAAGAAAAATGAAAACATTCTTGTCTTTTACTTTTCTTTTGAACCCAGCTTGCTATTCTCAGGGCTTACTCCTAGCACTTCTCTAAGGAAACACTTGGGCTGGGCTGAAGGGACTATACGAGATGCCTGGTATCAAATTCAGGGGGCACATCCATAGCGAACACTTACCCACTGTACTTCAAAACTTTCTTTTCAAATCACATTCCATGCTGGGTCTTGTGTCATGTATTTTTACATTTATCTCTAAAATCCTCCATTCAGCAATCTAGAAGCTAGGTGCTATGATCTCATTTTATGAAGAAAAAAAAATAGCACTGAAATCACTTGATGCGAGATCCACAGCTCAGAAGCAAATGAAGTTGATTAATCAATTGTTCCTGATTGCCCTGCAAACTGGATAGTAAGGGGCTTCACCCAGATGAAGCCTCCACAAAGCCTCCTTAGATCTAGATGGCATCAAGATCCAAGATAAGAAGAATCATGATCACGACTATCCTGTTATTCGTTGATTGCGTCAAGCAGGCCACAATAACGTCTCCTTCGTCCTAGCCCTGAGATTTTTTTTAAAAGTGCCATATTCAAGGATCTTTCAGAGTTAGGAGAATGAGACTCATCATTGTTACTGGTATTTGGCATATTGGGTACGCCATGGGGAGTTTGCCAGACTCTGCCATGTGGGCAGGTTACATTTGGTAGCCTGCCAGTTTGTCCAAAGTAGGAATGAGATAATAAGATATAGAATAGAATCAAGAAAGACCATAAATAAACCAAGCAAAACTGTAAAATAAGAAATTGGGAGTTGACCAAAACTTCATGGTGCTGGAATAAAAATATTCTGATCTTATGATCCAATGAATGGGTCAGAATCTAATACTCTCTGACAAAGCTCCTTGTATCACTGTATCACTGTCATTCTGTTGTTCATTGATTCACTTGAGTGGGCACCAGTAATGTCTCTATTCCTCCAAATCCGGAGATTTTTGCAGCCTCTTCTTACTCATCTTTTCCCAATGATTGGGAGCTCTTTCAGGGTCAAGGGAACGAGACCTGTTGTCATTACTATTTTTGGCATATCGAATACGTCACGGGGAGCTTGCCAGGCTCTGCCTGCGAATGCGGGATACTCTTGGTAGCTTGTCGGGCTCTCTGAAAGGCATATATTTATATATTTCTCGCTATGATTTGTTGTCTACTATCTGAACACCATCAAATATGGTGTGATAATTACTGAAAATGGTTTGGAAGTGTCTTATAATGTGTCACACATCCGTGAAGTGTCCAAAAGCAGCCTGGAGTGTGGTGGTGTTTGGGTAGTGGAGGTCGGCTGCCAGGCCTGAGTCCTTTGAGGTGAGGAGAGCTCTCACCTGTCCCACTTGAGGCATTCTGAGTGAAAACAGCCTGGCACAGAGCTCCTTATATATGGCAGTTAATTTTTGAGAGTGAAGCACATAAAATGAAAGGGAATAAGGATAGCTTCTTCAATAAATTATGCTGGGAAAACTGGATAAATACATGTTAGAAATTTTAGCTGGATCCATACCTTACACCTCACATAAAAATCAATTCAAGTGGATCGAAGACATATAGATATGATCATAAACTATAAGGTATATTGAAGAAAATATAGGAAAAACACTCTAAGATTTGGATCTCAAAAATATCTTCAGCGAAATGATAACACATAAAGGCAATACAATCAAAGATAAATAAATGGGACTGCATAAAATTAAAGAGCTTCTGCATGGCAAAAGAAACATGGGCTAAAATCAAAGGACAGCTAATTGAATGGGAAAAATTATTTGCGTTCAGCACATTAGATAAAGTTTTGATATAGAGGATATGTGAAGTATGTACAAAAATAAACAATTAGAAAACCCTATCAACAAATGAGTAGAGGAAATGAATCAACTTTTCTCAAAGGAAGACAGGATAATGGCCAATAGGCACACACAAAATTGTTCATCATCACTTATTATCAGAGAAATACTAAGCAAGATGACAATAAGATAGCATTTCACACCAATGATAATGGCACAAATCAGAAATTATAGGAACAATCTGTTGAGGGATATGGTAAAAAAAGAAACTCATGTATTGCTGGTGGAAATGTTGTCTGGCACAAGCCCTATGAAAGAATATGGAGAGTTCTCAATAAACTTAAAATTGAACTTCCATATAACCCAGCAATTTCACTTTTGGGTAATTTACACCCATGACACAAAAACACTCTCTCAAAAGGACACAGGAACATCATTACCATTACTTACTCAGTACAATAATAGCTAAGATGGAATCAGCCTAGGGCCCAATGTCAAACAATTGGATTTTTAAGATGTAGTTTATATTCACAATGGAATACTATGCGATTGCAGAGAACAATGAAATCATGAAACTTGCTGCAACAAGTTTGGAACTGGAAGATAGGAAATTGAGTTAAGTTAGCCAGAAGAAGAAAGACAAACACAGGTTGAACGCAATTATCTGTGTTTTACAGATTCCTGAATTAAGACATGTACTGCTGTAATAGGGGGTATCTTGATCACCCTTGACCCCAGTGTCAAAAGAGGAGAAGGACAGAAAAGGGAAGAAATCAAAGAGGGGAAAGGGAGGGAACGAGATGTAATGTATGAATAGGCATCAGGTCTTCAGTTATAATGACAATATGTGTGAGCAATAGTGTCTTATATTCAAAACACAAATTCTACAAAACTGAGAATGTGAGATATAAACTGTAACCACTAAAACTTTGTAATGAGCCTCTCAAGTGGATGGACGAGGATGGGGGTGGGGTTGCAGTGAAGAGGGAATCTGGAAACACTGATGGATGGAAGCTGACATTGGTGGTGAGATTGGTGTTGAAATATTATATGACTAAAATAAAAATATCATAACTTTGTGAAATACATCATATGGGCATGAAGACATTTTGAATGTACGTATAGGCAAGGGGGCTGGCTAGTTCAATGGATAGAGCACATGTTTTTTATTCCAGGGCTTGGCCCTGCATATAGTCCCTGATTTACTGCCAGGAATGACCCAAAAAAGAAACTAAAAACCAGAGCAACAAAAATGGCGGAGGTGAGAGCTTTGAAATAAATTTTCTTAAGCAACATTTTATGGAAACTAAAACTACAGTTAAATAATTCAATTAGAATAATTACTAAAACGGCAACTACTGGCTTCTTTATTCTTTAAGTGATACTGATATTTTAGGGAAGAATAACAAATACCCACATGCATGAAAATCTCACACATTTATAACTCTCTATTGCCATTATTTTGGGGCCATAAATTAAATGCTAGTCTCTCTCAGACAGCTATCGCTACAACTAAATGAAACAATAGTATTCAAGTATTTTTTATAACTGAAATAATGGCACTAAGATCTAAGAACACAATGTGGGAAAGTAAGATCTCATATTCTGAGTGGCTTTCTTTTTGTTTGTTTGTTTTTGTTTGGGAAGCATACCCAGTGGTGCTCAAGTTTACTCCTGACTCTGGCTTCAGGGATCACTCCTGGAAGAGTACAGGAGACCATAAGCAGTGATGAAATGATAAAAGTTGGTTCTGTTCATGAAAGTCAAGCCCCTTACCCAGTGTACATCTCTCCTGCACTTGATGGGATGCTCATTCAGTATTTTTATAATATTATAATATTTTATTCTCATTCATTTTCTAATTTCTTCACATTTTAAATTTTCAAATGACTCATTTTTCTCATTTAGTTCTCAAGTTTTTGTTGTTCTTCAATTGCATCATGATGATGTAATTAAAAATAATCAACATTGGAATGTATCACACTAATTTTTACATAACGCCATAAAAAGCAAGTGTGGTAAAATAAGATATTAATAAACATTTTATTATATTATATTATTATATGTTTTAATGCTTTTGAAGTTGAGTTTTATGCATATTATAAGCAAAGGATCTAGTTCGGTCTTTCACATGTCACTCATCAGTTTTCTCAACACCATTTTATGAAGCTTCCCTTGCTCCACTGCAAACACCTAGTTTCTCTGTTAAGATTAGCTGTCCATACACCTAAGGCTTATCTCTTGGCTATCAATTCTAGATCATGAGTCAGAAATAAACTATGTTCATTATAACTGATTTATTTTATAATTTATAGTTGGGGAAAGAAAAATCTCCCATATGTTTTCCTCATAGTGCCTTATCTACTCAAAAGTTTTTATTATTCCAAATATATTTCAACAGAATTTGGTCCTATTTTTGAAAATGTCCTAAGTATTTTGATAAGGACTCAATACTTAGAATAGGATTGTCATTTTGAAAGCTTTAGTTCTTTTACCCCATCAACAGTGGGCATGTTTCTATTTCCTTGCATCTTCTATTTATTTTGGTAGTGTTTTATAGTTTTCTTTATATAAGTATTTCAGTTATTTTGTCATCTGATTCCCATGTACTTTATTTTCAGAGACACAACTGTTAACAGAATATTAAAAAAATTCTCTTATTTTACTGTATATGAATGTTGATTTTGTTGCCAGTGATACTACTATACCTGTTTATAATTTCTAGGAATTTTTTATAGAGTTTTAAGGACTTTCTAAATAGAGGATCATGTTTTAAGCAAATAGAGATAGTTTACCTCATCTTTTCCAATTTGGGTGCCCTTAATATCCCTTTCTTGGCTAATTGCTATAGTAAGTAATTCAAATATTACAAAGAATTATAATGGTGAGAATGGGAAACCTTGTCTTATGTCTGATCTTTGACGCAAAGCTTTCAGTTTTTGTTCATTGAGTGTGATATTCATTGTAGGCTATGGTAACTTAAAAAATATTGAGGAGGTTCCATCTCTTCCCATTTTATCATGAGTCTTTGTCATGAATGGGTCTTGTCAAATGGGGTTGTCAAATACTTTTTCTGCACCTATTTGTATAGTCATGTGGTTTTGAATTTTCCTGTATTTATGTATTGCATTTTATATTTTTATTTTAGTTTTTCGTACCACTCACATTAGTGCTTAGGGTTTAATTCGGCTCTGTGATCAGAGATCATTCATGGCAGGTTCAGAGGTCATTAAGATGTTCAGAGGATATTATGCAAAGCAAACAGACTAAAAACTGTACTATATCCCTGGCCCCAAATGGCAGTGCATTATGTTGGCTGAAATCAGTATATTAAACCATCTCTTCATCTCTGGGATAAATCCTACTGGTCTTATTGTATGGTCTTTCTGACGTATTGAATTCAGTTTGCTAAACTTTTATCAGGGATCTTTCCATATATGTTTATCAGGAATATAGGTCTTTGTTTTGGGGGATATCTGTATGCTTTTGATATCATCATAATATTTTTCTAAGAGAAACTTTTGGAAGGTTTATGATTTTTCAAATTTCTGAAAGATCCTGAAAAGGACTGAAGTAGTTCCACTTTAAATGTTTGGAAGAACTTTCTAGTATATTTATCTATGCCTGGGTTTTTGTTTTATGTTTAATTAAATTATGTTCTCTAGATATCTTGACCACTAATATAACTGACATTCATATGAAAATATTTGTACTTCTATTTTTTCTTAGATAAAATAGAATGACTTATTCAACAGTTAGCATTGGTATTGAGTGATAGTTTAATGAGCTGAGCTCATGTTTTTCATAGGGAAAGCAGGGTTCAATTCCGGGCATCACTGCTAGGAACTTAATGTATATCCTATGATATTTAAAAATAAAATAAAAATAATTAGTATTGAATTTTAAGTTAGTAATAACTTCACCATTTTTTTAGCAACGGTTGCCCACATATCTAGATATAGGCATAAAATCACATACAAGACACATACATTCCTAATACCAAGTAGGTGTATACTTCCAATATAGTCCTAATACCAAGTTGATCACTACAAATAATCCTGATTGTGTGTGTAGTTTGTACCTATGTCTATGAATAGTTATGGCTTTTTTTCTTGATATTCCCCTAATAAAATAAATGGGAAATAATCCCTGTTAAACCCACCTTGATCTCAGTCTCTAATGACAAAATGACAAAAATTTGACAAAATATTTTCAAACCATTGATGTCATAGATAAACAAGTATATTAAACACAGAGTTTCATGAGAAACTCTTAGCGACTCAATTTAAGAGCTATCTAGATTACGTCTTTGAGTCCCTGATTAATATCATAATGAGAATAACAAAATTCCATTCCAACTGATACATTTTTCAAACATCCTGGGAGTCTATCAAGGCCATTTCTCTGTGGCTGTGTTATCTTGCCCCTCCCACGGATCATCATCTGCTCAGGTTTTTTTTTTTTTTTCTCAGCTTTCCTTGTTGAAGCAAAATAATTGCTTTAAAAGAGAGAAAATCATGAAACTGACAGCAGGTTCAAAGTCATCTGAGGGGATTTTCTTTTTCAGTAAACAAACGAAAATTCTGCAACAGTGTTTCTTTCACATACCCGAAGAGTGCCAGCAGGAGGGCCGTAGCTGCCAAGTTTTCACGGAAAGTAAAAGCTGTTAACTGGAACGCGACGATAACTGCGACACACAGGCAGACAGAAGCTAAGTAGAAAAGCTGAGAAAGGAAAAAAAATAGGAAAGCCACACGTCAGATGGGGCTCGCATTTCAGCTTCCGCTTAGATTTTATATTTTAAACATCACATATTTTCTATTAGTAGAATTAGTCCTGGAGAATCCAGTTGTTTCAGGATAAATAATGTTCCTTCTAAGTCCATTTGTTGAACCTCTGGGACCAAACATGTGTCTGTATTTTAAAGATAAGGCCTTTAGTGAGGTCACTGTATTAAACTAAGTCCTAATCTAACATTACTAGCATTCATATAGTAAGGGGACATGATAATAATAATCAAAGGTGACCATGTGTCCTACAGAAAGAAGGTAGACAACACAATAAAAGAGAACCAATCCCTGCTAACACCCCACCTTGACCTCAGTCTCTATTCTTCAGAACTCTGTGCAAATATATTTTTAACATTCAAGTCACCAGTGTATGATAGTTTTCTGTGTTTAGTCTCAACACACAAATACAGTCACCCATACACATATTTGGAATCCAAATATTTCCCAGGTAATATTGTTTCTCTCCTATTATAGAATCTAGGGGGCAGACTCTAAGGCATTCTTCCCTATAAACCTAGACTGATATTGACATGACGCCTATCACATTAGTAGTTCTCACATCCTAAATCCTTCTTTCTTCAGAGTTCTCTCAGTTTCCACAAGACTAGCTTCTTATTCTTCAGATCTCAGATTAAATGCTACTTTCTCAGAATCCTTCTTTGACCTCCACATTTAAAGGTACCATTTGCCCCACTCCCCTTTTATTCTCTCACTAAATCTAGTCATAAGGCAATTGCAGATTTTGTATTACTGAATGTTTATACTTGTTCTGAATTCGTCCTATTAGTGGTTAAAAATGTGCAACTGGTGGATGGATGGGTGTTGGATCATTGTATGATCCATGAAAGCTTTGTAACTACATTTCATGGTAATTCAATTAAAAAAAAAGAAGAAGAAGAATACAAGCTCTAAGGAGGAGAGAACTCTGTTATGGCTTTATTCTTAACACCTTAGACATGAGGACCCTGTGCAGAAACATATAATTACCCTTTTAACCAGCAATTGAAAAAATTAACAGGGAAGAGTTGGAGGAAGGTTTAAAATGAGTCTACCTGGAACACCATCCCCCCTTCCTTTAAACCTAAGACAAATGCCAGAGTAAAGAGGAATCTAGAACATAATACCCCCTTCCTTTAAGCCCTAGGCAAACATCAGAGTAAACAGGCATCATATAGAGTAGGAGCAATAAGGAAAAATTACTGCAGAAAATAGGAAATTTCTAGGAATTTAGAGTCTTTAGATATCCCTGATGACTTGGAACCCTGATACTTCCTTGAAAGTTCTCATTCTATCTTGAAGTATCTTTCTTTTTGCCTCAAACGTGATTGCCACTCAATTCCTCTTTTGCAAACCAGCACCCAAAAGGAGAGAGAGAACAAAAGGGAATGCCCTGCCACAGAGGCAGGGTGGGATGGGGGGATGGGGGGTCGGAGGGATACTAGGATTAGTGGTGGTGGAGAATGGGCACTGGTGGAGGGATGGGTACTCCATCACTGTATAACTGAAACCCAAGCACAAAAATTTGTAAGTCTAAAGCTGTACCTCATGGTGTTTCACTAATAAAAATTTTTAAAAATTGACCATTTTTTACTGTGAAATGGCAGACATAGCAGAACAGAGTGCTCAGCAGTAGTCTGTGACCCCAGGGGCAAAATTGAACAACCACCACCAACTTCAGCAACTCTTCTTTCCACCAAGATCCCTGGATTGAAACTGGAAGATTGTATGTCTATTAAGTTTGTAGATCATTGTGGCTATTAAAAAATTAAAAAGTCAAAACAGACTCATTGGTAACCTTCATTGCAATAATGACTACAATACCTGGATTTATGGTATTCATTGAGTCGAGAGCCATTTACTCTTTCTAGTATGAGTGTAATGAGTAAGGAATCAAAGATCAGCTTTTCTTAGTCATAGATAAGATAATCAAATTATCTTGGATGTTAGTAAAATTCACACTAGTGTCTCAACCAAACTGACTTAATAAAATTGTGAGCCAATAACTTTGAGAACATTTCCTTTAAGTGTCACCAGGGAGAATTGGGAGAAATCCTGATTAGAATTAATTATTTCCTAAAAGTTTTGATGTTTTAAGTATGCCACACAAAATAATTTAAAAATCTGGATTACATGTTCAAAAGGAAATTAATCCAAGTAGGATCAAGGTGGTAATTAATACACCAAACTACAGTTTGTAAATTTGTGAGCAGAGAACTGGGTAAAGGTCAGTGTTCAGTAAATATCAATTTCTTCACAAAAAGACCACATGGTATAAAAGCACATGGAATATCTTCCCCCAACCTACCATGTCATATAGGAAATTAGTAAACCAATATGTCCTGTAGCCCAGGCCACTTATGTGCTGCAATCTTTTGGCTCCTGTCACCCGGTCCCTCACCACAGAGCTACCAATTGATGCAGATAGGATAGAAAATCCCAGAACGATGCAGAGGGCCACACCACACTGCCGGATACTCTCCAGGCTGTAGGCAAAAACAAAAAATCTTGTGAGAAAGCAGTCAAATAACATGAGACTTATTTATGTTGTCAACAATCTATGATGAGGACAATAGTAATAAAAAATATAAAGAACTTTTTAGCAAGACATTGATTAAGAACTGAATTCTAAATACTCTCAACAAGCTCTTGAGACATAGGTTATTGTTTCTAGTTTATTGAAGACACAACTGAGGGGTGAAAAGTAAAGGAAAATTTTAGAGTTTGCTATCTCAATGTGTACCCTTGACTTTCAGTTAAAACAAAAGACACCCAGGATGGGGTCTTTTGTCTATTATGGAATTACCTAGTTAGGGTGTTAGGAGGTGGGTATTAACTACAGATCTAACACATCATTAACCCATGTATCAATATATTTGTAAAATTTTCAGAGAAATATTGGAACTCATGCATGTGTTTTGATGATATGTGCTGTAAAAATTCTTGATCTTTTTTATATGCAACAATTGCCAATGTCCTCATTCAACCAGCCTCCCTTTTGTGAAAGAGAGAATACAAAGGCTATGCAAATGATGCATTAATTCATTAAAAACTGTCAACCATTTTCTTCCTATATTTTTCCATCACATCTGGTTTTGTAGACTTCAAAAGACTCCCACAAATCCACACACAAAATACTGGATAAGTATTAAAGACAGAATCCAGAAAATTGGTACAAAATATGGGAACTTTCTATCATTTTAAGTATTTCAGGTTAGAGCTTTTATTAATCATAGTGATGCTCTGATCCTAACTTTAGTAGGTAAATAGAAAATACATAGGTAATGTTCTGTTACTTACTATCAACTTTTACCTAAATATTTGCCAGCTAAATGTTGATAGAGAAGGAGTATGAGGAAATGGATAATGCAGAGAAGGCATTTGATAATGCAGGCAGGGCATTTTACCTTTTCTTTGCCCATATCAGGATATTCCCAGGGGTTACTCCTTGCTTTGCACTCAGAAATTATTCCTGGTGATGCTCAGAAGACCATCTGAGATGCCAGGGATCTAAACCATATCTGCTGCATGCAAGGCAAACATTCTATCCACTGTACAATTTCTCCAGTCCCAAACCATTTTAACTTTTATAAAATGATCTCAACTGGCATTTTTTTTGCCTAGAAATTTTGTGTCATTATATTAATAAGGGAACATGAAACAACCAACAAAACAGCTCCAAAAGTAGATTTAAACCAATGATTTGGTTCTATCTAGGCAAGGCTTGCTTTAATTTGTGGAAAATAACCATTTTTGAATTTTTAAATTGTACACTGGCTTTATGAACAACCATGATTCTAGCTAGATCATGAAATGTTTGCATAATACATTTCCAATAAGGTATTACTATGAATACTGATAATTTTTAAGCTGAAAAATATCTGGAAAATCTGAAGTTCAGTGGGTTTCTGGAAAACCATTGCCACAAAAAAAATACCTGTTTACAAATGCAGTTGTAAGGCTCATCCATTTTTAATCACTATATTTATCAATATATTTATTAATTACATGAATCAATTATATAATTGATTTATATTATTAATCACTGTATTTGCTCTTTTAAAAATCAACTGAAACTTTGTTAAGAAATTCACAAGCCATGAGCTGGAGAGATAGTACAGCAGGTAGGGCAGGTGCCTTGCACATGACTGACCTGGGTTTGATTGCTGACATCTCACATAGTTTCCGAAAGAGTAATCCTAAATGTAAAGCCAGGAGTATCCCTTGAGCATGGCCTGGCATGGCCCAACAAACAAACAAAGAAACAAAAAACGTATGATCTTTTGGAGTGATAACATCATTCAACACAAATTGTAAAAGAACTCAAATTATCCACAAATTATCTCAAAGATTTTCTTCCAAAATTGAAGTCATCCACCTGTCCCTTGTTTTCCCTCAACTTACATCTTGTCCTCATTCAGCAGTGCACCTCCATATGGGTGGCTATAGAGTGTTATTCCTGTGAAAAAAACAAATTGAAATAAGAGCTCACAAATTTTCTACATAAATGGCAACAGGAAGTTTGACTCTAAAACTCATGGAGTTTGCCCATGGGTTGTCTCACTTTCACTTTTCCAGAGCCAGGTCCATTAACAAGCTAATCAAAATAGCTAATTATTTTTATTAACTTGGCCAGTTTGTACTATGATTTTTGTTCCTGCTACTGTTTGAAAATTATAACCATCACATATTACATATGATATGAAATGACCAAGCTAATATGTTACAAATCCAATTGTCACATCCTGATAATTATACAAATGGCCTGAGTAATATTTACAATTTACAGTTACTAAGCATCTTTAAAATTTTAAATATGCAAAAAGGGTTATTTTACACAAATTAGATTAACCCATCCTAGATAGAAACCAAGTCATTAATTTAAATCTACCTTTGGAGTTATTTGTTTGTTGTTTCATGTTCCCTTATTAATATAATGATATCAAACAATATGAAAACATTACCAACAATTTATCAAAAAGCTGCTTTAGGTCAGAGACTATTTATAATGTCACACTGTGTGTGACAAATTTATATACAGACTTTTTATAATGTCACACTGTGTGTAATAAATTTCCCCAGCAAATTCGATTCAACATTGTTTCAAGAGCTCTATAAATTCAGGCAAAGCAAATGTGGTTTTTGTTGTTATTGTTTTGGAGCCATACATAGTAATGCTCAGGGGTTACTCCTGGATCTAAAGTCAGGAATTACTCTTGGCAATGTTCAGGGACCACATGGGATGCGGGAGATTGAACCTGGGATGGCCATGTGTGAGGCAAGCGCCCTACCCACTGTATAATCACTTAACTTCAAATGTGTTTTACTTTTTTTATTTTTTTATTAGTGAAACACCATGAGGTACAGTTGTAGACCTACATATTTTTGTGCTTGGGTTTCAGTTATACAATGATCAAATACCCATCCCTCCACCAGTGCCCATTCCTCACCTCCAATGCTCCAGAAATCCCTCCCCCCCAACCCCCTCATTCCACCACACCCCTGTGACAGGGCATCCCCTTTTATTCTCTCTCTTCTTTTGGGTGCTGTGGTTTGCAAAAGAGGCATTGAGTGACAATCAAGTTTGGTGTATAGTCTACTTTCAGCATGCATCTCTCATCCTGGGAGGATCTTCACAACACCCTTTATTTGGTACTCCCTTTTCTATCTGAGCTGCCTTCTTCCCCAGCATGTGCGGCTGGACTCCAAGCCATGGAGTGAACCTCCTGGTACTATCTTGGCTATTCTTGGGTGTTAGTCTCCCAATTTGTTGCTTTATATTCCCCAAATGAATGCAATCTTTCTATGTCTGTCCCTCTCTTTCTGACTCATTTCGCTTAACATGATACTTTCCATGTAGTACCATTTGTATGTAAATTTCATGACTTCATCTTTTCTAACAGCTGCATAATACTCCATTGTGTAGATGTACAAAAGTTTCTTTAACCAGTCATCTGTTCTTGGGCACTGGGTTTTTCCAGATTTTGGCTATTGTGAAGAATGAAGCAATGAACATAGAAGTTCAGATTTTGTTTCGACTGTACTTTTTTGCCTCTCCGGGATATATTCCAGGAGTGGTATTGCTGAGTCAAATGGGAGCTCAATTTTTAATTTTTTGAGAATCGTCCATACTGTTTTCCAAAAGGGATGAACCAGTTGGCATTCCCACCATCAGTTAAGGAGGGTCCCTTTCTTGCCACATCCACGCCAACACCGGTTGCTTTTGTTCTTTAGGATGTGGGCCCGTCTCTGTGGTGTGAGATGATATCATATTGTTGTTTTGATCTGCATCTCCCTGATGATTAGTGATGTAGAGCATTTTCTCATGTGACTTTTATCCATTTGGATTTCTTCTTTGGGAAAGTTTCTGTTCATTTTATCACCCGATGTTTTGATGAGGTAAGATTTTTTTTCTTGTAGAGTTCAACCAGCGCTTTGTATATCCTTGATATCAACCTTTATCAGATGGGTATTGGGTAAATATCATTTCCCATTCTGTAGATTGTCTTTGTATTCTGGTTATTATATCTTTTGAGGTGCAGAAGCTTCCTAATTTAAGATAGTCCCATCTTCTTATCTCTGTTTCCACTTTGTTGGTCAGTGGAGTGCCGTCTTTGAAGATATCATTAGCCTCAATATCGTGGAGGGTTTTGCCGACTTTGACTTCAATGTATCTTATGGATTTTGTCCTGAAGTTGAGATCTTTAATCCATTTTGATCTGTCTTTTGTGCATGGTGTTAGGTCAAGGTCTAAGCCCATTTTTTTTGCATGTGGTTGTCCGGTTATGTGAGCATCATTTGTGGAAGAGGCTTTCCTTGTTCCACTTCATGTTTCTTGCTCCCTTATAAAAGATTAGATGTTCATACAACCAAATGTGTTTTTATTATCACCGACTGTGAAACTACTTGATTTTCTCCTTTAGGTGAGGTTGTTTAAAATATCTGGAGCTACTGTGTGACCTGGTTTATAGGCCATCACAAGAGACACACTCTCCCTAGCCCCACTTATTTGACACTCTTACATTTTTTCTTTTTGGTTCACTTAATTTATATCATCTCTACTTCTTCATAATCTTGTACTGGAAAATTGAATTTTCAAAGAAATGCCACAAAGCTTAGTAAATACATATAAATTTAAAAGTTTGGAACTATAAAAACTACTGTATTCCACAATCCCTCATGTTATGCCACATCCTTCTTTGGCACCTCTTTCCCCACCTTTATCTACACAAGCCTTTCTGTTCATCTACAATTTAGAAACGCAAAGGTAAGTACTTTCATAGCAAAAGAACAGAAAGCGCTATTGGTGCAGGTTTTCTGTACATATTTTTAGAATAAATTATTTATTTATGAATTAATATTATCCTGCATTATTCTATTGGAGTTTGCCATCATTTATGATAAATGCCTATAATGTGATTTCCTAAACTTAGACAACACTTACATAGTCCTGAGGAACTAAGCTTAACTCTAGTGTCTGTCATGATCCACAACACCATCTACTATCCTTTTTATCTTTACTAAAAACTAACCTCATTCTTGATTTATTTCCCCAAGTTTCACTATGTTTCAACTATAACTATTGTAGCTAAGTTGCAACATTTCAGGTGATAAACTGTTCACTATTGGAGCACTGTAGCACTGTAGTCCTGTTGTTCATTGATTTGGTTGAGTGGGCATCAGTAAAATCTCCATTGTGAGACTTGTTGTTACTGTTTTTGGCATATTGGATATGCCACAGAGAGCTTGCCAGGCTCTGCTGTGCGGCTGGGATACCCTCGGTAGCTTGCCGGAATCTCCAAAAAGAACAGCAGAATCGAACTTGGGTCAGCCCTGTGCAAGGCAAATGCCCTACCCTCTTTACTATTGCTCCAGCCACACTATTGGAAACTCCCAAATAAATCTCAAAAGAAATGAATAAGTTGCATAGATTCTTCCAGACCCTGCACAAGGCCGTTATCTGTGGCAACCCAGAGTGGGAAAAATTAGCCCCATGCACTCGCCAACAGAGCCCTAGCAGCCAAAAACCTCCACACTCCACAATCACCTTCATACACCGGGCCAGATTCCTCTGCTCAGATGATTCTCATTCAGAAATAAATTTGTTGAAAAACTCTGGTATGCAGGTTTTGTGACTGAAATCTTCAGTCTTTCACAGAGTTGGGGATAAGCTCCCCATACTTTCAGAAGGCCCAGCAGTCACAATGCCCCAAAGCTGCACCCAGTTAAAAACTTAACTCTAGCTGTATCACCCTGTTAAAAAATTTGAACTTCCCGCATTGTGCAGCCACATTCAACATCTCAAACTCTACAAACTGATAATCCAGGAGTAGCACACCAGATTGGATGTGATGTCATATAGAAGACAACCAAACTCAATGAAAAATATAAATACAGAAAGCTTAACCTATAACAACATTTTAGTAATCTTTTATTAAGATTAAGATTTTACAAGAGCTTAATGACTACATGGTGAGATATAACAATTTTCACTAAATTTCTTCTAAGGAAACATTTTTTGATCATTCTTTTAGCAAATTATTTATGACAAGCAATATAAAGTAAATTATTGAGGGCCTTTATGTAGGCAGCCTTAAGGAATGGTTAGGAAAATTGGAAATGATGGTGGTGAGAAGGTATAATGTTGGTTTAATTGGTGTTGGAATATTTAATGTCTGTAACAAATCATAATGAACAACTCTGTAAACCGCACTGTAAGGGGAAAATAAACTTTAAAAGACCTATATACTATCAACCAACATTATCAATGGATTCTATTGAAGCTAATGGGCTTTAGGAGTTCACTATAAAAGTAAGTAATCCTGCCAAAGTTGTCCCACCAGGAGCTGTTGAAGGTATGTATCAACACATAGATACAATACATGTGAGAGTCATACTACTTTATGGATATAGAAAAACATTGGAATTAATTAACTCAAGAAAACAAACAAGCCCCAGGTAGGAGCCATAGTACAGTGGGTATGATGTTTGTCTTCCACGTGGCTGTCCTGGGTTAGATCCCTGGCATCCCATATGGCCCTCTGAGCATCACCAGCAGTAATTCCTAAAATATAGAGTCAGTAGTAACTCCTAAGCAAGGTGCAGGTGACTCAAAAATCTCTCCTACACACACAAAAAAAGAAAATAAACATGTTCCAAGGGCAAGAGGCAGCATGAAAACATCATTCCCCACCCCCCTCCCTTAAAGTGGTAGTTCATTAGACAGGGTAAATTCCAAACATATGAATGATTAAAGTCTGTAGGCTCGAAAGATGATGTGGATACTAACAATTATAAGGAAATTTAGGCAGGGTAAGAATAGATTTTGAGATAAGAGAAGGAACACATGGAGGGTGCGGGATCCCGGAGGAAAAAAAAAAAAGAAAAAACAGGTTCCAAAAAGAGCCGAGATCACCCGCAAGTTCCAGATGGAGTAGGTGCCGTATCCCGCCTCCCCCAGATGGAACCTCGGTGACCAGAAGCCTCTACAAGCACAGCTCGAGTATGCGGGAACTAGGACTTTTCCTCAAAACCGCGCGGCCGCTTACACAGCCGCGCGACATCTCTCTATATACAAAGTGATCAATGAGAAGTAAACCACCCAATCTTTCTCCCTGAAAGTCAGAGTTAAGTTTGGAGCACGGCCACAGCCCCAGAAACACAAGGACTTAATGCAGAACCCAGCAGCTTAGAGCAGAAAAGTGAAAGGACTATGCGTTAATCCAGGCCATCAAGTCTGCCGGAGGGGAAAGGGTGTTGCCCCATTCGCCCTCTCTTCTCTGGAAAGAAGGATGGTGGCCGCATGGGAGCCTTGTGGACAGCAGGTATGAGCCGGGGGTGTGGGGGCGACTAAAACCTCATGGGAAGGGGGGCGTTCTGGTCCGTCCTTCACGCCCTACCGAGGTCACCAGTTGCCCCCCACGAGCGGCTCTCCAGCACGGCCACAGCCCCAGAAGCACAAGGGCTTAATGCAGAACCCAGCAGCTTGGAGCAGAAAAGTGAAAGGACTATGCGTTAATCCAGGCAATCATTTCTGCCCAGAGGGGAAAGGGTGTTGCTCCCTTCCGCCCTCCTCCCTCTGGAAAGAAAGATGGCGGCCACATGGGAGCCTTGTGGACAGTAGGTATGAGCCGGGGCTGTGGGGGCGACTAAAACCTCATGGGAAGGGGGGCGTTCCGGTCCGTCCTTCACGCCCTACCGAGGTCACCAGTCACCCCCCACGAGCGGCTCTCCAGCACAGCCACGGCCCCAGAAGCACAAGGACTTAATGCAGAACCCAGCAGCTTGGAGCAGAAAAGTGAACGGACTATGCGTTGATCCAGCCCATCAAGTCTGCCGGAGGGGAAAGGGTGTTGCCCCATTCGCCCTCTCCTCTCTGGAAAGAAAGATGGCGGCCACATGGGAGCCTTGTGGACAGCAGGTATGAGCCGGGGGAGTGGGGGCGACTAAAACCTCATGGGAAGGGGGGCGTTCTGGTCCGTCCTTCACGCCCTACCGAGGTCACCAGTCACCCCCCACGAGCGGCTCTCCAGCACAGCCACGGCCCCAGAAGCACAAGGACTTAATGCAGAACCCAGCAGCTTGGAGCAGAAAAGTGAACGGACTATGCGTTGATCCAGCCCATCAAGTCTGCCGGAGGGGAAAGGGTGTTGCCCCATTCGCCCTCTCCTCTCTGGAAAGAAAGATGGCGGCCACATGGGAGCCTTGTGGACAGCAGGTATGAGCCGGGGGAGTGGGGGCGACTAAAACCTCATGGGTCGGGGGGCGTTCCGGTCCATCCTTCACGCCCTACCGAGGTCACAAGTCGCCCCCCACGAGCGGCTCTCCAGCATGGCCATGGCCCCAGAAGCACAAGGACTTAATGCAGAACCCAGCAGCTTGGAGCAGAAAAGTGAACGGACTATGCGTTGATCCAGCCCATCAAGTCTGCCGGAGGGGAAAGGGTGTTGCCCCATTCGCCCTCTCCTCTCTGGAAAGAAAGATGGCGGCCACATGGGAGCCTTGTGGACAGCAGGTATGAGCCGGGAGTGTGGGGGCGACTAAAACCTCATGGGAAGGGGGGCGTTTTGCTCCGCCCTTCACGCCCTACCGAGGCCACCGGTTGCCCCCCGCGAGCGGCTCTCCAGCACGGCCACGACTCCAGAACACAGAAACCAATTTCTTAACTATCTGACTTTCAGTAGAAATACTTCCAGGGTCAATAGGTAAAATAGTAGAAATCCAAAACCAACATTTAATTCTTGAACCCAGCTGTAGAAAGCAAATCACTTCACAATGCTTTTTCAGCATGTCTGATTTGGGGGGGGGGTAAACTCTAAATAATAGTGGTGAATCTTTTATTGAAACAATGAATCTAATCAAAGCAGATAGAGTGTTAACTAGAATTCATCTGCCTCACAAGGACGGGGAGGGGTGGGGGGTGGGGTTTTATTGGGGTTCTTCATGGTAAAAAATAAGTATTGGTAAAGGGAAATGTGTTTGATATTTGCATGACTGAGACATAAACCTGAAAGCTTTGTAACCTTTCCCACAGTGATTCAATAAATAAAAAAAATAAAAAAAATTAAAAAAAAAGAATAGATTTTGATTTTGATTTAACTTTTGACCATCCAATATAGGCATTTGTGAGCAAGAAAAAAATTGTGGAGGACAGAGGGATGGAAACCAAGATCAATTTTCCAGTCAGTTATTTTGTAAGCATACTTTAGTAATGAAGAATCAGCAAAAATCTGGAAATAAATTGAAGCTTAAAGAAATTTTACAATTGATTAACTCATCAATGTGCCAGTAGGTGATATGTTCAAATTTCAAAAGAAGGAGGCAAAAATATGTGTCCACCCCACTTATCTCTCGTGTTATATAGATATATATATATAGAGAGAGAGAGAGTATATTGGTATAACTATATATATAGAGAGAGATAATGTATTTATGTGTTAGTGTTTTCTTCAGTAATCAGTGAAACTCTAGTAAAGTGTTAAACATCATAAAGTCTAAGAAAGCTTGAAAAACAGTCAGAAATGAGAATTTCCTGGGATCTTGAGCCTATAAATAAATAAGTCTCATTGATACCTTTGAACTTGAATTTGTTGGTACTCCAGAGACTTTTCCACAGACCACCAAGGTAGGGTAAATCAAAGTACCCTCAATAGCTGAATTTCTCTCATACCTAGAAAAAATGTAGGTAGAGTCCCATTCTTTGCTCTTCTTATGTCTTTATTTTTACTTGGTTCTCTAAGTTCTCTAAATTCTCTCTTGATTATTATGTACTTTTCCCTTGCATCTTCTCCCATATGCCCTATAAGTGATGGTCAAAATTTAAATCAAAATCGAATCTATCACTACCCTGTCTCAACTTCCTCATCAGTGTTAGTATACCCATCACCTTTCTAGTCAACAGATGCAAAATTACAAGCACCTTTATCTACCACTCTTCTGCACCTCACATAGCCAAAAATTTTCAAACTTCTGTTACATCCATTTCAACCTCCATTCCATCTCATTTCTCTGAATTATTCTAATTTATACTACCTTTTATATGTTTTCTCTTCCTCATGGCATCTTCTCTTCCTCAACAAGCTCATTTGCCTCCCTATTTACTTGCAGCGCTGTCCATTATAGCCCAAAGCGGGAAACAACCCTTTTCCAAAAATAGATAAGCAGATTAAAAAACCATAGTACATGCACACGATGTAATATCATTTGGCCATAAGCAAAGATAAATAATGCAACTTGATGTTACGTAGATGGATCTGGGGAATATCATGCTCAGTGAATTAATCAAGGGAAGAGATACAAATGTACAAAAGGGATATAAATAAACATAATTTTGGAATAACAAATTTCCACAGGCAATTAAAACAAAGGACGTGAAAAGTGGGCTTCATTAGGAGGATGACACCTGTATAGGGATGGGGCTATAACTGTAGTGGAGGGAGGTGTTCAGCCAGGAGGAGGAGGAGGAGAAGGAGGAGGAGGAAGAGTTGAAGGGTGTCAAAAGCTATGCCTGAAATCTTTTCAGCAACAGTACTGTAAACCACAGTGTCAAAATTTATTTTATAAAAACAAAACACAGAAAACACACCTCAAACCAAAAAAAAACTCTCATCCAGGAGGACTGGTGGATGGGAGGCAATGGGGGTGGGACATTGATGGAGGGAAGTGGACACTGGTGAAGGGACTAATGTCAAAACAGTGTATGCCTAAAACCCAATTGTTAATAACTTTGTAATTCCTGGTGATTATTTTTTTAAGAAAATTAAGATTTTTTTTTAGCAATGAGCCTTTCAAGTAGTGTTCAGGAAGCCCAGGGCCTGACAGGTTATTCTCAGTTAACTGCCAATGGTTCAATATCAAGATTTAAAGACTATCCTACTGGGTTCCACAGTGTTGAGTGTAGAGACAAGTATCAGGTATGCTCAGGGACCTCCAGTTCCTGGGGGTGTGTGGGAGGTCCCCAGTGTTGCACTCTACTATTCTCAGAGAGCTTGTGGTCCTGGGGATCTAACTGGAATTAGGTGCATGTTATAAATGTGCCCTAGGGACTGGAGCGATAGCACAGCAGGGAGGGTGTTTGCCTTGCATGCGGAGACCGAAGTTCGATTCCCAGCATCCCATAGGATCTCCCGAACACCGCCATGAGTACTTCCTGTGCATTCCCGGGTGTTACCCAAAAAGAAAAAAATATGAATGTGCCCTAACTTTTAGACTATCTCCCAACCCAGAATTGGAACATTTTTTGAAAAGAAGCAAAAGTTCCAATATATCTAGATACATATATTTGTCACAATAAAGTTCCAAATCATGGTAAAATATTTGAGACACCAAATTACTAATCATTTCCCACAGTCTTAGGGATTTTTCACCTTTTCTCTCAGACATCTTAACCTAACTCCTTCTGTATTACAATTCCCTTTTTCACATCTGTTTTAATGATGTTAACTTTTTGAACACCTCCTTGCATAAAGACACAGGCGTGTAGTAGGAAGGGAGATGCAGTGATTAGGCCCTGAGTCCCACAGCCTTGAGAATAAAGAGAATGATTGGTAGTGAAACTCTGCATGTGTTTGTTATATGTTATTCAGGACACTAAAACTTTGCATAAATCCATTAAAAATAATTCATATTCAAAATAGCAGTGTTTTGGTTTTATCTTCAGTCAGCAAGTAGTAGTGGCACCTGTGCCTTAAAGATATTAGATAAACTTTCCCAAGTTTGGCAGTCTGGGATGCACCAGGAATCTAAGCTTTAAACGCAGGCTGCATAATCCATTTTCATATTAAACAAACCATACATCTCCGTTTTCAAAGGAAGTATCAACATAGAGGAAAAGAAGTGGAGCTGGAGACCCTGTCCTTGCCTTGTTTGTTCTTCAGTGAAAAGGAGTTTGGGGGCCTTGCAGTATATGCCAAGAGTGGAATTTCTGGTTGTAAAGAAGTTCAATCCTTATTCTTGCAATAGTCCATGATGTTTTGCAGAGAGAATGAGTCAGTAGTCATTCCCATCCAGAACGGATGGCGCTCCTTTCCTCCACATCTACACTAGAACCAGTTGTTTCTTAATAGGAAAAAAATAATTTTTTGCTCTGACATAATATTACTGATACAGAGAGATATCTCTTTATTGTTTTGATTTGTGTTTCCATTGATAAGTTATAAAGAGATTTTTAATATGCATGGTATTAGATTATTTCACTGTATCACTGTCCTCCCATTGTTCATCAATTTGCTCTAGCGGGCCCAATAACGTCTCCATTGGAGACTTTTGTTGTTACTGTGTTTGGCATATCGAATACATCCCAGGTAGCTTGCCAGGCTCTGCCGTGCGGGCGAGATACTCTCAGTAGCTTGCCGGGCTTTCCGAGAAGGGCGGAGGAATCGAACTCGGGTCGGCCATGCTGGCTGCGTGCAAGGCAAACACACTACCGTTGTGCTATCGCTCCAGTCCATTATATTATTTACAGTGTTGCAAATCTTGATACCTCAATGACAATTGAAAAAAAATAGTGAAAAATTACAATCTCATTTGGAAGATTTCAATAATAAATTATAAAATTCCCTAATTCTGACTTAATTTCAAGTATGAGATATAAATGCATATTCTTACTTTAGACCATGAAGATTGAAAAAATATACTCTTACATATGTACAATCTGTGATTGATTGAATCATGATTGGCTTAATTTTCACACATATCATAAATTTGTATTATACTTCAGGTGTATAAGACAAGCATATATATGGTCTATATCAATAAATGATTGACTGTTTCCCTGGCTAGGTGTCACCAAATGTACGAACCTTCAATTTGGATGCTCTGATTTTTTAAATTAATATTTAGATATAATTTTATGTAAAATGTGCTTTTGTTTGAAAATTGACTTAACTTCAACATTTGAAAAAGAATACATTGAAAACAATCCCAACTGGACATATGATTTTTACCCAAAAGCCTAAACAAGAGAAAAGATATGCAGCAATGTTCCTGTGCAAATATGTTCCTGACACAATAAAGTATGGATTCCCAGAATTCTAATCCATTTATCCAATCTCCTATAAGCACATAAGACACATAAAAATATATACTTCACAACACAGAGTGGGGGCAACTAAATGCTAACACAGAATGAAAAATTCCAATAA
Source organism: Sorex fumeus (assembly GCF_029834395.1). Classification (NCBI taxonomy): domain Eukaryota; kingdom Metazoa; phylum Chordata; class Mammalia; order Eulipotyphla; family Soricidae; genus Sorex; species Sorex fumeus. The sequence continues at coordinate 11,950,132 of NW_026606185.1, forward strand.
TAGCAACAGAGAAGCTGATACATTTCATTAGTCTCAGGAGAGGAGCTGTAGATAAAGACAGCAAATTCTCCTATTACCTTCTTTTTCCAAGCATGGTCTGGTGGCCCTGCTATTTGGAATTCACAAAATGTGAAATCTTAACAAAGTGCATGTTCTCTAGCTCTCTAGTCATGTTTATGGAATTAATGCAATTAAAGTGATTGGCTTTTGATGGGAACTGTAACACCACCACAACATATGTGCGTATGTGTGTGTGTGTGTGTGTGTGTGTGAGTGTGTGTGTATTTAGTGTTTTCTGGAAAAATGTATCACTGTCATGTATCACTGTGATCCCGTTGTTCATTGATTTGCTTGAGTGGGCACCAGTAACATCTCCATTCATCCCACCCTTTAGATTTTGGCAGCCTCTCCTTACTCGTCCTTCCCAACGCTGCCATACTGGAGACTCTTTCGGGGTCAGGGCAATGAGACCCGTTATTGTTACTGTTTTTGGCATATTGAATATGCCACAGGGAGCTTCCAAGGCAGGATACTCTTGGTAGATTTCTGGCCTCTCTGAGAGGGACAGAGAATGTATATAAGAGAATACAAGCAAGTATGTTAAAACCAAACACATGTGTGCTGTAACCTCAAGAAAACTCTATGATCAGAATGCATGGAAGCACTGCAACTAAAGTGTGTGATGCTTGCAAACATTACAACTGTGATGTGGCTATTTGTCATCTTAATAACAATAATGAAGGAAAAGGAAGTATAAAAATAATTAAACACAGTATAACATTTTCAACAGAACTCCTTCAAATATCCAGGTATGAGATTGGGGGCTCCTGAGCCTCATGAAATTCTGTCAAATATGACGTTTCTGGGATGGTTCTAACAGAAAAAATCAAGTCAGCATTAGAGTAAGGATCAACTGAAAAAAAGTCAGACAGAAATTCTTGTGGCTTATTTAAGGCTGATTAATACTTTATAGTATAGTGAAATCTATTATTTCATGGACCCTTGTTTTTCCTACTGTCTGTGAGCACATGATAAACAGCATTTAATCTTTGATTTTCTTGTAAACACTTTATTGCTGTAAGCATTCTCTGCAATTTGCTTGTCAAAGCTATTGTTTCATTTGTGATCAGAAAGAGATAACCAATGAATTGTGATAGGATATTCTAATAATGTTAGCAAAAGGTACAAATCTCTTCCAGGACCTTTCTTCAGCATCAGCATCACCACAGCATCAGCACCATACTAGAAAGAGCTTATTCCAGGCTTATTCCAGACCCCAAAAGGGTTTTAGAATAGGCATTTGAAAATGTACATTTTGAGTACATTTGAGTAATTTTCTTTTATTACACTTGTCATTTATATTCTGGCATTTCTTTCTAAGAATTAGTGGGCATCAATGTTTAACTGCATAAAATTAGTATTTTTAATTTAGTTTTCTCATTTTAGAAACATCTTTTATGGTTTCTAGACTCCATATATTTGTCATTTGTAAAAATGCACATCTGTGCTTTTGTCCAAAATTCATTATGATAACAAGATACTTTACTTGTCTCCTATTCAAAAAGTCTCCTTGGGTTCATTCCTCATCTGAAATATATATTTGCATATATTAATGCCCAGATGGCTCTAAGCATCTTAATCAAAAGGGGAGATTTGCCTTGGCATTAATATGTGTGAAAAATTTGTCTTATTTTAATTAACTCGAGATGTGTCATCAGTAAGATATGAAAGACTAAAGATGTTAATTCAACCCCGTGGAGTATTATGAAAAAAAAAAACTGTGTTTTTCTGACTGGAAAGTATCTTGATGGTTTTATCTCTTTTACTAGTTTTAATATCTCCTAGAAAAAATTTTCTCACTATCAAGATTAATAATTATTGTTGATGAGTAACATGTACCAGCTTTAGCTTTCAAAAAGACAAAAGGGGGAACAAAATTAAACCAAAATTCTATCCCAAACTAAGCACAGCCAAGCTGAGGTGACTACCAGCCTTCTCTTTCCTTTTCTACTTAGAGTATAAATAGCATTTTTAATATAGTAATTATTTCAATTTTTATTTAAAAATTTTATTATACATTTTTAATTCATGAATGACTTTCCATGAACTTTGTACCACACATATGCAAATATTTGCATAATCTATATGCTTAGTTGGTACTGAGTTCATTTATTTATTTTGTATAATCAATAATTTATATTGCTTTTGGATAATATATTAATTAATGTTTGGGGGAATTCCTTGTTATGAAGAATATCTGAACAATAGAATTTTTTTTATTGGTGAAACACCATGAGGTACAGTTGTAGATTTACAAACTTTAATGCTTGGGTTTCAGTTATACAACGATCCCTCCACCAGTGCCCATTCCCCACCACCAGTGATCCCAGTAGCCCTCCCACCCCCACGCCCTATTCCCCTCACCCCACCTCGCCTCTGTGGCAGGGCATTCCCTTTTGCTCACTCTTTCTTTAAGGGTCTTGTAGTTTGCAATATAGTTCATATAGTTTGCAATATGAACAATAGTATTTTGAGCCACATCCTTCATAATAAATCTCAATTCTCTTTACTTTATGAATAAAATCTTCAGTAGGTACAATATTCATGGTGAATGAACTTTTCTCATCTTAATTTATCCTACAGTCACTGGCTTTTGAGGTTACAAAGTTATAAAAAGGGACACTCAAGACTACTTTCTGGGATTATTTCTATAGTCCTTTGCTAGAGAAGTTTATCTGATTGTGTAGAGCATCAGAACACCCCACCCCCCACACTCCGAAGAGCTGGAGTACACTCTCCTGAGCAGAAAGCTGGTTCTAGATGTTACTTATGCAACTGCCTTGACTGATTGATGATTGTTCTTCTCTTCCCTTTGAAGGGGGAGAGGCAGAGAATATAGGCTGAGTGGTTTTGGTGGGGAAAAAAAGAAGATGACGAAAAGAAAACAAAACAAAACAAAAAGAGACACCAGTTGCACCAATAAGTAGCCACAATACCGTCAGACATGTGTTCAAAATCCCTTTAGACATAGGAAAACAATCAGCACAGGGAACATTTAGGCAGGTAGCCCCTGCCTTTTCATTATGTATTCCTTATGTTACAGGAATGCATAATTATCCCAAATGTGTATGGGTTTATGTCAATGGGATGTGAGAACATCATTCTCTGGTTTCTCTACTGTCCAGAGAGATTACAAAGAAGGAACTGCAAAGCCTCTAGATTGGAACTGCAGAAGAGACAGACAAGGGACGTTCCAGGAAAACAAAGATTCAGAAAACTGTGGTCGTTAAATAAAAGAAAATCCTTATGGCAATACATACCTTGCCTCAGCTTTCTACACCTGAAAAACTACCCTAATCTCACATACCTTCAGCAGACATCAAAAAATAATTTTTTTACCTCTCACTGACATAAATACATTATATTAGTTATTTTTATCTGGAGGTGAGCAGAGTTACCGCTCTACCTGACAATAATGAGACAGTGTGTTGATTGAGAGGGGGTAATTGTCAGATAAACTTCACAGCAAAGAAATAAACTAGCATTTATTGATAAATAGTGGTAAGTATAATGATAAGTAAATAAATATTACAGAAATGCATAATTATCCCAAGTGTACATGGGTCAATGGTCAGAGTCTCAAAATGCATGCAGCAAAAACAGATACAGCTACAAGGAACAATAAACAAATTCTCCATTATAGTCAGGGACGTCAGCATTCCCCTTTCAAAGACATTCAACAAATATTCCAACTTTCAACAAATTATAGAATTGCTAGATAAAACCACCAAGGAGATAGACAAATTGAAACACCTTGAAACACAATCATAAAACCTAATTTTCATATACGAAACACATCCATCACAGAGAAAATAACATACAACATCTTTAATCATGCATAGAAACTTCCTCAACAAAGACTATATCTGAATTACAAAACAATTTCTCAGTCAGTTAAAAAAATGAATTATGCAGGGCATGTTATCTAGCTACCATGGAAAAAACTTGAACAAAAAGAGAAGTTTTAAGTAGCTAGAATGTTATAGAGCAGAGTCTAACTACCCTTTAGTTAAAGATAAATAACATACAAAATATCAATGCATAACAAAACAAAATTGTAAGTCGTTATATAACAAAAATATATTTAAATATGAATTACAATATATAACAAATTTATAACAAAATGTTAATAGTATACACTGTTTCAAACTATAAGCATTAATTTGATAGTAATTTATTTTTGCTATATATAGCTTTTAACATGTTAATTTTTGGAATTTAAAAATTTATCTGATTTACCTGTTATTTTTATTTCCATAGCTTAAAGTTCAGTATGGCTATCGAAAAGATTTGAGTAGAAGTCATGGATAATCTTCTCCATTACCATTCTGGAGGATGTGATGGATCCATCAGGACATCGGAGGGCAGTCATCTTGGTCCTGTAGTTGGCAAAGGACAGGCGGGCGTTACGAATACTTTCCCAGCTTCTGCTACATCTACCAGCACTTCTGCTCTTCTATCTTTGAGGTCTTCCTTGATCGCATCTCTGCTCTGCTTTGCGAGCTCGGAGGTAAGCTTGCGGTTGCCTGAGGCATGCGCCAAACCACATTGGTGAATAAGTTCAAGAGTTTTCGAAGACAGGCGTTTTTTTGTGGCTATTTCTCTCTTGGCATTCCTCACACATTCATGGAGGTGCTGTACCAGTCGATCGTATTCCTCGTCAATGTTGTCAACAATGGCATCTTCCCATGTTGCTGCAATAGTGCCAAAGAGCTCCCAGTTGGTAGTCGTTCTGGGAGTTCTCTTTTTAAACTTTGCAGCCCTTTCTCCCCGCTCTGTGAAGTAGAATTTTGCACGAAGGAGACTGTGGTACGAACCCGTTCGGAATTTTGGGACAACAGTGACATTGGTCAGGCAAAACCGTTGATTGAATATGATGTGGTCTATTTCATTGTGGAATCGTCCACCAGGAGAGTCCCATGTCCAACATTTAGATTCTGCCTTCTGGAACTGTGAGTTACCATGGATGGTCTTGGTCGACATGATGAACTCAGACAGTCTCTCACCCTGTTCATTCCATTCTGGGCCATGGGTCCCGATGTGAAGTTCTTCAGCTGATCTTCTTGGTCCTATCTTGGCAGTAAAATCACCCACAATGATCTTGTAGAAGGTGTGGTCTTCTTTATAGAACTTCTCCAGCTCCATGTGGAACTTCTCAATTTCTCTTTCATCATAATGAGATGTGGGTGCGTAGACAATGAAGACAGAAACTGCAGGCAGTGAGCCACATCTATTCAAATGTAAACGTCAGATTCGGGTTGTTGGGCATTCGAATGAATCAATGCTCATGGCCAAATGTGTGTTGACACCGACACCTTCGACACTTCTTTTATCGCATGTTCCGAGGAAAAATTCTTCTCCAGTGTCGAAAACGGCATGGTGAGATTCGTGCCTTCTTGTCTCAGTCAGACCAATGATGTCGTACTTGATCATTCGTGCTTGTACCATCAGGTCCTCGATGGATGCATCTGCTGCTAGCGTACGTGCATTGAAAGTACAGACGATCATTTTTGTCTTCCTTCGTTGTGGCAGCCTAGGTTGGCCTTGAGATTTTGTCGGCCTCTCCTTTCTCATCCTTCTCAGTGCTGCCATGTCGGTGAAGCCTTCAGGGTCAGGTGAATGAGACCAGTTGTAGTTACTGGTTTTGGCATATCGAATACACAGCGGATAGCTTGCCAGGCTCTTCCATGTGGGCGGAATACTCTCGGTAGCTTGCCAGTCTTTCCGAGAGGGATAGAGGCTTTTGGGGCGACCTCTAATCGCCCTCGTAGGTGTTACCATATTTGAACCCTATCAAATATGGTACGACAATTCCAGAAGATGGGTATTTAGTGTCTTATGATGTGTCGTGCGGCCACAAAGTGGGCACACGGATCCGGAAAGCGTCCTGGAGTGTGGCGGCGGCTGGGTAGTGGAGGTAGTGTCCACTTGACGACATACCAATTTCCACAGGATGGATATGCCATTCCCAATGCTCTCCCTTCCGAAATCCAACACACCATTTTGTCAGTAAAGAAACGAACAGCACTCGGCCCAGACAAGGTCAGACCTGAACACCTGAAGAACCTACTGTCAGTACTCATCAATACACTGGCTCGGCTCTTCACTCGCTACCTGTCTCAATGCAAGGTTCCGCCCCAATGGAAAACCAGCAGGACCGTACTACTGTTCAAGAAGGGAGACATCCATGACATTGGCAACTATCGCCCGATCTGCCTATTGTCTGTCATCTACAAGTTGTTCACTCGTCTACAAGTTGTTCACTCGAGTCATCCTAAATAGGATTGGCAGAATACTAGATGAAGGACAACCATGAGAGCAAGCCGGGTTCCGCAAAGGATTCAGCACCATCGACCATATCCACACAATAACCAAGCTCATTGAGGTTTCTTGGGAGTTCAAGATGCTGCTCTGTTTAACGTTCATTGATTTAAAGAAGGCCTTTGATTCTGTTGAGACGGAAGCCGTCATTGAAGCCCTAGCCAATCAGGGCATTCAAGCCCAATACATCAGGATCCTCCGTGAGCTGTACTGTGGATTCACTACCAGGATCTCACCATTCTACAAAGAAGTAATCATTGATGTCAAGAGAGGGGTTCGGCAGGGTGATACCATTTCACTGAAACTCTTCAGTGCCACCCTTGAGAACATCATGCGACGACTGGAATGGGAAGGAATGGGAGTGAAGATAGATGGTCGGCACTACACCACCTCCGCTTTGCTGATGACATTGTTTTAATAACACCAAATATCACCCAAGCGGCACAAATGCTGGTCGACTTTGACCGTGAGTGTGGAAAGGTAGGACTACAGCTGCATCTTATGAAGACAATGTTTATGAGAAACAGCCTCGTTCCTGATGCCCCATTCGCTCTCAACGGAACGACCATCTCTGAATGCAACAGCTATGTGTTCCTAGGTCCAGAAGTCAACATGACAAACGACCTGGCACCTGAGCTGCGCAGGAGGAAGAGAGTGGCTTGCAACGCCTTCAAGAACGTCGAAGAAATAACTAAGAGGACAAAGAACCTCTGGCTCTGGGTACATCTCTTTGATTCCACTGTTCTTCCTGCATTAACATATGCCTCAGAGACCTGGGCCTTATGCAAACAGGATGAGAATGCTATTGAGGTCTCCCAAAGAAGAATTGAAAGACCTATGGTTGGAATATCACGTTTCACTCAAATGAGAGAAAGAATCCGGAGTTCCCACATCCATCGATGATCAAGAATCAGGGATGCTGTCTCGTTTGCCAAGGTGTCAAAAATCTGATGGGCTGGTCACATAATGAGATTTAAAGACGACCACTGGACTAGAGCTGTTACTGACTGGATTCCATGGGATGTCAAAAGACCGCGTGGCCGCCCACCTACCAGATGGTCAGACTTCTTCGTTAAGATCATGAACGATCGGTTTGAGGCTCTTCATGTTCCCAGAGTGAACAGATGCCATTGGGCCACACTAGCACACAACAGGGACAAATGGAGACGTTACTGGCACCCGCTCGAGCAAATCGACTACTAAGGGCAAGTTATGTGATTAAGTGAAAGTTCAGTAATTTTATGTGAATTATTTTTTAATTAATTATTCTCCCAGAGTTATTTTTTAATTTTATATTGTAAGTTTTCTTCTGATATTATTTCTTTTTACTTTGATTACTATCATTTGTTTTCTTTATTTAGTCAGTTTTATTATATTCCAATTTTCTCTGCAATACTCCTTATACTGTTTGGTCGGTTTTGAAAACATTATATGTGCATCCTTTTATGTGTGTACAATGCTTTCCTGTCTGAGATATGGAACACTTGCCTAAACTGAGTTTGATGCTGATTTTTATTTCCTTTTATTACAGCAACTTAATAAGGGGAAAGAAAAACGGGACCTCATTCTTCTTCTCGTGCTTGGAGTCCTCACATCCCAGAGTGTTTCTTCACTTTTCCTTGAATGTTGTTGGAAACTCTCAAATGGTTTTTACTTCTAAGTCTCTGATTTCAGCCATTCCCATGATCTAATAACTGAATAATCTGAAGCTCTAGAACACAGATTTGCTAATGTTTTCTGCTGTTGTGTGTAGATATTAAACCTAAGTGTTTTAGGCTTTATCAGTGAATTTCCCCTTTCCTCCCCCCAGAGAAGCTTACAGTGCTCTTATGAGCACTCTTAATCCCCTGAGTATATCTTTAAACTTTCCTTTGTGTTAGCTACTAGATTCCCCGAGTCGTTTGGTTACTTATGAAGTGAAACTGTCTGGTGATTCTGGACTTTGTATTTGTAGAGAATTATATGCTTTTCTATTTCCCCTTTAACTTTTTCATATTTTACTATAGAGCAATGTTTTTGCTTCGACACAGACCATTAATGCTGTGCTCCTAATATTTGGCAGTTGACTCACTCTAAAATACATCTACTACTGGGAATCTCATATTTACTGGATTAGGCTTTGGTTGTCATAGTTCTTAACACCCCCAAAAGGGGGACCCACCAAAGACTTGGACAGACCTGGGGTGAGCAGCAAAGCTACTCTGGCATTGAAATGAGACAGTCTAGAAAGAATAAAAGCCAGTCTTTATGTAAGCCATTATGACTTAAGAGAGAGGACCCCAATGAGGAAGGACAAGCTGAACCAACCTGGGGTTCAGTCTGGAATTTATGGTAAAAACCTGGCTTGCCCTCAGAGCCTAGAGAATTAAGTTTGGAATCTAAATCTCTTACAGTCACTATCAATGTCACTGTCCTTTCATTGTTCATCAATTTTCTTAAGTGGGCCCAGTAACATTGTGAGACTTGTTACTGTGTATGGCATATTGAATATGCTATGGGTAGCTTGCCAGGCTTTGCCATGCAGGCGAGAAACTCTTGGTAGCTTGCCGGGCTCTCCAAGAGGGGCGGAGAAATCGAACTCAGGTTGGCTGTGTAGGCCACGTTCAAGGCAAATGCCCTACCCGCTGTGCTATTGCTCCAGTCCTCTTACAGTATTTATCCAAATAACTTAAAATAGTGTTCTGCCAATCCTATTTAGGATGATTCGAGTGAACAACTTGTAGATGACAGACAATAGGCAGATCAGGCGATAGTTGCCAATGTCATGAATGTCTCCCTTCTTGAACAGTAGTACAGTCCTGCTGGTTTTCCAGTGGGACGGAACCTTGCATTCAGACGGGTAGCGTGTGAAGAGCCGAGCCAGTGTATTGATGAGTACTGACGGCAGGTTCTTCAGGTGTTCAGGTCTGACCTTGTCTGGGCCGGGTGCTGTTCATTTCTTTACTGACGAAATGGCATGTTGGATTTCAGAAGGGAGAGCATTGGGAAGGACATAACCATCCTGTGGAATTTGGTATGTCAGCAAGTGGACAATGGCTATCAAAGAGATTTGAGGAGAAGTCATGGATAATCTTCTCCATTTCTGTTCTGGAGGATGTGATAGATTCATCAGGACGTCGGAGGGCAGTCATTTTGGTCTTGTAGTTGGCGAAGGACAGGCGGGTGTTACGAATACTTTTCCTGACTTCTGCCACATCTACAAGCACTTCTGCTCTTCTCTCTTTGAGGTCTTCCTTGATCGCATCTCTGCACTGCTTTGTAAGCTCGGATGTTCACTTGAGGTTGCCTGAGGCAAGCGCCAAACCATGTTGGCAAATAAGTTCAAGAGTTTTCGAAGACAGGCGTTTTCTTGTGGCTATTTCTCTCTTGGCGTTCCTCACACAATCATGGAGGTACTGAACCAGTCAATCGTATTCCTCGTCAATGTTGTCAACAATGGCATCTTCCCATGTTGCTGCAATAGTACCAAAGAGCTCCCAGTTGGTAGTCGTTCTGGGAGTTCTCTTTTTAAACTTTGCAGCCCTTTATCCCTGCTCTGTGAAGTAGAATTTTGCATGAAGGAGACGGTGGTCCGATCCCGTTTGGAATTTTGGGACAACAGCGACATGGTCAGGCAAAACCATCAATTGAATATGATGTGATCTATTTCGCTGTGGAATCGTCCACCGGGAGACTCCCCTGTCCAACGTTTAGATTCGGCCTTCTGGAACTGAGAGTTACCATGAATGGTCTTGGTCAACATGATGAACTCAGACAGTCTCTCACCCTGTTCGTTCCATTCTAGGCCATGGGTCCTGATGTGAAGTTCTTCAACTGATCTTCCTGGTCCTATCTTGGCAGTAAAATCACCCACAATGATCTTGTAGAAGGTGTGGTCTTCTTTATAGAACTTCTCCAGCTCCATGTAGAATTTCTCAATTTCTCCATCATAATTAGATGTTGGTGCATAGACAACGAAGATAGAAACTGCTGGCAGTGTGCCACAGCTATTCAAATGTAAACATCCGATTCGGGTTGTTAGGCATTCAAATGGATCAATGCTCATGGCCAAGTTTGTGTTGACAAGGACACCGACGCCTCCGACACCTCTTTTATTGCATGTTCCGAGGAACAATTCTTCTCCAGTGTCGAAAATGGCATGATGAGATTGGTGCCTACTTGTCTCAGTCGGACCAATGATGTCGTACTTGATCTTTCACGCTTGTACCATCAGGTCCTCGAAGCATGCATCTGATGCTAGTGTACGTGTATTGAAAGTACAGACGATCATTTTTGTATTCCTTTTTTGTGGCAGCCTAGTTCGGCCTTGAGATTTTTTTGACCTCTCCTTTCTCATCTTTCTCAATGCTGCCATATTGGTGAAGCCTCTAGGGCCAGGTGAATGAGACCCATTGTAGTTACTGGTTTTGGCATATCGAATACATAATGGATAGCTTGTGAGGCTCTGCCATGCGGGCGGAATACTCTCAGCAGCTTGCCAGGCTTTCCGAGAGGGATAGAGGCATTTTGGGCGACCTCTAATCGCCCTCGTAGGTGTTACCACATTTGAACCCTATCGAATATGGTACAGCAATTCCGGAAGATGCGAGCAAGCCAGGTTCTGCAAAGGATTCAGTACCATCGACCATATCCACACGATAACCAAGCTCATTGAGGTTTCTCGAGAGTTCAAGATGCCGCTCTGTCTAACCTTCATTGATTTAAAGAAGGCCTTTGATTCTGTCGAGATGGAAGTGGTCATTGAAGCCCTAGCCAATCAGGGCATTCAAGCTCAATACATTAGGATCCTCTGTGAGCTGTATTACAGATTCACTACTAGGATCTTACCATTCTACAAAGAAGTAATCATTGATGTCAAGAGAGGGGTTCGGCAGGGTGATACCATTTCACCAAAACTCTTCAGTGCCACCCTCAAGAACATCATGCGACAACTGGAATGGGAAGGAATGGGAGTGAAGATAGATGGTCGGCACTACACCACCTCCGCTTTGCTGATGACATTGTTTTAATAACACCAAACATTAGCCAAGGAGCACAAATGCTGGCCGACTTCGACCGTGAGTGTGGAAAGGTCGGAATACAGCTGAATCTTATGAAGACAATGTTTATGAGAAACAGCCTCGTTCCTGAGGCCCCATTCGCTCTCAACAGAACGACCTTCTCCAAATGCAAACAGCTTTGTGTACCTAGGTCAAGAAGTCAACATGACAAATGATCTGGCACCCGAGCTGCGCAGGAGGAAGAGAGTGGCATGGAACGCCTTCAAGAGCATCAAAGAAATTGCTAAGAGGATGAAGAACCTCCGGCTCAGGGCACAACACTTTGATTCCACTTTTCTTCCTGCATTAACATACACCTCAGAGACCTGGGCCCTATGCAAACAGGATGAGAATGCTATTTGGGTCTCCCAAAGAGGAATTGAAAGAGCTATGCTTAAAATATCACGTTTCACTGAAATGAGAGAAAGAATCCGGAGTTCCGACATCCATGTATGATCAAGAATCAGGGATGCTGTCTCATTTGCCAAGGTGTCAAAAATCAGATGGGCTGGTCACATAATGAGATTTAAAGATGGCTGCTGGACTAGAGCTGTTACTGACTGGATTCCACGGGATGTCAAAAGACTGCATGGCCACCCACCTACCAGATGGTGAGACTTCTTCATCAAGATCATGAACGATCGGTTTGAGGCTCTTCATGTTCCTAGAGTGAACAGACGCCATTGGGCTACACTAGCACACAACAGGGACAAATAGAGGCGTTACTGGCGCCCGCTTGAGCAAATCGACAATTAACGGGAAGTCAAGTGATCAAGTGATCAAGTGAACTTAAAATATTAATAAGTATAAAGTTAACTGTTTAATATGTACTAGTAGCAAGGGGAAGAGAAAAGCAATAAAATGTTTGTCATCCCTGGGTGAATCTCTTCATATAGTTAGTTCCTGGGAGGTAGTGTTTCCTTGAGTTAATCTCCACCAAAAGAATTGCCTGCATTGAAATTTTTCCCTCTGTAAATGATCAATCACATTTATGTGAAGTTCTATACCTTATACCTCCTCAAATGTTCTATTAGTATGCTAGCAGCTCTGCATTAAATTGACCATTTTGACCATCTATCAGCGAGTGCCCTATTTCTTTGTTCCTCTGCTAAGGAGGTCTAAGAAGGCAGTTCTCAACTACTGAAAGTGCACCCACTCTTGAACTCACAATCATAGCAGGATTATTTAATTGTGAATCAGGAATTTGCTCCTGACCATTTTTTTTTTCTCACTTCATCTAAAGTAATTCAGGGCCCAGAGAGATAGTAATGCTGGTAAGGTACTTGCCTTGGAGCCCCATATGGTCCCCTGAGCACCACCAGGCATAATTCCTGAATGGCAAGTGATAAATAACTCCTGATTTTTTGTTGTTGTTGTTGTTTTGCTTTTTGGGTCACACCTGGCGATGCTCAGGGGTTACTCCTAGCTCATGCACTCATGAATCACTCCTGGCGGTGCTCGGGGGAAGGACCACATGGGATGCTGAGAATCGAACCTATGTTGGCCATGTTGGCTGCGTGCAAGGCAAACACCCTACCCGCTGATTATTGACAGGTTTCCCCAACCACCAAAAGAAATTCAGAGAAAATCTTAATTCCTTTCATTGTTGCTTAGCTATAGGAATAGTTCATTCTTTTGCAATGATTCCTCTCATCCCTATGAGTGAGAATATCCTACTGGATTATAACTCTCAAAGGGATTCAGAAATAGGAAAGAAAATAGGAAGGAAGGAAGGAAGGAAGGAAGGAAGGAAGGAAGGAAGGAAGGGAGGGAGGGTGGGAGGAAAAAAATAAACATTTTGGTTCTAGAAACTCAGGGTCTTCTCTTGTGCCCCTGGAAGTAAGAATTCTGTTTGCGTTCTTTAGGAAGAGTGGTCCTGGCATAATGGAGGTAGTGCAGTGAATAACGTGTTTTCCTTGCATGTGTCCAACCTGGATTTGATTCTTGGTGCTGTATATGGTGTCCTGAGCACTTCCAAGAGTCATCTCTGAGCATAGAGCTAGGATCAAGCTCTGAGCACCCAGATGTGAACTCCCCCCCCACCAAAGAAAAAATGTCCTAAAGTCTTAAGTGTAGTGAAAAAGTGGGTATGATTTTCATTCTTATTTATGCTTTGTGTGTCTCAACTCTGATGAAAATATGAATCAGTTGTGACATTTCTTACTGTAGGCAAACAATTCTAAAACTTGGTTTTACATTACATATAACCTAGGGGCATTGAAGGACCCCTGAAAGTAAAAAAAAAAGACTATTTTAATGCTTGCAAGAGAAATAAGCATTTTTCCCTAAACTCTCATGTAGTGTCAAAGTGCACATAGTTTTATAGACCATGACATTGCTGAGATTATCCTCTCTCCTGTGGTAGAATTTAGTCAATACTTTATCCAGAGTAGAATGTGATTTGGAAGAGAAGTTGAAGTTAAGCTCAAGCATTTCCAATTTCTGTCACCACCACTATTACCTTGATTAAATAAAATAGAAATCCCTTATCTGTTTTTATTCTAACTTTATCTTCCTAGAAAAAGATGCCTTCTTATTTTTTTAAACATAACAGTAAGGAGGTCTATGTATTTAGTTTAATAACTTGTTTTTATATATTACTTATTGATATAGTAAAAGCTTTTGTGATTTCTATGCATTCATTTATTCATGTTTTAATTAGTATTTAAATTTAGTAAAACTATTCCAATATATGGGACTGAAGCAATAGCACAGCAGGTAGGGCGTTTGCCTTGCTCGTGGTCAACCCGGGTTTGATTCCTAGCATCCCATATGGTCCCCTGAGGACCACAAGGAGGAATTCCTAATGCATGTGCCAGGAGCAACCCCTGTGCATCGCTGGGTGTGACCCCACCCCCAAAAAAGCTATTCCAATGTATAACTGAGAAGATAGCTTGGAGGTTATGTGCCCAGACCTAAGTCCAAAACTGGAATAGTCAGGAATATTGTTGGGTATAGCCTAGATGCCCCCAAGCACTGCCAGGGTGTCCGTTGGACCCAGTGCTGCTGCAGATCACTGGGTTCTAGCAGTGAAACTGGCAACGCAGTGGCTTAACAATGGAGTAGATACCAAGCCCCTCATCATTGCTTGGTAGCCCCAGAAATTATCCCAATTAAAAACTCATAATAATAAATCACTTGTCCTGATTATTTATCCAGAATTAAAATATAGTATAAAGGGAGCTTAAAGAGCTCAAATTCATAGTCCATCTGTTGGAGCTCTGTTCCAGTCCAGCACTACAGAGTACCCCAAGCACCCCAGGGAATTACCTTTGAGGACTTGGAAATAGCCCCAAGTACCACCAGGCAGGGTGCCAAACAGAACAGTAGAAATTAAATTATTATACAGCATAAAGTACTTTAGGTAATACAAACATCAAGAGCATAAACAGAGTCAAGTTCTTGTATTATTATTATCAGAGATATAGATATAAATAGACAATGATAACAGAAAAGATCAACTACTTTACTGAGCTAACAGTGTCTGGAAAATATTTTTACAATATTGCCAATTTTGAAGGTGAATATGTAGATGTATTTTACAGGAAAATATATTTGGGGGAAGAGATGAGATCATCTTGGAAGGGTGGTAAAGAATCTAGGGACGTTACACTAAAGCTGGGTTTAAAATCTGAGAATATAGGGGCAAAAAGTTCAAGGTTTTTGTCTTGTAAGCAGTCAGCCCTCGCTCAATTCCCTGGCACCACATTTGATCCCCTGAACATTGCCAGGTGTCACTTCTGAGCCCGAGCATAGCTACTTGCATATACTTACAGTATAGGAACCAAGGGCCCACAGTATTGCACAGAAGACGGTGGTATAGACATTTGGAAAAGAGAGAGTTCTTCTTTTGATCAAGTGAGTCAGGACCTCAAAATAAGCAGTTGGAATTTTCAGTGGCAGAAGGGTGATTTCTGCTTGCATGCTGCTTAATGGAATGCAGTCAAGATAAGGAGTTTTACCTCGACTACTTTTAATTTCCCACCACACTCTGACAAATAGTATACAATGACATTCTATGGAATAAAAGCATGAATATAAAAATTAAAGATGGAAAAAATCATATTAAATGTAGTCTGTTCCTCTTATTCTTAGAATGAACTCAACATGTATGCCTGTTTTCTTGCTGCGGACAACACTCACTAAAGCTCTTCCCTGTCACCCTCAGCTTGGCCTCCAGTGCAGTTACTGGGCACAGAACCCAACTGCACTCACTCTGGGTGGGCAAAAGGAGAACTCCCAGTGGGAGTCTACTACACAGACCACATTATCTAGGATTGTCTATCCTGCCAGCAGTTTATAAAATGACTTCACTTGAAGGATATGTAATATATTTTAAACTGAGGGGGTTTGGGTTTGTTTGTTTAAAGTGAGAGACTGGTAAATGGCAGTCTCTGGAAATATGGTCAGTTTGGGTTTTGAGAATCAATTTTTTAGCAGGTGATCTGGGTCAGACTTCAGGAATCCTCATCATCTCTAGATTAGGAATGTCTGTATCTACTAAGGTGTCATCACAAGTATAATCTCTGTGATAAGAAGTGGAAGGTTTTATTGTAGTACAGTAAATTAATTCAATTCCTACAACTGGATATCAATTCGGTTATTTCTGTGGGGCCAATGAACTCAAACTGTGAGAAAGTCACAGCCTCTTCCAAAAGCATTTTTCTAAGTTCTCTTTTGTTGCATTACAACAATTTAGTTCATAGTTATAGCTATGTTTTATTCCCATAAAAATAGGCAGGTAGCAGGAAATCCACACAAAATATTTTTACTTAGAGCTCCTCTTTAAGGAACTATTAATTGGCACTTTGATAATGACTCATAACACATTCTTTGGTGGTGTTATCGTTTGTATGTGACCAATTTATTGCACAAATAACCCTCTTCCATAACAACTGCATAAATACATCAAATTAGAATTGATATGCTGACATGAATAAAATACTATTAAAGAGGAGTACAATAACTGAGAACATCATTTTCAAATCAACATACCTTCTCCACAATTGCACACACAAATACTCTATATCTTGTGATGGAGAGACAGGACAGAGGGGAGGTGTTTGATTGCCTAGCACACAAGGGACTCAGAGTTGGGACTGGATGAGGCCTCCAAACACACAGACAAACCAAAACAACTCAACATACAGCAACAATGAACTGTCCCTTTCTGGAGAGGTCTTTGAGATAGCCTTCCTCTTAGAACTGTCTTGAGATTGACCATTGACTCATGATGCACTGTGAAACACACGGTGTTTCAGTCAAGTTGTGATTGTGGCTCAAAGTGGAAGAGAAAATGACTGACAGGTTTAAGACAAGGACTATCACTATCACTCCTTCTGTTGTTCATCGATTTGCTCAAGCGGGCCCAGTAACATTGTGAAACTTGTTACTGTATTTGGCATATCGAATACATCATGAGTAGCTTACCAGGCTTTGCCATGCGGGCGAATACTTTTGGTAGCTTGCCAGGCTCTCCAAGAGGGGTGGAGAAATTGAACTCGGGTCAACCATGTTGCCTGCGTGCAAGGCAAACACTCTACCTACTGTGCTATCGCTCCAGCCCAAGGCAAGGACATATAAACTATAATATGGCTCGGGGGTGTGGGGGCGACTAAAACCTCATGGGAAGGGGGGCGTTCTGGTCCGTCCTTCACGCCCTACCGAGGTCACCAGTTGCCCCCCGCGAGCGGCTCTCCAGCACAGCCACGGCCCAAGAAGCACAAGGACTTAATGCAGAACCCGGCAGCTTGGAGCAGAAAAGTGAACGGACTATGTGTTAATCCAGGCCATCATGTCTGTCTGGAGGGGAAAGGGTGTTGCCCCAGTCGCCTTCTCCTCTCTGGAAAGAAAGATGGCGGCCGCATGGGAGCCTTGTGGACAGCAGGTATGAGCCGGGGGAGTGGGGGCGACTAAAACCTCATGGGAAGGGGGGTGTTTCAGTCCGCCCTTCACGCCCTACCGAGGCCACCAGTTGCCCCCCACAAGCAGCTCTCCAGCACGGCTGCGACTCCAGAGCACAGAAACCAATTTCTTAACTATCTGACTTTCAGTAGAAATACTTCCAGGGTCAATAAGTAAAATAGCAGAAATTCAAAACCAACATTTAATTCTTGAACCCAGCTGTAGAAAGCAAATCACTTCACAATGCTTTTTCAGCATGTCTGATTTGGGGGGGGGGTAAACTCTAAATAATAGTGGTGAATCTTTTATTGAAACAATGAATCTAATCAAAGCAGATAGAGTGTTAACTAGAATTCATCTGCCCCACTGGGACTGGAAGGGGTGGGGGGTGGGGTTTTATTGGGGTTCTTCATGGTAAAAAATAAGTATTGGTAAAGGGAAATGTCTTTGATATTTTCATGACTGAGACCTAAACCTGAAAGCTTTGTAACCTTTCCCACTGTGATTCAATAAATAAATAAAGAAAAAAGAAAAAAAACTATAATATGGCTCATTTAGGTTATGTCAATTTACTCCTCTTTTTTCTGTTTTGGTGATATGCAGGGGTTACTCCTGGCTCTGCATTCAGTAATTACTCCTAGTGGTTCCTGGGAGACCATATGGGATGCCAATAATTAAACCAGGGTGAGCCGCGTGCAACGCAAACACTCTACCCACTCGCTGTACTCTCTCTCAGGTGCCTTTATAAAGAACTCCTTACATCATTTTTTTTAAGTTATGAAATTTGTTTATTTTTTTAATCACTATGAGATAGACACTTTCAAAGCTGTTCATGATTAGGGTTCAGTCATACGGTGTTCTAACACCCATCCCTCTACCAGCGTACATATCCCAGCACCAGTGTCCCCAGTTAACCTCCCATTACCCCCCTCCCCCACCCGCCTGCATCTAAAAAAATATGGTAGAAGACTAATATCCAAGGCCAGAGAAAACAAGAGCTAGGAGAACTGCTCAATAGTTGGAATCTACCGCAAATGTGTGTGGGGCAGAGGGCACATTTTTTATAAGACAGCAACAGTGGTAATCAACATCCTGTGTTTATGTATTAACATCTTAATTTATTCCCATCTTTATTTTCTATTTTTTTAAATTTCCCTTCTCTATGACTCTTGTTGTTGCTGTGTCCTGAGGGCACACACTCTTATTTGAAGTGCATTATGAATAGAAGTGTCCCCAGTCACATTAAACATGTGTGTTGCTGCCAGGCACATACTCTGTAGCCTCAGGTGTACAAGATAATGTTTACATGGATTCTGAGAGCCCCCTCTCAGCACACAACTTCATCCTACTCCCCACATCAACTGTCTTATCATTCCTGTCCCTTCTCTCACCTCAAACAGCCCCCTCCCATCTCTCACCCTCTCATCTTTCTCACTCCCACCTCCCACCTGGGTCATCATCCCTCACACTTCTACCTGCGCACCCCTTGCCCTTCTCATGTCTCTTACCTCCCTCACCTTTCAACCCTCCTAGCTTTCTAATGCCCTCACCTCATTAGCATATCACGTCTTCCACCCCCACCCCCTCACTTTTCTTTACCGTTTTCAGGACTATAACTCCCTCATCTCTCTCCTCTCTCCCGTCTCCTGTTGCTCTCACCCCTCACCCCTCCCATCCATTCTCACTTCTCTCCTCTTTGACCCCTCTAATGCTCCTAATTCTTCTCCCCACATATCTCTTCTCATTTTTGAAGGGAGTTTTGCCAGATATTAAAGTCTTAGTTCATATTTTTGGTCAGTGTCTGAAATATATTATTCAACTGTTTTCTGAATTATAATATTTCTCCTAGTCATTTTATTAAGATAGCATGTGATTACTTATTTTATTGCTGCTTCCAATAAATTATTTTGGCTTTCAACTTTTTTAAAGTTTGATTTTAAACATGTTTTGTGATTGTCTTCAGAGGCAGGCTATTGGTATTATTAAGCCAATTATATTTTTATACTCCCATGTCTTTCTTCAAATTGGGTGTCAGCCAACAGTTCCCCATTCAAAAAAATAAAAATAAACTGGAAAATTGGAAGCTAGGGGGCCTAAGTTCTTCCTTGATAAATAGTCCATTCCCTGCCCTTTTCTTCTACTCTTGCTTCTCTTTACCTTGCCTCACTTCCTCCAGCATCGCTTTGGTCTCTTCTCTATCTATCCCCTAACTTCCGAGATTCTGTGAAAATGTACATTGATTACTGAAATATAGCTCTAAACATTTTAGGTTTAATATTGGTTTGTCCTTTCTGCATTGCCACAGGAAGCTTATTTTTATTGGGTTAAAGCTATCACAGTGCTCCAGAGACACTTCCATTCCTTTGTTTAACTGTAACCTCTTATCTGTGCTCTCTTCCCCAACCAATCACCTTTTTCCCCTACTCAGACTCTGTTAACTTGTAATATCAGATCCTTCTAAGGACACTGGACTTGTATTCATAACTGAAATATTGCTTTTCTTCTTCTCCTATGTACTTTTGCATAGTTTACTTTAAAGCAATACTCTTTTTGTATAAACACAGGAAGACAGTTAATATTATGTTTTGTAACTTGGGAGTTAATTGACTCCGAATAATATTCACTCCTGGACATCTGCTTTCTCAACTTAAGCTTCATTTGCCCTTAGTTCCTAGCACCCCAAAAGCAGGGTCTTGGTGAGGGACTGAATGGACCCAGGGCAATCTGTGAGCTACCCTGGCATTGAAATGGTGCCACATACTTAACCATAAGTTAAGAGCACGGTCATGGACAGATTATGGACAGTTCATTATCACATATAGTACAATACCCAAGATTTGGAAACAACACATATATGGAGTAATGGATCAAAAAGCTGTAATATATATATAGTGTACACAAAAACACAAATATATACATAAACACACATATATATACACCACAGCTTCTAATGAGTATATGTATATAAATATATATATATACACATATATGTATGTTTTGTGTTTATTATGCCATTCTAATAAATAACAAAACCATGCAATTTGCAGCAACATGGATCAAACTAGAGAATATCATGATGAGTGAAGTCAGTTAGAAGAAATCGATAGAGAATGATCTCTCTCATAAGGCCAGAGGTTCTTCATCCTCTTAGCTATTTCTTCAACATTCTTGAAGGCGTTCCAAGTCATTCTCTTCCTACTGCACAGTTCAGTGCCAGTTCGTTCGTCATGTTGAGTTCTCAACCTAGGTACACATAATTGCTGCATTTGGAGATGTTCATTCCATTGAGAGTGAGTGGAATGTCAGGAACGAGTCTGTTTCTCATGAATATTGTCTTCATGAGATTCAGCTGCAGCCCGACTTTTCCACACTCACAATCGAAGTCGACCAGTATTTGTGCCGCTTTGTCTAATGTTTGGTGTTATTAGAACAATGTCATCAGTGAAGCGAGGTGGTTTAGTTGCCAACTGTCTATCTTCACTCCCATTCCTTCCCATTCCAGTCATCGCCTGACATTCTTGAGAGTGGCACTGAAAAGTTTCAGTGAAATGGTATCACCCTGCCGAATTCTTCTCTTGACATTGATGATCACTTCCTTGTAGAATAGTGAGATCCTGGTAGTGAATCCGTAATATAGCTCACAGAGGATCCTGATGCATTGAGTTTGAATGCCCTATTTGGCTAGGGCTTTGATAACCACTTCAGTCTCGACAGAATCAAAGGCCTTCTTTAAATCAAAGAACATTAGACAGAGTGGCATCTTGAACTCCCAAGAAATCTCAATGAGCTTGGTTACCATGTGGATATGGTCGATCATGCTGAATCCTTTTCAGAACCCCAGCTTGCTCACATGGTTGTCCTTCATCTAGTGTTCTGCCAATCCTATTCAGGATGACTCAAGTGAACAGCTTGTAGATGACAGACAATAGGCAGATTGGGGGATATTTGCCAATGTCCTGGATGTCTCCTTTCTTGTACAATAGAACAGTCTTGATGGTTTTCCACTGGGATGGAATCTTGCATTCAAACAGGTAGCATGTAGAGAGCCAATCCAGTGTATTGATAAGTACTGATGGCAGATTCTTCAGGTGTTCGTGAAGAATCTGGGCTGAGTGCTGTTTGCTTCGGAAGGGAGAATGTTGGGAATGACATAACCATCCTGTGGAATTTGGTATGTGGGCAGGTGGAAATGGCTATCAAAGAGATCCAAGTAGAAGCCATGGATGATTCTCTCCATTGCCCTTCTGGAAGATGTGATGAATCCATCACATCACTGTCGGAGGGCAGTCATGTTAGTCTTGTAGTTGGTGAAGCATAGGAGGGCAATGCAAATGCTTTCCCGACTTCTGCTGCATCAGTCAGCATTGCTGCCATTCTCTTTGACATCTTCCTTTATCGCCTCTCTGCACTGCATTGCAAGCTCAGATGTTCGCTTGTGGTTGCATAAGGTTCACGTGAAGTCACATTGGTGAACGAGCTTGAGAGTTTCCAAAGACAGGTGTCTTTTTGTGGCTCTCTCTCTCTCTTGTTGTTCCTTGCACAATCATGGAGGTGCTGAACCAGTCGATCATATTCTTTGTCGATGTTTTCAACAACAGCATTTTTCCATGTTGCTGCAATAGAGCCAAAGAGCTCCCAGTTGGTGGTCATTCTGGGAGTTCTCTTCCTAAACTTTGCAGCCCTTTCTCCCCACTTCATGAAGTAGAATTTTATACGAAGGAGATGGTGGTCTGATCCCATTTGGAATTTTGGACCAACAGCAACATTGGTCAGGCAAAACCCTCAAATGAGTGTGATGTGGTCAATTTCATTGTAGAACCATCCACCAGGAGACTCCCAAGTCCAACGTTTAGATTCAGCTTTCTGGAACTGTGAGTTACCATGGATGGTCTTGGTCGACATGATAAACTCAGTCTCTCACCCGGTTTGTTCCATTTTAAGCCATGGGTCCTGATGTGGAGTTCTTACACCGATCTTCTCAGTCCTATCTTGGCATTAAAATCACCGACAATGATCTTGTAGAAGGTGTGGTCTTCTTTATAGAACTTCTCCAGCTCCATGTAGAACTTCTCAATTTCTTCTTCATCGTAATTGATTGTTGGTGAGTAAACAATGAAGATAGAAACTGCCAGCAGTGAGCCACATCTATTCAAGCCACATCTATTTGTATTTTTTGTCAATGTCATCAACAGTGGCATTTTCCCGTCATCACCATCATCAGCTCATAATCATCATGAATAGATGACTTTAATACACAAATTAAATGATTAACTGTTCATTCCTAGCTACTTTCTCTATGGAACTCTTATACTGAAGACTAGTATTGCTACCCAGATCCAGTAGGTTCCAAGCAACTAGGGACAGCCATACATTGATCACTAAAATTAATCAAATCATATATCCATATACCTGTACTAGAAATAATGAAAATGATATCATTCTTATATGGTTCAGATGCTTACTCTGTTCTGAACATTCTTTTCACTTTAGGTCCCTGAAAAAAAAGTTATTGCCAAACTTTACTATTACTCCTTTTTTTTATTGAATCACCATAAGATACAGTTACAAAGCTTTCATGGTTGAATTTCAGTCATACAATGATTGAACACCCTCCACCAGTGCACATTCTCCACCACCAATGTCCTCAGTATACTCCCCCTTACCAGCCCTCTCCCTGCCTCTATGGCCGACAATTTCCCCCATACTATTTCTCTACTTTTGGGCATTATGGTTTGCAATATAGATACTGAGAGGCTATCACTTTTGGTCCTTTATCTACTTTCAGTACATATCTCCCATCTTTCATGGTTCCTCCAATCATCATTGACTTAGTGATACCTTCTCTAATCCAACTGCCTTCACCCCAGCTCATGAGACAGGCTTTCAACTACGGGGCAATATTCCTGACCTTTGTGTCTACTGTCCTTGGGCGTCAGTCTCATATTATGCCACTTCTTTGTCTATCTGACTAACCCTTCTTCATATGCCCTCTGCTGGAATAGCACACTGCCCATACTCGAAATTCGTGAGTGTAATGAAATGCCTTCTGACTAGAATTGTTTCTTGATACATGGACTTAATTATATATAGACTTCATAATGCATAGAATTCATTTTACCTGAAATTAATAAAATTGTCATTTAAATCTAAATCTATATTTATAATCTTTTGTTAAAAATTGAGCACCTGAGAAATATTTTCTCAAATAGACACTTGACCAATAAAAACCTCACACACACAAAAACACCAGTGCTGACTATGTGCTACATGTGGATAATAAGCTGCACTGGCCATCCCTCAGCTATCCCTAAAGACTAAAGGTTTTCTCACGCATTTTCATGTCATACATCTTTCTATGACTGGTGCATATAAACTTCATTTAATTTCTTCATTTAAAAGGCTACGTTTAAATGTCATATGGCACCTGCTTCTTCTTAACACATTAATTAATACACAGTATTTTATCATTGTTAAACTGGTGCCCCAGTTATTGTAGTCCTGTACTCTCCTTTTGATTTTCATAAACTATGCTGATTTGGTTATCTAAATTCTATCTGAATCCATGTTAACAATCTGTATGGGGAGGTGGGCAATGTTGAACTCAGTTCTCCAGAGTCTCCACATAGGTTAGAACATTGTGAATTGATCTTCTCCAGTCTTTACAACATTGCCAATGTTATTGATTGTTTATGCTATTGCCAATGTTCTGATTAACTCCTGTGACTCTCTGACTAACCCTTCCGCATGTGACATCTGCTAGTATGGCACACTGTTCCTACTTAAGATCTGTGAGTACAGTTAAATTCCTTCCCAAAGAAAATTGTCTCATGATACATAGACTTCAATAAGCCTTAAAACAATAAAATTTATTTTATAAATCTACAGCTATATTTATAATCCTTTTTTGAAAATTGAGCACTTGAGAAAAAGAGCTTTTTCCAGTATTGACTGTGTAAACCCCTTTTACTCACTAACCATGCTGGAGAGCAGTATGGGAAGTGGTTATAAAATTAACAGAATTTTTTTTACCAATTAAATGCAGGTTTTTCTTGAATGAGAATCCCCTCCATTAATGTATATCTCTGAGTTTCACAGCTTTATAAAATAATATTGGTCATTTTAAAGATGCTAATATTATATATTATGTGGTCTAATATTATATTTTACAGGGTCTAGAGATTTTGAATATACTATTTTATTGACGTTTTGTTTTCTTTTTTATTCATCTGTGAAATGTATTTACAACTCTATGGATGCTTGAGGCTACATAGTCCATTGTAAAAAAAAAAAAAAAAGGAAAAGAAAAGAAAAAAGCACTGTTGGTACTTAGTCATTTCCAAAGGAAATTTCTAACTATTTGTCTTAGATAGGGCCACTTTGGTTACTTAATGGAAGAAAAGGTTGTGACCTTTGCTTCTACCCTCTCCGAACATCTGCTAATGTTAATATACTTCTTTAAGGATAAGGACTGCAAGTTTAGACTATTTTTCTCACTAATTATATTTGAATCCACTAAGAAGAGATGGCCTTATATTTACTACATGCTGAAAACATCAATATATTATATTTAATTGAATGTATCCCAATTAGGCTATAATTTATTTTTCTACTCTATTTTTAAGACTTTTATTGAGATAATTTGTGTAAATTTGTGTAAATTCAGATAATACTAAATTTACAGTACTACTAATTATACTTTTCATGCATACGACATTTCAGCATCAAGCCCATCATCTGAGAGCCCATTTCCTTCTATCAGTGTCCCAAGGGTCTTTCCCAGCCAACTCCTCTCCCATGTAAATTCAGTTCTAAAGGAAAAAAATTACTAATTATAATTAATTTGGCTAATTTTTTCATTACAATGTTCAGTTATATACAAAATATGGGGTGATTTTTAAAAAGTGTTAGTTTTTGGCTACAACCAGCAATGCTCAGGGTTTACTTCTGACTATGCACTCAGAAATTACTCCCTGTGGTGCTCAGGGGACCATATGAGATACCAAGGATCAAACTCAGGTTGGAAGCATGAAAGTCAAGTGCCCTACTAGTTGTATTATCTCTCTAGCCCCTTTAAAAAATTTTGTTGAGATGGTGATACCTAGACTTGTATAGATAATTACAGATGTAAAAATTTTAAAATTACACAAAATAATAAATAAGTAAGCTGGAAAACAAGTTTTATGACTTTCTCTTCTTGTTGTTATATATTTTTAATTAATAATATTAGTAACTTATGCCAATATATTTGAAAATAAGTGCGAGGTAGATAAATCCTACAAATATATGATCTAGTAGTAGTGAAGAGATGAAATTTGAAGTAAAATATAAATGGGTCTGAAAAAAGTATAGAGATGGGCCGGAGTGAAAGTAGAGTGGGTAGGGTATTGCCTTGCATGTGGCCGACCTGGGTTCAATCCCCAGAATCCCATATGGTCCCCCAAGCACCACCCAGGAGTAATTCCTGAATGCAAAGCCAGGAGTAACCCTTGAGCAAAATAAAAAATAAAGTATAGAGGTTTGTTTAATCCCACAAAATATAGGCTTTATATTAGATAAAATATTTAATTATAGATAATACTTAAGCATCTGCACTAACACATAAAATAGATTGATAAAATTTCTATAGCTGCAACAAAATAACATAAATAGAACATTCAATTAAAAGGAAATATATATTCCCTGTTAAAATGAATAATACAGTTGGTGACAGAAATGAAAAATATGGTTGGTAAGGTAAAGGTAAAGGCCCTCCCGTTGATAGTCGATTTGCTCGAGCGGGTCCAGTAACGTCTCCATTGGAGACTTTGTTGTTACTGTGTTTGGCAATATAATAAATGAATTAGAAGTTGAAGCAGTAGAATAAGAGAAACATATTATAGAACTCAAGATGAGATGAAGTAAAACTCTAGAAAATGAGAGAGGGTAGAAAAGTGTTTGAAAGGAAATAAACAGCACATAAGAGAATTGTAGGATGGTGTCTAGAGAAACAATATAAGAATAATTGGAAGCTCCAATGAACAAGAATGTAAATTAGATGCAGAAACACTTGCTAAAGAAATAGTTAAAAATTTTCCAGAGTTCAAGAGTGCAGGCACCAAGATTCAAGAGACCAGATGGGCCCCAGCTAAAACAAACTCAAATAAGACTCAAATAGAAAAAAAAACACATCATAATCAGAATGACAAAAGCCAAAGACAGAGACAGAATATTGAAAGCAGCATGATCAAAAAATAAAGTCACATACAAAGAAAAGCTCATAAAATTCACAGCAGGTATATCCAATGAGTATAAGTCAGAAAAGTATGGCCAGCTATAGTCAAAACAACACCACCAGCAATGCAATGAACACCTCATGAAAGACACTATTTCTAGCTAGATTATAATTGAGATTTTGAAGGAACAATAAAGAGATTCATCAACAGGCAACAACTTGGGAAATTCATAGCCTTGAAAGTAGTTTTACAATAAGTGTTAAAGGAACTTCTTTAAAAGACAGGTAAATTTTTCAGCACTTTAGTACTGATTATAACATTTACTCATGGAGCTTATGGTTCCCTTCTACAAGATTAAAGAGGTCTGTTTCTTTTTAGGTTGTTAAAGAATGTTATACTTCATAATTGTGAATTAATGTTTCATTTAGTTATACTAGGTTTTACTCTCAGTAAATTTTCCATACTCAGTATTCAAGTTTGTCTATTTGCTGTATGCCCAGGGTCTATCTTATCTTTTAATTTAACTTTCTTTTCTAGTTATGGAGATCAAGAATAAGCCACATGACCCTTCAAAACTACTCTGGTGAAGACAATAGATGAATGATAGATAGATAGATAGATAGATAGATAGATAGATAGATAATAGATAGGATGGACGCTATGGACCTTTAAACCCAGAACTCTGCCCCCTGAGGAGGAATGCTGAGGCAGCCAGGGTTCTGTAACTGCTTTGCCTCTGCTCCTTCTCCATTCAGAAATACCATTACAAAGGTATTTGTCCTGATACTAATGCTTGATATATATTAAGGATATGTAAAAGTAAAGCCCACGTAGATTAAGACAGGCACAGCAAAGAATGTTCTTCTGAGGACTACTAGTTCTAAACAACATATACTTACATAGAGGACAGTCAAGATGTCAAGGTTTTAAGTCTATGAAGGTCTTAGCCCCCTGGCCACAATTCTTTCTCTCTTCTGTCTCTTTCCTTAATTCTCATGGTATTCCTACTGCAGACCTGCTCACCCAGCCAGCCTGAGGCACCACTTTCCATTTCCTGACTTTCTTTCATGTTTCACCTTCACTAAACTTGAATCAAAAACCACAGTTTTCCAGAGATAATTCCTCTATCCAAGTACTTTCGCTATAATCCAATTTGATTTTGCTTTCTCCTTTCATTTACTTTCCATCCATTATGTTGCTAACACCTTTAGTTACTCCTCTGTTAAACACATACACAGAAAGAAGCTTCTCTTTTTAACTTTAGTTTTTTAATATTCTACTTTAAGTAAAATGTTTACAATAGTCTCATTTATTACATTTTGAGGCACAAAGATACTGTACCTTTACCATTCAGTGTACAAGCCCTCCACCAGTCTGTGTGATACTTCAAGGTCAACTTTTCTTTACAACGTACACCCCCCAAACTGCTTGGTCATCTTTGTTTGCAACAAAAGACAAAGTGGTTATTGCTGTTTATAGTATATACCATTGTTTATTTTTCTTTCAAAGGTATTCAGTCTTCACAGAGACCATTCAGTATTTATCTTTCTCCCAGTAATTTATTTCACCTAACAAGATAACATCAAATTCCATTCAAGTTGCAGCAACCTTCAAGATTTCATCATTTCTTATAGTTACATACTATTACCTGTGTAAATGAACTGCAACTTTTTAATCCATTCATCTGTTTAGAACATAGGTTATTTCTATGTTCTGGCTATTGTACTAAGCAGTTTTGTGGGTATTTTACCCACCATATTTGCTGAACTGAAGTCATGTGTTAGACTAATAGATGGTAATTTATTCAGTCAATTTTTTCAATGAATAAATTAAATGAAATAATTTTTTCTCCATGATTTTGATGATTCTTCTCAACCATGCGAGCAAGCCAGATTCCACAAAGGAATCAGCACTATTTAACATATCCACACGGTAACCAAGCTCATTGAGGTTTCTTGGTTGTTCAAGATGCCACTCTGTCTAACGTTCATTAATTTAAAAAAGGCCTTTGATTCTGTTGAGTTGGAAGCAGTCATTGAAGCCCTAGCCAATCAGGGCATTAAACTCAATACATCAGGATCCTCCGTGAGCTGTATTACGGATTCACTACCAGGATCTCACCATTCTACAAAGAAGTGATCATCAGTATAAAGAGAGGGGTTCGGCAGGGTGATACCATTTCACCGAAACTCTGCAGTGCCACCCTCAAGAACATCATGCGACGACTAGAATGGGAAGGAATGGAAGTGAATATAGATGGTCAGCAACTACACCACCTCCGCTTTGCTGATGACATTGTTCTAATAACACTAAACATTAGCCAAGTGGCACAAATGCTGGCTGACTTCAACAGTGAGTTTGGAAAAGTCGGACTGCAGCTGAATCTCACGGAGACAATATTTATGAGAAATGGTCTCATTCCTGACGTTCCATTCACTCTCAACGGGACAAATATCTCTGAATGCAACAGTTATGTGCACCTAGTTCAAGAAGTCAACATAATGAATGACCTGGCTCCTGAGTTGCGCAGGAGGAAGAGAGCGGCTTGGAACGCCATCAAGAGCATCAAAGAAATAACTAAGAGGACGAAGAGCCTCTGGCTCCAGGCACATCTCTTCGATTCCACTGTTCTTCCTGCATTAACATATGCCTCAGAGACCTGGGCACTACAAAATCACAATCACAAATCACAAATCATCCTGTTATTCGTCGATTGCCTCAAGCAGGCCCCAGTAACGTCTTCGTCATCCTAGCCCTGAGATTATATTCAAGGCTCTTTAGGAGAATGAGACCCATCATTGTTACTGGTATTTGGCATATTGGATACGCCACGGGGAGTTTGCCAGACTCTGCCGTGTGGGCAGGCTACATTCGGTAGCCTGACAGTTTGTCCAAAGTAGGAATGAGATAATAAGATGTCATAATAGGATGTCGCACGGCTGCGAATGCGGCCTCGCGGTTCTGGGAGCTAGTTTTTATAGTCTCTGAGTCTTGGCCGCTGATGGGATTACATGGCGCCAGGGGGCCAGTTGGTGGGTGTGACCCCCGCCTACTGGAATTTGGAGGATCTGGGTGGAGGATGCCCAGCCCCAATCCGAGTAGGCTTGGAGATCTCGGCCCCGGAACCTGCGTGACTTTGTCCCTCTGCCAGTACCTTCATGTGTACGGAGAGTGGTCTCAGCATGGTGGTGGCTGGTCCTGGAGGTCTTTGGCTGCCGGAGCTCTGGTTGGGGCAGGGAGGAAAGCTCAACCCGCTCCCCTCCAAGGGGCCCCTGCGGCGAGGACAGTCAGGCACGAGGGCAGAAGACTGCACTGTTCTCTCTGCACTACAAAAACAGGATAAGAACTCTATTCGGGTCTCCCAAAGAGGAGTCGAAAGAGCTATGCTTGGAGTATCACGTTTCACTCAAATAAGAGAAAGAATCTGGAGTTCAGACCTCAGTCGATGGTCAAGAATCAGGGACACTGTCTCATTTGCCAAGGCATGGAAAATCAGATGGACTGGACACGTAATGAGATTTGGAGATGAACGCTGGACTAGAGCTGTTACCAACTGGATTCCACAGGTTGTCAAAAGACTGTGTGGCCGCCCACCTACAATATTGTCAGATTTCTTTATCAAGGCCCTGAACAATCGGTTTGAGGGTCTTTATGTTCTTAGAAGGAACAGACGCCACTGGGCTACACTAGCACGCGACAGGAACAAATGGAGATGTTACTGGCACCTGCTCGAGCAAATCTATGAGTAATGGGAAGTCAAACGATCAAGTGATTTTGACAAATACTGGAAAAGTACAAAGAAAATCATGTCTTTCTTTTTATTATTATTTTTAGAACATTACAAAGTCATTCATGAATGAATTTCAGTCATATAGTATTCCAACACACATCCCTCCACCAGTGTACATTTCCCAGCACCAGTATCCCCAGGTTCCCTCCTCCCTTCATCCCTCATCCCCAACCTCTTGCCTGCCTCTTTGTCAGCTTCTCTCTCTCTGTCTCTGTCTCTGTCTCTGTCTCTCTCTCTCTCTCTCTCTCTCTCTCTCTCTCTCTCTCTCTCTCTCTCTCTGCCTTTCTCCTCTTTCTCTTCTGGGTATTGTAGTTTGCAATATTGACACTGACTTAAAGGTCATCAAGAATATCCCTTACCTACTTTTAACCCTGAGATCTTGTCAAGTATGATCATTCCCAGCTATTATTGTCATTGTGGTCTCTTCCTTATCTTACCCATCAGTCAGTATTCCCACCACCAGTGAAGGAGAGTCCCTTTATCCCCACATCCATGTCAACACCAGTTGCTTTTGTTCTTTTGGATGTGATATCTCACTGGTGTTTTGATCTGCATCTCCCTGATGATTAATGCTGAAGAGCATTCTTTCATATGCCTTTTGGCCATTCAAATTTCTTCTTTGAGAAAGTTTCTGTTCATTTTATTGACTCATTTTCTGATATGATTGGATGGTTTTTTCTTGTAGAGTTCAACCAGTGCCTTGTATGTCCTTGATATTAACCTTTTATCAGAAAGGTACTAGGTGAATATCCTTTCCCATTCCATAGATTGTCTTTGTATTCTTGTCACTGTTTCTTTTGAGATGCAGAAGTTTCTTAGTTTAAGATAGTCCCATTTGTTTATCTCTGCTTCCACTTGCTTGGTTAGTGGAGTTTTATCTTTGAAGATACCTTAAGATTCGATGTCATGGAGGGTTTTCATGACCTTTTCTTTAATGTACCTTGTGGGTGTTTAAGTCTTTAATCTATTTTTATCTGACTTTTGCACATGCTGTTAGGTAGAGGTCTGAGCCCATTTTTTTTTTACCCAAAAACAGTAACAATAACGGACCACATTCCCCTTGCATCCAGACTTGCACCACCCACACCACTAGAGTGTCAGCCTCCCTTCATCACTGCCTCTTGCTGTCCTCCCACTCACCCCATCCATACCCTTACTAAGCTGTTTTCTAAACTAGTTTTCAGGCTCTGTTGCTTTGGGCCATTTGCCATTTCCTTAAGATGTTTCTTTATATCTCACTATGGAAGAGACCATTCTGTGTTTATCCCTCTCTTTTGGCTGACCACTCAGCATAACACTCTCTAGTTTCATCTATGTTGCGGCAAATTGCATGATTTTACATTTTTGTGATATCTTACATTTACTATTTATTTTATTGTTACATTATATGCAGGTAGCATGGTCAGGTTTCTACTTTTTCCTGATTCAGTACTGGAAGATTGCATGATTCCATTTCTTATAGGTTTTCCAGCTTATGGCAAAACTGCTCCCAGCACCATGTAATCTCATGGAGGCCAATATCCAGAGACTATAAAACAAAGCTCCCGGAAGAGCTATGCAGAATCTCCTGCCCCCGCACCAGGCTGTCTTCACCGGGGCCCCCTCAGAGGGGTGAGGGTTGAGTTTCCCTCCCCGCCCCAAGCAGAGCCCCAGCAGCTGAAAACTTCCAGAACTCAGCCACAGCCATACTCAAGGCCACACTCTACACGCTCAGACAAGCCTCACGCATGAAAGAATGACAGAGGAACCCAGGTATGTGGGACCGGGGGCTGAGATCTCCAAGCCTGCTCGAATCGGGACTGGGCCTCCTCCACCCAGATCCCCCATTTTCCAGTAACTCGGCAGTCACACTCACAAACTGCCCCCCAGTGCCAAGCAATCTAATCAATGACCAAGATCCAGAGACTATAAAACAAAGCTCCCAGAAGAGAGCGACACAGTATTTCCTGGAGTGCCCAAAAGCTTCCGTCCCTCTCAGAGAGCCGGGCAAGCTACCTAGAGTATCCCATCCACATGGCAGAGTCTGGAAAGCTCCCCATGGCAAATTCAATATGCCAAAAACAGTAACAATAACGGGTCACATCCCCCTGACCTTGAAAGAGCCTCCAATAAAGCAGCATTGGGAAGGGCGAGCGAGGAGAGGCTGCTAAAATCTTATGGCTGGAACGAATGGAGATGTTACTGGTGCACACTCAAGCAAATCAATGAACAATGAGATGACAGTGACAGTGACGGCAAAGAATTGTTTTTACAGAAGATAAATTGTTTTTTGTTTGCTTGTTTTTTTTTATTTGGGTTTTTTTTTCAGGTTTAATTTTCTTTTTTTTATTAGTGATTTTTTTTTGTTTTTTTTTTTTTTTCAGAAGAGGTTTCTTCTGTATTTTATCCCTTTTATATCGATCTGGGTTGGGTTTTTGTTGTTGTTGTTGTTTCTTTTATTCCTTGTGAGCTTAATTTATTTTTTCATAATTTCAGTTCTTGGGTGGAGGATGGGTACTCGATCATGAAACATAAGCACGAAACTTTGAAAGTCTGTAACTGTACCTTATGGTGATTCACTGAAAAAATAAAAAAAATAAAAAATAAAAATAATTTCAGTTCTTCGTTTCATTAACCTTTTGTCTTTTTTTTTAATCCTCACTCTTTTTTTGGTTTGTTTTGCTTTAGTTTTTTTGGGCCACACTGGGTGATGATCTGTCTCTGATCATTACACCTGGCTCTGCCCTCAGGGATTCCTTCCAGGGGCACTCAGGGGATCATATAAAATGCTAAAGATAAAACCCAAGATGGATGTACACAAAACAAACACACTACCTGCTGTATTCCTACTCTAGCTCCTGATTTCCTGCCTTCTATATCACTGATTCCTGCTCTAATTTTATTATTTACTTTTCTCTTCTTATTTTGGAATTTAGTTATTCTTTTTCTAGTTGCTAAAATGTGAGGTTCAGTTATTAATTTGAAGTTTTTCCCTTTTTCTGGTATATGCTTCTGTCGCTCTGGATATCACTCTTGATACTACTTTTGCCTTAAAATATAGTCTGAAAGTGTGTCTGTACTTTAACTTTTCAAGAATTTGATTTTGATTTTAATTTTTTAAAATTTTTTTAATTTATTGAATCACCGTGAGAACAGCCACAAAGCCTTTCAGTTTAAGTCTCAGTCAGTCATACAATGATCAAACACCCATCTCTTCACCAGTGCACATTTTCCACCACCAAGAACCCCAGTATATCCCCCTCCATCCCTTCCCATGCCTGTGTTGCAGATTTTCACTTTACTCTCTCTCTATGTTGATCACATTCAATATTACGATGAAAGACCCGCCATTATTATTTGGAATTTTCCCAAACAATCAGACCTGCCAAAAATATACATCATTAGATAATTTGTTTTCTATTGCTGATTATGAAGAGCATATTATGTTGCACGGCCACTATCACGGTCACCCAATTTTGGATTTCTGATGTTTTAGTAATAAGTCTGGAGGGATTACTGTTAAAAGCTGCTCGGTTCTGAGATTGTTTTGTGTGCCTCTGGGATCATCATCATACAGGAGCCATAGGAGGTGTTTATGGGCGGCAGATTTTAATTTTTTTGACCCAAGTTCTTTTGAAGTATGTTGTTCAGTTTCCAACTTTTGCCTTTTCCTTACTTTACTTTTATGGTTCATTTCACATTGATTCTATGTGCTGAAAAGATATTTGATATGGTTTCCATTTTCACAACTTTATAAATATTTAAACAGTGCCCAGTCATATGTGAGTGTCCTTGAGAATGTTCCATTTGCATTGAAGAAGAATGTGTATTCAAATTTAGTGGGGACATAAGGTATCTTAGATATTTATTCATACAAATTCTTCAAATCCCAGGTTATAAGCGCACACTTCTATTCTGGGGACTGCACTTTCCAGTCTCTTTCTGACACAGCACAGACAGGTACAAAAATGACAATACTCTCTAAAGGAAAACTTGCTTGTTTCCTAAATCCCTAAAACCACTCTCTCTTTCTCTCTTGTTTCAACACAAGTCCACTAACCTACTGTTTAGAGATCAGCAAATCATTTCCATGTTTATTATTCTAATTAGAATCTGATAATTTTATCTCTCTTATAAATTTCTAATACCCCTATTGTCTTTGCCAATATTTTACTGTCTTTGGGAACATCAAAATCTCTGTCCTTCCCATGTTCTTAGTCTTGATTTCTGCATGTTTTGTAGATGTTAACTTTCATTTTTATTTCACTTTTATTATTAGATGGATTGAGTATAAATAGTATTACATAAGACCACACTAATCACATTATCTCTCTTATTACCTGAATATTGTTGCATATGTTTACCTAATGAGACTTACATCCAACTTTTTGGAACCTGTAGAAATGATTTATTCCTTTTTAAAACATGTCTTTGCCTAAAGTATTTCAGATATGTCACCAATGCTTATTAGTAAATCACTTAAAAATATTTTTATAATCTGTTAATTAACCCTCTACATTTCTAAAGTTATCAAAAATCTCTACATATGCTTTTCTTCCTCATCAGCAAAACTTTACCTTCCATTCCTATTCATACTATTTCTAAGATAAACACCATATTACCCAATCTGTCAGTTAAGATCTAACAGTATTTGACTTCAACAACCTTTCAGTAAGAACAATTGTCTCTCAACACTCACCTTTACGATGGGGTCAAGCTGGTTGTAATCCTCCATGTCACTTAGACAGACACTGTGACTTAGTTTGCATTATTTATGCTGACACAGCTGAATTTGGGTTGCTGACAACAGCAACCAAAAAATCAAAATTTTTTGGTAGCTGTTGTTTGGGGCCACGCCCAACTGTGTTTAGGACTTACCCCTGACTCAGGGATGACTTCTTGAGGGCTTGGGGGACCATATAGGGCATCAGGGATCAAATCTGGGTTGACTACATTTAGGCAAACACTTAATAAGCCACTGTATGACCATTCAGGCCCCCAATATCAAATTTTACTTGTTTATTGCTTCACACCCATGAAGCATACTCAGTTCATGTTCATTAAAAATAACTTTTCAATTTGATTTAGGAGAAGAGGAGAGGAGGGGAGAAGAGAGGAGAGGAGAGGAGGGGAGAAGAGAGGAGAAGAGAGGAGAAGAGAGGAGAAGAGGGGAGGGGGAGAGGGGAGGGGAGGGGAGGGGAGGGGAGGGGAGGGGAGGGGAGGGGAGGGGAGGGGAAGATGGTTATTAGCTAACACCATAGTATGTCCCATTTCTGAACATACTCAGAACCAATACTGTAAGGATTTTCCTGAAATTCATTCAATATTACAGTGAGTATATTAAGCAACTGACTGCTTTCAAATGTCTATAAAAGTTAAATTAAAGATGCTGCATACATAATGCTATCCCTTGTACATTTGAGACATAATGAAAAATCACCTTTTTCTTAATTTCTAAGACTCATACTTTTTCTACCTTTCTTTTAGGCATATATATTTAACAAATTCCCTACCATCTTCCCAAATGATTATAATGCTACAAACTAGTTATATATGTTTCAGTAATAATATGATAAAAAGTAAAAACATAGAAAAAATAGATGATATTTTGAGATAAACAGTTTAGTATTTATTTTTATGCAACCTAATGTTTCAAATATATATTTAATAAATTAGGATGGAAATGGCATACTGTTACTTAAATATACTGTTTTATTTTCACCTTTTTAATATTAATTAGCTAAATTAATTTGATGAATTCACCTATCCTACTCAAGTTAGATATAAAAACATCCACTGTAACCAGTGAACTCACTCTGGATTCCAGAAACACTGTGTACTTTTTCTTAAAATTTCTTTTATTACAAATAAATAACAGAAAACTAAAATATACTGTTTTCTATTTCAAAATAAGAAAACGCATGCAGTACATCTATGATAAACACAAGCCACTGATTAGGAATCAACATCCATATGAGGCATCCAGGGTCTAAAACAGAATTCTATATAAAGATACCTTTAAAAATAATAAGTACTCTTGCTTTTCTAACCTTATGAGGTACTGAAAAGGAACTTTCAAATCATATTTTATACCTGGATCTTACATAGGAGGCCATATTTAGAGAAGGTACATATATTTGTAGCTAGAAAATAGAGACAAGTGAGGTATACAACTTTGTATTTATATAAAACCTTTGATCCACTCCTCTATTCTTATTCATAATCTCTTTTGTATTTACAAAACCATTGACTTTTAAATGTAATGAATTATAACATAAAAATATATTTAATTACCGTATTGTCTCCAGTCCACTACAGGAGGTAAAAATCTCCAATATATAAGGTTGTTCAGATGATTTAGGTAGGAAGGGAGAGAATGAAACCCCTTTTGATTATACCACACCTATAACAAAGAAATAAATAACTTAATGGCTCTTCTAAAATTAGTGCTTATATCTTTTTGTAGGTTATTTTCAGACATAAGAGATGCACATGCCAATTAGTTTCAAAAGTACCTGAATGCAGTACTCTAAATAGTGTTCCTGAATGGCTGAGTGTCAGCAGTAAATTTCAGCCTACTAATTTTGTATTTATCTCAAGCATATAATTTGAAGCTAAAAATAGTTGAATATTTTTCTCAAAACAAATGTGAATATTGCTCTATATTTATATTCTCACAGAGAAAAAGGAACCTAAGCCAATCATTTTCCCCTTTCTAACTTGGTAAGCTAATGAAATTTGACCTGCAAATTAAAAGCATGGAAAGTTATCAGAAAAAAAATTATTACACTCAAATTAATAACTGCATATGGAACATTATTTCTCAAAATAAATTGAACTGAACATTTGTTGAGCATGGATAATAAAGTAACCTGCTTGTCACAGAAGAGAAAGAAACAGAGAAACAGTGTTATTAAAGTTGAGACACTAAGTAGCATATATATAAAACCAATTGAAACATCACCATCTATATAGCAAAATATCATTTGTATAAAAAAATTAAAATGTTACTTAATTTAGAAATTGTGAGTGCCCTAAGGAAATATAACCGGAAAATTTTGGTCTTGATTCCAATATCGAACAGTGAGTTTCTCTAGATAATGCTGTTTTTTTTTTATTTGTTTGTTTGTTTTACAATAAATAATCTTTGCTGAATCAGGGCTACACAGAAAGCTAGTTTTCAGAGTTTATACAGATTCTTACAGTTTATGAAAAGTTAGGAGCAGATGGCAAATTCTTTGTTTTCCAAATAGCTTTATTTTTGTAGTCCATTCTATTACTTGCCACACATTTCACATTGAAAACCTTTGTGGCAACTCTTGTGTTGACCTGAACAACTAAAGAGTAACCTATTGATGTTGATAAGTACAAGCCATTGTGTACACAAGGCATTGTTCCTCCAGTTATTTCTCTAACAGTCCACTTCATTAAGCAATTAAAAAATTAGACCCATGGCCAGAATGATAGTATAGTGGGTAGTGCATTTGCCTTGCACGCAGCGGACACGGGTTCAATCCCAGAGCACCACTTGGAGTAATTTCCAAGTGCAGTACCCGTAGTAACCCCTGAGCATTGCTGAGTATGATGCAAAAAGCAAAAAATAAAAATAAAAAATTGACCCTTTGTCTTTTTCATATCAGATCACTATTCACCCCTTCCTTGTAATATTTTTAAACCTAAAAGGAAAATTAAATAGAATTTAAGACCTATTAACCACGGCACCTCCCCAGTCCCTACCATGTCAACTCACCCACCTGCTCTACCAATTCTCAATTAAATCTCCCAGGAAATGCAGGCCAAGAAACTAAAATTCCTGAGCACACTGGTCCCCATGGCTGAAATCTGGGGCTTCCCTTGGGAGACAAGAGGGCCAAGTACCCACCCTGCCAAAACTGCAGAAGCTGCACCCAAACCACACCACTGCAGCCACACAAGTGCTCAATTCCACCAGTTCACAAATATCCTCTTCAGAGATGTCAAACTAAGAATAATTTCAGGTACTCCTGTCCCAGGCTGAGAACTTGGTGTTTCACAGAGTCAGGGGAGGGGGACACTCTCTTCCTACCCCCACCCCCATACATCCAGAGAAGCTCAGGAAACCATGCCTTTCATCACCCTTTGCTCAAGTTGCATGCCACCTCCCACAACAACCTCAGTGTTGACACATTGGGCCTGACCATAGATCCTGAAGTCTCTGGAGTGTTGGTCATGCAACACCTCTAAATACCTCAATACTGAAATTCCAGTAGGAGCACAGCAAATTAAATGGAAAATTAAAATGGCAGCCAACCAAACTCAACAAATAAAAACAATGATACTGGTGGCTGAATTATTAAGCTACAAACAGCTTAATAAATTCTAAGACAACTCATTGACCTCTAAGGACACAAATAATGTTCTTTAAAAACATAATTTGTCCTCTGAAAGAATGGGACCTAAATATAATAATTAAAAATGCATCTGTCAAGGAGTCAGGTATGGAGTATGGAGAACCTGGGATTGTTGGTAAAGGGATAGACTCATGGAATGGTGGGACTGGAGATAGGAACATTGTATGCATAAAACTCTATTATAAACAACTTTTTAAATCACAGCATCTAATTAAAATGTATATATTTGCACATATATAATATATGCATACCCTATATCTATGTATATCTATGTATATTATATATGTGCATATATAATCTTACTTGCCGTGTTCTATTAGCTATATTATGCTATAAAGAAACAATAATCTATTTGTTTATGCCTCTACAGCATAAAGGAAAACAGTTCACCCATTTTCTTTTTTTCAGAAAAATGTTTATGTACACCCATTTTTATTTAACATTAACAAACAACGGAACTTTGATTTTTTTCTCTAAACACAATGGTTATTGAATTTTTGAAACTCTATCAGAGGAAGGAAAATTAAATTTTACCTTTTCTAGAGTTTTTGGTTTTGATATATTTGAATCTGAGTCTTCAACTTTGTCTGGCAGTGGCACTCCAAAAGACCAACCTCCAAGCCTAATAATAGTAAACAAGTTATTAGTGCTTTAATGCAGGAGCATAAAGACTTCCCAAAAGAGGATATTTCATCACCCTTTGCTCAAGTTGCAATGGCCTTAAAGCATCAGACAGCTATGCCTCCATTCTGTCACACAGCCACAGTCAGGGAATCACACTGAAGCAGGAGTACTGGATGATAAAGCTGGCTTCCAGGGAGGAAAATGTTTATTCAGAAGATATAGATAAGGCATTTCTCAGAACTTACCTTCCTAATAGGAATACACACCTCAGCAGGACTCTAGAGGACAAGGCAATGAGCAGTCACACTCTGTGTGTGTGTGCGTGTGTGTGTGGTGTATGTATGTGTGTGATTTCATAACTGTTAGTGATGGCATTTGTACATCAATACCATGCATAGCACAAGATTACCTGCTACCATCTTTCCTTTAAATGCTTTAAATTAGTTTCTCCTGGAAGTCAACTTTACAAATTACTTAATTTGTCATGCTCTCTTGCCCTTCCTTAATTTTTTCTTCTTTCTTCTTGGTCTTAGGGCTTTCAAAGCAAAAGTTTTCTTCTTTAGAAAGATATTCATAATTACTCAGTTGGAGTATACCTTCCTTCCCCTTCCCCCCTCCCCTCCCCTCCCACCCTCTCCTCTCCTCTCTGTACTCACAGTGTACCGCATTTTTATCATTGTGTAAATTATCATATTAGATTTTTCATGAACTATTAGCTGCTTTCTATTTATGCAGCCCATTGAGTTTTTCTAGCTGAGAATAGCATATGTTATCTCCAAATTCCATACAAAATCCAGCATTTGGTATTTGGTACCTATGAACTTTAGAATAGCACAGCGGTAGGGCGTTCGCCTTACAAGCGGCCAACATGGCCGACCCGAGTTCGATTCCTCCACCCCTCTCAGAGAGCCCGGCAAGCTACAGAGAGTATTCGATATGCCAGACACAGTAACAACAAAGTCTCCAATGGAGACGTTACTGGGCCCGCTCGAGCAAATCGACGATCAACGGGAGGGCCTTTACCTTTACCTTTATGAACTTTAGAATATGATAGATGTTAAAGAATAGATAACATTATGAACAAAATAAGACTGACAGAAACTTTTTTTTTTTTGCTTTTGGCTCACACTCGGCAATGCACAGGGGTTACTTCTAGCTCTGCACTCAGGAATTACTCCTAGTGGTGTTCAGGGGACCATATGGGATGCTGGGAATCAAACCCGGGTGAGCCGTGTGCAAGGCAAATTGTCTACCTGCTGTGCTATCACTCCAGCCACTGACAGAAACTTTTAAGCATAATATACTTCCTCTAAACAAAATTAAGGTACAGGAAAATGAATATTTCCCCACATCACACAATTTAATTCATTCATTTACTCCAGAGTCAAGAAATTTCATTTGCCAGATGCTAGTGCAAAATCTGAGCATTCAAAAAATAGCAGTTCAAAGTTACAAAGTGTTCTACCTATATTTTCCTTGATGTAATTTATGGATTAAGTTCTAATATTGAGGTATGTAGTCTATTTTGATTTGACTTTTGCACATGTTGTTACAAAGAAATCTGAGTTTTTTTTCTTTTTGCATTAACAAACCAGTTTTTCCAGAACCATTTGTTGAAAAGACTTTCTTTGTTATACTTTTTTTATGCTTTTTATCAAAGATTAATTGTCCATACACCTGCAGACACATCTCTCAGCTATCTCTTAGTCTACCCTAATTTCACATTATTTTAATCACTACTACCTTATGGTATAATTTAAAATTGGGGGAAAGAAGCCTCCCATCTTTTTTTTACTTATACTGGCATTGGCTATCTGAGAATTTTATTATAAATATTTTAAGTGTTCAATCTACATCTTTAAAAATTACACTGGGTATCTTATAAAAACTGCACTGGATCTGTATAGTGTTTTAGGCAAGATTTTCATTTTGACAGTGTTTCTTCCAATCCATGAACGGGATTTGTTTCAATTTCCTAGTGTTCTCTTTTATTTATTCAATTTATTTCTTTTAGTAGTGTTCTATATATTTATTTTTATAAATCTTTCACCTATTTTGATAAGCTGATTTCCAGGCACTTGATTTTCTGAGGCACAATTGTAAATGTTATTGATTTTTTTTAAATTTTTTAATTTTTATTTTTTTTATTAGTGAAACACCATGAAGTACAGT
Organism: Sorex fumeus; assembly: GCF_029834395.1. Taxonomy (NCBI): domain Eukaryota; kingdom Metazoa; phylum Chordata; class Mammalia; order Eulipotyphla; family Soricidae; genus Sorex; species Sorex fumeus. The sequence continues at coordinate 11,991,623 of NW_026606185.1, forward strand.
TATAGACTTATACATTTTTGTGCTTGGGTTTCAGTTATACAATGATCAAGTACCCATCCCACCACCAGTGCCCATCCTCCCCCACCACGGAATTCATCTTTTTTTCTTTTATATAATTTGCATAGGGCTGGGGCGATAGCCCAGCTGTTAAGGCGTTTGCCTTGCACGCAGCCTATCCAGGTTCAATTCCTCCACCCCTTTTAGATACCGAGAGTATCTAGACTGCACAGTAAAGCCTGGCAAGCTGCCTGTGACATATTCAATATGCCAAACACAGTAACAAGTCTCACAATAGAGACATTATTGGGCCCACTTGAGCAAATTGATGAACAACGGAAGGACAGTGCTACAGTGTTACAGTGTTATTATTTTCATATATGAAATTTATGGAATTCTGTTCATTGATTTTGTAACCTGCAATGTTACTGTACATGTATATTGTTTCAAGAAGCTTTTTATTGTTTGTATGGACTTTTTAAAGATTTTCTGAATATATTATCATGTCATTTGCATAAAGAGAGAATTTTACCTTTCTTTATTCCAGTCTAGATGCCTTTACTATTTTTCCTAATTCTGATGGCAAAGATTTACAATGTCATCATCATAATATTAAATCTAGAGGTACCGTCAATGATTCAAAACCATTGTCTAAGTAAACTGAAACAAATATAAAAAAAATGAAACTATATCAAACTAAGAAGCTTATGTACGGCAAAGGTAACAGTGGACAGAATGAAAAGATACCTCAAAGATTGGAACAGTAAGTTTGCCCAAAAGTTATAAGATAAAGGGCTAATATCCAAGATATGTAAAGGTGTACTAGAACTCTACACAGCAATAACAAAAAGAAAACTACAACTAACTCGATCAAAAAATTGGGGAAAGATTAAAAATAAGAAATAAAATTTCTAAATTCCAACCAGAGTTTTGAACCCACCTTGGTTTTTCATGTGGCATCAGCAAATAATCCTCCAGGTTAAAGGAAGACAGGTTCAGCAGGGTGTGGCCCAGGCGACTGACCAGGTAAGGGGCCTTGGCACTTCTGTTTGGACACTGCTGTAATTATTTCAAAGAGACAAAATTAAAATATATTTCTATCCCATGATAATTACATAAGTAGATGTGAACTTTCCTAGATTTCAAATTGCAATAAATTATCTATCACCATATATTTTTAAAAAATATTTGAGAACTGCATATATTTGAGAATTTTATCTCAATTCCACTCAGACTTTTGCAGTCAATTATATTCAGTTACTTCCACTTGTTTTTTATATGTCATTTGGGTAATATTTTGAGAACCACAAATTGAAAAAGTTTTCATTTTTTTGGGTTGATCACATAGAGAATCAGGTACAAGTAAGAGGATAGAAGCAAAGAAATCAAAGGAAAGTGCTTCTGTGTACCAAAGATAGAAACAAAGCACCTTTTCTCTAGTGACTTAAAAAAGAAATGAGGAAATAATTTCTCTAAAGAGTCCTAATTCAGTGCAACCAAAGCCTGTTGTTTCTGGCATCACAGTGATGTATCCGTGATGTATATTTCTTGTCACTGGAGGTATGGCTTGCTTTCGTTTACCTCGTACTATTTAAGAAAAATCACATACTATAACAGTTTCATCTCTTGGGAATCACACCTTCTCTGGATCTTTCATGTTAGGTTTTTAATTTGCATAAAAATATTTCCATCCTTACATAACTCATATGTTTTTGTTAGAGTAAGTCATAAAAAGAGGATTTAAAAAGTAATCATTCTCTTTTGTACAGAATCCTCTGTAGTAAAGATTATTCAGTTTTGAGTATAGTTTTGAGGTATTCAGTAGAAGAAAGTGATACAAAAACATTCCAGGAATGCAAGAATGATTCATCAAATGTATATCAATTAATGTGATACATACAGCATATCAACAAAAGATAAAAACTATCTGATAGTATTAATGCAAAGAAAATTTTTGACAAAATTCAATGCCCATCATCACTGTCATTGTCACTGTCCTCCCGTTTTTCAACGATTTGCTTGAGGGGAACCAGTAACATCTCCATTGTGAAACTTTATTGTTATTGTCTTTGGCATATTGAATACATCACGGGTCGCTTGCCACACTTTTGCCGTGTGGGCAAGATACTCTCGGTAGCTTGCCGGGCTCTCCAAGAAAGGTGGAGGAATCAAACCTGGGTCAGCCGGGTCAGCCACGTGCAAGGTGAATGCCTACCTGTTGTGCTATAGCTTCAGCCCATCAAATTAAAAAAAATACCCTCAAGAAATAGGAATAGGTATATAGTAGGTGCTGGCTTTCTAATGGGGACTTCCATGCCCTCCAACCGATGAATATGAAATTGCAGATTCCTTTTCTCTTGACCCTTTTTTCTGTGGAGACACCAGCCAGAATTATTTGAACACCCAAGTAAAAAAAAAAGTGTATTGTTAGATACTGTCACGGTGGTCCAGCATTAGAGAGATTGTACATTTAAATCACAAAATCAGTGAGAGAATGCTATTCTCTACCTCTCACCTCCCCTCCACTCCTCCAAAGACCAGAGTAGACTCACAGCAAATATTTTTATCAATTTCTGTCAGACATGTTGTGTCATATTAAAAAAAGAAAGTTCCTAACTTCAGCAGGATGTGCCGTGATATGGAAGGGAAGGCTTGGCAGTTCCGTTTTGCATGTCATGTGTCTGTGACTGACAAGGGCTACATAGGCAAGGGGTTTTGGAAGTCTATACCACAGCAGTTTAGCAAGAAACAAAAGCTATTCAAATTAGAAGAGAAATTAAACTCTCTTCTCTTCCTTTCTCTATATACAAACATAGACATATAAAATGATGATATGAATAAAGATCCTGAAGATAGGACAAAAAAACTCTTGAAACAATAAACCGATACAGAAAATAGTAGGCTACAAAACCAAATAACAATATGTGTTGCATTTCTGTCTATAAATCACAAACTAGAAGATAAATGCATAAAAATATATATCCCTATATAAAAGTGGTGCCCAAAATATCAATACATATGACAACTTAGCAAAGAGATTTGAAAATATTACACATTGAAAATAAAAAATTATTTTTGACAAAAAGGAAAAAGAGCGCAGTAAATGGAGAGAAAATGAATTGGAAAAATTAATATTATAAGAATAATATTCTACTGAAAGCACTACATAAATTTCAGGCTACCTGCAATAACATTCTGATGAAATTCTTCAAGAGCTTAGAATAAATTATATAAAAATTTGTATGAAATAATAAAAATTTCCAAATAGAAAAGCAATTCTGACAAAAAGAAAGATGGGAAATATTAAAATTGCTGGCATTAAATTGTAGTATTTGGGTTGGTACGTGAAAACTTGCTGTTATGTAGGATACTTGCTGGTACGTGACTGAGCTGAGCTCAATCCCCAATACCACCAGTGGTTCCCAAGCAAGCCAGAAGTAATGTGAGTGCAGAGCCAGAAGTAAGCCTTGAACACTACTGGATGTGACAAACAAAAATTCAACAAAACAAAAAAATTGTAGTATAGCAATTCTGGTTACCAGAACAATGCGGTAAACTAAAGACTTTCAAACTAAAGACCACTGAAACTAAAGACCAATAAAAGTGAATTGAGAACCCAGAAGTAAATCCTCAGACTAATGGACAGTAATACATGACAGAAGAACTGGTAGTATCAAGTGAAAGGAAGAACAGAAGTTCTTCAACATATAGTATTGGTAAACTTGAGCAATGACATAAAAAAAATGAAACTGGTTGCATATCTTATACAATACATAGCACTGTCCTCTCATTGTTCATGGATTTGTTCGAGCGGGCAATACATAAAATTTTAAAAAAGTGGGTTAAAGACCTCAAGATTACACTGAATTCCAAAATATTAATGAGGAAAACATAGGCAGATCTCTCCACGATATGAACTTTAAAGGTGCCTTCAATAATTTAACTATATTGGCAAAGATAACACACACAAAAATAAATGGGACATATCAAGTTTTAAAAGCTTTTTCATAGCAAAGGAAACTCAGGCTGGAATTAAAAGTCACCTAAGTGAGTGGGAGAGAATATTCCTACACCAGACATCAGATATATAAATAATGCATGATTCACAAGAAGAAAATCAATAGCCTATCAAAAGATGATGTTAAGTGAAATAAGAGGAAGTAGTAAAAATACAAGATATTTCATTCATCTGCAGCATGCAAAGACAAACAAGGAAATAAAAAGTGAAAAACAAAGATAATCACCTGACCAAGGGTTAAAAAATCTCAGGTTTCAGCACAGTGGTGGGGAGGGGTATGGTTGAATAAAGAGGTGGACTGGAAGTTACTTAAGGATTCTGGTGGAGAACCAACTCCAGTGCCACCATGTAAGCTCTACTACCAGCTTTGCTTCAGAGACCCACAAATAAATCTCAAAAGAGATCAAAAGGCACAGTCAAGCTCAGACTCACGATTCACTTAACAAACCAGGGTAAATCAGAGGGGGGCAGGTTGGACTGTGTTGTCCCAAGCAGAGTCCCCAGCCGCCGTTTGCTTCCTCAATCTAAAATTGCCATCAAACCCCTGGCCTGACTCCACTATCTCAGGCCGGATCTCACCGAGATATAATCTGCTGAAAATTCTGGTATGCAGGTTTTGTGACTAAAATCTCCAGGCTTTCTGGGAGTCGGGATGGGCTAGCTATTCCTACGTCCCTGTACTTCAGGAAGCCTCAACAGTCACATCCACACCCCAAAGCTCCCACCCAATTGAAACACTACTTCAGCCTTACTGTCCCAATAAAAATACTGAATGCCCTGAACAAACACCATGACCTCATAGCACCTGTATTACAAACCATAAAGCACAAAATGAAAAGGAGAGAGAGCAAGAAGGAAGGTGCCTCCTTTAGAGGGAAGCTGGGGTGGGGATGTGGTGTGGGATGGTGGTAGGAAAACGGGGGACATTGGTGGTAGGAAATATACACTGGTGGAGGGATGGATGCTGGATCATTGTGTAACTGAAAACCAATTACAAACATCTTTGTAATGGTTTATCTCACCGTTATTCAATTAAACAAAATTAATAAAAAAATAATCGGGTCCATGACCAATTCGATCAGCCTAACCATTGCTGAGTAAATAGCAGTGCCCCTAAATTAAAACTCCCAAAAAATGTAGTGGAGAGTAATAGGCACTTTGGACTGTTGAGGTACAGTTTCTGCCTATATACATCAAAGCCATAGGTGATAACACTATCATGACCATGTTACCCAATTAATCATATGAAATCTAAAATAAGCAATAATAATAGCACTGTCCTCTCATTGTTCATCGATTTGCTTGAGCGGGCCCAGTAACATCTCCATTGTGAAACTTTGTTGTTACTGTGTTTGGCATATCAAATACTTCACGGGTAGCTTGCCAGGCTTTGCCGTGCAGGCGAGATACTCTCGGTAGCTTGCCGGGCTCTCCAAGAGGGCCGGAGGAATTGAGCTCGGGTTGGCCAGGTCGGCCACATGCAAGGCAAATGCCCTACCCGCTGTGCTAATAATCCTTATCATTCAACTATGTGATATCAACTATGATATCACTCATAGGTTGATAACAACCTTTAGTTTCCCAAACTAATCTTGTTTTTATTTTTTAATCTACAGTCTAGATCATCACTTTATAAGGGAAGATCTTTTTAAAATATTTTATTTGGCTGTTTCATTGATGAAAATTTAAATGCCTGGCATAAAGTAGGTGTACTCAAGGGTAAACCTGGACTCCAAGGTTATATATTTGTTCAATTTTCCTTTCCCCTTTTGGGGATTGGGGGGCATACCCTATTGTGCTCAAAACTTGCTCCTGGCTCTGTGCTCAGAATCCCTCCTTTTAGTGGTGGGCAATCGACATGTGGAAACAGATTTTAAATGCTGATTTGCCTCATGCAATGCAAGCACCCTATACTCTCTCGTGAGCTTGTGATTTTTTTTCAATTTTCTAAAAGATTTTCTTTGCAAATTATATATTTATTTCTGAGCATATAGCAGTAAATCTTACAGTTAAGATTATTTGGAAAATAAAAACCATACACAGAGGTTTTTGAGCCTTTTAAATAGTAATGTACTGATGAGCAAGTATATTAACTGTGTTGTGGGTGTTCTTACTCAGTATTTTTAATATTTAATGTTCTATTCAATTCCCTAAATGGTTCTTTTGAATGTCAGGGATGTGGGAAAAATGGAAAAAACTCTTTGCTTTTATGATTGTAGATGTGACATGTATTTGATCCCCAAACAAAATATGGCAAAAATAGCACTGTAGCACTGTCCTCCCGTTGTTCATCGATTTTCTCGAGCAGGCACCAGTAACATCTCTATTGTGAGATTTGTTGTTACTGTTTTTGGGATATCAAATACATCACGGGTAGCTTGCCAGGCTTTGCCGTGTGGGTGGAATACTCTCGGTAACTTCTAGCTTGCCGGGCTCTCTGAGAGGGGCAGAGGAAATCGAACGTAGGTTGCCCATGTGCAAGGCAAATTCCCTACCCGGTATGCTATCGGTCCAGTCCTGATTGTTCTTGTTCTTTTTTAATGTGTGGCAGTTTCTGTAGTGTAAGATGATATGGAATTGTTGTTTTGATTTGCATCTCCCTGATGATTAGTAATGTAGAGCATATTTTTCATGTGTCTTTTGGTCATTTGAATTTCTTTTTTGAGAAAGTTTCTGTTCATTTCTTCTCCCCATTTTTTGATGGTGTTGGAGGGTTTTTTTTTCTTGTAAAGTTCTTCCAGTGTCTTTTATATCCCGGATATTAAACCTCTATTTGATATCCTGGATATTAAACCCCTATTTGATGGATATTGCAAAAATGATTTTTCTCATTCTGCGGGCTCTTTCTGTATTTTGGTCACTTTTTCTTTCAAGGTGCTGAAACTTTTTAGTTTAATGTAGTTTCATTTGTTTATGTTTGTTTCTACTTGCTTGATCAGTGGTGTTTCATCCTCGAAGATGCCTTTAGCTTTAGTATCTTGGAGGGTTCTACTTACATTTCCCTCTATGGACCTTAGGGATTCAGATCTGTATTGAAGTCTTTAACCCATTTTGATCTGACTTTTGTGCTTGGCATTAGACAGAGGTCTGAGTTCATTTTTTGCATGTAGCTTCCCAGTTTTCCCAGCACCACTTGTTGAAGAGGCTTTCCTTGCTCCACTTCTCATTTCTTGCTCCTTCATCAAAGATTAAGTGATCAGATGCTTGAGAGACTGTGTCAGAATATTCAACTCTATTAAATGTTATTTTTAATACTTTTTTTTATTGGTCCTAGCGGGTAGGGCATTTGCCTTGCACGCAGCCAACATGGCCCACCCGAGTTCGATTCCTCCGCCCCTCTCGGAGAGCCCGGCAAGCTACCGAGAGTATTTGATATGCCAGACACAGTAACAACAAAGTCTCCAATGGAGACGTTACTGGGCCCGCTCTAGCAAATCGATGATCAACGGGAGGGCCTTTACTTTTATATATTCTAAAGATCATGCTCCTGAACCTAAAGAAACAATTTGGGTGGCAATTTCTTACTTTAGGTTCATGATAGAACAAATAAAGGGTTTGTGTGTGTGTGTGTGTGTGTGTGTGTGTGTGTAGGTTGTCCTTATAAATTTTATTCAGTCAAGGTTCACATTTACAGGTATTTATTTATAATCCAGAAACTAAAACAAAGCTCCTGGAAGCACAGCATAGGTGGCCATGCAACCTTTTATAATCTAGTTCTCCTGCTCAGAGAACCTGGCAAGCTACCGAGAGTATCCCACCCACATGGCAAAGCCTGGCAAGCTTCCATGGCATATTTGATATGCCAAAATCAGTAATAATGATGTGTCTCATTCCCCTGACCCTGAAAGAGCCTCCAATGCCACACCATTGGGAACAGCGAGTAAGGAGAGGCTGCTAAAAACTCAGGGCTAGGACGAATGCAGACGTTACTGATGCCTGCTCGAGCAAATTGATGAATAACAGGATGACAGTGACACAGTGATTCCTATGACCAACATTTTATAAGTGGAATACTGACTTCTATACATTTCTACTAAAATTAACCACAGTTGAAGAGCTAAATGCAAATTTAATATTTAATATTTAGGTTTTAGTACTTGAATAAAAATATGACAAGATTCTTTTGGGAAACTTGCCTTGAAGCTTTTGGGGAAATTTTTTCCCAAAGGCTAATTTTAGCTTTTTATCATTAAGCATTTGCTTAATAAATCCCACTAGAAGATGTTATGACTCTGGTTAATAATCAGGAAAACTATGTTGAACTATATATAATATAATTGCCTAAATATTCTCTTGCCTAAATATAAATATAATATTGCCTAAATATTATCTTTATATAATGAAATATATAAAGAAATATACTAAGAAAAATATAATCCAGTAAACAAAAACATAATAGAAGCATGAAACAAAACTGAAGATCTTTCAGGTGGGTTAAATTTATTTATATTTAAAAACAACAACACAAAGAAAAGAATGGAAAAGCAATTTTAAAGAAATTTTGCAAAAACCTACCAGACAGCCACAGGAGTCAAAGACTTGGGGTTGAGAAAAGGGATCAATGTGCCAGCATGAAGAATTCGTCCTAGCAACACAAAAGAGACAGCATGATCATTTCAATTACAAAGTTATTTTTATTTTATGGAGAGTTCCCTCATACCAGAATAGAGTTTACAAGAAAACCATATACTGCAGAACACAGTGTTTTTACATTTGTTTCCACAGGTTGTGTTGCTAATATGACTGTTTATTACAATGAAAATAATTTTAATCTAATAAAGAGTGCTTATTAATCAGTTCTCTGTAGTTAATGTGCTGCCAGAATTCATTGAACCTTTCTAGGGGTCTCAGAAGCATTTATCATGAATTCTGAGGGTTCTAGTATCAATCAGGTAACTTAAGGACCAATAGAGCAATTAATAAACACAGGAAGCTACTAGTTCTTGTTCATAGCATAATAGTAATTCAACCATCATTTGAATGGAAATTATTAAATTTCCATTATGAAGAAAACTTAAGTATCAGATTGCTATTAAAAACAAATTGCAATATAACTGCAAGTTAATTGCAAATTGCAACAGTGGCCAAAATGTTTTATATCTGCAAGTTTCTCTAGAGATTTTAACCTCATAGATTTCATGCTTTAATATTTTTCATGGATGATTACAAATTAAAAGTTTATTTAAAATAGCTAGAAATAGTATAGGGGTTAAGTTTCATGTCTTACAGGTGATCCTCCCCAGTTTGATACAGGGTACCATATAGTTACATAAGCATCACCAGATGTATGCCTGGGGGACCCTGAGCACTTCGAGAAAGACGTGGGTAACTTTTGGCACTAGAGGACCTGATGTGCCCTTGGGTCCCTGGACTGAACTTAGGGTTCAGAAGACCTAAAATCGCCAGGAGGAGTTCGAGTTCCCAAGGAAGGAACTCTTAAACACCATTTGGAAGTTCTCCCCTCACCAAAATTTTTTTTAAAAAAAAATTTATATTGATGATAATTATTCTTTTTTTCTTGAAAACTAGGAAAGACATGAGAAAAATTGCAGAAATACAGATACTTGTTTAGATATTATTAACAAATCTCTAGCTGAGACCAAATTTTTGAATTAGTTTTTGAAAGATTGGGATATTCAGAAAAGGTCTACATTTTCTGCTACTGGTTCTATAGCTCCAGCCTAAGAGCACCAATAAAAAAAATATCTACCCAGTGAAAAAAAACTTTCTATTTTATTAACTAGGTTAGCAGAGCACAATTTCCATGAAATTTTCCTAACATATCAAAAATAATTTAGTCTATCAGTACTACTTGCTTGGTGAAGTAGTTTATGAGGACTGTAATTTGATGACACATGGAGGAAAACATAGGCAGAATTCTATGAAGTTGACTTTATGGTTATTTTCAACACTAGTAAATTCACTCATGTGAAACATAAACAAAAATATTTAAGAACTATTTCATGAACTCCACAAAGAAAAGTGAGAAGCAAAAAACATAGATCGAGGAATATAGAAGACTGAGAATAGAAACAAGAGTGGTTTAGCCCAGCTAAAGAGTAGGCATTTAGGGTGAGGGGGAAGAAAGAGAGATAAGGACTCTTCTTTAAAAAAATAATAAATGATTTATTTATTTGTTTTTCTGGAAGTGCTCAGGGGATCATATGAGACACCGCAAATCGAACCTGGGTCGGCTGCCTGCAAGGCAAATGCCTTCCCCACTGTCCTATCACTCTGGCCTGAGCTACAGAGTCTTCAGACACCTGTGAAGTGACTGAAAGAAAAATAGATATCCAAATATAATACTTTTTGTGGTCAGTATTAATTCTTTCTTCATTTTCACTTGAAAAGTCTGAAATTTTTTCTCCTTTTTTCCTCACAAGACTCTAAAATTTGCTCTTTTTTATTTCCAGTATTCAAAGTCAAAATTACTTTATGTCCTGCATGTTTCACTAGGAGGAAAAGGAGATAAATGTATCACCATGGCAAGTTTTACTTGGTTAATAAATAACTTTGTTTTACACTGATGTTAAAATGAAGAAAATTGTTACTGAGAGCAATTCTAGTTATTCACTTTCAATCTCATTGCAAAAAAATGGTTTATGTGAAAATTATCTCAATATCTATTAAGAAACATATTGCTCATAAGAAACATACTGTTCTCTACTGCATTATTGTCTAGAGTTTCATATTCTTTACTTTAATCGTACTCTTCCAGTACTCAGGAAGTATCAAACATATCTTTGTTTTTTTCTTTTGTTTTAGACAGAGCTACTCCTGGTTGTACTCACAGTTTACTACTGGCTCTCTGCTCAGGTTCATTCCTGGTGGTACTCAGAGAACTAAATGCCATGTCAGGGATTTGGGTTGATGCATGGCAGGAGCTTGAACCTTATCTCTGGTAAGAACAATATATATTTTTATCACTTTCCTCATTTGATTTCACAATAATAAATTCCTTGAGACCAGAGCCATATACCACATAGAATCTGGTTTCTAAAACAGCACTAGATTCACTGTAGCTACTCAGTTGTAGGATAACACTGTTTTGTCCTTCCTGCATAGCCTCGGGCAGTTTAGGTATATTGGGTTGCTCCCATCACAGTGCTTCCATTCCTCTGTGTTTATTTGTAACTTCTTTCTTTTTGCTCTCTTGACTTATTGGTTTTTTCTTCTCCCTAAGTCCTTTGCATAGTTTATTCAGAGCAATGTGCTTTTTTGTATGGACACAAGAAGACATGCTTTTGTAATGTGACTCTCAGTGATATTTTCCTCCTGGAAATCTGTTCTTTCACCTAAGCCTCAGCTGCCTTTACTTCCTAGTGCCCCCCAAAGCAGGGTCCAGACGAGGGAGTGGATGGAACCAGGGCAAGAGGTAAGCTATGTGCTACTTTGGCATCGAGATGGGCCTGGCCAAAGTGCCATAATGCTTAACTATAAGTTAAGAGCTTGGTCATGGACAAATGTTGTCATGATCCAAAAAGTAATAACCAGATTTGGACCCTGCCAGGGTTAGGAAAGATTAATTTGGCCTGAGCTCTGTAGTCTGAGTCTATAGCAAAATGTTCCCAGGAGAGCTGCCCTACAAGCCTCAATGTTATCTCTTACTGTGTCCATACAAAAATAGCTAGTATTGATATGTTGATAGTTATTGGACTGAGGAAAGGAGAAAAACACCTTAGGAGGTATTTTGCCCTTGGGCAGTCAGGAAGGGCTTTGGACTACCTTTTAGGTGGTGTTCCCTCTCAATTAGGTGGGCCCTCAGGAAGGGCTTTCTTATGCTGATTTTGCAACCTGACTGGATGCAGTTTCAGCCCAGAGTGCTGGGGAATTGGAGAGAAGAGAGTTGGAGGGAGACAGGGGGTGGGAGGGGGCAAGATGGACCCTGGAGAGGCTAGCAAGGGGGACAGAGAGATAAGAATGTAGAAGAATACAGGAGCAGGCCTGTGGAGAGAGAGAGAGAGCCCAGGCTGCGAGATGGAGCGGAGAGATGAGTGGGAGAGAGAGAAGGAGATGGGAATGAGGAGCAGTGTGAGACTAGAATGGGAGGCTTAGAGAGACTGGGGCAGTTGCATGGCGCATGGCGAGAATGGAATAAATGGCAACTGATCAATCAACCAGCTTGTCCCTTGTTTCGTCCACCATCTGTCCCATGGCCCAGGCCACCCCAGCTGGGTGAGCGGCCCGGGGCACCCAGAACCTGGGCGGTTAGGGGAAGAGCCATTGGGGCCTCTCCCTGGTCGCCCCTCAAAGATTTTATACATTCAGTAATAGTTAACCTAATTATAGTTAATAGCTAAGAAAAATTATAGTTAAGCAAAGCAGAGGAAGAAAGTATTTTTCCTGTGAAGGACAAATTTCATGAAGAGCTTATAAAAAGTTTGTATCTTTTGTAATTTACAAACTTACAAAATTATCTTTAATAATCTTTAGTTTAAAAAATATAATTAACAGGTTGATAGAACAGCAGATAAGATGTTTTCTTTGCACACATCAAACCTGGGTTCAATTCCCAGCATTCCATATGGTTTTCTGAGTCTGTCATGAGTGATCCCTGATTGCAGAACCAGGAGTAAGTGGGATGTGTATGCATGTGTATGTACATATAATTGATTCTTACATTTGTACATATTTTCCTAAAACTAGAGTTCTTACATTTATGTTTCATAGTATTATAAAATTATAATTATACAAAAACATAATTAATACTAATAAAATAAAATATGCCTCAGAAAACCATGTGGTATTGATTATTAATTTTATGATAATATAGAGCACTGTTAACCAAGAACAAAAAAGAGCAATTATGGGAGCTTAAGAGATAATAGAGTGTTTAATGTGCTTGCCTTGCAATGGCCAGCCTAGATTCAGATCCCTGGCACTGAAGATTATCCCCCAGACTCTGCAAGTAGTGACCCCAGAGCACAGATCCAGGAGTAAGCCCTGAGCACTACTGGGCAGTGGAGTATTGTCAAAAAAACAAACAAAAAAAGGAAAATTACAAGCTTTACTCCCAATGATTTTAGATCACAATATCTATCAGTTCTATTCGATGGTAAACTTATGCATTAAGCTTATATTTATTTCATATAATATAAATTTGTAACATGAAACTAATCATAGAAATGCTCTTCAAAGACCTGAGTGTTATTATTTGGAGTCTGAACTTTAGCAAAATTTATTTGATACTTACGTGCGTGGGTTCAAATCAGCACAAAGCAGATCCTGGTCTCCAAATTTCTTCAAAAGTGTCTGAGCAAGATCTGTGTCTTGGCCCTCATTGCTTTTAATCAGAGAACAAAATAGACAGAGGGGTGATTAGTAAAGCTCACTGAGAATCAGAAACATTCTAGCATCACAATATCTGGTGGATCCAGCAAAATTTCATTTTTTTCTGTTGAAACTAGTGTTTACTGCTGTATGGTAAATCCAAATGAGCAATAAAGTTAAGAAAATTTTTAAAAGAAGAGTTCCAGGGCTGGAGCGATAGCACAGTAGGTGGGGCGTTTGCTTAGCACGCGTCTGACCCGAGTCCAATTCCCAGCATCCTATATGGTCCCCTGAGCAACGCCAGGGATAATTCCTGAGTGCAAAGCCAGGAGGAACCCCTGTGCATTGCTGGGTATGACCCAAAAAGCAAAAAAAAAAAGTGTTCTACATCACAAATATATATATTTATGTACATATATTTACTGACTTTGCTTTCTCATTTTACTTTTTCACTTACTAATGTAACATAATTTTTGTGGATTTTAAAAAGGTAAAAAGGTAAAGGCCCTCCCGTTGATCGTCGATTTGCTCGAGCGGGCCCAGTAACGTCTCCATTGGAGACTTTGTTGTTACTGTGTCTGGCATATCGAATACTCTCGGTAGCTTGCCGGGCTCTCCGAGAGGGGCGGAGGAATCGAACTCGGGTGGGCCATGTTGGCCGCTTGTAAGGCGAACGCCCTATCCGCTGTGCTATCGCTCCAGCCCAATTAACTATTAAAATAAAAAATAGTTAATATTGAAGTTCTGATTTGGCTTGAATGTTGTTTCTTTCATATATCCATGCAATATGCAAACACACATATAAGTATATATATGATACATGGAATGCAATTTCATTTATGAAAATATACATGATATATAGAGATCAATATTTTTAATAATAAGTTCTCAGCACAGAATCCTATGTATTCTCTAATCCTATGTATTGTCGAATATTTCTTTCTTGTCACAAAATTGAGGTAAATTTATAGTTTAAACAGTTTTGCTGAGAATTAAGACCAAAAATACAGAACTTTCTTATTTAAAAATCAATCAACTTTGGTAGATGCTCAGAAATAATCCCTAGGTTAAATTTTATACATAAATAGCAAGAAATAGCTTCACTTGAGGAAAACAGAGAAAAAGATATTTAAAACCGCCCAACTTAACAGCATGTCTCATTACAATTAACTGAAATTCTAAATTACAGTATTCGTTTTAAAATATTTTTCACTTATGTCATTTTTATAAATTAAATTTCTTCTGGTTTATTTTGTGCTTTTGTTTTCGTTTTTCAGCCTGCCTGTTCAGGTAGCTCCACCTCTTCGAAAGATCAAGTTTCTGGGGCAGAGGAGACAGCGCCCACCAGTGGTTTGAGCAGGCCTCAGAGGCTGCGAATCCTTCAAAGTCACTTTTAAGTGGATGTTGCTGAGAACATTTCTCTCCCTTGATTACATAAATAGTGATTTCAAATACTTTTGGAAATAAGTAGCATCTATATTAAAGGATGTGCATAAATTGCTTCTTTTAAAGAACTTGTTAGTTCTTTAGTTTTTTTTTTTGTTAAAAAATCTAAAAAAAAATTGTAAACAAAGAAGCAAGTTCAAAATGGCCAAAAATGAACAGTTGTGTAAGCACTACCATGACAACAATACAAAGAACACATAAAGATGTATTGAAGTACAGTACCCTCCAAATAGTCTCTGAGAAAAGTCACTGGAGAAAAACAACCATCATGTTAAGGAGACTCAACCCTGAGGAAGGCAGAACAGCAGACAAGTTGGATGACTAATCTCATTTACGTGTAATATGAGTTAAACAAATTATATTTCTAAGGTAAACAAATCATAATTTCTAAAAAAATCCTAATGTTTTAGCCCTACACAATTATTTGACTTCTCTACATTTGTTCCTTCTTAACCTCTACTTCTATTATGAGTAATTTGATTTTAAGAGCAGTAGCTTTGCAGCATCATTGCAATGTCCAGGCCTGGAAAAAAAAGATTATTTATAGGAAAACTTAATTTTTCCATCATATAAAGTACAACAAATTTTGTGAATGTGAGGTGGCTCATGATTGTCCTAATTTGATCTCCTACATCATGGCAATAAAACACAATGATTAAATATGCTGAAACCCAGAGCAAATCTATGGCTCATTAGTTAAAAAGCAGTGAAAGCTCAGAATAAATATTTTCTAAATATCTGACAAATGAGAAAATACCTTCAAAAGGAAAGATGTATATTTTCACCTAAAAACTGTCTATAAAAATATGTTAGTCACTGTGGGAAATTGTTCCCCTAACCAAAACACACACACACACACACACACACTCACTCACACACAAATCTAAGACTATGATATGACCCTGGTAAAATAGCTTATGGTCACGGTCATGGTCCTCCCGTTATTCATCGATTTGTTTGAGCGGGCCCAGTAACATCTCCATCGTGAGACTTGTTGTTACTGTGTTTGGCATATCGAATACGTCACAGGTAGCTTGCCAGGCTCTGCCGCGCGGGCGAGATACTCTTGATAGCTTGCCGGGCTCTCTGAGAGGGGCGGAGGAATCAAACTCGGGTCAGCCATGTTGGCTGCATGCAAGGCAAACAGCCTTACCTGCTGAGCTATCGCTCCAGTCCGGTAAAATAGCTTAGGTATTGGAATTCAAAGGATTTGCAAAAGTGTACCCAAGATAGAATACCAGAAAAGAATAGATTAGATAACAAATATCTGCTGGCTGCAAAACTGTGCCAGGGAAACACAAAATAGGACTTTTGAGGGTATTTTAGATACTCGGGGCACTTGAGCAAAAGTAGAATAGAAAGCTGTCAGGACTTTACATTTTAAGGTACCTTCTGATAACTGTGAAATAGTCTGAGCCTCCGCTCTCCACGTACCTATTGATGCTAAAGTGCTTACTAACTGACCTTAATGTCTCTGCCAATAATGGCTCACCATTGGAAGCCCTGAGGGGTTGTTGGGGGAGCAGTATTTTATTGAATAAATAACCTGTCTGTGAATCTGCTGATGGCTGCTCAAGAGAACGGAAACTTGGACAGTCCATCTGTGTTTGTCTCGTTATGTAGTTCTCTTATTCTCTGAGGCCAACCCTCTGAATGGGGGGTCAAAGTGCCAATCTGATTGCTTTAGACAAAACGGTGATCCCTTTATGATCCTGAGAGCAGAAAGAAAACATCACAGAAAAATGTCTCCTGAAGCTGCCCTAAAGGGAGAAGTTGGAGGCGTGCCAGTTCATAAAAATTATCTCAAGGTGAGAAAGCAGAACTGTACTCCAGGATCTGTACCTACGGGAAAATTTTAGAAAGTTAGTAAGAAGTGAAAACTTATTAAGCTCAGAGCAAAAATGTATTTGGATCATCAAGATCCCTGGTATTTCTACTAGTGCAAGATATCCAGACCAATGCCTTGTTAATACAGCATTACCCTGGGTTCCCAGATCACACACGTATTTTGATTTACAGATCTGGTAAAGATACAATGTAATTTAAAACAAAGACATATCCAAATGGGAGCAGTTCCCCCTGCAATTATAAAAAACTTTGTGTGGAAGTCCAACTGACACTACTCCCTTCGGAAAGAGGCTAACTATCTCTGACCCTGGCACCCGGAGTGTGAGCCCCATTGACATACAGCACTATAGCACTGTCCTCCTGTTGTTCATTGATTTGGTCGAGTGGGCCCAGTAACATCTCCATTGTGAGACTTTGTTGTTACTGTGTTTGGCATATTGAATACGTCACGGGTACATTGCCAGGCTTTGCCGTGTGGGCGAAATACTCTCAGTAGCTTGCCAGGCTCTTCGAGAGGGGTGGAGGAATTGAACTCAGGTCCGCCATGTTGGTTGCATGCAAGGCAAATGCCCTACCAGCTGTGCTATCACTCCAGCCCATTTTAACTATTATCTATATTAATCAATGTATTGTTCACTTATTGTCCTGCTAATATTTCTATTTTGTAGTCTATAGGTCGCTCCACTAGTTGCTTATCTTTGGCTTCTGTGTCCAGCTTTCATGTTCACTTAGCTTGGGAACAGGAGATGAACCTCGTCCATAAATAGCGCATGGAGACAGTTTGAGAACTGCTCTCTTGTTCAAATTCCTGGTAGGGAGAACAGTCGCTGAAGAGCTACTAAAGAATTTCTCACTTAAGACATGCGGGGTCTCTGTCCATATGGGAGTGGAACTGGCCCTTTCCTCTCCACCCCCAAAACGAGACCCCAAGTCCTCACCCACAAACGGCCTCTCTGGCTCCTGATCAAGCTGCTTAACAGCCATGATCCCAGAAACTCAGGAACAAATCTCAGAACCCAGCAAGTTTTGGCAGAAATCCCTCCAGATTTAATTATTAAAATTTCGAATTCCAAAATCATGCAGCCACTACTGCGGCTGCGAAACATCATATGTTGTTCATAACCAGAAATAGAAAACCAATTGTGGAAAGATATCCCCTGCTCATGGGTCGGGAGACTTAACATTGTCAAAATGGCAATACTACAGAAAGCATTGTATAAATTCAATGCAATCCCTATAAGGATACCCATGACATTCTTCAAAGAAATGGAGCAAACACTCCTGAAATTTATATGGAACAGTAAGCCCCCACGAATAGCTAAAGCCATTCTTGGAAAAAGAAAATGGGAGGAATCAACCTCCTGAACTTCAAACTGTACTACAAAGCAGTAATAATTAAAACAGCATGGTACTGGAACAAAGGCAGAACTGCAGATCAATGGAACAGGGTTGAATACACTGACATCTCCCCTCAATCATATGATCATCTAATCTTTGATAAAGGTGCAAGTAATGTGAAGTGGAGTAAGGAAAGCCTGTTTAACAAATTGTAATGGCATCACTGGATGGCTACATGCAAAAAAATGGTCTCAGAACTCTGCCTAACACCATGTACAAAAGTAAGATCAAAATGGATTAAAGACCTCAACATCAGACCAGAAACCATAAGGTACATTGAAGACAAAGTTGGCAAAACCCTCCATGACATTGAGGCTAATGGTATCTTCAAAGATGCCATGCCACGGGTCGAACAAGTGAAAACAGAGATAGATAAATGGGACTATCTTAAACTACAAAGCTTTGATGTCGGTGGGCCCCACGGGTGACTTATGTGAAGTGGGGAGGAGAAAGACGGCCACTTTCTCCCCACCCGCCTCTGCCACCCGGAACCCTGGGTAGGCTAGGGCCGGTAAAGTCTGCAGTGAGCACCTGCTCGGCACGGGCCTGAGCCCCGCCAGCCCCACGAGGTGGCCGTCAAGCCACACCTGAAGTCCGCTTGATCTTCTCGGCACGGGAGTTAATCCCCGCCACCCGATTGCTCGGGGAGCCACGGACTCAAGCTGGGGCGAGAATTTGCTCTTTGCAGGAAAGGAGAGACCAGTCCCAAGCCTTACCCGAGGTTTCTGGGGTTCTTGTCTCGCTCGCAGAAAAGAATTTCAGGAGTAGACGAGCAGTGAAGTAACAGGTTTTATTTGGAGGCTTTTGGAAAGGGAGAGAAAGGGATAAGCAGAGAGAGAGAGAGAGAGAGAGAGAGAGAGAGAGAGAGTAACACGTCCAGAGGGAACGCGGGCTTCTCCGAGGGTGGAGAGAGCGCCAAGTGGGCTCTCGAGCTGGTTCTTATAGATCCTCCCGACTCAGAATGTTCTGGAATCTCCTTGGGGCTGGGTCGCTGGAGTCAACCGGATTGAAAGGGGGGTTCTCGGAAAGGAGGAATTTCATGGAGAGGAGGCCCATATCTTCAGGGTCTGGGGATGGTCTTATCAAGTCCTTATTCTCTGTCTCCACAGGGTGGGTTGGTCCTAGAATTCTTCTATGAGACTTTGTTTCATTGCAGAGAGCCTTTCCCTATCTACCTGCCTACATCAAAGGGAGCACCAAATAAAGGGTGTTTGGACGATCCTCCCAGGAGGGGAGATGCATGTCGAAAGTAGACTATGGACTGAACATGTTTGCCACTCAATGCCTCTTTTGCAGACCACAACACCCAAAAGGAGAGAGAGAACACAAGGGATTGCCCTGCCACAGAGGCAGGGAGGGATGGGGGGATGGGGGTGGGGGGGATATTATCCATGGTGGTGGAAAATGGGCACTGGTGGAGGGATGGGTATTTGATCATTGTATAATTGAAACCCAAGCACAAAAATTGTAAATCTACAACTGTACCTCATGGTGTCTCACTAATAAAAAAAAGTAATTTAATAAAAGTAATTTAAATACAAAAAAGGACAACATGTACATTTAAGACAAGCATAATTAAATAATCTATGCATAAAAAAAAGAAAACCAATTGTCTATGAGTAACTTCTAGGCAGATCTGAGTGTTGAGGTAAAATCCCAAATAATAATGGTGGGTCTGGTGTCGAAATGTTGAATGTAATCAAAGTAGAGAGAGAGAAATGTAGAAATCATCTGCCCCAGAGGTAAGGGGAGGGCGTGAGGTGGGGGTGGTATACTGGGGGTTTTGGTGGTGGAAAATAGGCACTGGTGAAGGGCATTTTATTGTATGACCAAGACTTAAACCCGAAAGCTTTGTAACTGCTCTCACAGTGATTCAATAAATAAAATTATAAAAAAGGAAAAAAATAGAGTGAAGTTCATGCCCAATTCAATCAGCCTAATCAATGGCTGAATAAATAGCAATACTCCTACATTAAAAAAAAATTCCTGACTTTGCAGAGTGTGCCACAGCTCTCTGCTTGTAACACTGGGTCCATAGTAATAACAATTTTGTTGCCAATAGATTGGGCACTCTGGGATGGAACTGAGGGAGCCCTGGAAAATTTACAGGTAAATGGTCCGTAAGGCTCACAGTCCAGTTCCAATGCTGGAAGATGAAAGGGGCTGGAAAGTGCAGAGAGGTGAGTCATTGTACAGGTCACAAATAAGAGTTACTAGTTCTTCTCAAGTGCATGCTGCCACAGATGGGATCCACAGGCTTCTCCCTCCAGCAATTTTGAGCAGACTGCAGGAGGTCCAAGAGCCAAACAGAAGCCTGAAAGATCTTAGTTTTCTTGTTGACAGTAGGAAATGCAAAGTAGGGCTTCTGATAGTCCTTAGTGAAATCTTACTGAGTTATCTATTGTTTAAATCAGATGTTTTACAGATGTTAGTGATGCTTCTTTTTTCACCTTATGCCCCATCATAGTATTTTACTGTGAATAAAATAAAACTTTTACTTTCATTTACATTTATTGATCATCTCCATAGGCCTACAGGGAAGATTTGCCCAGGAGTGTTTGCTTTTTCTTGACCCAGCTCAGTTGCCCTCACCACCTTTCTTAAAGAAACAGTAAATCTGGATCTCTCTTGTATGCCTGTGTTTGAGAAAATGATATTTGCCAAAGTTATGTTTTTAGTCAATTCAGCTGTCTGTCCATATGTATATATGTGGAATACTGAAATTTTAAAGAAAGATAAAACAGAACTAAAAATCGCTCTAAGTATACTGTGATCTTGAGTCTGCAAAAATTATTTTAATGTTTCTCAGCTTTTATGTTTTGGCATGGAGGCTCTAATAAAATGGTATCTAAGACTAACAATAATTCTCAGATCCAAGAAATACCAAGGCTCACTAAAGCCATCAAAAATGTTAACTCTTTGCTTTTGTCTTGTCCTAAAGATAGTGAACAACTGAGTCATATGAATTACAAATATTTGATTTATTTTATCAATAAGTTAAAAATCCTGAAACTTACTTTTAAGTACATGGAAACGGAGATTTGAATTTAGTGTAAAGAGTTTTAAATGCAACCAAATTATAGTACATAAAAACTACAGACAGTGAGAAAATAGCAGAACTTTCTCACAGGCCTAAGCCAATCTCAATTAGAAATTAGGCTGTTTTTCACATATGTTTTCCAAATAACAAAGGTGCAAAACTATCTAAATTAAGTCAAGGAAATTTTTTTTCAGTATATAAGATAGTTCAAATGTTCTCTTATACTGGTATCTAAAATTTTAGTAATAACCAAATTTTGTATTTTATATATATTTGCTTGCTCTTAGAAATACTACATATTCATGTTCCTAGATATTTTTCTAAGAACTGATGTAGGCATGTAGATAAGAAAGCAGACCCCACCCCCAATGGCAATGGAATTCCTAGGATATAATAAAACAAATGGCCTTGAAGCTGCAAAGAGCTTAACTGTAAACACAGGAACTAAGGCCTGATAGGAGCTTCCTAGCACTGAGAGACCCAGAGACATCTGTATCCCCCTGGAAGGGAAGCTCCAGTAGGAACAAAGACCAGGAAAGGAATTTCAAGAAGACCATCAGGTACGGCTTAGGACTGACTTTCCTTTCCTGCAAAGAGCAACTCCTTACTCCAACCTGAGGCTGTAGTTTATATTCTGAATGCTATGATACATGCATTATTGCTTTAAATGGTAATCTAGCTTAAAGAGAGCATGGAGCCAGCATTATTATTGGTCTCGGTTTACTTTCCCCACACTGATCTAGTAAATCAAAATTTACAAAACATTACCAAAGAGCCATTAACTCAAGCTTGCATTGACAAGGAAAACATAATCACAACCCTGCTGGAAGCACTGGTCAGAAAAGTCCATAGGCTACAGCAAGAGGCTTTGAGAGATCAATTTAGACTTTTCTGCAACTCTACTTTTACGTACATGCGCATGACTGCACTTCCTTATAATCCTCAGTACCTTGGAGTTAAGTAGAAGACCACTTATGCATAGCATTCCACCCAAAAATGTCCAAAACAATAAGCAGTCAATTTTTTATTACTTCAACAAATAATTAATTATCAACAAGAAATGAAGGAGTGCTGGAATAACCTTAATCCCATAAACCTGGAATTTTGAAATACCATTAAAAACTGGATTCCTGCAACAACTAGAAGGTTAATTATACTGATAATGTGTTGCTGCATCAACATCTCAACATCCTGTACCAGGTATGGAGATGGCACTGCCATCCCCCAGAGGGGATTATTCCCAAAAGCCAACATCATCATTAGCCATTGGAAAACCCAGCTGGAGCAGGCAGTATACTCATAATATTAATAGCACATTTAAAAAATAAAAATGGGAGAGATGTGAAAGTTTTTCCCCAAGAAACTAAAAAAAATAAAACAAGGATGGGATATGTCTGTAGGTAAAATAGTTTAACTATTAGGATTTAAAGGGTTTGCAAACCTATAGAATAAAATATAGAATAGAATAAACCAGTATAGAATAAAATAGTAGGTAAGAATAGAATCACTTGATCACTTGATCACTTGACATCCCCTTACTCATCGATTTGCTCAAGCAGGCACCAGTAATGTCTCCATTCATTCCTGTCACATGCTAGTGTAGCCCAATGGCATCTGCTCAATCCAGAAACATGAAGAACCTCAAATCGATCATTCAGGGTCTTGACAAAGAAGTCTGACCATCCCGTAGTTGGGTGGCCATGCGATCTTTTGATGTCCCACGGAATCCAGTAGGTAATAGCTCTAGTCCAGCGGTTGTCTCCAAATCACAATACGTGTCCAGCCCATCTGATTTTTGACACCTTGGCAAACGAGACAGCATCCCTGATTCTCGATCTTTGACAAAGGTTGGAACTCCGGATTCTTTCTCTCACTTGAGTGAAGCGTGATACTCTGAGATAGTTCTTTCAATTCCTCTTTGGGAGACCCCAATAGCATTCTCATCCTATTTTTGTAGGGCCCAGGCCTCTGAGGTGTATGTTAATGCAGGAATAACAGTGGAATCGAAGAGATGTGCCCAGAGCCAGAGGCTCTTTGTCCTCTTAGCTAATTCTTCGATGCTCTTGAAAGCGTTCCAAGCCACTCTCTTCCCCCTGTGCATCTCAGGTACCAGCTCATTCGTCATGTTGAGTTCTCGACCTAGGTGGTACACATAACTTCTGCATTCAGAGATGTACATTCCATCTAATGGAGGGTGAGGAACAAGCCCATTTCTTATGAATATTGTCTTTGTGACATTCAGCTGTAGTCCGACCTTTCTACACTCACGGTTGAAGTCAGCCAGCATTTGTGCCACTTGGCTAATATTTGGTATTATTGGAATGATGTCATCAGCGAAGGTGGTGTTGTTGCCGACCATCTATCTTCACTCCCATTCCTTCCCATCCCAGTCATTGCATGATGTTCTCAAGGGAGGTACTGAAGAGTTTTGGTGAGATGGTATCACACTGTCGAACCGCTCTCTTGACATGGATGATCACTTCCTTGTACAATGGTGAGATCCTGGTAGTGAATCTGTAATACAGCTCACAGAGGATCCTGATGTATTGAGTTTGCATGCCCTGTTTTGCTAGGAATTCGATGACCGCTTCCGTCTCAACAGAATCAAAGGCCTTCTTTAAATAAATAAACGTTAGACAGAGCGGCATCTTGAACTAAGAATAGAATAGAGAACAAATATTTGCCATCCAGGCAAGCATTGAATAAAACCATTTAGAATGCTTTAGATGTAGAGGTAGCATGGGCAAAAATAGAAAGGAATCTTCCAGGTCTTTATATTTTAAGGGTGTTTTCTGTTAACTGTATGAAATACTCCACCTGCTCTTCATGTACCTCTAGAATGCTGAAGTGCTAAGTGTCCTTCATGTTTCTGTCAACAGTGGCTCACCTATTGGTCACGTTTCTTTGGGAGTGGTGGAGGAACAATGTTGTGTTGAATAAATGACCTGTGAGAGCACAAAGCTGGACAGTCCATGTGTGTTTGTCTTTTTAGTGTTTGCTTTGAATTCTCTGTTATGGCTCAGTTAGACAGTGGCTGAAAGTGCCAATTGAAGAAACACTATTTTGTGACATCTTTGGAAATATTATTAAATGCCTCTCTTTGACTCATTGATCCAAAAATAAAACTGATAGCTCAAAATATTTTATAGAAAAAATGATTTCTAAAGTAGCTTATTTGGAATATTAGCTGCGACATCTGTCACCCCATTGATCGCCAAGGGGGGAATATTAGCTGTATGTTTAAAAAATATAGTTTACATTTTGCCATTTATTTATTATATCAATAGGATATAATTTATTGTAAAGGCTTTAAATTTTTCATTTCCATAAAATTTAAATGTTTGCTCTTATACTTTTATTTTGACAATATCTTCAATCTTTCGGCTCTATTATGAAGTGGTCACAAAAGCATTCAAACCTGGTCCTTGTCAAACAAAAGAAATCAAAATCCGTGATTGTTGTGATGCCTGAAAGAGTTTCTAAATGGATACACTTTTTATTTATCTCCAAAAAAGACTATTCTCAAATTTTAATGTTCAGTATAAAGACATATTTCTAAACATATCCCAAAGAGGTTTCCTATTGCTACTAAGAGCCCCTTTGATGATTCTAATACAGACTGATTAAAAAAAAAAAAAAACAGAAAAAGTTAGAGGGAAAAAAAGGAGGAAACTGAGGAAAGAACCATTAACCCATCCAAACTGCTTTTCCCAAGCTATATTTTTTCTCCCTCTTTAAAGAAACTAGCCAGTATCTCTTGGGCTCTTTGAGAGTTACTGATACAACCTCACTGCAGACCCAGGAAACAGGTGAAAGTAATTTGAAAATCAAATACAGAATACACAGGAATTAGAGATGTAGAAATGCTAACCCCATCAGGCACAGCATCAGTTAACAGAAAGTTCTCATGCAAATTTTTGCAGGCTGTGGGGGCAGTTAGGACACACATGGCAATGTTCAGGGTTTACTCCTGATTCTACCTACAAGGATTACTTATGGAGGTGCCCAGGGCATTATAAGGGGTGTCAGGGATTGATCCAAGGGTGGCTGCATGCAAGGAAGGAAACTTCTATGCTGTACTGTCTCTGGCCCCTTCCATACAAAGTTAACCTTAGCCTCCACTGGACTCGTTGGTCCAAATACAAAGTCATTAAAAAGTTGAATTAAAAATGCCTGAAAAGATACAGATGCCAGAAGAAAAAAGAAACGTGGGGCATAGTTCACTTTTAACATCAAACTGTCTTTTTTAATTAAACCCTGACCTCAAGAAGCATAAAGACATGCACATAAAGACGGAAGAGGAAAAACATTAATAACCAAAAGACAAACTGATGTTTATTATTGATTTATCATTTAG
Organism: Sorex fumeus; assembly: GCF_029834395.1. NCBI lineage: Eukaryota > Metazoa > Chordata > Mammalia > Eulipotyphla > Soricidae > Sorex > Sorex fumeus. The sequence continues at coordinate 12,016,997 of NW_026606185.1, forward strand.
CACCCATATTTTAATTATAAATCTACTGTAGAAGTTAAACATTTAAAAAGCACTGACAATCTAGCTAATTAAATAAATTATCTTAATAAATATAAGAATCTAATGTTGTCCTTAACAAATTTGAGCATTGAATGTTTATCTAACACTGTCCTAGTGGATAGCTGAATCATGAATTTTGCATAATAGCTATGTTCAAATAAGCACAGAGCAAGAATTATTTTAAATGGAGAAAAATAAAAGCTTTCCCTCTAGGATCAGGCACAAGACAAGGTTGTCCACTCTCACCACTGTTGTTCAATATAGCACTGGAAGTACATGCCATAGAACTTAGGGAAGAACAAGAAACATATTTGAAAAACAATCCTGTTCACAATTATGCCTCAGAATACCAAGTGCACTGGAATCAGCTTAACTAAAGAGGTAAAAGACAAAACTACAAAACGCTACTGCAAGAAATAAAAGAGAATAAAAGGAAATGGAAACATATTGCCAATACATGGAATGTGAGAATTAACATTGTCAAAATGGCAATACCTCCCCAAGTATTATACAGATTCAAAGTAGTCCCTATAAGGATACCTATGACATTTCTCAAAGAAATAGATCAAACACTACTGAAGTTCATTTCAAATAATAAACTCCCATGAATAGCTAAAGCATCCTTGGGAAAAAGAAGATGGAAGGCATCACCTTCCCCAGCTTCAAATTGTACTACAAAGACTAGTAATTCAAATGGCATGGTACTGGAATAAAGATTGATCTGCAGACCAATGAAATGGAGTTGAAGACCCTCAGATATATTACCACTTAATCATTGATAAAGGAGAAAAATCATAAGGGAGATGTAAATCAAAGAACAATGAGATATCATCTCACATGAAAGAGATTGGCAGACATCAAAAAGAACAACAACCAGTTCTGACACAGATACTGGGAGAAAGAGACTTTAATTTAGGTTTGGACACATCCCAAAAGTAACCCTGGAGATATTTGTGAAATATACATTTATATACTTTCCTGCAATCCTGAATTATCTTTAGTTTTCCCTTTTTCTAATAAACCACTATTAACTAGTGTGAACTTGGTCCTCAGCCATTAGGACCATGTCCTCCTTCGTCAATTGTAGAAGGTGACCCCGGGACTTCTAGAATCAAGTTACCAGGGATACTGAGGACCAGTTATGCCCCATCATCCTAAGCATCTTCCATAATACAAGCCCCTCAAGAAGGGGTAGCATCTGAAATTTTATGCAAGTGAACATAGCACATCCCCAAAATAATAAAAATGAGTACATTTAAAATGCTTACCAGGAAAGATTTAAGTATCAAAGTAATTGCAATTCATCATCATCCAGACAAAATTCTGATGAAATAAAACAAAGAACTTTACCTGAAAAAGTAGCTTTCAGTGCTTTCGTAATGGCCAGGTGTTAGTTTGAGGGGCGGGTATTCAATGGCTACAGGCCTCACCATAAACAGGCCCATGGCCAAGGCTACAAAGAGGACTGGCAACATTAGGTTGGAAAGAGTCCATTTCCAGGCCCGAAGAGTACGAAGCAACCTCTTTATAAAGAGGGCAGCCATCTGTTCCAGAAGCAGCTGGCCACCATGGTTGGGTGGGGTTTTCACAGGAGGACCATCTGTAATGAAAGAAAGAGGAAGCAGTATTAGTTTTCTTATATCCTTGGTAAGTTTTTTTACATAAAAGTTCTTTGCTGGGGGTAATTCTTTGATTTTTTTATGATCGTGGGTTAATTTTTTAATACTTGAACAGTACAAGGCTGGAGCGATAGCACAGCAGTAGGGTGTTTGCCTTGCGCGCAGCCAGCCTGGCCCAGCCGGGTTTGATTCCTCCACCCCTCTCAGAGAGCCTGGCAAGCTACCGAGAGTATCTTGCCCACACAGCAAAGCCTGACAAGCTCAAGTGATGTATTCAATATGCCAAACACAGTAACAACAAGTCTCACAATGGAGACATTACTGGGCCCACTAGAGCAAATAGAAGAACAATGGGAGGGCAGTGTTTGTTTGTTTTGAACAGCACATATTCCGAATTTACTAAATAAGAACATTATGACGGCTAAGTAAATTAAATTAAATTAAAGGACTATGTTATACTGTGAATTTTGTAGTCTTTTTGCTTTCAAAAGGAGCAGAAGACACATGCAAGAACAAAGAGGAAAGGACAAAGAGTCTACAGAACTGTCCCCAACACACAAATTAAGGAGCTCATATGTGTTCATCTTTGACTTCCAGTTTAGGCATAAGAATTCTAGGGCAAAGAGAGACTCTGATCTTCAGTTCATGTTCAATGAAAATATACATAGTTTGTATTTACTAAAGAAAAATTACGCGGTGCGCAGCTCTCTTCACCAACTGCATTAGTTAATCTCACATTGCTTAACCAACCCCAAGGAGGCCGATGGTGATGGGCAGGCAAAGAAAGGAAAGAGGGCCAGGTTGATAGGTGTCAATTACAGTTTATTCCATTCCTCTCTCCTCCTCTGATTCTCTTCCTGATTCTTTCTCCCCCATGCTACTTCATTTTCTTTCTGGATCTCCCTTCATCCTCCTTCTGGTTCCCCAGTTAAATTCCAAATTATGAGGGGCTGGGGTTTACACATAGGTGTGGTCATACTATCAACAGAGGTAAAGTCCTTCCATCAAAAAAAGCTGCTTCTAGGACAGATACTTGTTCGGTAAGATAACCCACCCAAGAGCAGAATTCCATGGTGTGTTTCTCTTCTCCTTGTCCAACAAACATATAGTCATTAATAATACTAATCATTTTGTATGGACAAAGTAAGAGATACATTAAGCTTATAGAATTGCTCTCCTGGGGCCATCTCGATCTCAGACTACAGTGCTCAGGCCAGATTAGTCTTTCCTATCCCTAGATTAGTCTGAATGCAAGGTTCTGTCTCAGTGGAAAACCAGCAGGACCGTACTACTATTCAAGAAGGGAGACATCCATGACATTGGCAACTATCGCCCGATCTGCCTATTGTCTGTCATCTACAGGTTGGTCACGTGAATCATCCTAAATAGGATTGGCAGAACACTAGATGAAGGACAACCATGCGAGCAAGCTGGGTTCTGCAAAGGATTCAGCACCATCGACCATATCCACACGATAACCAAGCTCATTGAGGTTTCTCGGGAGTTCAAGATGCCGCTCTGTCTAATGTTCATTGATTTAAAGAAGGCCTTTGATTCTGTTGAGACGGAAGTGGTCATTGAAGCCCTAGCCAATCAGGGCATTCAAGCTCAACACATCAAGATCCTCCGTGAGCTGTATCGTGGATTCACTACCAGGATCTCACCATTCTACAAAGAAGTAATTATCCATATCAAGAGAGGGGTTTGGCAGGGTGATACCATTTCACCGAAACTCTTCAGTGCCACTCTCGAGAACATCATGCAACGACTGGAATGGGAAGGAATGGGAGTGAAGATAGATGGTCGGCAACTACACCACCTCCGCTTTGCTGATGACATTGTTTTAATAACACCAAACATCAGCCAAGCGGCACAAATGCTGGCCGACTTTGACCGTGAGTGTGGAAAGGTCGGACTGCAGCTGAATCTTACGAAGACAATGTTTATGAGAAACAGCCTCGTTCCTGACACCCCTTTCGCTCTCAATGGAACGACCATCTCCGAATGCAACAGCTATGTGTACCTAGGTCGAGAGGTCAACATGACAAATGACCTGGCACCCGAGCTGCGCAGGAGGAAGAGAGCGGCTTGGAAAGCCTTCAAGAGCGTCAAAGAAATAGCTAAGAGGACGAAGAACCTCCAACTCCGGGCACATCTCTTTGATTCCACTGTTCTTCCTGCATTAACATATGCCTCAGAGACCTGGGCCCTATGCAAACAGGATGAGAACGCTATTCAGGTCTCCCAAAGAAGAATTGAAAGAGCTATGCTTGGAATATCACGTTTCGCTCAAATGAGAGAAAGAATCCGGAGTTCTGACATCCGTCGACAATCAAGAATCAGGGACGCTGTCTCATTTGTCAAGGTATCAAAAATCAGATGGGCTGGTCATGTAATGAAATTTAAAGATGACCGCTGGACTAGAGCTGTTACTGACTGGATCCCACAGGATGTCAAAAGACTGCGTGACCGCCCACCTACCAGATGGTCAGACTTCTTCATCAAGATCATGAATGATCGGTTTGAGGATCTTCATGTTCCCAGAGTGAACAGATGCCATTGGGCTACACTAGCACGCGACAGAGACAAATGGAGACGTTACTGGCGCCTGCTCGAGCAAATCGACGATTAATGGGAAGTTAAGTGATTAAGTGATCCCTAGCAGGGTCCTAATCTCATTGTTACTTTTGGATCATGACAGGATTTGTCCATGACCATGCTCTCAACTTATAGTTGAGTATTGTGGCACTTTGGCCTGGCCCATTATGATGCCAGGGTAGCTCAGAGCTAGCCCTAAGTCCATTCAGTCCCTCATCAGGATCCTGCTGTTGGGGTGCTAGGAACTAAGGGCAACTGAGGCTTAAATTGAGGAAGCAGATGCCTTGGAGTAAGTTTTGTTTGGAGTCAATTAACTCCCACACTTGAAAAGCATAATTTCAACTGTCTTCTTTTGTCCATACAAAAAGGATATTGCTTTAAAGTAAAGTAAAGTAAAGTAAAGTAAGGCCCTCCCGTTGATCATCGAATTGCTCGAGCAGGCCCAGTAACGTCTCCATTGGAGACTTTGTTGTTATTATGTTTGGCATATCGAATACATCACGGGGAGCTTGGCAGGAGCTTGCCAGGCTCTGCCGTGTGGGCGAGATACTCTCGGTAGCTTGCCGGGCCCTCCAAGAGGGGCAGAAGAATCGAAGTCGGGTCGGCCATGTTGGCTGCGTGCAAGGCAAACGCCCTACCATCACTCCAGCTGGTAGGGCGTTTGCCTTGCAGGCAGCCAACATGGCTGACCCGAGTTCGATTCCTCTGCCCCTCTCGGAGAGCCCGGCAAGCTACCGAGAGTAACTCGCCTGCAAGGCAGAGCCTGGCAAGCTCCCCGTGACGTATTCGATATGCCAGACACAGTAACAACAAAGTCTCCAATGGAGATGTTACTGGGCCTGCTCTAGCTTTAAAATAAACTATTCAAAATATATAAGGAAAAGAGAAAGGCATTAACTTATAACACAAGTTCAATGTCCTTAGAAGGATCTGATCTTACAAGTTAACAGAATCTGATTAGGGGGAAAAGCTGAAATACTGGCTAGGGAAGAGAGCACAGAGAAGTTACAGATAAGCCCAGAGGAATGGGAGTGACTCAGGAGCACCGTGATGGGTGTAACCCAATAAACCCAAGCTCACTGTGGCAAGGGGGAAAGGACAAACCAAGGTTATTCTACACATGGAAGAAAATATTTCCAAAAGGGAGCACAAGAGCATTAACAAATTCTGTAGTTATAGTGTGGTATTATATATTATAAGCAGAATATCGCAGGGGTCACACCCACCAACTGGCCCCCTGGCGCCGTGTAATCCCATCAGTGGCCAAGACTCAGAGACTATAAAAACCAGCTCCCGGAGGGAGAACAGTGCAGTCTCCTGCCCCCGTGCCTGGCTATTCCTCGCCAGGGCCCCTTGAAGGGGAGCAGGTTGAGCTTTCCTCCCCGCCCTGATCAGGGCCCCGGCAGCCAAAGACCTCCAGGACCAGCCACCACCATGCTAAGACCACTCTCCGCACACCTGAAGGTACCGGCAGAGGGACAAAGCCACGTAGGTTCTGGGGCCGAGATCTCCAAGCCTACTCAGATTGGAGTCAAGCATCCTCCACCCAGATCCTCCAAATTCCAGTAGGCGGGGGTCACACCCACCAACTGGCCCCCTGGCGCCGTGTAATCCCATCAGCAGCCAAGACTCAGAGACTATAAAACAAGCTCCCGGAACCGCGCAGCCGCATTTGTGGTCGCGCGACATCTTATTATGACATCTCATTCCTACTTTGACAAACTGGCAGGCTATCGAATGTAGCCTGCCCACACGGCAGAGTCTGGCAAACTCCCCATGGCGTACCCAATATGCCAAATACCAGTAACAATGATGGGTCTCACTCTCCTAAAGAGCCTTGAATATAATCTCAGGGCTAGGATGAAGGAGACGTTACTAGGGCCTGCTCGAGGGAATCGACGAATAACAGGATAATCTGTGTGATCTGTGAAGCAGAATATCAGAACCAATTGAATATAATTGATAACCTAGAAGATAATTCTCATATATATGGACAGCTAACATATACTAAAGGAACAAGTAGATTGTTAATCAACAAATGAGGTTATAAAAACTGGCTAAGTACACAAGAACAAATAAAACTGGACAGATATCTTATGCCATACATAAAAGTTCAAGCCAAAATGGATTTTAAAGAGTCCATTTCTTCCCATATCCATGCCAGCACTGATTGTTCTTGTTCTTTTGTGTGCATGCCAGTCTCTGTGGGGTAAGATGATATGTCATTGATGTTTTGATTTGCAGCTCACTCATGATTGGTGATGTTGAGCATTTTTTTCATGTGACCTCTAGCCATTTGAATTTCTTCTTTGAGAAAGTTTCTGTGTATTTCTTCTCCCCATATTTTTGATGGGGTTGGATGTTTTTTCTTGTAATGTTCTACCAGTGTCTTATATATCTTTGATATTAGCTCCTTATTGGATGAATTAATGATTTTTCCCATTCTGTTGTCTCTGTATCTTGATCACTGCTTCTTCTGAGGTACAAGAACCCCTTAGTTTTATGTAGTTCCATCTGTTTATCTTTGTTTTCACTTGGTTAGTCAGTGGTGTTTCATCTTTGAAGATGACTTTAACTTTATTGTCATAGAGCGTTCTGCTTACATTTTCTTCCATGTTCCTTATGGATTCAGGTCTGATGTTGAGGTCTTTAATGCATTTTGTTCTTACTTTTGTGACTGGCATTAGAATTAGGTCTGACTTCAGTTATTTAATATGTAGCTGTCCAATTTTCCAAGTACCACTTATTGAATATGGACATATGGACTTTCCTTAAAAAAAGCCCTAGAAATTTAACTCCCATTTACCCATTTCATAACTCTGGGATGACCTGGGAGCCCAAAACAACACAGCAGAAATGCCATCTGCACTTCTATATTCATTTCACCACTACTTACAACCATCAGAATCTGGAAACAACCTGAGTACCTGAGAAAAGACGACTGGATAAAGAAACTATGGTATATCTACACAATGAAATAGAATGCAGCCACTAGGATAAAATAAGTCATGAAATTTGCCTATAAATTGATGGACATTCAAAGTATTATGCTGAGTGAAATGTGTCAAAAGGCGAGGGGCAAATATAGAATGACTGCACTCATTTGCGGAGTTAAAAAATAGCATGAGACTAATGGTCAGGAATAACAGGGGCCAGGAGAACTGATCAATAGTTGCAAGCTTGCCACAAATGTGTGTGGGGCAGAGGGCAGTTAGGATAGAGAGGGGATGAGTATGACAATAACAGTTAGTAATGATCACTGTGGACAAGAACTGAGTGTTGAAAGTAGGTGGTAGGAATATATGGTATTTCAGTGTCTGTATTGCAAACCATAATACCCAAAGAAAGAGAGGGAGAGGGAGAGGGAGAGGGAGAGGGAGAGGGAGAGGGAGAGGGAGAGGGAGAGGGAGAGGGAGAGGGAGAGGGAGAAGGAGAGGGAGAGGGAGAGGGAGAGAGACGGACAGAGAACCGGAAAGGTGATTGGGAAAACGGGGCTAATGGTGAAGTAAAGGTCAGACTGTTGCTGGGATTGGGACTGGAATACGTATTGGCAGTAACATATGCATCATGAACAATTTTGTAAACCATGGTGGTTAAAAAGGGAGGAATAAAAATTATAATTAAAAATTAATCAATGAATTCAATTAAATTTAAGATGCTACACTGAATGGAAGAAAATATTGGCACCAACAGCCCTGGTCCAGAGACACAGCAACCAGTCCTGGATAGCAACACAGCACCAGAAATCCCCCCAGGTCCCATACCTAGCTAATTCTGCAGGGGCACCCCAGATGGAGCAGGTGCACCCTTCCCTACTCCAGATGAAACCTCGGCATCCAAGAACTTCCACAAGCAAGGCCCAAGTATGCGGGTGCCAGGACTAAATCTCCAGGCTACAAGGCAGCAGAGGCTCTCGGAAGTGCCACTCTGGCTCTCCGCCCACTCCAGGCCTAGCTGTCATGCCCATAAGTTCTCCGGGGTGCCATCTTGGTGCACCAACAGCCCTGGTCCAGAGACTTCCAATTGAATCCCAAAATAGATTATTGCTTTACATAGGTGTCTCTGGAACCCAACCATCTACAACCTAGGATCCCAGAAGAATGCTGCCCCTTCATGGCCATGAGAACTCTCGTGTTATTCAAAATGAGCAATGGAAGATAAATTATCTAGCATCTGCCCCTGGCAAGCCGGCTTGATGGAAAAATTGGTGGAAAAATTCTGAAAACACATAATGTCCCAAAGTAGAGAGAATATTGGGGAAATTATCTGCCATAGAGGCAGGGTGAAGACTGGGATGGGGGAAGGGGGAATGCTGGGGATATTGGTTGAAAATGTACACTGGTGAAGGATAGGTGTTTGATCATAATATGGCTGAATTTCGAACATAACAGTTTTCTAACTGTATTTCACAGTGATTCAATAAAATAAAATCACTGTCACTGTCACTGTCCTCCTATTATTCATTGATTTGCTCGAGTGGCCCAGAAATGTCTCCATTGTGACACTTGTTACAGTGTTTGGCATACTGAATACATCCTGGGTAGCTTGCCAGGCTTTGTTGTGCAGGCGAGATACTCTCAGTAGCTTGACAGGCTCTCCAAGAGGGGCAGAGGAATCAAACTTGGGTCGGCTGGGTGCAAGGCAAATGCCCTACCCGCTGTGCTATTGCTCCAAAAAAAATTTTAAAAAAGAAAATATTGGCATATTATTCATCTAATAAGTGGTTAATATATACAATGTCATGAAATGCTCATGGGCTGGAGTGATAGCACAGTGGTAGGGTGTTTGCCTTGCGCGCAGCCAGCCTGGCCAAGCCAGTTTTCTATTCCTCCTCCTCTCTCGGAGAGCCTGGCAAGCTACTGAAAGTATTCAATATGCCAAACACAGTAACAAGAAGTCTCACAATGGAGACGATACTGGGCCCACTCAAGTAAATCGATGAACAACGGGAGGACAGTTTGTTTGTTTGTATAAAATGCTCATAAAATTCAACAACAAAGCAACAAAATCAAAATGACTCCATCAGAAATAGAAAAGAAGCCAGAGATATAGTATAGCAGGCAGGGTGTTTGTATTTCACAAAGTTAACCAAAGTTCAATACCTGATATCTCAGATGGGCTCCTGAGTTCATCTGGAGTGATCCTTGAGCACAGTGCTATGAGTAAATACTGAGCTCCATCAGGTTTGGCCAAAAAGACAAGGGGAAAAAATATAAGAAATGAACAGATACTTCTCCAAAGAAGTGGTCAATGGGTGTATGAAAAAGAGTTCAACATCACTTATTATTAAGGAAAATCAAATAAAAATAACATTAATAAATAACCTCTCATTAGAGATAATGACCTATTTAAAAATGTATAGAGACAATCAGAGATAGAGAGTATGTAGTACAAAGTAATGCTGACTGTTTGGGGGATGTAATACCACTCAGCCTCTATAGTCAATCATATTGGAATACCTAAATATACTGAAAATAGAGCTTCCCATATGGTGCAGTAGTCTTATTCATTGGAATCTACAACAAGACCATGAAATCACTAATTTTAAAAGAGCACAGCGGTAGGGCGTTCGCCTTACAAGCGGCCAACATGGCCGACCCGAATTCGATTCCTCCGCCCCTCTCGGAGAGCCCGGCAAGCTACCGAGAGTATTTGATATGCCAGACACAGTAACAACAAAAGTCTCCAATGGAGACGTTACTGGGCCCGCTCGAGCAAATCGACGATCAACGGGAGGGCCTTTATTTTTATTTTATTATTTATATAAACCTATGTTCACTGCTGTACTATTAAAATAATTAAGATCTTGAAATAATCCAACTGGTTTTCTAGTGCCCAATCCAATAACAGATATATGAATAAAGAAATTGTGATGTATAAACACAATGTAATTATACACAACTATAAAAAATGAATTATTTATTTCATTAAAAACAATTTGTACTAAACAATTTCCAGTTAACTAAAATAAGTCACTTAAGTGATTAAGTGATAAAAAATGAATTATTTATTTTATTAAAACTTAGTACTAAACAATTTCCAGTTAACTAAAATAAGTCAGAGGGAGAAGACCAAATAAGAGATGACATCACTCATACATGGAATATAGAAAGCAAAGCAAAAAAAGTACAGTTTTTCAGTTTCCAGGAGGTAAATATTATCCTGACACCAAAAATAGACAGAGGAATCACCAAAAAAAAAAAAAAAAGGATAACTATTTCCTGGAAATCCTAGTGAACCTAGATGCAAAGATCCTCAATAATTTACTAACAAATCAAATCCAACAGCTCATAAAAAATATTATGCACCCTGACCAAGTAGGAATCATCCCAGAGATGCAAAGATGGTTTAACATACACAAGTCAATACAGTGTAGTAACTATATCATGAAAAGAAAAAAATCATATTATCATATTAAGTGATGCAGAGAAAGAATTTCACAAGTTGTAGCACATACTCATGATAAAAACTCTCAATTAAAAGAGATTTGGAGGCTCTTCACTCAACACAGTCAAAGTCATTTGCCACATGCTTACAACAAACATTATTCTCAATGGGGAAAATCTTTTTTCTAAGATAAGAAACAGGGCCCTCCCATTGATCATTGATTTGCTCGAGCAGGCCCAGTAACGTCTCCATTGGGGACTTTGTTGTTACTGTGTTTGGCATATCAAATACTTCACGGGGAGCTTGCCAGGCTCTGCCGTGCGGGTGAGATACTCTTGGTAGCTTGCCGGGCTCTCCGAGAGGGGCGGAGGAATCGAACTCGGGTCGGCCATGTTGGCTGCGTGCAAGGCAAATGCCCTACCGCTGTGCTATCGCCCCAGCCCCAGGTGCCCACTCTCACCACCTGTGCTCAACATAGTACTGGAAGTACCTGCCATAGTAATGATGCAAGAAAAATATATCAAGGCATACAGTTAGGAAAGGAAGAAATTAAGCATCACTATTTTTGGATTATATGACACTACATTTTGAAAATTTAAAGACTCTATGAAAAGCTCCTAGGAACAACATGTTTGTATAGTAAAGTGCCAGTCTACAAAATTAATATGCAAATATCTGTCTTCCCTATATGGAAATACTGAAAGAGAAGATAGAGATACTTAAAAACAACCCTATTCACAATTTTGCCACAGAAAATCAAGTATCCTGGAACCAGCTTAACCAAAGAGGTGAAACTTTTATAAAAGAAAACTACAAAACACTACTTTATAAAACCTATACAGCGTTTCTTCAAGAAATGAGGAAATGGAAAAAAATCCTCTGCTCATGGAAAGGTCGGATTGTTATCGTTAAAAAGGCAATACTTTCTCAGTGCATTGTATTATGTATTAAGGAATGCAATTCCTGTAAGAATAAGAATATCCTATAAGGATATTGTATAAGGATACTCATGACAATTTTCAAATAAATAGATCAAATACTCCTGAAATTCACATAAAAAAATAACCCCTCATCACTGACAAAGCAAATGGAAAGAAGATAAACAAAAAGGGGCTACAGTAAATTAAGAAGCTTCTGCACCTCAAAAGAAACAGTGACCAGGATTAAATAGAGCCCAAGTAATGAGAGAAATTATTTACTCAATACTTATATTATAGGGGTTAATATCAAAGATATCTAAGGCAGTGGTAGAACTTTACAAGAAAAAAGTACATGCCTATAAAAAAATTTGGAGGTGATGAGCAGAGACTTCCTAAACACACACAGACACACACACACACACACACACACACACACACACAAAAGCAAACATAAAAATTCTCTGCGTTACTAATCACCAGGGAGGTGCAATTCTCAGGACATAAACTGACACACATAAAAAAAGAACCAGAGCAACCAGCACTGGCATGTATGCATGGAGAAAGGGACTCTCACTCACTGCTTATGGAATGTCAACTGGTCAAACGTTTCTAGAAAATAATATGGAGATTTCTAGAACAATTTAGAATAAACTTTTATTTTACACAGCAACTCCACTTCTTGGAAGAATGACAATGGCCCAAAAACAAAATGCAAAAACAAAGTCATTTGCTTCCCTGTGTTCCTTCTAGCACTATCCACAATAACCAAAATCTGGAAACAACTGAAGTGCCAAGAACAGATGACTGGATAAAGAAACTATGGTACATATATACAATGGAATACTACTCAGCCATAAAAACGCCATGAAATTTTCAGTTACCTGGACAGAGTTGGAGAGTTTCATGCTCAGTGAAGTTAACTAGAGGGAGAGAGATTGACACAAAATTATCTCTCTCATGTGTGGGATACAAAAAAAGCACAGTGAAAACCCAAAGATAATGGAAACAAAGAACAGGAGAACTGGTATTAAGTAGATAACATAAAAATTGAGGGAGCTAGATAAGGACAGGAAGGAGACAAGGTCTATGGTGGAGGCAAGCATTTAACTGGAGGAGGACTTGGTGCTGAGTGGTAAAGTGTTAAGTATGAAACTGCATCAGCAAGAGGACTATGATCTGAGATGCAAAAGTTTGTAATAAAACAAAGCATCCCTCATAAAAGCCAACTGAGGGTAGTGGAGGCAAATGGGGTGGGTGGGACATTGGTGGAGAGAAATGGACACTGGTGAAGGGATCAGTGCTGAGACCTTGTTATCACTCTGTAATAGAGTTGAATATCCTGGCACAGACCCTCAAGTATCTGATCACCTAATCTTTGATAAGGGAACAAGATATATGAAGTGGAGCTAGAGCCTGTTTAACAAGTGGTACTGGGAAAACTGGACAGATATATATGTATATATATACATACATATATAAAAAAGATGAACTCTGACCTCTACCTAATGCCATGCACAAAAGTCAGAACAAAATGGATTAATGAGCTCAACAATAGACCTGAATCCATAAGGTACATGGAAGAAAACAGCAAAAGCCCTCCATGACATTGAAGCTAAAGAGATCTGCAAAGATGAAGCACCACAGCTGAACAAACCAAGTGAAAGAAAAAATTAACAAATGGGACTACACTAAATTAAGAATCTTCTGCACCTCAAAAGAAACAGGGACCAAGATACAAAGACAGCTCATGGAATTGGAAAAACTGTTCATCCAATACCCATCTAGTAAGGGATTAATATCAAAGATATACAAGATACTGGTAGAACTTTACAAGAAAAAAAATCCAACTCCATCAAAAAATGTAAAGAAGAAATGATCAGAAACTTCCTCAAAGAATAAGTTCAAATGGCCAAAAGTTACATGAAAAAATGCTCAACATCACTAAGCATCAGGGAGATTCAAATCAAAACAACAATGAGAGAGACATCATCTCGCACCACAGAGACTGACACACATACAAATGAACAAGAATAACTAGTGTTGGCGTGGATATGGGGAGGAGTAAGTCTAACCCTATCACAAATGAAGAAAGAGAACAAAAACTTCCAGAGAGAAGAAATCCAAAGGGTCAAAAAGCACATTAGTAACTGCTCTATATAATTAATAATCAGGGAAGTTCAAGTCAAAACAGCAATGAGAAAACACCTCACACCAAAGAAACTGACACTGATCACAAAGAATTACATCACTTTTGACCTGGACATGGGGAAATAGGGATCCTCATTCACTGTTAGTAGTAATGTAGACTGGTACTGTCTTTTTGGAAAACAATAGGGACATTCCTAAGAAATATAGGAATTGAGCTTCAATTGATGCAGCAATTCTGCTTCTGAGAATATGCCTGAAGGGCCCCAGAACACAATGCAGAAAAGGCATCTGCAGCCCTATGTTCCTTGCAGAACTATTCACAAAGGCAAAATATGGAAACAACCCAAGTGCCTAAAAGCAGACTAGTGGAAAATGAAGCTATGATACAATGACACAATGAGATACTAAATAGCTGTTAGAAAAAAATGAATTCATGAGTTTTGCTTATACATGAATGGACACAGAAAATAGGCATAAACATGGTGAGTGAGATGAATCAGAGGGAGAGGACAGACAGAATGCTTGTAATCATTTGTGGGATATTAAAGTGAGATAGTAGAAGAAAACTCAAATACAATAAAAATGAAGTCAGAAGGGCTGGTCCTTAGAAGGAAGCCTGAAACAATGCATGGAGGGTGGTTAGAACAGAGGATGTCATAGGACAACTATGACAATGATAATGGGAAGTGATCATTCTGGATAAGGAATGGCTCTAAAAGGAGGTAAACTAATACTCATAATACCTTTTCAATCACAGTAGTGTAAGCCATAGTACCTAAAAAAAAAAAGAGAAAGCCATCTGCAGTAGAGGCAGGCTGGGGTGTGGGAGGGAAACTGAGACATTGGTGGAGAGAAGTGGGCACAGGTGATGGGGTATGTGCTTCAACACTGCAGGACTGAAACTCAGTCATGAACAACTTTGCAACTTTGTATCTCATTGTGAGTCAATAAAAATAAAATAATAAAGAAAGTAACCATTAAAAAGATGTGGAGAAACTAACACATGGAGACTGCACAACACACTCCTGAGTAGCAGCTGGGTTAAGAGATACTCAAGGAAGAAAATAATAAAGTTCCTTGAGACTAGTATTAATGAATAAACAAGTTATAAAGTCTATGTGACAAAGAACAAGCTGTACTTAGGCACAGGGAGGACTCACTAGGGAGGCTTGCATTAGGAAATAACACTGTCACTGTCACTGTCTTCCCATTGTTCATCGATTTGCTTGAGTGGGCCCAGTCATTGTGACACTTGTTACTGTGTTTGACATATTGAATACATGGGTAGCTTGCCAGCCTTTGCTGTGCAGGCACAATACTCTCGGTAGCTTTCCAGGTTCTCTGAGAGGGGCAGAGGAATCAAACCTGGGTCAGCCCTTTCGGCTGCATGCAAGGCAAATGCTCTATCCCTGTGCTATCGCTCCAGTCACAGGAAAGAACAGAAATATCAATAATCTAATGCAATGATTTAACATCTGGAGAACCAATAACAGTTAAATTCCACCCCTTACACACACACACACACACACACACACACACACACACACACACACACACCAAAAAGAAAGAAATCATAAAAACAAAACCAGAAATCAATGATATAAAAAAAAATCAATGAAACCAGGAGTTGGTTATTTGTAAGAATAAATAAGATAGACACTACATTTTTTTCATGAGAAAAAAAGAGAAAGCACTCAAATAAAGAGGATCAAAATAAAATGGAGATCACGGCCCAGGCTGCCTCAGCTGGGGGAGTGGCCCAGCCCTCTCATAAACTGGGTGGCCAGGAGAAGAGACTTTGGGGCTACTCCCTGGCTGCCCTCAGAGATTTTACAACTGGTGCCCGCTCGAGTAAATTGACAAACAATGGAATGACAGTGATACAGTGATCCTTATAGGTACTGCACTAAATCTGTAGAATGCTTTGGGTATTATTGCCATTTTTCCAAGTAATCTTCTATATCCATATGAAGGGGATGTGTTTCCATTTTGTCATGTCCTCTTTTATTTATTGAATTAGAGTTTTTTAGTGTTCTTTGTAGAGTTCTTTCACATCTTTAAACTGATTCCGAGGTACTTCATTTTCTGAGGCAAGATTGTGAATGGGGTTGTTTTTCTAATATTGCTTTCTTTTCTTTCATAATTTGTATATGGGAAGGGCATGGACCACTGGGTATTGATATTGTAACCTGACATTCTATTAAAGAAGTCTATTGTTCTAGGAGCTTTTTTGTAGAATCTTTAGGACTTTCCAGAAAGAGAGGAATAGACATAAAAAGATTGCATTCATCTGGAGAACATAAAGTAACAAAATAGGAGACTAACACCCAAGAATAGCCGAAATTAGTACCAGGAGGTTTACTGTGTGGAGGCCAGCCACACATGCTAGGGGAAAAGGAAGCTCAGATAATGAAGGGAGCACCAAATAAAGGGTGTTGGGAGAATCCTCCCAGGTTGGGAGAAGCAGTTGAAAGTAGACTATAGACCAAACATGATTGCCACTCAATGCCTCTTTTGCAAACCACAACACCCAAAAGTAGAGAGAGAAAAAAGGAAATGCTCTGCTACAGAGGCAGGATGGGATGCGGGGGATGGGGTTGGGAGGGATACTGGGGTCCGTGGTGGTGGAATATGGGCACTGGTGGAGGGATGGGTATTTGATCATTGTATAAATGAAACCCAAGCACAAAAATTTGTAAGTCTACAACTATACCTCATGGTGTTTCACTAATAAAAATTAAAAAAAATATAATAAAATGGAGAAATCACAGAACCCTCAGAAAATCAAGATATTGTGAGAATTCATTTGAATAATTCTACTTAGTGAGTTTGAGAACCTAAAAGAAATGGAGAGATTCTTACAAACATATAATCTCTCAAAACTGAACAAGGATGCAGTCTAAACAGGTTACTTACAAGAAGCTAAAACTGTAATTAAGAATCTCTCCAAAAACAAAAATCTTATATCAGATGGCTTTAAGGGTGAGTTTCAACAAACCATCCAAGAATATTTGTTGCCAGTGATCCTTAACCTTTTCCAAAATATCAAAGAAAGAGGAACTTTTCCTAATGTCTATGAAGTTAACATTACACTGAAACCCAAGGCAGATGAAGACATTTCACTTCATACTAATCTTCTTGAAGATCATCGGTGTAAAAATTCCTCAAAAAAACTTATCAAACCTAATCCAATATCATATCAAAAAGTTACACGCCACACTCAAGGGATTCATCGCAGAGGTGCAAGACTAGTTTAATTTATGCAGATAAATTTACATATATTAGTGAAAAACTAAAAACATTCCCAATGATATCAGGTACCAGATAAGGATGTCCATTGTCACCACTCTCAATTAACTTTAAATTAGAAGTCCTGCAACAGCAAAAAGTTACACGCCACACTCAAGGGATTCATCGCAGAGGTGCAAGACTAGTTTAATTTATGCAGATAAATTTACATATATTAGTGAAAAACTAAAAACATTCCCAATGATATCAGGTACCAGATAAGGATGTCCATTGTCACCACTCTCAATTAACTTTAAATTAGAAGTCCTGCAACAGCAATCAGGCACGAAAAGTAAGTCAAATTAGTTCAAATTGGAAAAGAAGTTCAATGACCTCTATTTGCAGATGTCATGGTAATATAGAAGACCCTAAGGAGTCTACAATAATGGTCCTAGAAAAAATAAATCAATAGATTAATGTGACTGAGTACAAAGTCAATACACAGAATAGTCACATTCCTATAAACAAATAATGAATCAGAAGAGAAAGAGATCAAAGTGTCTGTTGCATTCAAAATAGTGTGCCAAAACATTGTTACTAGAAATCAAATTAACAAGAAATTGGGAAGATCTATACTACGAAAACTTCAAAGCACTTAAGAAAAAAAACTTAGATTATGACAAATATTCCATTGTATTGGATTGAAAGAATCAGTAGTAAAAATAACCATCCTACTGAAACTACTAGATTCAATGCAATATGCATTCAAATTGAGATGGAATCCTCATTCAAATTAAGATGGTATCCTTTAAGGACTTAAAAAACCTCATGGAAAGGGGGGCATTCCCGGCTCGTCCTTCACGCCCTAAAGAGGGCACGAGTTGCCCCCCACAAGCACAGTCATGGCTCCAGAGCCACAGAGACCAATCTCATAATTATCTGACTTTCAGCAGAAATACTTCCAGGCTTAATAAGTAAAATACCAGAAATCCAAAATCGCGCGGCTGCGACATCATTTGAATCTTGTGGCCAGCTGCAGAAAACAGATTATTTCACAATGCCTTTTCAGCATGTTTGATTTGGGGGTGTAAACTCTAAATAATAATGGTGCATCTTTTGTCGAGACAGTGAATCTAATCAAAGTAGATAGAGTGTTAACTAGAATTCATCTGCCTCAAAGGCATTGGGAGGGTAGGGAGGGGGGTTTATTGGGGTTCTTGGTGGTGAGAAATGAGTATTGGTGAAGGGAAATGTGTTTGATAATTGCATGACCGAGACTTAAACCTGAAAGCTTTGTAGCTTTTCCCACAGTGATTCAATAAATATAAAAAAAATAATAAATAAATAAATTCTAGGGGAAAAAAAGAAAAAGGATCACAAGCCACTGTGTTGATCTACTAACGAGCCACTTAATGGGATGTGACCCACCATTTAAAAATATTTATTATAATAAAATATTCTGGAAGCCATAAAAAAATAAATAAAAAGTCCATAATAAGGTATGTATGGAATCATGAAAGACGAGTAGCCCAAACCATACAGGAAAATAAGAAACTGGGAAGTATCTCATTATCTAACTTAAAACTATACTATAAAGTCAAAGTGATCTGAATAGCATCATATTGGAATAAGACTATATTCTCTGACCAATCAGAATTTAGAACAAAAAATACCCCCAAAGACAAACCCCCACATATTTGGTCAGCTAATTTTTCACAAAGCAACTGAGAGCATGAAATGGAGTAAAGATATCCTTTTCAAATGGTTCTGGCAAATTTGAATAACCACTTATAAAATAACTAAAGCTAGAACAAAATCTTACATCTTACACAAAAATTAATTCAAAAAGGATCAAAGACTTTGAAATCTATAAAATACATTGAAGAAAATATAGGCAGAATACTCTACGTTCTGGACCTCAAAGATTCCTTTAATGGCACAGTGACGCTATCAAAGGCAACAGAATAACAAAATAAACAAATGAGACTACATAAAATTAAAGAGTTTCTGCATAGCAAAGGAAACATAGGCTAAAACAAAAAAGACAACAAACTGAATTGGAGAAAATATTTACACTCACTAACTCAGATAAACTGTTTATATCCAGGATATATAAAGTTCTCACAAAGATCAACAGGCAGATGTTACGAAAGGACTAGTCCATTAAAACATTACATTAAGCAGAGGTCAGAGAGATATTACAATGGGTAAGGATTTCGCCTTGCACACACATGATGCAGGTTGGTTCAATGTCCATAATCCCATATGATCCCCTAAGTTCCTTTAGGAGTGACCCTGAGTATGGACAGAATCAAGCACTGAGCATCATTAGGTGTGGCCTAAATTCAAATCAAAATATTACACTACATTAAAAGACCGTTAATAAAGACAGTTAAAAAATTAAGACCATATTTGAATAAACTGTTCAGAATAGGAAAACCTATATTTTCAAAACAGGGTTTGGTTATTTTCTTGGTTTTGGACTTTTGGCGACACAGAGACATGTGGAGGGCTTACTCATAACCTTGCACTCAGGGATAATTCCTGGTGAAGCTCATGAGTTGCATGGGGCGCTAGGATTGAACTAAGGCTAGCAGCACACCCTTCCTGCTATGTAACATCTTTCCATCTCAGGAAGAGATAAGATTAAGAGGAGGTCACCAATAAGTGATTCAGGATGGTGTTCTAAAATTATCAGTGGGAACAGAGATAAAACTTAGTGGAAAACTAAACTCAATCAATTGAAATTTCTAAATCAGTAAACTGTACAAAGATGTAGTTATTGAGATCAATTGTATACATCAATAAAACTGTTAAAATGAGATATGCTTGGCATAATAATTTGAGTGAAGATGCTAGGCAAGACCATTATATAAAATAAATTCAATATGCCAAACACAGTAACAACAAGTCTCACAATGGAGACGTTACTGGGCCTGCTTGAGGAAATACAGAAATTAAAATATCTAAAATCAATGCTTTTAAAATCTGACATCAAAATGAAGTAATTAGAACACTCATATTGCTGATAAGCATGCAATTTGTTACAGTAAACATAAAAACATATTCTATTTCAGTTACTTGTAGACATGTATCCCTGATTTTTTGAGGTCTCCAAATGGAAGTCTCTGAGCATAGATACCTTTTGAGCATAAATGTTTCATATCTCAGGTTAGTGCTCTATGTATTATGAATATAGCACTGTGGCACTGTCCTCCCATTGTTCATTGATTTGCTCAAGCAGACACAAGTAACATATTATGAATGATTATTAGTAAATATGGCAAGATTTAGATTGGGACTACAGTTATACACCTGGCAACAAAACTTGGAATCTGTGTAATCATTAAAACTTCTGGTTGAATGTTGCACATGAAACATATGACCTCATTCTGGAACCCAGTGAGAGATTCTGGGAAGACAAGGTATGCAGTGGAGTTTTCTTCACTTTACCAATGACCAGCAAGGTGAAAACATTTAACAGGCATGTCATAAATGCAGCTGAATTGATTTGCTTGTGGCTGGAGCAATAGCACAGTGGTAGGGCATTTGCCTTGTGTGCAGCCGGCCGGGGGCCAAGCTGGGTTTGATTCCTCCTCCCCTCTTAGAGAGCCTGGCAAGCTACCAAGAGTATCTCGCCCACACAGCAAAGTCTGGCAAGCTACCCATGGTGTATTCAATATGCCAAACACAGTAACAACAAAGTCTCACAATGGAGACGTTATTGGGCCTGCTCGAGCAAATCGATGAACAACAGGAAGACAGTGCTACAGTGCTAAAGTGATGTAAGCAAAATGAGATGATCTGTCTTCATCACTGCAATTTTATATACTGAGGACTTGCTTATTTGATAATGTAATTTCTGGGGAAAAATCACTATTTCCCCCCATATTCTTTTTTTAACTATTTATTTGTTTTTTTATTTATTTTAAGGTAGACAAAAGCCACAACTATTGATACAATTATAGAATTGAAATTTATTGGGTAAAAGATCTCTAATCTCTAATATTAATATCAATATGTATAAAAAACAAGTTTTATGTGAACATTTTTTATCTCATCATGGGTTTGTTGAGCTCTTGTCCAAGAATTTACTAACCTGTTTGTTGCTAGTTTAGCCTTCTATGTTATTGTTTTTGTTTGTTGAGTTTAGTTGGCATCTATATTAATTTCCCATCTAATTAGATGTGTTTCTACTGGAATTTCAGTATGAATAATTAGGAGGTATTGTGCGGTCCAAAAGACTTCAGGTTCTATGGTATGGGCCTATGAGTTGACAAGGCAGTTTTATTACCATCAGTATAAAATTCTGATCTTTATATCCTCAAACTGTACACTTTCTTTGTTCCTAAAACAATTTCAGTTTTTTTTAATTTTGTATTTAAAAGAAATTTGTTTTGAACAGGGAAATATATTCCTCTGTCAAAAAGGCAAAGATGGGAGCTCAAATTCTAATTTTTGGAGAATCATCCATTCTCTGTTTTCCAAAAGGGTTGGACCAGTTGGCATTCCCACCAGCAGTGAAGGAGGGTCCCTTTCTCACCACATCCGCGCCAGCACCGGTTGCTTTTGTTCTTTTGGATGTGGGCCAGTCTTTGTGGGGTGAAATGATATCTCATTGTCGTTTTGATCTGCATCTCCCTGATGATTAATGATGTAGAGCATTTTCTCATATGGCTTTTAGCCATTCAGATTTCTTCTTTGTGAAAGTTTCTGTTCATTTTCTCGCCCCATTTTTTGATGGGGTTGGGTGTTTTCTTCTTGTGGAGTTCAACCAGTACCTTGTATATCCTTGATATTAACCCCTTGTCAGATGTGTATTCGGCTAATATCCTTTCCCATTCTGTAGACTGTCTTTGTATTTTGGTCACTGTTTCTTTTGAGGTACAGAAGCTTCTTGGTTTAAGTTAGTACCATTTGTCTATCTCTGTTTTCACTTGCTTGGTCAGTGGTGTGACATCTTTGAAGATACCATTGCAATACTACTCCTGGGAATATATCCCAGAGAGGCAAAAAAGTATAGACGAAGTGACATCTGCACTTGTTTGTTCATTGGAGCACTCTACAATAGCCAGAATCTGGAAAAAACCTGAGTGCCCAAGAACAGATGACTGGTTAAAGAAACTTTGGTACATTTACACAGTGGAGTACTATGTAGCTGTTAGAAAAGATGAAGTCATGAAATTTACATACAAGTGGTACTACATGGAAAGTATCATGTTAAGCGTAATGAGTCATAAAGAGCAGGATAGACACAGAAAGATTGCATTCATCTGGGGAACATAAAGTAACAAAATTAGAGACTAACACCCAGGAGTGTCGGAGATTAGTACCGAGAATTTTGCTCCATGACTTGGAGGCCAGCCACACGTGCTACGGGAAGGGGAAGCTCAGATAGAGAAGGGAGCACCAAATAAAGGGAATCGGGAGGATCCTCCCAGGATGGAAGAAGCATGCTGAAAGTAGACTATAGACCAAACATGATTGCCACTCAATGCCTCTCTTGCAAACTACAGGACCCAAAAGGAAAGAGAGAGAATAAGGGGGAATGCCCTGCCACAGAGGCAGGGTGGGATGGGGGGATGGGGTGTGGGAGCGATGATGGGACCCGTGATGGTGGAGGATGGGCGCTGGTGGAGGGATGGGTACTTAATCATTTTATGACTGAAACCCAAGCACAAAAATTTGTAAGTCTATAACTGTACCTCATGGTGTTTCACTAATAAAAAAAAAAATCATAAAATAAATAAAGGCAAAGAGATATATTGTACTTACTGTACATAGCTGTACTCTTCTTAGGTTTGTGGGACTGTACTTCCAACTTAGATTCTGGAGTAATGTCAGTTTGCTTTGGGGTGTCTTGCAAAAGCATCAGAAACACCTTTAGAAAATGAATAAAGGGAATAGAGGTTTCTTGTCATTTTGTGTCCTTTTCCACATTACTCTCTTCTTTTGCCCCAAATTCCCAATTATGTCATAATAACCATAAACCAAAATACACCTATATTTAATATTGTCACTCATTTAATCAACAATAAAAAATGCAGCCACCTAGTTCTCAGCAAGCTTGATATGTCTATCCATAAGAATACTTGTCCATCTAAAAGAATTCTTTCCAGAAGTAAGTGCACTTATATAATAAACACACTCATTTAATCAACAATAAAAAATAAAATGCATTTATATAAAACAGTCTCTACTAATGGAGAACTGGAAGTATTTCAACTTAAAAATAGTTGCAAAGGTGGGGGTAAAGCTCAGAAGTATGGTGGTGGTGGAATGACCATATTGGTCAGTTGACTAATATCTCCAATTTCAATTAATCAATATTATTCTATCCAAAAAGGAGGACTCCCAAGGTGAGCCCTCACTTGGCACATTTATAAATAAGTTAGAGCAAGAATTGTATAAAGACAAACATTCTTCTCTTAACTGATTTTCTTTTGTATCTAATCTTAAACGAAATAGTCATTTAATGTTCAAATGTACTCATGAGTAAGCATCCCAAGAGAATACAAAGATAATTTATATTGTTTTAATTTCTTATCTTTCTCTTTATCACAAGATTACCTGTGTCCGTATATTTCTGTGTGCTCACACATACTGATGCTTGTCTATATTTCTGGAATAGACATAGAATAAGGCTGAGGCTTTCCTCTCAACAATCTCACATATTGGCAGGGGAAGTAAGAATTTATAACACAACTAGCTAGAAGAATGTGAAAACGAAAGGTGAAATGCAAAGATGTGATAATAAAAATCCTATAACTGGAATTTTGTGACAGCTGACCTTAACATAAAATACACCATCCAAATATTAATATAGCTCAAAGAATGAGAACACAAGTCTTGTGCAATATGACAATGGCCATTGCAATCAGAAAATTTGTGTTCTTTCATTATTATCCTCAAGCTAGAGGTATCTTGAAGGATTAAATGGAAAGTGAAAGCAAAGATAAACAACAGGATTTCATGAGATTTAGAAGCTTCTACACTTCTATGGAAATGTTAGCCAAAATACAGACATTCCACAGACAAGGAGAACATATTTGATGACTATTCATCCATTAAAAAGTTAATATGTATGATATTTAAAATATTTGAGGAATTTTACAAGAAACAAAACATCTATCCCCATCAAAAAAATAGGAAGAAAAGATGAACAGAAAATTCCTTAAAGGAGAAATGCAGGGATGGAAAGATAGTACAGCAGGTAGGGAAATTACCTTACATGCAGTCAACTGGAGTTCAATCCTCAGCATCCCAGATGGTCCCCTGAGCAATACCAGGAGTAATTCCTGAGTGCAGATCCAGGAGTAACTCCTGAGCATTGCCAGTCTGACTCCAAAAAAAAAAATGGCCAAAAGACATAGGAAAAAGTGCTCTTGGGGCCAAAGCAATAGTACAGAGAGTAGGGCATTGGCCTTACACGTGGCCAACCCAGACAGATTCAATCCCCAGCATCCCATATGGTTCCCTGAGAACCGCCAGGAGTAATTGGTGAATGCAGAGCCAGAAGTCACCCCGGAGCATCCTTGGGTGTGACCCAAAAAGAAAAAAATAGTGCTCTTTAACACTAGTGATCAGGGAAACGCAAATCAAAACAATGAGATATCACAGTCCATCAGGGAGTCTGACACTCATCATAAACAACAACATCCAGTGCAGTGTAACGGATTCAGGCAAAAAGAGACCCTTAATCACTGCTACTGGGGATGTAGATTGGGTCATCCTTTTTAGAAGACAGCCTGGACATTCCAAAAGAAAAATTTGAGTGTCCATAGGACTAGCAATTCCACTCCTAAGAATATATCTCAATGGTCTCAAAACACAGTGTATAAAAGACTTCAGCACTCCTATGTTTATTGCATTCTATTCAGACTATCCCAAATCTGGAAATAACTCATGTCCAAGAACAGATGACTGAATAAAGAAGCTACAGTTTATAAACTCAGAGGAATACCACTTGACAGTAAGAAAAGATGAAGTCAAATATATAGATGGATCTGGAGAGTCTTAAGTGGAGTTAAGTGAACCAGACAGGAAGGGAAAAACATAGAACAATTTCTCTCATGACAGTACATAAAGAAATGTAGCAAGGGAGTAATTAATGCTCAAGGACGGTAGAAATGAAGAGTAAGAGAACTCAGTCTTTAATAGAAACCTCCTTAGTTATAATTCTCATATATAAAATGCAATTAAACTGTGGTTGAAACTTTCTCTTCAAGTTTCTCATGGAACCATGTATTTATGTCTTAGATATATCACATCTCACTTAGTGTGGGGAGTAAAAGTTCCACATTCAATTTTTAATATATTCTTTATTATCTTAAAATTGTATATAAGATAATATACAATTTTTCTTACATATTCTCTAACACAATTTAATTCAATATTTGTTCACAGGACACATATTAAAATTGTTTAGATAAAAATAGAAAGACATTTTATTTCATTTTAAAAATTACGAGGAATGTGAAATATTAATTGTTAACAGGATAAACAAAGGTTTGTTAATCTGTAACAAGTATCTTAAGATCAAAGAAAACTTGAGTAGCCACACTGAAAGTTAAGTGTAGTGTAAACATTTCACTCTTATATATACTACCATGACATATTTGATATGCAAAACACAGTAACAAGTCTCACAATGTTACTGGGCCTGCTCGAGCAAATTGATGAACAATGGGAGGACAGTGACAGATATACTACTGAGTTTGGGAAGAATACTTGTTTTGTTTGTTTTTAATATAGGTATGTGAAATATTAAGTACATATATCTTTTGTCCTTTGATTTATTTTATCTTTATCTGAGGAGACTATAATCCAATTTACTTAAACCAAATAGGATACTTTGGACTAGTATTCTTTCATATGAGAAACACAAAAGTCATTAACTACTATTCTGATTTTTAGTGGAATTAGTTCAGGATTTCCAAAAGGATAACAAATAAGGAATTGTCAAACAACTGCTATTAACTTTCAAATAAATTCATATGAAATTAATTAGAACAAAAATAATGATGAAATTAAGCCAAGTAGAAAGAATCCCTAAAGAATGCAATTAAAAAATAAGCCAGGCCAGCAAGATATCTCAAAGGATTGGAGAAAGTTATTTTAATTTAGGAGTCCCAGATTTTATCCCAAGCACTACGTGATCCTCTCAACACTGCCAAAACTAAAGAAAGAACTTAGCATTTTTTGCAGTATTTAAAAAAATATTGAAACTCTGAAAGTTTGAAGTATTTATGACAGCCCAGTGTTACCTTTCTTCTACTATCAGTCTCTCATATTGCAGGACTGAGAAATAAGAACACTAGCACCTCACTGAGTAGTGTTTGACTTCAAATTTGACCTTTGCTTAATGTGTCAGTTAAATGAGTTTTCCCTTGGCCTAGCTTTAAGGTGCATTTTGTTTAGACACCAGAGAAATCCATGAAGCAAATCTAAATTTTCTAAGACAATGAAAATACAAGCCCACAATGGAATGACTTGGTACTTTAATTTCAAAACTTGGAACACAGTATAACATAAAGGGCATTTTTTTACGTTTCCAAAAGTGGTTTTTTTAAGAAGCAGAGGATAAAGCGATGTGTAGAACTTCAGTGTTGAGCAACACAGGATTAACTGATCAATCCTCTCCAAATATAAAACTGAGCAGAACTGCCCCAACAAGACAAATGGTACCTGAAGCTTGGTTTTGTTATTTTATAAGAACTTGTGTAAGTTCTTTACTGCTGCTGTAACTACTGGCCAACACAGATTTATCATCTTAAAATTGTGGAAATGAGGGTGGGAGGGAAATTGGGACTTCAGTGGAGAAAAGGTCACACTAAGCGTGGGATTGGTGTTGGGTGGAACATTTTATTTCTGAAACAACTGCATTATGATAGCAACATTTGAAAAAAGTCTCATGTCTAAAATAAAAGTGCTGAACTCCAGGCATTGGATGTATTGGATTCTTCTTCTAGGTACCTCTAAGTCAGAAAATACTTCCACACCATTTCTGCTTCTAGTGGTCACCAATATTTCTGGTGAAATGCTCCACCCTCAATTCTCAAAGCTTACCTCTCCCATCTGTGAGTCCATTAATATACTATCATCTTCTTCATAAGACCTTTCTCTGGTACTCTTAATAGTATAGCTTTACTAAACTGAAACAGTATTTAGAAGCTGAATAGTTATTTAGCAGTGTTCACTAGAGCCAAAGATGAAATCAAAGAAATAAAAATATTCCTCAAAATTAATGAGAATAAAGATACTGTAAAGTCAGCAAAAGACAGAAGGTAAAGTGGACAATTTTGGTGTCACTAAGTTTTATTAAGAGTTTTAAACAACTCATGATTTCTCTCACAATCTCATTCTCTTTATCATTAGAGAAGATAATTATATTAATTTTAAAGAGCATCAGTGAATATTATATCAGAAAGTTCTAAAAAGTTGAATTCAAACAATTAGCAAATTAAAAAAGAAAACATAAAGATGGAAAAAATCTTTGCTACTGATACATATAATAAAGGGTTAATGTCCAAAACATATATAGAATTCAATAATTAAAAAGAAAAAATGTTAAAGAACACATTCCAGTGGTCATGGGAATAGTACCATATGTTCAATAGTAACTAATGTTCAATAAAGTACAAATCAAAATCAAAATGATCTATCACCAGATATCTCTGAGAATAACTATTATCTAAAAGGAAAAAAATAAGCAAATGAGTGTGAGCAAGGATGTGGAGAGAATAGAACTCTGCTTTGTTGATAGCACAAAGTATAATACATTTCACTTTATAGGAAAGAGTTGGAAGCATTCTCAAAAATGTACTATAGAAAGGACCAATATGATAGAATAAGAAATGGTGCTTATCTTCTGCAACCATAGTAAATGTATATCAAAACTTTGTTTAATCTGCATAGAAATAAACCTGAGATCCATATGAATAGAGCTCTATGCAAGAGATAGCACTCGTGAACAGACAGTAGAGAGAGACCCTCACTAGGAAAGAAGACCCACCATGAGGCTACAAATGCAAGTGGGAGGACATAACTAAGACACAGAGTTTCCCCTGCTTCAGATGGTATGCCAACTGTCCTGCATCCCAACCCTGTAATACAGCATTAAGGGAAAAATACACTGGAGTTCTTACATAGTATGCCAGAGAAAGTTGAGCTCAGGAAAGACTGGGAAAAAGAAAAGCTGATAGTTCCCTCAATTAACTTGTAAACTGACTCCTCTGCCTCAGGACTCAAGGTAGTAACACCAGTTTGAAGGGTTTCCATTACCTGATAAAGAAATCTAGATATTATACTTCAGCACCATGATGAGAGACAAGAAACTAAAAAAATGGTACAAGAAATAATGTTGGAATATTGTATGCATTACCCTATCATTAACAGTATTGTAAATCATAGTGCTTCAAAAATTACTTGATCACTTGACATCCCATTACTCATTGATTTGCTCAAGAGGGTGCCAGTAATGTCTTCATTCATCACTATCATGTGCTAGTGTAGCCCAATGGCATCTGCTCACTCCAGGAACATGAAGAACCTCAAACCGATCCTTCAGGGTCTTGACGAGGAAGAGTGACCATCTTGTAGCGGGGGGCCACATGATCTTTTGACATCCCATGGAAACTAGTCAGCAAAGGCTCTAGTCCAGTGGTGGTCTCCAAATCACATTACGTGTCCAGCCCATCTGATTTTCTATGCCTTGGTAAACGAGACAGCATCCCTGATTCTCCATCTTCGATCATCAGAACTCCGGATACTTGAGTGAAGCATGATACTCCAAGCATAGCTCTTTTGATTCCTATGGGAGACCCCAAAAGCATTATCATCCTGTTTTCCTAGGGCCCAGGTCTCTGAGGCATATGTTAATGCAGGAAGAACAGTGGAATAGAAGAGATGTGCCCGGAGCCAGAGGTTCTTCATCAACTTAGCTATTTCTTCAATGCTCTTGAAGGCACTCCAAGCCTTTCTCTTCCCACTGTGCAAATCAGGTGCCAGGTCATTCATCATGTTGAGTTATCGACCTCGGTACACATATGTGTTGCATTCGGAGATGTTCATTCCGTTGAGATTAAATGGAACGTCAGGAACAAGTCCGTTTTTCATAAACATCATTTTTGTGAGATTCAGCTGCCGTCCGACCTTCCCACACTCATGGTGGAAGTTGGCCAGCATTTGTGCCACTTGGCTAATGTTTGGTGTTATTAGAATGATGTCATCAGCGAAGCAGAGGTGGCATAGTTGCCAACCATCTATCTTCACTCCCATTCATTCCCATTCCAGTCTTTGCATGACGTTCTTAAGGGTGGCATTGAAGAGTTTTGGTGAAATGGTATCACCCTACTCTTGACGTCAATGATCACTTCCTTGTAGAATGGTGACATCCTGGTAGTGAATCTGTAATACAGCTCACAGGATCCTGATGTATTGAGTTTGAATGCTCTGTTTGGCTAGGGCTTCGATGACCACTTCAATCTCGACAGAATCAAAAGCCTTATTTAAATCAAAGAATGTTAGACAGAGAGGCATCTTGAACTCCCGAGAAACATCAATGATCTTGGTTACAGTGTGGATATGGTCGATCATACTGAACCCTTTTCGGAACCCCAGCTTGCTCACATGGTTGTCGTTCATCTAGTGTTCTGCCAATCCTATTCAGGATGACTCGAGTGAACAGCTTGTAGATGATAGACAACAGGCAGATCAGGTGATAGTCACCAATGTTCTAGATGTCTCCCTTCTGGTACAGTAGAACAGTCTTGCTGGGTTTCCATTGGGATGGAACCTTGCATTCAGACAGGTAGTGTGTGAAGAGCCAAGTCAGTGTATTGATGAGTACTGACAGCAGGTTCTTCAGGTGTTCTGATGTGACCTTATCTGGGCTGGGTGCTGTTCGCCCCTTTACCGATGAAATGGCATGTGACATTTCAGAAGGGAGAATATTAGGAAAAACATATCCATCTTGCAGAATTTGGTATGTGGGCAGGTGGATGTGGCTATTAAAGAGATCCGTACTTTTGACTGTCTGTACTTTCAACACATGTATGCTGGCGTTTGATGTATCTATAAAGGACCTGATTGTGCAGGCGAGAAAGATCAAGTATGACATCATTGGTCTGACTGAGACAAGAAGGCATCAATCATATCATGCCATTTTCAACACTGGAGAAGAATTGTTCCTCGGAACATGTGCCAAAAGAGGTGTCAGAGGTGTCGGTGTCCTTGTCAACAAGAACTCTGTCATGAGCATTGATTCATTTGAATGTCTAATGACCCAAATCAGACATTTACGCTTGAATAGATGTGGCTCACTGCCAGCAGTTTCTATCTTCATTGTCTACGCACAAACATAAAATTATGATGAAGAAGAAATTGATAAGTTCTACATGGAGCAGGAGAAATTCTATAAAGAAGACCACACCTACAAAATCATTGTTGGTGGTTTTAATGCCAAGATAGGACTGAGAATACCTGCAAAAGAACTCCACATCAGGATCTCAGGCCTTGAATGAAAAAACAGTGTGAGAGACTGTCTGAGTTCATGATGTCGACCAAGACCATCCATGGTAACTTACAGTTCCAGAATGTCAAATCTAAACGTTGGACATGGGAGTCTCCCAGTGGACTGTTACACAACGAAATTGACCACATCATATTCAATTTATGGTCTTGCCTGACCAATGTCGCTGGTGTCCCAAAATTCCAAACGGGATAGGACCACTGTCTCCTTCGTTCAAAATTCTACTTCACAGAGTGGGGAAAAAGGGTTGCAAAGTTTAAGAAGAGAACTCCCAAAACGACCACCAACTGGGAGCTCTTTGGCACTATTGCAGCAACATGGGAATATGCTGTCATTGACAACATTGACGAAAAATGTGGTTCAGAACCTCCATGATTGTGTGAGGAATGCCAAGAGAGAGATAACCACAAAAAGACATCTGTCTTCAAAAACTCTCGAGGTCATTCGCCAACGTAGCTTGGCACGAGCCTCAGTCAACTCCAAGTGAACGTCTGAGCTCACTAAGCAGTGCAGAGAAGCGATAAAGGAAGACCTCAAAGAGAAAAGAGCAGCAGTGCAAGTCGATGAGGCAGTAGCTGAGAAAAGCATTCACCATGTCCACCTGCCCTTTGCCAACTACAAGACCAAGATGACTACCCTCCAACCGTAATGTGATGGATCTATCGCATTTTCCAGAAGGGTAATGGAGAAGATTATCCATGATTTCAAAAATGTATAATGGAAATATATATTATATATACTCAAATATAAAATGAAATACATAATAAAAATAAAATAGGGAAGGATTTCCATTAGGTACCATTTTGGTGACCCTTTATACTATTACTATTGAATGCTAGAACCTGAGAGAAAATCTCTGATTAGGGCACCATCCACAGTAATTAACAGTTGACAAAATTAGAAACTGAGACAATCCTAAAGAGACTTCCCACCTGGTACAGCCTGTATTAGTCTGCAGCTGCCTGGTAACAAACAATATGCATTCTTCATAGCTAGCAAGAATCTTGACGATTTACCAAAGTGTACTACTGACAATGAACAACACTGCCTGCTGAATTCCCTGCTAAGGCACATGTCCAACCAGACTCTACTCATTGCCAGGCCCCATATATATATTTTATTATCATTAGGTTTTATTTGAGAGAACAGAAATTTGTTCCACTCTGATACTGATTATTCAGCATTCACTTAAGTCCCTTTGATCACTGGTCCACAGTCAGTACTAGGTACACAAGACCTTGATCCTATTGCTGTTAGCACAATTGACCATGAATATTTTTATTGCTATCCAAGTCCTCAAGAAGCATTAGACAGAAAGAGAAGGCAAACTAACTCAACTCCACTAACTGTTAATGACTAAACATGGGGAATATTACTGAATCAGCAGACCTGAGAGAACTACTTGAAAAATCAAAAAAGAATGAGACCAATAGTTTCTCAACTAAAGGTAAAATAAGTAAAGTAAAGTAAAGTAAAGGCCCTCCCGTTGATCATCAATTTGCTCGAGAGGGCCCAGTAACGTCTCCATTGGAGACTTCGTTGTTACTGTGTTTGGCATATCAAATACGTCACAGGGAGCTTGCCAGGCTCTGCCGTGTGGGCGAGATACTCTCGGTAGCTTGCTGGGCTCTCCGAGAGGGGCAGAGGAATCGAACTCGGGTCGGCCATGTTGGCTGCGTGCCCAGCCCAGCTGGAGCGATAGCACAGCGGTAGGGCGTTTGCCTTACACACAGCCAACATAGCCAACCTGAGTTCAATTCCTCTGCCCCTCTCGGAGAGCCCGGCAAGCTACCGAGAGTATCTCGCCCGCACGGCAGAGCCTGGTAAGCTCCCCGTGACGTATTTGATATGCCAAACACAGTAACAACGAAGTCTCCAATGGAGACGTTACTGGGCCCACTCAAGCAAATCGACGAACAATGGGAGGGCCTTTACCTTTAAAGGTAAAATAAAAGGGCGAGATAAACTAAAAATACAATAAATAAATGGACTTAACAGCAGAATAGAAGAAATTAAAGATTCAGACAGCGAGCTTATAGATATGTTCTAAAACCAATCTTACATGCAACCAGAAAAAAAAGGCAAAATTTTAAAATAGCCTTGGGCTTTTATGGTATTTTATTAAGAGATGCAAAATATTCAAGCATATGATTCTAAAAGAAGAGAAAGAGCAAGGTGCATAATTATATTTTTAGTAAATAATGTCAAGAACTTTCTCAAATGAAAGGGAATGAATTCATTTCCAGAAAGCTCAAAATTCCAAGTAAAATTTTAAAACCCTCACAGCAAAACATATTCGAAAAAAACTGACAAAACTCAAAGACAGGCACAGAGAGATAAGAGAGGTTTAGGCATTTATCTGGCATGCAGATAACCCTGATTTTATCTTTAGCACTGCAAATGACCCCTTGAAAACTGCCATGAATAATCTCTGAGCACAAGTAGTAAGCCCTGAAAATCGCAGGTTGTGGTCCAATCCCATCTCCAATAAAAAAAAAAGAAAGAAAAATACAACAAAAAATCAGATATACAGGGAAATCTTGTGATACCATTGGTATATTTTTCAACTGAAATCCAGAAGACAAAATAGATTGGCATGATATGTTCAAAGAATTAAAATAAATAAACCTTCAACAAAGTACTCTATTGGATAAGGTTATCAATCAGATTTGAAGTTGAAAACCTTTCCTCTACAGAAAAACAGTTAATAGTTAAAATAATTTACTTGCAATAAAGTGGTCTTTGAATAAATACTAAATAAATAAAAATATTTTTAGTGGAGTCAAAGAGATGTGCCCGGAGCCGGAGGTTCTTCGTCCTCTTAGCTATTTCTTCGACGTTCTTGAAGGCGTTCCAAGCCGCTCTCTTCCTCCTGCGCAGCTCAGGTGCCAGGTCATTTGTCATGTTGACCTCTCGACCTAGGTAGACATAGCTGTTGCATTCAGAGATGGTCGTTCCATTGAGACCGAAAGGGGCGTCAGGAACAAGGCTGTTTCTCATAAACATTGTCTTCGTAAGATTCAGCTATAGTCCTACCTTTCCACACTCACGGTCAAAGTCGGCCAGCATTTGTGCCGCTTGGCTGATGTTTGGTGTTATTAAAACAACGTCATCAGCAAAGCGGAGGTGGTGTACTTGCCGACCATCTATCTTTACTCCCATTCCTTCCCATTCCAGTCATCGCATGATGTTCTCGAGGGTGGCACTGAAGAGTTTTGGTGAAATGGTATCACCCTGCCGCACCCCTCTCTTGACATCAACAATCACTTCTTTGTAGAATAGTGAGATCCTGGTAGTGAATCCGCAATACAGCTCACGGAGGATCCTGATGTATTGGGCTTGAATGCCCTGATTGGCTAGGGATTCAATGACCGCTTCCGTCTCAACATAATCAAAGGCCTTCTTTAAATCAATGAACGTTAAGCAGAGCGGCATCTTGAACTCCCGAGAAACCTCAATGAGCTTAGTTATCGTGTGGATATGGTCGATGGTGCTGAATCCTTTGCGGAACCCTGCTTGCTCACATGGTTGTCCTTCATCTAGTGTTCTGCCAATCCTATTCAGGATGACTCGAGTGAACAACTTGTAGATGACAGACAATAGGCAGATCGGGCGATAGTTGCCAATGTCATGGATGTCTCCCTCCTTGAACAGTAGTACGGTCCTGCTGGTTTTCCATTGGGACGGAACCTTGCATTCAGACAGGTAGCGAGTGAAGAGATGAACCAGTGTATTGATGAGTACTGACGGCAGGTTCTTCAGGTGTTCAGGTCTGACCTTGTCTGGGCCGGGTGCTGTTTGTTTCTTTACCGACGAAATGGCATGTCGGATTTCGGAAGGGAGAACGTTGGGAACGACATACCCATCCTGTGGAATTTGGTATGTCGGCAAGTGGACATGGCTATCGAAGAGATTTGAGTAGAAGTCATGGATAATCTTCTCCATTGCCGTTCTGGAGGATGTGATGGATCCATCAGGACGTCGGAGGGCAGTCATCTTGGTCTTATAATTGGCGAAGGACAGGCGGGCGTTACAAATACTTTTCCCGGCTTCTGCCGCATCTACCAGTACTTCTGCTCTTCTCTCTTTGAGGTCTTCCTTGATCGCATCTCTGCACTGCTTTGCAAGCTTGGACGTTAGCTTGCGGTTGCCTGAGGCATGCGCCAAACCACGCTGGCGAATCAGCTCAAGAGTTTTCGAAGATAGGCGACTTTTTGTGGCTATCTCTCTCTTGGTGTTCCTCGCACATTCATGGAGGTGCTGAACCAGTCAATCGTATTCCTCGTCAATGTTGTCAACAATGGCATCTTCCCATGTTGCCGCAATAGTACCAAAGAGTTCCCAGTTGGTGGTCATTCTGGGAGTTCTCTTTTTGAACTTTGCAGCCCTTTCTCCCCGCTCTGTGAAGTAGAATTTTGCACGAAGGAGACGGTGGTCCGATCCCGTTCGAAATTTTGGGACAACAGCGACATCAGTCAGGCAAAACCGTCGATTGAATATGATGTGGTCTATTTCGTTGTGGAATCGTCCACCGGGAGACTCCCATGTCCATCGTTTAGATTCTGCCTTCTGGAACTGTGAGTTACCATGAATGGTCTTGGTCGACATGATGAACTCAGACAGTCTCTCACCCTGTTCGTTCCATTCTAGGCCATGGGTCCCGATGTGAAGTTCTTCAGCTGATCTTCTCGGTCCTATCTTGGCATTAAAATCACCCACAATGATCTTGTAGAAGGTGTGGTCTTCTTTATAGAACTTCTCTAGCTCCATGTAGAACTTCTCGATTTCTCTTTCATCATAATGAGATGTTGGTGCGTAGACAACAAAGATAGAAACTGCAGGCAGTGAGCCACATCTATTCAAATGTAAACGTCCGATTTGGGTTGTTAGGCATTCGAATGAATCAATGCTCTTGGCCAAGTTTGTGTTGACAAGGACACCGACGCCTCCAACACCTCTTTTATCGCATGTTCCGAGGAACAATTCTTCTCCAGTGTCGAAAACGGCATGGTGAGATTCGTGCCTTCTTGTCTCGGTCAGACCAATGATGTCGTACTTGATCATTTGTGCTAGTACCATCAGGTCCTCGATGGATGCATCTGCTGCTAGCGTACGTGCATTGAAAGTACAGACGATCATTTTTGTCTTCCTTCGTTGTGGCAGCCTAGGTCGGCCTTGAGAGTTTGTCGGCCTCTCCTTTCTCATCCTTCTCAGTGCTGCCATGTCAGTGAAGCTGTCAGGGTCAGGTGAATGAGACCAGTTGTAGTTACTGGTTTTGGCATATCGAATACACAGGGGATAGCTTGCCAGGCTCTTCCGTGCGGGCGGAATACTCTCGGTAGCTTGCCAGTCTTTCCGAGAGGGATAGAGGCTTTTGGGGCGACCTCTAATCACCCTTGTAGGTGCTACCATATTTGAACCCTATCAAATATGGTACGACAATTCCGGAAGATGGGTATTTAGTGTCTTATGGGTCCGGAAAGCGTCCTGGACTGTGGCGACGGCTGGGTAGTGGAAGTAGTGTCGAGAGTGGAAGTCTGCCAGTGGGGTATTTATCTGGGTAGGGTGGGTCTCCTGTGCACAATTCGATCCCTGGGTGGTTGATGGAAGCAGACAGGGCAAGGTAGGGTGGGGCTCCTGATTAGAATCCCTTTGTCACCTGTGGTGGTGGGAGCAAGCAGAGAAGCTCTGTCCCTGGGTCCGCCGAGCCTGGAGTCCATTGTCTCAGAGAGTTCCGCTTATCTTGTTCTGTGGGTCTTCAGTCATGTGTGGGTCTCGGCCGGAGCTGCCGCGCAGGTCCGGAAAGCGTCCTGGAGTGTGGAGACCTGGGCC
This sequence comes from Sorex fumeus, assembly GCF_029834395.1. Lineage (NCBI taxonomy): Eukaryota > Metazoa > Chordata > Mammalia > Eulipotyphla > Soricidae > Sorex > Sorex fumeus. The sequence continues at coordinate 12,053,299 of NW_026606185.1, forward strand.
CTACGCAAACAAGATGAGAACGCCATTCAGGTCTCCCAAAGAAGAATAGAAAGAGCTATGCTTGGAATATCACATTTCACTCAAATGAGAGAACGAATCCGGAGTTCTGACATCCGTCGACGATCAAGGATCAGGGACGCTGTCTCATTTGCCAAGGTCTCAAAAATCAGATGGGCTGGTCACGTAATGAAATTCAAAGACGACCGTTGGACTAGAGCTGTTACTGATTGGATTCCACGGGATGTCAAGAGACCGCGTGGCCGCCCACCTACCAGATGGTCAGACTTCTTCGTCAAGATCATGAACGATCGGTTTGAGGCCCTTCATGTTCCCGGAGCGAACAGATGCCATTGGGCTACACTAGCACGCGACAGGGACAAATGGAGATGTTACTGGCGCCCGCTCGAGCAAATCGACGACTAACAGGAAGTTAAGTGATTAAGTGAAAAATATTTTTGCACATAAAAAAGAATTATCACTGGGGCCAGAACTGTAGTGAATGGGTAGGGTGTTTGCCTTACACATAGTCCAACTGGGTGAGATCTCTGGCCACCTGCAGGTTTCCCTCAAGCCCACCAATAGCAATCCCTGAGTGGAGAGTTAGGAGAAAGCCCTGTGCACAGCTGGGTGTACCTCCCCCACAAAAAAATAAAGAAATAAATAAAAGAAAGAAAAGAAAGAAAGAAATTCCACATGCAAATTCCAAAGCAAACACTCTGGAAAACACAAGTAAAAGATGATTAATAATACAGAATTTGAACAACATGATATTTCCTTGCTTTCATTTAAAATAAGCTAAAATATAAATACTGGACTTAAATTTCATGGTAACCACAAATCAAAAATATTTGTAAGAAACAAGATACAATGGGAATCATTGTTAATTAAATAAAAGTAATTTATCAAAATTTAAGGAAAGTGAATTAAAGAATAACAACAACAAAAGAGCAGAGACAAAATGCAATTATACCCATCATCTTCATTATAAAAATCAATAAATTATTTTATACCAATAATATCACTAATTGCCATGCCTAAACTCACCAAACAGAATGTACAGTGAAAGGATAAACCAATAAACCAAATCCAACCTCCTATCAATGGAAAAATTCTCTTAAGTTCTAGTTATAAATACAGGCTAAAAGTTAAAGGTTTGAAGAAACATTACACTGACAAACAATAATACAAAAGCAAAGGAATAGTCAAACTTGTATCAGATAAAATAGTTTTGATGCTTCAAAATGAGATGAAACAGACACCGTCGTCATTAAATAGTCAGTACATCAATAGTGCATGGAAAAATCATTAATCTAAGTGTATCAAAGGGTCAGAGAGATAGTGCAGGGGTTAAATCACTCATCCTGCTTATGAGCAACTTCAATACAATCTCTGGCACCACATACGGTTCCTCAACCACTGATGGATGTGATTCTGGCCACAAAACCAGGAGAAAGTCTTAAACACTACTGTGTTTAAGTAGTGACCCTAAAACTAAATAAATAAGGGAGCATTAGAATATTTAGAACAATTATAGAAAAACATGAAGAAAAACATTAATATCAACATAATTTGTATTTCCTTATTCTAAAAAAGGAGATAACTTAAGGTAGCTCAAAAAGTACCAATGAATGTGAACCTAAAGAGAACAAGTCATTGTAATCAACATAAAAGGTATAAAATAAATAGTCTTCTAAAATCAGAAGGAAAAACAAAACTCATGTATAAGGAAAGAAACATAAGATTTATATCAGATAACTCAAGTGAACAGTGCAGAGTCTCCTGCCCCCATGCCTGGCTGTCCTCACTGGGGCCCCTTGCAGGGGAGCGGGTTGAGTTTCCCTCCCTGCCCCAAACAGAACTCCGGAAGCCAAAGACCTCCAGAACCAGCCACCACCATGCTGAGACCACTCTCCACAGGCATGAAGGTACCAGCAGAGGAACAAAGGCATGCGAGTCCCAGGGCTGAGATCTCCAAGCCTGCTCGGATTGGGGCTGAGCATCATCCACCCAGATCTTCATCCTTCAGTAGGCAGGGATCACACCCACCATCTGACCCCTAGCGCCGTGTAATCCCATCAACAGCCAAGACCCAGAGACTATAAAACCCACCTCCCGGAAGCACACGGCCGCATTTGCAGCCACACGACATCTTATAATCTCATTCTTACTTTGACAACCTGGCAGGTTACCAAATGTTACCGGTCCACACGGCAGAGTCTAGCAAACTCCCCGTGGCATACCCAATGTGCCAAATACCAGTAACAATGATGGATATCATTCTCCTAATCCTGAAAGAGCCTTGAATATGGCATTTTTTAAAATCCCCGGGCTAGGACGAATAGACGTTACTGGGGCCTGCTCGAGGCAACTGACGAACAACAGGATGATCGTGATTGTGATCGTGAACTCAAGTGGGCTCTATAAGCAAGAATTAAAAGTAATTAAATAGTCAAATAATTGAATAAACAAAACCTCTAACCAAGAACCCTCTGAGATAGCTTACCGCTCAGATTTGAAGAAGCAATAAAAACTCTAAAACAACAACAACAACAACAACAACAAAAACACTGAGGAGAGTCGTTGCAAATAAATTTACCTCTGCTATACTGATATTGTATACTGCATACTAAATGGCCTCAAAGCAAAGTTCAATTGGGGGTATGGTTCCACCAGCAGGTCAGTCTGTACCTGTGAGATGAGTACATCAGCAGCCTGATGGCGCCTTCAGACTTCCATATACCCCAAAATGGCTGTTGTGCCTTTGGCCAGACCCCAAAAACTTGAAGCAAAGTTTACCAAGAAAGTAAACAGCCAAAAGCTAGGTATGTGGGAGACACACCCACAAACCACCTCCGCCTCAGCTATATAATTGGAGTCATGGCCTCTCTGGTTCCTGATAAAACTGCTTAATGGCCATGATCCCAGAGACTCAGAAACAAATCTCGAAACCCAACAGCTTTTGGCAGAACTGCATCCGGTCCCTGAAGTAGGTTACTGGCGCCAGGCCACCCCAGGTGGGAAGAGGTTTCATGCCTTGGTCTGCTCTCCCTGGCTGCTCAGTGGCTGCCATCCTCCAGAGGTCACTGGACAGTCAGGTTCGGGCCCGCAGTGACAAGACATGTGGGGCCTTATGGGCTGGGGGTGGAAGCCGGCCCTTTTCTCCCTGTCCCAACGAGACACGAGTCGCTGCCCACTAATGGCTTCTCTGGCACCTGATAAAGCTGCTTAACAGCCATGACCCCAGAAACTCAGAAACAAATCTCAGAACCCAGTGGTTTTTGGCAGAAATGCGTCCAGATCCCACAGTAGGTTACTGTCGCCAGGCCATTCCAGGTGGGAAAGAGTGTTGTCCTTCTGCCTGCTTCCCATAGGCTGCTCGGTGGCCACCATCTGCCAGAGGCCATTGAACAGTCAGATTTGGGCCCGCAGTGACAAGACAATCAGGGTTTCACGAGATGGGGGTGGAGCCAGCCCTTTCCACCACGTCCCAATGAGACCCCGAGTTGCCGCCCACTAACGGCCTTTCTGGCTCCTGATCAAGCTGCTTAACGGCCATGATCCAAGAGACTCAGTAACAAATCTCAGAACCCAGCAGGTTTTGGCAGAAATCCCTCCAGATTTCATTGTTAAAATTTCAAAATTTTAAAATCACTTGGCCACTACTGCAGCCGCGCAACATCATATGTTATTCGTAACCAGCAATAGAAAACCAATTGTCTACCATTGCCCTTTCAGCAGATCTGAGTTTTGGGGTAAAATCCCAAATAATAATGGTGGGTCTTGTGTCAAAATATTAAATGTAATCAAAGTAGAGAGAGAGTAATGTGGAAATCATCCACCCCACAGGTAGGGGGAGGGCGTAGGATGGGGGTATACTGGTTTTTTGGGGGGGTGAGAATGGGCACTGGAGAAGGTACAGGAGTTTTATTGTATGACTGAGACTTAAACCTGAAAGCTTTGTAACTGCTCTCTCAGTGATTCAATGAATAAAATTATAAAAAATGAAAATAAAAAAGTATGGTGGAGTTCGTGCCCAATTCAATCAGCTAATGGGTGGCTGAATAAATAGCAGTACTCCTACATAAAAAATAAATAGATAAATAAATAAAAAGAACTTTAAGGTGGAAAAAAAACAAAGTTCAAAAGACAAAAACTATAAAAAAAAACAGAGAAATGAAAGAAAGTTTCTTTTTTATAAATAATTTCTTTAAATGTCAATGGGCTAACCACTCTCATTAAAAGTCTGAATGCCTTAGGAAGCAAAATTCAACTTTGCACTACTGATAAGAGGCTCATATGAAATCACATGATAAAAACGGGCTCAGGTTAATATTCAGAAAGCAACAATATAAGTGAATTATAGACTAAACAAGAAAGAAAGGTTGTACTTGCATAAGACCATGTAGAATTCAAGTTAGGGTAGGTAGAGACAATTACATACTGGCTAATGGATTGATAGAAAAAAATCAACATTTTTTTTCTTTCAGGGAGGGGTAGAATTCTCAAGAAATGCTCTTGGTAATGCTCAGTGGACCATATATAGCACATGGGGTTGAAGCTAGGTCAGACATGTACAAAGCAAACACCATATCCATGTGCTATCTCTCTAGTGCAAGATTTAACTTTATATATGAATACACATATACACATGGATATATATACATTATATATACATATATATGCTATAAGTACAGTAATTTTTGTAAAGTAATTGCTAATACTTGATGAGATTCATTGATACAATATAATAATAGTGGAAGAATTTGTTTTTTTTGCTTTTGGGTCACACCTGGAAGTGTTCAGGGCTTATTCCTGGGTCTGTGCTCAGTGATCACTCCTGGTGAGGCTCATAGGATCATAGGTAGTACAAGGGATTAAATCTGGTTTGTCTCCATGCAAGCAAGTGCTCACTCTGGTCTAAGACATTAATACCCCACTCATATCACTAGCCCAATCAACCCGATAAAATATTAACAAGAAAGCAAAACACAAAATCTCTCTCTCTGGGTAGCTACAGCTAAAATCTGTACAATTAATGATAGTATTAGACATGTTATCAGCTGGAAAATATTATAATTCTATTTTATTTATGATAGTAGAATGAAACTACTGAGCCTAGTTGGATGAGAAATGGGCATTTAAATAGTCTTAAGATGTGTTCTCAAAAAATAATTGATCAAAGTTCTGGTCAGAGCAATCTCAGCTCAGATATCAGGAGGCGAGAAGCAAAGATATACAGTACTAGTCCCGCCATATTTCAGTCTGAATTGCAGAAACTCGCCTAACATTTAGAAATAGGAAACAAAATGAAGCTTAATGTGCAAATCAGCACTTTGCAATCTTAAAAACATTAAAGATCAAAGAAGTCAAGGCAGCAGGAATTCTTACAAATTGGTGGTACTTGGAATATATCTGGGGAGCATTATTTGTTACTGATTTCTTTGTTTCCAAGAACTATTTCAGACAAGTGAAACTTGATGGGTAAATGTTATATAGGAATTCTTTGTTTTAAGAAATATCCCCAGTGCATATGCTGTCTGCACCCATGTGCTGCTTGTGCCAATGTGGCCAAGCACAAATGTCACCCAAACACAGGTGTCACCCACATCTCTCTTCTCGAGATGTGTGCTTTCATGCTTTCCTCACTAATGCTGGGATGTGTGTAGGGGCTCTCTCTGCCATTGGAGAAGCCTGGATTCTCTCTTGAGAACTTTACTCTACACTCTCTTTCCCACTTTCTCTTCTTTCTTCCCTTCAAAAAACCTCCAAATAAAATCGGTTTTACTTCAAAAAAAAGAAAGACAGAAAGAAAGAAAGAAAGAAAGAAAGAAAGAAAGAAAGAGAAATGTAACCTCTCTAAATAAAATAAAATTATTATATTATTCTACTCAGAATTTCAATAATTTCTGGCCATGTGGTGCAGTCTTCAGGGCTTACTCTTGTTACTCATATAGCCTCCCGAGCATTGCTAGGAATGGTCGCTGAGCCTATCAGGAGCGTTTGTCCCCCAATAAAAACATTCCCAAAATTTAGTTTCCATTACAGTTAAAGATTTTGTTTTGGTTTCAAATATGGCTACAAATATACTTCGGCTAAACAGCCAATCTCTGGGGAACTTCTTAGCACTCAGTTACACCCACAGAAAGCATTGATCCTAGTCCTCAAGGCTAAGCACTAAAAGGGAAAGCACACGAGCTTAGATAAAAGAGTCTAGTATGATGATTTATTTTGTTTTGATTTTTTATTACACTAAATGGCACTTTGTGGCTACTCTATTCTCTGTGTTTGGGGACATATGTGGTGTCAGGGACTGAAACTAGCTTTCCGGCATTCAGTGATACACTGAATTTAAGCTATCTCCCTGACCCCCTTGATTAAATTTTACATTTCAACCTCACTGGCTTAAGATTCTATTTTGGTACCTTGACTCATAGTAAATGTACTGCAGCTTTAAATAAAATCTGTTTTCTATATCAAAAGTCAGAAGTTATAAATAAAATGAAAAAGAAACAGAATGTCAGAAATGTACACTAGCAGACATCTCCCTCCAGCCCCTGAGCTCTGTGCAAAGCACCCTGCCTACTGAAAAGTCGTTAAAGAAAATGCAAACAAAGAACAAAGCCAATGTGCTGTGATTACGAGCTTGCTGGCTACAGATCGATAACAGATGCAAGACAGGAAAGTCAATACCTTTTAAGCATAAATACACGAAACTGGTTGAGGTAGATGTTTTATAGACTATATCAAGTGAAGAAAGCTCCTTTGAAATACTTATCCTATTTTTTAATTTAGACATATATCTCATAAAGATCCAAATATAATATATTACTATTGTTTGTTAAATTTTACACCTTAAATATAATGCATTTCTTATGGCTACATTGCTTTTGGCTATCCTTAATACAGATTATTTATTTTTCTTTTTAACAACTGTGTGAGGTAAAGAGAAAACTAGAAGATCTGAGATCGCTAATAGATCAATAATTGTTTAACACCCATCATGTGCAAAGCACTAAATGCAGCAGGTAGAAATCAGTGGAAGATAGTAGAGAAGCAGATAAAAACAAAAAATCTCTGAAGTAAATAAGCTATTTAATCCTTCCTGTCAGACTTATTATCTTGTTGGGTTATTGTTAGCAAGGATTTGAGATAGAGAACTTATGGAAAAAGAAAAATTTATGGAGGTATAAGTTGCATAGATTAATTTTTTAAGAAAGAGATAAAGATGGAATTCTGTATCTGGTTTGTAGTGTTGGTTTCATGACCCTATACATTTGTGACTCTAATGGTTGCAGGTGGAGAAGAAACACTTTTACAAAGAAAGGCAAATTGAAAGAACATTAAGAAAACTTTGATTTTTTTATATTGAAAGAATGCAATGCAATTATAGTCAACACACAAATGTATGCTTCTTGTTCCTCAAAATCCATTCAGTGAAGGGTTGGGAATTGACGAAAAGATTAAATGACTCAACACATCTTAAGTGTGAAGAAAAACACATAAATTCATCACCAATGCCAAATGAGGCCAATATTGTGAGGTATGTGCCTAAATTTAAAAGGTCACAAATATGCATAATAAGTTTAGGAAATAAAAATTTGGTGGCATCATAGCTTTAAGGTTTATAAAAAAACCGGAAATTGCACCAAATGATGGAGGGACCTCCTTTCCCTATTTGAAGCAACACTGGAAACAACTTTAAGTGCTCTGTGAACAGGTAAGTTAGGACCTGTTATAATTTCTGTTCATTTATAACAGAAATGTTTATACCATAAACCATGTAACCATAAAAGTAAAAGCGATGGTAATGACTTCTATCTTACAGCATGTTAAAAGGTCAATTAAAAATAAATTAAAGGTCTTGGTATAAAACCTGAAGCCATAAATTAAATTTAAAAATATAGGCAAAATATTTCTGGCATTGAATTTAGAGACATCTTTAATGATTTAATCCTAACAGCCAAGCAAACAGAATCAAGTAAATAGGGCTAAATTAAATTAAGAAGCATCTGCATAACAAAAGAAATGGTAACCAGAATAAAAACACCTCATGAACTGGGAGAAAATAGTTCACACTACTCATCTAGGGCTGGAGCAATAGCACAGCGGGTAGGGTGTTTGCCTTGCATGCAGCCGACCTGGTCAGCCCAGGTTCTATTCCTCTGCCCCTCTCGGAGAGCGCGGCAAGCTACCGAACCTATCTCGCCCACACGGCAAAGCCTGGCAAGCTACCTGTGACGTATTGAATATGCCAAACACAGTAACAAGAAGTCTTACAATGGAGACGTTACTGGGCCTGCTCAAGCAAACCGATGAACAAATGGAGGACAGTGCTTACATCTTTCAAATGGTTCATATCCAAGACACTTGCAAAATCTAACACACAAGAAAAATTACAAACCCCATGAGAAAATGGGGAGCAGAGATGACCAGAAATTTCCCTGAAGAAAACATTTAACTGGTTAATTGATATATGAAAAATGTTCTGCATGAGGCTAAAGTGATAGTACAGCTGGTATGGAACTTGCCTTGCATGCAGCTGACCTGGGTTCAATATCCAAAATTCCATATGGTTCTTTGAGCCTGGCAAGAGTAATTCCAGGAGTAACCTCTGAGTACTGCCAGGTGTGGCTCACAAATAAATAAAAAAAAAAACAATGCTATGCATCACTGATAATCAGATAAATGCAAATAAAAATCACAAGGAGATATTACCTCATATCACTGAGACAAGCACATATTAAAAAGAACGGAAGTCTCTCCTCCCCAACCCCCAGGTCAGTTGTCGTGCCGTTTCTCAGACCCGGGACTTGGGTTCCACTGTGCAAGCCCCAAGGCGTCCCCCAGACGCGGGGGGACAAAGCAGAATTGAGTCTCTCTGCATCTCCCTTTCCGCCATCCAAGCAGAGCTGGTCTCTCCTCCCCAACCTCCAGGTCAGTTTTCGCGCCGTTTCTTGAACCCCAGACTTGGATTCCACAGTGCAAGCCCCAAGGCGTCCCCCGATGCCGGAAGACAAAGCAGATCTGAGCCTCTCTACCTCCCACTTTCCGCCGCCCAAGCCAAGCTGGTCTCTTCTCCCCACCCAGTCTTTACTCTCGGGACAGACACCAGGTATCCTTGGGGTCTGGCCACTTTATAAGTGGGCGTGGCTTTTGAAGAGTGGGCGTGGCCTAATTTTGGGCTGGCCATGGTAGTTTACTCAAATCAAGAAATCTGACCCCTATACCTACACAACAACATGAAGAAACAAGGCAAATCCCCGCCACAGGGAGACGACGAGGAAATAAGTCCAGAAGCCTCAGTAGGTGCTAGCCACCTTAGGGACTTCTCTGACAAGAATTCAGATATGAAGTCATTAAGATGTTCAATCAACTCAATGGAATAGACAGATATCCACTAAATTGAAAGAGGACATGAAAGAAATAATCCATCACACAATCGACAAAATACAGCAAAAAATGAGAGCAGAAATTGGAAAGCTTCACACAGAAATGGCACAGATCACAGATTCCATAGATGAAATCAAAAACTCACTCTATGAATATATCCCAGAGAGGCAAAAAAGTATAGTCGAAGTGACATCTGCAATTGTCTGTTTATTGCAGCACTCTTTACAATAGCCAGAATCTGGAAAAAACCTGAGTGCCCGAGAACAGATGACTGGTTAAAGAAACTTTGGTACATTTACACAATGGAGTACTATGAAGCTGTTAGAAAAGACGAAGTCATGAAATTTACATACAAGTGGTACTACACGGAAAGTATCGTGTTAAGCGAAAAGGCTCAGAAAGAAAGGGATAGACATAGAAAGATTGCATTCATCTGGGGAACATAAAGTAACAAAATAGGAAACTAACACCCAAGAATGACTGAGATTAGTACCAGTAATTTTACTCCATGACTTGGAGGCCAACCACACATACTAGGGGAAAAGGGAGCTCAGATAAAGAGGGGAACACCAAATAAAGGTGTTGGAAGGATCCTCCCAGGATGGGAGAAGCATGCGGAAAGTAGACTATAGACTAAACATGATTGTCACCCATTGTCTCTTTTGCAAACCACAACACCCAATAAGAGAGAGAGAACAAAAGGGAATGCCCTGCCACAGAGGCAGGGTGGGATGGGGGGACGGGGGGTGGGAGGGATACTGGGATCCGTGGTAGTGGGAAATGGGCACCGGTGGAGGGATAGGTATTTGATCATTGTATAATTGAAACCCAAGCAGAAAAATGTGTAAGTCTGCAACTGTACCTCATGATATCTCACTATTAAAAAAATTTTTAATAAAAAAAATTTAAAAAAATAAAAAGAACGGAAACAACCAATGTTGAATGGTATAAAAGAATAAAGGAACCTCATTCACTGCTGAGGAAGTGTTGACTCATTCAACTTTTTAGGAAAACAATATGAACACTCCTGAAAAAACTAAACATCTGAATTTCATAAGATCAGCAATACCATTTGGGGGCATCTATCCCAAGAGTCCAAAATGTTCATTCAGAAATGATGTTTGAGCTCCAATATTTATTGTGATATTATTCATAATAGCTAAAAATAAGAAAACAACCCCAAACAACAGATGACTGGATTAAGAAACTACAATGTGGGTAGATAGTAGATAGATATATAGATTGATGTTTTTCCTAAGCTATAAAAGATATTATGCCATTTATATGCTGCTGCTATGTTGATGGAACTGGAAGGATTTGTGTTGCATGAAGTTAAGAAGCAGAAGTGGGGCAGGTAAGAATGATCTCCCTCATAAGAAATAACAGCAAAGGGCTAATGAGAATAGAGTATAAAATCCTGTCCATAGAACTGAGTATAGAATCACCGTATCACTGTCGTCCCGTTGTTCATTGATTTGCTCAAGTGGGCACCAGTAACATCTCCATTCGTCCCAGCCCTAAGATTTCAGCAGCCTCTCCTTACTCAGTCTTCCCAAAGTTTAGCATAGTAAAGAAAATTGAGGTTAATCTGAGGGGTTTGAGATAATGGTGGAGGGAAGCAGATCCTCTAGTGGGTTGTATTGAAAAATGGAATTGGAACAATGTGTAGAAAGGAAATCTTAACATTGTGAATTATGAAGAATGAAAGAAAAGTAACTGTAATGGAAGGAGTAGATAATGTTAATGATAATACATGATGAATGTATTTGCTGAAAGATGGAATATGTAATGAGATTTTAAATTGGATCTAAAACTATTCATGAAATAAAAAGATGGTACAGCAAGTTCCTAACCTTCCTAGATCTCCATAGATAAGACAGGATCCAGTGGAGAGTCAGGGGAGGCTGTAAGCGATAATGCTGAGTAGACACAAGGGAAGCTTGACAGCACTATCCTAAGGCAGAAGATGGACAGAAGGAAGAGACATCTAGACCCTTACCGGCTCCTGGACTGCTTCAGTGTTAAGGTACCTATTACACTGAAGTTAAAATCTTATCCCTTGACCTTGTCTCATAAACATTTTCCAGGTTCCTTTTTCAAAGTAGTGGGGTAGGAAAGTGGAAGAGTATGGCAAAAAGCATCAAGTCAATGGTCTAAGTCAAGATTCCAATCCCTGGGCTTCATTCTGCTTTTATGGTAAAACTACCTCCCTTCATTTAATAAAAACCTTCAGTGTAGAAAGTATATAAGACTTCTCAGGGACACCTTCAGATAAGGAGGTTTCTCAGAGATATATTAGGATAATCTTCATTGCCCTGAGGCATGTGAGAGAAATAGAAAGTCTCAGGAATAGCATAAAAAAAAGTCATTGGGGGAATCTCAGATCATCAAATGGAAACTTTCTAGTGGTTTATTTAATTGTATCCCCATGGATTTAACTGCTAAACAAGTCAGGAAATGTGATTCATACTAGTCCAAATAGCTCAACTATGCAACTTGCCCAGATTTCAGAAGAAAGTTGTAAAAGTGATCCAGTCATGTTTGAACCTATGGCTTTAATGAACTACAGAAAAAGACAATGAAACTCATGCCTATAAAAATAATGCAAAATGTGACTTGACACCAATCACCCTAGACAGGATGCTGTGGAACATTTTGGTATTCTACATTGATACAAAATCACTAGATGAAGAGATACACTTTTCTGGAACATAGAAAAGATAGGCTTTTCTAAGACAAACTAAAATCCATTATGTCTCCAAAGCCATACTGACAGCTTCATATATTGAGTCTTGTAGGCAAAGACTACAAAACTTCCTGTTTTTAACCATATTATTAAATGCATTTAACTATTATTGTGAACTCTTAAAATAATCATATAAAGTCTTCTAATTATTCAATTTTTTAAGCAGGCTCACAAAGGATGGGTGACTTAGCTGAGGCTTTTAACATTAGGAGGGAGAAAGCTTTGGATTTAGAACTGTTTGGATTTGGGGGGCTGGAGTGATAGCTTAACAGGTAGGGCGTTTGTCTTGCACACAGCTAACCCAAGTTCAATTCCCAGCATCTCATATGGTCCTCTGAGCACCGCCGGGAGTTATTCCTGAGTGCAGAGCCAGGAGTAACCTCTGTGCAATGCCAGGTGTGACCCAAAATGCAGACAAAAAATAGAACTGTTTGGATTTAGAACACTGTTTTAAAAAGAAATGCCATTTAAAACATAAGAAGATTTTCTAAGAAGTTAGGGGTAGTTTGGGAAGTTTTATGCACATTATTTAATAAAATGATAATTAAGCAACTATTCGTGCTAAGAACTGTACTGGGACCTACTGATACATTAAGACAATCACAGATATAAACATGTATAGGCAAGATAGTCAACATCTGAGGTCACTTTTTAGGCTAACCTAAAAAGCGTCATGGGAGTAACAAGGCAGTACTTGACTGATACTAGAATCATTGTATTCATGGTTCTTATATCACAATAGCATTTCATGAGATAGCATTCACATAAACACTTGAATAACGACTGTAAAAGAGAGACAATTATAGCATAAAATGCAATAACTTTATGCTCCAGTTTTAGAAAAACATTTTTCCATTGCAGGATATTTAGTGGGTTGATTGAGAATGTCCATCACATGCACTGAATGATATGTTCAAAGAATAAGGTGGTTATTGATAGAGAATGGAGAATGTCATTCACAAACTTATGGGTACATTAGAGAACCTGACTTATTTTTAAAATATGTAGACCCACAAGTAGCACTGTTATTTATTAGTTGTGTGATTTTTGGAGAATAATTAAGGGTATATGAACTTCAATCTTAATGTAGGAATTATAATGTGAAAGGGGTTAGGGATATTGTATATCTAGAATGTACTTGGGAGAATCAAATATACTCCATGCAAAATAATTTGGAAATGTGTTAAGCCTTTTTAGGTTTCAGAATGCTTAATGACTATTTATTTTAGAATAATTTATAGTTGTTACTATTTGATGCATTTTTGATAACAATGAAGTATCACTGTAGCACTGTAGCACTGTCCTCCCGTTGTTAATCGATTTGCTCGAGTAGGCCCAGTAACATGTCCATTGTGAGACTTGTTGTTACTGCTTTTGGCATATAGAATATGTCACAGGTAGCTTACCAGGCTTTTCCATGCAGGCAAGATACTCTCGGTAGCGTGCCAGGCTCTTTCAGAGGGGTGAAGGACTGAAGTATCAAATACAAAAATTGTTACCTTCCTTACCTTACTTAAAAAATTATAGACACCCATTAGGTATATGCATTCCATTCTTGACTTAGTCCATGTCTGATATTGTTAGGACTTGGAAATATACCCAAGTGCAAAGTGTTCTCCATTAGATCCCCTTCCAAGCTGCCCTTGCCTAAATTAGACTGAAAAAAGAGTAGAAAACAAAGTATAACAATATCAAAGTAAGCTGCATGCCTCAGTACCTCTTCTAGGGTGGTGTCTGAAATTCCATAGCCTGTTAGGTATAAATGATGAAGGTTCTGATCCAGGGCCTGGAAGAGTCCTTTGAAGCCAATTCTGTCTACATCTCTGGGGATGGTGTAGGTTAGCTCACAACCACTTGTGTCTTTGAGAAATGCTTGTGGAATATAGCTCTGTATCAGAGATGTGATACAGGAGATCTCCTTAGAATTCTGTTCCTCCATAAGAGAACTCTAGAACAAAAGAAGAAAAAACAGTTGTGATAAATATAAATCAAAACATGTCAAATTTATACCAATTTATAAATATCTAAATCAGAAATTTATAAATATCTAAATTAGAAAATAAATCAAAAATCAATTCAAATAATCAAAAGCAATAACTGTTACTTTTGGCTATATTAATTATAGGCATTTCAAGAAAATAATTTCATTTTTCTTTCTTTCTTACTAAAGAAGGGCAAGAAAGAAGTTCCTTTGGGGGAGAAAAAGCAACAATGAAAAATAATGGGAGTTTGTCATAAATGTCTTCAATAACATAAATGGCATACTTGAAATAAGAGGAGAAAAGACAGAAAGCTAAGTTATTAAGATTTCAGACAAAAACTACCTAAGCAAAATTTAAAGCTGAAAAATAAATCTCTCTTGATAAATTTGTACTGGAAAACACCTTAGGTTGATCAAGACTAATTCCCATTTACCACCCTACTTTTCTTTCTTAATATTCTTTATGCGCATGTATGTATTTCATGTATTTTATATTAATGGTTTATAATAGTACTCCTACTTGTATATTACGTACATAATATTAATGTACTTAATCTAACACAAAATATATTATAATTTTGTGAGAGGAATACGATATAGTCATCTCAATGATTCGAAAAAATAAACCTCTAGAAATTTCTTTTCATAATGCATCCTCAGTGTCCCAGGAGGCCCCCAAAAATTGAATTGGCAGTTAGACTACAAGAAACAAGACCAAGTTTACTTTAAAAAGACAAAAAAAAAATATCACCAGGGTGTTACTATGTTATAGTAGCAAGAAGTTCAACCTAGATTAAAGAGGAATCCCATGGGTGTTTGATCATTTTATGATTGTAACCCAAACATGAAAGCTTGTAATCATCTCACAAGCTTGTAATCATCTCACAATCATCTCAGTGATTCAATAAAATTAAAAAAAATAAAATTCCAGAGTTGTTGAAATAACCACTGTTTCTTAGGATGGTGCGTCAAGAATACAACTTTCACTTCTCAGATACTAAAACAGTTTGCTTCACATCATGTAAAGAGTGCTAGTTCCCTAAATAGTGTCAGTCGTAGAAAGTAAATTTTATAGTATCTGAGTCATGATACTGCTCAGCAAGATACAGGAACAGATTCTGTTACCTTCAAGTATTCTGGCAATCATCTGATTCATTTGGCAGCCTGAATGTCCTACTGGACTTCTGGAACTGACTGCATGATAAGCTACTGGGATTTATTTTGTATATTTGTAGTTATACACAGAACCTCCTCTTAAACTATAGACACTGCCTGTTTCTAGTGTGCATCTTTTCAGGAGCTCCTACTAAACTACTAAGCTCATCTGAGCAACAAAGTCCACGCTTGTCCAGCTTTGAGCCTACTCTTCTTACCTTACTTACCATTTTGTTTCTTTCCTTGGTAGTTCCCTCATATCAGAACTCAAGAATATGCTGTAGAAATCTTGTATCCCTATTTTAATCATTCCCTCTAAGTTCTACAGCAGTACAAAAACAATGAAACATTAATAATAAATGCATATATAGCATGTAAAATATAGTTGTTCTATATTAGTTTGTTCTTTATGCTCCACATAGAAAGGATTACTTTACATCATCATTCTGTTTCTTACTTGTTTTGTGAGTGTCAAGCTGAAGCCCTGGCCAAAAGCCTCGGTCAAGCAGAAGGGAGGCCCACAGCAGTGTAGGAGTCCCCTCTGCAGAACAGCCACACGGTCACTGAGTGCTTCAGCCTCATCCAGATGATGGGTAGTGAAGATCACTGTTCGACCTGTGACCAAGAGGGTTGTCATCAACACTGGTGGAATGGAGGTCCCTGAGGTGCTTGTCCTTTCAATGGCAGATTAGGAGACAATTTAAATGTACCATTTTGGGAGCTGGAGTGATCTGGCACTCATTTTGTGGGCCAGCAACCCAGAAGCAGTCCCTAACACATATGGCCTACCCAAATCCACCAGAAATGATCCCTGAGTGAAGACCCAGGATTAACACCTGAAAATCATCCGGGGTGCCCCTCCTAAAAAATAAAATAAAAAGTAAAAATATAAAAGATGATTGCACTTTTCAAGTCAAAAAAGGATGTGGATTTAGATAAGCATTTTATGAGATGATATAGTTTTCTCCTTTATCAAACATGAAACCTTCTCCCCACAAAATTTGATAATCTCTTCAGGATAATTTCTCTAAATGTACAGCAAGAATAAGATCACAGAAATTTCATGGTATGCACTAATTTACTCTGGTATCTGCTTCAATGATTCTAGGAAAGGTATAAAAATTCATCATTCTAGGGCCCATCAATCACATTCAGTTCTAAACACTGCTAACACACACACACAAACACATACACACATACACACTGGCCCTATTTCACAAAGCTTTATAAGAAAACGTCTTCTGTAGCAAATAACAATCATCTTGCTGTACCCTTGTTTCCTCATCTTAGAGGTAGATTTGTCCTATATTAATGCTACTATGTGTTCTCAAATCACCTGCAGTTCTGTAATAAAATACAATATGGGATAATACAATTTTAATTAAAATCATATAGGTCCGGAGCACATGGACAATAGGGATTGATTCCTAGGAACTAGTCTCAGATCCCCAGAGTCCACCAGTGTGCTCATATTGAGTCTCTAGAACTGCCAGGAGTAATTCCTGAGCACAGAGGCCTTGAGCACTTCTAGCTGTGGTCCAAAAAACAAAAATCATGTGTAACATACATTGCTAAGATTGGTGCTAACATGATTTATATAATTTTTAAGAGATCAACACAGTGTAATAGAATTCTTAGAACAGAGATCTTATTTGTACAATGGATATAGTACTATAGATTCTTACAAAATTTTCTTTTCCTGAAAAGTATAATGTAAATGCATTGGGAAATAACTTAGATATTTACATTCAAAGCATTCTTTATCATGAGCCACAATGGTGGAAGAAGAGACAGAAGAATGATTTCAGCTTTTACCTTCTCGATACTTGAGAAGAATATCCCAGATGCTCCGACGAGAGCAAGGATCAACCCCACTGGTGGGCTCATCTAGAATAACAGTCCTTGATCGGCCAATGAAAGCAATGCCAATGGAGAGCTTCCTTTTCATACCTCCAGAAAGAGTATGAACTTGTTTGTGTTGGTGCTGAATTAAATCAACATCCTGAAGAGTTCTGAAATGAAAATAAAATCCTGACTCTTCCTCTGAATGCTTCTAATTTCACTCTGTAAACAATTTATAGTCATCAAGATTTATCAAGATGGCCTACAATCCATAATCTTCTTGAGGTCTGCATGAATGAGTCAATAGGCTAAGTGTGATGCATGATCAGCAGTATAATCGATATTTTCCCTTGGAAAACATTATTGTCTCCTTTGTATTTCTTTTTACAGTTACTTCTAAGACATCTGCATTCTCTTAGTTTCTTTAGGGAGAATAATGGAATGACAGATACACTAGTGTTATCAGAGGACGCCCAACAAAGGCACGGATCCACTGCTTAACCAAAGTATGAGTTTATAAAAGTCCTTTGCCTCTGGCCCACATGCATGAAACTTGTATTAGGCCACCTTCAGAATCAAGTTCAATGCTCTTGTGAAAAACCTCCAGGGTTGTATAAAACATCATATCGTGTTAATATGAGAATTAGTCTTCTTATTTTCTCTCTGGCATCATTTAATCTTGAGGATTACAGATATCCAGTACAAAGATCTCCTTGAGGTGAAGCTTCCCTTCCTTTTCTGGGTTTACTCTCTTTTTGTGCAAATAAATCTTTAACTTTTATACAGCATACTCACCTATGTAAATACTACTCATTTACAGCACACTTTCATGAAATCTTTGTCTGAGTACAGTATAATTCCTCCTCAATATAGTTCTATAGAATAGTTTAAAGTCAGGGACTATCATGCTTTCCAATTTTTTTTAATTTTAGGATGTCTTTGACTATTAGTGGAGTTTAATGCTTTCATAAAAATGTAAATAGTGTTCATTATAATTCCTTGAAGAGTGTCATATGGATTTTTATGGGAAATGCACTAAATATATATTTAAATATATATTATATATTCTTTGGGTAAGAGAGACATTTTGAGAATTTTTTTATTATTTTAATTCATGATTATAGATGCTTTTGTATTTTGTGGGGTCCTCTTCTATTTATTTCATAAATGACTTACCATTTTCATGGTATAGGTCTTTCACTAATGTATTTAGTTAGGGTTTTTTTTGTAGGTGATTTAAGCTGACCCCTAGGCGATCCCTAGATAATTTGGGGAACAATTTAAAATGGAATTAATTTTTGAATTCTATCTATTTTAAGTCATTATTTTAAAATTATAATTTATATATGTGTACAAAATTTTGTGTGTTTATTTTGAAGCCTGAAACCTTAGTATAGTGGCTTGTTTAAAAAAAATTTAGTGGCCATATTAGGGTAATCTCACAACTCTTTCTCTCTTAATCACTTTCGAATCATGATTGATTTATTTTATATTTGGATCTTCCTTTTGACTTTTCAAAAATGATTATTATGTCGAGTACTTTAAAGATTTTACTACACAGTTCTGCTGAGAGTCAACATCTTCAAACTGGGGTGGCACATGAACTAGTCTATTGAGAGCATTCAATACATTCAATGCTCCTTTAACGTGCAAACAATACAAGCTTTGAAGGAGAATAAAAGTAACATATGTTAAAATAAAACCATGCATAATTCAATGAACTTATATCCCTGAGGTTTTAAGCTGGTTTAGACTTCTGACCTTTTAATATAGCTTTCAGATTGTGTGTGTATCCAGAAAAATATTTTATCGACTCTTCATCTATTTTTCAATGTATTTTATGTCCAAACACATTCAACAATTTTAGGGCATTCAAAGCAGTTTTTATAGGTTCTAAGTATAAGGCCTACAGCACCCGGTATTCCCAGGCGGTCTCCCAACCAAGTACTAACCAGGCCCGACCCTGCTTAGCTTCCGAGATCAGGCGCGTTCAGGGTGGTATGGCCGTAGGCTGGAGCGATAGCACAGTGGTAGGGCATTTGCCTTGCACGCAGCCAACATGACCGACCCGAGTTCGATTCCTCCGCCCCTCTCGGAGAACCCGGCAAGCTACTGAGAGTATCTCGCCCGCACGGCAGAACCTGGCAAGCTCCCCGTGATGTATTCGATGTGCCAAACACAGTAACAACAATGTCTCCAATGGAGACGTTACTGGGCCTGCTCGAGCAAATCGATGATCCACGGGAGGGCCTTTTAAGTATAAGGAAATAAAATGGTGCAGTGTGCGGCACATCTCTGGGGAAGCAATAGGTAATTTTCAACACCAGGGAATTATCAGAGAAGTTCACAGTTTGGATTTAGCCTGTTGCTATGCTTTCTGATTCTTACTCCAGAATAAATATGTCTGGTTGGGTTTCTTATACCCAAGAAGAAAACTTTTGTAATACTGACTAATTTTTTCTTCTCTATATCCCGAGTCCAGTTTAAGATCTCTTAAATGAACCAAACTATAAGATCTGTGATATGGGGTACTGATCTATTCATTCAGCTTCATGGATATTCACCCACACTGGCTCGGAAAGTATTTTTTAAAGTCAGATTACTTCAATTAAACAAAATATGGAGAAGTTCTGGAAGGGAGCATCATCCCTACCTCAGAGATCTAGCCCCGGCAGCCAAAAAACTCCAGAACTCAATCACCACCCTGCTCACAGCTGCTCTCCACACACTTAGACCAAGCCTCACCCATGATTGAATCCCCAGAAAACCCTGGTATATGGTACTTTGTGACTAAGAAGTTGGGGTTCAACGGGACGCGAAATGGAGATCTTCAGCCTATATTACCCTGTCTCCTGCAACTCAGCAGTCATGCCCATAAGCCACCTCTGGCTGACACCAGATAAACTTGTCATTAGCCACCGTCCAGAGTCACATGTCCTTCTCTCCTGGAAAGGAGCTTAACATGACACTTGCCATAACCATGCTGCTGGACCTCACACCAGGCTGTTTCATTTAAGGCTCCCGGTGGGGGGGGGGGGGGAGAAGGCAGGTGAGACCCCCCTTCCCACATCAAGGAACCCAGTCCTGGCAGCCTATAGCCTTCAGTACTCAACCTCTGCCACGCTCAAGGCCACTGGGCCAAGCCTCACCCAAGAATGAACCTATTCCTGGACACTTCATACCACACATCCTATTCATATTCCAAGAGTATTGCACCACATTTTATGGGGTTCAAAGTAGGAAGCAACCAATTTTAGAGAGAATATTTTTTTACAGATATGTATATATATAGGGCTGGAGCAATAGCACAGCGGTAGGGCATTTGCCTTGCACGCAGCCAACATGGCCGACCTGAGTTCGATTCCTCCGCCCCTCTTGGAGAGCCCGGCAAGCTACTGAGAGTATCTTGCCCACACGGCAGAGCCTGGCAAGCTCCCCGTGATGTATTCGATATGCCAAACACAGTAACAACAAAGTCTCCAATGGAGACATTACTGGGCCCGCTCAAGCAAATCGATGATCAATGGGAGGGCCTTTACTTTACTTTACTATAGGGCTGGAGCAACAGCACAGTGGTAGGGCATTTGCCTTGCACGTGGCAGACCCAACCAATCCGGGTTCAATTCCTCTGCCCCTCTCAGAGAGCCTGGCAAGCTACTGAGAGTATCTTGCCTGCATAGCAAAGCCTGGCAAGCTATCCGTGATGTATTCAATATGTCGAACACAGTAACAACAAGTCTCACAATGGAGACATTACTGTGCCCGCTCAAGCAAATCGATAAACAATGGTAGGACAGTGACAGTAAATGATGTATATATAAGCACACAAAGCTCAACTTCCATGAACATGATAATGATCTCTTATAGAAGGTCTTAATGGCCCTGGGTGAAATACAATAATCTTCACATTCTTTCCTCTAAAGAAATTTTTTGTTGCATTTTCAGTGATTTTACATAACAAACAATACAAAATATATTATTTCAGTTCTGCTTTGGGGCAGGAGTTGGGGTTTGGGATGGAAGCACCCAAAATATGGTGCTGGGAAGGTGTAATGGTGGTGGGATTGGTGTTTGAATCAGATCACAGATCACAGATCATCCTGTTATTCGTCGATTGCCTCGAGCAGGCCCCAGTAACGTCTCCTTCATCCTAGCCCTGAGATTATATTCAAGGCTCTTTAGGAGAATGAGACCCATCATTGTTACTGGTATTTGGCATATTGGGTACGACACAGGGAGTTTGCCAGACTCTGCCGTGTGGGCAGGTTACATTCGGTAGCCTGCCAGTTTGTCAAAGTAGGAATGAGATGTCATAATAAGATGTCATAATAAGAGACCAGAGAACGAGACCCCACCCCGACCAGGGCTCCGGCAGCTGAAGACCTCCAGGACCAGACACCACCATGCTGACACCACTCTCCGCACACCTGAAGGTACCGGCAGAAGACAAAGCCACGTGGGTTTCGGGGCCGAGATCTCCAAGCCTACTCGGATTGGAGTCAAGCATCCTCCACCCAGATCCTCCAAATTCCAGTAGGCAGGGGTCACACCCACCAACTGGCCCCCTGGCGCCGTGTAATCCCATCAGCGGCCAAGACTCAGAGACTATAAAAACCAGATCCCGGAGGGAGAACAGTGCAGTCTCCTGCCCCCGCGCCTGGCTACTCCTCGCCGGGGCCCCTTGGAGGGAGCGGGTTGAGCTTTCCTCCCCACCCCGACCAGGGCTCCGGCAGCCGAAGACCTCCAGGTGTTTGAATATGTAATCAAATATTGTGAACTACTTATAAAATGTGCCACTGGAGATAGCACAGCGGTAGGGCATTTGCCTTGAACGCAGCCAACATGGCCGACCTGAGTTCGATTCCTCCGCCCCTCTCGGAGAGCCCGGCAAGCTACTGAGAGTATCTCGCCCATAGAGCAGAGCCTGGCAAGCTCCCCATGATGTATGCCAGACACAGTAACAACAAAGTCTCCAATGGAGACGTTACTGGGCCCGCTCGTGCAAATCGATGATCAACGGGAGGGCCTTTACTTTACTTTACTTTTACTTTATAAAATAAAAATTATTTTAAAAATAGGGAGAAGTCTGTCAGAAGAATATTAAAGCTTGTTGAACTTGGAACTAATCTCAAAAAATTTATAAGTTCCCAAAACCCCTTCCCAAAAATTTGCATTTAACTTCTGTTTTCCCCACTCCCAAAAACTGCAAAGGACATATCCCCAAGGCTAAATTTGTTATTAAAACTGCCAGCCACTGAGATTTGCCTTTTTCTTATTTTCTCGTGGCACCTTTTGAGGAGGGGCTGGATATATTGCACCTGGTTTGTGGTGCAACACAGGACTAAAGTTAGCAATTAAGAAGAGATCACTTTTATTTCTCTCAGACCCTTTGAATCCATCACTCTCTCTCTTTTGGGGTCAAACCAGGGTTCAAACCTTGGTGCACCAAGCTATATCTCTAGTCCATTTGTAATATATTTATGGTCATCCAAACCATAAGAGTGGCAATAGCAGGTAAAGTGTTCAAAATTATCTATCTTCCTATATTCCTCCTTCCACAAGTCTCCTCTTCTCACATGTCTTAGATGTTGATGGTGTCTCCAAATCCCTAAGCCTCAATATCCTTGTCTAGAAGTCAATCATACCCATGACTTTTAACAGGTATGCATAAATGAAAACTACACCTGATCCATAAAAGGTATGATTACCAATGCTTTACCATACAAATATTCCAGGCATTTGATAAGTTTTGCATGAAAGATGAACCATATATGCACACTCCTTCAGGTCCTTCAAATTTATAATTACTTTCTGGGTTTTTTTTGGGGGGGGCACACCTGGAAATGCTCAGGAGTTATTCCTGGCTCTGCACAAAGGAATTATTCCTGGTGGTGCTCGTGGGACCATTTGGGATGCCAGGGATCAATCCTGGGTCAGCTGTATGCAAGACAAGCACCTTATCAACTACTTTATTTTTCTGGCCCCTCTCAAATTCATAACTGAGTTTCTTCTATTTAAAACTGAGTTTCTTCTCCATCCAGTCTCCAAGTTGTCTCTCACAATGTCACATTCTGCTTTCTGGTGTGAGTAATCTGATCGTTGTCATAGATACCTCTCTTCTCTCATTTCCATATGTGATAAATACCTTTTTAAAAAAT
This sequence comes from Sorex fumeus, assembly GCF_029834395.1. NCBI lineage: Eukaryota > Metazoa > Chordata > Mammalia > Eulipotyphla > Soricidae > Sorex > Sorex fumeus. The sequence continues at coordinate 12,076,571 of NW_026606185.1, forward strand.
GTAGATGTACTACCATTTATTTAGCCATGATTATGCTGATTGAATTTGGGATCTTTTAAATGTAGGGGAAGCATGGAGGTAAATGTAATTGGAAGTTGTGAGGATATGACTCTCTATATATTAAGGATGCCTTCTACACAAAATATCCCAGCTGATCCTGGTGTATCTACTGAATGTTGATATGCTTAATTACATCCTAAGTGTCAAATATGGATCACCTGTTAGGAGCCTAGGTGAGTAGATATATCACAGAACTAACAAAATTGACAAAATTGAAAGCATTACTTCCAAAATACAACAAACACTTCAGAATATGTCTGTCAAAGAGACAGGCTGAAGGAGGGCTGAGGTAAACTGTACACATTGGTAAAGGGAAGTTGACATTGGTGAAGTTGGCATTGTGCTGGAAAATTTTATGTGTGAAATTAAACTATAATTTATTAACTTTGTAAATCAATGACTTAATAAATTTTTTATTTTAAAAATTTGTTTAGTTTTGGGGCCCTATCTGGCATTTCTCAGGGCTTAGCCTTACTCTCCACTCAGAAATTACTCCTGGTGATGCTTGGGACGCCATAGTGGTTGCTAGAGATCAAACCTGAATCGGTGTGTACAAGGAAATTGCTGTGCTATCTCTCCAGTCCCAATAATTTTTTTAAATAAATCAATAATAAGGTTTGAAAGTCATCTTTTTGATTACTAGATCAACATTTTCATTTTCATACTATTCTTCACCCATTCATTCCAGTCTTCTAAGCTCATCTTTCCAAAACATCACTTTACTCTATAATGAGGTTTTCCACTTTCACTCTGGTATAAACCTCTACCAGTCCCTAATGAGATACGCGAATCATCCTGTTTTTCTCATATTCACCCTCTCCTGCTCATTTCTTTCCATATACATTCTAAATTTTTCATTTCTAGATCAAATGCCTCATGGTATTTCATTTAGAAACTAATTCAATCTTCTATCTGGACTTCTCTTCTTCCTACCTTGAACATATACTTGCTCAACATGGCCAAATCCTCATAACTATTCAAACCTTGCACCTTCTTTTACTCTTCACTGGCAATAACATATATAAGGATCTACTGTCCTCTTTCTGATAGGATCTTCTCTGTTCTTATGTTATCTTCACTGCTGTTTTAAAGGTTGCTTTCTTAAGTTATTGTCACCTCACACTGTAATACCCTTATTGCATGACAAAAATTCATCTTCTTCAGCATATTTAATAAAGCTCTTTACAACCAGTTTTATAGGTTGTAATGAATGTTTCCACCCTTCATTTTAGACAAATATGTAAACCTATATTCCAGAAATAAGGCTCCCACTGACAGTCTATGTCACCCTATTTACTCTGCATGTGTTTGTTGCTTACTTACAGAACATACCACATCAAATAAAATGTCCTCCTAAGATGTCTCTGGCATCTCAGCTTTAGTGTTCATCACCCATTTTTACAGTAAATGTCATTTGGTTTTTTCTTTTCATGCACAGGGACATTAAATATTTTTGTAAGCATTTTATATTCTTCATTAATTTATACATGTTGAGTGTGGGCGACGTAAGAAGTTTACTATACTAACTTGTTGATTTGATGCTGCAACTCCTTCTGGGTCCATTGTGGTGCTTTGATGGAAGCAAAGAGCATCAGGTGCTCCAACACAGTGAGGTTGTCAAATAAGACATCACGCTGGGGACACACCCCCAACACCGCTCTGATGGCAGACAAGTCTGTCTGTAGGTCCTTGCCATTGATGATGATGTTTCCAGAAGTAGGTGGGTAGAGGCCAGTCAACATGGACCTATAAGGAAAAAAATAACACATCGAGGATACTACAAAATGCAACTGCTGGAAATGGAAGCAAACACTAACCACTAATCTAACCTTTGTACTACCTATTAAGAGCTGTAAATAGATTCACAGGACGATTAGTAGTTTACTTTTGGAATTACAGAGTTGATCTTTTCTTGGGGAATAGTTAACTCCAAGGTGCCCAGACACCTTGCACACCAAGTCAGCACAGGAGCCTGGCCATGGGATAAAGAAGAACAAGAGCATGGAGAAACACCCTCTGGGAACAGTTGATCACAGCTCACTTTATTGCTAAATACACGCATTTTTGTAGAGGATCTTGGCTTACAGGAAGTCCAACCACATTAGACATTAACACTATTGGTGTATTACTTTTTCCATTATGCTTTGTCAAATCCCTTTCAATGTTATATGTTGAGGTTAGAATAACACTTAAGGCATATGCTCTAGTGCCTGTTGCCCTGCTCTACAATATTTCCTTTATTTTAAAATTCTGTAGTCAACAGAGTAAATGGTAACTCATGATCATAAAAATTCAATTTTAATTTTTACAGATGATCAAGCAGGTTTAAATACGGGGCAAGGCTTAAGAGAGTACAGTGGGTAAGAGCCTTGCCTTGCATATATCTGGCCTGAGTTTGATCCACAGCAATGCATATAGCCCCCAAACGCTGACAGGATTAATCCTTGGGTACAGAGCCAGGAATAAGCCCTGAACACAACTGGTTTTCTACCTCCCAAAATACAAGGTATACTGACTACTAACTTAATTCTCACAACTGGATATAAGTGTGGCAGAAACACAAACTTCTACTCCATTCTCTGGCCAGGTCTTTCCCACACACCTGGCACATTTGCCCATCAGAGGCTAAAGCAACTCATTGCCTAGAAATTCACTTGTCTAACTTGCTCTAAGGTATACTGGGGACTGTCTATTTCTGTGTCATTTCAGAAAGTTTCTTACCTACATTGTGAGTTGTTTTCTAATTTCTAAAAATTCAGGCAAACTCAAGAAAAAATACAAAAATACAAAGAAAAAAATACACACATTTTCCAGCAATGCTGACAATTATCTCAAAAAGTAAGAAATGGGTGAAGTTGCCACTAACAGAAGAAAGGATAAATTAGCTTCAGTACTTCAATGGAGTGGAAAACAAAATGGCCAACCAACTAAGAGCTACCACCATAAAGGTCTCTGTGCAACATGCTAAGTGCCAGAAGTCAGGCACCATTCAGAAGATACAAACTACTTTACAGTGCAAATCAAACACTGGCTGTCACTGAGTGACAGATCAAAATAAGGCAGCAAAAGTTTTGCATGGTAAAATTGTTCTGCATTATTATCTGACTCAGACATTTTAGCACCATAAAAGCCTGTATCAGAGTTCAGACATTTCAAAAGATACAATTACTAGCACATAAATCAAACCTGTAAAACCTTAATTAAGTACTGCTTTCTGTATCATTTTCAAACCACATTAGGGACAACTGTGGAATAGTGAATGCCCAAGCCTTATGAGTCACTGAGTCTTTTGTTTTAAATATTGACTACGAGTTTGTTAATTGGTGTCTGCATGTCCCAACTGGTAACTGCCAGAAGTTACAGTCCCTGGAATGATCCAATACGCATTTCAAACACACACTTCAAGTGAAGTTGAACCATCAAGAAATTTTCAGTTTTATTCTCATCATTCTGATAGAAAATTAACTTTAGTTTGTCAGTCTACAGAATGAAAATTAGAAAAAAAGAGAGATCACTGCACTTGAACCAGAGACAACAGTATCAGGACAGCAGTTTTCGGACAGAGTTTTATTGAAGACCCACCGTGAGCACACTGACTCTCAGATAGAGTACACCCTAGATAGAATCCTACACTTGAGTGAGTCTCCTAGTAATCTAGAAAGCTGAACCCTCAGATGAGATCTTGTCCTTGAGTTAATATCCTAGAACCTAACCTGAGGAGTGGATTTATAATATTGGGCTGTCCTTGCTCCTCCCAAAGGGAGCTTAGTTTATTGAGTTACTCACACAAGAGTGCTCCTGAAGCACACCCAATTCCATCAGGCACTAATAATCCTATATTGCTTTTCTTTTTACTTTATGTCATTTGCATGGTTTAGCAATGTCCTTTTTGTATAGACACAGGAAGACAGTTGATGCTATGCTTTTGTAACATGGGAGTTAATTGACTCCAAATAATATTTACTCCTGGGTATCCATCATATTTACTTGACTTAGATCTCATTTTCCCTTACTTTCTAACATGCCCAAAAAAGAGGATCCCAGCAAGGGACAGAATGGACCCAGGGCAAGTTGTAAACTACCCTGGCATAGGAAAGGATCAACTAAGTGCCATAAGAGGTATAATAAGAGCATGGTCATAGATAAATTCTGTCATGACCCACTGCTGGGGTTAGGAAGACCAACCTGGCCTAAGGACTACAGTCTGGGATATATAGCAATATGTCCCCAGGAAGAACTAAGCTTTAAGCTTAATATATCTCTTGCTTGCTATGTTTATAAAAAATGACTATAAATATTAGTAAGAAGTAGATATACCATGGTTGTTTGAATGGATTGATAGCTGAGGAAAGGAGAAAGCAATACACCCTAGATAGAATCCTACACTTGAGTGAGTCTCCTAGTAATCTAGAAAGCTGAACCCTCAGATGAGATCTTGTCCTTGAGTTAATATCCTAGAACCTAACCTGAGGAGTGGATTTATCCCTGTTTGTTGTTATGACAACGTGCAACCCCACCTCTGTTTACCCTCACCCATCATGATTTCTTTTTTTTTTCCCTTTATTTTATTTTATTTTTTTTTTACAGTTGTAGATTTACAATTTTTTGTGCTTTGGTTTCAATTATACAATGATCAGATACCCATCCCTCCACCAGTGCCCATTTTCCACCACCATGGATAATATCCCTCCCACCCCCATCCCCCCATCCCCCCTGTCTCTGTGGCAGGGCAATCCCCTGTATTCTCTCTCTCCTTTTGGGTGTTGTGGTCTGCAAAAGAGGCATTGAGTGGCAAACATGTTCAGTCCATAGTCTACTTTCGACATGCATCTCCCCTCCTGGGAGTCACCCATCATGATTTCTACATAACTATGCTATAAAAAAGAAAAAGGGAAATAGGATGATGGAAATATGATGACTGGGACTACGACCAAAACTACATCTGTGACTGTGCTGTAAGGGAGAGATCAGATGATGTTAGGAGAGAGAAATCAACTGAGTACCAACAAGTCTGGGGCCCTGTGTTCTTTATCCATCCATCACCATGAGACAGCCAGGAGATGACTCTGGGCCACTGAACCCACAAGTCCCGCTTTTCTTTGAAATCCACAATAGGTGAATCCACATGCTTGGGAAGTCATATGGGGCTCCAGAATTGACTTGGTTGGCCACAAGCAATGCAAGTGGCATGCCCACTGTACTATCTCTCAGGCCCGCTAAATAAGTAAATTTGAAAAAGAAAAATTCAGTGCTTTACCTGTTTTGGGGGTGAATCAGGAAATAAAACAAATACAAACCACTCAGGACAATACAAAACTATTTCCTCAACACTATCACTCATATCACTCATATCACCAGGGCCCAACACCTGAAGACCTCCGGGGCCCAGCCAAGGCCATGCTGGGACCACTCTCCACACACTTGGATGAGCCTCACGCATAAAAGAACTGGCAGAGGAACCCAGGTGTGTGGGACCCGGGGCTGAGATCTCCAAGTCTGCACGGTTTGGGACTGGACCTGCCAGTAACTAGACAGTTAAACCCACCAACTGCCGTGTAACTCCAACAATGGCCAGGATCCAGAGATTATCACACTCAGCTCCCAGAAGCACTGATGACAAGCGACATCTTATCATCTCATTCCTACTTTGGACAAACTGGCAGGCTACCAAATATAACCTGCCCACACGGCAGAGTCTGGCAAACTCCCCGTGGTATACCCAATATGCCAATACCAGTAACAATGATGGGTCTCATTCTCCTAACCCTGAAAAAGCCTTGAATATGGTACTTTTAAAAAAAATCTCAGGGCTAGGATGAAGAAGACGTTACTGGCACCTGCTCGAGGCAATCGACGAACAACAGGGTGGTCGTGATCATGATCGTGATCACTCATATGAGTCAGGCAAAATGAAGAAGCAAAGAAATCAATGCTAATGGTTGATATCAAAAGTGGAACTATCTCAACACTTTCTGATAAAAAGACATGTTCACCAAATTGATGTCAAAAGGATAACTTCACTGAAGATTTAGAAAAAATATAAATCCAAAGTTTGAAGAAACTTTAATCATAAATTACCAAGCTAAAGGACAGCAAAATATCTAATGTAAACAATGGGTACAATTGAAAACCAAGCACAAAAATTTGTAAATCTACAACTGTACCTCATGGTGTTTCACTAATAAAATTTTTTTAAAAAAATTAGAAATTGAGCTCCCATTTGATCCAGCAATACCACTCCTGGGAATATATCACAGAGAGGCAAAAAATGTACAGTCAAAATGACATCTGCACTTCTCTGTTCATTGCTGCACTGGTCACAATACACAAGATTTGGAAAGAACCTGAGTGCCTTGAACAGATGACTGGTTAGAGAAACTTTGGTACATATACACAATGGAATACTATGCAACAGTTAGAAAAGATGAAGTCATAAAATTTACATACAAGTGGTACTACATGGAAAGTATCATGCTAAGTGAAATAAGTCAGAAAGAGAGGGACAGACATAGAAAGATTGCATTCATCTGGAGAACATAAAGTAACAAAATAGGAGACTAACACTCAAGAATAGCTGAGATAAGTACCAGGAGGTTTACTCCATGGCTTGGAGGCCAGTCGCACATGCTAGGGGAAAAGGAAGCTCAGATAGAGAAGAGAATATCAAGTAAAGTGTGTTGGGTGGATCCTCCCAGGATGGGCGATGTGTGCTGAAAGTAGACTATAGACTGAACATGATTGCCACTCAATGCTTCCTTTGCAAACCACAACTCCCAAAAGGAGAGAGAACAAAAGGGAATGCTTTGCCACAGAGTGAGGGTGGGATAGGGAGATGGGGGGTGGGAGGGATATTGGGATCAGTGGTGGTGCAGAATGGGCACTGGTGGAGGGATGAGTATTCGATCAATGTATAACTGAAACCCAAGAACAAAAATTTGTAAGCCTACAACTGTACCTCATGGTGTTTCACTAATAATAAGTAAATAAATAAATAAATAAATAAATAAAGTAAGGACAGGGAAGATGTTTTGATGTGAGAAATTAAAACAAAAAACTTACACCGATCCAGTTTCAGAAATCACAAGGAGTTCCAGACAGACCAAATACAAATATAAGAATATCTACACACTGTAATTGACTTTTTAAGGTATAAAGTAATGACATAATTTTAAGAGCACTGAGATAAAAGGCAAAAGTACTTATAAATAAGAGTTTATAAACTTCGTTAGATCCTATAGTGGAACCGAACAGGAAAGAAGGGGTTAGTATGATACAGTCAATGCACTGAGTTAATTTGGTATTCAATCAAGAACATTTTATCTAACCAGGTTTTCATTTAAGTTCAAGAACAAATTAAAAACTTTACCGACAACGAACAACTTAAGAAGTTGCTTGTCATTAAATCAATGATATAAGGTGTTAAATGGCTGCCTCCAGAAGAATATGTGCATCCAGAAAGCAAAATAGGGTCATAGATATAAACAAACCTAAAACATATAAAATGATGGCATCAAATTCATTCTTTGAAGTTTTTTCAATTAATGTAAATATTATAAATTCACCAATCAGGTGGATGGATCATTAAATTAAACCCTGGAGTCAGTGCAATATTACAAGTGAATAGGGCACTTGCCCTGAATATAGCTGTCCTGCTTCAATTCCGTACAACATCTCATCCTGGCACCCTGCCCCACTTGTCATGATCTCTTGAGCACAGAACCAGGCATAAGCTTTAAGAGCCTCAAGGTGTGTTCCAAAAACAAAGACCAACAGAGAAAGAGAAAAGGAGAGAGGGAGAGAGAGAGAGAAATTTAATTCTACAAGTTGTTAGGAGACACATTTGACCCTCCAAAAATTATGTTGGGAAAGTTTCACATGACTAGACATGTGAAAAATTTAAAAAAATCTAGACCAGAACTCTATATCATGCCACACATAAAAGTTAATTTGAAATGTATTGAAAAGCCTTGATATTGTGTCTGTGTCTATCAAATGCATTGAAAAAACATTGGCACAATACTCCATAGTAATTCCCTCCGAAAAGACTTCAGTAAGACAACCTCATTAACAAAGAATGAAAGCAGAAATAAATCAATGGCACTGCACTGCACTGTCCTCCCGATTTTCATTGATTTGCTCGAGCAGGCACCAGTTACGTCACACCACAAATTGTGAGACTTGTTGTTACTGTGTTTGGCATATTGAATGCATCATGGGTAGCTTGCCAGGCTTTGCCATGTGGGCGAGATACTCTCGGTAGCTTGCCAGGCTCTCCAAGAGGAGCGGAGGAATCAAACCCAGGTTGGCCATGTGAGCCATGTTCAATGAGGCAAACGCCTTACCCGCTGTGCACATAAATCAATGGAACCTTGTTAAATATAAGAGATTCCATATGGAAAACAAAATTATAATACAGATAAAATACCCTACCCAATATTCACATATCATATATTAGACACAAAGAAATAATTTCTTAGATAAATAAGTCTCACACCATGCTCAGTTAACAGAAACAAGTTACCTTATTAAAGATTGGGCAGGGTAGCTGAACAGACACATCATTGAGAAATACATACAAATGGCTATTAGATATATGGAAGTGTTGATCATCAATGATTATCAATGAAATAAAAATTAAAGCAGAGAGAGAGAGAGATCTCACACCAGTGAGAGTGGCTTATAGAAAATACAATGAGGAAAACTCAGTGCTGGCCTGGGATGCACTGAAGAATGAAACTGAATTACTGTTTTTAGAAGTTCTGCTTGGTCTAGCCCTTATGGATGAATTGCATGTAGACTTCTCAGAAAATAAGAATAGAGAATCCATATGATGCAGTGATTCCTCTCTTTAGCACATACTCTAAGAAAGAACACTGGAAAATTGACCTTAAGGGTATTTCCACAACTATGTTAGTCACAACATTATTCACACTATACAAGATCTGGAAATAATCCAACTGTCCAATAAAAGATTATGAAGTCATGTATATATCACTAAACCATGTAAAAAGATGAAATTTAAAATTTATTGCTGAGTATCATGCTAACTGAAATGAATGAGCTATAAGGGAAAACAGTCTCTAAATAATTTTATTCATTTGTGAAATATAAATAACCAAGCAAGAGATGAGAGATTCCCCAGTGGAAATAAAGTCTGATATTGTGCCAACAGAACATTGATATGTGACACAAATTTGTAAAAGGGAGAGACATATTGGGAAAGTGGAATCTGGTAGTTGTTGTGGTAAACTGGCATGGCAAGTATAAAACAATAATTCTGAAATAATGTAAATTCATTATTTCAATAGAATAAATAAATACATTATAAAGTAATTGGGGCTGGAGCAATAGCACTGTGGGTAGGGAGTTTGCCTTGCACACAGGTGACCCGAGATCAATTCCCAACATCCCATATGGTCTCTAGAGCAACACCAGGAATAATTCCTGAGTTCATGAGCCAGGAGTAATGCCTGTGCATCACCCCCCAAAAATATTATAAGGTAATAAAACTAAGAAAAGCATGCTGTGGAATTCTGGCTTCCTAAGTCATTCTTTGTGCAACATTTACTTTCCCAGATTGAATAACATTTAAAAATATTACTCAATGAGATCTTCAGTTTTATTTTAAGAAGAAAGCTTCCATCAATTTTATGTCCATTCAAATGCATATGATACATGTTATTTTTCACTCCACATAGAGTTATTAATTACTTTTAATCAAATCTTTCATTTTATTATTCTAACTACTTTAGGCTGGATGGATAGCACATCGGGTAAGGCATTTGCCTTGCACCCTGCCAACCCAGGTTCGATTCCTCCATCCCTCTCAAAGAGCCCGGCAAGCTACTGAGAGTATCTCGCCCACACGACAGAGCCTGGCAAGCTCCCTGTGGCATATTCGATATGCCAAAAACACTAATGAATCTCACAATGGAGACATTAATGGTGCCCGCATTGAGCAAATTGATGAACAATGGGAAGACAGTGTAGTGCAAAAGTACTACTTTACTCCTACCCAAAATATATATGTATAATATTTACATATAATAAATATTATATATAAGTGAAAAGATAAAATTGAGAATTAAGAGGTAGCTTCAAACAAACTATAATTTTTGAGCAGTTTGAGGCCTATAAACACTGCTTTCTTTATTTCTCTAGCATCATATATCTGATGGAGCCAAAAACAAAGGTTAAGTATTTATAATAAAACAAATAACTACAAACAAACACAGAACATGATAAAAGAATATCAAGTCACTTAGAATACTTGGAAACAAACTAACTCAAATTTAATCTCTTACAGATGTGCAAATAAAATTAAACTGCAGAATTATAAAGACAATATTTTCAAGAATGATGGTAAAATATGAATTATGTTTATAACTGGGGGCAAAATAACCAAATATATATAATATTGATACACCCCCACTCCAAAACCCTGCTCAAGCTGTGTTTTTCTTGTGTGATTAAAGGAAGAGAAAATCTCTCTCCTTTGTGTAAACAGAACAAGAAATATAAATCAGTCTGTCTTATAGTCAAGCCATACTGTTAGGAATCCCAGTGCAGAACTTGGAGTGGTACGCACATGACAGTGGTCTTTCCAGCACCATTGGTGCCCAGCAGTGCAGTAATCTGGTCTTGGTAAAAGGTGAGGGTGAGATTTTGGATGGCTTTGTGGTTTTCAAACTCCTTAGTCACAGATACCAATTCAACACCTGGGTAACCCTCTTCAAGTTTTCCTTCCCCATTTTGCAAAGATGATCCTATGAAAAAGAGACAAATTCACTGAGAAGATTTCAAAAGTGAACCAATTGAGTTCTACAACATATAAAACACTCAAAATATTTTTTTTACTAAAGGCAAAAAGCAAATTATATTTTAAATGAATTATATTTTAACAGAATGCATACATATACATATGGAAGAACAAAATAGGTAGCTTATACATTAAAATATCAAATGAATTTACTTCCAATAAGGTAAAAGTTAGCAGATATACACATATAGTTTAGAACACCAACATAAGTCCTTCATGATGGAAGTTTATCTGCAGATTCTGTCCATCGGCAATACAAAATTCAGATATATATAGATAGATAAATTATAAATGTATAGATAGCGTTTAGCACATTGATTTAAGTCCTTCATGATGGAATTTTATCAGCAAATCCCCATGAAGTCATCCTTTTAAAAAAAATAGACTGGGGGGACTTACTTTTGTCTCCACCCATAGGGATCATCCCTTGCAGGCTTTGGGGAACTATAAATGGTGCCAGAAGTTGAACCTCAGTTTGTTCCAGGGAAGGAAAACGCCCCTCCTACTGTACTATTATTATGGCCCTGAAGTAATCAAAAGCAGTAGTTTTTGAATGAAGCAAAGAAATTCCAGAAATTCTGTCTCTAACCAGGGAAGCATTTTTCATAAAGGAGAGTAACATTCTCTCTTGAATTGCATATTCTAATATTTATAAAAGCACAAGGGAAAGTGCTTTTCTCATAAAACTCTTAGTTTTTATACAAGTCAAGCCTCAACTTGAGAGTTGAAGGTGCAACTCTCTCAATAATAATGCATGTAAAAATGTATATAATGCCTGGAAGCATTTAAAATAGACAATAGTGCTAAGATCTCCAACTCCCGACTCAAGTTAGATAAATGCCAATATCTGCAGTTTTACCCGATGATATAATTTAAGAGGAGGAGAGTCTAGAATTAGGCTGCAGAGAACAGTTCATATATTTACAAATGCTCAGTTTTGATTGAAAAACAAAGCCAAAACTGAGCAGAAGAAAACTATGCTTAATAGCAGTACTCTTTACCAACCTTTTATTCCAAAATTCCCAATAAAGAACAGATCAGAACGTGGCACAGGTGGACTTTTCTCTATCAAACCACATATGTTCTTCCAATATGACAGAGTAAAGGGGAAATACCATGGCTTCCGCAAACCAAAAGTTCCTGTAAAATAAGAAATTAAAAGCAACTAAATTATTTTTTCTACTTAAAAGAAACCTATGGCCACCGCCAGCTCCAGCCCGATAGTCCCATAGCACAGCGATAGGGCATTTCACCTTGCACGCAGCCAACATGGCCGACCCGAGTTCGATTCCTCCGCCCCTTTCGGAGAGCCCGGCAAGCTACCGAGAGTATCTCGCCCGCACGGCAGAGCCTGGCAAGCTCTCCGTGATGTATTCGATATGCCAAACACAGTAACAACAAAGTCTCCAATGGAGACATTACTGGGCCCGCTCAAGCGAATCAATGAACAACAGGAGGACAGTGATTACTTAAAAGAAAATTCTGTAATAAAATATTTTTAGCTGGCTAATGTAAAATGTTAGTTCATGTTAACCTTTTTACAATGTGTCCTGTATACAAGCCAAAATAACAATAACCTAAGAGAGCATTAGGCACGCAGGCTGTACTTACTCTCCTAATTCAGTCTGACTGACAGTCGACTATTAGGACACATCCACATTCTCTTCTCCAAAAGAGACTCTGATCTGGAGTTCAATAGTTAATATACATTTACTTAAAATAAAAGTAGATATTGAATAATTACTAAATAATTATTCACAGATAAAGTCTCACCAATGCCCGTCAACCATCTATATTGCTTTTCTTTGGTCTATCTATACTAATGCACTGTAGCACTGTAGCACTGTCCTCGCTTGTTCGTTGCTTTGCTCAAGCAGGCACCAGTAACACCTCCATTGTGAGACTTGTTACTGTTTTTGGCTTATAGAATATGCCACGGGTAACTTGTCAGCCTCTGCCATGCAGGTGGGATACTCTCGATAGCTTGCCAGACTCTCCAAGAGGGACAGAGGAATCAAACCCGGATCGGCTGCATATAAGGCAAACACCCCACATGCTGTGCTATTACTCTAGCCCCAATACCAATGGATGTATGGAAAACAATAAAAAGTAGGAATGGATGTAAGAACAAATTAATCAATTAAAAATTTCACAGATTTCTTGCTCCCTTATCAAAGATTCATTCATACATTTGGGGTTGTGTCTACAGATATTCCACCCTGTTCCATTGATCTGCAGCCTTGCCTTTGTTCCAGTACCATGCTGTTTTAATTATTACGGCTTTGTAGTAGAGTTTGAAGTTGGGGAGGGTAATGTCTCCCCATGTCTTTTTCCCAAGAATTTCTTTAGCTATTAGTGTGCATTTGTGGTTACATATGAATTTTAGGAGTACTTGATCTATTTCTTTGAAGAATTTCATGGGTATCCTTGTAGGGAAATATGAAGTGGAACAAGGAAAGTCTTTTCAACAAACGGTGCTGTCATAACTGGACAACCACATGCAAAAATATGAGCTTAGAACTCAACCTAACACCGTGCACAAAAGTCAGATGAAAATGGATTGAAGATCTCAACATCAGGCCCAAATCCATAAGGTACATTGAAGATAAGGTTGGCAAAAGCCTTCATGATATTGAGGCTAATATTAAAAGATGACACTCCACTGACCAACCAAGTGGAAACAGAGAGATAAACAAATGGGACTATCTTAAATTAAGAAGCTTCTGTACCTCAAAAGATACAGTGACCAGAATACAAAGACAGTCTACAGAATGGAAAAGGATATTTACCAATACCCATCCAATAAGGGGTTGATATCAAGGATATACAAAGCACTGATTGAACTCCACAAGAAGAAAACATCCAACCCCATCAAAAAATTAGGGTGATGAAATGAACAGAAATTTTCTCAAAGAAGAATTCCGAATGGCTAAAATGATCATGAGAAAATGCTCTACATCACTAATCATCTGGGAGTTGCAAATCAAAACAACAATGAAAAATCATCTCACACCACAGAGACTGGTCCACATACAAAAGAACAAAAGCAATCAGTGTTGGCGCAGATGTGACGAGAAAGGGACTCTCCTTCACTGCTGGTGGGAATGCCAACAGATTCAGCCCTTTTAGGAAACAGTATGGACAATACTCAAAAAATTAGAAATCGAGCTCCCATTTGATCCAGCAATACCACTCCTGGGAATATATCCCGGAGTGGCAAAAAAGTATAGTATAAATGACATCTGCACTTCTATGTTCATTGCTGCACTGTTCACAATAGCCAGAATCTGGAAAAAACCTGAGTGCCTGAGAACAGATGACTGGTTAAAGAAACTTTGGTACATCTACACAATGGAGTACTATGTAGAAGTTAGAAAAAAAGAAGTCATGACATTTACATACAAATGATACTACATGGGAAGTATCATGCTAAGTGAAATGAGTCAGAAAGAGAGGAACAAACATAGAAAGACTGCATTCATCTGTGGAATATAAAGTAACAAAATAGGAGACTAACACCCAAGAATAGTTGAGATAAATACCAGGAGGTTCACTCCATGGCTTGAAGGCTAGCTGCACATGCTAGGGGAAAAGGCAGCTCAGATAGATAAGGGAGCACCAAGTAAAGGGTGTTGACAGGGCCCTCCCAGGATGGGAGATGCATGCTGAAAGTAGACTATAGACCAAACATGATGCCACTCAGTGCCTCTTTTGCAAACCACAGCACCCAAAAGGAGAGAGAGAATAAAAGGGAATGTTCTGCCACAGAGGCAGGGTGGGATGGGGGGTATGGGGAATGGAAGGGATACTTGGATCATTGGTGGTGGAGAATGGGCACTGATGGGGGGACTGTTAATCAATCATTGTATAAATGAAACCCAAGCACAAAAATTTGTAAGTCTACAACTGTACCTCACCACATGGTGTTTCACTAATAAAAATTATGAAAAAAAACTTACACAGAAAAATAACCTCCAACGCTCATACTTCCATAAGAAACATATCAGCATCATATCCTCATACATATTTTCCAAATTAATGTCAGTCTACATAAAAGTAAACTTTCCTTCATTGTGTTGAAACTAAAGTTTATTTGATCATTATCACCTCTCAATATTTTTACTCTTCCAATTTCTATTTATTTTTTCACAGAAATATTTAATGTTTTTAATTGAATCACTGCAAGATACACAGTTACAAAGTTGTTTATAATTGAGTTTCAGTCATACAGTGTTCCAACGCCTGTCCCTTCACAGTGTCCTCAATTTCCCTTCCACCAATGCTCCACCATGCAGAATGCTTCAATGGCAGAAACTTTCCTCCTCCTCCTCTCTTCATCTTCCTCCTCTCCTCCTCCTGCACCTTTTCGTCCTCCTCCTTCTTCTTCTTCTTCTTCCTCCTCCTCCTCCTCCTCCTCCTCCTCCTCCTCTTCTTCTTCTTCTTTTTCTTCTTCTTCTTCTTCTTCTTCTTCTTCTTCTTCTTCTTCTTCTTCTTCTTCTTCTTCTTCTTCTTCTTCTTCTTCTTCTTCTTCCTCTTCTTCTGCCCCACCTCTGTATCTCTGTGTGTGTGTGTGTGTGTGTGTGTTTTGTCTCTCTCTCTGCTCTTCTACCTTCTGGGAATTATGGTTTAAAATACAGGTACAACAAGGAATATCTACATATATAATTTATCTGATGAAGATTTCAGAGAGAACATGGTGAAGATTTTTAATGAGCTCAAGGAAACAATGGAATGGATAGCCAATAATGCACAGGAGGACAGGAGATCATAAATGAGAAAACTACTATCAGAAATGTCACAATTAAAAAATTTGGAAGGTGAAACATAAAACTAAATGGAAGCTCAGCAGTAGAGTAAGAACAGCTGGGTACAAAAGAAGAGATGTGGAAAACCTACAGGTAATAGCAGAAGATGGAACAGAATCTCAAAAGAAATGATCAGCAGACAAAAATTCTTAGGGATGAGTTAAAAGATAAGAACATAAAACTTATTGGAGTCCCAGGGAGACAGGAATATAATACCAATGAAGGAATAAAAATCAAGACATCATTGCTGAGAAGTTCCCAAAACTGGAGAATGCAAGCACCCAGATCCACGAGCATGAAGAGTACTAGCTAAAAGAGCCCCTCCCACCCAATAAAACCTTCCAAGACATATCATAATCAGAATGAAAAAAATTATTGATACTGAAACCAACAAGAGCATAGAAGGAAATTGCATAAAAAGGAATATACCAAAGATTTACATCAGACTTGTCAAATGCAACACTCTGGACCCAAAGACAATGGTGGGTACAGTTAAAAACAAAAATAAACAGCAAAATTCCTGAATGAAATCAATGCCTCACGAAAAATACATTACCTAGTCAGACTCTTTTTCAGATTTGAAGGAATAATGCAAAATGTCATTGACAAACAAGAGCCCAGGGGCTTCATAGACATAGAAATAACTTTAACCAAACTCAAGTGCAACATTAAGATCAGACAAACTCCATACGCCCACCAACTTTTACAGAAATATGGCACAAATTCCATGACAGTAATCCTAATGTCAATGAACTAAATGCACTAATTAAGAGACAGAGAGTCAAAGTCGATTAATAAAATGAATCCAACATTCTTCTATCTACAACACATTTGAATAGTCAGAAGACACAGACTAAAAGTCAATGTTTGAAAGAGAAACTTTCAATCAAACTACTCCCTAAAAAGGCAAGGGTGGCTATACTAATATCAAATATCATAGACTTCTGGCTCAAAAGTATTAGACAGAGAGGATAACTGCTGAATAATTAGGTACATGAACATCAGTAATAAATCATAATCCTAATATGTATCTAACCAATAAGTAAAGCAAAATACTTTAGAAAATGCTAATCAATTTCAAGGGGGGATATTGACAGCAGCAAAGTAGTTGAAGACTTCAACATTACTCTGTCACTTCTTGATAAATCAAACAGATTAAAACTCAAGAAAATACTGACTTTAAAGGAAGAAATAGAAGATACAGGGTTAGTAGATATAGACAGGGATTTTCATTCCCCCCAAATCCAAATATACATTCTTATCCAATGCATATGAACATTCCCCAAGAGAGACCACATGTTGGGCACTAAACACACATCTATAAGGCCAAGAAGACAGAAATTGTATCAGCCATCTTCTCAGTCCTCAAGGCTCTGAGAATAGAAATCAATCACAAACTGAAATGGAGAATTAAATCAAAAACAAGTAAACAGCTCACTACTAAAAAGCAGTTTGTTAGAGAGGAAAACAGAGAGGAACTCATAATATCACTGGAAACAAGCAGGAAGGAAGATATGAGCTACCAGAAGCTATGAGACACAGCAAAAGAGTGCTAACCCTAACCCGAACCCGAACCCTATCAGGAAGAAAGAAAGGGGACACATAAATAACTTTACTGCACAACTTGAGAAACCGGAAAATGATCAATAAGAGGGCCCAAAGCAGGGGAGGAAGAAAATAACAAATCTTAGAGCGGAAATTAATGAACTTGAATCTCAAAAAAAATCCAAAATATCAATGAACCTAAGAGACAGTTTTTTGAAAAAGTAAATAAGGTTGATAAAAACTAAAAAAAGACTCACAAAATAAGAGATACAACCTTAAAAAGCCAAATCAGAAGTGAAATTTGGGACATCACAATAGACCCGAAAGAAAAACAGAATATCATCAGAGATTACTTTGAGAATCTTTATGCTATAAAATAAGAGCCTAGAAATGGACTTTTACACTTCCATTACCTTTCAAGTCTGAAAAAAGATGATGTAGAATATCTAAACAGACCTATCACTATCAAGGAAATTTAAATGGTAATCAAAATTTCTCCCCAAAACAAAAGCTCAGATCCAGAATAAACTGCAGAGTTCTTTCAAACCTTTCAAAGAGGACATACTGTCAGTCCTTTTCAGGTTTTTCCAGAAAATTGAAGAAAAAAAAAACTCCCATTTTCTAAGAAGGAAACCACTTTTATACCAAAAACAGAAACACCACAAAACAAAAAAGAAAAGACTATTTAAAAACTATACAGGGTGATATCCTTGATGAACACAGATGCAAAGATCTTCAACAAAATACTAGCCAATGGAACTGAACAACACATAAAAAAATAATACAACATTACCGAGTAGGATTTGTCCTGAGGATGCAAGAATGATTTAAAATGTGTATTCGCTTCTCAGCCTTTCGGCTAATATCAATCAACACAGTGCAATACTAATAAAATAAAAAATTATATGTTCACATAGATAGATTCAAAGAAATCATTTGACAGGACTCGGCCCCCATTCATGACAAAACTCTCAACAAAATGAGAATTGAAGTAATTTTCCCCATTATAGCCAGAACTAATTTACCTGAAGCCTACACCAAACATTATAGTTAATAGGGAGAAAATGAAAGCCTTCCTTCAAAGATCATGCAAAAGGCAAAGCTATTCAATCTCACCACTTCTATTCAATATAGTAGCAGAAATAGCAATTGGGCAAGAAAGTGATATCAAGGTCATGATATTATATTTAGAAAGTCCTAAGAACTTTTAAAAACAGCTCCTAGAAATAGTTGATTTGTATAGTAAAGTGATAGGTTAGAAAACAATGCACAAAGTTCATGACTTTTCTATACACAAATAATGGAAGAGAGAAAGTGATGTTTTTTAAAAATCCCATTCACAATCATGCCTCATAAAGATGGGAGGCATCCCTTTCCCCAATTTCAAACTGAACTGTAAAGTGGTAGAAATTAGAGCAGCATGGAATTGTAATAAAGACCGACCTTGAGACAATTGAATAGAGTTGAATAGATAATAGATATGAGGGTCAGAAGATGTGGTCCGTAGTAATTTACAAATAAATAGGAAGTGTGTGATTAGGGCAGGAAAGGGATCACTATGACAATAATAGTTGGAATAGACCACTCTTGACAAGAACTCCATGTTGAAAGGAAGTAAAGTGATATGCTCAATACCCTTTCAGTAACATTATTACAGATAACAGTGCTAAAAAGAAAAGAAAAGATAGAGATCAAGAGAAAAAGAGAACGAGTGAGATAGTGAAATTAAGAGAAAGAAGAAGGAGAAGGAGAAGAAAGAAGAAGAAAGAAGAAGGAGGAGGAGGAGGAGGAAGAGGAGAAGAAGAAGAAGAAGAAGAAGAAGAAGAAGAAGAAGAAGAAGAAGAAGAAGAAGAAGAAGAAGAAAGAAAGAAAGAAAGAGAGAAAAAGAGAGAGAGAAAGAGAGAGAGAAAGAGAGAGAGAGAAGGAGAAGAAAAGTGTCCGATAACAAGAACCAAGTGTTAAAAACAAGTAAATGGATATACATGATAACCTCTCAACATCTATATCACAAGCCATAATGAATAAATTGAGAGACAGGAAGTGAAAGAGAGAAAGAAGAGGTACCTGCATAGAGGCAGGCTGGGGTGGGGGAGTGGCCTGAAGGGGTGGAAGGGAAACTGGGGGCACTGGTGCTAAAAAATTAACTGGTGATGTGATGGGTGTTGCAACATTGTATCATTGAAATGCAATCATAAATAAATTTGTAGTGCTCTGTCTCATGATGATTCAATAGCACTGTAGCACTGTTCTCCCATTGTTCATCAATTTGCTCAAGCGGGCCCAATAAGGTCTCCATTGTGAGACTTGTTGTTACTGTGTTTGGCATATCAAATACGTCATGGGTAGCTTGCCAGGCTTTACCTTGCGCATGAGATACTCTCAGTAGCTTGCCGGGCTCTCTGAGAGGGGCAGAGGAATCGAACCTGGGTTGGCCGGGCCAGCCAAATGCAAGGCAAATGCCCTACCGCTGTGCTATTGCTCCAGCCCATGATTCAATAAAAATTAAAAAATTGATTTAAAATAACAGGACTGAGAAAAAACTATTTATTTCTAAATCATGCAGTATGTGTAACTTTTTCTGGCAGGCCCTGAGAACTAAAACAGCTGAATATCCTTTAATACCCTAACAAACAAATTACTATCCCTAAGTTGGAAGGTGTAGTATATGAATAATTATGTTCTATCACAGCTAGCAATTTGAATGGATTTTCTAGGCATGTTTCTGCCTAAGGTCTTTACTTGTTTTAATTCATGTAGTACCACAACCACCCAACCATTACTAATGGGCAAAGAGGCTGAAGGCCAGTGAACTACACAGTGACTCATAGGCTTATTTCATGTGGGACCTGACTCTCTGAATATAAGTAACAGCATGAATATTTCCAGTTTTCCTTTCCAACATCTTCTTATTCATCTAAAAGTCAAAAAAATTGCCTGTTTCCAGTGCCCCATAGTCTTCAAGTACACAATTGGAATAATAAAGTTACTCCTGGTACACATACATGAATAATGAATTTGTGTAAATAAAATGAATATGCAAACAAACATATCAGGAAAGCTATTACGCAGTTTCTGGTGGCTTCTTCAGTCTCCTTTTTGCTCAACAAGGAAACAGTTTTCTGCTAAGGGATCTCACATAGGAGATTATTATTGTGTGAGTAGGAACCACCTGTTAAGAGTATAAGTGTGCACTGGAACTAAATGTGCTGTAATATTTGAGTTTCTAAATTAACAGAGGCGTAGGAGAACATAGAAGCATATACAAGGCTTATCGAAGCACTGAATAATGCAGAAGTTCAGTGAAACTTTAAAAAAAAAGTAGGTAAACCTACAGAGATGGAGAGGAAAGAATGAATTGAGAAACTTATAGAAAATAAAAGAAAGATAAATTGAAAATTAATGGTTTATTTGCTAATAATACTATCTCAGTTCTAATATGTAGTTTTAAAATCCTCACAATTAATCTATTAAAATAAATTAATGGAAGCTAGGAAAACCAAGCTAACATAAAGGCCTATTATATTTCCTCTGCAATTTGCTTCTCTTTAGAAATTCAAATTTGTTTCTAGAAGCACAGTATCCTCTTATGTTACCAGAATTAAACAGGCACATTATGTGTACAGACAGGGTCTCAATTTAAACAGAACACATCTCTTCATGGTAAATTGTACTAGATTTTGCAGGTAAAGAAGTTCATGAGCATTATAGACCAAAATTGACATCATCTAGGAAGTCAGTGAGATTAAACATATTGAGAACAAAATTTAATGGAAAACACATTCATGAGAGTTTATAAACTGAGGATGCTTTGAGAGCATCATACGTTTGTGAGCTCTGAATTGTACACAGAGGCCATTTCCATGAAAGGGAAATGAGGTGAATCAAGTTCTAAGAACTTCATGGGCAGAGTTGATATATGTTCATAGCTATATTGAAATTATCTCTCAATACAAAGCCACCAGAAGGTAATAGGGAGAGAAACAGAGAAAGAGAGAGAGAGAGAGAGAGAGAGAGAGAGAGAGAGAGAGAGAGAGAGAGAGAGAGAAAAGGAAATAGAAATCCTAATTTTTCAATCAAATGAATAGTTGCTTCTGGCAATGGTTCCAAATTTTCTAAGTTTCTCAGAAACATTTTGGAAAATTAGGGGGATTGCAGAGGGGTGGTGAAAACTTTTTGGTTGCACAGTGAATAGATATATTTTTAAATACCATTGTTCAAGTATGGTAAATCTGAGTCCTCCAATCCTTCTCAAGGTCCTCTACCTCTGACCCCAACTGTACCCCAATCTTCTCAGAAACCTATTCTTATCCTGAATCCCCATGCCCAGTGGGTCTGGGTCACTGCAACGGTATCAATGGACGGTATCAATGGACTAGAATCAAAGGTATCAATTCTAGTCTATGTGAATTTTGTTCGGTGACTAAGTACAGGCTTTGCATGCAGGAGATCAGGGTACAAAGAAAGAAAAAATTAAAATATGCTAAATTTAATGAAAAAAGTATTCAAAAATTATCAGATAATTCTGAAAAGCATTTTGAGGGTTTTAAAGTCTCTCCCTGACATTTACCTTCCTGGAGGGATATCAATGTAATCACTGATCAGACCTAAGCTAAGGTGGAATGGACACTGTAGGAGAACTAGTTACCGAACCTGGGGTTGAGTATCACATCACCAATGACAACCATCTGTGAAGGTCATAGCCACAGACCTGTAATGCTATAACTCACAGGGAACTATTTTGGCCCATAATACATAATATTTTACTTAACTGAAGGGACGAATCAATTTAGGAAACTGGTCACAATTAATCAGGGTACAGAAGAGAATTCAATAGCCTTTTATGAAATTGAAGATTATTTTTTAAAAATTTAATATGCTTGTGGAACAGGGCTCCAAAGAGTGTTCAAGGGAACTGGGGTCACTCCCAGTAATGTTTGGCCAATTGGGCCAGTGATTCATTACTAGGATCCAAGGATGCAGAACGTGGGGATCACCCTGGGCAGCCGTCATCTTCAGATGTCTCCAACAACATACTTGATGGTCCTTGGAGGACTCAAGGCTGCACCAAGCAAAGCTTCAGGGACAATGTGATTCCAAGGACTGACCTAGGATCAGCCACATGTAAGACATAGCCCCCAATTCCTCTCTGGCTCCTATTAAACAGACTTCTATGGACTCTGATTTTCATCAGAGCCAACTGTAGCTGCATGATAGAAGGTTCACCCATATAATTTCAGAAATTAGAAGTAAATTACAAAAATCAGTATTGGGTCCTAATAATTATGTCTTGTTTCCATGCCTATATTGATTTTCATTTGTTATTAGTTATATGGTGTTATCTGTTTTTCAGCTTGCACCATTTTCTCACGAGATATATAAAACTGATACTCCTTTGACTAGTCTTTGATTACTGGTATCTTCTGGCTTACTCCCATTTTTAGAGTTAAAACTTTTTATCTCAACATTTTGGGGGGAGGGGCTGGAGTGATAGCACAACGGGTAGGGCATTTGCCTTGCACATGGCCCACGCGGCAGACTCGAGTTCAATTCCTCCAGCCCTCTCGGAGAGCCTGGCAAGCTACGGAGAGTATTTCGCTCACACAGCAAAGCCTGGCAAGCTACCCATGATGTATTCGATATGTCAAACACAGTAACAAGTCTCACAATGGAGGCATTACTGGGCCTGCTCATGCAAATCGATGAACAATGGGAGGACAGCACAGAGCATTTTTTTTTACAATTACGATTTCATTGAAAAAAGGGAACTGAGAAAATATCATTATTTCTCCACATCCACAGGTCCCTATTCCTCCACTGAATTTCCTATCAAAGGTTTATCTTACTCTGCCCTGAGCAATCTAAGGCAACCATAAAAAGACTCCAAGCCTCTCTCCAAACCCCCAAACTCACAGCCTCCTTCTGGAAAATCCAGGTACTGAACATGAGACTTCATGTACTGAGACTCCTCTTCTCACTTGCTCATAATAGCATTCCAAACTTTCTTCTCAACTCTTTTTCCATAGTACCAACATTTCCGTAAGACTAGGTCATTCTCACCAGCAGCACACATTAGTTGTGTCATTTATCATAAATGATAATACCCAGCCTACTCTAATCAGACTCAAGCGCCTATATCTCTCTAGTCTCTGTTACTGTATGTTCCATTATCACATAATTAAATTTGACTTAGGCATCAAGGAGCACCTTCTTCTTCATCTGACCTCTAGTTTCCTTCTACCTATATTTCCCAAAACTATTCCTATACCCTTTTGTTCTTTCCTAAGGCTGGATAGACCTGGGTGAATAAATCTGGACTTCTCTCAGTGTAAATTCCTAGACCTCACTAAGATCTAAAGTATGAATATGAGCCAATATCATCATAAATTAAAGTAATAAAAAGGAACTTTTGAAAATGAGCTTTTAGCAGATGTTGTTGTGGAACTTAAACTATTAGAGAAGAGTCCTGTGTGAGCAGTGGTTTTTCCAGGCTAGAAGGAAGATGAATCAAAGAGTAATTGTATACTTTGTCTTGGTATTTGAGGAGAAAATTCAGATCTTTCTGAATCACTGGCCGTATCTTATATTAATCTCTTGACTGTTAAGGGAAATCTGTTTGTGCTGTACTTATGCTTTTATATTCCTTCTGGATTCAGTATATTTCCTTTATTACTTTTGTTATTTGAAATTATTGCTTTTCTTCTTTCTAGTAAATGGTTGCTTCCTATTGTGTTTCATTCTGTTTTATCTCAGTTTTATCTGGGAAAAAATTAGGTTTGCAAAGTAAACTCTGTCCATCACCATTGAACAGTTTGTCTACATCTTTCTTGATTCTTGGTTGCTTTATGGCTTATACTCAGTGATGGTATGACTTTCAATGTCATTCCTTTTATTGCTTGCACTTTCTCACATATTTTAATTTTAATTACATATCTGAGTTCTGTAGCATTTCCCTCTCAGTAACTAGTGTCCTATTACCATCTAATTATTTCTAACCCACTTTCCTTTCATACTGACCTTATCAGTTCATTTTCAACTTATTTTTTATAATCTACATTTTTTAAATATTTTATTCAAAGTTAAAAGACAGTGAAATCTAAATTTTAGGCTACAGTTTTCTGATTTTATGTGACATGATCTCTTAAATGGCTCATTATTTTGTTTTTTTTTTTTGTATCATCCTTAACTGGTACTTAACTTCAACAATGGTATATATTTTGATTAATAGAATAAAATTTTGGGTATTTTTCTTCTATTCCACTAATTTTAATGGATATATATGACTACAAATTTTACTTGTGGTGTTAGAAATCATATCTGTAAATGATAAGTGTCACTTAAAACATTGAATAATGTGAAGTAAATATTTTATATCAATTCCATAAATATAAACAGTATTGTAACCTTATAATCTAAACTATATTTTAAAATCTTGGTTGTTTTGAAAAGTTTATAGCCAGAATTGAAAGTAAATTCAGCAAAAGAATACAAAATGGTATTTCTGAAAATTCAAAATAAAAATGTTTAAAATGTTCTTCTGTTCTCTTTGGCCTGAGCACAGTGTGAGATATGGCTACTTATCCCAACTATATGGAATAAAGTGGAATCATTACCACTTGTGTTTCCTCATTAGCTCTGAGGTAGACCTGGCACAGAAAAAAAAATGTGCCACTTGAAAAAAAGTGTTTTGCTAGTCATAAAAACATGGAAATTTCTGCGTATTATATGGTGTTTGTCCCAGGACTGTCCCCTTGTTCTCAATCAGTAGTTTCCCCCAGGTTCTAGATGAAATGACCTGGATGATAGTTTTGTTCCCTCATTTCTTTTACTTACTCTTGGTTACCTTGACTTGGTTATCAGGGCCCCAGGACCCCCTGTAATCATTCACTTCACTCCAGACTTTGCCAAACAGGGCTTTTCTGTTGCTGGCAGACACATGTGAAACAGGGAGTTGTAGAGTTGACCTTGGGTTTCACCCAACAGTTGTCAAATTCTTCACATGATTTGTGCTATTTCTCCCATGATTTAAAATCACCATCTTCTCAAATTTTCATAACCACTTTGTAATATGAACTCGTGTTTTGATGTCTCAATTAAAAATATAATCATTCTAATATTCACTTAGAATAGTTGTTTTGTTGTTTTTTGTTATGAAGTTGCTTACCAGGAATCAAGTTGCTGAGATACCATCCACATAAAAAATAAAGACCCGAATCAAGTAGAATCATCCATGAAACCCAGCTAAATGTCATGCCCACTTCTTCAGGAGCCTCATATATATTATTCC
Organism: Sorex fumeus; assembly: GCF_029834395.1. NCBI lineage: Eukaryota > Metazoa > Chordata > Mammalia > Eulipotyphla > Soricidae > Sorex > Sorex fumeus. The sequence goes on from NW_026606185.1 coordinate 12,102,084, forward strand.
ACTGAATTCCTGGAAGGAAAGTAAAGAACAGAGTAAGCACTGCACATTCATTTTGGTGTTTATTTTTCTAACATGAGAATAATAGTTTAGAAAGTTAAGCAAAGCTCAATGAAATAAAAGGGAGGCAGATCAAATCATTAGTAATAAATCTTCCCATGACAACTTTGCTCAGGGTCTGGAGTGATAGTACAGTGAGTAGGTGCTAGCATTGCATCCAATGAGTGGGGGTTTGGTCCCTGAGACCCCATAGAGTTCCCAGAGCCCACCAGGAGTTATGCCTGAGTGCAGTACTAAGGGAGAAACCCTTAGTACTAGTGGTCTCAAAACAAAGAAAGTGTTTTTTTAATCTCAAATTCATATCAATGAAAACAAAGTAAAAATAGCATTTTACACATCAAAAGAATAGTTTGCCCTTTTATAACTTATTTTGTTTTATTGAAAACTTTATCTAGAAAAAATATCATTCTAAATATAAAAGAAAAATAATCATTTTAAGAAATCCATACTCTTGGAGAGAGTGGGTTCAAGACTACTGATAAGTAATAGTCATGTGAATGTTTCTATGACTTCTACACACACACGCACTTTTAAAAATGCTAAAATTGAAATGGGGCACAACTGATGGGTCTCAGTTAATAAAATACACTGGAGAAAACATTCATCATCTCAGATAGACTCAACTCTGCAAAAGACATAGTTATTTAGAGCTAAAGCGCAGTACTCCTGGGTGAGGAAAGGGGGGAAACAGAGATAAAAGAGGAAAAGGATCCTGGATATGGGTGGTCAGTACCAGATAAAAAGTGCCAACTGGGGGGATGAGAGGCTGAACTCGAAGGGCTATTGCTTTGTTTCTGGCACTCACTATCTTGGGAACAGACTTGAGTATCCACAGCACAGCACCCTGGGCTGCCGCACCCAGAACAGAAGGAAACAAACTCCTGAGGTGAGCCAGATCGATAGGGTTGCTGTCTCAGCTCAACACAACAATTTGCCACTTGAGATGACTCAGCTCTATCCCATCATCCACCAGAAAAATTTATGCAGGGTGATTACGTTCTTCACATAGCTCATTTGAATTAACGTTTTCTCAACATACACAGTTGTGTCCAGTGCCATTCCTGTTTCTGTGAATAGATATCACTCCTGAGGCTAATCAGGCAAACATATGAGGTGTCATGGATACAATACTGACCATCCACATGCAGGGCAAGCACCTTGTCCACAGTATTACCTCTATGAGTCCCCCAATTTTATTTGTATTAAATATTCTTGAATTTAGGGGTTTTTGAATTACAGCAGATCCTGGAAAGCTACCCGTGGCATATTTGATATGCCAAAAACAGTAACAATAACGGGTCTCATTCCCATGACACTGAAAGAGCCTCCAATATGGCAACATTGGGAAGGATGAGTAAGGAGAGGCTGTTAAAATATCAGGTCTGGAACGAATGAAGACATTACTGGTGCCCGCTAAAGCAAATCGAAGAATAACAGGGCGACAGTGATACAGTGATACAGTGAAATATTCTTGAATGAAATTAAAGTGTTGTGTACCCACATCTGCCTTGATTGAGAACAGACATTCTTTTTTTTTTATGTAGGAGTACTGCTATTTATTCAGCCACTGATTAGGCTGATGAATTGGGCATGAATGTCACCTTACTTTTTTTTTTCATTTTTTATAACTTTATTTATTGAATCACAATGAGAGCAGTTATAAAGCTTTCAGATTTAAGTCCCGGTTATACAATGAAACACCCATACCTTCACCAGTGTCCATTCTCCATCACCAAAACTCACAGTATGCCCCATACTACACCCTCCCTCTACCGGTGGGGCAGATAATTTCCACATTACTCTCTCTCTACTTTGATTACATTCAATATTTTGACACCAGACCCCACCATTATTATTTGAGATTTTACCCCAACACTCAGATCTACCGAAAAGGAAACAGTAGACAATTGGTTTTTTATTGCCGGTTATGGATAACATATGATGTTGTGCGGCTGCAATAGTGGCCACACGATTTTGAAATTCTGAAATTTTAACAATTAAATATGGAGAGATTTCTGCCAAAACCTGCTGGGTTCTGAGATTTGTTCCAGAGTCTCTGTGATCATGACCGTTAAGCAGCTTGATCAGGAGCCAGAGAGGCCGTTTATGGGTGGTGACTAGAGGTCTTGTTGGGGCGGGGAGGAAAGGGCCAGTTCCACCCCAATCCCGTGAGGCCCCGAATGTCTTGTGGCTGAGGGTCCAAACCTGCCTGTCCACTGGCCTCTGGATGATGGCGGCCACCGGGCCGCCAGTGGGAACAGGCCAAGGCACAAAACCTATTCCCACTGGGGTGGGCCAGAGCCGGTAACCTACTGTGGGATCTGGACGCATTTCTGCCAAAAGCCACTGGGTTCCAAGATTTGTTTCTGAGTCTCTGGCATCATGGCCATTAAGCAGCTTGATCAGGAGCCAGAGAGGCCATTTGTGGGTGGTGACTCGGGGTCTTGTTGGGACACAGAGGAAAGGGCTGGTTCTACCCCTATCCTGTGAGGACACGTGTCTCATCACTGAGGGCCCAAACCTGACTGTCCAATGGTCTCTGGAGGATGGCAGCCACCAAACTGCCTAGGGAGAGCAGGTGGAGTGACAGCACCTTTCCCCCTTGGGGTGGCCTGATGACAGTAACCTACTGCAGGGTCCGGATGCACTTCTCCCAAAAGACACTGGGTTTCGAGATTTGTTTCTGATCATGGTCATTAAGGAGCTTGATGAGGAGCCAGAGAGGCCATTTGTGGGTGGCGACTCGGGATCTCATTGGGATGGGGAGGAAAGGGCCAGCTCTACCCTCATCCCATTAGGCCCCATGTGTCTTGTCACTGTGGGCCCAAACCTGACTGTCCAGTGACCTCTGGAAGATGATGGCCACCAGGCCACCAGGGAGAACAGGCCAAAGCACGAAACCTATTCCCACCTGGGGTGATCTGACACCGATAATCTACTGCAGGGACCAGACACATTTCTGCCAAAAGCCATTGGGTTTTGAGATTTGTTTCTGAATCTCTGGGATCATGGCCGTCAAGCAGTTTAATCAGGAACCAGAGAGGCCTTGCCTCCAATTATATAGCTGAGCCGGAGGCGGTTTGTGGGTGTGTCTCCCACATACCTAACTTTTGGCAGTTTACTTTCTCGGTAAACTTTGCCCCAACTTTTTGGGTCTGACCAAAGGCACAGCAGCAACTTTGGGGTATCTGGAAGTCTGAAGGTGCCATCAAGCTGCTGATGCACTTGCCTCACAGGTACAGATTGACCTGCTGGCGGCACCATACCCCTGAGAGCAGACATTCTGAATGTGAGCATCACTTAACAGGACACTAGCAGAGCTTCACAGACACCATTCAGACCCAAGTAGTTTGTCTGCCTTGCTCGATTCAATTAAATTATTTAGAGAATTCACACTTCAACTTTCATCTGCTGAACTATTCAAAAAGCCCCATCACCGCCGGCTCGTGGTGGCCACCCTGCTGCCAGGGGGGAAAAAGGCAGAAGGGAGCAACACCTTTTCCCTCCTGGGGAGGCATGGCTCCGTAGTTTAACACATGGTCCATTCACTTTTCTTCTGCAAGCTGCTGGGCTCTGGACTAAGTCCTTTTGCCTCTGGAGCCATGACCATGCCAGAGAGCCGTTATCGGCATGTCCTTCATGCCATACCGAGGCCACGAGTTACCACCCACGAGCGTCTCTCCAGCATGGCCATAACACCAGACACACAGAAACCAATCTCATAATTTTCTGTCTCTTTGCAGAAATCCAAAATCATACCCGCATGATATTATATGGTTCTCATAACCAGCTATAGAAAGCAAAGTATTTCACAATGCCTTTTCAGCAATTCTGATTGTTTGGGGGAAAATTCTAAACAATAATGGTGCATTTTTTGTTGAAATAATTAATGTAATCAATGTAGAGAAGAGCTAAGTAGAAATCATCTGCCTCACAGGCATTTGGAGGGTTGGGAGGGGGGATATACTGGGGTTCTTGGTGGTGAAAAATGAGTACTGGTGAAGGGAAAGGTGTTTGATCATTGTATAACCGAGACTTAAACCTGAAAGCTTAGTAACTTTTCCCACAGTGATTCAATAAATAAATATAAAAAGAAAAATTAATAAAAAAATTAAGGTGGAGTTCATGCCCAATTCAATCAGCTAATCAGTGGCTGAATAAATAGCAGTACTCCTACAAAAAAAATTCAAAAAGCTTCTAGAAGCAGTCAGCTTAGAACTAAAGGAAATTCCACCAAAGTGGGTATATCAGAGTTAGTTTTCAACCTAATTTTCCCATTTAGTACAAAGTATCCGAAAAGGTTCTGTTTCATGACCTACCCACCTCAAAAGAAAGAGACAAGCACCTGGCAGTACTGAGGTTTATTTAAGAGTACTAATCTCAATGTTCACTGAACTGAGCAAATCAATAGGAGATTCCATAAACTTGAAGAAAGTCTGAATTTAAAAGATAAAAATATTCAAACGGAATTGAGGAATACAGTACAGTAATAGGATATAACAACAGAATAGAAAATGCTACAAATGGATCAGTGACCTCAAAGATAAGGCACTATTTATGTATGTGAAGTCTCATATATGTGTACATATATGAAGTGTATATATATATATGCTATGTTTTGTAATGCATATATGTGCTTCATGTATATGAAGAACTTGGAAAGAGATTTTAAAATAATAATAATATTCTGAAATATGTAATAGACAATAAAAGAGGAACAGCCTCTGAATCATAGGGATTCCATAGGAGAGGTAAAAAGAGATGGGGGAAGAGGTCTGGTGGAAGAGACAGTATCTGAGATGTTTCCAGTCTGAAGGAGACAGATATAAGAGTGTGAGAAATCATCTCCCTTACAAAAACCCCAAGGTCAAGAAAGCCCCCTATATAAAACAGTAGCTCTTTTAGAATAAAATCATGACAACAAACATATGCACAGGGAAGACTAGAATAGGGTGTTCTCATAACTTTATTCTTTAAGGGTGCCTGATGATTGGCCATGTTAAATATCCAGGGTGAGGTAACAATATCATATACTGGATAAATGGCCCGCAGGTGAGTTCCCTCAGGGCTGCTCAGGGAAGCCTAGAGCTTGGGTTGTCCTTATATGTCTTTGAGTCACTGTGACAAACCCTGCCAGTTAGGACTGTAGAGGCAGTTCTTAGCAATCTTGAATATGAGGCCCTTGGAGTATCAATCAAAATGAGGCCAACAGAAAAGCACCAAGACAGTGTAATCAAGATATCAAAAATGAGAAAGAATGAGATAGAGAGAAAGAGAGAGAGAGAGAGAGAGAGAGAGAAAGAGAGAGAGAGACTTTAAGTGGATAAAGAGAAGCAGGGCCTCTAAATACAAAATAAACAGTATAAAATTATGATGCAATCTCTCAAAACTCAACAACACAAAAAGAATTAAATGAGGTATTTCAAGTCCTGAATGTGAAGGAAAAAAAAGATACACAAATAAGAATTCCTCACCCTTCAAGTTTATCATTTATATTTGAAGTAAGCATTCTTAAACAAAATTCTGAGGATAGCTGTTGCATCCAACCAAGCTCTGTAAAAATTATTAAATGAATTCATATTTTTCAAAAAAGGATGAATGGTAAAAAACTACCAAAACCCTCACATAAAGTAAAAACAAATTTATCTATATAAATAATTTTTCTAAATATTAAAATTTCAATCCTAGACATTAGATATCTGTGTGGGGGCTGGAGCTATAGATTAGAGGTTAGGGAGCTCTCCTTGAATATGGCCCAGCCTGGTTTGAACCCTAGCACTGCAAATGATCCCTCTAGCACACCAAAATCCCTGAGCACGGCCACATGTGACCCTAAAACAACAACAAAAAAAAATTAAAATATATCAATGGACTGAACAATTTGATTAAAATGCACAGATAAAGGCTGAATGAACCAGAAATCAAAGTCCAGTTTTCTACTGCCCACAAGAGATACACTTACCTGAACTACCATGATAAACCCACGGGCAGAGTAAAAAATTAGAAAATAATCATACAGGCAACTAACAGACAACAATAAAGGAGGTAAACTGTATGATTTTATCTCATCTAAGAGCATACTACCACTACCACTATCACTATCCTCCCATTGTTCATCGATGCTGGAGTGGGCCCATTAACATCTCCATGGTGAGATTTGTTGTTACTGTGTCTGGCATATCAAATATGTCACAGGGAGCTTTCCAGGCTTTGCCATGTGGGCAGGATACTCTCAGTAGCTTGCCAGGCTCACCAAGAGGGGTGGAGGAATCAAACCTGGGTTGGCTGCGTGCAAGGCAAACACCCTATCTGCTGTGCTATCACTCTAGCCCCAAGCTAGAGGTAACAGGACTAATACCAGATGATCTTTCACAATTTTGTTACATAATTAAATAAAAGGAGAATAGGCATCATCAAATGATAACAAACCCTTTATCTGTCTTACAAAACTGACAAGACCAAGAGAGAATGAAAAAGAGCAGAGAAGGTTTGATGAGGTGAAATAGAAGTAACATAAGGGATATTGTTGGATATTGATATCATGAGAACAAATGAATGTAAAAGTATGTCAAGTGGTTTCAGTAATTCAACTAAGTGAAGTTAATTATATAGTAAAAGACTGGATAGACTCTTCAACAATTAACATATTTGTTATACACAAATGTTTATGATGAAGATGCACAACTGAAACATATGTCCCAATGTGATTTTACTTCAATAACATTTATTTTTATTTTTTTAATTCATCACTTTTTATTTTTTTAATTTTTAAAACTTAGGGGGATTTTTATTTCATTTATTTATCTTTTTAAATAAAAATGTAAAAAAAATTTAAAATTAAAAGAATAAATTTTTAAAAAGACACTTTTTTTAAATGCATTAGCTGGGGCTTGGCAGAGGAACCCAGGGGCTGAGATCTCCAAGCCTGCTTGGATCGGGACTGGGCCTCCTCCACCCAGATCCCCCATCTTCCAGTAGCTAGGCGTTACACCCACCAACTGCCCCTGGTGGCATGTTATCCCATCAATGGCCAAGACCCGGAGACTATAAAACCAAGTTCCCAGAAGCAACATCTTATTATCTAGTTCTTACTCTTGGAGAACCCAGCAGGCTACCAAGAGTATCCTGCCAGAACGGCAAAGTCTGGCAAACTCCCCGTGGCATATTCGATATGCCAAAACCCAGTAACAGTTATGAGTCTTATTCCCCTGACCCTGAAAGAGCCTCTAATGCAGCACTTTCTAAAATCTCAGGGTTAGGAGGAGATGTTACTGATGCCTGCTCGAGGAAGTCAATGGACAACAATGATACAGTGACAGTGATACAGTGATAGCTAGGATTACAGAATGTAGGGAACTTGCCTTATATGCACCAACCCAGGTTTAATCCCTAGCACTCCATCCGTTTCTCCAAGCCCATCCAGGAGTCATCTCTGAGGACAGTGCCAGTAGTAAGTCATAAACATAGCAAGGTATAGCCCAAAAAGTAAAAAATAAAAGTATCATCTTACCTGTTTCTTGCCCTTCTAGGAAAGTAACAAAAAATATTCCTTGTCCAAAGGCAGTCGTTGAGAGAAGGCACTGCATTGATTAAATAGAATTAAAAAAAAACATTGAGCTTGCTTTATATCAAAATAAACTGACAACTGCATTAAACATAAAAACGAAGTCCCAATTCACAATGGTGTTAAAAACATCAAAGATTTGTTCTAGGGTGTGATTTAAATATCTAATCCTGAAACAATTAACCACATGATAGTCTATTTTGAAAAACTTAATAACAAGCTAGTTTTTAACATTATTTTAATGCTTTAAGTGTGATAAACTTAAAGCGTACAAATAAAATAATATGAAAAACAGTAGAAAATGAAATAGAGGAATATTCTATTTTTTTATTAAGTGACTGCCTTGAAACATCCTGCTGGCAAACTGAAAGATCATATACAGTATTCTATTGGAATAGAAAATATTGAAGGAAAAATGTTATTTTATTTCTACTGGAGAGGACCTATGTGAGAAAAACAGAATTTATTTTAAAAAATATTCTATGTAAATATATGTATATATATATAATACACCAGATTAAACACTTAATTTTCTAGAAAAAGTGAAGATATAAATGGGAAATTGAACTCTAGATGTTAAGATTTTTTTAAATGTACATATTGAGCTGGAGCAACAGCTCAGCGGTAGGGTGTTCGCCTTGCATGTGGCTGACTCAGCCGAGCCGGGTTCGATTCCTCTGCCCCTATCAGTAAGCCAGGCAAGCTAAAGAGAGTATCTTGCCCGCACGCAAAGCTTGGCAAGCCACCCGTGACACATTCTATATGCCAAACACAGTAACAACAAGTTTCACAATGGAAACGTTACTGGGCCCGCTAGAGCAAATTGATGAAAAATGGGAGGACAGTGCTATAGTACAGATTGAAGTGAAAGCAAAAATAATTCTTGTTTTTTCTAGTTAGTTCAAAAACTCTAACACTAATACACAATTACTGGTTATGAACTCTTGCAGGTGTAATATAAATAAATCAAAAGTGATGAGCATATTTCAATGCATAAATTCCAAAACAAAATTTTCCATGTGCATAAACACCTATGTATTATGTATATAACTAGTGAGAAATATGTAATATACAGAGTTTATTGATATTGGAGTAAATAGTTTAATTTTCTTAGAAATATTTCACCCTAAATATCAGAAATACGTAGACTAATTCCTGAAAGAATTCTGTGATTGCTATGTATGGCTAAGTGACTAAGACTTGTTAGTTCTTCCCTAAATTTTCCCTTAATGACAGCAATCATACCTCCCAATAGACCGAAATTTGAGGTATTCACTTGATTCTCGTGGATAATAAGACCTTTTTTTCTTTTTTTAAATTTTATTGAATCACTGTGAGATAGTTACAAGTTTTCATGATTGGGTTACAATCACACAATGATCAAATACCCATCCCTCTACCAGTGCATATTCACCACAACTTATATCCCTAGTATAGTCCCCCTTTCCCACTGCCATGGCAGACAATATTCGCCGTACTCTCTCTCTACTTTTGGGCATTATGATTTGCAATACAGATACTGAAAGGTTATCATGTTTGGTCCATTAACTACTTTCAGCACACATCTCCCATACCGACCAATTCCTCCAGCCATCATTTTCTTAGTGATCCCTTCTCAATTACAGCTGCAGCTGTTAGGAAAGATGAAGTCATGAAAATTGCTTATAAATGGATAAACATGGAGAGTATCATGCTAACTGAAATGAGTCAGAAAGAGAGGGACAGATATAGAAGGACTGCACTCATTTGTGGTGTATAAAATAACATAACATGAGACTGACACCTAAGGTCATTAAATACATGGGCCAGGAAGATTGTCCATATCTAGAAGCCTGCCTCATGAGCAGAGGGGAGAAGGCAACTATATGTAAAATAAGACCTTGACCATAATAAAATATGACTTTTAAATAATTATTTGTTTTTCCATTTAATATGATTAATTCCCTACCACCTATCTATCACAGTTATTTCCAGACAAGTCATAAACTAATGACCCAATTTTTGTCTTCTCAATATCATATTACAAACCTGAAAGCATTCTTAAACTTTTTCAGAAGATGCATTTTTAGTGGATGAATGAACCCAATATTACAAATGGAGAACTTCCACTTCAGGTGATGTAATTCATAATGCTTTAGTTCAAAACACTTACGTTCAACTTTCAATATAACTTTAGCAATTCATTTCATGCATTAAAAAAACAGACATGTGCCTTCTTTAGCATGGTACTTATTTCTTAAATATTCTTTGCAAAAGATTTCCCTTCACATAAAAATTATCAATTCCATCAAAATCAGTACAATAACAATAAGAAAGGTCCTAAAATTTCAATGAACTACCACTGCAACTACCTGTGGGTATAGAAAAGAAAGTAGAACTTAAAAGCCCATGGAGATATGAAAATTATCAATTTGATAATTAAGGTAATGATTTTCTTTTGATAGCCTGATAGTGGTTTTGTTTTGTTTTTCATATTTATAAAATATCCTACTTACCAGAAATGTCTGGATGATAGCATTCAATTGGTTATGCAGAATCAGTAGAACAATATAAGGCAAAAAGCTGATCATATATATTAGGCTTGTACAGAGGGCTGCTGTGTTTGCCTGATTAAAAAAATTACTCAAGAAGTAACTTAGCATGATGACTGACACCCCAAAATTGAGGAGAAAAAGAAAAATAATTAAAGCATTGCTGTGTGCGAAGATTCCACTTATTTTCAAAATGACAGCCAAGGTAGCACTGCTCAAAGTCAACATAGCCATGTTCTCCAGGAACCAAGCCAGAAAATGCATGATAGGGTGCACTCCCATCATCTTCAGGTACTGTCAGAGATGAAAAGCACAGAGTTACCAGAGCACTGGACATAAAACCACTTATCAGAATATGGGAGATAATGTGTAAGCAGAAAGGCAAGCAGGTCTTCCGTGTCGTTGCCGGTTTGAAAATCCAATTCATGAAGAGCACTAGGCTATACATACATGCTTTCCTATTTCATACATACACATCTTATAAAATGTACTAAAGAATAGGGCAAAAACAAGCCCCCAAATTCAGACCTGATTGACTGCTCTCTCCGTGTTTCCTACTTATCTGTGTTTTGCTGTTTTGCAATGATTATGTTTGCTTCTTATTTGTTTGCATTGGTTTAATTTAAACAAGACAAAAAATAAAACTAAAAAAATTAATTCTGGTATTTAAATTGTGAATTTGGTGAGATTGTGTGGTGAATTGATTAATTTTTAAAAATTAATTTTTCCAAATTATTCAGTTGGGAGTAATAGCAATAATAATCTATCATCACTAAACCTAATGTCTGTCTATATATGACCCCTGTTACTTATTGTATGCCTGATATCAAACGAAATGAGATTCTCTTCCAAAGTATCCATTCTGGGCCACCAGATGAATAGTAGAGCTCGGAATTAAATATGATTAACACTTAGTCTCTAGTTCTAGTGTTCTTTCCTCTAATAGATGAGGGAATAAATAGAAATTCAGAAGTAATAAGGAGTAAACAATATGAAAAATAATAATATATTTTCTAGTAAAGGGTGGGGCAATAGCACAGCAGGTATGGAGTTTGCCTTGCAGACCGCCGACCAGGGTTCAATTCCTCTGCCCCTCTCAGAGAGCCCGGCAAGCTATCAAGAGTATCTCACCCACACGGCAGAGACTGGCAAGCTATCTGTGACGTATTTGATATGCCAAAAACAGTAACAACAAGTCTCACAATTTGTTGTGAGATGTTACTGGTGCCCGCTCGAGCAAATCGGTGAACAACAGGAGGACAGTGCTATAGTGCAGTTCTAGTAAAAATAAAATGCACATTTTACCTTACTTTCCATTTTCTTCATTTCAACATATATTAAGCAAGTGAATAGCATTTATCCACTGTCTCACAGTTGGTTTCACCCCTCTGCAGGGCTGTATGGGAGAAGGTCTATATAGACTTATTTTAAAATCATTGTTTAAAATAACTTTGGTAGGTTCAAGATCTAACAAATTTAAGACAAAATCATAAAAATAATTCCGTGGTTTGAGATAATGTTGTTTAGCAGTCGAATATCTGCCTTGAAAAGAGATAAAGAATAAAGAAGGGAAGGAAAAAAGGAAGGAAGGAAGGAAGGAAGGAAGGAAGGAAGGAAGGAAGGAAGGAAGGAAGATGTGAAGAGGGAGGGAAGCATGGAGGAAGAAAGGGAAGAAGAAGGAGGAGGAGGAGGAGGAGAAGGAGGAGGAAGAGAAGGAGGAGGAGGAGGAGGAGGAGGAGGAGGAGAAGGAGAAGAAGAAGAAGAAGAAGAAGAAGAAGAAGAAGAAGAAGAAGAAGAAGAAGAAGAAGAAGAAGAAGAAGAAGAAGAAGAAGAAGAAGAAGAAGAGGAGGAGGAGGAGGAGGAGGAGGAGGAGGAGGAGGAGGAGGAAGAGGAGGAGGAGGAGGAGGAGGAGGAGGAGAGGGAGTAGAAAGAGGAGGAGTAGGAAGAAAAAGAAAAACAATAAGAACAAGAACAATGGAAAGAAGAGATAAGGTGGGGAAAAAGGAAAAGAAAGAAGAATTATGACTATAATTAAGACACAATGTATTATTTCTGGGCTAAAGTGATAGCACAGAGGATAAAACGTTTGCCTTGTAAGTGGCCAACATGGCCAACCCGAGTTCGATTCCTCCACCCCTCTCGGAGAGCCCAGCAAGCTACCGAGATTATCTTGCCTGCACGGCAAAGCCTGGCAAGCTGCCGGTGACATATGCAATATGCCAAAAACAGTAACAATTGTCACAATGGAGACGTTACTGGGCCCGCTTGAGAAAATTGATGAACAATGGGAGGACAGGGACAGTGACACTATTATTTCTATGGATTTTATATAAGTAATGTTAGTTTTTCTCTTTCACTCTCAGTGTTTGTAGCTGTTTTTCATCTTCCTTTCCTTTCTTTCTGCTTAACTAAATAAGGTTCTCACACTTAACTATACAATGATTCTTTGGTGTAAAGAAACTCTGTGAGGGGCTGGAGCAATAGCACAGTGGGTAGGGCATTTGCCTTGCATGCAACTGACCTGGGTTCGATTCCCAGCATCCCATATGGTCCCCCGAGTACCGTCAGGAATAATTCCTGAGTGCATGAGCCAGGAGTAACCCCTGTGCATCACTGGGTGTGACCCCAAAAGAAAAAAAAAAACAAACCTTTGTTCTGTGAATCCAAACATAGAAACTTCAGCAGACAGGAGTAGAGGCAAAAAACAAGCATCCAGGGCAAGATTTTTTGTACCAGGTCAAGTTTAAGGTGTCAGTTTTACCTATTTGTCTCTTAGGCAAACTCAGAGCAATTTACCTCTTCAATCTGGATTTCTCTCTCATAAACCAACTTTCGAACCATGCTGGCTACAGACACCATCCACGTCAGCATCATTATCAAGGGGAAAAATATACCAACATTGTTCAAGAATCTGTAAGAAAACAAGTCAGTCAGCATCTGAAGGTAATCTTGTAAGTCAGGATCCAGTTCATTATGAATATTCACTATGCTGTGAGTTACTTTTACAAGCTACAAAATATTTTCAGAAAATATAATTCACTTTACCATTTTAATAGACCTGCAACTTAGGCAAAACAAATGTTTGGGGTCCTTGCTTAAAATTTTTTATCTCATGACCCCAAGTCAAAGCAGATAGAAGGAAAATAAGTTATTTTTTATTACTACAAATTTCTCCACTAAATTTTGGATATCTGCTCAAAATTAATGATACAGAACCATCATAAATTAACATCTATAAAATATATGAAAATTTATCATTTAAAGCATAGTTTATTATTTCTATCCTTAATTTACAGTCTACTCAAATACTCAGACTCATATTTAGCGATAGCACAGCGGTAGGGTGTTCGCCTTACAAGCGGCCAACATGGCTGACCCGAGTTCGATTCCTCTGCCCCTCTCGGAGAGCCCGGCAAGCTACCGAGAGTATTCGATATGCCAGACACAGTAACAACAAAGTCTCCAATGGAGACGTTACTGGGCCCGCTCGAGCAAATCGACGATCAACGGGAGGGCCTTTACCTTTACCTTTACCATATTTAAAATTACTTTTCACAGGACATTGATAGTAGTCACTCCTCAAATACAATGAAAATTTCCCCTTTATTTTCCTCTTGACTTTATGATCTGTTTCTTATCATCCTAACAATTTTCTTTTTCACTCTCCTTAGGTACCATAAATATTTGTATTTCCATAAATATTCTCAACCTATGTCACTTGCATTGTCTTAGTAATTATCCTTTAATTTTAACTTTTCTTTTTCAACTATTTTACTTCCTAATCTTTCCTTCTGAGTTCTCTTTTTTATAGCATTTCATGAACCTATGTATTCCTTTTATTTTTATCATTTTTATTTCTTATGTTTTATTGATATTTTTTTGTTTATATACTATTAATAATGGTTTCTTGTGTGTATAAATCCAACACCACATGCATCACCAATGTTCTCTCTCTCTCCCCCAAGGAACCCAAGACTCCTCCATGCCACCAAGGAACCCAAGACTCCTCCATGCCAATTCCCACTCAATTCAATTGTGTTGGTCACTTTTTCCATTTTGTTTCCTTTGAACCTTTGTTACTACCTAACTGTGTATATTTACATTATATCTCTTATATATAAGAGATCATTCTGTATGTATCTATTTCCTTCTTTCTGAGTTCAGACAGCATGATATCTTCTAGTTCTATATGTGTTCCTGTAAATTTCATGTCTTTTCTTAGAGCTGCATAGTGTATTACATTGTGTATTACACTGTACACAATACATTACATAGTGTATTACATTGTGTATTGCATTGTGTATTACAAAATATTTTATTTGTATACAGTATTTATCATATTATTTAGTGTATTATTTACATATAGCATTTAAAATATATCTTAACTTCTTGACCCATTCATCTCTAGTTGAGATGAAATTGAAATGACATCCTTCAAAGGCCTAAAAATGTCAATAAAAAAGTTTGAGTGGAATCAGAAGAGACCTTTAATAGCTATCCTTAAAATCTTGGACTGTACTATAAAGTTATAGTGATCAAAACTGATGATACTGGAATAAAGATAGACTTTGAGATCAATATGTCAGAATTGAATAGCCTAGGAGCAAAGCACATATATACGGACAGTTAATTTTTGATAAAGGAATTAAGAACATGAAATGGAGTAAAGATATCCTCCTCAACAATTGGTGCTGGGGAAACTAGATGTTTATGTATAAAAAATTAATGCTGTATTCATACCTACACAAAAGCCATTCAAAATGGATTAAAAATTTTGAGATAAGGCCCAAAACTGCAAAGTACACTGAAAAAACATAGGCCAAACAATCTAAGATTTGGACAACAAAGGCATCTTCAGTGATGACACCATTGGTAAAGAAAACAAAATAAAAAATGAACAAATTAAAATGCATCAAATTAAAGATCTTCTGTATGGCAAAATAAACCTGGGCTAAAACTAAAAGACAGCCAATAGAATGGAAAAAATGTTCATATTCAATACACCAGATAAAAACCTGGATATAAAACTCAAAAAGATCAACAAAAATATTAAAAAGAAAAAAGGTAAAAGGTAAAGGCCCTCCCATTGATCGTTGATTTGCTCGAGCGGGCCCAGTAACGTCTCCATTGGAGACTTTGTTGTTACTGTGTTTGGCATATTGAATACGTCACGGGGAGCTTGCCAGGCTCTGCCGTGCGGGCGAGATACTCTCGGTAGCTTGCCGGGCTCTCCGAGAGGGGCGGAGGAATCGAACTCGGGTTGGTCATGTTGGCCGCTTGTAAGGCGAATGCCCTACCACTGTGCTATCGCTCCAGGCCATCAAGTGTGTGGTGGTGGGAGACGGCGCCGTGGGTAAGACGTGTCTCCTGATCAGCTACACGACCAATTAAAAAGAAAAACTATCAAAAATAGAGAGAAGAAGTGAGCAGAGGAATCATGTTCCTACCCATGAACAGCTTTGTAAGAGGAAAACAAGCAGATGACCAATAAACACATAAAAATACTGTTCAACATTGTTTATTCTTAGGGAAACCTAGTAAAGAAAATAAGATTTCAACCAATGAGAATGGTTCATAGCACAAGTATTATGAACAATAAATGTTGGCAGGGATATGGTGAACAAGGAACTCTCATCCACTGTTGTGAAGATGTCTTATTCAACCCTTGTGAATAACAGTATGGAGAGTCTTCAGTAAACTTAGAATGAACTGCTACGTGACCCAGAAATTTGACTTTAGGGCATTTACTTCGGGACTTAAAAATACTCATTCTAAAGGATGTATGCATGCCACTATTTATTACTACACATAATACAATAGCTAAGATATGAAAGATATGTTGACGGGGGTATGGTGCTGCCAGCAGGTCAATCTGTACCTGTGATGCGAGTGCATCAGCAGCCTGATTGTGCCGTCAGACTTCTAAATACCCCAAAATTGCTGCTGTGCCTTTAGTCAGACCCCAACAACTTAGGGCCAAGTTTACCAAGAAAGGGAATGGCCAAAAGTTAGGTATGTGGGAGACACACCCACAAACCACCTCCGGCTCAGCTATATAATTGGAGGCAAGGCCTCTCTGGTTCCTGATCAAACTGCTTGAGAGCCATGATCTCTAAGACTTGGAGACAAGTCTAGAAATCCAACAGCTTTTGACAGAGATGTGTCCGGACCCCAAGTGGGTTGCCAGTGCTGGGTCACCCCAGGGAGGAACGGGTGCTGTCCCTCTGCCTGCTCCCTCTTGGGGCTTGGTGGCTGGCATTTTCAGAGGCCATTTGACAGTCAGATTTGGGCCTGCAGTGATGAGACAAGTAGAGTCTCACAGGATGGGGGTAGAACCAGCCTTTCCTTTCTGCCCCAACGAGACCCCAGTTCACCACCCATGAATAGCCTGTCTGGCTACTGATCAAGCTGCTTAACAGCCATGATCCCAGAGACTCAGGAACAAATTTCAGAACCCAGTAGTTTTTGGCAGAAATCCCTCCAGATTTAATTGTCAAAATTTCAAAATTCCAAAATTGCGTGGCCACTATTGCAGCCATGCAATAGTGTTCATAACCAACAATAGTAAACCAATTGTCTACTGTTGCCTTTTCAACAGATCTGAGTGTTGGGGTAAAATTCCAAATAATAATGGTGGGTCTGGTGTTGAAATATTGAATGGCATCAAAGTAGAGAGAGAGTAATATGAAAATCATCTGCCTCACAGGTAGGGGGAGGGTGTGGGATGGGGGTTATATTGGAGTTTTTGGTGGTGGAAAATGGGCACTGGTGAAGGGACAGGTATTTCATCATTGTATGACCGAGACTTAAACCCAAAAGCTTTGTAACTACTCTCACAGTGATTCAATAAATAAATTTGTGAAAAAGAAAAAATTAAGGTGGAATTCATGCCCAATTCAATCAGCCTAATCAATGGCTGTGCCACGCCACTGGCCGAGCAAGTAAAAACAGAGATAGATAAATGGGACTATCTTAAACTAAGAAGCTTCTGCACCTCCAAAGAAACAGTGACCAAAATACAAAGACAGTCTACAGAATGGGAAAGGATATTCACTGAATACACATCTGACAAGGGGTTGATAACAAGGATATACAAAATACTGGTGGAACTCCACAAGAAGAAAACATCCAACCCCATCAAAATATGGGGCAATGAAATGAACAGAAACTTTCTCAAAGAAGAAATCCGAATGGCAAAAAAGCACATGAGAAAATGCTCTACATCATTAATCATCAGGGAGATGCAGATCAAAACCACAATGAGATACCATCTCACACCTCAGAGACTGGCCCACATTCAAAAGAGCAAAAGCAACCGATGCTGGCGTGGATGTGGCGAGAAAGAGACACTCCTTCACTGTTGGTGGGAATGTCGACTAGTTCAGCCCTTTTGGAAAACAGTATGGACGTTTCTCAAAAAATTAGAAATTGAGTTCCCATTTGACCCAGCGATACCACTCCTGGGAATATACCCCAGAGAGGCAAAAATGTGTAGTCGAAGTGACATCTGCACTTGTTTGTTCATTGCAGCACTGTTTACAATAGCCAGAAACTGGAAGAAACCTGAGTGCCCAAGAACAGATGACTGGTTAAAGAAACTCTGGTACATCTACACAATGGAGTACTACGTAGCTCTTAGAAAAGATGAAGTCATGAAATTTACATACAAGTGGTACAATATGGAAAGTATCATGCTAAGCGAAATGAGTCAGAAAGAGAGGGATAGACATAGAAAAATTGCATTCATCTGGGGTATATAAAGCAACAAAATATGAGATCAATACCTAAGAATAGCTGAGATCAACACCAGGAGGATTACTCCATAACTTAGAGGCCAGCCGGATATTCTAGGGGAAAGGGCAATTCAGATAGAGAAGGGAACACCAAATGAAAGGTGTTTGGAGGATCCTCCCAGGAGGGGAAATGCATGTTGAAAGTAGACTATGGACTGAACATGATTGCCACTCAATGCCTCTTTTGCAGACCACAACACCCAAAAGGAGAGAGAGAACAAAGGGGAATGCCCTGCCACAGAGGCAGGGTGGGAGAGGGAATGGAGGGAAATGGGCACTGGTGGAGGGATGGGTATTTGATCATTGTATGACCGAAACTCAGGCACAAAGATTTGTAAATCTACAACTGTACCTCATGGTGCTTCACAAAAAAAAAAAAAAATATGTTGAGTGAAGTGGACCGGAAGAAGAAAGACAAACACAGGATGGTCTTGCTTAACGTGGTATAAAGAATAACTTGATGAATAAATGTATCATTCATAGTAAAGGGAGATTCCTAGATAACCCTCTTCCCTGAGTTTAGAAAGGAAATCAGAGAAGGAAAGAAATCAAGGCAGGGGGAAGGGGTGGGCAGCAGGACAGGAGGAAGTTGAATAAGTGATATAATGAGAGTACAGGAGTCAGTGCTCCAGCTATACTGGTGATGTGAGAAAGTGATGTAGCTACATATCCAAAGAACAGACTCTACACTACTGAAAACACGAAATCCAAGTGCGACCAACAAACTTTGTAATGCTTCTGTCAAAGGTTCAGGCAATGGTCAGTAGGGTAGAGGATGAAGGGGATTGTAAATAGCAACACTGGTGAAGGGAAGATGACACTGATAGTGGGTTTGGTTTTGAAATATTATTTGCCTAAAACTCAACTCAATAACTTTCTGAACATAGTTCATTAAACTTAAAATATTTTTAAAAATATCAGCATCATGGGCAAGAACTGAATGTTAGAAGTAGGTAAGGGGATATTCCTGATAACCTTTTAATATCTGTATTGCAAGATGCAAAGTCCAAAGGGGAAGGGTGAAAGAGAAAGAGAGAGAGAGAGAGAGAGAGAGAGAGAGAGAGAGAGAGAGAGAAGGAAAGCACCTGCCATAGAGGCAGGCTGTGGGGTTGGGAGGTGGGAGTGATGGGAGGGAAACTGGAGATACTGGTGCTAGGAAGTATACACTGGTAGAGGTATGGGTGTTGGAATACTGTATGACTGAAACCTAATCATGAACAGCTTTTTAAGGGTCTACCTCACAGTGATTCAATTAAAAAATTTAATTATTTTTTTTAAAAAATAAGCATCATTACCAGAACTAAAAAAAGTATTGATTAGGGTAGAAGAAAACAAAAAGATTTCATGAGCAAATGTATTTTTCATGAGCGATATACAGACCAATATATGCTGCAAAACAATAAAATTAAGGTATAAAAATCTTTGAAGAGATATTAGGGTATCTAGCATATATTGCAGTGGCCCAGGTAATATGTAAGGTGTCTTTATGGTTTTTTCCTCTGAATACAAAAATTTTGAAATATGTCTCTACCTAATGGCTTTTCAGAGAAACTTTATGACTTTTTTTAACATTAAGTACACCTGGGCCATCTTCAGGACTGTTGAATTTAAAGCAGAAATCCCTTCTTCATCCTCTATGATTGGCAAAGTAGAAGCCAAATATTTGTTTATAAAATAAATGTAAGAAAGTCAATCATTTGGGACTGGAGTGATAGCACAGCAGGTAGGGTGTTTGCCTTGCACGTGGCCAACCCTGGTCCTATTCCCAGCATCCCATATGGTGCCCTGAGCACCACCAGAAGTAATTCCTTAGTGCAGACCAAGAATAACCCTTGGCATCGCTGGGTCTGGCTCAAAAAACAAAACAAAACAAAAACAGAAAGACAAACATTTTATGCATATTTATTTTTCCTGCTTACAGCAAATAAGACTAGCCATCAACTTGATGAATCAAAACTTATAGTTTTTTGTCATAAAAAAAACTGCTTTGTGGATGTTTTAAAGTTAGTTTTGTGATTTACTGGGGCTTTTAAATCACATTTTATTATCTGCAGTGCAGGTATAAGTATGTTGACAGTAATTATATATTTTCTTTCACATCCAACAAATACTTCCTCTTCTCCTATAGCAACAGTTATTTATAAGAGAAAGAATGTGAGGCCATTTATCAAGTCAAAAACAACTAATTCAAAAATTGGCTGGAATTATGGTGCCCAACCCAAGTGCAATCTCTGGAATTACATTTTAAACTGCCCTGTAAGCATCTCTGGCTGTGACTCTGAATATCCCCGAATCTTGCTGAAGTGGCCTTGATGGATTCTGAAAGTACATGCCTGGAATAGTCTCACACTCCTGAGCACTAGCATTGTATCATAGGCCCATTTGTCAATAATCTTCTGGAACTTCTCCTGGCTTTTCTGAGAACCTCTTGGGAGTCCTTCCGAAAAATAAATGAAAACAATTAATACTGAGAACGTTTGGGTGACTGCAAAACATCTGTTTGTTCTTCAACGTATCTTCTTTTACTTAAGAGCATACACATGCTTTAAAAGACAAACGCATATCATTCTTCAACAGTAATTTTACTCTAACAAAAGAGTCAATTTTTGTAATTTTGCAATAGTAATTTTACTCTCACAGAAGAGTCAATAAGTATCACGAACAAATTTCACCTACTATCATCATATAAGCTGCTCAGAAGTCATGCCAGTTCAGAATTCTATGACTGTGCTGAAACTGTTATCTTTATGTATCCTGTGCCTATGTAAAGGAAAAATTCAGGAAAGGCTAGAATTGAATAAAAGTCTGGATTTCATAGAATAATTACTCAGCTCCCAAAAGTGCTGTACCAGTATGCGCAAATGAAGTCATTAAGTGAAAATGAAAGAGAAAATTGGACATGATACGGTACAATATGAAATTGTGTAACTCAGCCATTTTCTACATGTGTACCTTGAAACCCTCTCTTGAGGCTAAGGATCATTGACTTTCACATAATTTTTTTTTGAAAATATTTGTCACTGTCACTGTCCATCCGTTTTTCATCGATTTTCTCAAGTGGGCCCAATAATGTCTCCATTGTGAGACTTTGTTGTTACTGTGTTTGGCATATCAAATACGTCACGGGTAGCTTGCCAGGCTACTTCAAGCAAATACTTCAAACTTTAATTTTGTCAAAATTTAATTTCTAATAGTATAATTAGCATATCTCTTTTCTCTTGTGCTGAAATAAATATTAATCATTCAAGGAAAACATCAGTGTGAGAAATAAAACAAGTAACAATTTATAAATGTTTGTAATATAAGCTCAACTAGTTGGAAAGTCTAACACAACATTTTCATGTAGGACTAATGCAAACAAATATGATGTTAACAGCAAAATATTAACCTTTGCGTATGTACAATGCACCATATAACCCAAACTTTTTCAAAGTTGGGGGAACACTTTGAGGCTATTGCAGACATAAATTTTTCTTTTGTAGGTGTCAAGTTGAATTTTAAATTGGTATTAGAAAACATGAATTAGATCCCATTCCAGAAAAACAGAAAATAGGTTATTTGAAGATTACATATTTTTTCAAGAAGTACTTTTCCTTTGTAGCTATGAAATGGAGAACCCTTGAGCTGTGGAGCTATTTAAGTCACCAGGTCCTCTTTGCATATAACTAGTAAAGAATACATAACAATACAGAGTAACAAGTACAGTAAGCAGGGCACTTGCCTGTCATTCAGCTGTCCCAGATGTCATGCCTGACCAAAGTGTACAGTCAAGTCTGCTATGAGTGATCTCTGATCTTCTGAGAGAAGAGCCAGAATGAAGCCCTGAACATTGTACAGTATGAACCCACAAAACACAATAAAAAATAATGGAAAACAAAAATATAGTTTTACAAGAAATAGGAGCATATGGGAGTCACATACACTGTCACTGTCCTTCCGTTGTTAGTTGATTTGCTCGAGCGGGCCCAGTAACATTGTGAGACTTGTTGCTGTGTTTGGAATATCGAATACATCATGGGTAACTTGCCAGGCTTTGCCATGCAGACAAGATACTCTCAGTAGCTTGCCGGGCAATCCAAGAGGGGCAGAGGAATTGAACTCGGGTCAGCCGTGTCGGCCGTGTGCAAGGCAAACGCCCTACCCGCTGTGCTATCGCTGACATTATTATCAATAAATGAATAAAACACAAAAAAGGAGAGAATGTAGCAGATATAAAAATAGCAAGTATACATTTTACCGAAATATATTTAATCTGTTCAAATATATCACTATCACTATCCTCCTGTTGTTCATCAATTTGCTCTAGCGGGCCCAGTAACATTGTGAAACTTGTTACTGTGTTTGGCATACCGAATACGTCACGGGTAGCTTGCCAGGCTTTGCAGTGCAGGCAAGATACTCTCGGTAGCTTGTCTGGCTCTCTGAGAGGGGCAGAGGAATCGAACTTGGGTCAGCTGTGTTGGCTGCATGCAAGGCAAACGCCCTACCCACTGTGCTATCACTCCAGCCTTTCAAATATATATACTTAACATATTTAATCTAAAAAATATATTAAATGAAATGACCCCTATTTTTAAAAGCTTACAACAAGCTCCCTGTGACATATTCCATATGCCAAAAACAGTGACAAGTCTCACAATTTGTTGTAAGACGTTACTGGTGCCTGCTCGAGCAAATCAATGAACAACGGGAGGACAGTGCTACAGTGCTACAGCCTAATTGTTAGTTAAGTAACAAGATGAAAATGAAATAAGATTATATTAATGTGACTTGTAAAAACATAAAAATAAGGAAAAATCCTTCAGAAAAATGAAACATGACTCAGCAAGTTTTCTTATGGATAGGTTTAGATGAAAAAAGACAAACTACTACCCATATAAAGATGTAATGATTCCGGTAACCAAAACATGATTCAGGAAGAACAAATGGAGGATAGGGTCAAAACACACGAATAATGAATGATTTAGAAGAAGGAATGAAAAATTTTTTTCTTTTTTCTATTTTCTCAATTGTTGGTAGGTAACCATTTGTTTATAATATGAAGAACAAAACAGAAACACAAATTCTGGTAGGTTTAACTGGTCTCAGAAGTAGAATTATTGTCTCCTCTCCTTATTGTCATGAAACTATGAATAAGAAAACATCCCAGAGTTTTCCATGATTTATCCTTTATCCACATTATCTGGAATGAGGATAAGGATATTCGCGTGACCTTGGACTCTGGACTCAACAGGACCCAGGAACAGAGATTCTCTGCCTGCTTCCTGGTGTCTCCGGTGACTCAGTCTCCTGTGACTCAGGGACACCCATAAGATACACCCTGCCAGCACCAGATAATCTCCTCATCTGCCACCCTCCAGAACTCAGGATGCTCCTCCCAGACGGGAGAATAAAAGGAGGCTTCCAGAACCATGCTACTGGACTCTGCACCAGGCTGTGGAAAGGGTGAGAGCCCTCGCCGCCCCAAAGGACCCAGCCCCAGCAGCCTACCTCCACTACCCAACCACTGCCATGCTCCAGGTCACTTTCCGGACACTCAGACCGAGCCTCACACACATGAATGAAGTCCCACAGAACCCAGATAATGTGGAACTTTGGACATTAGACTCTGGACTCAATGGGACCCCGGAACAGAGATCCTCTGCCTGCTTCCCCCAGTTTCCAGTGACTCAGGGATCACAACAATAAGCCACAACCTGCTTATTATAAGATTATAAGACACATTATAAGACACTTCCTCCCATTTTCCACTATTACTACACCATATCTGATGGGGTTCAGACAGTAGGCAACAAATAATAAAGAAAAATATATAAATATAAGGCTCTCAGAGAGCCCAACAAGCTACCGAAAGTATCCTGCCTGCACGGGAAGAGCCTGGCAAGTTCCCAGTGGCATATTCAATATGCCAAATACAGTAATGACAACAGGTCTCATTCCCCTGACCCTGAAAGAGCCTCCAATCATTGGGAAAAGATGAGTAAGAAGAGGCTGCTAAAATCTCAAGTCTGGGAGGAATAGAGACGTTACTGGTGCCCACTCGAGTAATTCGACAATCAACAGGATGACAGTGATACAGTGACAGTGATCCTTTATCCACTATACTCTGAACCCAAACACATGCTCTACCAATGCATTTTGCAATTAGGGGGAAAAAATGTCATTTCTTTAAGCTACTCTACTTTTCATACACACTTAATTTTCAACCTCCTCTGTAGGATTATAGCTCTAAAAATCTTAGGTTTAACATTAATTTGCTGTTTCTCCTCTGACCTTTCTCCTCCACTGCAAGGAGCTTAGGTTTATTGAGTAACACCCATCCACAATGCTCCCTAAGCACTCCCATTTCCTTAGTATTCATCTTTAACTTCCCCTTTGTTCTACTTTCCCTGTCTGTTAGTCATTCATTTCCCCTCAGCAGTGACTTGCAAAGTCAAATACTTCAGAGATCTCTGGATTTGTATTTGTAAGTGCAATACTAGTTTTCTCTTTTCTTCCTATTTTTTGCATAGTTTACTTTAGGCCAGTGTCCTTTTTGTATAGACACTGGAAGACAGCTAATGCTATGCTTTTATAACTTGGGAATTGGCTCTAAATAATATTTACTCCTGGGCATCTGTCTTATTTACTCAATTTAGCCTCAGTTGCCCTTTGTTCCTAGCACCCCAGAAGCAGGGTCCCAATGACAGGACTGGATGGACCCAGGGCAAGTGGCAAGCTACCCTGGCATCAAAACAGTACAGGCCAAGTGCCATAAAACTTATAATAAGTTAAGAGCATGGTCGAGGTCAAATTCTGTCATGACCCAAGGAGAAGTGACTGAACAAGGACCCTGCAAGGAATAGGAAGGACTAATCTGGCCTGAGGGCTATGATCTGGGATCTATAGCTAGATGTCCCCCGGAAAGCTGCTTTATAAGCTTAATATTTCTCTTACTATGTCCACACAAAATGACTAGAAAGTTTATTAAGAAGTAAACTTAAGGTGACTGTTTAAATGGTTATGGACTAAAGAAAGGAGAAATATGTCTTTAGATGAAATTCTGCCCCTGAGTGAATCTCCCAGCAGGAGATCTTTGTCTTAGAAGAGCTTCCCTGGAAGGATGAGAAGGGCTTTACATATGTTGATTGTGCTTTCTGACCTCTGTGTAATTGGTACCCTTGGAGATGGCTCTCTATAACTAAACAGTGGGAGTGGGCTAGGGTTGATGGAATATTGGCAGAAGGGAGACTGGAAGGAGGCAGAGGAAGAATAAATGGTAAATGATCAATAACCATCCTGACCCCATTTTCTCCTCTCATCCATCACCACTGGCCATCCAGGGTGGGAAAACGGTTTAACCACTGGGGATGGAGCGATAGCACAGCCAGTAGGGTGTTTGCCTTGCGTGCAGCCAAGCCAGGTTCAATTCCCAGCATCCCATATGGTCCCCCGAGCACCACCAGAGGTAATTCCTGAGAGCATGAACCAGGAATAACCCCTGTGCAACGCCGGGTGTGATCCAAAAAGGTAAAGGTAAAGGCCCTCCCGTTGATCGTCGATTTGCTCGAGCGGGCCCAGTAACATCTCCATTGGAGACTTTGTTGTTACTGTGTCTGGCATATCGAATACTCTCGGTAGCTTGCCGGGCTCTCCGAGAGGGGCGGAGGAATCGAACTCGGGTCGGCCATGTTGGCCGCTTGTAAGGCGAACGCCCTACCCGCTGTGCTAAATAAAATATAAAATGAAAAATGAATAAAAATGGTTTAACCACTGAATGAACAGCTCACGGTTCTTTATTTTGTGAACAAACACAACACTTTTTTTCTGAAGAGGGATAATTATTTAAATTGTAAAAAAATAAAATAAAAAAATAAATAAATTGTAATGTCCCACTACAAATTCCATTTTTTCTGTGGCTTATCTCTTTAATAGTCTACAGTGAGTTCAAAGGTAAGAAAGAGATTAATATATTGCAGCAAAACCACATAGAAAGAAACAGAGAGAAAACTGCCTCCTTTTCTTCCACTTTTAATGCACAGCTGTGGCTAGACATCCTGTAGAGCACTCCCTTGCTTTTCATATGGCTTCCCAGATCCCACTAGGAGAGATCCCTGACTGAAGAGCCAGAAGTAATCCCTGAGCATTGCGAGGTGTGGCCCAAATAACAAAATCAAAAAGATACGGATAGAGATGTACAATGTTGACCTGGGTGCAGAATAATAGTGTCAATATCTCTTCTCCACTGTCATCTTACCTCTCTGCTGCCTTTCTCTCTGTCCTTCCTCACTCACTTGATTCTCTAGGAGCCCATGGCTCCATTTCCAGCCAGAATCTAGATCCTGGTAGGGAAGCTTCTGAGGGAAGGACTGCTTCTCCCTCTCTCCCTCTCATTTCTCCTCCTTCAGGAATTCAGACCAATAGATTGATGTCAACATTATTGCTTGGTAATTCTGTTTCACTGCTTTTACCAACAAAACTAGCTATAATTTCTAACGATCAGTGCCTTGAATAAAAGTACTAGAAAAGGAATGATGAAAAAGAAATTTCCCCAAAATTTTACAACAGTTTTATAAGATGTTCAGAATTGGCTTCTCCAGGCTATTTAGAATAGACTTTTCCAGACTGAAGAAATAATACAACAGTTAGGGTGCTTGCTTTTTATGTAGTCAATCAGGGTTTGATCCCTAGCATCTCATATGGTCCCCCAGGCACTGCCAGCATTGCTGGATAACACTCCAAAGTAAAAAAAAAATGAGAACAGAAAAACAGAATATGCTTTCCTAAAAGCATATGGATTATTTTGTGCTAGGGTTAAAGTCCTGTGGCTTTTGATAAATTTTACTACTCCCTTAATTTTCATTAAAATGAAAATAGGGGTTATTACTCATATGTAGTTTTTTTCAAAATTAGAAGAAGTGTTTTTTTAGTGAAGAATCTTATGGATAAAGAAGAGAAAATATGTAATTACAGAGCATCTGATATTTTTCACATGTCCCCCTCTCCTCCCCATATGTGTTCCTCTGCTATCTCCTGTGAAGCCCTAAAGATTCCATCCCATTATTTAGCACAAGTTATACATATGCACTTACTTTGTATCATTAACTTTAGAACATCTATGTACAACTTCCTTATGCTTGAAATGAAATTTTCTATTTTATTAAATTGATTGTTAAGAAGAACCTATTTCTGGGGATAGGGAAAATGACCCTTAGTTTTAAGGGTCATTTGAAGCTCACATTTAGACTGTGTCTCCAGATCAATTTGCACTAGAAGTATACTCCAGTGAAATTTGGGGTTGATTTTTTACTTCTCCCTTATTTTCTAACTCATTCAGGGAGAAAGGATCATGCAAGTAGCAATATGGAAACCAATCTGTGCTTTATTCACAAGTGCCTCCTAATTTCAGATCTGAGATACTAAGGGAATCTCAAAGGCTTGGAAATGTCATAGAGTTAGATGAGACTTGCTGCCTAGTACTCATTATACTAAAGTTGTCACTTTAGGTCAGATTATAGCTCAAGTCACACAACAATTATTTTCAACAAGAGTTGCCATTATCATACATGAAGTTAATTAGAATTAAGTCACCATTGCTGCTTCTACAGTATTTGTGTCATCTTTCCTATTACTAGTAAGATATATTAAACACTAAAACAAACACTATTCTCCCGTTGTTCATCAATTTTCTCGAGCAGGCCCAGTAACGTCTCCATTGTGAGACTTTGTTGTTACTGTGTTTGGCATATCGAATATGTCATGGGTAGCTTGCTAGGTTCTGCCGTGCGGGCGAGATACTCTCGGTATCTTGCCGGGCTCTCCAAGAGGGGCGGAGGAATCAAACCCGGCTCGGCCAGCCTGACTGTGCGCAAGGCAAACGCCCTGCCGCTGCGCTATCGCTCCAGCTCAATAAGATATATTATGTATATTAAATTAAGTAGGAGTTTCTTAAGCTCCAGAATTGCACCTCTCTCTTTTCACAATCCCTCCCAGTATCAGGAGAAAATGTATATCATGTTGGCTATGGAAAACATGCTTATTGAGTAAATAAATGGAGAAAGAGAGAAAGAGAAAGAAAGAGAGAAAGTGCGTGCCGTAGAGGCAAGCTAGAGGTGCGGGGATGGCAGGAGGGATACAGGGGATATTGGTGATGGGAAATTTACACTGGTGGAGGGATGGGTGATGGAATATTATATGACTGAAAATCATGAAAGCTTTATATCTCACGATGACACAGTGATTCAATAAAATTATTATAATAATAATAATTCTTAAAAGCTCACTGAAAGCCAGGGAGGAGAAAAAAACTTTGCTAAAACTGCTATTAGGGAGGGAAAAAAAGCAGAGAAATTGAATAAACTGTTATCTAAAAGTTTAACTAGGATATAAGTCCATAACTGCTTCATAGAATATAAGAAATTGAATGAATATAAAGTCTAGTCAGTATATTTTTTCTAGTTCCTCCCATAATTTTGTCATCTGCCAATTACACATGTTTGAGTCACTTTTAGCAGAATAGACTAGGATTTCAGCCGGGGCCTATTGCTTCCAACAATTTTGAATTCTGAAATTAATTGAGAATGTGAAAGTCCACTATTATTTTCAAATAGCTTCACTACATATAAGAAAGAGGTACGTTACTGGGGCCACTCGAGCAAATCGATGAACAATGATGATGATGATTAGAAGTAAACATTAAGGAAGAAAATAACAAAAATGTGTACAGTGAAATATTCTTTCAGATTATTGTGGGTCAAAATGAATATTCTTCTGAAAGCAGCAATTCAAAATTTTAAGCATGATAGCTTTTTTATCCAGTTATGCCATTTTGAACACTTTGGCTAATTCCATATTTTAGCTATTGTGAGTAATGTTGCAATTAACATATGAGTTCAGATATCTTTTCTGCACTGTGTTTTTGGGTCCAAGGGTTACATATACACAGTGGAATATTATTTAGCCATAAGAAAGGATGAAGTCATACAATTTTCTGATACATGAATAGATCTGGAGCATCATAGTGAAATGAGTCATGAATAGATCTGGAGCATCATAGTGAAATGAGTCAGAGGGAGAGGGACAGAAACAGAGTGATCTCACTCACATCTAGGATGTAAAGAAACATAGTACGGGAATAATACCTACAAGAAATAAAACTAAGATCAGGAGAACTTGTCTATAGTAAGAAGCTTGCTACTGGTCAGGAGCAAAGGGAGATTGTTCAGGGAAGGAACCACTCTGACAGTGATAGAGAACAATGGTTACTGAATGAGTACTGGGCACAAAAAGGAAGTAAAGTTACATGCATGATATCCTACCAGTAACAGTATTGTAAACCACATTTCCTAAAGGGAATATAAAAAAGGAAAAAAGTGCTGCAATAGAGGAAGACCATAGGACAGGAGGGAAACTAGAGACATTGGTGGAGGGAAGTGGACACTGGTGAAGAGATTGATATTAGAATATTGTACACCTAAAAATCATAAACAACTTTGTAATTCATAGTTATTCGATTTAAACGATTGAAAGCAAACATAGTTTTTAAGTAAGAATCTCTGTCAACCCTTTCCGTTCTTCTCCCAAAACAAATGTGCAGCTGCAATACCACCCAGGAGGAGATGTCATTCTGCATATCCCACATGTTCACTTCTATAAGACTATCTCAGTTCTTGTGCAGTGAACTAAAATCTGTAAAGCCTATTTCCTTTAAGTAATTTTTCAAAGAAATTTTCTGTTTGTATATAAAACAATTATAAATACTGTATATTTTATTTTCTATAAATCTTTCTATGAATTTGTTTGCCTATCTTGTTCAGTCTCCCTTTGCAACCCTTCTGCAATTAAAACTTGACCAGTACTATGTACAATAAAAATTAAAAGCTTATTGTGCAGGTTTTCAGACTTTCCATTGAATGCTTAACTTTGCTGTAAGTGTTCTTCTCAGTACTATTAATTATTAATTAACTCATTAATTATCACAAATCTTGTAATCCTTAAATTGAGTTTGAAGATTTTGTACCTGCCTGATACAACATTTGCTATGATTTCAGTTCTTAAATCTATGATCTACCTAAAATAAGATTTTTCTCTAGTTTCCCAAATGTAAAGCCCTCCCCACTGAGAGGTAACATTCAGAAAGTGTGGCTCTGATCCCGGGCTACTTACAGGTCGCTGGTGTGACAAGGGTATGGGATTGCCTGAGCCTGAGTGCCTGGCTCCGTGGCTTCCTGCCCAGTCTGCACCCAAATGATCGCTCTTTCAATCATGTCTTGCAGTGGAACAAAGACGTAGTTATATTTGAATCCATTTGTTGGTAGGCTCTGAGGATGGAACTTCCAATAGGGGTTTTTCACCAAATCTGTTCTCATGCTGTACAACACGCTGGTCCGAATTGTGTAGGTAATGTGGGCTGGCAGCTGGAGAGATTCTGATGTGAAGTTCTTGCCAACAAAGGAATTGTTAAATATGATACCTAATATCAAAAAAGTGGAAGAATTGGTCATCACACTTATGAGGACTTCACTTGCTGTCTGTGAACAGGGATCACCTGGTGTCTGAACTGCCAATGTTTTTGTCTGTGTTCTAGGGAGGCAATGCTGCTTTGCTATGCTAAACAGTACCTCGTGGTGACTTAGAAACAGGGCCTCCTGATCCCCACACAATTATATTTAAAAGAATTTTAATAAAAATCATATAGTCATTTGGCTGGAGAGATTGTACAATGAGCAAGGTCTCACAAGCAACTGACCCAGGTTCAATCTCTGGAACCCCATATGGCGTCCACCAGGAGTGATGCCTGAGAGCAGAACAAGAAGTAAGCCCTGGGCACAGCTGGGTGTGTCCCAAATCTTAAAAAGCTCCAACTCTTAAAAACTAGTAAAATAAAATAATATAGTCTTGCCATTAATACAAAAAAAAAGTGATTTGTCTCATTGTTTAGCAGGTTTTCAAAATAATTACATAAGGCTGCTGAAATAATCATGATTTACTTCTTTGGAATCATTGGAACATTTCTAAGTGTTCTCATCTTTAATGCTATTTGTCACCAAAAAGCAATCATAGCTGTGATTTAAATACACAATGGAATACAATGCAGCTCTAAGAAACAACAAAATAATGTGATTTGCAGCAGCCACATGGGTGGAACTAGAGGACATGCTTAGTGAAATTAGAACAAAAGGGGAAGATACAGAATGAGCTCTATCATATGGGGAACTTAAAGATAAACAGCAAGGTAGCAACAAAGGGCTGAGGGCAACATAAAGTGAGAACTGAGCTATAGAACTAATTGACAGTAGGCAATATTGAAAGAGAGAGGTGTTTGAGTCTCAGGTGGGTACACTAAAAATGGGTGTGGCACTATAATTATTTGCATGAAAATCCATTATTAATAGTAATACAAACTACAGAATCCCAATAAGCATAAATAAAATAAAATGCTATGCACAGAAAAAAACAAGACCATAGCAATTAAAGCAACACCTTTTTATTGTGATGAAACCAACATAAACAATGAAAAAAATTAAAATAAAAAATTAAAAATATGCAATTAGTGTTCTCTTCCATTAAGTATATATATTTAATTACAAAAGGTCTATTATGGGTTGCATTATGTTATTCAAAAATGCAAGCGGACTTATAACTGTAACCGATACTTGTGAATAAAACTCAGAACTTATGAATATTTGGCAAAAAGATACTTAGAGGTAATCAGTGAAGATGTGAGGTAATCAAATTAAAAGTGTTCATTCAGGTGAACTCTTGTATGACTGCTGCCCTTATACAAAAGGATGGTTTGGAAACAGAAATGCACAAAGTAGACAACGAGAATAGACACAGAAAAACGTAGAGATAATAGGTACCAACAGTACAGATGGACCAAACAGAAGCAACTCTGTGGATCCCTGGAATTCTGACTTTAACCACTGTGAGTAAATACGTTAATGTTCTTAAGGCATCAAATTTTATGGTCCTCTGTTATAATAGCACCATCAAACTAGTAAAATAAAATAATTCGATGATATTTAAAACAAATAAAAGAAAAAATTTTAAGAACAAATATCAGAACCAAAAACATTTTGAATAAGTAGGCTATTAATAAATGGAGTTGAATTAGCTATTGTCTTTTCTTCTTCAGTTCCTAGGATGCCAAGATACTATAGTTTTAAAATATGGGATGAGGGGACTAGATAGATAGTGCAGCAGGTAAGACACTTTCCTTACATGCTAGTGGCCAGGGTTTGATCTCTGGCAACTATATGATCCCCTGTGCTTTTTAGGATGCACCCTTAGTGTAGAGTCGGGAATGAGTCCTGAACAAATCTGAGTATGACCCAGAAAACAAAAACAAGGCGTCATAAATTAAATTAATTTTGGTATAATCCAAAATGTAAATTAAATTATGTGAGATTTAACCATGATAGAACTTTGCCACCAGGATAATGAAAATATCTGTAATCATTATGGTATGAGAGCCTCCTTTTTACCAATTAATGAAATGAATTCTGTTTGATTTGAGTTTGTCTGAAAAATAATTTTTTTAAATTTCTAAGCCATATTAATATGTGGTTAGCTAGAAATGTGGCAAAATGGCAATCGATTGGAGTTAATGTCTTTGAACATTTTTTATTGCATACTTACTGGCCAAGAAATTGTTTCTCTGCATGAGTTCATGAGCTTTAGACTCCAGGATGGTGATAGAATCCATTGCTTGGAAACGATTTAATGCCACACAGGAAGAGAGATTAACCAAGATATGGCCTAAGAAATTGATGTGTCCAACATTTGTGTGATTAAACATCCTGTGTAGCATCTCTCCTATGAGAGAATTAAAAAAAGATAACTCGTTTTCTCTTAATACAGTACATATTATCAACACTGTAAAATAAATGTAAACGTGCATTTTAATTTTTTATAAATATATTTTCTCGAGCCTTTACCTTTACCTATAAATATATTATTTAGAATATTTATCCAATATTTAATATAAAATTTTACTGTTACTTTGCTGCATGTAAACTCATCCTTTTATACACATTTTATATAATGCTAATACATGTAAAAATCAGGGATTTGCAGTCCACGAAAACATTAGAGAGTACAAGATGGAAAGAATAAACAAAGGAGAAAGACCTTAAGCAATAGAACATATTCTGTCAGAGTCCAGCAAAACAAAATGTTAATGTTGTAAACTAGAGTAAAGAAGCAGGTATTTTGTGAGAGCCATTAAGTTTGTAATGTGATTTTTGCAAAAACAATCATCAAGAAGTTTTGACATGGATAAAAGCAAGCCCTCTTATAATCTCTATCGCAGATTTGTAAAACTGGAAGTGTAAGGCTAGAGAACCAGGACATGTTTTAAGGTGCTAGTTTCATGGGGTCGACCCAGGTTCCATCCCCACCCACACCTCTGGTCCCTTAAGGATCCCCAGGAGTCATCCCTAAGCAAAAAACCAGGAGTAAAAACTATGCATGGCCTAAATCCAGCATTACTCCCCTCAAAAGAAAAAGCAGCAAATGGAAATATGCTTTAAATTGGCATTTTAGCAAGATTGTGTGATAGTTACTATCTTCCAAGCTTTTCAATGCCTCCCAAAGATAATAATAAAAAGAAAGACTTCAGAGAATTGGTCAAGAAAGATAAAGATCCAGTGAGCAATAATGGCAGCAAAGCAAGAAAATAAATGGTCCAAAAGTAATGTTTAGGTCAAGCTCAATAAACTAGTATTGTTTGTTAAATTCACATACAACAAACACTATAAGAAAATTCCCAACTATATGCTTATAATATCTAATGTTATGACAAAGAGACTAAAGATTTGTAGATTCCTTGAGGAGGTACTTAATAAAGGTCATATTAAACTAGTTTCAAAGCACTGAGATTAAAAAAGTAATTTATACCAGAAAATCCAGGAAGGCTTAGGAGAAGATGCAGCAGTTGTCAGTACAGAGGTAGGAACACATCCTAACTGCACACTTTGAAAAAAATCTTTATTAAGCCATAACTGAATAAAATATAAATATTGTGAGGTTAAAATTGGCAACAACATAAAATCAGAATGATAGCACAGCATGTAAGGTGCTCACTTTGCAAGCAGCTGACCAGGATTCAATTCCCAACACAACATATGGTTTCTCAGGCAATGCCAGGAATAACCATTCTCAGCACATTCCCAGAAGTGAGTCCTGAGCACTGCCAGGTAGAGCCCACAAAAAACAAAAGCAAATTTATTAACTAATTAAAGTTGGAAAACTCAGCCACAGAATTTGAACTTCATTTGTAATAGAAACTCAATAGTTAATCCTGACTTTGAGGAAAGAACTAACTGCAATTGAGAAAAGCAGAAAGAATAATCAAAAACAGAACACAGGGCAGGAGAGATAGTACAGCATATAGGGTTCTTGCCTTGCATGAGATGACATGGGTTTAATCCCCAGCATCTCATAAGGCCCCACGTGCAGCGCAGAGATAGGAGTGTATGAGTATTGCCATGTGTGCAGGCCCCTCAAAAAAAAAAAATCAGAACACAACCAAGGTAGCAGTTTCAGAGGTCTCAGAGTTCATCTATGGTAGATCATTTGGTTTTCTCTACTCACAGTCCCTTGGCAGGGTGTGCATCCATCATCGTACAGAGTCACTAATTTACCTGTGTAAAATGAGTCTCAACTTCTTCATTGTAGAGGAAAGAAACATTCCACTAAATACAGGTGTCTGCAAATACGTAAGTTTCCAAAGAAGCACAAGAAGCTGGCGGCACACTTCAGTTTCTTAAGTAGCTTCTCAAACTTCACTGCATATTCTACCTCAAAAGGAGTTTGCTATTTGCCATTATTACCTTGTTATTTTCAGATTATAGGCTAGCACAATGTACAAATTTAAAAAATTGCATTTCAATCAAGTTGGTGACATTGACTGGGTGTGCAATTTTGGTTTTTATCTCCTGAATAAGAAGACAATAAACAAAAGACTGCCCTATAAGAAGACCTATAAGAATACCTTCCTATAATAAAGTGCTATTGGGACATTCACTTGTTTATTTATTTGGGTTTTGGATCACATCCAGCTGTGCTCAGGGCTCATACTTGGTGGGACACAGAACCATACCTGGTAGCATAGATTTCACCAGGTTGTTCATATGTGAGGCATGTACCCAACCACTGTAGTATTGCTCCATTCCATGGAACATTCACTTCAGAGGCAAGAGAGACTGATAACTCATAAAGTTTAAAATTATGATCAGTGCTTAAGTCTTCCAGTGAAGAGTCCCGGCTCCAGAGTCATATATCTGATTGTGTTAATAAGGGTGAAATTTTATGATATTGATATTTAATGTATGTAAAAAGTGTGAACATTAGCAATTTCATGCATTTTGACTAACAAAATAGAAAGATGATATAATCTAGAATCAAAAGCTTTGGGTTTCTCATTCTGTCACTATCCTATTATTTATAAATTTGTTATTTGTATTCTAAAAATTATGAAAATATTATTGTCTCCCAGGAAGATGTCAAATGGAAAAATAAAAAAAAATGAATCTACTCAAACTAGTGAGCTGAACGCTGATTAACTTTTATTATTGTAATGTATGCACACATAGTCTTGTGGATACATTGATTTCATTCACAATTTGATATTATGAAGATTTTTTAAGTGAGAATGGTTGAACTGGGTCACAGAAGGTGAAACAAACCCATATTTTAATTCATTAAAAAGAAATTCTCCAAACTTGGGCTCACAAGTGAAGGGACGGAGTAAAAAGTGGGCTGATATTTAGAGTGTAGATTCTTTGCACTCAGTGGTATCCAATATTTCAGGCAGGCTATCAACATTAAGTATTTGGGTGACACCATCCAAGATGCATTAGAGGGCCTGCAGGGTTTTTTGGTCTCCTGCCTCCATGACTCCCAATCACTACTCAGGAAGGAAGGAAGGAAGGAAGGAAGGAAGGAAGGAAGGAAGGAAGGAAGGAAGGAAATTTCTGAATGGTTATTGAATTTAATTTTTCTAACTTGAAATAAGAATACCAAATAATGTTTCCACTGTAAGCTTCAACCACAATTGTTTTGGGTCATTTATTTCTTTGTTTTCTATGAAGAATAGAGTGCTAGATTATCCAGGATGCAGCAAACAGAGCATTTCTAATACTGGCCATTATCACTTGCAACATGCACTTTTAAAGTTGCTTAGTAAGTTTGATTAGGTAATTTAAGTGTATAATTCTATATGTTCAATAGAAAAAGAAGTGACTTAGACTCTATACAGTGTGATTTTAATTATCTTTCAAGAACACCATCAAAGTTGATTTCTAAATAATAAAGTCTTTCCCCCAGTCCCAAGAAACTGAGGCTGCACAGTGACTCGAGGGCACTGTTTGTCTCTCAAGGTTGCCAATTCATTCCCCAGGATAAGTAGCTGGGAAAGGAGAGGGGGACAGAGCAGTCTGCTAGCATCCACACTGGCTCTGCCCAGCCCCAGTCCCAGGAAACAGTCTTTGGCATCATCAGGAGCACTGTTTATGTCTCAAGTACACCATGTTGCCCCCTAGGTTAGGAGCACTGTCCTCCCGTTGCTCGAGTGGGCACCAGTAACGTCTCCATGGTGAGACTTGTTACTACTTTTGGCATATCGAATATGCCATGAGAAGCTTGCCAGGCTCTGCTGTGTGGATGGGATACTCTAGGTAGCTTGTTGGGCTCTCTGAGAGGGATGGAGGAATCAAACCCAGGTCAGCCACATGCAAGACAAATGCCCTACCTATTGCTCCAGCTGTGTTAGCCCAGGTTACGAGATCCCACAAAATGGAGGCTAGAGGGGAGCCTGCTAAGCATCCTGGCTGGCATCTACCTGGTCCCCATTTATTCACTTCTTGAGTCAGCAAACAAAGACATCCTAACTCTAGTCACCTAGCCATAGGGAAACACACAAGAAACAGCTCCAGCTACCAAGTCCCACCTAGTAAGCAGCAAAGAACCCCACCCACTTAGGGAGTAAAGTACCCTGAAGACAAAACCAGTATGCAACCTTGTCGATAAGGACTTTAAAGAGGAAGCTTTAAGGATGCTTAAGCAGCTCACAGAAACAAGGAAACAGGCCACCAAAATGACACAAGAGGATATACGAGCCGAAATGAGAAAACCACCAACAGAAATTACAGAACTGAAAACCTGGTAGGCTAAATGAAAAGCTCACTGGAGGGCCTCATCTGCAAAGTAACAGCTAAGGACAGTCAGCCAAGTAAGTGCATAAACGCTCCAGACAACAGAAGATGGGGTAAAAGGTCTCAAAATAAATGGAAAGCTGACAAAAGAACTTGGGTATGCATTTAAGAGGAAAGGCTTAAGAAGCATGAGGGTCTCAGATGGCCAGACAGGTAATCTTGATGAAGAAGCTAAGAAATTTCCAGAGCTGGAGAGTGCATACACTTCAGATCCAGGAGACTTGAAAGGTACCATGTAAAAGAGTTCCAAATAAAAATACTTGGGGGACTCTGGAGCAAACTCAGGGACACTGTTATTGCTCCCAGGTCAGGAATGAACCCCACCTGCAAAGAGGGGAATGTAGCCATCAGCCCGGCTTGGCTCTGCCTAGCCCAGCTAAGGTCACTGAGAACTCAAGAAAGGCCAGGCAGGCATGGTGAGGTGTCAGGGGCATGGCCACACAAGAGATGAATCAAATGACATTCCCACCCATGTGAAAGTGAGAACAGAACCTATAAAATGCAATGAAAACATGGACAAAATCCCTAGCAACACACATGGTCTCCTGACCATCTCCAGGAGTGACCTCTGAGCGTAGAGCCTAAAGTAAGCTAGGTGTGGCTCCAAAATAAATTTTTTTTAAAAATTATAACAAAAAAATAAGATTATTAAATTAAAACTTAAATTTAGGGGCTAGAGAGATAATACATGGAACAGTGCTTGCCTTGCATGCAGCCTACCTGGATTTAATCCCCAGCACCCCTCTGGCAATCCACACAGACTACCAGGAGTGATTCCTGAGGGCTAAGACAAGAGTAGGTCCTGGGCGTTGATGGTGTGGCTCAAAGACAAACAACACAGAATTCTAAAAGAAACAGCCTAAGTATACATTGATAGATGGATTGCTAAAGAACTTATGATATATATGCACCATAGACTACAATTCAATTCTATAAGATAGATAATTCTACAAGCAACAAGATGGATGATTAGGTGTAGTGACATAGGTGAGGAAAAAGAGAAAAAAAATCAAACAACTTGTGATTTAACCATATTTAGAATAATTGAAGGGTTTTTTCCTTTTTTTGAACTTAGAGATCACTCATGACATGGCTGGGAGCATCATATTGAATGCTAGGGATAGAATGCATGAGACCAGTGCCAACTCCCTGCAGTATTGCTCTGGCCCCTTATGTAGCATTTTAAACCAACAATAATTGTTTTACATGTAGTTCAGTTGATTAAAATTATTTGTTAATAACATTTGTATTTAAGTGGCTTTTTAATATTAGACTTTCAAAGGTAGTGAATCCACTATTGTTGATATTTATAAAATGTAAGTATTATGCCTATAAAAAGCTTTGTCTTTTATTTACTCATATATACTAAGTCATGTATAGCATTCTACCAAATTCCTAGAGATCCCAGAGCGCACTTCTACCTTGACAGGACCTTTCTTTAATTCTGTGCTCAGTGAGTTAGGCTCCTGGGAGCATCTTAGCCATTTCCAAACCATGATTTTTTCATAGCTGTGTTTCAAAACATGCTAACTGCTCTGCAGAGTATGATCACATCTTAAGTTTGAAAAAAAATACCATGGGTTCAAAAGATGGTGGCTACACATACTAGGGGAAAAGGGAGCTCAGATAGAGAAGGAACATCAAAAAAGGTGTTGGGAGGATCCTCCCAGGATGGGAGAAGCATGCTAAAAGTAGACTATAGACCAAACATGATTGCCACCCACTGCCTCTTTTGCAAACCACAACACTCAAGAGAGAGAACAAAAGGAAATGCCCTGCCACAGAGGCAGGGTGGGAGGGGGGATGGGGGTGGGAGGGATACTGGGATTCGTGGTGGTGAGAAATGGGCACTGGTGGAGGGATGGGTATTTTATCCTTGTATAATTGAAACCCAAGCACAAAAATTTGTAAGTCTACAACTGTACCTCATGGTATCTCACTAATAAATAAATCACTTAATCACTTAATCACTTAACTTCCCGTTAGTCGTCGATTTGCTCGAGCGGGCGCCAGTAACGTCTCCATTTGTCCCTGTCGCGTGCTAGTGTAGCCCAATGGCATCTCTTCGCTCCGGGAACATGGAGGGCCTCAAACCGATCGTTCATGACCTTGACAAAGAAGTCTGACCATCTGGTAGCTGGGCGGCCACGCGGTCTTTTGACATCCCGTGGAATCCAATCAGTAACAGCTCTAGTCCAACGGTCGTCTTTAAATCTCATTACGTGACCAGCCCATCTGATTTTCGACACCTTGGCAAATGAGACAGCGTCCCTGATCCTTGATCGTCGACGGATGTCAGAACTCCGGATTCGTTCTCTCATTTGAGTGAAACGTGATATTCCAAGCATAGCTCTTTCTATTCTTCTTTGGGAGACCTGAATGGCGTTCTCATCTTGTTTGCGTAGGGCCCAGGTCTCTGAGGCATATGTTAATGCAGGAAGAACAGTGGAATCAAAGAGATGTGCCCGGAGCCGGAGGTTCTTCGTCCTCTTAGCTATTTCTTCGACGTTCTTGAAAGCATTCCAAGCCGCTCTCTTCCTCCTGCGCAGCTCGGGTGCCAGGTCATTTGTCATGTTGACCTCTCGACCTAGGTAGACATAGCTGTTGCATTCGGAGATGGTCGTTCCATTGAGAGCGAATGGGGCGTCAGGAACAAGGCTGTTTCTCATAAACATTGTCTTCGTAAGATTCAGCTGTAGTCCTACCTTTCCACACTCACGGTCAAAGTCGGCCAGCATTTGTGCCGCTTGGCTGATGTTTGGTGTTATTAAAACAATGTCATCAGCAAAGCGGAGGTGGTGTAGTTGCCGACCATCTATCTTCACTCCCATTCCTTCCCATTCCAGTCGTCGCATGATGTTCTCGAGGGTGGCACTGAAGAGTTTTGGTGAAATGGTATCACCCTGCCGCACCCCTCTCTTGACATCAACGATCACTTCTTTGTAGAATGGTGAGATCCTGGTAGTGAATCCGCAATACAGCTCACGGAGGATCCTGATGTATTGGGCTTGAATGCCCTGATTGGCTAGGGCTTCAATGACCGCTTCCGTCTCAACAGAATCAAAGGCCTTCTTTAAATCAATGAACGTTAAGCAGAGCGGCATCTTGAACTCCCGAGAAACCTCAATGAGTTTGGTTATCGTGTGGATATGGTCGATGGTGCTGAATCCTTTGCGGAACCCTGCTTGCTCACATGGTTGTCCTTCATCTAGTGTTCTGCCAATCCTATTCAGGATGACTCGAGTGAACAACTTGTAGATGACAGACAATAGGCAGACCAG
Organism: Sorex fumeus; assembly: GCF_029834395.1. Taxonomy (NCBI): domain Eukaryota; kingdom Metazoa; phylum Chordata; class Mammalia; order Eulipotyphla; family Soricidae; genus Sorex; species Sorex fumeus. Next base: position 12,142,506 of record NW_026606185.1, read on the forward strand.
GCGATAGTTGCCAATGTCATGGATGTCTCCCTTCTTGAACAGTAGTACGGTCCTGCTGGTTTTCCATTGAGATGGAACCTTGCATTCAGACAGGTAGCGAGTGAAGAGCCGAGCCAGTGTATTGATGAGTACTGACGGCAGGTTCTTCAGGTGTTCAGGTCTGACCTTGTCTGGGCCGGGTGCTGTTTGCTTCTTTACTGACGAAATGGCGTGCCGGATTTCGGAAGGGAGAACGTTGGGAACGACATACCCATCCTGTGGAATTTGGTATGTCGGCAAGTGGACATGGCTATCGAAGAGATTTGAGTAGAAGTCATGGATAATCTTCTCCATTGCCGTTCTGGAGGATGTGATGGATCCATCAGAACGTCGGAGGGCAGTCATCTTGGTCTTATAGTTGGCGAAGGACAGGCGGGCGTTACGAATACTTTTCCCGGCTTCTGCCGCATCTACCAGTACTTCTGCTCTTCTCTCTTTGAGGTCTTCCTTGATCGCATCTCTGCACTGCTTTGCAAGCTCGGACGTTAGCTTGCGGTTGCCTGAGGCATGCGCCAAACCACGCTGGCGAATTAGCTCAAGAGTTTTCGAAGATAGGCGACTTTTTGTGGCTATCTCTCTCTTGGCGTTCCTCGCACATTCATGGAGGTGCTGAACCAGTCGATCGTATTCCTCGTCAATGTTGTCAACAATGGCATCTTCCCATGTTGCCGCAATAGTACCAAAGAGTTCCCAGTTGGTGGTCGTTCTGGGAGTTCTCTTTTTGAACTTTGCAGCCCTTTCTCCCCGCTCTGTGAAGTAGAATTTTGCACGAAGGAGACGGTGGTCCGATCCCGTTCGAAATTTTGGGACAACAGCGACATCAGTCAGGCAAAACCGTCGATTGAATATGATGTGGTCTATTTCGTTGTGGAATCGTCCACCGGGAGACTCCCATGTCCATCGTTTAGATTCTGCCTTCTGGAACTGTGAGTTACCATGAATGGTCTTGGTCGACATGATGAACTCAGACAGTCTCTCACCCTGTTCGTTCCATTCTAGGCCATGGGTTCCGATGTGAAGTTCTTCAGCTGATCTTCTCGGTCCTATCTTGGCATTAAAATTTCTCTAGCTCCATGTAGAACTTGGACAAAATCTCAAGGCCGACCTAGGCTGCCACAACGAAGGAAGACAAAAATGATCGTCTGTACTTTCAATGCACGTACGCTAGCATCAGATGCATCCATCGAGGACCTGATGGTACAAGCGCGAATGATCAAGTACGACATCATTGGTCTGACCGAGACAAGAAGACACGAATCTCACCATGCCGTTTTCGACACTGGAGAAGAATTGTTCCTCGGAACATGCGATAAAAGAGGTGTTGGAGGCGTCGGTGTCCTTATCAACACAAACTTGGCCAAGAGCATTGATTCATTCGAATGCCTAACAACCCGAATCGGACGTTTACATTTGAATAAATATATATATATATATATATATATATATATATATATATATATATATAGTAAAGGTAAAGTCCCTCCCGTTGATCGTTGATTTGCTCGAGCGGGCCCAGTAACGTCTCCATTGGAGACTTTGTTGTTACTGTGTCTGGCATATCGAATACTCTCGGTAGCTTGCCGGGCTCTCCGAGAGGGGCAGAGGAATCAAACTCGAGTCGGCCATGTTGGCCGCGTGTAAGGCGAATGCCCTACGTGGCTAAATATCTATGTCAATTCACAAATTAACAAATTGTATACATACAACAATGTTTACTGAGTGTTTTTTATTATGAACTCCCATTTTGAAATCATTGTAACAGTTATAACCCACAATATGAACTCAACAACAGAAATTTCTCTTTAACATGATATCTAATTACAACTTCTGTATTTGAATTTTTTATTTTTAACTAAGTTCCTTATGATGCTGGGATGTAAATCAGGAAACTACAAGTATTATAGTTTGGATTCTTTTTAGCAGAATCCCTCCATCTTATAATAAGAAAACACAAGAGTGTCTGTGAAATATGTCACCCAGAAACATTATAATCAAGAGATGACTTTATGACAGCCACACAGGTCCTCCCACTTACCTCCCTGCCACTTACCATATGTTTGGAGCTTTTCAGTCAATTTGTCTACATCAATGTTCAACTGACTTTCTATAAAGTTTCTTATAAATTTGTTTCTTAAAACTTTCTAAAGAAAATAATAAAGATAACAAAAATAACTACATAATTTCCTCTAATAACAAATATATTTTCAAAGTTTCATAATATAGAGAAAGAAAAAGCAATTCATATGAAGTGCTATGAGATACTAAAATATAGTAAATTATAAGATACTATTTTATAAGAACATTATATTTCAAAACAAAAGTGATAGATAAGACTGTTATTATTGTAATTACACATTAATGTTAAAAACAGAATGGAATGTGTTGACTTTGGGGTAAAAGTTTTTAATAAAGTCATACACTAACACTTTATATAAAAACCTTTCCTGTTACCTTTTTCATGAATTCTAAAGGCTCATTGCTATAGAAACTTTGAATAAAGTTTTTATTGTTTTCAAACTCTATCTTAATGCTTGAGTATTCAAATTCTCATCATTGGAAATACCTCAAATGATCACCATCTTCTTTTATTATTGATAGCTAACTGTCTTATTTGTTAAAGGGATTACTTTTCAGAGTTCTCCAAAATTATTTTGAACTTAATAAAATGTTATTATTTTGTCAACAGTGTGAAGTTACTTCCACATGCATCATACTGCCAATATATAACTCCAAACCATCCACAAGGAACTGAAAATGATGGGACCAGTACCAGGATTTAAGAATCAGAGTGTCAGGGTGTAGTCTCATGAGAACTATTTCAGCTTACTAGACTATAATTATATCTTATTATATCTCAATTTTATCACACAAAACTTCAACAGTAAATTTTCAAATGAGGTCTTTCTTCTGCATTTATTATTTTATTTCTCCTATTCAACTATGTTATGATCTTTTTCAACTTGTCTAAGGATCACAAAACTTAATTATAAAGTTTGGTATTAACTTTATGTATTAGTTTTTGGGCCACAACCCAACAATGCTCATGTCTTAGAGTGGGCTATAAGGCAAGTAAGTGCCTTACCTGCTATACTATATCTCTGACCCCAGTATTACCATTTTAAAATAAGTTAAATCTTTTGGAATTAGCTACCGCAAACATTGTAATAGGTAGTCTATAAATACCATCTCAGCGATATTTTTTTTCTTTTTTTAATCTTTGTTACTTAGTATTTTTATTTATTTTTTTATTTTTATTAGTGAAGCACCATGAGGTACAGTTGTAGATTTAAAATTTTTTGTGCTTGGGTTTCAGTTATACAATGATTGAGTACCCATCCCTCTACCAGTGCCCATTCTCCACCTCCAGTGCTCCTAGTATCCCTCCCACCCTCCCTACCCCCCAGCCCGCCCCACCCATTCCCTTTTGTTTTCTCTCTCCTTTTGGGTGCTGTGGTTGCAAAAGAGGCATTGAGTGGCAATCATGTTCAGTCTATAGTCTACTTTCAACAATATTTTAAAGAGATCAGCTGTTGTTTTTAATTGACAGAAGAAAGTAGGCCTAGCAACTTCCTCAAGTGGCAGATTTAGGTATCAAATGCCTACCTCTTTCCCAGGTGCCATCTGTGACCAATTCTAGGATGGTCATTTCAATTAAAAATCCCTTGATTTGAATCCTACTTCTAAGAAAAGGCACTAGCACAATGCACAATACTTCATCTTCTAAGAAAAACAATTTTTTGTGTGTAAATATTAGTGTCCTGAATGTCTCACGATTTGAACTTAATAAACACAGTACTCCACTACCAAGAAACTGTCTAATTCTTTGAGGCCATAGCCACTGTTTTAACTTTTAGTATTTTGGATGGGAGATGCATGATGAAAGTAGACTATAGACCAAACATATTGCCACTCAATGCCTCTTTTGCAAACCACAGCACCCAAAAGGAGAAAGAGAACAAAATGGAATGCCCTGCCACAGGGGTGGGGTAGGATGGGGGATTGGCGGGGTGGGAGGGATAACTGGGAGCATTGGAGGTGGATAATGGGCACTGGTGGAGGGATGGGTACTCAGTAATTGTATAACTGAAATTCAAGCACAAAAATATGTAAGTCTACAACTGTACCTCATGGTGTTTCACTAATAAAAATCAACGCATAAATAAATTAAATAAAATAGTAATTGCCAGTTCAGGTCACCATAAGAATGATAATCCCGGGGCTGGAGCAATAGCACAGCAGGCAAGGTGTTTGCTTTGCACGCGGCTGACCCAGATTTGATTTCCAGCATCCCATATGGACCCCTGAGCACCACCAGGAGTAATTCCTGAGTGCATGAGCCAGTAACCCCTGAGCATCGTTGGGTGTGACCCTAAAAGCAAAAAAAATATGATAATCTCAAGGTCTACCAGGAACAAGCTAATATTATTTTTTTACTTCATAGGTATGATACTAAATTCACAGTGAATTTTTATCAACAGCCATAGAGGCAGGTCTTGAATTCAACCCAGTTGATGGGTCTCTGAAATCCTGCTTTGAACAACCTGGAACTAAGCCAAGCAAGAATAAAAATCATGACATATTTTCCAATGATATCAGATTATTCCTAAATTAAAGTCATAAAAATTTCCCCAAAGTCATGTGTGATACATACCTTAAAGTACTGGATACATCACTGTATCTCTGTATCACTATATCACTGTCATCCCATTGATCGTCAATTTACTCGAGTGGGCACCAGCAACGTCTCTGTTCATCCCAACCCTGAGATTTTAGTAGCCTCTCCTTACTCATCTTTACCAATGATTGGAGGCTCTTTCGGGGTCGGGGAAATGAGACCTGTTATAGTTACTGGTTTTGGCATATCAAATATGCCATGGGGAGCTTGCCAGGTTCTCCGATATATATATATACATATATATATATATATATTTGCCTACACACTGAACCCCATCAAACATGGTGTGGTAATATGGAAAACAGGTACGATGTGTCTAATGGCTTCATGGCCGTGCAGTCTGAAATGCAGCCTGGAACGTGGCAGTGGTTGGGTAGTGGAGGTTAGCTGCTGGGGCTGGATCCCTTGAGGTGGAGAAAGCTCTCACCTATCCCCCTCAGGAAGGCCCCCAGTGAAAAAAGCCTGGTGTGGAGTCTGGTGGCATGACCATGGGGGCCTCATTTTATGCTCCCATCTGGGAGAAGCAGCCATGAGTTCTCATTGGACACATAAGAATTGTCTTAAACTGCATCTCAATATGGCTGTTGTTACAGAATATTAGGGGATTATAATTATTTTGTAAAACAGTAAAACAGCTTGAAATATGTAAATCTCCAAAATAATTATTTTAAGATGGGATTTAAAGCAAAAGCACACATTAAGAAAACTGATAATTTTCACAAGAGTAATATATTGCTTGATCCAATCACTTGAAAATTTGCAAAAATGTTTGATACATACCCAACTTATTTCAATATTACTAGTCAATTGGGAAACATATATTATAGAATCTCCTAAAATAACTCATATTTGTGACTCACCTTATCAGAGATTCTTAGTTCCTCAGAGAGAAACTTACTCCCCACTCACCTGCAGTTCATTTAGCATCTGGTCATTTCCACTGCTCTGAAGAACATTTGACGTTTTTAGCAATGTTTCTGATAAAGCCTTCAACTTGTCCACAAAAATGAAAGAATAATTAGCCTGCAAAATAAAGCACAGTTGACTTATTTCCAGTTTATCTATGTTGTGTTAGGAGACTTTAGTGCTGTGGCAGTTACAAGTGAGCATTTCAAGCATTATAGGCCATCAGAGCAAAGATGTGCCCTTGCCACCTTGGGACAAGTGAAGAACTTTGACACTCTTGAACCCGCGAAGAGTTCTTATGCCTTCCCTTCCAGACTCTGCTTCAGATTCGGCTGCAGTTTCTGCTTACTTGTTCACCATCACATCTCAAGTAGCTAATTGTCAGAGATAGCCCTTGCACATACTTTAAACAGAACAATGTACACTGGTAGAGGAATGCGTGTTTGATTATTGTATGACTGAAACTCAAACATGAAAGCTTTGTAACTGTAGCTCATGGTGATTCAACAACAAAAGAAAATGCTTGCCCGTGTTTTCTCTTCTAAAATATGCCTTAGATAAAATAAATATCTAAAATAATATAAATATATGTTATATATATATATATATCGGATAACAATTGATTTGCCTTTTCTCCCTTGCCACAAGGAGCTTATGTTTATCAGGTTGCACCCATCACAGTGCTCCTGAGTAACTCCCATTCCTTTGTTTATCTGTAACCCTTCTCTATGCTCTCTTCCCCAACCAGTTAATCGGCTTTTCCCCTAATCAGAATCTGTTCATTTGTAAGGTCAGATCCTTCTAGGACACTGAACTTGTATTGTAAGTTAATATTGCCTTTCTCCTCTCCTTATGTCTTTTGAATAGTTTACCTTAAAGCAATGTCCTTTTTGTATAGATACAGGAAGACAGTTAATATTATGCTTTGTAACTTAAGATTTAATTGGTTTTGAATATTATTCATCCCCGGGCATCTGCTTTCTCAACTTAAGCCTCAGTTACCCTCACTTCCTAGCGTCCCCAAAGCAGGGTCCCAATGAGGGACTGGATGGAACCAGAGCAAGCAGTAAACTATGTACTACCCTGGCATTGAGATGGGCCAGGCCAAAGTGCCACAATTCTTAACTATAAGTTAAGAGTTTGATCATAGACAAATGCTGTCAAGATCCAAAAGTAACTATGAGACTAGGACCCTGCTAGGGATAGGAAAGACTATCTGGCCTGAGCACTGTAGTCTGAGATTGAAATGGCCCTAGGAAAGCAATTCTATAAGCTTAAGGTATTTCTTACTGTGTCCATACAAAATGATTTATATTATGTATGCTTATATGTTTGTTGGACAAGGAGAGGAGAAACACACCCAGGGGATTCCATTCTAGGGTGAGTTGATATGCTAAATGAGAATCTGTCCTAGAAGCGGCTTTCCCTGAGAGAAAGAACTCTGCTCTATTGATTGTGACCACACTTATATGTAATTGTTACCCCAAGCTGTTAGCTGTACTGAGCTGTCAGGGTGAGCCCATGTAGACTGCACTGCACAACAGGCAGGAACATAGGGACCCATGAAAATGGGTGATATTTCTCATGTGTCCTGACGAGTTTAGATGAGGATGAACATTTCTCCCCTTCAAACTGCCTTCAGTAAATAATTTCAGTATATTATAAGGGGCCTGGAGTGATAGCACAGCGGTAGGGCTAGTAGCCAGACCGGCAGAGCTCTGTTCGATTGTTCCGCCCTTCTTGGAGAGCTTGGCAAACCGAGAGTACTCACCTGCACGACAAAGCCTGGCAAGCTACCTGTGACGTATTCAATATGCCAAACACAGTAACAACAAGTCTCAAAATGAAGACATTACTTGGGTCTGCTTGAGCAAATGGATGAACAATGGGAGGACAGTGACAGTGATATTGTAAGGGGCAGTTTTCCTTTTTTTTTTCTTTTTTTTATTAGTGAAAAACCATGAGGTACAGTTATAGGCTTACAAATGTTGTGCTTGGGTTTCAGTTATACAATGATCAAGTCCCCATCCCTCCACCAGTGCCCGTCATCCATCCCCATGGGTCCCAGCATCCCCCCCACCCTCATCCCCCCCCCTCCATCCTGCCTCTGTGGCAGGGTATTCCCCCTTGTTCTCTCTCTCTTCTTTTGGGTACTGTGTTTTGCAAGAGAGGCTTTGAGTGGCAATCATGTTTGGTCTATCGACTACTTTTAGCATGCTTCTCCCACCCTGGGAGGGCCCTCACAACACCCTTCATTTGGTACTCTCTTCTCTATCTGAGCTTCCTTTTCACCTAGAGCCTGTGGCTGGCCTTCCATTCATGGAGCAAAATTCCTGGTACTAATCTCAGCCATTCCTGTGTGTCACTCTCCCTTTTTGTTGCTTTATGTTCCCCAGATGAATGCAATCTTTCTGTGTCTATCCCGCTCTTTCTGACTCATTTCGCTTAACATGATACTTTCCATGTAGTACCACTTGTATGTAAATTTCATAACTTCATCTTTTCTAACAGCTACATAGTACTCCATTGTGTAAATGTACCAAAGTTTCTTTAACCAGTCATCTGTTCTTGGGCACTCAGGTTTTTTCCAGATTCTGGCTATTGTAAAGAGTGCTGCAATGAACAAACAATTGCAGATGTCACTTCGACTATACCTTTTTGCCTCTCTGGGATATATTCCCAGGAGTGCTATAGCTGGGTCAGTTTTCCTTTTCTCACAGAAACCTGGCTGGTCTTTGACATGCAGATCTCAGGTGCTAGCCAGGCCTTATCTTTGGGATGTAGATTCCAGGCTCTAGCCATACTAGTCTTTGGGATGCAAATCCAAGTGCTTATAGCCCAATAAAGGTTTCAGTTTTGGTTTTGTACCTTCTTTCTGGAGGCCAAAATTATTGGCCTACAGATGTAAAGAAACAATGTATGTCTTGCTGCCTCAATGTTCTTTCTGTAACTCCTTTTGATGACATTACTACACTGCACCCTTTGGAGGTACCATGATCAATAAAAGGAGATTTCAGGGCTCTGGCTGAGAGAATCTGGGGGAACACGGGCCAGAAAGAACCTGGAGGTTATAGGTCTGAGAAAATTTGGGCCCTCCATGACGTAAATGAGACTGTAAGAGTGGGCTGGGGGAGGCAGAAGAAAGACATGAGTGAATAGAGAAAGGGTTGGAATAAACTGCAACTAAGACCAACCAGCCTGGCCCTCGTTTCCTTCCTTCACCTGCCCATCGCCATCGACCTCCCTGGAGTGGGGAAACAGCCTGAAGCTGCCGAACATGGGCGGCGGGAGAGATAGACCACTGCTGTCCTTTTGTGTTTACACAGTATATATATATAACTATACATATAAAAATAGAATATATTTTATTTTTAATTGAATCACCATAAGATACACAATACAAAGCTACTCATCATTGGGCTTCAGTCATAAGATGCTCTAACACTCATCCCTCCCCCAGTGTATATTTCCCATCACCACTGTCCCCAGTTTCCCTCCCACCACCACCTGCCTCCCACCACCCCCACTCCCAAACACACATCTTGCTCTCAGGGATCAACTTTTTTGTTAACTTACCTTTTGAATGACCTTATTAATCTCTGGAGTGTTTGGTGTGTACAATATTTTTCCATGTAATATGGGCTTTAGAAAAGACCATATCAAAGCACCATTTGGAAAATGTAGAATTTCCTGATATAGCTTCAAGCAAAAGGGTGCTGTAAAGATTTTTAAAAATTTTAAAAATATTAAAATTTTGCACAGAATTCTCAAATTAATGGGTGATTCATTTACATAACTATGATGTCTCACATTTTATTTATTTTTGTTTGTTTTCTTTTTGGGTCACATCTGGCAATGCACAGGGGTTACTCCTGGCTCTGCACTCATGAATTACCCCTGGCGGTGCTCAAGGGACCATATGGGATGCTGGGAATCGAACCCGGGTCGGCCGCGTGCAAAGCAAATGCCCTAACTGTTGTGCTATCGCTCCAGTCCTGATGTCTCAATTTTAAATGAATGTTTTATTTTTTTATTTTACAATTTTGATTTTGAACAATAAATTCCAGATTATTTTTGCACTCCTTTACTGGCTCTTGTCTGATAAATTTCAAGATATAATTTGTAAAACTGTCAAGTTTTGCCTTCATATTTTCAAACTAAATTATCCAAAAGAACCAATGACAGAGTGAACTGAAAATAAAAGTGGTGATAACAAAACATATTTATCTGGTTTTAAATATAGAAAATAATTTCATCAGTCAAAATATTGAAACTATAATTAATTTTTACTTATGAAATTAGTTCTATGTATTAAAATTGAATTTTTCTTGTTTCACTGATACATAACTATTGAACTTATTGATTTTGGTAAGTTTAATTTTCATTAATTTATTTTTGTAGCTCTCATCATTGTAGTTAACTTAAATCAAAGGTTAAATTGAAGATTTAGTTGACTAAGTTGTACAAGTTAACAAATACCTGATAATGGGAGAGACTTCATCAACATTATGTTTACCAACAAATATTGTAATATTTTATTGTAATAATAAATACACAAATATAACTAGTTCTTGTGTCATGGTCATTTAAGTTATAATTCCTAATTTAACTTTAATTCAAAATACTTAAGGTGTATAAAATCCTATTGCATTTATTTTAAGTTAATTTTATCTTCACAAAGAGAAATAATGTTTTATTCAACTAGTATAGTAAATTCATCAAAAAGATAAACTAATGCAAATAAGCTAATAGCTTGGCAGCATATTGAATTTTTAAAACAATAATTACAAAGATTGTTTTACTGGTATTTTATCTAATAATATCTAGCCTTCAAATGTTTCTATTCTGCCAAAAATATATTTTGTTATCCAAATTATCTATCAGCTGATGAATGGCTGGTATTGTCTTAAGATAGAGGTGAGGGCTATGTGAAGTGCCTCAGACCTCCAATTTTATGAAATACCATTCTTTTTCCAACCAAAATTTCTGTACATATCAGATATAAAATATATGTATCATGCTGTATTTGAATTTGGTATGCAAAATACTAAGGTGTTCTAATCTTTTCCTTTTGTGTACCAGACAGATCCTATGATTATGATGTAAGTCATACTCAAGATTAAGTTGTAGAGCGATGAAAGTTAAGAAATTTTGAAAGTGGAACTTAGATCCTTAAATATTTTACATGAGTTTATCAAGAGAGACTGAGAAATCACACTGTCTGAGAAAGACCAGAGATTCCAGTTAATCACAGAGATGTAGAGATGTCCTGGCTAGCCTTAAAGGCATAGCCCTGCATGGAATCCACAACTGAAAGGAAATGAATTCTACAAAAACTCACCTCAGGTCAAAAACAGCCCTAACCAAATTTTGAGTATAGTGTTTATTTAAAATACTGTGCAGAGGACTCAGCTAACCAGAGCTCAGATACTAAGCTAGAGAAGCTAAGAAATAACAAGGTGGCATCCTAAATCACCAAGTATGTGGTAAGTCATTGTGTAGAACACTAATAATTAACTGTGAACATGAATGACACTGTGATAAGTACAAATATAACTCATTCACACTACTCTTCACAACAACCTTATGAAATGGAATAGTTCCCATGATTGATTGAGACTAATTATTTAGAAAGATAGAATCATATGACCAAGCATGCACAAGTCATTTTTGGGTGATTGAACTGCCTAAACCCAAAAGGCTTCTACCATGTTTGTTCTTTCTCTATAATTATAATTTAAGGTATTCACTTAAATAGCGATCCTAAAGATATATTGTTCCACTGTCATTTGTATCTGAGTTTTCCAAAATGCTGATCAGTAGAAGATCGTGCAGAGTTTGCCTTGGTATATTATAGCAATTTTACAATAACAAGCATGGTACTTCTGGTATCCTTGCCTGGAACCCACATCATTACTAATTATATCTTAGGGATCCCAAAGAGAGGGTGACTTCAGATATGCAAGTTATTTCCCACCTTGTCCTTTGAGTTGCAAAATGCAAAGGGTTAGACTGTTCAAGTGCTAGAAACTAGAAAAGCCAACTGCTATTTCCAGGATTTAGCAATCTTACTAAAAATGAAGAATAAAAGTAAGAAAGTAAAAGTAGAGAATTCTTAACCTGTATGCACCCACCTTCTATATAACATATTTAATGTTAAACAAGGACTAATTATAAATATGAACATCGACATAAATTATGACATATTTTCTTACTTGAATCTTCAGGAATGTTGAACTTTTCTTTGTCATCTTCCAAAAGTTCGTTAACTCTAGGCAAGTCAATAAATGTATTAGTGTTGCTCAAGAAAGACCCCTGGTCCCTGCAAATCATCTTCATCACAGACTGAAATGAACCAAAGGCTGAGCTTCTGGCCTTATTATCCTGTGAAACCTGAAATCACACGCACATAAGAAATTAAATCTGAAAACTCAGCCCCATATAGATCAGCAATACAGTATGCTCAACAAACAAAATGTATAGAATATTTACTGTAGTTTTATTCATTCCTGAAATACTTTTTAAAATCACTGCAGTGATTTTTCTGGTTTGTATACATTTGTAAAAGAGACAAAAACCTCAAACACAGAGAAGATTTATGTTTATAAATTAATCATTTCAGGGCTGGAGCGACAGCACAGTGGGTAAGGCATTTGCCTTACACACAGCCAACATGGCCGACCTGAGTTCGATTCCTCTGCCCCTCTCGGAGAGCCCGGCAAGCTACAGAGAGTATCTCGCCCACACGGCAGAGCCTGGCAAGCTACCCGTGACGTATTCGATATGCCAAACACAGTAACAACAAGTCTCATGATGGAGACGTTACTGGGCCCGCTCAAGCAAATTGATGAACAACGGGAGGACCGTGACTGTGACCGAATCAAAATGATTAAAATCATTTAATAACCTTCATTCTTTGGCCTTTAGGATCATTACAAGATGTTCTCATTACTATATCTTGCTATTGAATACAATATTTAAGTATTATAGAATTAATAAATAAAAAAGGATAGCATGCAAAGTCATTAAATAAGATTATTTTCAGAATGGGCCAAGATCGAACACACACCTGTTGGAAGTTGGACACAGCTAACAAGGAAGTAATTTTCATTGAATGAAGAAATTCAGGAAGGTATTCAAGGATGTGACCAGCTTTTGAAAGCAGGTGGCTGAGGCTGGAAATGAGATCCAACAGAGAATGGAGCATGCTGCTGGCTTCTGGAGGAATCATAGTCTCAAAGGAAACACACAAAAGTAGATAAGCAACATGGTGATTTTCTTATCTTACCAGCATCTTTAAGCAGTGGAAACTTAGTTGTTTGAATTTATTTCCTTTTGAAATTGAGACATACCTCTTTACTCAAATATATATGACTACAGTTTTTATTTCATTTTATTTAGGAGTATAGTAATTTTTATCAAGGAATGTCTTTATTATCCAAATGGAAAGTGCATGTTAAAGAGAACAAGAACTGTCCCAACTACAAACTCAAGCTCCAAGCTCCAAGAAGAGTAAAAAGTAATAGTTATATGTGCTATGCAAATATATATATATGCATATATGTATAAACAGCTACATAGCTTGAGTGCCCAAAGCAGAAATTCAGGAAAAAGGCTCAAAATAAGCTATTATTATATGTAAAATAATTGATGCTTCCTTACTATTTCCCTCTGTCTGTATCATGCACACATAATCCTATCTTTCAAACTTTTTGCACTCTATAGTACAGTATAGCATTAACATAACTTTATATATACTAGAAAAGAAAAAAGTTTGACTCACTTTATACTGATACACACTCCATTGTATCCACTCTATACATGCAAATAAATTTATTATATTCATCATTCGATATGCCAGACACAGTAACAACAAAGTCTCCAATGGAGACGTTACTGGGCCCGCTCGAGCAAATCGACGATCAACGGGAGGGCCTTTACTTTACTTACATAAGAACCCACAACAGCAGTCCTTCAATTTTGTCAAATGACAAAGCAAGCAAACCATACTAATGTTCTCCTTACTTTGTATATGACATTCCGCAGGTTCAAGTTCCGACTCATCAATATGATCAGTGAATACATTTTGGATACAGGCATGTCACACAGTTCTTTGACTGCAAACCAAGATGATTCATCCTTGGGAAACTCCAGCAGGAGGTGAAGAATGTCCCAGTCACATCTTCCAGATAAGGCTGCAGTGAGAGCACTCAAGAGAACCTGTTTTAAAATGTGAGCATTGAACATGAACATACATGGCATTAAAGTTCAGCATAGAACTCCCTCAACACTAATTTCCCTGAAGAACCATTTGCTCAAGTCTCAGGATACATAGAACACAAACCTCTGCTGTAGTTCAATGATTTTGAGTAAACAAAAAGAACCTGTAGCACTGTCCTCCTGTTTTTCATCGATTTGCTCGTGCGGGCCCAGTAACATCTCCATCATGAGACTTGTTGTTACTGTGTTCGGCACATTGAATACATCATGGGTGGCTTCCCAGGCTTTGCCGCGCGGGCGGGATACTCTTGGTAGCTTGCCGGGCTCTCTGAGAGGGGCGGAGGAATCAAACCCGGCTCGGCCAGGCTGGCTGTGCGCAAGGCAAATGCCCTACCACTGTGCTATCACTCCAAATGTTTCTAAAATATTCACAGAATTTTCTCAGTTTTCCTAGGTTGGAAAAGCCACATGTGATTTCTTCTCATAGTAAAACAAGTATCATTTTACTTGGGCTTTCTTTAATGTAGCAACTTATCACATGTATTACGCCAAGTTGTTTTTGATTTTCCAATGTATTCATATAGAAAGGTAGAGAAGCTAAGGATCCCCACCTGTCTTCCCGTGACTGACTGCAGCTCATAATACATCTATAGGCACACATACATGCAAAGAAATATAAGCATACACGCACCTGTACAAATATACAAATGCTATATAAAATACAGATGCACACATAAATCCATACATACAAGCACAGACAAGTGCAAACATGACTATTCACATAATTATAGATATGTATGGACACAAAAACTCATTTGCTCACATGTCCAGACAATTAGATAATTCTTTGAATTTACATTTTTTTCTTAAAACTGAAGCTGACTGGTACCCAGAGTGGTAACACAACAGAGAGTACACTTGGCTTTTACATAACTGACCCAGATTCAATACGTGGCATCCCATATAGTATCCCAAACCCCATAGGGGCCCCTATAACAAGAATCAAGAGTTAGTCCTGAGCACCATCAGGTATGACCCATCAAATAAAATAAACAAAATAAAGATGAAGATGATCCCTAGCAGACCAAGATAATCCACAGATTGGGGAAAATTATTTACCCATATGATAAGGGATATATATATATATATATCAAAGGGTACACACACATATATTATATATACATATATACAATAATATACAAAGCACTGGTAAACTTTACAAGAAAAAACATTCAACCCCATAAAAGAATAAGAAGAATAAATGAGAGAAACTCCTCAAAGAAGAAAAATAAATGGCCAAAAGGCACATGAAAAAAATTCTCTACATAGCTAATCATCATGGAGATAAAAATCAAAATATAATGAGATATCTCACACCACACCCATGATGTATTCGATATGCCAAACACAGTAACAACAAGTCTCATGATAGAGATGTTACTGGGCCCACTCAAGCAAATCGATGAAAAACGGGAGGACCGTGACCATGATCTCACACCACAGAGACTGGCACACATCATAAAGAACAACTAGTGCTGGCATGGATGCAGGGAGAAAGGGATTCTCATTCATTGTTGGTGGGAATGCTAACTGGTCCAGTCTTTTTGGAAAAAAATATGGGCATTCCTCAAAAAACTAAAAAGTGAGCTTTCATATGACCAGCAATACCACATCTGATAATATACACTGGGGGCATAAAAACACAGCAGAAATGCCATCTAAAATTCTATGTTTGTTGCAGCAATATTCACAATAGCCAGAATCTGAAAATAATCTTTGTGCCCAAGAACAAATGACTGGATAAAGAAACTATGGTTCATATACTCAATGGAATACTATGCAGCCACCAGAAGAATGAAATCATGAAATTTGCTTATTTCATGAAAAGCAAGTGGAGAGACATGGAAAGTATCATGCTGAGTGAAGTGAGTCAGAAGGAGAGGGATAGACAGAGAATGATTGTATACATTTGTGGGATACTAATACACATAATAAGAGACTAATATTTAAAGACAGAAGAAACAGGGACCAGGTGAACTGGTCCATTATTGGAAGTTTGCCACAAATGTGTAGAGCAGTTAGAGTCGGGAAGAGAACACTATGACCATGACAGTTGGAAATGATCACTCTGGACAAGAATTGAATGCTCGATAGGTAAAAGAATATACACAATAACCTAATAGCACCTGAACCACAAACTATAATGGCCAAAAGGAGCGGGAGAGATGGGGTGGGGAGAGAGAGGGAAGAAAGTATCTGCTGTAGAGGCTGACTTTGGGTGGGGGTGGAAGGAGGGAGGGAAATTGGGGATATTGATGATGGGAAACTTACACTGGTGAAGGGACAGGTGTTGGAACACTGTATGATTGAAACTCAATCATGAACAACTTTGTAACTGAGATTTAGCAATAAATTTTTTAAAAGAAGTTCCCGGGAGATGTATGTCATTATTAGCAGGCAATCATTTATTAGACATCTTTAAAAACACAAATTGTTTCCAAGGAATATAGCTCAGAGATGTTCTCATTTTGTCAAGCTGATAATTTTAAACTCAGATATGCAGGGAACCATTGAAGGCATCAGAAGGGAGTGTTAACTCTTTGGTTCAGGCTGCTCACACAACAGAAGAGTCACAAACCTCTGTGAGTGACTGAGGAAACCCCTGAAGACTGCAAGGACAGGACTAAGGCAGGGGTGGGTAGGTGACAAAAATATATTAGAAATTAACAAGAGTAAATTCATCTTTAGCTATGCCCTGATATAGCTCTTACTGTGCCATCTCAAAAAGTAATCCCATGTCTCTCAGCCTCAATTACTTCTCAGTTCAATAGCATGATAATAAAACCCCAAAGAACTCAGAGCGAACAAAATTAGAGCAATATTAAAGGCACAGGATTGAGTAGGTATGGGATTGTGAAGTAAGTGCCCAGTATCTACCATTTTCCTTGATAGGAACTTCTGAAAAAAAAATTTGATATATAAAATTAAGGAATAAGATAAGAATTAGATGTGTTTCCTCGGTGAACACTATTAAATTGAAGAAAAAAGAAATGGAAAAAAATAAGACAAACTAATCCCCCCTTTGTTTTCAAGTAATCTGCATTGGCAAGGATAAGACAGCCTTATTCAGAAATTAGTGTGCTGGTATCCATGTGCCCCCTCCTGCTGGCAGACTGGCACCTAGAAAGCTACAATGAACAGTCAGACCCCAAACTGGGCACAGTTACCAAGGATGGAGACAAAATGTTGATGTCCTGCATGGACATCAACCCAATTTCTCGATCTCTCTTCCTTAATTTTTAAAAAGATATTGGCTTTATATATAGTTATTAAAAACTCATAGAAGAATTTTTAATATGTTTTAAAGCAGATGTTTAAAAGGGCCCGTTGGAGGGGAGCGGGTTGAGCTTCCCTCCCCGCCCCAACCAGGGCTCCGGCAGCCGAAGACCTCCAGGACCAGCCACCACCATGCTGAGACCACTCCCCGCGCACATGAAGGTACTGGCAGAGGGACAAAGCCACGCGGGTTCCCGGGCCGAGATCTCCAAGCCTACTCAGATTGGAGTCGAGCATCCTCCACCCAGATCCTCCAAATTCCAGTAGGCGGGGGTCACATCCACCACCTGGCCCCCTGGCGCCGTGTAATCCCATCAACGGCCAAGACTCAGAGACTATAAAATTCAGCTCCCGGAACCGCGTGGCCACGAATGCAGCATCTTATCAGGACATCTTTTATGACATCTTATCATCTCATTCCTACTTTGGACAAACTTGCAGGCTATCGAATGTAGCCTGCCCACAGGGCAGAGTCTGGCAAACTCCCCGTGGCATACTAAATATGCCAAATACCAGTAACAATGATGGGTCTCGTTCTCCTAAAGAGCCTTGAATATAGTCTCAGGGTTAGGATGAAAGAGACATTACTGGGGCCTGCTCGAGGCAATCGACGAATAACAGGATGACGAAATGAAAAAAAAAAGCAGATCTTAGACATGGCCAACAGGTTATAATATCAGTACCTGTAATCAATTTGAGGATAGGTTATCTGTTAGTTCTTGAAGAAAATGGCAATCAGAGAGAGAGAATACAGTATGTAGCACACTTGTATTGCTGGCAGTTGACCAGCTGTCCTGGGTTCAATTTCCAATAGCTCATATGGTCCCCTGAGCCCCACTAAGAGTGATCTCTGATAACAAACCCAGGACTTAGCCCTGGAACCTCTGAAAATAGCAATTATTTTCTATTATAAGTCTGTCAAATGCCATATTGACAGACCCACACTAAAGAGATCATGTTAATGCAAAGTTATTTTCCTTTTAAAGCAAAGTTATTGGGCCAGTGAGTTACCAGGACTTTAGAAGACAGAATAATTGAACTAATTTAAAAGAAATAAATAAGTGGTTGTGATTGTACCTTCCCAGGCCTTGCTTAACTTTCTTAAATGATAACATGGACATTTGACCTCCTGGTGAATGACAAAATTGTGATAGAAATATCACTTTGCAAAGTGAACTCAGGATTAGGACTATCTGAAGGTTAGAATAATTGAGCAGACATACTTTTGAAAACTCCATTTCGAATCCTAAAATATAGGTTTGAAATCTTTACCTAAGTGCAAGTAGTAAAATATTATGACACCAGCAAGCAGAAATTTACTTAGAACTTATTTTTCTAGTGGTGAAAAAGGAACCTTCATCCACTGCTGGTAGGAATGCAGTCTGATCATACTCCTATGGAAAGCAGTATTCAGAGTTACTGGTTAAGTCTGAATTGAGTTTTTATATGACTCAGAAATTCCACTTTGGGGTATCTATCCCAGGACAAAACAACAGTAATTCAAAAATAATGTATGCACCATTATACATTGCAGCACTTATTACAATAGCTAAGATTTGGAATCAACCTAGATGTTTAATGGCAGATAAGTGGATCATGAAGGTGCAGTGTATAAACACAATGAAATACTACACAGTTCTGAAAAATGATGAAATCATGCAATTTGTGGCAAGATAGATGGAACTAGAAGATGTCATGTTACATGAAGTGAGCCAGAAGAAGAAGGATAAACAAGGATGGTATCACTTATATGTGGTATTTAGAATAACTGGATGAGGGAATGCAATGCTTTAAAGGGGAGATGTCCAAAATAACCTTGGACCCAGAGCATAGGAAAAAGAATGAGTCAAGCTGTGGGGGTGGGGCAGGGTGAGATGGAAGGGATGGAAAGTGGGGACATTAGTGCACCTGTGAAGAGGATGCGTGTTGGAACATTGTATGACTGAGACTCAATCAGGAACAATCTTGTAACTATATATGTGTCGGTGATTCAATAAAGAGACTGTAGAGGAAGGGAAGAAGAGATACATGAGAAACAATGAGGGCCAGATCAGGGGATTAAGTTATAAAAGTGGTGTTAAGGAATGACAGAGACAAATATCCAAATCACAAACTAAATAACACTGAAATCTTGAGACCAAACTTTAACAACTGAACTTAGAAAGCTATACCTGTCAAGAGGACAAACTGGAGGAATGGCAGGGGTTAGGATATGGGGGGAACCTTGAAACATGGGTGGAAGGAAGTTAACACTGGTGGTGGGATTAGTGCATCAATACTGTTCTGCCTAAAACTCAACTTGAATACTTTTGAAAATCTAGTGCTTTAATAAAATTTTTAACATACAAAAATGTAACTTTTTCTTATGGACTAAAGACATCATTTTATGAGATGGTTAGAAGAGCAATATAGTAGGAACCTAAAGACCTGGGTTTTAATTCAGAACACCTTTCTAGTCATAATCTTGAACATGTTATGAAATTATACATATCTGTGAGATAAAAGAAATGCATTCCTAAGGGGGAAGTTTTTAAAAAAGCTAAAATTTCCCCTAAATATTCTATTTATCAAAAATATAAATAAGTGAATAAGGCAATGAATAATTCATTAAAATTACAGATCATACACACATATATGTATATATACATTCATATATGGAAGTTCTAACATCCCTCTTATTAGAGAATATTTGAGAAAATCTACATTTCCCAAAACCAGCCAGGTAGTATCCTTGTCCCTGGGAGGAAAAGTTAAACAAGAGAGTCTTTGATTTAGTTTGTCACAATCTAAGGTGACATGCCCCAGGATTGAAATATTAAAAATGTAAACCATGTGGTGTGGTGATGGACTTGTGAGAACAGTGTGAATTATATACTCTATATATACACACTCTATCGTATGTCCTTCTCTGTTTGCATACTCTATGTGACTATTGGTGTCTTGTAAAAGACAGATGGTTCAATTCCACTCTATGGCCAAAGAGCTCTGACTCCAATCACATAGCAATTACAACTTGTTTTTCATTTTTCAGAATGAAGGAAAAAAATAGAAGGCATGATTTTATCAATTCTATTCTAAAGTGAATTACATCAAGAAGAAAGAAGTCAAATTTTTGTGTTTTCAACAAATATAATGTGTGATAGTGGCTGAATTCCAGTAAGTTAGTTCTCTCCAAAACTTCTCTTGTTAGTAAAAATTTTCGTGTCAGCAGTGTATCTACTTGAGCTAACATTAGATAGGAAAATAGTGTCATATATGTGGGGCCCTCCTCACTACTGCCAGAGAAAATAGATATTTTCAGCATAACATAAGCACCACCACTTTGAAGTGGCAGCTATTCTGTAACCAAAGCTTGCTTACTGAAAAATTCGCACTGACATGAGGCACATCTCAGGGTTACAGAATTAGCTAGAAACCCAGATGCATAGGAAGATGTGGAAACCCACAGTCGGCCAGTTCTTGGGAAAGGATGAGACATGAACCCCTAGATAATAGGGGTTTGACACCACACTTGCCCAAAAGAAACCAGCTGGAGATGGCCAATCAAGTAAAAGTCACCAGGAAGTTAACTAGACCACCAACAATTGGTCAACTTGCAAAAATCAGGGATAAAAAGGGCACGAGAACAAAGGAGGGGGTTGCTCTCCTACTATAGGGGATGGCCCTGACCTGTCATTTTTCTCAGCTTTCTCAACTTTCTGAACTCAACACATGCTTAATTTGTGCTGAATAAAAGTTTATACTACAAAGATCACTGCTATGTGTGATCTTTTGGATATTTGACCCTAACAACATTCACTAAACATAATAATTTCTGCCCAAGGGAAAAGAAGTAATGATTACGATTACCTTCCCCTTTAGGAGTATTCAGAAATATATTAGAGCTCTCTTGATAATCTCCTTCTGCCTTCTTCTTGTTATATATGGGTTTAGGGTTTCTTTTTTTAATATTCTATTTATTTATTTATTTATTGCTTGCTTTTTGAGTCACACCCAGCGATGCTCAGGGGTTACTCCTGGCTTTGCACTCAGGAATCACTCCTGGCAGTGCTTGGGGGACCATACAGGATGCTGGGACTCAAACCTGGGTTGGCTGCGTGCAAGGCAAATGTCCTACCTGCTGTGCTATTGCTCCAGCCCCGGGTTTAGGGTTTCTTGTTCGAAGAGAGACCAGTTCCACACTTGAGAATGCAAAAGCAAAGGACCTTCATTGCTAGCTCAAGATAGAGTCCAAGTCTCATCCAACGAAGTGGAGTCTTGACAAGGGCCCTTAGCCCTTATTACACCAGATTTTTATATCCTTAATCACATAAGCATAGCTAGCAGGCACCAACTTTGATCACATAAGCATAGTTAGCAGGTGCTAATGGTTACACTTGGCGGGTTTTTCCAGTAATGGGTTACAGAACAGGACAACAGGACGTATCGCTTACTGATTAATGTAAGAGAGTAGGAACGGGGGTCTTTCCAGTAACTCTAACCACAAGTTTTTGGGTAAGCAGGAACACCGGTCTTCAGGAAACAGAAACTTAGGACTAATTTGCTTCGCAGAAGTGCATCCTGTATGGCTTCTTGTTCTGCCTCACTTCAGCCCTTCACTCTACAAGAATTGTGGTAGTGAGAGCAGATCTGCTGTGAATTGTGGAAAGACTCAACATCCAAAGCCAACTGAATGTTCTCAATTGTTTAAAGATTAAAAACAAAACAAAACAGGAAAGTAGACACAGGTAGTTCTGGTAATCTCTTTGGATCCTCCGTTTAACTTGATTGTCAATTTGAAAAGAATTAACTGATGGTGTGAGGTTGTGTTAGAAAACTCTATGCCTGAAATTCAGCCATGAGTAACTTTGAAAATCATAGTGCCTCAAATTGCTTTAAATAAATAAAATATAAAATTGTTAACTTGCTGGATATTAACCCTAAGTGAATTAGGTTTCATCGGTGAATTGCTCCTTTTCCTCCTTCCAGAGAAGCTTGCCATGCTCTTGCTAGCATCCCTAATTTAGTTAAACTTATCTTTAACCTTTCCTTTGTGTTTTACCTCTCATTGTCACAGTTCTTCAAGTCAGTCTTGATTACTTTATAAGCCAAAAAGTTTCTGGTAATTCTGGACTTCTTCTTTGTAGTGCTTTGTATTTGAAGTGCTGTGTATTTGTACCTGCTTTTCTATTTCCCTATAGCCTTTTTATATTTTACTACAGAGCAGTGTTCTTTGGTTAAACACAGAAAGATCATTAATGCTATGCTTCTAATATTTGGGAGTTGATTAACTCTGAAATGTATCTACTCCTTGGCATTGGTCACAATTACTAGACACAGGCTTCAGTTACTGTAGCTCTTAACACCCCAAAAGGGTGGTCCCACCATAGGACTGGGATGGATCCAGAGCAAGTGGCAAAGCTACTTTGGCATCGAAATGGGACATTTTAGATAGCATAAATGCATGATCTTGATGCAAGCATGATCTGTTATTACTTAAGAGATAGGACCCCAGTGGGGAAGGATAAGCTGAACTGGTCTGAGGACTTAGTGGGACTTACAGTAAAAGCCTTGCCTGCTCTCAGAGCCCAGAGAACTAAGTTTTGGGATCCTTGTCTCTTACTGTGTTTATCCAAACAACTGCAAGTATTGATAACATATACAACTAGAGGGAAAGAAAAAAGCAATGTGGATGTCCCTGGGAGACAGAATGTCTCCTTCAGTTATCTCCCCAAGAGAACTTTCTCTGCCAAATGTTTATCTATGCAAATGATCAATCCTAGGTCCTATTTCTCAATCTCCCTTCAGATGTTATATAGTTCTATAGATATGCTAGCTTAAGGCTAGCATTAAGGAGCCATTTTCACCATCGGGCTGTGGTTTGAAATCTCTCTGTCTCTCTTTGTCTCTATGTCCCTCTGTCTCTCTGTCTCTCTGCCGGGGAGGTTTGGGAGACCAGGGGAGGACCAGGAGAACAGTAGGCTGAGAGGCAGCTCTGGGACATCCACCCATACTTTGTGAAATCATATCGACCCAACACAAAGCAGAGGTCATTGTAGAACTGACATCAACAGTATAGTATTGCCATATAAATTAATGCAAGAGCACTTTACATGATAGTTGAGGGGTCCATGGTGGAATGGAGGTGCTCACGAGGCCCAGGACCAAAACGACCATGATTCTGTAATTGAGAGTAAATTGGGAAATGATGGTGCTGAATACGAAGCAGGGCAACATGGCAAGGGTACTCATAGGAGGATCCTCATGAGCTGGAAAGGAAATGGTCCTATATCAACTTATCTAACCTTTTATTCCTTGCAAACCCCATGTCTTTAACCAAGACTACCTCTAAGTCTTTCACACCTTACTCTCACAATCAGTGATTTCTTATCTCTCCCATCATCTTATCTTCAATAACAGATCCTTAGGGAGGCTGGCTCCATGACAAGTTCCTACCACCTTAGAATGCTTCATAAGATTTTAATATTTATTTACTAGTACCCTTATATAGAATAACCAGTTCCTCATAGCATACAACACAGAAATTAATATGTTAACTGCACAAATAAATCTGGGCTGCTAAATTTCTTTCAGCAGCCTAATGACAGTGAAAAGTATTCCGTGTATGGTATCAGCATCTAGACTCATTCTCATGCGATAAATTTGCAAAATGACTGAAAGTAAGGTAGGACAGGGAATAATTGCTGCAACTCATATGCTTCTGAAAACCTGACAGTATAAACTAGACCTCAAAATTGGTGTCTCCTGACTAAGCATGATTTGTTGCCTAGAGTCTGGAAAGGGTGAGTTTGTAGTGAATAATATATTCATTTGTTTTAATAAAACAATGGACACTTTTAATAACCAGACCAGTTATTAACTGTCCAGTGATTGAGTGAAATATAATTATTTACATTTTTAAGAATTAGTATATGTACAGATATGTAAAAAACAGATGAAGACCTACCCTATAGCTATCTACATGGCAATATCAGCCATAATGCACAATTCATGATATTGCACATAATAAAACGTCAGTGACATCTGGTGGTTACTGACTTAATCAGGCTGGAAGCATCAGAAAGAGTTTACCTCAGGGGCTGGAGCTATAGGTAGGACCGTTTCCTTGCACATGGCCTATTCAGCTTTGATCCCCAGCATCTCATATGTTTAACCAAGCACTGCCAGGAGTAAATCCTGAGTGCAGAGTCAATAGTAATCCCTGAGATCACAAAAAGCCAAAAATAAAGACAAAAAACAGTTTATCTTAAACCCCTGTAAAGTCATACATGAGATTCTTTTCTTAGCTACCCTGCTCAGAAACTCCAGTACACAATAAGTCACCTTTCATAATTTTCCTTGAAGACAAGTACTGTGTTACCTACCATACCTTGCCTTTGAACTATTTTTAATGTAAATATTAATTAATCCATCAAGACTTGCACTAAATACCAATTAATAAGAAATGAAGTAAAATTAAATTCCCATTGGGCTTCAGCTAATTGTTAAGGAAAGAAAAATATTTGATGCTAACAGTACTTCAGTTAATTTCTCTAAAAAGGAAAGTGAATTCCCAGTGGGCAAGGTTAAGTTTTTCTAAGAAAAAAAAACCTGTTGAAGATCCAAATGATACCAGATGTGATCATCATAAAATTGATAATTCATCAGCCCCTATCCTCTATAGATAAACTGCATTCCAGTATCGCATGGAACAGATGTTCATTTAGATTTATTTTTTACTAGTTTTAGTCACACTTCTAGACCATCTTGAGATTATTTAACCTAACAGTTCATTTTCTTTTACAACAAATCACTGCAATAATACAATCAAGTGACACTCAGTTATCCTCTACTAAAATAAAGCATAGTTTGTTTTTAGTTTTTTCAGATACTTTGTCTTTTATATACTTTTGAGAATTTGCAAACTTCCTAAATAAAGAAGGGATTCCTGTGGTACTTTATGTATTAGTTTTGAGAAATACTAATCCCTAGTATTTTTCTAACTCAAATGTAGACAATACAGGAGCCATATAGCACAGTGGGTAGGGTACTTGCCTTGCATGAAGCCAACCTGGGTTCAATTCCCAGCATCCCATATGGTCCCTGAGTACCGCCAGGAGTAATTCCTGAGTGCATGAGCCAGAAGTAACCCCTAAGCAATGCCGAGTGTGACCCCAAAAGAAAAAAATATATAGGCGATACTATGAAATCAAAGATCCAAATGTCTGATAGTTTGCTTCGCTTTGTTTTAGAATAAACCTGGTACTTCTCAGGGGCTGCTAACCAGCGTTGGTTACTCCTGGTGGTTTTCACAGAATCACATGATACTTGGTTCTCAAACCCAGGCCCCCTGCAAACAAATCTTTTGCTCTAGCCTATTGTGTTCTTTCTTCCATCACCAAGGACCCCAAGGTTTTGGGATCAAACAATGACATATTGGATTGTTATGTATTCTTATCAAACAATGACATATTGGATTCTTATATATTCGCTCCAGCCCATATTCTCTTATTAATGTGTTTTCTCTAATGATGTTATCAGTCCAATAATCCACTCCCCTATTCCTGAAGGAGAGGGCAGAAGGACAGTGGAAAGTTTCAGATGGGAGTGGTAGAGTGGAGAAACAGCAGTACAGTACCTGTGAGTGGGAAATATTTGCTTCTAAAATACTCTCAATGGTTTCTTTTGAGATATGAATGGAAGTCTGTAGCTCTTCAGTTAGTTTGGTGACATTCTTCATCAAAGTTTTTACCTTTATATCTGAAAAATAACCAGAAGGAGGAAAATGTTACAATAAAAGGAGACATTTTGTGAAAAATGTGAAAAAAAATACAAGACTGGCAATGTTTGCCTTCTAAGTAAGTCTAGATCATAATATCCACTAGATAAAGTCACATCTTATTCCTCAAAGAGGAATTGAGATAATTTATACTAAAAGTAAAATTAAACCTAAAGTTATATGGTACTTCCTGCTCACTTGTGACTCTAATATCTATATATTTTAGGATTTCCTGTGGAAAGCAATGTTAGAATAATTATAGTTAGGGGAAAAGTGACAAAAGCTTGGGGAAAAAAATTCTTCATTTAGCTACACCTCTCCTTTTCTTTTTATCTATATAAAAATAATAACAATTTTTACTACTAAGAAACTATTAATTTATAGATTGAACCCATGAGAAACAAATTCTCACAGATTTTAGTGTTTTAATTCAATTGAAGATTTTAATGTTTGATGTTTTAATTCACAGAACTGAGATTTACTAAGACCATAGGAGATTTTCTTTCTTTCTCTTTATTTGAGGAAGACAAAATTTTTGGACTTGTTTTATTAATCTTAAAAAGTTAAGCAAAGCTATGACCTAATTTCCAAGTTTTTTTCATTATTACATGTACTATAATGTCCCTTTACAGTTATATTTTGATTATTTATTTGAGAAATGAAACTTAGATCTTAATCAAGTAACCTTAGGGAAACCAAGTACTTACTCTCTGTTATTGTGAAATTCTTCAGAAAAACCATAAAGGGATTCCCTGACAATAAAGTTTTCCCAAAGCTCTGAATCAACCTAGAACGGTATCAAATTACAGTCAAATTAGAAAAGGTAAACCACCAGAAACAATGTGGAATTAGTGACATTGCCTGAATTTCTGAGAGATGAGCTAGATAACAAGATCACAGTTCCAAAAATTACCACAACTAGAGACACAGTATCTTCTGATATCTGCACACCATGAATATTATAGCTTCAATACTTCCTTCTCAGAACCTAACCAGCTAGATGAGTCAGGGGAATGAGGATGAGTAATAATAAATGGTATCTCATAAATCTGAAAAGAATGGATGAAATAGATCATGGAATGTATGAGATATTAAGATATTAAGAAATCAAATGAACATTCTTCCATTTTTTAGAAAAATCTTCGGGCAAATAGAAAGTGTTGTATTTTATATATGGGGGGATTTACTCTATAAAAGTGTTAAATAAAAATGACCCAAATGAATAGCAATTTAAAATAGCTTTGACTGTTCTTTTTGTTGGTGGTGGTGTTATTATTGTTTTAGAGTCACATTCACCTGTACATAGGACTAATTCCTGGGTCTGTGCTCAGGGTTTACTCCTGGCAATTTCAAAGAACCATATGCAGTGCTAGGATTCAGCAAGGGTTAGTTGTCTACAAGATGAGTACCTTAATCTCTGTACTATCTCCATGGCGTCATGTTCTTAGGAAAAAAATTCAGATTCAAGACTAGAAGGAGAGTTCTATAGTGGGACATTTGCCTTGCCTGCACCCAATCAGGGCTCAGTCCCCGGCACCCGATTTGTTCCCTGCAGCCCTGCCATAAGGGATACCTGAGAGCATAGCCAGAAGTACACCCGAAGCACCACTGGGTATAACCAAAATACATATAACAGAATATAACTTTCTATCTTGACACTTAGAATGTAATATCTTGATCTAATTAAGAGAGTTATTGTGAAAACAAAGTTATGGAAACTGTTGATATTCAGAAAATATACACATGTTCATAGATAAGTGATAGCATGTGAATATACTATTGTCTAAAATTCATTTATATAAAGGGAGATATTTCTTTATGGTGCAAAAATACTAAAAAAGACATGAGACAAGTACATGTAGATGTGTTGCTGAACAATGTCTAGTGAGGGTTCACATTCACAATTCTCATCGGTGGCATTTTCCAATCTGTCCTTGAAGCTCTTCAACATTCTAGAAAGATTTCTGCTAAGATCTTCACAATTTCTTTGATCAGGTGAAGACCATATCTTTTCCAATTCCTAGAAAACAGCAATGATATTAATTAGAAACATATAGTTTTTATGAGCTCTTATGTGATTTTCAGATAAGTGGTTGCTTTCCCTGAGTATATGTTAATTTTTAAGTTTTTACAGCGGTAAGGTGTTTGCCTTGTGCGCAGCCAGCCCGGCCGAGCTGGGTTCGATTCCTCTGCCCCTCTGGGAGAGCCTGGCAAGCTACTGAGAGTATTCAATATGCCAAACACAGTAACAAGAAGTCTCACAATGGAGATGTTACTGGACCCGCTCGAGCAAATCGATGAATAACGGGAGGACAGGATATACTTACTTATACTTACTTATTATCTTCATATATGGAAAATCAGACATTTAAGATTGAGAAAGTAAAACCCTATTATCTCCATGCATTGCAGGGAAAAAAACTTTCCAAAATTCCCACTCACAAGAGCAAAGATTGAAATTAATGTTATGAAATACTTGACATATAAAGTGTATAAATGCTGGCTATTCTGCCATACAAAATTACAGCACAGACTAGAAAATGTATTCTGCCGCTCTGACAGTGGAGGGATTTTCAGGATTTTGAGAAAATAATGGGAAAACTCCTCAACCAAACCCTACAAAGAATAATTGAATGCCAGTGTTCAGTTTTATAAAGACTAATTATTTTACTTTAAAAATAAGGACTAAGAGTGGCCAGAGAAATAGTGCAGTAACTAAGGTGCTTTCCATGAATGTGATGATCTGGGTTTAAACTTTGGCACTTTGTGGTCTCCCAAGCCTGCCAGGAATGTCCCCAAGCACAGAGCCAGGAATAATAACTGAGCACCCCCCAGTGTGGCCCCCAAACAAATGAATAACAAAACAGAAAGATTTAGAATACTAACAAAAAGCTAAAATGATTAAATATGCATCTTTCATGTGCAAAATGACCTATGTGCTTAGTTACATCTAAACTGTAATACAAACTAAAAAGTGGTGTACATATAATTACATGTATAGATGTACATGTAACTCTATAAACATTCCTACATATAACAATGCTTCTGTATATAATATACTTCATATCATAAGTTTACTATATTTTACCTGTCACCCTTCTTGAAGTTAGAAACAGGTCGAAGGTTCTACAGGTCATTAACAATTCAGGTTATGAAAAGTGAGGTTGACATATACTTTTTTGTTATATAAAACTCCTAAATATTATTCTGATAACCATCATTAGTTTCTCTTGCAAAAAAAATCATTCATGTGATAGGAGCTAACAAACATATATCAAAGAAAGTTAAATATGAAAGCATTTAAATACAAATATAAAAGAGTTTGGACTTTAGGGTTTGGAGTCTATACTTCTCATGGATTTCTCAGAGAAAAGAAGCATTAAGTTAGCAATCAGATTATTCAAATTCAAGTACCACACTATTCGACCTCAACTACAGAACCTTCAAACTATACCATGAGGAAAAATACAGCCATTAAATTAGCACATAGCATCCTGACTCTGACACACACACACATTATTATTATCATTCCCTTCCAGTTAATTTTTCCCAATTAATCTGAGGGTGAAACATAATCAGAAATTCTACTAAACCACTTGCTCTTTTATTTACTTACAATTTTTAATGAAAACAGTAAGGGTATTAAAGTGCTTTCTTGCCTGCAGCTGACTCTGGTTTGATCCTCGCTGGAGCATGTACTTCATATCATAACCTTGGACACTGCTGTCAGCAGTCATCTTTGATAGCAGAGCCAGGAGTAAGCCCTAAGTACCACCACATATGGCCCAATCCCCCCCCCCCCCCGCCGGAAATATATAGCATGCGTCCATCAAAAGCCAATCACAGTTTAGCTCTAGATCCTAGAGTACAGAATCACAAACACAGGCAATAAGAACTCTGCATCCTAGAGACCTGCTTTCGATAGGAACACAGTAGACAGCCCTGAGCAAGGTAGAAGGGATTAATCAAAAGAGTAACAGGGAGGGAATTGGGTAGAGATTTGAGGGGAAGCTTGACAACTTGATTTAGGTTTGTCTTAGAAGAATGCTGTGGACAAAAAGATTATCAAGGGAAAATGACCTGAGGGTTTCAGGAACCAACACAGTATAAAGGAAACACATGAGAAGGCAATGATAACTATATATGACCTGGCAGGACTTTATTAGACTTTCTGTCCATAGACATTGGTGCATGTCCTGGATAATATTGAGAGACACTACACATTGCTGTCTAGAGGAATAAAGTTATATGATTATAGTTAAGAAGCATTATTCTAGTTAGTGAACTGAGAAAAAGGCTTAGGGGAAGGAAAGAACCAGAAAATTATATCCATATGTATATGTGCATATATATCCAGTAGAGTTTTGAATCAGAAGAAATGGAAAAAGAGCTTGAGGACAAAATATCAGGTTATATGAAATTCCAGAGAATAGAATTGACGGGGTTTTTCTAACAAAAAACAACGGATTAATTAAAATGTAAAAAATAATGGACATACTGTAGGCCCTAGAAACTTAGGACAAAAAAGAGTCCCACAAAAGAGAAAAGTTGTGTGAGTTATTCAAGAGCTGTTTTCAGGTCACTGCTTGAAAGGTCTGATGAAGTATGTATTTAGAGAAAACAGCATTCTGATGTTCAGGGAACTTTTGTTGGTAAGCACTTGCAAGTTGTAGGAATATAAGTAGTACTTTCCACACTATAAAGATAAAGAGAATACTGTCCAAAAATGTAAGCACAGAGTTGTAACAATATGTAACACATGGAATAAATGAGTGAGGATAGTGGGACCATACAAAACCAAAGGACCTAGAAGTGAAAATAAAGATGGGAATGGAAGGCACTGGGTATCTAATGCGAGAATGGGTACTGAATGAACGGTCAGATATAGGGACCAGAGCTTTGGCTGCAGACCTTTCTGACACTGGGGAGGCTTGAGAGAAGTCAACTCATACAAGTTATTTCTTTTCTACTTTGGTGGATTTTTAATAAGGTCTGTTTCCTATTCATCCCTATGCCTGTTCTGCATTGTGAGTTCTTAAATGCCTCTAACTGCTGAAAGACACAGTGCTCTCTGGATTTTATCTCATTCATGTCACCTTAGAGATAGGGACATAGATGCCATTCACTTATCATTGAACATGACCACAGGGAATAGTGACAAATGAAAGTGACAAAACAAGCAGTTGCTCTATAAGGTAGGCAAGTGTTGAAATCCGTTCCTAGTCTCCAGAAATGACTCATTTCAAGAAATCAATTTAAAGGATACTGGACTTTTCTCTCATTGTTGAGCATGGAGCTATAAACCTTCACTAATTCTCCCAACAAACTTTACAAGTTCTATATTTTCCTTCCTCAAGATGGGGCCTCGCTTCTTAGTGCATACAGGTACACAAATAATCTGTGTCAGAACTCTTCAATACAACACACTTTAGGAAATATGGGTAGAACAAAACCCATGGTACCAGAGCTTTGCCCAGGAAGCATTCCTCAGAGAATAGCACTGCACTGTAGCACTGTCCTCCCGTTGTTCATCCATTTACTCAAGTGGGCCCAGTAACATCTCCATTATGAGACTTGTTACTGTTTTTGGCATATCAAATATGACACAGGTAGCTTGCCAGGCTTTGCCATGCGGGCGAGAAACTCTCAGTAGTTTGATGGGCTCTCCAAGAGGGGTGGAGAAATTGAACCCAGCTCAGCTGGGCCAGCCACGAGCAAGGCAAATGCCTTACCGCTGTAACCTAACTCATAAAATCTATTTGCAAATTCTATTTAATTTAATACATTAGTAATTTTCCTGCTATGTACTTATTCCCAAATGCAACAACATTAAAATTTTTACAATAGGGAGTTACTGAAAGGAACATAATCCAGCCCCACCCTCTCTAAATAGAAGGAAACTGAGATTAAAAAGTCTCATTTTGCCTATGAAAGCAACTATTCATCTGTGCCTTGAGGGGGTAGAGGATGAAGGTTGTGATTGTCAACCCATAGACTATTTGGGAACAGGGCATGGGCAGCTCTGTAGAGAAGCAGCACATACCAAGTACTGGGTCAGACTCTGTAGCTCTAGTATGCTGGCATGTTTTAGGAGCTCGTCAGTGAATATACTCAGTTTCGCAGACATAATGTTGCACACAGTTAATCCCCAAGTTCTTGGGAGGTAGTAGAAGTCCCCAGTTCAACCTGGTGTTCCAGTCACACTCCAATAAAATTCATCAAAGATATACTGAGACTGATCGGATACTTATTTCATTTTTAAAATATAATTTCTTTTTTCACATATGATTTATTATTGTTAGTTTCTGCTGTTTAGAACAGTGAATGGAAAATGAATAAGAGCTAATATACCTCAATTTGCTTCATATTAAATTGTTAAAATTTTCATTTCCAGTGGAATTTCATGTTGATACTGAGATAACAATATGTTAGCATATTCATTATATATTCAAGAAACTAAAATTTTGCCTGATTCTTTGGTCAAAGAATATTTCATATTCTCCAGTTTAGTATTAGCTTTACATTTCTAAAAAATCTCTCCCAAAAACTTTGAAACTTAGATGATAAGTCTTTACATCCTGAGATAAGCACCATTCTAACTTTTCATAAAAGGCAGGAACTTCTGTTTATCACTAAATTTGTCTATTATCCTTAATAATTAATGACAATAATTTAATAACTTTCATCATAAATTTAGTCATCTATTATATCAAAAACTACAACCTCTTGCCTATTTCACTACTTCAAACTTTACTCAACACTCAATTATTTTAAAGCAATGCATGACTAGAGCCCTATAGAATTTCAAAATTTCAAATTTCCACAGGACTCCAGTTCACACGCACCAAATCTCCAAAAGTCTAATTAAGGATTCATTCCTTTCAAGCCAGACATATAGTTCAATCGGCTCAATGATGCAAAGTGTGATATGCAGATGAGAATCCCAGGTACAATCCCTGGAAACCTGTGATTCCCCAAGCCTGACAGTGAGAAGTATACCTAAGAATAATAACCAGGAGTAGTCCCTGAGTACTGCGAGGTGTGTCCTTCACAACCCTACAATAAAAGATTCATACCTCTCACCCCCATCTCATATTATCACAGAGGTAACACCTGAAATATCCTCATCATGTTGAGGGAGTTTAACAAGAATGATTCATGTCAGAATCAGTTTCTTCTCTATTTTCTGTGATAAATTTAACATTTACTGGACATGTGATCAGGCCAGCTGACTGTAGCAAAAGCAATAATGGATATTCAGTACTGAATCTGAAGACAGGAAGGTCTTCCTTGAATTGCTGGAAAAGCAGTTGTTTGGCTATCCCGGAGCCTGTTCATGGGTCCAAGGGATATTTTCTCAAGTACAAGGAATATACCTAGATTAAAGTCCGATTATTGGATATTGCTTTAACTAGAAATCCTGAATGATATCTTATCAAGCATATGTTTAAATTAGTCACATGAAGCTAATGTAACCAATTGGATTAAAATATCAGATATTAATACCAGTGCATTCACAATTTATTAAATTAAAACTAGTGATGATGATTAACAAATGGCCATCTGGAATTTGGAATTTTGAAGTTCCACAGGGGTCTAGTCATGCATTGCATTATTTTTAGTGTTTAGCAATTATTTCTGTGTAAATGCTCTCATCATGGTCTAGTTAACAATATAATATAAGTGAATATGAAATTGGATACAGTCTTTAAAAGATAGCAAATAGGTGGGACGGGCACAGAGGCCCAGCTCTGGGCAACAAAGCTGAACGGCTCCAATTCCAACAGGTATAGCCCGCCCCCAAGGGCCTGGGTCCCTCTCTGGGCACGCGCAGCTAGAAAAAGCCCCTAGACAGCCGGTTTTCAACCCCTGATCTGCGTGGGACGGGCACAGAGGCCCAGCTCTGGGCAACAAAGCTGAACAGCTCCAATTCCAACAGGTACAGCCCACCCCCAAGGGCCTGGGTCCCTCTCTGGGCACGCGCAGCTAGAAACAGCCCCTAGACAGCCGGTTTTCAACCCCTGATCTGCGTGGGACGGGCACAGAGGCCCAGCTCTGGGCAACAAAGCTGAACGGCTCCAATTCCAACAGGTACAGCCCGCCCCCAAGGGCCTGGGTCCCTCTCTGGGCACGCGCAGCTAGAAACAGCCCCTAGACAGCCGGTTTTCAACCCCTGATCTGCGTGGGACGGGCACAGAGGCCCAGCTCTGGGCAACAAAGCTGAACGGCTCCAATTCCAAACAGGAGACGTTCCCAACTCCTCGCCCAGTGCCAGGGACTCTTTCCGGAGCCGCGGCCGCTAACGCGGCCGCAACATATTTTCCCACTACATATGCCATAGGAACCATAAGCTAACTTCTTAGATGGAAACTTCTCTATTTTAGCTCAGCCACTAGAAACACAGTAGCCAATAACTCATAAGCCTATCTTAACTCACACTGCATATCAAGCAGAATAGTAACAGTGAACGTGAAGGACTAAACCACACCTCTCACAATGGTAAAGCAACGCAAAAGCCCACCAAACTTTCATATTGAAGAGTCTAGCCCAGATGACACCAACAGTACTGTAGTGTTAGACAACCTCTCTGACAAGGAATTCAGAAGGGAGCTACTTGGGATGCTTAGGGAACTAAAAGAAACAATGGAAAGCAATGCCAATAGAAGACAAGAGGATCTGAAGGCAGAAATGAGGAAAATGCAATCAGAAATGTCAGACCTGAAAAATCTCGTAGGCGAATTGAAAAGCTCAGTGGAAGGCCTCAGCAGCAGAGTAAGAGTGGCTGAGAACAGAATCAGTGAGCTTGAAGATGAACTTCAGAGACTCTCCAGAAAAGAGCAGAAAATGGAAAAGAGACTCACGATTCGGGAACAGATGGCAAGAGAAGATCATGATGAAGCCAAGAGGGGTAACATAAGAATTATTGGAGTCCCAGAGGGACAGGAAGAAAACCTCGATGAAGAAGAAACTGTCAAAGAAATCATTGCTACAACATTTCCAGAGCTGAAGAAAACTTGTGACCACATTCAGGAGGCCCGAAGGGTACCAGCTAGAAGAAATCCGAATAAAAATACCCCAAGACACATTCTGATCAAAATGACCAAAACCTTAGACAGAGACAAAATTCTGAAAGCAGCAAGATCGAAGAACTGGAACAAAGGCAGAACTGCAGACCAATGGAACAGGGTTGAATACACTGACATCTCTCCTCAATCATATGCTCATCTAATCTTTGATAAAGGTGCAAGTAATGTGAAGTGGAGTAAGGAAAGCCTCTTTAATAAATTGTGTTGGCATCACTGGACGGCTACATGCAAAAAAATAGGCTCAGAACTCTGCCTAACACCATGTACAAAAGTAAGATCAAAATGGATTAAAGACCTCAACATCAGACCAGAAACCATAAGGTACATTGAAGATAAAGTTGGCAAAACCCTCCATGACATTGAAGCTAATGGTATCTTCAAAGATGCCACGCCACTGGCCGAGCAAGTGAAAACAGAGATAGATAAATGGGACTATCTTAAACTAAGAAGCTTCTGCACCTCCAAAGAAACAGTGACCAAAATACAAAGACAATCTACAGAATGGGAAAGGATATTCACCGAGTACACATCTGACAAGGGGTTGATATCCAGGATATACAAAATACTGGTTAAACTCCACAAGAAGAAAACATCCAACCCCATCCAAAAATGGGGCAATGAAATGAACAGAAACTTTCTCAAAGAAGAAATCCGAATGGC
Source organism: Sorex fumeus (assembly GCF_029834395.1). Taxonomy (NCBI): domain Eukaryota; kingdom Metazoa; phylum Chordata; class Mammalia; order Eulipotyphla; family Soricidae; genus Sorex; species Sorex fumeus. Next base: position 12,178,186 of record NW_026606185.1, read on the forward strand.
AAAAAAGCACATGAGAAAATGCTCTACATCATTAATCATCAGGGAGATGCAGATCAAAACCACAATGAGATACCATCTCACACCTCAGAGACTGGCCCACATTCAAAAGAACAAAAGCAACCGATGCTGGCGTGGATGTGGCGAGAAAGGGACACTCCTTCACTGTTGGTGGGAATGTCCACTGGTTCAGCCCTTCTGGAAAACAGTATGGACGATTCTCAAAAAATTAGAAATTGAGCTCCCATTTGACCCAGCAATACCACTCCTGGGAATATATCCCAGAGAGGCAAAAATGTGTAGTCGAAGTGACATCTGCACTTGTTTGTTCATTGCAGCACTCTTTACAATAGCCAGAAACTGGAAGAAACCTGAATGCCCAAGAACAGATGACTGGTTAAAGAAACTTTGGTACATCTACACAATGGAGTACTATGTAGCTCTTAGAAAAAATGAAGTCATGAAATTTACATACAAGTGGTACAATATGGAAAGTATCATGCTAAGCGAAATGAGTCAGAAAGAGAGGGATAGACATAGAAAGATTGCATTCATCTGGGGGATATAAAGTAACAAAGAATGAGATTAATACCCAAGAATAGCTGAGATCAGCACCAGGAGGATTACTCCATAACTTAGAGGCCAGCCGGGTATCCTAGAGGAAAGGGCAGCTCAGATAGAGAAGGGAGCACCAAATAAAGGATGTTTGGAGGATCCTCCCAGGACGGGAGATGCATGTTGAAAGTAGACTATGGACTGAACATGTTTGCCACTCAATGCCTCTTTTGCAGACCACAACACCCAAAAGGAGAGGGAGAACACAGGGGATTGCCCTGCCACAGAGACAGGGGGGATGGGGGGATGGGGGTGGGAGGGATATTATCTATGGTGGTGGAAAATGGGCACTGGTGGAGGGATGGGTATCTGATCATTGTATAATTGAAACCAAAGCACAAAAAATTGTAAATCTACAACTTTAAAAAAATAAAATAAAATAAAGGAAAAAAAAGATAGCAAATAGTCAATAATAGTTAAAATACTGAAATAATTATGAAGCAATGAATGTTAAATAGTGACTTGTTTAAAAATTATAGGACTAGAAGAATAGTACATCACTGGATGCTTTTCTTGCATGCAATCAACTGGGGTTTAATCCCTGAAATCCCATATGATCCCCTGAGTACCACAAGAAGTGATTCCTGAATGCAGATCCAGGAATAAGCCCTAAACATAGTATTGTATGGATCAAAATTCCAAAATAAATAGCTAAAATTAAAACTACTTTGTTTTGCATAATTTTAAATTCATGTTTCTATAATTTTACCATTATCTTTTTATTTAAGAACCAACTTGCAAGTTTCCTTAAAATTAACCATCAGCTCCCATAAGCTCAAGAGTTAAACCCATCACACGACTAGGAATACCTAATTCATATTTCACTGCCTAATTTACAACATTATTGTGCATAACAAATTAGTATGTTTCTGGTTTATTTGTTTGTTTGTTTGGAAATTTGTAGGAGAGAGTTGTACCTGTCATACCCAGCTATGCTCAAGACTTATTCTTTGCTTTACGCTAAGTGATCACTTATGGCGGTAATCAGTGAGACTGTATGCAGTACCAGAGTTAATTGCATGCAATGGAAGTGCCTTAACACCTGTACCTCGTCTCCAACCCAATTGATGTTTAAAATACAAAACCAGCATGCTAAGACTAAGGAAACTTCCCTGTCTGTCAATGCTAATGAACAGAAAATTCTTTCAAATTTCTCTATCACATACCGGATAGTGATCATAGACCAAAGTGACTCCTTGTAGAGCAGATAGACTGAGATATCCTATTCCATCTTGCTTGCAACTCAGAGCAGCACACAAAACATCCTTAGTAAAGACAGGGTTTTCTGCCAAAGGAAAACAGAAGAAATAGTGAACAAGTATCTCCTGAACTCACAAAATAATTTTAAAGATTAAAAATTATACAAACTCATAAATATTTATTTATTAATAAGTAGCACTATAGCACTGTCCTCCTATTGTTCATCAATTTGCTTGAGCAGGCACCAGTAACATCTCTATTGTGAGACTTGTTGTTACTGTTTTTGGCATATCGAATATGCCACAGGAGCTTGCCAGGCTCTGCTGTGTGGGCAGGATACCCTCGGGTGCTTGCCAGACTCTCCAAGAGGGATGGAGGATTGAACCCGGGTTGGGTGCATGTAAGGCAAACACCCTACCTACTATGCTATTGTTCCATTGTCAATAAGTATAAATAAATATTTGTTTATGAGACAAGCAATGCTGAGACCTGGGGCCATCCCCTGCTACACCCAGCAAACTAGCCAGAAATTCAAAGATTCATTGCTGCTCATACATTGTGGTGCCACTAACCATCTAGTAGGCCTCCATCAAGTAAGCCTTCCAGAAATGCTCAGGAGGCCACGTGTCACTGGGGATCAATGTAGGCTCAGTATCTTAATTCATGTGCTATTTCCACAGTTCCTAATGAAGAAACCTTAAGTGATCAAAATGATTCAATATCATTTTTAATATTTGGGGTACAATGAGGAAACTATGCTTTTTTATTCCAAAACTAATTTCTTTTATTATAATTAAATGTATAAAAATCAATGTCTATCTCCTGCCTCCCTAGACAAGGTCCTCTCCTTTTAAACAAAAGCCCAATTTATCCCAGTTTGCACAGGGTAGTTTTGTTTTTACCTATTGTTCCAGGCTATGTACATAAGAAAGAACTCAAACTACTCATTGTATATGCACCTTATGAGGGAACACCAAAATACTTAAAACAACTGCTCATAGACTTGAAGAAAGACATTGATAGCAACAAAATAATAGAGATTTCAACACAGCTTTATCGGCTCTCAATAGATTAATCAGACAAAAGCTCAGCAAGGACATACTTTATTTGAGTGAATAAATGGAAGAGAGGGGTTAGTATATATATTATTTCATTCCCCAAAAGCTGAATACACATTCTTCTCCAGTGCACCTGGGATATTCTCCAAGAGAGACCACTTTCTGGGCCACAAAAAAATACCTCCATAAAATTAAGAGGATAGAAATTGTATCAACTATCATTTCAGACCATGATGCGCTACAAATAGAGAGAATTACACACAGAAACAGAGAATCAAATCAAACACCTGGAAATTAAGCAGCTCAATACTGAACAACCAGTGGCTTAGAGATGAAATCAAAGAGGAAATAAAAATATTCCTTGAAACGAATGAGAATGAAGACATTAGTTACCAGAATATGGGACATGGCAAAAGCAGTGTTAAGAGGAAAATTTATAGCTCTTCAAGTGTTCCTCGGAAAGAAAAAGCGAGCCTACATAAGTAATTTAACGTCACAGCTCAAGATCATGTTTGGAACATGACTAACAAAAGGAGCCCAAAAATGGCAAGATGAAGTAAATAATAAAGCTTACAGCAGAAATTAATGTGCTGAAAATCAAAACAAAAACAATTTGAAAGATCAGTGAAATAAAGAGCTGGTTCTTTGAGAAAATAAACTAGATCAACAAACCACTAGCAAGACTCACAAAGAAAAAGAGAAAATGAACCGTAATAAACAGAATCAGAAATGAATAGAAATACAATAGAAATCATAGAAATTCAAAATATCATCAGAGATTACTTTGGGAATCTTTATGCCGTGAAACAGGAGAAAACCCCAATGAGGTAGAAGCAGTTAAAGATATCATTGCTGAAGAGTATTCTGAACTGGAGAATGCAGGTATCCAGAAGAGACCAGAAGGATACCCACTAACAGAGACCCCAATAAAAAGACTTCAATGCATATCTTAATCAGAAGAACAAATATTATAGATATTCTTGTATTGTATATCATATACAATACTGAAAGCAGCAATATAAAAGAAGAAAATTACATACAAAGGAGCATTCTAAAGATATACAACAGACCTCTCATATAAACCTGCAGAACTGAGAACAAGAGTAGGATAGAGTTTAAAGCACAGCGGGTAGGGCGTTCGCCTTACAAGCGGCCAACATGGCCGACCCGAGTTCGATTCCTCCGCCCCTCTCAGAGAGCCCGGCAAGCTACCGAGAGTATTCGATATGCCAGACACAGTAACAACAAAGTCTCCAATGGAGACGTTACTGGGCCCGCTCGAGCAAATCGACGATCAACGGGAGGGCCTTTACTTTACTTTTACTTAATGAAATGAAGGCCTAACAAATATTTTATGTGGTTAGACCCTCATTCAGATTTGAAGGAATGGTACACAAATTCAATAATAAACAACACTTCAGGAATTTCATGGACTCAAAATCAACCTTAAAAGAAGGAATGAAGAAGATACTTTAAAGACAAACACAAGAAATTTCTACAGAAAGATGGCACAAAACCCCAATTAAAAGAATGGAGTGGCAAAATGGATTAAAAACATGAATCTGACATTCTGCTGCCTACAAGAAATACATTTGAATTGTCAATGCAAATACAGTCTCAGTCAAAAGCTGGAAAACAACTCTTTAAGCAAAAATCTTTTAAAAAGCCGGATGGTCATACCAGTATCCGGTTGGATATTAACCCTAAGTGTCTTAGGCGTCATCAGTGAACTGTCCCTTTTCCTCCCTCCAGAGAAGTTTATATGCTCTTACAAGCACCCCTAATCCCGATTTTATCTTTAATCTTTCCTTTGTGCTTTATCTCTCATTGTCAGCTACTCCTCCTTACCACTTCAATTAAGAAAAAGATAGAAATGGAATGCAAATTGTAAAAATGAAACTATCACTGACATGATCATATACAAAGAAAACCCTAAATATTTCACTAAAAATTTATAAACAATAAACTTAAAATAAATAGCAAAGCAGCAGATCTCAGATCTAACACAAAATATGCTATATTTCTTCATGAAAATACTACTTTATACAAATAGTGTCCAAAAAAATCAAATACCTATTTATCAACAAATATGTGAAAGACTATAAAGACCTTTAAGACTATAAAGCACTTATGAAAGATATAGGACACCAAAACATGGAAAAAATATTTCATATTCATAAATTGTAAAAATTATCATTTTCAAAATGATATATCAATACACTTCCCACAACAACCTCAAAAACTTAGAACAAATACTAATTTATGTGTACAGAGTCATGAACCTTCCCAAATAGCTCTTTTGAAAAAAAAGAAGTTTGGAGGTATCACATTTTCTGAATTTAAATTATACTCTAAAGATATGGACTTAAAACAGCATGGTACTAGTATAGGGATAGACTAGACAATGGATTAGAAATTAGAATCCCAGAGACAAACCTTCAAATTCATGGAGAGTTAATCTATGACAAAGGAGTCAGATGCAAGAAATGAGAAAGGGAAGCATCCTAAACAAATTGCTGTTAGGAAAGCTGGGCAGCTATGTGCAAAAAAAATTAATAAATGCTAATTCAAAACAGATTAGAAGTATTACTACAATTAGACCATAATCCATAAAATACATTGAGGAAAATAAAGGCAGAATCTGGATCTTTGTGTTTTCAATGATGTGATTCTTTTAGTATAGATAACAAAACAAAAGTAAACATATGATACTACATAAAATTTAAAAGCTTTATATAGGGAAATAAATGTAATCTGAAATTAAATGATACCCTGCTAGATGGGATATTTATACACACTATATCAGATAAAGGGTTAGCACTTAAAATATATAAAGCTCTCACAAAACTCAGCATCAAAGAAACCAAAAGTCTATTCAAAACGGGAGAGGAGATAAAATGACACTTCCATGAAAAGAATGTATGACTGCCAATAAATGTAGTACTGCACTGTCCTCCCATTGTTCATCGATTTGCTCGAGTGGGCACCAGTAACATCTCCATTGTGAGACTTGCTACTGTTTTTGGTATATTGAATATGCCATGGGAAACTTGCCACGCTCTTCTGTGCATGCGGGATACTCTCGGTAGCTTTCCGGGCTCTCTGAGAGAGACGGAGGAATCGAACCCAGGTTAGCCCTACCCACTATGCTATCATCTTGGATAATAGAAATTAAAATAAATGTAGAAAGTGAGGGGTGTGGACTGGAGCATTAGTACAGCAGGGAGGACACTTGCCTTGCATGTCACCGGCCCGGTTCAATCCCTCACATCCCATATGGTCCTCTGAGCACTTCCAGGAGTAATTCCTGAGTTCAGAGCCAGAAGTAATTCCTGAGCAGAGCTGGGTGTGACCCAAAAAGCCAAAAAAAAGTGAGGGGGTGAATGACTTTGCAGGCTGGAGATGTGTAAGGAAGGGTGTTAAAGGTCTTGGATACTTTGGTGTTGTAGACTTGAAGTAACTGTGTACATTAAAACTATAAAAGTCTACTACATTTGAACATATAATCCAAGCTATAATTAAAGTTCAAAAGAAAGTTTTCTCAAAAGTCAGGGAAGAGTGTGGGAGGAAATTTGGGAGAAAGACGCTGACACTCATGGTGTATTTGGAGTTAGAATATTGCATGTATGAAACTATTATTGACAGGTTTGTAAATAACAGTATCTAAATATAAATAAAAATTGAAAGGTTATTTTATTTTCAAATCTCCACACCCAATATACACCATACCAAGGGGTCCAGCTCCATAGCTTCTGAACTTCTATATGCCACATTCCAAGACCCTTTCAGAATGGGGCAGGTGGATTTCTCTCCCTTCTTGTTAAGCCTAGAAGCCCCTATACCCAACCTCTCTATCAAGGGACCAAACTCTACGTTTTTGAAGTGTACAGCCACAAACACATCTATGTACCTCCAAATACACTACCCTCAGCACCATAGAAGAGCAAACCCAACAGAGAAGACGTATGGAGACCCACAAACCTCAATGAGTGAAAATACAAAACACAGAAGACTCAATAAGCATCAACCAACTCAGTAAATATTGTAATAAGATTTGAAAATAATTACATGAGGCAGTGCAAAATCCTACCTGCAAATATCAAAATCAATCGCATTGTCAGCAACTGCACTTTCTGCAGAGTGACAAGGGCTTCTGGAGATTTCAAAGGCTGCAGGAAAGTCTGACACATTGCAGCCACACTGAGAAAATAAAGACAACAGAATTAATGCGTAAAAATCTACAAGCATTGTGTATATTTTTATATAAAGGAAAAGTCATTATATATATACATATATATATATATAATGAACCTCCATTGCTTTGCCATTTATAGAAAAACAGTAGTTTTTGGCTATTCTCTAGAAGTACAAAAGTAAAGTATCAAGGAATTTTCAAAAAGAGAAAATGTAAGTAAAACTTACACTTGATACTAATACATGGGGAATTTTTGTCTTTAAACAAACATAAACAAGTTTAAAATTTGTGTATAAAAGTAGATGTGTATGTGTGTTGGTATGTGTGTAGTGTAAATATGATGATTTAAGAGTCTGTTTGATGATGTTGGAATAAATTGTCCAAACAAAATGATTTAATAAGCTTCCCTGACTCAGAACAACTTAAGTTTTCTTTAGTGAGGCAAAATGGAGGGATATATACTAAGCTAAGGAATGTAATAGGGGCATGGAGCTTCAAGAATAGAAGAAAAAAAACTTAAATGACAGAAAGGAGTAAATCATATGCTGATGGCGAGATTCTCTTTTATAAACTCTTCTATAAATTCTCTTTTAATTACTCTTTGACAAGATAATCTATAATTACACATGGTAATTATCATAGATAAGATTATCATTATATAATTATATATTTAATCATAGATTTTCCTTATCAATTATATAAATAATTGCATTATATAACCTCTGGTATTATAGTTATTTTAAAGATCTTAATATGGGTTAATACCTCAAATTTTCATTATTCTAAGTAGTAAAGAAGGAAGTAAAAATTTCTCATGATTCTATAGACTTATTTACATCAGCTCAAAATAACCCACATGCTAAAGTGGAGACCTTTTTGAACATCTCAGGGAGGTCTTTAACTTAAAACTTATAAAGAATTAGAAAATATATATTTATTTATTTGACTTTGGGGTACATCAGTTGTTCAAGGAAATTTACAATAGGTAGATAGAGAGAGATACATATATGCCATTCACATGATCAGAAGAACAACAAAAAAATGAGACAAATACCTTGACAAGGAGCTACTCAAAGAATTTAAGACTGCTATTCATTCATTCTAATACAGAACTGAAGCAAAGTCAGCAATATAAACATTCTAAGAAGTATCCAGAATGCTGTGGCAAGAAAAGTGCAACTTCGAAGTCCTAGCAGACTAGCAGAGCTATGCTTTGTTTTAATTCAATTATTTCATTTTTTCCCTTTGCTAGGGACACACTCTCTAGTGCTCTGCACTTACTCTTGGCTCTGCAGATCCACCTGGAAGGGGAGCGGGGGAGTTATATTGGGTGGGGGTCTTACGCACCAGGTCTGCTATGTGCAAGGCAAACACCTTATATATCCCAACAGCTAACATTTTATAGAATGCTGCTTAAAATTTACTCTTCCCAGACAAACAATTGAGCTTTATAAAAAAAAAAATGTAATTTTGTATTCTGTTGAGGTGTTAATGTACACTGCATAAGGAACCTAGTGAATTTCATACCACCTCTCCAGAAACTGTGATTTATCTGGTTAAATACTGTTTATTCTCTTGCTTAAAATGCAACTAGTCCTTAATGAATGTAATTATCACATTGTAAGGGAGAAAATTTAGTTCATTGATGCTATGTGTATGTTTCAGGACAAAAGCAAGTTTAATGAGCAAGTTTAAATCTAACTATAGATTACAGTGACAGAATTTTTTGAAACAATGAAATATCAGTTTTTGGACTTTTTGGGTCACACCCGGAGATGCTCAGGAGTTTCTCTTGGCTTTGCACTCAGCTCCCGGAAAACCAGCTCCCAGAAGAGAACAGTGCAGTCTCCTGCCCCTGCGCCTGGCTGTCCTCGCTCGCCAGGACCCTTTGGAGGGGAGCGGGTTGAGCTTTCCTCCCCGCCCTGACCAGGGCCCCGGCAGCCTAAGACCTCCAGGACCAGCCACTACCATGCTGAGACCACTCTCCGCACACCTGAAGGTACCGGCAGAGGGACAAAGCCTTGTGGGTTCCAGGGCCGAGACCTTCCAAGCCTACTCGAATTGGAGTCGAGCATCCTCCACCCAGATCCTCCAAATTCCAGTAGGCGGGGGTCACACCCATCACCATCAGTTTATATAGATTTACATATGCAAAATATAGTGTTTTAATTATTAAATTTTAGATTATGGAGATTTTGGCTTATGGTAGCAAAAGAATTGTTGTTTCAGTATCTCTATAACTGCAACCGTTGCTAGTTTTCCCTTAGTAGGTGTGTTTTATAGAGTAAGACAGCAAAGCACTCTTCGGTTCTTAAACCTCTGTGAAGGTTTGGTCTATGGACCAAGTCTTTGGTTCTTAAACCTCTATGAAAAGGAGTGTGATCAAACCAGCATTTCCTAAGCTATAACATGAGCCACCTTACAATCTTGTGAAACTTCATGCCTAGGTAGTTTGGAGACTGTTCTAACCAGCTCTGGGAGAGACTGTAGGTCAGGGAGCTTCCTCTTGAGAGCAATGTACGGGATTCTCATATCAGTGCTCCTGGATGAGAACTTAATTGTGACTTACACTGCTTCTCACCGATTCTTCCACCTATACAATTATAAGTACTGAAGCAGTGAGGTGGGAGTGAAGAGATCAAAAATAAAAGGAATTCTTTCTGACTGGAGTCCAGGAATCAGCCATTTGGCATCCAATAAGCCTCTAACTCAGGAAACTTGCAACAAACCATCAAAATATTTATGTATTGGGGAATTTTTATTGCTCTCATTGCTTTAACTTTGCACTACTATTTTTACTTATATATCTGTGATTGTTATTTTATTAATTATATTTTCATTCATTACACTCATACAAATATTCAAAATAATGCACATATAGTGTTTTAACATTATAAAATACACACCATTCTCCAAGAAAATCCTATCATTTCCTGATCTATATATAAATGAAAAGTAGTTCAGAGAGTTTGAATGAGATCTTTAGATTCAGAAAATTAGAAACTAGTAGAACCAAGACTCACTTCAATTTCAGGCTAGTCTGACCTCTTGCATTAACTATAACCACTAGGATTTTTCTACTTTGCACATACATTTCATTCACATAAAAATGTGTCCATAAAAAGACACTGAATCTAAGGCAGAGAAACAGAAGAAAGCAGTTACTATAGGATATGAAAGTGGAACCAAAAGTTGTGAATTCAAAGACTAAAAGTGGTAATTGTATACCAGACTTGACTAGATTTGGTTCTCGTGGGATGGTGTTATTCTCTGTATGTTAGCCAGGTTTGAGGGAGAATAAGAGTTGCCAACACTCAATGAAATGCTCAAATTAAAATTTAGAGCACTGCATAAAATCAAACACTGTGTATTCTAGAACCAAAAACAATAAAGGGTATGTCAAATAGTTTTAAAATTCATAATTCTACTTTGGAAGGTGTGATAGTCCTTTGTGCAAATAGAAATCTTACCAGGTTTTAAGTTAAATCTTAACTAACCAGGAAAATACTTCCAAGCTATTAAACTGTGGATTCTTATACCAACATAACTCACAGAAAAATTCTAGTTGTCCAGAACAAAGGTTCAGATAGCAAATCCAAAATTTTTGTAGGACTGATAGGAAGATTCAGAACAGAGAAAATGGAACACTGGTGTGTTGTTCTCTATGAAAAATGATATGTTATGACAGCTGCAGCAAATCTGAGACTTTATACACCTACAGAGACAGTCTCCCACCTGGGGAAGCAGAAGATATCCAGAACATACTGACAAATACGGTTGGGGTTAAAGAGCAGGGACAATCTAAACAGAGAAGAAACAGGCAGCTATCTGGAACTATCCAGTGGTTGATTATGACTGAAGGCAAAAAAATTCTGCATAGTTAATGGTCTTATAGTCTAATCAACATGTCAAATAGTGGAACCATCTTCTGTTAGTTTTTGAATAAAAATTCTTACATGTCTATTTTAGAAAATGTAAATAGAATAAGATGTTAAACAGTGATAACAAAATCATTGATTTTGAAAATATTTAATAACTTCAAATAGTACTTGAATATCAAGTTAATGAGCCAAATGATGATGAGTCTGGACATGTCTATAATGAAGCCTACTTTAAGGAGTAATAAAAACTGAAGTCAGGAATGACACCTTATGCCAGTTCAATGCAATATCTGTAAGATTTTATTTAATAGTTTCTTACATGAGTACAAAAATAAAGTGAATATGATTCAATTATTTTTCATCTGTTAGTGGGATTTTTTGACAGTGTTAATTCAATTCAATTAATGCCATTGGGTATTTCTCAAAACACCAAGGTAAAGGTACAAGGTAAAAATCCTCTTTTGGTTTTCATTTTTTTAACTGATGTTATTTGTGCAGTGAAAGGAAGACATACAGACTGTACTTCTTTCAGAGCTTACTTCTGGATTTGTGCTTATGGATCACTCCTGGCAGTACTCAGGGGAATCTATGTAGTGCCAGGGATTGAACTGAGGTCAATGCCTGCAAGAAAAGAGTCTTAGCCTCTGTACTATCTCTCAGCGACTGATACAATATTTTTCCAGTGATTGAATTTATAAAGATCTCAAAAGGAGGCTGAAGAAAAGTTCTCATGGAGTTTATCCACCGAAAGTCATATAAAAGAAGTTCTACATCTTCTCAGGAAAATTATTACTGCTTTTAAATATATAAAACTTTGAAAAACTTCTTCAAGTTGATGGTGAGTTAGATTCTGAATCAATGTGATATTAGAAAACAAATATTTACTCAAATGACCTCCGTATTTATTTGAAATTCTACTCAATACCTTATCAACAGTATCTACAGTTTCTAAAAGGTTATTTGAATGCTGGGCAAATACCAACAACATATTAATATTATTCTCGTTATTTTTCTCTAAGGTTTTCCAAAAAGCTTCCAAGGTAAAAAAAAATCAAATACTTCTCTCAAATAAATCACAATTTGTGTCGTGCTCTGTGATAGCATTTCACCTAAAATAATTATCACCTGAGGTGATAGTACAAAGGGTAGGGTGTTTGCCTTGGATGTGACGGACCATAGTTCAATCATAGGCATCCCATATGGTTCCCCATATAAATAGACTATTAACATTTGTGTTCTTCAGTACCATCATGGAAGGTTAATACTAAATAAAAATAATATGCTACTGTATACTACATAAACCAGAAAACACAATAATCTATTCAAAAGATATGTATGTGTACCTTTGTACTAAAGTCAGGATGTGGAAACAACCTAAATGTTCAATGGCAGATGAATAGATAAAGAAGTTGTGGTGGGTCTGGAGGGGTAGCACAATGAGCAGGGCATTTGCCTTGCACACAGCTAACCCTGGTTCAATTCCCAGCATCCTATATGGTCCCCTAAACACTGCCAGGAGCAATTCCTGAGTTAAGAGCTAGGAGTAGCCCCTAAGTATGGCCAGGTGTGACACAAAAATCTAAAAAAAAATAAGTTGTGGTATATATGTTCAATGGAATATTATACAGCAATAAAAATGGTGAAATTTTGTACTGCATGGCAACTTGGATGCAATTGGAGATTATCATGTTAAGCAAAATAAATCATGGGATTAAATGCTGAATTATCACTCTTTGTTATATACAGAATAAAACAAGGGAATAGAACGTTCAAATGTGAAAAATCCTTTACCTTAAATTTCAAAACTGAGTGTATATGGGAGTATACAGAGAGAATGAAGATGTGGATTAGAGCAATTAAATGACAGTGTTGAGATATTGGTAAGTTTGCTAGTTATTAAGTGCAATAATTGTGTACATAGAAATCATAAAAGTAACATTGTAACCCTGTTACCTAAATTACAATAAATTTTAAAAATAAAACAAGGCAATAACAAGACTAGTAAAATAAACTATAAATAATAATTAGTAGTTTTTTGTCAAAGAATTCAAAGGGATTGGGGGTATGGTGCCACCAGCAGGTCAATCTGTACCTGTGAGGCAAGTGCATCAGCAATCTGATGGTGCCTTCAGACTTCTAAATACCCCAAAATTGCTGCTGTGCCTTCGGCCAGACCCCAATAACTTGGGGCCCAGTTTACCAAGAAAGGAAATGGCCAAAAGTTAGGTATGTGGGAGACACACCCACAAACCACACTGGCTCAGCTATATAATTGGAAGCAAGGTCTCTCTGGTTCCTGATCAAACTGCTTAATGGCCATGATCCCGGAGACACAGAAACAAATCTCAGAATCCAGAGGCTTTTGGCAGAAATGCGTCTGGTCCCCGCAGTAAATTATTGGCACTGGACCACCGCAGGGGGGGAATTGGTGCTGTCCCTCCGCCTGCTCCCTCTTGGAGGCTTGGTGGCTGCCATCCTCCAGAGGCCATTGCACAGTCATGTTTGGGCCCACAGTGACAAGACATGCGAGGCCTCACAGGATGGCAGTGGAGCAGGCCCTTTCCACCCTGCCCAATGAGATGCCGAGTCGCCGACCACGAACGTCTCTCTGGCTCCTGATCAAGCTGCTTAACAGCCTTGATCTCAGAGACTCAGGAACAAATCTCAGAATCCAGCAGGTTTTGGCCAAAATCCCTCCAGATTTTTTTGTTAAAATTTCGGAATTCCAAAATCACACAGCCACTAATGCGGCCGCGTGATATCATGTATTTTTTATAACCAGCAATAGAAAACAAATTGTCTACTGTTGCCTTGTCAGCAGATCTGAGTGTTGGGGTAAAATCCCAAATAATAATGGTGAGTCTTATATCAAAATATTGAATGTAATCAAAGTAGAGAGAGAGTAATGTGGAAATCATCTGCCCCACAGGTAGGGGGGTGGTGTGAGATGGGGGGGTACACTGGGATTTTTGGTGGTGGAGAACGGGCATTGGTGAAGGGATGGGTATTTCATCATTGTATGACCAAGACTTAAACACAAAAGCTTTGTAACTGCTCTCATGGTGATTCAATAAATAAATTTATAAGAAAAGAAAAAAAAGGTGGAGTTCATTCCCAATTCAATCAGCCTAAAAAATAGATGAATAGTTAGCAATACTCCTACATTTAAAATAAAGAATTCAAATGGTTGAGGAAGTTTTTATATAATTAATTTCATTACAAAGCCTCAGACCTAACCATCTGAGGGCCGCAGCACATAGTATAGCAGCTAAGGCCCTACCCATGTTGGATGAGTGGCACCACATATGGTCCCCCAAGCATGCCAGGAGTGTTTCCCAGAGCCAAGGTAATCCCTGAGCACTGCAACATGTGGTCTCCAAGGCAAAAAATTGAAAAATCAAAAGGGACTTGCTTTTGTAAAATGGCCATCACATTACCTCCATGTAAGAAGGCACATATTTCTGAATGTTCAGATCACAAATCTTGAAAGTTCTTCAATGTGTCAACTGAGCTAAGTTTTTTGACAGCATCAGAACTTCCTGTTTCTGTTTTTGGTATGGGTTTGCTTACATAGTGAAGTTCACAATAAGACAGAATAGAAGGGAGTCCATGACCACTTTGCAGCATGAGCACTAAATTTTAAATCTAATCAGCTTTATGATTGTAATCACTTAAGTTAATAAGAAAGAAAATTGTCATGTCAATCCAACTTAATTAGTTGGAAGCCTTCAGAGACTTCCTTGACTTACTAACATAGATAGGACCTAGACATTCAGCTCTTCTTTCTCTATACCACTTCCTGATAATCACCTGTGAAAAAGAGCTCCAATTACTGCATGAGTTTCCAAACTGCCTCCTATAGGCCGGCTCAACTGACTCTGGGTTTCTTTATCCAACCTTCACAATTATAGAGATAATTCCTTATTTGAAGTGTTCTGCTAGTTCTACTTTTGTTTTTGAAACCTGACTGTTACTGATATCATATAATAAATTAGAATTTCCCTCCATCCAAACTTCAAACTGGCAAACTTCAAAAGATATTTGAAGAAACAATGTGACAGTCTTAAAACTTTTAAAGTTTTTCTAATTCAAATGCCAAAATCAAAGCAGATTAACTGGAATAAAAATACTTAAATGCTCATTTGTGATTAGACAACACATTCAAATTATTACTATTAAAATGCACACACATGCATAAGTAGTTTTTAAATTCCATATAAAATAAAATATAATAATTTTCATATCAAAAAATGTAAGAAAGCATAAATGATTATTCTCACGGCTGAAATAAATACATATGCATAGGTGAATATTTATTTGCCCCTGTTACTATAGCCATTAAAACTATGTCTTTTATATTTTAGTAAAAGTTTTATTAAGATAAAATTCACTTTAAATATTATTTAAAGGTATTGAGGAGGAAGTATGGTGCTGCCAGCAGGTCAACCTTTACCTGTGTGGCAAATGCATAAGCAGCCAAATGGTGCCTTCAGACTTCCTGATACTCCAAAATTGCCCCTGTGACCTTGGCCAGACCCCAACAACTTGGGACCAAGAAACTAAATGGCCAAACGTTAGTTATGTGGGAACCACACCTACAAACCACCTCCAGCTCAGTTATACAAGCTCATTTATCGGCCTTATTTCAGAGACCCATACATCTCAAAAGAGATCAAAAACCTCAGTTAGGGCCAGTGACACGCTGCAGGCATGTGAGAGTACTCTGCAGTTCATTTTTCAGTAGTTTATTTCTCTGGAAAAGATAGAAACAAGGCCCATGATCAAGAGACACACAAAAGAATCTCCAAACCAAGCAGCTCACTGCAGAGATACCTCCAGACTTTAAGCCAGGCTGACTTCACGGGGTGCCTCACACAGGGTAGGTGTCATCCCTCAACCTGTCCCCTAAAAACTCTGGTGGCTGCTAACTTCCAGAACCCAATGAGAAGTGCAGGTAGGTGGGTCCAGTGACAGCAAACTCCAGGCCTCAAGGGATAGAGGATGGGCAGGTCCCTCTCATCCTCCATCCCCATGGGACCCTGGAGGTCACGCCCAGAAACTGCCTCCAGCTGCTACTTAAGCTCCTTAATGGCCATGATCCAGAGACAAACAAAAGATTCTCTAACCCATCAGCTCCTTGCAGAGATTTCTCCAGACCCTGATTATCTAACATTTTAGAATTCCAGGAGAGGCCGCACAACGTCTTATGCTATTCATAACAAGCAATACAAAAGAGAGTAGTGAGGAGATTGTCTGTCATCGAGGCGGGAAGAGGGGTGGGATGGGGGGCATACTGTGAATCTTGGTGGTAGAAGATGTGCACTGGTGAAGGATTAGGTGATCGATCATTGTATGAACATTTCGCAACTGTATCTCAGGGTGATTAAAAAATAATAATAACAAAATAAAATTTACGGTCTGGATTTAAAAAAGGTAATGTGGAGTTCATGCCCAGATCAATCATCTTAATCAGTGGCTGAATAAATAGCAGTACTCCTACATAAAATAAATTAAAAATAAATAAAGGTATTGAGTATAAGGGACATTATTGAAGTTTATATATCAATAATATATATATATTACATGTAGTGAACAAAGAGAACTATACTCACTTCATCTCTGCAATGATGTCTTCATTAAAGTCATTTAGTAGAAGAAATACTTTGTTCTCAGAAGTTTTCTTTTGTAAAACAGCAAAGAATTTTTCCAAAACATTTTCCATCCATTCTACTATGCTTCTTGAAAAAAAATTTCCCTCACCTATTTCTGACTTTATTTGTTTCAAGGTGAGTTTAACAGAATTGATTATTTGAAGGTCAGTATTATTTGCATTCAGTTCATTAACATTGAAGATACTGTTTAAGCTAAGTAGTTTATCAAGAATACTTTCATTTGATATAATGTTGGTGAAGTTGACTGTTTTTAGTTTTTTAATCATTTGCAAGGCAACTTGCTTTATAAATACATTTGGACAGACTTCAGAGATGCCGTCATTTGTTTGGTTTTCAGGAGATGGGATGAATGGTAACACCTTATGCCAAAATTCTTGTACGGTTTGTGTAAGTGGATTTTTAACATGGAAGACTTCAGATACTTCTAGAAGGATGAAATTCAAGTCCACTAACTCATGAATTACACAGACCATTTTCCTAGTTAATTCCATCTGCAAACTTTTATTTGAACATTGTGAATCTCCTACTGGGGGAGACAAGTGGAGATGATCAAATATGCTCACTATTTTGCTATAAAATGAAGAAGACATGAACCCATGGACATCACAAGTCTCTAACTTTGGATTCTGCTGAAATCTAAAAGTGCGATTCCAACACCAAGCCACAGGAAGGCAAATTAAAGCCTCTGAAATAATATTTGGGTTATCTGATATTAATTCAGTTGCATCCAGAAGAGTTTTTATAACAATAGCAAAGTCTTCTTTGGTGACATTTAAAATGTTTATGCCATGAAGAAGTGTGAAGTTATAGACATCCTTAAAGACTTCTGTTATATTTTGACCAACAGCTCTTTGTAGGAGCCTCACAGCGTGAGGAAGCATGTAGTACACATCTACAACAACATTAACGTCATCTTTAGGAAGCAGGCGTGAGAGCTTTAGTAAATGGTTAACATTCCAGGAATGTGAGCTGTCCACAAACTTTTCCATCAAGTCAACAATCAAGTTGATTCCAAAACTGCCAGAGTCTAATCTACTAATATTCTTAAAGAAATCCATTAGGTTCTCACTAATGTGTTCAAGTTGTTCTACTAGCAGATCTATATCTGCCTTCTTGAAAGTATGCAGGAGAGAAGTTACCTTCTTTAAAACTTGAACACTACTTGAATCTTGTGCAATATTGTTATAAACTGAAGGCATCAGAGAGTTAAACATATCCTTTGCCATTTGAATGCCAAGACCAACGGCTTTCATTACTTCATGTGGAATTGTTTGGGGTGAAAATTTGACATTGTGAGATAAGTTAAAAGCGATGTAACTGACAAAATGATAAAATGAATTTTGTAATCTATTCATATCATTTTCCTTTGGTCTGGTAGTAAATATATTTAATAAAGATTTATCTATGGCAGAATTTTTTTCTAGGATGTTGACAGAAATATCCTTTATAAATTTTTGAATTTCTTTCCCCAGAGCTACTAAGTGAAACCAAATATTTTGAAACTGACTAGAAATTTCATCTGACATTACTGTGGGTCTTAAAATTAATTCAGTAAAATTTTCCCAGTTAGATTGAGAGGCAGAACCAAAATCTTCTGATAAGTTACTGATAATCATTTTTACTTGGTTTGTAGAACTATTTAAGAGAGTCAATAAAATTTCAAAGTTTGGTAATTTTTCCTTATCAAAGATGGTAGTAAGCACAGTGTTTAGAAAGTCAGTTACATTTTTCAAGTAAATATTCATACAATATATATCTGACACATTCAATAAACAGTGAGGTTCCTTTATATTTAATATCCAAGTAACAAGCTTCAATGTAGAGTTCACTTTGTTTTCCACTTCTCTGAAATGCCTGAAAATACTCTGAAAATGGCCTTCTATAAAGCTTGAGTTATATATCACATGCAGATGATTCATAATGTCTACCCATGCAATACAGCCTTTCAGTCTGCTAACCGCGTCCTCAGAAGAAAATGTGGAATTCAGAGTAGACAGAATATATAATACCTTCTGAGAATTATTTAGATATAAGTCATTTTCCAAAATAATTTCAGTAACATTTCGGAAAACATCAGCACAATACAATAAATCTTGGTTATGCGATACATTTCTCAGAAATAATATAGTTTCTCTTACATCACTCAAGGCATTTTCAAACTCTACTCCAAAATTTGTATGGTTATTAGAAAGAAAGTTGTTTATCAAATGCGCATTTCTATCCAAGTATTCTGAGGTATTGCTTAACTCAGCAGAAATGTCAAGCAGAGAATATAAAAATTCTCTTCTTGCACTGCCATGTATTAGAAATGTCTTTAATTGATGCAGGATAGTTTTCATGGTGAAAAGAGATTTCTCTAATTTGTCCAGATTAAAAGACTTTACTGCAATTAATGCATCACCTAATTCTATCCATAGGTCTCTGAGATCTTGAATATCATCCCAATCATAGAAGCTTTCAACTTGAGTTACATTTCTAAACAAATTTAATATGAATTCAGTAGGGTGATGAGTGGGAAATATTTTCTGGCAGCTTTTAGATATCTTCATATCATTGTCCAATACTTCCAAAAGCTGAGTGAGGCCAACACGAAGAGGGGTAAAAATGTTCATATCTAACTTAAATATCTGAGACATGCTTTCAAATATTTCGGTCCGCATTTGAAGCCATGAAATGGTGCAGTGAATAGCCATAAACTCATTGAGCACACCACTTTTTGTTGAAAGGTTTGAAAGGATTTGTGACCATGGAAGGATAAATGAAGATTCTTCACCTACTGAGTAGTTCACAGAAGAAACGACTTTATTATCCAGAGCAAAGCATTCATTATCCAACAGTGCCTCTCCTGAACTATTGAAAAATTGACTCAGATACTGAAATAAATAAATGCGAAAATCTTTGTCTACTCTGAGCAGCTGTTTGAGGCCTGTCAACGTTGCATAGATGACTTCCAATTTGGGGTCTTTTATAGACTTCGGGGACTTAGCTTGATTCTCCAAAAAGTTAAATATTGAAAGAAATTTCTGACAATAAGGCAAGTCAGAAATTCCATGAATAACTCTTGCTGTCTCATATAAAAATGCAAATGCCTTATTGATGCTTTGAAAATTAAATTGTTTAATGATATTCAAAATATGTTTTGATATTTGTGTAAAGAAAGATAGCAAAGATTCTTTATTTTGAAGGCTAACAAATCCATAAATGTATTTGTAAAATGAAGAATAAATTTTCAGAAGTAAAGCTGAGTCTTTGTTCTTGAAGATTCTTAGATATATATGAGTCAAAATTCTACCAATTTCTTTTTTAGTAGGTTCAGACAAGGTTGTGAAAATATCAGATACATTTTTCATAGCATAAACTATGTCCAGAGCTTCTGAGACTTGTTCCTGCCTCAGAAATCCAAATTCATAGAGATTATTTATTATATTTTCACTTAAATGTACAAAGTATACTTTATTTGTTGGTTTAGGACAATCTGAACAGAACAAGTCAGAGAAGTTAAAGCTTTTACTTTGAATTCTTTCACTTTCTTCAATAGAAAAATTCAGAAGTGTAGAAAAGTTTTCCAATTTAGCTCTTTCTCCTTTAGAAATTCGATGCATCCAAAATTTCAGCAGTTTGGGATTAATTTCAAAAGGTATTAATTCCATAAGACTCAAAATATCTTTTGATTCTTTCTTCATCCAGAATCTTTCAAGCATTTGTATTTTTCCAACAATCTGCTTGGCAAATTCCAAAAGTTTACTATTGTAAGTAGCAAATAGATCTGTTTTCAAACCTTTTAAATGATTTACCCTCGAAGAATTTGTACTGGTGATAATACCAGTGAGAGACAGGAGGTCATGGATATCATGAACATTGGTTAAATTTAAAGTATTAGGCAATAATAATTTCTGAAAAAATTCCACAAAAGATAGAAGATTGTTTACATGCTTATCCTCAAATGTATGCAACTTCGTTTTCATCATTAGAAGTTCCTTTGTGGAATTTAAGACCCTGCAATATAATAAAATTGTTTTAATATGAGAACAGGTAAGTTTCATGTAAAACTCATTTTTTATTTTTAAAAATAAAACTATTTATAATTTAAAAATAATTTTATTAGAGATATTTATTAGTTAATATACATCCCATTCAAAATTTAATGTATTTGAAAATGTTTAAGAAATCTGCAAAGAGGTTGTTTATATCTAGTTTCAAATCTACTTTCTATACTAACAATGCTTTTTAAATTATTTTGTTTTATGCATAATAATTAACTATTAAAAGACCAGTTTTATCTACTTATATCAGAAGAATCTTAAAATCAGATTTCTTATTGTATCTCTTAATTAGATATTTGTCAACTGGCAGGATTGTCTCCTTCAGAAATTGTATTTATATGATTTAAAATACAACTGTAGGATTCTCTGTTCTAGAAGGTAATTTCTGTGCTACATTGCTTTTAATGTTTTTTTTGTCTCAACAAATTACGATAAGTCTAAACTTGTAATAAAATTCTTTACTTAGAGAAATTACTGATTTCTACCAAGTCAAGAGATACAAGTACAGTTTGAAATCTTTGGAATATCAACATGTTTCAGTCTTTAAAAAAATGATCTCCTGACTGTACCAGATATCTATAACCAGTGAGAGCCTCAGCAGTGTCTTCAATTCATGAGAAATTTCTTAGCAAAATAAATTATAATAAATAATAATAATGAAGTTATTGTATGGGATCAACAGATTTATTGAAAGTTAATTATCTGATAAGTATGCTGTGATGCCAGCCAAAATAAGCTTCCGTTTTAATATTACATTTAGAATATTTAATCTTGCTCAACATTTACTAAGGATATAAGACAACGGTGTGGTGTCTTGGACAATTTGGTGGTGGTTTGCGTAGTAGTGTTGAAAATCATTACTACAATCTTTAACACTGCTGTTTGTAACCATTGTCTATTATTATAAAATTTACAATATTAAAATATAACTATAAAACTATGATTTTTAAAAAATTTGAAAAGGGGGGCAGGGATAAAACACCACGTAGGGCAAAAGTTTAGCATGTACTTGATCAGGGTTAAATTCTGTCAGTACTTGGTCCTTTGAATATTACAAGATATAACCCTCGAGTCCCTCAAGTACTAAAACAGTGGAACAAAGCTCCACTATTAATTCAACAAATTTTACTTAAACACATCCATGCATATCAAGATGTGCATAACTAGTAGGCAGTAATTATGAATTGAAACAGTAGAATATATTTTTTGTAATGGGAACTGAGTAATACTAGTAGGAGCAACAGAAGTATAAATAAAATATTATGAGTAACCATTTAAAAGCTCTAGTACTACTAGAAATATTTTGAAACTTTTGCAAATTAAAACCTTTTTGCAAATTGTAAAACTTTTTGATAATTCTTACCCTTATAGGTTCATGAAACAACTTTCATAGCTTTCCCTTTCATAGAAAAAGAGACATTTCAAAATATCTTGAACTTGCTAATTTATATTACTATTACATGGCAAGAGGAGGATGTGGTTCACATTTCCTTGTTTCAAATTCAACTATCTTAAAATTAATTAGAATTCATATCCACTTTATATTTTTATTTACTAATGAAACTTCAAATTGTTTAGTATTTACCATGAAATGTGCTGTGGCAGTGCTAACTGCCACAAAATTGAGCAATTCGTTGAAAAAATTAGAGGACTTTTATTCTTTTTTTTTCTAGAGTAATTTAATAGTTGAGACTTTAAGGATAGAAAGGTGTTAGACTCCAATATGACCAGGGTGTGATTCTCAGGTCATCCATTGTGTTCTCCTGTGCCCTCCAATAGCTGTGTATCAGATATTTCGCCCAAAATAAAATGACTCAGGTCTAGATATGTGGAGCAGAATGGCTTTCAAATTTGCTCGACACATGAAGCAATTATAGAACTTGTTAAATCTACACAAATCCAGTAAGATACAACAGATGAATTTGGGTATGTCTGCAGCAACATCCAGGGATTTTTAATTTTAGTAAAATTTGTCATAATATTCGCTTCATTCTCAAGTTTGAGATCTTGTGTTGCTTTATATCCCAACACATCCCACATGATACCTATACTAGTTTTCATTCGAACATCTGAATATCAGATAAAACCTAGTAGTTTTATCTGAAAAAAATCACATTACTTCCAAAAGTCTCTAGAGCTACTGGTATATAAATCATTAGTTTCATCTCAAAACTCTAATCAATTAGTAAAACTATCTATGAGATAAATTTTATCTTCAGGTGCCAATCATAAATAATGCTACGTTTTTACTTTCCTTTTGTTGGTTCAATTGAGGAGGTGGGGCCCATCCTCAGAAGTGCTCAGAAAGCTCAGGGGTTCCACGGGAGGCTCTCCATCTATCAGCAGCAGTTCAAGGAAGTGCCGACAATGCCTCACTCTTTGGGAACCACATAGTGCAGCTAAATGAACCTATGTTACCTGCATGCTAGGCCTGAGACTTGACTACTGTACTTTTCTTTTGCCCAATAAACGATGCTATTTTTTAAGAAAAAAAAACTTGTTTATAAGCATCTGACATAAGTTATTATATAAATTAGAATCATACATATTCTTTATTTATTTGACATAGAGGCCTCGCAAATAATGTGCAGGGAATTCAGGGACAACTCCAAGTGTTGCTTGGTCAATTCATTAGGTAGTTCAAACCTCAAGCGACAGTGCAATACTGCTTGGGCCAGTGATTCTTCAGATTACCAGAGCTACCTCTGAGGTGCTAAGAGTATCCTGAGTTATACTTAAGGATGTTCATAAGGTCATGTAGTGTTAAAAAGTTTCATGCCTGCAAGACTTGTGCTTCAGACTTCAGCTATTACACCAGCTCTAGACCCTTACATTTTAAAGCATGATATCCTAAAATTAAGTTTTTATAACTTAAGAAAATATTAAATATTACCTGGAAATATACTTCTAAAACTCACCTGGATATGGTTTTTCTTGGAGATTTGATTAAGTTATTTAAAAACGTAACATAGTTAGTGATGATGAATTTCCAATCCATGTTTTCTTTATAACAAGGAGAATCCTCAGAGAAATCTAAATATAAAAGTATTTCATATATTAATTTTAAGTTGCATATAATAGACAAATTAATAAATACCATATTAGAATTCAGGTCACATGGTTGACATGAAGCAAATTTATAAATAATTCTATTATGATTCTTCTCTGACAAGATGAAATATTATTGCTCATCAATTAATTTAGGAAGCTGTTCCATTAAAGACAGGAACAAGGAAAAACCCACAACAGTATTAGGATGCTGACTTCAGACCACTTACAGACCCTAAAGATAGAATCAAAGTCTGGTGACATTCAGAGTTGAGAAAATAGTTCGTAGCAAAAAGGCAACAAGAGAACATAGGGTAGAGAATGAGAAAGGATTGGTCAGCACAGATTAAGTATCTTCTGTATGCCACCTATGAGTTTTCAACTGACTTGAGAATGATCAAAATAGCACAGCGGGTAGGGCGTTCGCCTTACAAGCGGCCAACATGGCCGACCCGAGTTCGATTCCTATGCCCCTCTCGGAGAGCCCGGCAAGCTACCGAGAGTATTCAATATGCCAGACACAGTAACAACAAAGTCTCCAATGGAGACGTTACTGGGCCCGCTCGAGCAAATCGACGATCAACGGGAGGGCCTTTACCTTTACCTTTATGTATGTAAAGAAAGTACCTAAGAGCAGAAAAAGAGCATCCATAGTTAAATGTGTTCACTGATGACACAGGACCAGAAACAGACTATCCATTAGGTAGATTTGAATTTTTTGGTAGACTTTAATATGAGATGCAAATAGGGTTTTGCCTTAATAATGGGGAACCTTTTAAAGTCATACTGCTCCAGTTTTATCTAACAAACCTGAAAAGCAGTACCCTAAAAAACAAAACTCTTCAGTTTGTAAGTTTTCTAGAGTAGCAATTAAAAATGACTACAAGATTTTATTTAAATTAGCATCCAATTGACATTTAACGGATATACTGCATAGCAATGTTTATGTGACCCATAATTATAATAAAAATTAATCAAAACTGACCCAAAATGGAAAAAATTTAGATATGCAATATATAGTTCAAAAACGCAAAACACAACATGTAGTTCTCAATTAAAATGCAAAACTTATAAGACTGAAACAAGATTCAATATTTTATGGTATAAATTAATGCACTTGAAAATAAATATGTCATCAAGTTCAAAGTAAGATGATGACCAGAATACTAATGAAAAGAAAAATATCAGAGCCCTGGTTCCAGAAAGTGAGGAAGCCCAGGTATTTGGCCCCTGATTTTGGTGAGGAACACCATCCCCATTTCCCATGAGCGCACAATTCTTCCTTTCTCTCTACTGAACTCACCATAAACATATAAGGACAGTTTATCTATAACACTTAACCATGCACAAGAAGCAATTCCAAACCACAAAAGACACAACGGTAAAGCAACACAGAACCCCAAGAAGCTTTGCGAGTGAAGATGTTAGACCTGATGATTCAAGCAGTAACTATAGAACCTCTCTAGAAAGGAATTTCTAGAGGAATTATTGAATATTTCTAAGGAGCTCAAAGAAAACCTGGAACACAGCACCAGTTAAACACAAGAGAACAGAATTAAAAATACAAACAAAAATGGCAGGTCTGAATAAATTGGTAGGTCAAATGAATAAAAACACTAGAGGCCTCAGCAGCAGAGTAGGAGTTGCTGAGGACGGAATAAGAGAGTTGCAATATGAGGTGCAGAAAATATCCAGGCAACAGCAGACAGTTAAAAAGACCTCAAAATGAACCAACAGATGACAAGAGAAGTTTGAGATGAATTGAAGAGGAACAGCGTAAGAATTATCAGGGTCCCAAAGGACCAGGAAGACAGCTCTGATGAAGAAGCAGCAGTTAAAGACATCATTGCTGAGAAATTCCCATAACTAAAGAGTGAATGCACCAGATCCTAAAGGAACAAAGGGTATCAGCCTAAAAAAACATATATCTAAATAAAAGTATTCTAAGACACATCCTAATAATAATGATGATATTATAGAGATATAATTCTACAGGCAACAAGATCAAAGAAGGAAATTATATACAAAGAATGGTCCTTAAGATTTATAGCAGACGTATGAGAAGAAACCCTCTGGGCCTAAAGATGTGATAGGATATAGTGAAAAACTTAATGAAATGAACACCTCGACAATAGTACTGTACCAAACCAGACTCTCATTCAGATTTGAAGGAACACACAACTTTACGATAAACAACTCAGGAACATCATAGACTAAATTTCATAATTACAAGAAGAACTAAATGGGCTATTTTAAGACAACACAAGCTCCACAAACATGCCAAAATCCTGCAGGAAGATAGCACAAAATTTGATAACAATAATTGCTCTCAATGTCAATGATATAAACACACCAATTAAGAGACAGAGTGGCAGGAAAGATTACAAAATTAAGCCCAAATCTCTGCATGAAACACATTTGCACAGTATAAACAAACAAGGGTTCAAAGTCAAAGGTTGGAAAACAATTCTTCAAGCAATAACCCCCTCAAAAAGGCCAGGATGGCCATACTTGTATCAGACAACATACCCTTAAGCATAAAAAAATAAGATACTGTGAAGGTCATTTCTTAATGATCAAGAGATATGTACACTGGAAATGAATTACATTCCTAAATATATATGCACCAAATGGGGGACAACAAAATACTTTGTAAAACACTGCTAATAAACTACAAGAAGGAAATTGATAGCACAAAATTAATGAGAGACTTTAACAGCTCTCTGTCACCTTTTGATGGATCAACAAGACAGAAGCTCAGCAAGGAAATACTTGGATTTGAGGGAAGAATTGGAAGACTTGGGTTTATTATTACATATAGGGCCTTTCATCCCCTAAAGACTG
Organism: Sorex fumeus; assembly: GCF_029834395.1. Taxonomy (NCBI): domain Eukaryota; kingdom Metazoa; phylum Chordata; class Mammalia; order Eulipotyphla; family Soricidae; genus Sorex; species Sorex fumeus. Next base: position 12,204,739 of record NW_026606185.1, read on the forward strand.
AATACACATTTTTCTTCAATACTCATGGAGAAATCTCTGATATGTGTGTTGTTGAAATTATTTACATGGAAGCGACATTTAATAATATTGCAAATAACAGTACCTCAATCATTAAAAAATGTTTTAAATGTGTATTAGACTGAACGAATAGAAGCTTGAGCAAAGTTCCATATAAAAAGCAAAGAACATAGAAAACATAAAGGACAATACTCAGACATAGAAAATGCTTATACAAACCAGAATTATTTTTAAATGCTCAATAATGATTAAACACAAGGGAGAAAAATAATTTTTTGTTTTCTTGATTTTTCTTGAAAACTACAAATCAGAAACTCACCCATGTGCTCAGAGCACAAAGAGAGACAGCTCTAATAAAAGAGAAATCTTACAACAGATACCAAAGAAACTATAATGATAAACTATTACTATAAAAAAAACTTTACGCCACAAAAATGGAGAACCTAAACGAAATAGATGTGTTCATGGACTCTTCCGCTGGGAGAGATAGCACAGCGGGTAGGGCGTTCGCCTTACAAGCGGCCAACATGGCCGACCCGAGTTCGATTCCCCCGCCCGTCTCGGAGAGCCCGGCAAGCTACCGAGAGTATTCAGTATGCCAGACACAGTAACAACAAAGTCTCCAATGGAGACGTTACTGGGCCCGCTCGAGCAAATCGACGATCAACGGGAGGGCCTTTACCTTTACCTTTACATGGACTCTTCCACTAAATCATAACGAAAAAGAGCACATCAACAAACAAATTAATTGCAAGGAAATTGAAAATTATGACATCAGATCATCATAGAGGAGATGAGCAACTACAGATATTTTCGAAAAAAAATAACAGTTTAAGGTTTAAAATGATGTAAGAACATTTCCCAAAAGGGTCTATCTGTAGATTGAAATGACCCAAAGAAACTCACTGCACTTCGTTTTTTAAATTTCTGGGACCTTGGCACTTCCCAGTTGGTGTTGGGTATCACTCCAGTATTGTTTGGAGAACAAAGCAGTGCTAATATTGTACCTGGGCTTTCTTCATGCAAAGCATAAGATTTTTTGAGATTTGGGGCACACACCAGTGGTGCTCATGGCTTACTTTTGGCTCTGTGCTTAGGCGTAACTCCTGGAAAACTCAGGAGATCATATTGGATGCCAGGAATTGAACCCATGTCCATCATGTGCTAGGCAAGCACTCTATTGCTATACTATCTCTCTAGTCCACAGTACCTATTTTTAAATCCCATACTAACTTAAATCTTCATGAAATTTTAGAATATTTGGGCTAAGATTCTTTAGCACTGAAAGGAAAGAAGTTAAATAAAATAATTTGAATCCTAATGCAAAAATGCTTATAATATTATAAGTAAATACAGAGTTTTCCTGACCTTTGCAAGATTTGTCACATAATAAATAAAAAAGCTATTTTTCATGCACAGAGACTACATAAATAAATACCCAAATGCATAAACCTCAGATATTCTAGTCTGTGACAAAGGTCATAGTCAGTGAATCAATTTTTAATGTTTATGTTTCATGGCTGCTTCTCCCATAAGGAAGCATAAAATGAGACCCCCATAACCATGCCACAGGGTTCTACACCAGGCTGTTTTCACTCGGGACACCCAATAGGGGGGCGGGTGAGAGCCCTCCCCACCTCAAGGGACCCAGCCCTGGCAGCCGATCTCCAACCACTGCCAAGCTCCAGGCTGCTTTACCCACACTCAGGCTGAGGCTCACATATGAGTGAACATATTCCTGGACCATCATAAGACACGCCCTACCAATTTTCTATAATTATCATACCATATTTGATGAGGTTCAGACATTAGGCAACAAATCATAGAGGGAAATATATATATATATATATATATATATATATATATCACAGTCACAGTCCTCCCGTTGTTCATCGATTTGCTCGAGCAGGCCCAGTAACGTCTCCATCGTGAGACTTGTTGTTACTGTGTTTGGCATATTGAATACCTCACGGGTAAGCTTGCCAGGCTTTGCCATGCAGGCAAGATACTCTTGGTAGCTTGCCGGGCTCTCCAAGAGGGGTGTAGAAATCAAACTCGGGTCGGCCATGTTGGCTACGTGCAAGGCAAACGACCTACCCACTATGCTATCGCTCCAGCCCATATATATATATATATATATATATATATATATATATATATATATGCCTCTCAGCCTGGCAAGCTACCAAGAAGATCCTCGTGGCGTATTCAATATGCCAAAAACAGTAACAATAACGGGTCTCATTCCCCTGACCCTGAAAGAGCCTCCAATACATCAGATTTGGGAAGGACTAGTTAGGAGAGGGTGCTAAAATCTCAGGGCTGGGACGTATAGAGACATTACTGGCACCCAATGAGTAAATCAATGAACAACGGGATGATAGTGAACACAGTGATACAGTGATATGTTCCAGGGAACATGAGACAACTAATTTTCAGAGTTATATTATGAAAGGCAGCTATGCTCTCCACTATAGCGCCAATATGAATTATATTTTGCATTCAAATAAATTACTAATCAAGTTTGAGAATAAAGAAAATATAGGGGTTGGAGAGTTAGTACAATGGGTAGAGAACTTGCCTTGCGTGAGACTGACCGTGATCCAATCCTCAGCATCCTAGAGTCCCATACAATCCCTTAAGTACCACAGGAGAAATTCCTGAGTAGAGTTAGGATAAACCACTGAGCACCACAAAAGCAACAACAACAACAAACCACAAAAATAGAAAAGCTAACTTTTACAAGCGCTCAAGAAGTTTTACCTCTTAGAAAAATATCCCCTGCTCATGGATGGGGATAATCAACATTGGTAAAATGGCAATACTTCCCAAAGCACTGTACAAATTCAATGTGATCCCTATAAGGATACCTATGACATTCTTCAAAGCAATGGAACAAACACTCCTGAAATTTATATGGAACAATAATCCCCCACGAATTGCTAAAGCAATTCTTGGGAAAAAGAAAATGGGAAGAATCAGCCTGCCTAACTTCAAGCTCTACTACAAAGGAGTAATAATTAAAACAGCATGGTACTGGAACAAAAGCAGAGCTGCAGACCAATGGAACAGAGTTGAATATACTGACATCTCTTCCCAAGCATATGATCATCTAATCTTCGATAAGGGGGCAAGAAAAGTGAAATGGAGCAGGGATATCCTCTTTAATAAATTGTGCTGGCAAAACTGAATGGCTACATGCAAAAAAGTGGGCTCAGATTTCTGCCTAACGCCATGCACAAAAGTAAGATCAAAATGGATTTATGTCCTCAACATCAGACCAGAATCCATAAAGTTCATTGAAGACAAAGATGGCAAAACCCTACATGATATTGAAGCTAATGGTATCTTCAAAGATGTCATGGCACTGGTGAAGCAAGTGAAAACAGAGATAGACAAATGGGACTATCTTAAACTAAGAAGCTTCTGCACTTCAAAAGAAACAGTGACCAAAATACAAAGAGAGTCTACGGAATGGGAAAGGATATTCGCCGAATACACATCCGACAAAGGGTTGATATCAAGGATATACAAGGTTCTGGTTGAAATCCACAAGAAGAAAGAACCCAACCCCATCAAAAAATGGGGCAAGGAAATGAACAGAAACTTTCGCAAAGAAGAAATCCGAATTGCAAAAAGGGACATAAGAAAATGCTCTACATCACTAATCATCAGAAAGATGCAGACCAAAGCAACAATGAGATATCACTTCACACCACAGAGACTGGCCCACATTCACAAGAACAAAAGCAACCGGTGCTGGCATGGATGTGGCGAGAAAGGGACCCTCCTTCACTGCTGGTGGGAATGCCGACTGGTCCAACCCTTATGGAAAACAGTATGGATGATTCTCAAAAAGTTAGAATTTGATCTCCCATTTGACCCAGCAATATCACTCCTGGGAATATATCCTAGAGAGGCAAAAAAGTATAGTCGAAGTGACACCTGCACTTGTTTGTTCATTGCAGCACTCTTTACAATAGCCAGAATCTGGGAAAAAAAAAAAACCTGAGTGCCCGAGAACAGATGACTGGTTAAAGAAACTTTGGTACATTTACACAATGGAGCACTATGTAGCTGTTAGAAAAGATGAAGTCATGAAATTTACATACAAGTGGTACTACATGGAAAGTATCATGTTAAACGAAATGAGTCAGAAAGAGCGAGATAGACACAGAAAGATTGCATTCATCTGGGGAACATAAAGCAACAAAATGGGAGACTAACACCCAGGAGTGACCGAGATTAGTACCAGGAATTTTGCTGCATGACTTGGAGGCCAGCCACACGTGCTAGGGGGAAAGGAAGCTCAGATAGAGAAGAGAGCACCAAATAAAGGGTGTTGTAAGGATCCTCCCAGGGTGGGAGAAGCATGCTGAAATTAGACTATAGATCAAACATTATTGCCACTCAATGCCTCTCTTGCAAAACACAGGGCCCAAAAGAAGAGAGAGAGAGAGAACAAGAGTGAATGCCCTGCCACAGAGGCAGGGTGGGATGGGGGGAATGGGGGGTGGGAGGAATGCTGGGACCCGTGGTGGTGGAAGATGGGCACTGGTGGAGGGATGGGTACTTGATCATTTTATAACTGAAACCCAAGCACAAAAGTTTGTAAGTCTATAACTGTACCTAATGGTGTTTCACTAATAAAAAAATTTTAAAAATTTTTAAAAAAGAAGTTTTACCTCTTAAATAAGAAACAACTACAATATATTTATCTCTAGAACTATATTATAAATCAATAAATGGAAATATGAATAACTGAATAAATAGTCTCCAGCATTAGAAAAATAAAGAGAACTCCCTGGAACAAAGATAAGAGAATTCCCAGGAAGAAACTATGGTCTTGGGGTGTCACAGAATTATATTTGAGTATCATACTGATAAGACCTAAGCTAGCAATATAATAAAAGACATGAAAAGACCATATAATATCTTTGCCTTGTTGATACTATGTGAAAGGTGGTTTTCAAAGTTTATAGGTGCCATTAGTATTAAAACAAACAAGCAAACAAACAAACAAAAAACACTTACTTATCAGTCACATTAGATCCAGATGCTCTAGTTCTGATTTGAAGCAGAAAACACTTCAGGTAAAAACATTCCCAGAAATGTCTCCAGGTGTATTCAATAAAACAGGTGATTACTTAAGCCAAGGCCAGACACAAAAAGGAGCCTCTTTTATGGAGACACTAAAGGTAGAGCTTGTTCAGCTTCAAACTCTACACTCAACACTACAAATTCCAGCTCCCTGCACCTGGGGATCATAAGATGTAAGCCGCCAATGCCTAATGTAGACCAGGACTACACTGCAACCACCAAAGGGCCTTAGGCAACCCCAACAGCAGTGTTTTGGATAGCTTCCTTCAATTCAGTCTCCTTAGTTATTTGTTGAGTGTTTGGTATCCAAAGTTTCCTGTGTCCCATCAATCCATGGTGGCACACTACCCCACAACTGTACCCTTCTTTCTCTGAAAGAAAATATTTCTGTTTTGTCCTCCAAGTGAGAACCTGTTCCTTTCCTGCCCCCTAAAATTCAATACAGCCTGAGTACTCCCTGTTGTCAGAGAGTGTGAAAAACTACTAAATGAAGCAAAAAATAACAGTGTGTTTAAAGAACAAAAGGGTAGACTCTAACCCAAACAGTCCTGATATTGTCAACGTTCTTATATAAGACTTTGAAAAACCCATTTCAATCAGCTACTCATGCATGCTTACTGAAGAAAATCCTGACACCATTTCACTTTTCTTCTCAATGAGTGCAAAATAAATATATATTAATTTACATATCCCTAGTTGCAAAGTTAGATGCTAATGATGAGTGTAATATATACTCAAACAGGTAATCCTTATTCACATACTCAACTTTAACACCATCAAAATCATGCCCCTCATGTCCATATCTCTTTGTGCATATTCCTTTGACTTATTAATAGCTCACTCCCACATCTTGGATAGGTTCTCTATATTTAATATCTTTCTGCTGTTGTCTATACTAACTTGTCCTTGAATTTATTCTCCAACAAAAATAAGAAACTGATTCTCAGGGTAGCAGCCACTTTCAACTTTTTCTGGATCTGAAATAGCTAAATCTTTTCCCAACCTAAGTTCCACAGCTACCCTGAGATTAAGGGTATCAGGACTGAATTTCAAGTGCAACATCTCAAGAAGACTTGGATGTGGTTTGATGTTCATGTTGTTGAACTCGCAAAGAGATTGTTCACACTAAAGATCTAATCCAGATCCTCCCTTATTTTCCTTGAGATTTATAGATACTACTCACTTTGATTCTCTCTTATCTGGGTGGTCTCCCTTAAATCTCCTGATGACAACCCCAAGAAATTTTATTCAGTCATTCCTACCCACTTTAGCCTCTCATTTTGCCGTGGCCACCCATACAGATGACTGCTCCTCTAGTCATCTGGTGTATTCAGACCCTGAATTTCACTTCAGTAAACATTTGAAGAGGACTAAAATCAGGAATATTTACTTATCTTCCATATTTCCACAATCTCCATAATAAAAGCTCTAAACCTTCAGTGGTAAATTAATCAGAATGCTATCAATCACCCTACAGTTGAAGTAGCAGAATTACATAAGCAAATGAGAGATAGGACAGAATAGATGGCTCTATGCTTTGCACATCGGAGACTGGATTCAGTGTTGCTTCTCTTGATTCTCATACTGTTTTATCTATTTATACATTAGAATACTGAAACTTCCAAAACCATTTGGCAAACAAGTAGCAGAGTCACAATTTGAAACTAATCCAACTCCAAAATTCATGCCTTTCTCCACTATCATTTCCTTCCGTAGTAGAAATTTCTTTATGGATACAATATGGAGAATAATCTGAGTTATAGGAATATCTGAAGATGAAACAGAGAAAAAGGAAGAAAAGGTGGAAAAAGTAACTGAGAACTTCTCAAGGGAAGTTTTGAGACTGTAGTGGGAAGTTTCTGCACAGATTCAAGAGGCCCGAAGAGTTCCAAGAAAAATAATATATCTATTTTATTCACAAAACAGCACCAAGAATAATCACTTAATCACTTAACTTCCCATTAGTCGTGGATTTGCTCGATCGGCCGCCAGTAACATCTCCATTTGTCCCTGCCGCGTGCTAGTGTAGCCCAATGGCATCTGTTCGCACTGGGAACATGAAGAGCCTCAAACCGATCATTCATGATCTTGAAGAAGAAGTCTGATCATCTGGTAGGTGGGCGGCCACACGGTCTTTTGACATCCCGTGGAATCCAGTCAGTAACAGCTCTAGTCCAGCGGTCGTCTTTAAATCTCATTACGTGACCAGCCCATCTGATTTTTGACACTTTGGCAAATGAGACAGAATCCCTGATTCTTGATCGTCGACAGATGTCAGAACTCCGGATTCTTTCTCTCATTTGAGTGAAATGTGATATTCCAAGCATAGCTCTTTCTATTCTTCTTTGGGAGACATGAATAGCGTTCTCATCCTGTTTGTGTAGGGCCCAGGTCTCTGAGGCATATGTTAATGCAGGAAGAACAGTGGAATCAAAGAGATGTGCCCGGAGCTGGAGGTTCTTCGTCCTCTTAGCTATTTCTTCGACGTTCTTGAAGGCATTCCAAGCCGCTCTCTTCCTCCTGCGCAGCTCGGGTGCCAGGTCATTTGTCATGTTGACTTCTCAACCTAGGTACACATAGCTGTTGCATTTGGAGATGGTCTTTCCGTTGAGAGCAAATGGGGCGTCAGGAAAGAGGCTGTTTCTCATAAACATTGTCTTCATAAGATTCAGCTGTAGTCCTACCTTTCCACACTCACGGTCAAAGTCGGCCAGCATTTGTGCCGCTTGGCTGATGTTTGGTGTTATTAAAACAATGTCATCAGCAAAGCGGAGGTGGTGGAGTTGCCGACCATCTATCTTCACTCCCATTCCTTCCCATTCCAGTCGTCGCATGATGTTCTCAAGGGTGGCACTGAAGAGTTTTGGTGAAATGGTATCACCCTGACGAACCCCTCTCTTGACATCAATGATCACTTCTTTGTAGAATGGTGAGATCCTGGTAGTGAATCCGCAATACAGCTCACGAAGGATCTTGATGTATTGGGCTTGAATGCCCTGATTGGCTAGGGCTTCAATGACCGCTTCCATCTCAACAGAATCAAAGGCCTTCTTCAAATCAATGAACGTTAAACAGAGCGGCATCTTGAACTCCCGAGAAACCTCAATGAGCTTGGTTATCGTGTGGATATGGTCGATGGTGCTGAATCCTTTGCAGAACCCGGCTTGCTCGCATGGTTGTCCTTCATCTAGTGTTCTGCCAATCCTATTTAGGATGACTCGAGTGAACAACCTGTAGATGACAAACAATAGGCAGACCGGGCGATAGTTGCCAATGTCATGGATGTCTCCCTTCTTGAACAGTAGTACAGTCCTACTGATTTTCCATTGGGACGGAACCTTGCATTCAGACGGGTAGCGACTGAAGAGCCAAGCCAGTGTATTGATGAGTACTGACGGCAGGTTCTTCATGGGTTCAGGTCTGACCTTGTCTGGGCCGGGTGCTGTTTGTTTCTTTACCGACAAAATGGTGTGTCGGATTTCGGAAGGGAGAACGTTGGGAAGGACATATCCATCCTATGGAATTTGGTATGTCGGCAAGTGGACATGGCTATCGAAGATATTTGAGTAGAAGTCATGGACAATCTTCTCCATTGCCGTTCTGGAGGACGTGATGGATCCATCAGGACGTCGGAGGGCAGTCATCTTGGTCTTGTAGTTGGCGAAGGACAGGCGGGCATTACGAATACTTTTCACAGCTTCTGCCGCATCTACCAGTACTTCTGCTCTTCTCTCTTTGAGGTCTTCCTTGATCGCATCTCTGCACTGCTTTGCGAGCTCGGACATTAGCTTGTGGTTGCCTGAGGCATGTGCCAAACCACGCTGGCGAATTAGCTCAAGAGTTTTCGAAGACAGGCTTTTTTTGTGGCTATCTCTCTCTTGGCGTTCCTCGCACATTTATGGAGGTGCTGAACCAGTCGATCATATTCCTCACCTATGTTGTCAACAATGGCATCTTCCTATGTTGCCGCAATAGTGCCAAAGAGTTCCCAGTTGGTGGACATTCTGGGAGTTCTCTTTTTGAACTTTGCAGCCCTTTCTCCCCGCTCTGTGAAGTAGAATTTTGCACGAAGGAGACGGTGGTCTGATCCCGTTCGAAATTTTGGGACAACAGTGACATCGGTCAGGCAAAACCGTCGATTGAATATGATTTGGTCTATTTCATTGTGAAATCGTCCACCGAGAGACTCCCATGTCCATCGTTTAGATTCTGCCTTCTGGAACTGTGCGTTACCATGGATGGTCCTGGTCGACATGATGAACTCAGACAGTCTCTCACCCTGTTCGTTCCATTCTAGGCCATGGGTCCCAATGTGAAGTTTTCCAGCTGATCTTCTCGGTCCTATCTTGGCATTAAAATCGCCCACAATGATCTTGTAGAAGGTGTGGTCTTCTTTATAGAACTTCTTCAGCTCCATGTAGAACGTCTCGATTTCTCTTTCATCATAATGAGATGTTGGTGCGTAGACAACGAAGATAGAAACTGCAGGCAGTGAGCCACATCTATTCAAATGTAAACGTCCGATTTGGGTTGTTAGGCATTCAAATGAATCAATGCTCATGGCCAAGTTTGTGTTGACAAGGACACCGACGCCTCCAACACCTCTTTTATCGCATGTTCCGAGGAACAATTCTTCTCCAGTGTCGAAAACGGCATGATGAGATTGGTGCCTTCTTGTCTCGGTCAGACCAATGATGTCGTACTTGATCATTCGCGCTTGTACCATCAGGTCCTCGATGGATGCATCTGATGCTAGCGTACGTGCATTGAAAGTACAGGCGATCATTTTTGTCTTCCTTCGTTGTGGCAGCCTAGTTCGGCCTTGAGATTTTGTCGGCCTCTCCTTTCTCATCCTTCTCAGTGCTGCCATGTCAGTGAAGCCTTCAGGGTCAGGTAAATGACACTACCTCCACTACCCAGCCGTCGCCACACTCCAGGACGCTTTCCGGATCCGCGTGGCAGCTCCGGCCAAGACTCATGCACGACTGAAGACCCACAGAACAAGATAAGCGGAACTCTCTGAGACCTTGGACTCCAGCTCAGCGGACCCAGGAACAGTTTCTCTGCTTGCTCCCACCAACCACAGCCGTCGCCACATTCCAGGATGCTTTCCGGACCCGCGTGGCAGCTCCGGCCATGACTCACGCACGACTGAAGACCCACAGAACAAGATAAGCGGAACTCCCTGAGACTTGGACTCCAGCTCGGCAGACCCAGGAACAGAGTTTCTCTGCTTGCTCCCACCAACCACAGGTGACAAAGGGATTCTAACCAGGAGCCCCACCCTACCCTGCCCTATCTGCTTCCATCAACCACCCAGGGATTGGATTGCGCACAGAAGACCCACCCTACCTAGATAAATACCCCACTGGCAGACTTCCACTATGGACACTACCTCCACTACCCAGCCGTCGCCACACTCCAGGATGCTTTCTGGACCCGTGCGGCCACTTTGCGGCCATGCGACACATCATAAGACACTAAATACCCATCTTCTATAATTGTGATACCATATTTGATAGGGTTCAAATATGGTAACACCTACAAGGGTGACTAGAGGTCACCCAAAAGCCTCTATCCCTCTCGGAAAGACTGGCAAGCTACCGAGAGTATTCCGCCCACACGGAAGAGCCTGGCAAGCCATCCGTTGTGTATTCGATATGCCAAAACCAGTAACTACAACTGGTCTCATTCACCAAGAATAATAAAATGGTAAAAACAAGAGACACAGACTGCTTAAAGCACCAAGAGAGAAGAAAAACCTCAAGTACAAAGAAATTAATTTAAGAATCACTGGTGATCTCCCACATGATATCATGCAGCAATAAAAGAATGAAATGACACACTAAGAGTACTACAAATACTGCAAATATGGTAAGATTCATCCTAAGGGGGAAATTTATAGCAACAAAGCACTACATTAAGAGAGAAAAAAAAGTGAAAATCAATTTAACACACACTTCAAAAATCTAGAGACATATCAACAAATGACCAAAAAAGTAGTAAAATTAAGAAAATAATAAAAAAAAGCAGAAATCAATAATATAGAAATAAAAAAGGCAATACAAAAATATCAACAAAACTGGAAGCTGGTTTTTCTAAATAATAAGATTTACAAGCTTTTAGTTAGTCTCACAAGAATAAAGAAAGACATTTTCAAGACAAATTGGACAAAAGAAGAGAATTTACAAGACATCTCAGAAATCTAAGTTTTTAAAAATTGTGTAATCTCCCAAGAAATGGATTCTAAGAATCATGTAATCTCCCAAGGCTGAGCAAGGAAAAAGGAATAAAACTGAACAAGTCAATAACAAGTCCGGAAATTGAAGTAAATAAGAATCTCCCCAAGCACAAAAGTTCTTGTTCGAAATGGTTCAATGGTTATATCAAACTTTCAGAGTAGACTTACTGTAGTTATTACTTGATATCTTTCAAAATATTTAAGAAAAAGGAATCCTAGAAACTTCTATAAAGCTAAATTATAGTACTTCCAGGGCTGATAGAGAAACGTCTAGAAAAAATTTTTCAATCCAAATTCCCTCATTAACATTAAGAAAAAATCTTCAACAAATCTTAGCAAACAATCCAATAACATATATTAAAAAAAACACATACCACAATCAACTGTTATTCCCCTCCTCCCCCCCCCCCAGGGATGAAAGGATTGTTCAATTTATGCAAATAGGTTAACGCAATAGCCACACAAATAAAATCAAAGATAAAAATTATATAACCATATAAAATGTATAGAATACTTTTGACAGGATCCATAATCCATTCATGATAAAAACCCTCAAAAAAAAGGGATTCGGGGCTTGGAGCGATAACACAGCGGGTAGGGCGTTTGCCTTGCACACAGCCAACATGACCGACATAGGTTAGATTCCCAGCACCCAAACACAGGTTTGATTCCCAGCACCCCATATGGTCCCCTGAGCACCGCCAGGAGCAATTCCTGAGTGCATGAGCCAGGAGTAACTCCTGAGCATCGCCGGGTGTGACCCAAAAAGCAAAAACAAAAAAAAAAAAAAAAGGTATTCAAGGAACCTTTCTCAAGACACTAAAGCCTAGTTTTAACAGGTCCACAGACAGCATCATTATTAGAGGTAAAAAACTGAAAACCCGCTGATATTAGGTACAGGCTAGAACGTTACTGTCTCCACTCTTATTCACTATAATATAAAAGTCCTAGAAACATTAATTAGGCAAGAAAAAAATCAAAGGGATTTATATTGGAAAAGAAGTGGTCACCACTATTTGCAGATGACATAATAATATACATAAGAGACTCTAAATAGTCTACCAAAAATATTCTTAGATACAATAAGTACAACAATGTAGCTGACTACAAAATTTATACTCAAAAACCATTATATGAATATACACAAGTAGTTAATCATAAGAAAAAGAGATCAAAGTGTTTATCCCATTTGAATAGTTTCCATAAGAGACACAGAAATGAATCTCGGAACCAAGTGGCTCTTGGCAGAAATGCCTCCAGACTTTGCATTAGGCCACCTTTGCCAGGTCATCCCAGATAGGAGCAGGTGCTGTCCCTCTGCCTGTTCCCTGATGATCACAGCGGCCACCACCTTCCAGAATTCATTGGAAAATCCAGATAGGGGCCAGCAGTGATGACACACGCCGGGACTCATGGAATAGGGAGGAGCGGTCCTTCACCTCCCCCCCTTTCCCCTCACAAGACCCTGAGGTGAGGCCATGAATGATTCCCTTGCTACTGATTAAGCTCCTTAATGGCCAAATTATTAAAATTTTAGAATTCTAAGATCGTTCAGAAGCCACACAACATCATATGGTATTCATAGTCAGCATTAGAAAACAATTTGTCTAATGTTGCCTTTTCAGCAGGTCTGATTGTTGGGGGGAAATTCCAAAAATAATGGTGGGACTGGTGTCGCAATATTGAATGTTATCAAAGTAAAGAGTGAGTAATGTGGAAATTATCTGCCACACAGGTAGTGGTAGGGGTGGGATGGCGGTATGTTGGGGTTTTTGGTGGTGGAAAATTTGCACTGGTGAAGGGATGGGTGTTTGATAATTGTATGACCGAGACTCAAACATGAAAACTTTGTAACTGTTCTCACAGTGATTCAATAAATATTTTTTAAATAGATAAGTAAATAAAATAGTTTCATAAACATCAGAAACCGAGCAATCAACCCAATAAAAGAGGTGGACAATCAATACTATCAAACTTTAACTCACTTAAGAAATAGAAGAAACCTTAGGAAATGGAAATATCTTCCATGCTTATGTATTGGAGAAATAGTTATTTTAAGATTACTATTTTACCTAAACAGAACAGTCAATAATAAAGTTTGTATGGAATTATAAAAAGTCAAATATAAGCAAAGTTCATAACTTCATCTCTCCTGACAGTTGCATAGTATTCCATTGCGTAGATGTACTAAAGTTTCTTTAACCAGTCATCTGTTTTAGGGCACTTGGGTTTTTTCCAGATTTTGATTGTTGTGAACAGTGCTACAATGAACATATAGGTACAGATGTCATTTCTACTCTGCTTTTTTTCATCCTCGAGATATATTCCCAGAAGTGATATTGCGGGGTCATGTGGAAGCTCAATTTCTAGTGTTTGAAGGACTGCCCATATTGTTTTCCAGAAAGGCTGGACTAGTGGCCATTCCAGTAAAAGAGAGGGACAGACATGAAGGAATGCACTCATTTGTGGAGTATAAAACAACATAACATAAGGCTGGCACCTAAGGATAGTAGATACACAGGACAGGTAGATTGCTCCATAGCTAGAAGCCTGCCTCATGAGCAAAGGGGTGAAGGCAGCTGGAATAGAAAAGGGATAACTAAGAAAATGATGGCTTGAGGAACTGGTTAGGATGGGATATGTGTGCAGAAAGTAAATAAAGGACCAATTATGATAACCTCTCAGTGTCTGTATTGCAAACCATAATGTCCCAAAATACAGAGAGAATATGGGGAATATTGCCTGCCATGAAATCAGGGGGAGGGTGGGAAAGGGGAGGTATACAGATGGTGGTGTATATTGGTGGTGGGAAATATGCACTCGTGGTGATCATTGTGTAATTGTAACCCAAACATGAAAGCTTGTAACTATCTCACAGTGTTTCAATAAAATTTAAAAAAAAAAAAGTCAAATAGCCAAAGTCATACTGAAAAATAAGAAACTTGAAAGCATCTTATTATCTAAATTGAAACAGTACTATTAAGCTGTAGTGATCAAAATAGCATGGTACAGAAATAAGGTATAACTTTAATCAATGAGTCAGGATAAAATATCCAAAGACAAATAACCATATTTTTGTTCAGCTAATTTTTGACAAAAGAATTGGAGCATGAAATGAGTAAAGACACTCTATTCAACATATAATGCTGTTTGTTGGAAAATTAGAAAATCATCGGTATAAAATTAAATCCAAATCCGTATCTCACACCTTACACAAAAGTCTATTTACAGCAGATCAGATGGGTTTACATATTAAAAATATTTTGCATAGCATTAGAAACTACCAAAGAAATATATATAGAATACTGGATGTGGGGGCTGGAGTGATAGCACAGCAAGTAGGGTGTTTGCCTGGCACACAGCTGATACAGGTTCGATTCCCAACATCCCATATGGCCCCCCGAGCACCACTAGGAGTCATTTCTGAATGCATGAGCCAGGAGTAACCCCTGTGCATCGCCAGGTATAATCCAAAAAGAAAAAAAAATCCTGGATGAGGAAATGTAGTAATAGGAAAATAGGAAAATGCCTAGATGACCCTCGACCCCAGTGTTTAGGGAGGATATGGACAGAAAAGGAAAGAATTCAAAGAGGGGAGAACAGAACGGAAAGTAATTGGTGAAGAGGCATCAGGGCTTCAGGTATACCAGTGATGAGGGGGAGTGGTATAGCCATATATCCAAAACACAGACTCAATAACACAGAAAAAATGAGATCAAAATGCAACAACTGAAACTTAGTAAAATCCCTGTGAAGTTAACAGGTGGCCATGCAGTGGGAGTTGGGGTGGGGAAGAAATGTGGGAACACCAGAGGATGGAAGATGGCACTGGTGGTGGGATTGGTGTTGAAGCACTATATGCCTAAAACTCAGCTATCAATAAATTTGTAAGTCCATTTTTTAATTTAAAAAATACCAAAATACCACAGAAACAAG
Source organism: Sorex fumeus (assembly GCF_029834395.1). NCBI lineage: Eukaryota > Metazoa > Chordata > Mammalia > Eulipotyphla > Soricidae > Sorex > Sorex fumeus. Next base: position 12,220,034 of record NW_026606185.1, read on the forward strand.
AAGTCAACTTTGCAATTGAGAAAAATATATTTGCACGGAATCTGTCTAATAAGGAGTTGATATTCAAAATGTATTACAAAAACTCACAACCAACAGCAGAAAAAGCAAGCAACCCAATCAGAAAAGAGACAAAAAAAATATTTAAAGACAGATACCCAAAAAAGACATACATTAGCCACAGAAATATGTGTGTGTTTGTGTGTATGTTCGTGTGAGTGTGTGTGTGTGTGTGTGTGTGTGTGTGTGTGTGATGGGGGTTGGGGTTAACATCATTTATTAAAGAAACAAAAGTCAAAATAATGGCATACCAGTAAGAAAGGTCTATGTCAAAAAAATTGGGAAAAATAATTACTGTTGAGAATGTGAGGGAAAAGGAACCTAGTATACAGTTGGTAAAAATGCAAATTGATGCACTCCATAAAAATAGTACGGAAATTCCTTTTAAAATTTTAAATTCCGTGTAATCCAATAATACCAATAGGCATTTATCTGAAACAGACTAACAAATTAGTATATTATTCTATTATTTTAAAAATATATGCAATATCTGAAGACCTCCGGAACCAGCCACAGCCATGCTGAGACCACTCTCCACACATCCGGGCAAGCCTCATGCATGAAGGAACTGGCAGAGGAATCCAGGCAGGCGGGTCCCAGGGCTGAGATCTCCAAGCCTGCTCTGATCGGGGCTGAGCATCCTCCATCCAGATCCCCCATCTTCCAGTAGGCAGGCATCACACCCACCAACTGTTCCCGGCGCCAGGTAATTCCATCAATGGCCAAGACCCAGAGACTATAAAACCCAGCTCCCGGAAATGACATCTTATTATTTCGTTCTTACTTTGGAGAATCTGGCAGACTACCAAAAGTATCCTGCCCGCACTGACAAACTTCCCATGGCGTACTAAATATGCCAAATACCAGTAACAGTGATGGATCTCATTCTCCTAACCTTGAACGAGCATTGAATATGCACTTTTTAAAATTTCAGGGCTAGGACGGAGATGATACTGGTGCCTGCTGGAGGCAATCTACGAACAACAGGATGATCGTGATCGTGATCGTGATCGTGATGCTGTAACTAGGTTTGAAGTGGAAAATATGTTGACTAAAGTAAACAGAAGAAAAACTGAGTGTGATCTCCCTTATCTGTAGAATATAGAATACTGGATGAGGAAATGTATTAAAAGGGGAGTACCTATATCACCCTTGACCCCGACATTTAGAGAGGACAGAGAAGGAAAGCAATCAAGGGGAAAAGAGAACAGGAAGTAATGGGTGAACAGGTATCAGGGCTTCAGTTATCCCATTGATATGAGTTAGGAGTATAGCCATATCCCCTAAACACACATTCAATAAAACTGAAAACATTAGACCACAGCAGTAACGTGACTGACTGTGTAATGTGACTGACAGGCAGGGTGGAGTGGTTTAGGGGAGGGAGGGAACACGGTTGGAGTGAAGTTAACACTAGTGGAGGGATTGGTGCTGAGTTATTTTATGCCTAAAACTAAACTATAGGTAAAAAAGGTAAAGGCCCTCCCGTTGATCGTCGATTTGCTCGAGCGGGCCCAGTAACGTCTCCATTGGAGACTTTGTTGTTACTGTGTCTGGCATATCGAATACTCTCGGTAGCTTGCCGGGCTCTCCGAGAGAGGCAGAGGAATCGAACTCGGGTCGACCATGCTGGCCGCGTGTAAGGCGAACGCCCTACCCGCTGTGCTATCGCTCCAGCCCTTTGTAAATCATGACTCTAATAAAAATTGTATCACTTATCACTTAATCACTTAACTTCCCGTTAGTCGTCGATTTGCTCCAGTGGGCGCCAGTAACGCCTCCATTTGTCCCTGTCGCGTGCTAGTGTAGCCCAATGACATCTGTTCACTCCGGGAACATGAAGGGCCTCAAACCAATCGTTCATGATCTTGACGAAGAAGTCTGACCATCTGGTAGGTGGGCGGCCACGCGGTCTTTTGACATCCCGTGGAATCCAGTCGGTAACAGCTCTAGTCCAGCGGTCATTTTTAAATCTCATTACGTGACCAGCCCATCTGATTTTTGACACCTTGGCAAATGAGACAGCATCCCTGATTCTTGATCATCGATGGATGTCAGAACTCCGGATTCTTTCTCTCATTTAAGTGAAACGTGATATTCCAAGCATAGCTCTTTCTATTCTTCTTTGGGAGACCTGAATAGCGTTCTCATCTTGTTTGCGTAGGGCCCAGGTCTCTGAGGCATATGTTAATGCAGGAAGAACAGTGGAATCAAAGAGATGTGCCTGGAGCCAGAGGTTCTTCGTCCTCTTAGCTATTTCTTTGACGTTCTTGAAGGTGTTCCAAGCCGCTCTCTTCCTCCTGCACAGCTCGGGTGCCAGGTCATTTGTCATGTTGACCTCTCGATCTAGGTACACATAGCTGTTGCATTTGGAGATGGTCATTCCATTGAGAGCGAATGGGGCGTCAGGAACGAGGCTGTTTCTCATAAACATTGTCTTCGTAAGATTCAGCTGTAGTCCTACCTTTCCACACTCACGGTCAAAGTCGGCCAGCATTTGTGCTGCTTGGCTGATGTTTGGTGTTATTAAAACAATGTCATCAGCAAAGCGGAGGTGGTGTAGTTGCCGACCATCTATCTTCACTCCCATTCCTTCCCATTCTAGTCGTCGCATGATGTTCTCGAGGGTGGCACTGAAGAGTTTCGGTGAAATGGTATCACCCTGCCGCACCCCTCACTTGACATCAATGATCACTGTATATGCATATATATATATATATATATATATATATATATATATATATGTGTGTGTGTGTGTGTGTATATATATATATTCAATTGTGTCTTTGGGAAAACAATCATGAAGTGATTATGCTAATTAAAGGATGATTGCTTATGGTTTCACTCATATCCATAATACAACAGCCTAACGGGGGGAGGGAAACCAACTGATTACTATACTCAATATGAACTATGACAGTTAGATTTGTGACTAAGAGACAGAAAACAGTTCTCTAGCAGCCTTCAAAAGCAGTAGTTTAAGGAAGAAGGATGGAAGAAGATTAGGTAGACATATCCACAGAGAAGGAACAGAAACCCCTAATCTGACCTCCGGCTCCTAAATCAATGACTCAGGTGTTCCAAGGAATATCAGTTAAACTCAAGGAATGTATTCAATACGAACCTTTTAGAAAACCAGGTTAGAATATACTTTCCAGGGAAAGATGAAAATTGACATCATTTTTTGCCAGAAAGAGTTAGAAAAGTTAGTGCCATAGATACATAAACATTCGTACAAAGATAAAAATTGGTAATATATGGCTTGGTCAAGCATGATGACTGCCCATGAGTAAGTTTATAAAATTCATAACTTACATATTTTTGCTATAAAAAGCTGGCCATAAAACTGAGAATATAAATTCATAAAAGACCATTTTCTTTTCTTTTTGTTTTTTTTTGGGGGGGTCACACCCAGTGGTGCTCAGAGGTTACTCCTGGCTCTGCACACAGGAATTTTCTCAGTGTGCAGGTGAGCATTATGCGAAGTTTAGTGAAAAGCATCTATAGGCTGCAAATCTTGCCTCTTCAGGTCAAAATCAGTCTGCAAATGTAACTGCAAATTATCAAAATCAGAGAGTAAAAGTTCTCTGCTAGAATAAGCTGATCCTTTTAACTAGGATTTGTGGTCAGCCTTATAATAGCTGACTGGACTAAACAAAGGTAAAAGGTAAAAGATAAAGGCCCTCCCGTTGATCGTCGATTTGCTCGAGCGGGCCCAGTAACGTCTCCATTGGAGACTTTGTTGTTACTGTGTCTGGCATATCGAATACTCTCGGTAGCTTGCCGGGCTCTCCGAGAGGGGCGGAGGAATCGAACTCAGGTCGGCCATGTTGGCTGCGTGTAAGGCGAACGCCCTACCCGCTGTGCTAGGGACTAAACAAAATATTGATAAAATGGTAGATCATGTATGGACAGCCTCCGTTGTAAGCGTCACTTCATTAAATAAAATTGTCTTTTAGGAGAAATAGTTCTGTGCTAAATAGAGAAAGTGCTTATTTGGCTAAGAATAGCAACTTACCAAACAGATTATTCTGGAAATCTTGTTGACTATTCACATACTGAGTCATTTCACAAGTTGTCCTGACAAATCCTATGAAGACTTTCCAGCAGTGTGTTTGTTCTAAGAACAACTTTGATTTTTCAAGTACATAACGTACCCTGCAATCAAGAATAATTCAGAGATAACTAAATTTTAGTAAAAGATTTTCAGAGGGGTAAGAGATAGAGCTCAACAGACTGACAATTTTATTTAGATACAGGATTCTTGACCCCCAGCACCAAATGGACCCACAAATACTGTGGGAGAAACCACCAACAGGGATAGTAGTTCCAAGCACTACTTCTGCTGGGTATGCTCACACCCCAAAAATAATTTTCAGAAGACAGATAATCTCATCTAAATATAAAAACATACAAATGTCTGATATTCTATAGTTTTCTTAGCATGAGTGCTTTGCTTATTAATTCTCCTACCCTGGTTTGGAAAGGAAGAGAAACCTTTCATGGAAATACTTAACATATTGAAAAAGAGGAAAGCTCAAATTTAAATTTTACAGTATGAAATTAGCTTTGCAGCAAATCACATTCCCTATGTGGCATATTTTACATGCACTCCCCAGTAGCTAAGGATTGGTAGTTGATCTCAAACTTAATTCACTCTCATTAAGTGAAAAACAAGACAAATTTTTGGAGAAATACTTCTGAAAGGGAAATGCATACTGCTAGTTAATGTGAGAATTTTGCATAATATAAGTTTTAAAACTTCAATCATATTCACACAGGGTTTTCCTTGTATGTATTCAATTCAGGTTCAATCCCCAATATGCCCAGGAAGCCCATCAGGGGTGACCCCTGAGTGCAGAATCAGAAGTATTTACTGAACACTGCCAGGTGTGTGCCATCACCTCAAAAATTCAAAAGATAGAGGAAGGAAAGAAGGAAGGAAGGAAGGAAGGAAGGAAGGAAGGAAGGAAGGAAGGAAGGAGGGAGGGAGGGAGGGAGGGAGGGAGGGAGGGAGGGAGGGAAGGAAGGAAGGAAGGAAGGAAGGAAGGAAGGAAGGAAGGAAGGAAGGAAGGAAGGAGAAAGAAGAAAGAAAGAAAGAAAGAAAGAAAGAAAGAAAGAAAGAAAGAAAGAAAGAAAGAAAGAGAGAGAGAGAGAGAGAGGGAGGGAGGGAGGGAGGGAGGGGGGGGAAAGAAAGAAAGAAAGAAAGAAAGAAAGAAAGAAAGAAAGAAAGAAAAGGAGGAGGAAGGAAGGAAGGAAGGAAGGAAGGAAGGAAGGAAGGAAGGAAGGAAGGGAAAGAAATCAAATTCGCACCTTGAGCAAAGCAAGGAACCTAGATTTTTGTGAAAAGTTGTAACAACAATCAGAATTCAAATGAACTGCTTAAATTTTTGTAAATGTTTTCCAGTAGTTCCAAATAGGGTGATTTTTTAAATAAAATTAAATATTTCTATTTTGCATTCACTAGAAATATAATAGTCATGCCTATACACATGATTTTGAACTACATGAATTTTTTCATATACTATTTATATACACTTTTTTTTTGTTTTCTATCATTCAGTATTTTCAGCCAAGTTGAAGACTAGTTGAATCTTTCGATCCTAGATATAAAAGGAGCTAACTACAAAATACATACAGATTTATTGTTACACAAACACATAAAGATTTATTGTTACGCAATTTGTAGGTTTCATTTATTTCAGAGTTTTCTACCAAATATGTACTTACACTGTGGAAATAAGCTGGTCCTTGCAGTCAACAGAAAAGGTGCTATTCTTAGCTAAGACTTCTGCTCCCAGTATGTGGAAGAGCCTTGAACAGGAAAAACTGATTTCCAACAGCTGCGCCTCTAGTTCCTCCCAGCTTGATTCTTTAGGTATTGAAAATGGTTTATTTGTGTGCCTAGTAATGACCTCTTGCAACAGATAATCCTTAATAAGAAATAAAAGTTAAAAGATCATCCTTAATAGGAAAAAAATTACTTGTTATACATAAAATTACGATGTGATTACCCCTGATATCTGCTTCACTTCACAAGCATTGATTTTGAACTATGTATTACAAGCTGTGATCATCTAAGTGATATTCCTAGAATTGAATTTTTACTGGTGTGCAACCTACTTTGAATCAAATAGACTGTTTTGACTGTAAGCTGCCGTGTTGTAATTCCTAAATGAAAAGTTCCTGGTGAAAATCACAAAGGAACATCCACTTACTCACTTCCCCTCGTGAAAGAGCTGGTCTCTTCTTAATAGTAAATTGTTAAATCAATAGCAAGTTTAGTATATGACTATTTCAAAATATACATAATTCAATTTATTTACTCTCTGGAGACTCCAGTGAGCCAATCCAAAAGTTTCCAACAAATGACTAAAACTTTTTGGCCAAAAAATTTTCTCTCCTTGAATATTACACTATATCTGCACCCTGGTGGATCACACCCTGGTTGAAGACCTGAATCATGACTCCTTTTTTCAATAAATGATTTCTTTGTTATATCATCTTATAGCCTAATTATTGCTCATTTGAGTGCACAAATCACAAAATAAAGTCTTGAAATCAGCTTTACAGAAAAACATTTAAACCGTGTTGACTAATCTGTGAAACCTCCGACAGTCACACTCCACTTTTAGTCTTTCTATTCCATAATCAATGACGATGGACTGTGGCTCAGGACAAATGCTGCAAAAGTAACAACTTCCCATTGCAGTCCTACTCCTTCTCCTCTGAAAAGAACAGCAGTCCCAACTCCCTTTCTTTCCACAAAACCCATGTGATGACCCTGCGTGAAGAGTCCATGAAGAGGTCATGATAACTGAGACTTTATCTGAGAAAAACAGGTTCAGTCACCCTGGTATCACAGTTAAATATCCAGATTCCACTTCCACCATATTCTGATCACAAATACAAGAGAGATATTCGGAAAAAAATATTAACAGAATCATGAGTAATAATAATATATATTTTCTTTTGATCTTAGGGCTGGAGCGATAGCACAGCGGGTAGGGCGTTTGCCTTGCACGAGGCCAACATGGCCGACCCGAGTTCAATTCCTCCGCCCCTCTCGGAGAGCCAGGCAAGCTACCGAGAGTATTCCATATGCCAGACACAGTAACAACAAAGTCTCCAATGGAGACGTTACTGGGCCCGCTCAAGCAAATCGATGATCAATGGGAGGGCCTTTACCTTTACCTTACCTATGAGCTTAAAGTGATCTGTTAAATGACTCAATCACATGAAAATTACTATCTTGTATATATAAAATTTATACATGTACTGACCAATAATAGTTCCTCCTAAGTTCCTGTTCTGTGAAGTGTCTGAGTTAGGCTTTTATAGCCTAACTATATTTGAGTTGAACTTTACATCAGGAACGTTTATACAAAAATTATTTTTCCATCAACCAAAGCAAGGAAAACTGCATGTAAAAAAGTAAAAGCTTTTTTTTTATTTCTGTGTTTACTCTTTGTATACTTTATTTGCCTAGCATCTGTGCCCAAATTCTTCTGTCCCAATAAAGGATTTTTCACAGATTTATGACTCATTTGGGAAGTCTTCCAGATTCTGAGCCATATACTCTTCTTATCTCCTTTTCTTAGTTAAACATTGTCTTCATTTTTAGACCCTTCCCACAAATAGAATAAGTTCTAGTAAAGGAATAATTGTCTTCAACCATCCACAAGTTAATATCCCTTTTTTGCAATTTTTATACATTTTATTTTTATAAGTAGTTCACAATAGTTCATTACAAATAATATTCAAACACCCACCCCACCAGAGAGCATCTTCCCACCTCAGTAAGAGGGAAGTGTATGAAGGTTGTTGTATTTCATTCTGGAGCAAATTAAGCCCGTATATAAGAGAATCCAAGCAAGTATGTTAAAACCAAACAAATGTGTGCTACTTTAGTTACATCAGTGGGCTAGGGTATAAGAGGTCGCATGACTGCTTTTCCTTTTCATCATGACATAATTTATAGTTTCATTTAATTGGCTTCATTTTTACAGTATATTAAGAAGACAAAAATAGCAATACAGAGGAAAACCATATCCTAAGATATAAATATTATTTACTTTTTAGTAGCAACATGGGAAATTTTAACATATTTCACTTTTACTACGAATTGCTTGAAAGCCTGCAATCCAGGGCCAGAGTGATAATACAACGGGTAGGGCATTTGCCTTGCATGCGGTTGATCTAGGCTTGATCCCCAACATCCGATATGGTCCCCCAAGCACTGCCTATCAGGAGTAATTCCTGAGTGCAGAGCTAGGAGCAATCCCTGAGCATCACTGGGTGTGACCAAAAAAAAAAGTGGAAAAAGAAAAAAAGAAAAAAAGCAAGCCTGCAATCCTACCTAGTGTTCTGCAATGGTAATACTGCATCCTAGGCAAAAACATAGAAAGAATATGTTTCACCAACTATCAAACCTAGTCTTGACATTAAAATAATTTTATCCACAAGTGTCAATTCCTTGCTGTTCCAGGATATGAGTGTTTAAACCTGTAGTATCTGTAATTTTTCTAGAAATCAATGTTCTAAGGATAAGACTCTTAAGGACAAGTATGTTCTGGTTACCTCATACTGCAGAGAAAACTTTTTGTCATGTGTAGTATGTGTTTTAATATTTGACTGTATCCTAAAGCCTTTGAGCATCTACAGAACTGATCTAATGCTTTTATTCAGAGAGGTCTGCAAAATAACTTTAATAAGTACTGTAGAGTAAAATTTTGTCATAGTAAATGAGACAATGATTAACATCCTGACCAAAATCTCTCGAGAGATCACACTGTACATAGTTCAATAGAATAAGAAAGTTAAATCTGTGGGATGTGATTAAAAGGAGTATATGTGTGTCTTTTATGTAATAAAGGTAATATATGGAGATATGATCATTGGAGGAAAAGAAAGGAATTCTGTTAAAAGTAGATTGATTCTGAATTAAAATGAACAAAATTTACAGAACAGAATGAATGGTAAAGAATATGTATAAGGTTTGAGGTGTTTTAAGGAAAGAAACTGTATAGTCAAACTGTATTGTTATGAGAAGCTCTTTAAATAATATCCTCAGAATTCTTCTAATACTTTTTGGTGAGGTCTGTAGAAAAAAAGATATCAGATAGATGGTCCAGACTCAATATTCTTAGATAGTGGAACACTTAAAAAGCCAAAGGAAATTAAAGTTTTCAACAGACTGAATGAAGTAAACATACTATTGTTATTAAATTGTATGTTCTACTATAATATTGCATCTTACTGTGAGTGAAGCAAAATATTTGTTCTTCTCTATTCTTAGCACCTTCAGTACATTTTTTAATGTTACATGGTACTAAGTTGGTCGCTGGAGCGATAGCACAGCGGTAGGGCGTTCGCATTACAAGGGGTCAGCATGGCCAACCCGAGTTCGATTCCTCCGCCCCTCTCGGAGAGCACGGCAAGCTACGGAGAGTATTCGATATGCCAAACACAGTAACAACAAAGTCTCCAATGGAGACGTTACTGGGCCCGCTCGAGCAAATCAACGATCAACGGGAGGGCCTTTACCTTACCTTTACCTTTAAGAATTTATTAAGTAATTTGCTAGTTTAGGATGCGTTTCTCAGCCATGTATGCAATCATTGGCCCAGTTCTATGTCTGGGCCAATGAATTCACATGGCAGCAACTGTGGGAGCAATTGGCCCAGTTCTATGTCTGGGCCAATGAATTCACATGACAGCAACTGTGGCAGCACCCATGTCTGAAACTCACACCAGAGTTCTCAGCCTGAAACTATTCACAGATTGTCATCTCTGCAGAGAATGGTTATGAAGTGGTGGAGTGTTGCTGCTGGCCTGGCATAACTGTAGTGGTGGGGTGAGGGTGATGCTGCTGGCCCTTTCGCTGGGCATATTCAGTCCATATAGCAGGTCCACTTTTTTTTAATTTTATTTTATTTTTGGCAAACATTTTAAGCTTGTTGGACACAAAAAGTTTAGAACTGAGTGTGTTGTTAGTCTGGGACAATTACAGCAGGTAATTCAGGAATATTAAAATGCTGTTTTGCCTCACCCAAATAAAGAATTACCTGGTAATTGGGTCTACACAAACCTTGGAAGGGTGGATCTCCTTCAGATCAACTGCTGCCTAAAAGGAATGGTCTTTACCAAGTTTTCTTGAGCTCTCCCACAGTTGTGAAATTTAATGGAAATTCTAGCTGGGTTCATCTATCTAGAATAAAATCCATTCTATACACACAAGCCAGTTACAAAACCCTGATAGAGCACAAATAAACAAACTCCTATGAACCCATCAAGAACTAGAAAAACTTCTTTTTTAAGAAAACTAGGGAATAGTTTTCTTAAAACAACAAGAACTATGTATCAAAAACAACAAGAACTATGTATCATGTCTGTTTATCCAAAATTGCTCCTAGTAATAATTATCGGTATGCATTTTACAGAAACAGGCCTAAAAAGTTTCTGTAGTAGGTCTACCTGGATGGAGAAGAAAATTAAAGTTCATGCTAGGTATGTGACTTCTGCCCCAATCTAGTACCTCATTTGTTCTGGTGGATGTCTCCATTTCAAGGAGCAGATTGCTCAGCTATTCAAGAACTCATAAATCTTCATAAGAAACTATTGCTCTCTCATCAAATATCTCTATTACCAAGTCCAATGTAAGTGAATAGCCTGGTGTTTTCATGTTCATAAGAGTATCTGGACATGAGCATTTTTCTATCAAAAAAGCTGATGATTAAGAAATTTTTACTTTTTGTCCTAATAATCATAAAAATAGGTATAGAACTATGCTGTTTTGTTTTTGTTGTTGTTGCTGTTGATTAACATCTGTCTTATCATCCCAAAGAGAGTATTTCTAAAACAGCAAACCACTCTGTCATCACAAGGACAGAGAAAAGACATTTAATTCCTCTTACAGTTCTAATTGGGTTGGAACGATAGCACAGCAGTAGGGCATTTGCCTTACAAGCGGCCAAACATGGCCGACCCGAGTTCAATTCCTCCGCCCTTCTTGGAGAGCCTGGAAAGCCACCGAGAGTATCTCGCCCGCATGACAGAGCCTGGCAAGCTAGCCGTGATGTATTCGATATGCCAAACACAGTAACAACAAGTTTCATGATGGAGACGTTACTGGGCCCGCTTGAGCAAATCGATGAACAATGGGAGGACCGTGACCGTAACTGTGGCAGTTCTAATTATGTTCTTCTTTCTTTCCATACTTTTGATAGACAAGTCAGAAATGCAATGAATCATTGTCTGTGCCCCAGTAAAGCTAAGGTAGCATGGGACTTCACCCCTTATGTAGGCATGGTCTACAGTCCTCTGTCAGCATGAAGAAGGTCCAGAAGACAGACCTTTACCCATTTTCTCCCTAAAGATTTAGGGTGGTAAAATCTCTAGGAGAGAATATGAATCAGGCAGGCAGGCAGATAGTTAGGGAAGGGCCCCCATGGCAATGAATTCCTGGGAAGTAATAAAACTAATAGCCTCAAGGCTGCAAAAACCCACCCTGTAAGCATAGAAACTAAGGCCTGAAAAGAGCTAGTGCCAGCACAGACCTAGAGAAAGCTGGATCCCTCTCTGAGAGAAGCTCCAACAGGAGAAAAGGCCAGAAAAGGAATATCAAAGAAGACAAACAACTACTCCTAACTCTGTCATTTGCCAATCACACTAGGAAAGGACTTTCACGTAGGTAGAAAATCCCAGCTGTGCAACTTGGGAGAGACCCTCTAAAAGCCAACTTGAGGAGGTATGATGCTGCCAACAGGGCAACCTGTACATGTGGGGCGAGTGCATCAGCAGTCTAATGGTGTCTTCAGACTTCCTGACACCCCAAAATTGCCAATGTGCCTTTGGCCGGACCCCAACAACTTGGGACCAAGTTTACCAAGAAATTAAATGGTCAAAAGTTAGGTATGTGGGAGCCATGCCCACAAATCACCTCCGTCTCAGCTATATAAACTCATTTATTGGCCTTATCTCAAAGACCCATAAATAAGTCTTGAAAGAGACCAAAAACCACAGGAATCTTGGACACTCTCATGGCTGAACAGACTGGGTTAAATCGGAGGGGGGAAGGTTGGCCTCTGCCTGCCCAAGCAGAGCCCCCAGTAGCCATTTGCTTCCACAATCCAAAATCACCACCATACCCCCAGCCTGACTCCACCATCTCAGGATGGACCTCACGGTCACAGTACTCCCGTTGTTCATTGATTTGCTCGAGTGGGCCCAGTAACATCTCCATCATGAGAATTGTTGTTACTGTGTTTGGCATATTGAATGCATTACGGGGAGCTTGACAGGCTTTGCCATGTGGGTGAGATACTCTCCGTAGCTTGCCAGACTCTCCAAGAGGGGCAGAGGAATCGAACCCGGCTAGGCTGGGCTGGCTGCATGCAAGGCAAACGCCCTACATCTGTGCTATTGCTCCAGCCCCAGGATGGACCTTACCAAGATATAATCTACTAAAAATTCAGGTATGCGGATTTTGTGACTGAAATCTCCAGGGTTTCACAGAGTTGGCATGGGCTACCTCCCCCTACTTCCCAATACATATGGAAGCACTGGCAGTCACTCCCACAAACCAACTCCAGCACCACCCTGTAAATGCTATTACTGGCCCTGCTTCAGAGACCCATAAATAAATCTTGAAAGAGATCAAAAGCCTGGGGGGAAATGGGCACTGGTGGAAGGATGGGTATTTGATCATTGTATGACCGAAACTCAGGCACAAGGATTTGTAAATCTACAACTGTACCTCATGGTGCTTCACTAATAAAAGTAAAGTAAAGTAAAGGCCCTCCCGTTGATCGTCGATTTGCTCGAGCGGGCCCAGTAACGTCTCCATTGGAGACTTTGTTGTTACTGTGTCTGGCATATCGAATACTCTCGGTAGCTTACCGGGCTCCCCGAGAGGGGCGGAGGAATCGAACTCGGGTCGGCCATGTTGGCCGCTTGTAAGGCGAACGCCCTGCCCGCTGTGCTATCGCTCCAGCCCTAAATGTATGAAGTATTAAGGTAAAGGTAATCATCGATCATCGATTTGCTCGAGCGGGCCCAGTAACGTCTCCATTGGAGACTTTGTTGTTACTGTGTCTGGCATATCGAATACTCTCGGTAGCTTGCCGGGCTCCCCGAGAGGGGCGGAGGAATCGAACTCGGGTCGGCCATGTTGGCCGCTTGTAAGGCGAACGCCCTGCCCGCTGTGCTATCGCTCCAGCCCTAAATGTATGAAGTATTAAGGTAAAGGTAATCATCGATCATCGATTTGCTCGAGCGGGCCCAGTAACGTCTCCATTGGAGACTTTGTTGTTACTGTGTCTGGCATATCGAATACTCTCGGTAGCTTGCCGGGCTCTCCAAGAGGGGCGGAGGAATCGAACTCGGGTCGGCCATGTTGGCTGCGTGCAAGGCAGACGCCCTACCCGCTGTGCTATCGCTCCAGCCCACTAATAAAAAAAAAAAAAAAAAAAAAAAGAGAGATCAAAAGCCAGAGACACAGCAGCGAATTTCTGGAAGACATCACAGAGCTCTCTCCAGGCCCCATACTGAGCCATTTTTACTGGGGCACCCCAGATGGAGTAGGTGCAGTCTTCCCGCCTACTCCAGATGGAATCTGTGGGCAAGAGCTTCCACAAGCAAGACCGAGGTATGCAGGTTCCAGGACTAAATATCCATGCTGCACAGCAGCAGAGGTGCCGGGCTCTCCCTCCTCGGCTCCCCACCTGCTTGTCGGCCTGGCTGTCACACCCACAATGTGCCTCCAGGCACCATCTTAGTGCACCAACAGCCCTGGTCCAGAGACACCCAGTTGAATCTCAAAATGGATTAGTCCCTACAGAAATGTCTCTGAACCCAACCTTCTACAATCTAGGATTCCAGAAGCACATGGCTGCAGCACCCAAAATATTCAAAATTAGCAATGAATAATAAATGAGCTAGCATCTACCCCTGGCAGACAGGCTTGAATGGTGGTAGAAAATTCAAGCAAAACATAATGCCCAAAAGTAGAGAGAGAGAGGATTGGGGAAATTGTCTGCCATGGAGGAAGAGTGAGGACTGGGATGGGAGGGTGGGATAATTCTGGGGACATGGTGGTGGAAAGTGTGCACTGGTGGAGTGATGGGTGTTCGATCATTGTATGGCTGAATCTCGAACATGAAAGTTTTGTAACTGTATCTCACGGTGATTCAACTAAAATAAAAATTAATGTGGAGTTCATGCCCAATTCAAACAGCTTAATCAATGGCTGAATAAATAGCAGTACTCCTACATAAAATAAAAGCCAACTTGAATATGGCGCATAAGCTGCCTGTGACTACGTGTTGCTGCTGAGAGCAAGTGGTGCCTGATCCCAAACACATGTCCTTCCCGCATCTCCCCTCCTGAGCATGAACTTCCTACCTTCATATTCTAATGCTGGGATTTGTGCTGGGGCTATTTCCACTCTGAGGATCCCACATTTTGTCCTGGGCATAACTCTCTCTCTCTCTCTCTCTCCCCTCTCTGTCTCTCCCTGTCCCTCTGTCTCTCTATGATTTCTCTCTGTCTCTGTCTGTCTGTCTCTCTCTTCCCTTCACCCTTCTTCAGAACTTCCAAGTAAAAAACCAAATCTATTTTAACTAAAAAGTCAATAGTAATTTTTTTTTAAATCATGCATGGTTGTCAGTGCCTCTGATCCCTAGAAGCAACTTCACTTCAATGTCAATCTTCACCAAGCATATTCCTCTCCCTTGCAGCTAAAATTAGAGGGGGACAGGGCACCTGGAAACCCATGTGGCACAGTTCGCAAATTTGGAGTGTTTTTGAAGGAATTATTTTAATTTTGTTCAACTAAAAGGTAAAGGTAAAGGCCCTCCCGTTGTTCATCGATTTGCTCGAGCAGGCCCAGTAATGTCTCCATTGGAGATTTTGTTGTTACTGTGTTTGGCATATTGAATACATCACGGGTGGCTTGCCAGGCTCTGCCGTCTGGGCGAGATACTCTCGGTAGCTTGCCGGGCTCTCCAAGAGGGGCGGAGGAATCGAACTCAGGCCGGCCATGTTGGCTGCGTGTAAGGCAAACGCCCTACCGCTGTTAAATCCATGTAAAATGGAGTGGGATATTGGTATTCTAATGGTGAGTGCAATGTTATAACATATTTAAAAGAGGAATTAAATTATAAATCTAAAACCCAATTTTGAAAATCAATATTGCCTACAATAAAACAGCACAAAATATAAACAATAAAATAGTGAGAAGAGAGGGTGATATATCTATCTTCACCATTAAGACATAAACCCAGGAGGAAGAGGAATCTGCTACAGAACCAACACTTTCTACCCTTCATATTCTTCCATCCAATCAAAGACAAACACCTCTTTAAAGAGATTTCTCACAAATTACTTTTATTCAAAACAGTTCTACTGAATCCCTCATTTTCTCTATAAAACAATGCTCTCTTCTCTGTTTACAAACTTGCTTACAACTTTTTGACTTTTGCTATAACTTATTTGTTCCAAATTGAAGTTCTTCTGCTATTCCTCTCTACCTCCAAAATGAACCTTTGTTTGTTAACTGTTTTGTTTTTCAACTGAACACTGTCAATTATGTTTTGGCTGGGTTGGTTACACAATATATAATCTTTCTCCTGTAGCAGTCAGAGAGGAGGAAGCAAGTGCAGAGAAGTAGGGATTTAATGATATCAGCACATGCCTTTAAAAGTCCACATAAATGGAATTTGAAAGTGAGTCCAGTGGTTTTCTTAGAGTAAGATGGAAAAATACTTACAGCATCTTCAACTGAGCCAAGTAAATTATTTAAAGTAGTGGAATTGTGATCACATATCATCCCCCAGAGGGCTTCCCATGTGCTGGAATTCTCAGGACTCAAGGGACTCTCCATCTTAGACCAGTGTCCATTTGGACATTTAACAGTAGTGTTCTTTATCAGCAACTAAAACAGTCAGAGTGAGAAAGGGTAAATTTAGAGAGGTTTAGACCTGAGCTAGACATTAAACAAAAGCTAGAGAACTTTAAACAAATTAGAAAATTAATATAACACATGAAGTTCTTTGAAAACTTATCTATTGTTCATTTTTTTTATTTTGCTAACAGTTTATAAAACAAGAGTCATTGAATATTGTTGCAGGAGCTTCTGTAATATTTTTATCAAGTAGTTTCTTTGAAACTTCCGCTATACTTTACCTGCTTTAATTCTCTAAAGAATATGTCCTTTTCCAGTTTTAAATGATTGCGTTCATCCAGCTTGGAATATTTAGCTAATATCTGCAGGCGAATGAAGATTTCTGTAAGATTGACATAATGATGCATTATTCACCCTAAGTAGGCTGCTCCAGGTTTCACTTCTACATGACAACGAATCAATAAATACGTTCTGTGAACATGTATTTCAGAAAACTCAACCAATTATCATACATTTGATCATTCTGAGAGATGAGCATTGAAAAAAAAGTCACAACTACATTTTCAGACTCATAAAATGGAATCAGTTGAAGGAGACTTTTCTTTCAAAAACAATTGTTGGGGGCTGGAGCGATAGCACAGCAGGTAGGGTGTTTGCCTTGCACACGGCCAACCCGGGTTCAATTCTCAGCATCCCATCTGGTCCCCTGAGTACTGCCAGGAGTGATTCCTAAGTGCATGAGCCAGGAATAACCCCTGTGTGTGTGACCCATAAAAGAAAAGATAAAAACAGTTGTCTTTGTGATGTCTTCTCTCTTCTCTTGGGCCAAAGAGATAGCATAGCAGATACTTTGGACTTCACAGATCAAAGAGTAAATTCTGAGCACTACTACGTGTTTCCCCCAAACAAACAAAACAATTCTTTTATTTTGCAGCTGGAGTATGAAGAGGAGCAATATACTTGGAATTATAAAAAAAACACATTCTTCAATAATAAACCTGTTCTCCCTGTCTGATGACAAAAAAGGAAGAGGAAGGTATAGAGCAAAGATGACTCTGACAAATGTCTTCTGGCATCTTATTACACTGCACATCTAGTGTGAATGTGAAAGTCAAATCCTAGCACTGAGAAATCAGTTCTCATAGTGAAATAGTGAACAGAAAATGCAGTCCTCCTGGTGAGATACCCTTGTGAAACCTAAGAGATATATAGTAAAGCATAAACATGTATCAACATGTCTTATTTTTATTGTTGACAAAGGTACCAGATGGTTTCAGGTCCACTCATTAATAAATATATGCATTTCCAGTACATTGGTAGCAAATTATACCAGAGCTAATTTACCTCGAATAAAATGTAATTTCTGGGTTACAGCATTGTTAAGAGCTTTATCGAACTGATGCAATCTCTTCCAAGGCAACCACTGAGACAATTTTTGAAGAATGTTTAGCAATTTCCATAAATACAAAAATCTGGGTGAAAAGAAAACAATGAATCAAATAAAAATAGATGAAAGTAACTGTAAAGTAAAATGGAGATCCTATCACTGGAAATTATTCAGTTTTGAGACATGCTTTCATAAACCAAAAGTCCCACTTTATCTTATAAACATATAATCAGATTTTTGACAGATCACATTGCTTAATATTAAAAAATATTACTGAGTATAGATTCTTTGTAAAATAGTTTATTCTACAACCTAGCAGTATGTGGAACAGATCAGCTTAGGATGAAAATTCAGATGGAACCTGAACATTTTGTCTTTAGGTCTCAAGTTGCAAACACTGAAAAAAATTTCAAAATGTGGAGTTAAGATGCCCTAAATATAGTACAGGAGTAAGGTAATTACTTTGCATGCATCTGACCTGGGTTTGATCCCTGGTACCTCGGGTGATCTCCTGAGTCCAACCAGGAGTGATCCCTGAGCATAAAGCTAGAAGCTAGAAGTAGGGATGAGTAGGCTCTCTAGCTCTCTATGTTAATAGTCTACTTCATCCCATCAACCATTTATGTTCTTAATGACATCTAGAATGGCAAATCCTTTTCAGAAAGGTTTTAGTTTACTTTAATGATATCTATGAGAGTAATCACAACATATTGCAGCTATAGTCTAATGGATTCAAAAATCACTCCTTTGTCTATAGATTATAGAGTGGTTGCTGTATTAGCAGAAATAAAACAACATTCATCTCCTTATATATCTCTATCAGACATTCATCTCCTTATATATCTCTATCAGATATCTTGGTTAACTGGGTGCATTGTCAGTGAACAGCAATGCTTTGAGTATATATATTTTTTTATTAACAGCAGGAATAAATTAGACTTTAAGGAATCAGTAAACCATTGTAAACAAATATGCTTTGATCTAATGAGGGGTGGAGAAAAGAAATGAAAGATTGCAAGCCCAAAATTGGGATGCAGCATGGAAAGCAGCATTGCCATAGTTTTAAATAAAGACACAAAAGGGCAATTCCTTATATGAAAATAACTTTAAGATGTTCTCTTCATTTGTAAAAATGAACATAAAACTTAAAGTTCAGAATGTTGACACCTTCTATTTTCAACATTTTGAACATGTAGCAATGGTTTTACATGGTTCCTAATATAACATGAGTGATAGCACAGTGGGTAGGGCATTTGCCTTGCACACAGCCGACCCGGGTTCAATTCCTCCACCCCTCTCAGACAGTCCAGCAAGCTACCAAGAATATCCCACCCACAAGGCAGGGGCTGGCAAGCTCTCCGTGGTGTATTATACTGAAAAAAGTAACAAGTCTCACAATGGAGATGTTACTGGTGCCCACTGGAGCTAACTGATGAACAAGGGGAGGACAGTGCTACAGTGCTACTTTGCAGTTGCAAACAGCAAGTAATCTGTCTAGCTTTAGCTAAATAAAATTAACTTATAGTAGTCTAACTATACATTCTAAAATTAAGCATTGGGGGGCTGGAGTGATAGCACAGCTGGTAGGGCGTTTGCCTTGCACGCGGCCAACCCGGGTTTGATTCCCAGAATCCCATATGGTCCCCCGAGCACTGACAGGAGTAATTCCTGAGTGCACAAGCCAGGAGTAACCCCTGTGCATTGCCAGGTGTGACCCAAAAAGCAAAAATAAATAAATAATAAATAAAAATTAAAAAATAAAATAAAATTAAGCATTGGATTTTGTTTTTGAATCATGTGCAAGAGTATCAGGGCTGACTCTTTTTTTTTTTATTGAATGAATCACTGTGGGAAAGGTTACAAAGCTTTCAGGTTTAGGTCTCAGTCATGCAAATATCAAACGCATTTCCCTTTACCAATACTTATTTTTTACCATGAAGAACCCCAATAAAACCCCACCCCCACCCCTCCCAGTCCCTGTGAGGCAGATGAATTCTAGTTAACACTCTATCTGCTTTGATTAGATTCATTGTTTCAATAAAAGATTCACCACTATTATTTAGAGTTTACCCCCCCCCCCCCAATCAGACATGCTGAAAAAGCATTGTGAAGTGATTTGCTTTCTACAGCTGGGTTCAAGAATTAAATGTTGGTTTTGGATTTCTGCTATTTTACTTATTGACCCTGGAAGTATTTCTACTGAAAGTCAGATAGTTAAGAAATTGGTTTCTGTGCTCTGGAGTCGTGGCCGTGCCGGAGAGCCGCTCGTGGGGGGCAACTGGTGGCCTAGGTAGGGCGTGAAGGGCGGACCGAAACGCAGGGCTGACTCTTGAGATCTGCACTCAGAGATCACTTCCTGGCAGCCCTAAGGGAACCATAGAGTCGAACTCAGGTTTGTCTTGTGAAGGGCAACACCCCTAACCGGCTGTACTCCCTTCCCATCCCTAAAATTCAGGATTGTTAACATAACCAATAGTAAAATAGAAACATGTGCCTTACATCTTTGGAGATGTATGGGGGCCTTTGAGGCTCTCTGCTCTCAAGCTGTCATTCAGAAGAGGGAGGGTGGCATGTAAAGCATCTGCGACTTTCCACAGCTGATCCTTCTCCTCAAAATGACTCTTGAGGGCCTCCAGACTGTGTCCAGTTGCTGCTAACACCATCTGAATTAGGCTACCCTTCTGCCGTTGATCAAATACCTATACATTTAAAAAAATCATTATTGTCAAAAATAATAATTGGAAAAATATCTAGCTAAGAAACATTAATAGATGATTTTAAATAGCACAGCGGGTAGGGCATTCGCCTTACAAGCGGCCAACATGGCCAACCCGAGTTCGATTCCTCCGCCCCTCTCAGAGAGCCCGGCAAGCTACCGAGAGTATTCGATATGCCAGACACAGTAACAACAAAGTCTCCAATGGAGACGTTACTGGGCCCGCTCGAGCAAATCGACTATCAACGGGAGGGCCTTTACCTTTTACCTTTAAATAACATATAGCCCATTGTACTGTTGTTAGTAGATTGCAATGTCTTAATAAATGCTTTGGGATCTAAATATTACTTTAACTTATAGAATGCAAATTTCAAAAATACGTGCATCTAACTTTTTAATTGGGTTCCTATTTCTCTATTTTTGCTCATGCTCCTATAACCAGACTGAGAATAATATAAATATATGTGTACACATAGTAAATAGTTAATATCTCACAAATTGAATTGAAATACTTGGGATGGTATAAATATATTCATGTACTTTATATGACCATAATTAATATTCATTTATAATAAAATTGTGTCATATATTTGGGAATAGTGGTGCTAAAAGAAAATAGCATTGCAGTTTATCGTCAATATTAAGAGTATTTATTCCCCAGTCACATAACATGGGGAGACACATGATGAAGTTTTTTTAATTGAATTATCATGAGATATAGTTATAAGCTTTCATGTTTGAGTCCTAATCACACAATGATCAAACACCCATCTCTCTTCCAGTGCATATTCCCCACCACCAATATCCCCAGTAAACTCCCCCTTTTCCGCCCTCCCACTGCGATTCAGACAATATTCTCCATCTCTCTCTCTACTTTTGGGCATTA
The DNA here is from genome assembly GCF_029834395.1 of Sorex fumeus. NCBI lineage: Eukaryota > Metazoa > Chordata > Mammalia > Eulipotyphla > Soricidae > Sorex > Sorex fumeus. Next base: position 12,240,984 of record NW_026606185.1, read on the forward strand.
CAGTTTGCAATACAGATACTGAGATGTTATCATGTTTGGTCCTTTATCTACTTTCAGCACACATCTCCCATCCCAAACGATTCCTCCAACCATCATTTTCTTAGTGATCCAATCTTGTTGTGTTATTTTATACTTCACAGATGAGTGCATTTCTTCTATATTAGTCTGTTTCTGACTCATATGGTGAAGTACTTTAAATTTAATTAAAGAACCATGATTTACAAAGGTTTTGGGGAGGGAAAGTGAGAGAGAAAAGAGCAACACATTCAAGAGAGAACACGGAATTCTCTGAGGTTGGAGAGAGCTCCTACACACATTATGGTATTAGATATGAATGTACACAATCCAAGAGGGGAGATGCGGGCAACACATATGCTCAGGTGCCACATGTGCTTGGTCACATGGGCATGAGAGGCACATGGGCTTGGGCAGCATATGCACTATGAGATTTTGATGTGCTGTTGGATTTTTTGTTCAGATTTTGTTGAGGATGTTTGCATTGATGTTCATCAAGATTAGTCTGAAATTTTCTGATTTTGTAATATCCCTATCAGGTTTTATTATCAGTGTAATGTTAGCTTAAAAGAAGGTATTAGGATGGATTCCTGTTTCTTCAATATTTAAAAAAAGCTTAAGGATCAGTGGCAGTAATTCTCTGAAAGATTTATAAAACTCATCCAAAAGCCCATTTGGGCCAGGATTTTTACTCTTGGGGAAATTATTAGTTATTTACTATTTTAATTTCCTTGCTTGTGATTGGCCTGTTCAGTCTTTCTTCTTCCTCTTTATTCAGTTTTGCAAAACTGCATATTTCTAGGAATCTGTTCATTTCTTCTAGGTTCTCCAATTTAACATGTAAGGTAAAGGTAAAGGCCCTCCCGTTGATCGTCGATTTGCTCGAGCGGGCCCAGTAACGTCTCCATTGGAGACTTTGTTGTTACTGTGTCTGGCATTTCGAATACTCTCGGTAGCTTGCCGGGCTCTCCGAGAGGGGTGGAGGAATCGAACTCGGGTCGGCCATGTTGGCCGCTTGTAAGGCGAACGCCCTACCCGCTGATAGCACAGCGGGTAGGGCGTTCGCCTTACAAGCGGCCAACATGTAGAGTAGTTTATAATAAGTTCTGATAATGTCTTGGATTTCCAGGGGTGTGTTGTAATTTATCCCCTTTTGTTTCTGATTCAATTTATTTGAATTTATTTGAATTCAATTTATTTATTTTACTTTCTCTTGGATAACAGTGGTTTGTCCTTCCCCCACCCTCATCCCTTTCTGCCACAGGAAGTTTAGATTTATTGAGTAACACCCATCACAATGCTCCCCAGGCAGTCCCATTCATCTTTAACTTCTCCTTTGTGCTCTTCTTAATCTGCTAATCGCTCATTTCCCCTAATCAGATATTGTGACTATAAAGTCATTCTTCAGGGATCTCTGGATTTCATATTTGTAATTTAAATATTGCTTTTCTCTTTTCTTTATGTCCTTTGAAGCTTACTTTTAAATAATGTCATTTTTGGTTAGCCATAGGAAAATAGTTAATGCTATGCTCTTGTAACTTGAGAGTTAATTGGCTCCAAATAATATTTACTCCTGGGCATCTGTCATATTTACTCAACTTAAGCTTCAGTTGCCCTGCGCAAATAGAACTCCTCCTGATGAGAAATGTGGATGGCCCAGGGCAAGCTGTAAGCTACCCTGGCATCAAAAAGGGACAAGCCAAAGGCCATAAAACATACAATAAGTTAAGATCATGGCCATGGGCAAACTCTGTCATGATCCAAAAAAAAGAGAAAATGGATAAGGACCCTTCTGGGTTAGAAAGGACTAATCTTTCATGTACCAGCTCCTGATTTCATTGACTCCTTGTATTGCTTTCTTGATTTCTATACTGTTGATTTCTGCTTGAGTTTTTATTATTTCTTTCCTTTTACTAGCCATTGAATTCATTTGTTGTTAGGTAGCACATTTAAGGAGCACCTTAGGTTATTGATTTTATCTTTTTATTTTTTCCTTCTATTACTATGAGTTTCCCCCTAAGTACAGTTTTTGTTATGTCGAAAAGATTTGGTAACTTGCTCATAATCACTAGTCTCAATAAATCATTTTTATTTCTTCTTTGATTTCCTCTTTTATCCAGCTGTTTTTTAGCTTCATGCTGTTCGACTTCCAGGTGTTAGAGTTTCTCCCATATTCATTTTATGACTGATTTCTCTCTTCATGGCTTTGTGGTCTTATAGGATGCTTAGCATGATTTTTCTGTTTGTGAATTTATGCAAGTTAGACTTTTTTTTAAATTAATGAATCACCATGAAGTACAGTTACAGACTTACAAACTTCCATGCTTACTTTCAGTCATACAACTATCAAGCACCCATCCCTCCACCAGTGCCCATTCACCACCACCAATATTCACAGTATCTCTCCCACTACTGCCACCTCATCCTACCTCCCTTCCGCCCCCTCCACCTGCCTCTGTGGCAGGTGCATTCCCTTTTACTCTCTTTATCCTTTTGGGTGTTGTGGTTTATGCAAGTTAGATTTTGCCCTAAAGTGTGATCTATTCCAGAGAGTATTCCATCAGAATTAGAGAGGAATGTGTATTTAGCCTTTTGAGAATGGAAGACCCTGAATCCATTGGTCCCAACTTTTCTAGTTCCTCATTCAATGCTCTTGTGTCTTTATTGATGTTCTGTCTAGTGGATTTATCCAGTGGTGACAGTGGCGTGTTGAACTCTCCCTTTACTATTTTGTTTACATCCATGTGTTTCTCTAGGTTTGTGAGCAAAAGGCCACAAACTCTGCTGACCAAACATTCTATGCCTATATTTTAATTAGTTAATACTTCATGAGCTTTGGTTCCCTTGATCAATAGTAGTATCCATCCTTCTCTCAAAATACCTTCTTGTTTAGATTGAATAACATTTGGCTGATATAAATATGGTTACTCAGCTTTTTTGTTTGTTTCCCATTGGCTTGTATAATTTTTTTCTATCCTTTTACTCTGTCTTTCCTGTGGTTTTTTGTTTTATGTGTTTCCTACAAGGAATAGATGGTTTTTGTTTCCTGATCTATCCCACAACTTCATGCCTTTTGATGGGAGAGTTTACTAAATTGACATTCATTAATATAATTAATATAAATGTAATATAAATGTTGTGTTGTCATTTACCATGTAGGGCTGTTGCTTCTCAAACATTTTGATGAACTTAAGGACTTACTTGGGTATCTGACCTTATCTGAAATGGCAGCTGAGTTCTTTATTTTCCCATCTGTCTTTGAGTTTTTTGTGTGTTAATGGTGGGGGCTTTTCACTTTCTGGAGAAGTAATCTTTTGAGTTGTTTTTACCAGATATCTACCAGTAAAGAGTCTGCTTTTCCAGTTATTTTCCTTACTACTTATAGTGGTTTTTTTTTTTTTGCATATACCCACAAAATCTTTCAGTTCATTACTTGGTTGAGTTAACTGAGATTTAAGGTTGTGTACCATCTGGGAAGTAGGAATTCCACCTGCCCCAAATATAAGAGATATATGAAGAAATGTCTTCATGCAGATATGATAGCATCATTGAGCATCATGCAGTCTGAGGTTTAGGTGACAGACTGATGTGAGCTGGGGTCAATCCTTAGCCTAATGTCAGGTATCTGACAGTGCTAGACAGAAGGATGGGTCCCAAGGTTTAGGAGCATGTTTCTGAGTGCAGTTTTACAATAGGACAGGGTATGTCTGGGCTCCATAATGCATGCATCTGGGTCTAGATTATAGAATGGTGTGAGCTGTGACCAATCCCCAGTCTAGGGGTTGGGGATTCAATGGGAATCCATAGAAAGATGGAGTCCCAGGCTTGCTGACATGTGGTTGCATGGGGTTTAAGGGTGGGGAGGGGTGCATATGACAAAGTTTTATATGTGCTAAGTAACCCCAATAATCAAAAGTTGCTGTTACTTGTATAAGGCAGAAGAAAGATATCTATCTGGCCATGTCAATGATCAGCAATGACCCTTGGTTATTTTGTGTTAGGTTAATTTAGTATCACGGAGTATACAAGAACACCTATAATTCTTTAAAGAAAGCCTGTGATTAGAAACATAATCTCAATAAAAAAAGAATGGTAGGTGATTTTCACTCAGACTTCTGACCCCACAGTCTCTAGAAGCTTTGGTTATAAGTTAGCCAAGGTTTCCATGGGCCTCTGAGGCTATCAGTATATCATCACTCCAATATGCTAGGGTCATAAAGTATGGAGAAAGTGCAGATTGAAATCAGTCACATAGAAACATATCCCAGTAATAACTATCTCCATGCAAAACAACAAGGATCACCAATTACATGTGATTAATTGTTAATGAAGTTAAGCAATAATAATATTTTTCCAGATGTGAGACAAGAGCAGAAAACTGCTGAATATTGATAATTCATGATCTGTCTGACAGAAGGGTTTTCAAACACTAGACATAGACAAAAAATGTCAGCAAACTACTGAAGGTAGACCTCACTCACTGCCCGTTTTGAGAACTTATATATGAAACCAAAAGATTTCAAATAATAGCCTGCAGGTAAATGGTAACTACATTTAAGCACAAAAAGTACCTTCAGGTATCACCAGGCTGTAGCAAGTCGGAGAAGGAAGCAAAGCCACAGACACCCATGTGAGAGCAAGATCTGGATAGAAGGGCACTGATAACCAAATGCTCAAAACCCTGATCTGGGAGCTATACCACCAGAAGTCTTTACCCTGTAGAGGGGTCTGGAGGATAGACTCTTGAATCAAAGAGAGCGGTATGGTTTCTAGAATCTTGAAATCCATGCCAGTTCAATCAGAAACACCTGACACAGGATTGAGGTGTGTTTAAAGTATTATTCCAGATCATTGAGAATGTCTAAGAACTGTATTTTGAGATTAGAAAATTCAGTTCCTTAATTTTGCAGTTTGGACACTAATTTTATGAACCCATCTGCCTTCCTGCTCCCTGATAGCAATCATCTCTTTGATTGGAAAACTGCCCTTTCCTCGTTTCCAGTTCTCAAGCCCATTTCAATTTCCACCAGCTACTCTACTTTTTCACAATCTCCATGAATTTATTTTTCCTTTTCCAATTTCAAGAGCAATAGAGTAATCTATTTTCTTCCAATCACCTTGAGGCTGGTACAAAATGAGAAGCTAAGAGAAAAGAAACACTTCTATAGAAACAGCAAAGACTTGCCATATCCAAAGAGCTCATACTGCCTCCTTGTGTTGCCTCAGATACATAGTATAGAGTTACTCTTGAGAGTTTGCTTAAAGGTTCTAAGCAGTGGAGCACCGCTACTTTTGTACCGTCAACCAAAGTCCGAAAACCAGTCCATCTCTATTCCCGGGAAGGATATTCTCTTCAACCTTTCTCTTCGGTCGAGTGTGCAGCTTTGGGAGAGACATACAGCTTGGGAGGGACGCACATAGAGTAGTGAGGAAGCAAGGGAACACTCACCTAACCAACCAGAGCAGCCAAATCAACCCTGGCTATCAAAGGGGTGACAGATGTGGCAGCCGGATCGCCCTCACATCCAAGTTACTCTTAAGGAGAAGCCCCATTCTAGAAGATCAAATCAAGCATGTGTACCTCTTGTGGTCCAATTGAATAATTTCCGCCTTGTTCTGCATGAAGGTCATCAGAGTCAAATAGGGATTTCAGGTCTGCCTGTAAATTCTGTGGATCCCACACCAAATCGTGCAAGGACATATTGTATTCTGACTCTGCAGGACAATGATTTACATGGTTAATTGTTTCAACATTGTGACACATATAATTGAGAAAACAAACACTTCTTCACTTCTGAAGGCAAAGCATAAATAAAGGTCAAATACCATCTGTAACATTAAATAATAAAAGCAAACTCTCTAATACTGGATGCTACGAATCTAATGGTGAGATGACACACATATCCCAGCATAAATGACTACAAGGTTTCTCCACAAAAGTCTGATAGTAAGTTTCAAGGACTTACTATCAAATAATATTCGAATAAAATTTGAATATTCAAATGAGTTTCAAGGACTTACTATCAAATAATATTCGAATAAAATTTGAATATTCAAATAAGTTTCAAGGACTTACTATCAAATAATATTCAAATAAAATTTGAATATTCAAATAAGTTTCAAGGACTTACTATCAAATAATATTCAAATAAAATTTGAATATTCAAATAATCAAATCTGATCATTTCTTCAAAAAATTCTCTCAGTAAATTCTCTCAATATATCTAATTATTTTTGTGAAGTATAAGGAATTTACCATAATTTTATCACAATAATTTTATACCAAATAGTTGTTATAAGCCAGCATAGAAGAAAATGATGAATTATGGCATAGTTTTATCATAAAATACAATGGAGTCTTTAAATTCATATTTCAAAAAAATAAGTTATATAAAAGCCTTCTCTAATAGAGTTAATAAATATATTAACTCTAAATTGGGTAAAATAAATACTCTTAAATAACTGATAATGGGCTGGAGCGATAGCACAGTGGCAGGGCATTTGCCTTGCACGAGGCCAACATGGCCTACTCGAGTTTGATTCCTCCACCCCTCTCGGAGAGCCCGGCAAGCTACCGAGAGTATCTCGCCCGCACGGCAGGGCCTGGCAAGCTCCCCGTGATGTATTCGATATGCCAAATACAGTAACAACAAAGTCTCCAATGGAGACATTACTGGGCCTGCTCGAGCAAATAACTGATATAATCTATCAATATCATCCAGAAGTGGCAGACCTGTTGTATAACTCTGAGGACCCCACTCTATCCTACTCCAATTTTGAACAAAAGCTCTGGACAATTGCAGGGATAAAGCCTGTATAAATTCCCTCATGAAACTTTATCTGAAAAGTAAATCCAACCAAGTAGATCGTTTGAGATCATGATTCAACAGCCATCTCCTAACTTCCTACATATGCCAGGCACCATACATCACTTTCTTTTCTGATTCCCATGAATTTAGACTTTTAGTACCAAAAGTTGAAAGAAAAGACACAACTCTGTTGTTTACAAAACAATACAATATGGGGACTTCAAGAAAGTGCCTAAGAAAGGCAGGCCCAGGAGTCGAAGACTGCTCAGTTCCAGTCTGGTTGTCTTTGCTTATTATTAAAAGTGGTAAGGGAGAAAATACTGCTCTAAAACTAAAACCAGGAGTTCAGAAAATGAGGAAAAATTAAAACTACAGAACAAGGATTGCTCTAACATTAGGTGATATAAATGCAGTTCATTTTTAAATCATTCTTTCATTTAATTGAAGTTAGTGTTTTTATGGGCAGTACCCTCAAAATTTCAATAATGGTTGTTTAAAATTCAGTTTTGAGTTTCAAATTTGTAGCCTACTTGTAATCTGAGTGAAATCAATAGATAATTTTTTATTTGATATTTCAATTGCATCATTTATTTAATAGCCTTTTATCTCTATAGTGGCTGTTAATAAGTATAGCTAGAGAGGCTTTTGAATAGAAGAAAAGGTGTTAATTACCCATATTAGTAGCAGCTACTGCACCATATTCCTGAAGAAATGTCAGCGTAGAAATGGTCACATTTAGCACAATTTCAGAAATCCTCAAAACAGTGTGGTTGAGTGGCAGCCAATCTAAATCTTCTAGAGATGTTAATGAACTGAAGCCAAACCAAACAAAAGTAATTTGAGTAGTCCTTTAACAACAACAACAACAAAAATTGTTTTAAGGGCATAAATTCTAATTGTTCCTGGAATTATGACAGGGTCACATTAACTGACTAAGCCCAACTCAATGTACATATGACAGCATAATTTATACAAAAACATTCAAAATGGTTTAAAACATCAAGTGTGATTTCAAATGCCTGAACTGCATTAAAAATTATAGTTTAGTTTCTCTCATGAAATATGTGCGCATTTTGGATACCTTCTAGTCTACCTGTTAATACCAATTCTGAGTTTAAGTTGGCATTCTCACAGGTGTTTCTCATGTTCAGATATAGCCAGAGGACAGACATATCAAGGGTAAAATCCCTAAAGAGAAATTGAGCAACTATCCAGACACAACTTGGTATGGGTAGAGTATTTTCTTGAGTACTATACATCCCAATCCTCCATCCTGTCTTCCAACGTGTTTCTTAAAATATCAGGAGTTCAATCAATGATATAAAATTTCTTTTGAGACAGTAGGGTGTTTCAGAATGCCCGTGTATGTTTACAAAGAATGTTATTCTTTATAATACGTTATTTAATAAATAGTAACTAAAACTTGTAAGCTGCAAAATTCATTTAGCCTAAGTGGGGATAGATGCAAATTTTATTAACAGAAGGCCAATACAAATTTATACAAATTATTTTCTTGTATTTTCTCAGTAGAAAAATTTTTCATGGTATAATTGCATTATAGAAAACTATTCCAAAAGTTATAGATATGTCATTAAAAACTGGTGCTACATGCAAATATGAATTTCTGTGAATGCAGATTTGCTTGATATTGTAAATACTGATGCAAAACATAGAAATATTTTTACTGAATCTGATATTAAGTTTTCATTAATATCTTATAATTTGAAATTTCGTCTTTTTTAAATATCTCTTAACATGTGTATTCAACACTTACAGAAAGAATAAAAGAAAAGTATAAAATGCCTAAATATTTAAGATATAAATAAAATTTAAAACTTATCAAATCATGAATCATTTTCTAAAATGAAAAAATTTGTCTTCTTAATATCTTGAAATATATGGTAAAATTTAGTACATTTTCTTTCTCATAATTATGCTTTTAATGTAGGTGCCTGGGAGTATATGCCTTCGTTCCCCATCCCTAGTAAACCCTTTCCCACTTCCCACTGACTCCATGTGTGCATATACAGAGTGGGATCTGTATCTCCAAGCACTATCCACACCCTCTGTTTCATATCAATTTATAACTCCTGCTACTATTATTAGATTACCATGGTACCTGATTCACATATCAACAAAAAGAGCTGGTCTCAGTGAAAAGGGCAGTCTCTGTGTGTCTAAAATCAAGCTATGATATTAGAATAAAACCCCCTAGGGTAAGAAGGCCTTTTGGGCATAGACTCTTAACCTGTGAATTTTCCATCTTTAAGTAGAGGTACAACATGTTTTGAGAAGAAATTCCTATGTCACTGACTTACAGTCAATACTAATGGATCTCATTGATGGCAAAAAGAATATAAAAGAAATTATATAAGCTTCACTAGTGAATTACCTTATTTAATAATTCAATACAAAAAAGAAGGTGTGGCTATAAAAATGGTGGGAAAACATATCCATGGACTAAGGTCCCCTGAATGATAACTCCAAGTAATATGGGATAAGTTCCATCCCAAGAGACCAATGAACAATTCATTAAATTACACAGGGAAAGAAACTTTTAGTTTTGGGTATTGTGGCCAATTGCAAAATAATTATTAGCTAATTTTCTAAAATTATTATATCTGACATTTTAATAGCAAAAATGTTCTAAACAACAATAAGGAGAAACATTAAGAAATTGATTGTCCCTTCCCCCACCCAGACCAAATCCTGAGTCACTGCCCATGAAGGGCTCCTCTGCTCCTGAATGGCCATGATCCCAGAGGCACACAAACCAATCTGGGAACCCAGCAGCTTCTGGCAGAAATGCCTATGGACTGTGAACTAAGCTACAGCCCCTGACACCCCAGAAAGCGTTTGTTCCTCCACTTCTTCCCTCTTGGCAGCAACATGGTGACCACTATCTTTCAGATCCTATCGGATACAGGCTTGCGATGACGGGGCATGTGAGACCTCTCAGGATGGGGGCAGAACTGGTCCTTCTCTCCACCTGGATGAGATCCCAAGTCGCCACCCACGAAGGTCTCCTCTGCTCCCAAATGGCCATGATCCCAGAGGCACACAAACCAATCTCGGGACCCAGAGACTTCTGGCAGAAATCTCTGGACTTGTTTACTGAAATACCAGAAATCCAAAATCACGTGGCCTCTGTCGCTGCCATATGACATCATATGCCCTTCATTATCAGCAATGGAAAACAAATTATCTAATGATGCCTTTTCGGCAGGTCTGATAGTTGGGGGGAAATTCCAAATAATAGTAGTGAGTCTTCTGTCAAAAAATTGAATGTTCTTGGAGGCTCGGTGGCAGTCATCCTCCAGAGGCCACTGGACAGTCAGAGTTGGGCCCTCAGTGATGAAACTTGTTGGGCCTCGCAGGATGGGGGGTGGAGCCAGGCCTTTCCTCCCCACCCCAACAAGACCCCAAGTCATCGCCCATGAATGGCCTCTCTGGCTCCTGTTCAAGCTGCTCAATGGCCATTATCCCAGAGACTCAGGAGCAAATCTCGAAACCCAGTGGCTTTTGGCAGAAATCCCTCCAGATTTAAGTGTTAAAATTTCAGAATTTCAAAATCACATGGCCCAACTGCAGCCACACGATATCATATGTTATTTATAGCCAGCAATAGAACACAAATCTTCTACTGTTGCCTTTTCAGCAGATCTGAGTGTTGGGGTAAAATCTCAAATAATAATGGTGGGTCTGGTGTCGAAATACTGAATGTGATCAAAGTAGAGAGAGATTAATGTGGAAATCATCTGCCCCACAGGTAGGGGGAGGGTGTGGGATGGGGGTATGCTAGGGTTTTTGGTGGTGGAGAATGGGCACTGGTGAAGGTACGGTTGTTTCATTGTATGACTGAGACTTAGACCCGAAAGCTTTGTAACTGCTCTCACGATGATTCAATAAATAAAATTATAAAAAAATGAAAAAAAATAAAAACGAAAACAAAAAAATTGAATGTAATCAAAGTAAAGAGAGAGTAAAGTGAAAATCATCTGCCACACAGGCAGGGCGAGGGATGAGATGGGGGGGTATACTGGGGTTCTTGGTGATGAAACATATGCATTGGTTGAAAGGATAGGTGTTTGATCATTGTATGACCAAGACTTAAACCCGAAAGCTTTGTAACTGTTCTCACAGTGATTCAATAAAAATTAATTAATTAATTAAATTTTTAAAAAAGAAAGAAATTGATGGCATGACACACACCTCATGAAATTTTATACTACTCCAAGTACACTTCCTTTCATTGAGTGAAGATGTGCAAGGAAAGAAAAAATCAATATCAGTCTAATTCATCAGTGAGTCCCAGCTGGGCTAACTACAATGATTCAACCTCAGAATAGCAAACTCAATGGTGAAGACTCTTAGAAGCCGACCAAGTTTAATGAGTGAAAACAATAACACAGAAGGTTCAACCAGTACCAACCAGCTGAGTAAGTCCTCAGACGATTACTTTGGTGACTCTGTGATGTGAATGCTTAATGAACTCAAATAAAATATGGCACAGTTGGTCAACGAAGCACAAAAAAAGATGAAAATCAAAATGAGAAAACTACAAACTAAAAAAAAGAGTGTGGTAGATGCTGTGGAAAAAAAATCTCATCATAAGGGCCACTAAGTGAATGATGCTTGGAGAGATCATTCAGGATGGGTGATACATGCTGAAAGTAGATTATAGACGAAACATCATGGCCGCTTAGTACCTATATTGCAAACCATAACACCCAAAAGGAGATAGAGATAGTAAAAGGGAATTTGCCTGCTACAGAGGTGCGGGAGTTGGGGGGGTGGCGGGAGAGATACTGGGAACCTTAGTGTTGGAGAACGGACACTGGTGGAGGAATGGATACTCAATCATTGTATGACTGAAACGTAATCACTAAAGTTTGTAAGTCTGTAACTGTATGTCATGGTGATTCATTAAAATATATATTAAAAAAAGAAAAAGAAAAAATCTAAAAAAATTCTCATTAGAAACTCTTAAAAGTGGTATAAGAGAAGCTGAGGAAAAGATTATGGAGCCCCAAGAAGAGGGAGAGGAAACTGCTAGAAAACAACAGAAGGTGGGTAAAATCTAAAAAGAAGCAAATGGCATACCAGAGAACTATGGAATGTGTTTAAGAGGAACAATATAATAATCATTGGGGTACCAGAAGAACAGGAAGCCTAATTAGATGAAGAAATAATTGTGAAAGAAATTATGCATAACAATTTCTAGGCCTTTGGGCTGAAGCAATAGCACAGCGGGTAGGGCGCTTGCCTTGCAAGCGGCTGACCCAGGTTTGATTCCCAGCATCCCATATGGTCCCCTGAGCACCACCAGGAGTGATTCCTGAGAGCAGAGCCAGGAGTGACCCCTGAGCATCACTGGGTGTGACCCAAAAAAAGCAAAAAAAAAAAAAAAGAAAAATGAAAAAGAATTTCCAGGCCTTAAATGGCTCTAGGATGAAGTACAACAATCTTCACACACTTCCCTCTTATGGTGGTGGGAAGTGGGAAGGTGCACAGTGGTAGGATTGGTGTTTGAATATTAAATGTAATGAACTATTGTGAACAAGTTTATAAAACTAAAAAATAACATTTATAGAAAAAAAATAATTTACAGGTCTTTCCAGCATAGATTCTGACCAGGGCCTGGGAAGCAGGCCCTGGCCCTAGAAGCGGTGATTCCTGCAGGCTTCCAGTCTCAACAATGCCTGCCTCCAGCAGACCATGTTCCAGGTATATTTTTGGATTTTCTCCCCGGTCCTTGTTCTGTTGGCAGTAACATCATCTGAATGTGAAATTAAAGGTCAAGCAAGTGGTAGGTGTAGTTTTCCAAGTGGCTATAAGTGGAGGGTAGGAGCTAAAGATGCCACTCTGCAGGAAGACTTTTCCTATGGACTAGCAAACCAGTCGCAGTTTCAACACACACCCTGTGATAGATGCTGTTTGACTCTAGTGTTTGGCATTTCCCACAGATCAGACTAATGATGGGCCAGGTTTTGCCAGCAGGTTGCCACTAACTCAGCTGCCAATTAATCTCCCCTACCATATCCCATAAGATCCACAAATTGGTCTCTTATATGGAACTCTCACCAGGGCAGCCTGGCTACACAAAGCACTTTAGGCCAAGAACTGATTAGTCATAACATTTCCCCAAAACCACAAAAGTAATAATACAACCCTAACCAAAAAAGTAACAGTAGTAAGTTCAGGGAAAAAAAATTCCCTGAATCAACACAAGTTCCCCACAATTACACAGGAAAAAAATTTGAAGGAAATATCTTTGATGGGGAAAGAAGAGACCATCACCAAGAGCTCCCCCAGATCCTCCCAGTGAGGATGATGGGAAGGGTGATGCTGATAGTGTTTTTGAAAGAACCACCTCCAGAGCACCATAGGCTCCAAAGGGAAACAACACAGTACCACATCAAGAGAGGTGTATAAAGATAATAGCCCTGAAGTTCCGACAAGAAATGCCCACATGAATAATCCCTGTGATAAAGAATTCAGGGACAGAATGGTAAGGACATTAAATAAGCTAAAAAAAAAGTGGAGTGGACATCCAATAAAATACAGAATATGATAGAGGCATATAGCTAATAAAATGTAGAAGGATATAGAGCGAAAATAAAGTGACAAGCAGAAATGACTTTAATAAAAAAATAGTATATGAAATGAAAAATATCAATGGATGCCCTTTGCATTAGAGTAACAGCAGCTGAAGACAGAATGAAGTGAACTTGAAAAGGAGATGCAGAAAACTTCCAAGTAACAACAGCAAAAAAAAAGACCTAAAAAAAATCACGAATAGAAAAGAGAATTATGAGATGGATTCAAGAGGAAAAAGAAAAAGTTAAAGACATCATTGCTGAAAAGTTCCCAGAGCTAAAGAAAACAGGTATTCAGATCCAAGAAAGGTACCAGCTAAAAGGAACTCTAATAAAAGGACTCCCAAGCTTTCGTGGTTGTGTTTTAATCATACAACAATCGAGTACCATCCCTCTATCAGTCCCCATTCTCCAACACCAATAATCCAAGTATCCCTCCCACCACCACCATCACGACCCCTCCCCCGCCTCTGTGGCAGAATGTTTCCTTTTGTTCTTTCTTTCCTTTTGGGTGTTGTAGTTGCACTAGAGGCATTGAGTGGCCATTGTGTTCCATCTATAGTCTACATTCGGCTTGCATCTCCCAACCTGGGCTGGTCCTCCAAATACCCTTTACTTGGTAAATGTTATATCCCTTCTCTATCTGAGCTGCCTTTCCCCTCAGCATTTGAGGCTGGCTTCCAAGTGGTGGAGTAAACCTCCTGGTCCTTATCTCTACTATTGATCTATTGATCGTATATATTGATCTATTTTCTATTTTCTGATGATTCCATTTGCTATTTGTTGTAACAAGCAACATGAAGTAAATTTGTTTGTGGCTGCAAAGAGGGAAGGCTTGGGGGATAGGTGGGAAACTGGGAACATTGGTGGAGGGAAGTTTACATTGTCGATGGGATTGGTGAAACAACTATATATGTACAACTTTGTAAATCATGGTATTTAAATTAAAAAAACAAACAAACTCAAAAAAAAAGGACTCCCATGACATATCCTAATCAGAAAGATGAAAACCACAGATAGAGACAGAGTACTGAATGCAGCAAGATCAAAGAAGGAAATTACATACAAAGGATTGTACCTTAGATTTAAAACAGACCTATCTAATGAAACACTGGGCCTAAGGTCAATGGTGTTATTTAGTAAAAATTTCTTAATGAAGAAGGTCTCACCAACACTTTACCTAGCTAGATTCTCATTCATATCTGAAGGAATGATACACAACTTCATGGATAAACAAGATCTCAGGACCTTCATAAATTCAAAACCAAATTTGAAAGAATTAAAGAGGCTACCATAAGGCAAGTCAAACCCCACAAAAACAATACACTTCTAAAGAAAGATGGGACAAGATCCCCATGACAATAATCTCTCTCAATATCAATGATCTAAACACACCAATTAAGAGACACAGAGAGGCAAAATCAATTTAAAAATTGAGTACAACAATCTGTGCCTACAAGAAACACATTTGAATAGTAAGATCAAACAGTCTCAAAGTAGAAAGCTGGAAAACAATTCTTCAAGCTATCAAGTCCTTCAAAAAGCCTGGGTTGGCCTCCCTAGTATCCAGTGAAATAGAGTCAGGCTAAAAGAGGATAGAAGAGATAGTGAATGTCATTTCTTAATAAACAAGGGACATGTATGGCAGGAAGAAATAATACTCCTAAGCACCTGTGTATCCAATGAGGGACCAGGAAACCAAAAAAACTGCTAATAGACTTAAAGGAGGACATTAGTAGTAACACAATAGTAATTGGAGACTTCACACCGATTTGTCACCTCTTGATAGATTAATGAGACTAAAAGTCAAGAAGTACTGGTTTTGAAAGAAGGAAGAGAAGGGATTCATAGATATATATTGGGCTTTTTGTTCCCCAAAAGTTGGCCACATATTCTTCCCAGTGCATCATGGGGCATTCTCCAAGAAAGATCATATGCTGGGACACAAAACCTACCCTCCTAAAATTTACAGCATAGAAATCTTATCATATTTACAGACCATTATACACTGATAAATATAAGTTAATCACACTCATAAATGGATAATCAGATCAAGCACCTAGAAATTGAATGACTAGCTTCTGGACAACAAGTGAGTTCAGGAAGGAAACCAAAAAGTTTCCTGGGAAAAAAATGAGAATAAGGACATGAAACACCAGAACTTGTGGGACACAGAAAAAGGAGTGTTAAGAGTTTGTAGCTCTTCAAGGCTTCATCAGAAAAGAAGAAATGGCCCACATAAATAACTTGACTTCACAGCTTAAGATCTTAGAGAAATGAGGCGAAACCAGGGAGGAGGAAGGAAATAATAAAAGTTAGAAACTAGGGGTATTCCCAAACAGAAATCTAAAAGATCAATAAAAACAAGAACTGGTTCTTTAAATAAATAAACAAGATTGATAAACTTCTAGCAAGACTCACACACAAAAAAAGCCAGAGATCTGAATGAGATCAGATCTGAATCCATAAATTACATGGAGGAAAATGTAGGTTAAATCTCTATAGCACTGAAACTAAAGGCATCTTCAAAGATGAAACCACTCACCAGGCAAGTAAAAGCAAAGACAAACATATTGGACTACATTAAACTAAGAAGTTTTTTCACCTCAAAGCAAATGGTCACTAAGATACAAAGATAACCCATGGATGAAATGGGAAAAATTATTAACCCAATACCCATCTAATGAGACTTAATATAAAAGATATCTAGGACACTGGTAGAACTTTACAAGAAAAATAAATCCAACTTCATCAAAATAATGGGAAGAAGAAAGGAACAGAAACTCCCTCAAAGAAAAATTACATATGGCCAAACAGCACCTGAAAAAATGCTCTACATCAATAATCATCAAGGAGACGCTAATCAAAACAACAATGAAATATCATCTCACTCAACAGAGACTGGCACACATCAAAAAGATCAAACACAGCCATTATTGGCGTGGATGCTGTGAGAAAGAGACTCATTCATTGTTGGTGGGAATGCCGACTGTTCCAGCCCTTTTGGGAATCATATGGACATTCCTCAAAACACTAGAAATTTAGCTTCTATACTACCCAGCAGTACCAATTCTGGAGATATACCCTGGGGTTACAAAAACACACAGCAGAAATCCCATCTGCACTTCTTTGTTCACTGCAGCACTACGCACAGTAGCCAGATTCTGGAAACAACCCGAGTGCCCAAGAGCAGATGACTGGATAAAGAAACTATGGTAAATGTACACAATGGATTACTTCATACTCAACAGTAAAAATGAAGAAGTCATGAAATTTGCTAATGCATAAATAGATATGGAGAGTATCACACTGACTGAAATGAGTCAGAAGGAGAGGTACAGACATAGAATGACTGCACTCATTTGGGGATATTAAAAAACATCATGAGAATAATACTCTAATACCCAAGAACAGTAGAAAGGAGGGTCAGGAGGACTAGTTCATGGTTGGAAGCCTGCCACAAGTGGTGGAGGGAGACGGCATTTAGAATAGAGAATGGACTACTATGAGAATGATAATCAGAAGTGATGTCTAAACAGGAGCTGAGTGCTGAATGTAGGTAAAGGGATATACATGATAGCCTTTCAGTATCTATATTGCAAACCATAATTCTCAAATGGAGAGAGAGAGAGAGAGAGAGAGAGAGAGAGAGAGAGAGAGAGAGAAGTGCCTGCCCTATGGCATGCTGGATGGTGAAAGAGCAGGTCCGAAACTGGGGACATTGGTGGTGAGAAATGTATGATGGTGAAGGGTTGAGTGTTGGAACATTATATAACTAAAACCCAATCACTAACAAATTTGTAACTATGTATCTTACAGTGGTTCAATTTTTTAAAAAAGTAACTTTCAGAGTTAAGTTATACAGGCACTACCAATATCTTAAAGGGCCAAAGGGTCCAAGCAAAAAAAAAAAATGCAACTAGAAAAACTGTAAGAGACACTGTATTCAGAAAGCCTAAATCAAAAGATAGAGACAGAATACTGAAAGAAGAAAGCTAATAATAAAGGAAATCAGATTATATACAAAGAAAAGCTCAGACGATTCACAGATCTATGAAATAAGACTACTGGAGCGATAAGTACAGCAGTTAGGACTTTTGCCTTGCACACGGTCAACCAAGTTCTATTCCCAGCATCCCATGTGCATTCCTGAGTGCAGAGCCAGGAGTAACCCCTGTGCATTGCTGGGTGTGACCAAAAAGAAAAAAAAAGAGTAGAAGCCAGAAGAGAATTGAGAGATAAAACTATAAAAACTCAGCAAAATGAACACCTCACCAAGAACACTCTAACCAGCTATATTATCATTCAGATTTGAGGGAATAATACAGAACTTCAGGGACAGGCAAAAAGCTTATTAAATGTATAGTTTTGGAATTAATCAGCAAGAAGTGTTAAAGGAGTTTCTTTAAAAGGCCAGACTAACTCCTCAGCATTTGGCATGGAGTATGGCATTCACTCATAGAGCTTATAGCTGCTCACTATTAAATTAAGAATGGTTTGTAGGGACCTGAGCAACAGCAAAGTGGGCAAAGGGGCTTCCTTGCATACAACTAACCCAGTCTCAATCCATGGCTCTCTATATGGTTCCCTGAGCACCTCCAGAAGTGATCCCTGAGCATAAAGTTAGGAGTAATCCCTGAGCCCTTACAGGTATGGTCCAAAACTAAAGGAAAACTTGGTCTGCTTATTCCTACCCTGATAATGGAGTTTATACATTCACTATAATAAATTAACATTTTATTTGTATGGAATATTATGTACCTGATCAATTTTTAATATCATAAACATTTTATTAAAATTCTTTACTTTTTAATAAAAACACTCAAGCGGTATCTATAATATTTTTAACATAAACCTCGTATCCCCTTTCTTAGGATAAAACATACTCTTGTATTTCTGTAGGCCTGTTCAGATTCTCCCCTTAATTATTTTAACTCTCTTCACTCATACAAAATTTTGTATGTGTAGGGCTTATCTATTTCATGCAAATATTAATGTTTATTGGCAAAAAAATTTATAACATTCATTCTTTAAATTTACATATATATGAAAATAGATATATTTGAAAAAATTTACTTTAATAATTTTCTTTTGATTTAAAAATTTGTGATAGTTTAGGATATTCATTTATGTTTGCAGTTGTGATCACTTCCAGAATTAACATTTTAAAAAGAGAGTGTTGTCCCAAATATCAGATAAAAAGAAATCTAGTAAGAGAACAACAAATGGTCAAAACATCTAACTGAATATTTTATCTATAGAACTGAGTTTACATGGGAGAATGGGGACTGAGGGACCCTGGTGAATGTAAGCAGTCTCTCTAGTAGATGACTGTGGTGTTGAAATGAGTTCCCATGTAAATAATTAATAATATTGTAAATACTGGTACCTCAATAAACATTGTTTTTATAAAATGGAATACATGAAAGCTTGCCAAAATAGAGAACTAAGCACCTGTTAATTATCGTTTGGGATGTGACCAAAAACAAAAAAATCATTTGAAGACTAAACATATAGTATGTTAATATTAAGTTATAAATAATATGCTATGGACAGTATTATTGGACTCACGTAAGATATCTATACACATAGAGAAAAGACACCAGTGGAGATTCAAAAGTTTCAGCAACATCAGGGAGACATTATTAATTTTTTCTTGTATTAGATAATTACTCATACATATATATATATTTATCATTGAAAGTTTAGAGGATAAATAAAATCATCCATAATTAGAGATGCTCTTTTTACTTACTTTAACACTGCCTGGAGAAAATTTAATATAACATGAATGTCATCTTCATTATGAATATTTTTTTCATTTATTCTTGGTAGTAAAAGTAGGAAATCCCAGATATAGGGTTGCTGATGAAGGCTTTCCAGTTTCAGTATTACTTCCTCAGTCTTATTCAGATCCATCTTTTAGAAATAAAAAAGAACAATGCATAATAACATAAAATCTCTATAAGTAAAGATTCATGCTTGGTGTGTCATTACTTTGAGTAGAAATTTTGATATTAATTCTGTTGTTCTTTTAAAAAAATTTGAAATATAGGCACAAAAGAGAGACATAGACACAATGATTTTGTAAACACGTGATTATTTCAGGAATTCTTCTCTTTTGTCCAGACTCTACCACTCCACTGAAATTATGACAAAAAATTGCTGAACCTAACCATAACTAGTGTCAACAATTGAACGTCATACTTCTTTTTTCAGAAATTACTAACATCCCTCTCTATCACTGCTCCCAAAGAGCTTTAGTTGGAGCGCAATCAGTTGTATTTCTGTCTGGAGAAAGTAAACAATGATTTTAAAGACTATTTTTACAACACAGTCATGGAATAAAACAAAACGGATAATAATCACTTTTACTGATTACTACTAAAAGAGAGACAATGAGGGTAGGGAAAGAGAGAGGGAGAGGGACAGAGGAGGAAGAATAATTAGAAAAGGAAGGAAAAGAAGAGGAAGAAAGAAGAAGAAAGAGGAGAGGCAGAAGGAGAAGGAGGAAGAGAAGGAGAAGGAGAAGGAGGGAAGAAGAGGAAGAGGAAGAAGAAAAAGAAGGAGGAGGAGGAAGAGGAAGAGGAGGAGGAGGACGACGACGACGAGGAGGAGGAGGAGAAGAAGAAGAGAAGAAGAAGAAGAAGAAGAAGAAGAAGAAGAAGAAGAAGAAGAAGAAGAAGAAGAAGAAGAAACACTGACCTGTAATAGCACCCAACCCAACCCTTTCTCTACTCATAATTAGCTATACTCTGAAGTCCTCAATGTGACTCGAATATTAATTTGGTGGTGACACAATTAAACTCACAATAGGTGGTAATATTCACTGTAGCATTGTATCACTGTCATTCCATTGTTCATTGATTTACTCGAGTGGGTGCCAGTAACATCTCTATTCCTCCCAACCTTGGGATTTAAGCAGCCTCTCCTTATTTGTCTTTCCCAATGATTGGAGGCTCTTTCAGGTTAATAATTGTAATATTATCCTGGATTTAAACTGGATCAAAAATGAGAAGGCTAAAGTTATACTCTGTAATCATTAATTTCATGACTATTAGGTATCAGTTGTAGTGTATCTCTTCCTTATGTAATGGATGAAGGGCTAAAGCTGTCTTCCTGTAGGATCTTACATATTTTCCCCCTTTTTTGCACATTTTTATTTGATTCACCATGAGATACGTGGTTAGAAAGTTGTTCATGATTGAATTACAATCAGACAATCTTTCAACAAGATGAGTGATTCCTTATAGTTCAAAATTATGGCTTTAAAATTATGTTGTCAAAATGGTAAATGCTTAAATGCTAAGGAACACTAAACAGAATAGTGAAGTGGTGAAAGGACATGAGGAAAACCACAATTTTAGCTAAGTATTGTTAGCTTAGTGTGTGTAACAGATTTTCAGATTATTCTAGGTATCTGGGGTTTCATGAACTGAGGGTGACAAAGTTTCAAATAAAATATGACCATGGGTCTCCCTGCATCTTTCTGAGTGAAATTACATTGAGACACTCAATACCTCAGAAACTTATTCAATCCCTTCTATTTACTCCTCTGAACTACTCCTACTCCAAATGTTGCATTCTAATATAGTAAATGAAACTTTAAAGAAGCATCGTCAGCTTTTTTCCATTGGAAGAATCAATTCACTACTTGAATTGAATTGTACCTCCCACCATAAACTATACCCTAGCATAATACAGAATTATTTCATTTTATAGGAGGTGGTTAGTGAATCTTCTCAACCATGGAGGGCATAGAGCATGCTCCATTCATTATTCTTAAAGATGTCAACATAGCTTATGTGATACTTTAAATCATCTGTTATTTGAGTTCATCTTTTCCAATATTTTTTGTTACCTGCATGAGTCTCCATTCCTAGGGTCAATAAATTGATATTTCCATTAGCAAAACCCAAAGTTTTATGAACTCCACTCTCCAACTACCAATCCCCTCTTCTTCCCTCCAGCATCTAACTCTAGAAAATCCTGAGTCCTACTATAACCCATAAGCACCCATGTTCATGTGCAGTAGAAACAGAAAGATAGCTTCCCTATAAATTACCACTCAACTGTTTCCTCTTTTAGATTCTCATATATTCTCTGGAAAAGTATCCAACTCCAATTACATTTTTCAATGTGTCTAATCCATATTTTAATCCTCACAGCTAAAGAGACTTAGGAAAATATGCAGTGGTGCCAACAGAGTATGCTAAATTATTTCATAGTCATATACTCTAGCCATCAAGGATGACCTCAAAAACAGGAGAACAGCAGTACTGGTAGATGCGGCAGAAGCTGGGAAAAGCATTCGTAATGCCCGCCTGTCCTTCACCAACTACAAAACCAAGATGACTGCCCTCCGACACCATGATGGATCTATCACATCTTCCAGAAGGGCAATGGAGAAGATTATTCATGACTTCTACTCAGATCTCTTTAATAGCCACGTCCACTTGCTCACATACCAGATACCACATGATGGATATGTCGTTCCCAATGTTCTCCCTTCCGAAATCCAACATGCCATCTCGTCGGTAAAGAAACAAAGAGCACCTGGCCCAGACAAGATCAGACCTGAACACCTGAAGAACTTACCATCAGTACTCATCAATACATTCGCTCGGCTCTTCACACGCTACCTGTCTGAATGCAAGATTCCATCCCAATGGAAAACCAGGAGGACTGTACTACTATACAAGAAGGGAGACATCCACGACATTGGCAACTATCGCCCAATCTGCCTATTGTCTGTCGTCTACAATCTGTTCACTCAAGTCATCCTGAATAGGATTAGCAGAACACTAGATGAAGGACAATCGTGTGAACAAGCCGGATTCCGAAAAGGATTCAGTAACATCGACCATATCCACACGATTACTAAGCTCATTGAGGTTTCTCGGGAGTTCAAAATGCCGCTCTGTCTAACGTTCATTGATTTAAAGAAGGCCTTTGATTCTGTTGAGACGGAAGAGGTCATAGAAGCCCTAGCCAATCAGGGCATACAAACTCAATACATCAGGATCCTTCGTGAGCTCTACTGCGGATTCACTACCAAGATCTCACCATTCTACAAAGAAGTAATCATTCATATCAAGAGAGGGGTTCAGCAGGGTGATACCATTTCACCAAAACTCTTCAGTGCCACCCTCGAGAACATCATGCGACGAATAGAATGGGAAAGCATGGGAGTGAAGATAGATGGTCGGCAACTACACCACCTCTGCTTTGCTGATGACATCGTTCTAATAACACCAAACATCAGCCAAGCGGCACAAATGCTGAACGACTTTGACCGTGAGTGTGGAAAGGTAGGACTACAGCTGAATCTTACGAAGACAATGTTTATGAGAA
Organism: Sorex fumeus; assembly: GCF_029834395.1. Taxonomy (NCBI): domain Eukaryota; kingdom Metazoa; phylum Chordata; class Mammalia; order Eulipotyphla; family Soricidae; genus Sorex; species Sorex fumeus. The sequence continues at coordinate 12,263,761 of NW_026606185.1, forward strand.
ACAGCCTTGTTCCTGATGCTCCATTCACTCTCAACGGAACCACCATCTCCGAATGCAACAGTTATATACACCTAGGTCGAGAAATCAACATGATGAATGACCTGGCACCTGAGTTGCGCAGGAGGAAGAGAGCAGCTTGGAATGCCTTCAAGAACATTGAAGAAATAACTGAAAGGACAAAGACCTCCAGCTATGAGCACATCTCTTTGATACCACTGTTCTTCCTGCATTAACATATGCCTCAGAGACCTGGACCCTACAAAAACAGGATGAGAACGCTATTCGGGTCTCTCAAAGAGGAATCGAAAGAGCTATGCTTGGAATATCACAATTCACTCAAATGAGAGATAGAAGGCCCTCCCGTTGATCGTCGATTTGCTCGAGCGGGCCCAGTAACGTCTCCATTGGAGACTTTGTTGTTACTGTGTTTGGCATATCGAATACTCTCGGTAGCTTGCCGGGCTCTCCAAGACGGGCAGAGGAATCGAACTTGGATCGGCCATGTTGGCCGCTTGTAAGGCAAACGCCCTACCGCTGTGCTATCGCTCCGGAGTTCTGATCTTCGTCAACGCTCAAGAATCAGGGACGCTGTCTCATTTGCCAAGACATCAAAAATCAGATGGGCTGGACACGTAATGAGGTTTACAGACAACCGCTGGACTAGAGTCATTACAGATTGGATTCCATGGGACATCAAAAGATCACGTGGACGCCCACCTACAAGATGGTCAGACTTCTTCATCAAGACCCTGAATGATCGGTTTGAGGCTCTGCATGTTCCTAGAAAGAACAGATACCATTGGGCTACGCTAGCACGCAACCGGGATGAATGGAGACGTTACTGGCACCCGCTCGAGTAAATCGATGAATAACGGGGATTAAGTGATTAAGTGATACTCTAGAACCGTCTTAGTGTTCCAAGAACTGCACCCCATTGTGGCAATGAAAAACATCTTTTCACATTTTATCTAGGAGGCAAAATTTCATACATTAATTAAAATTTATTTAATTAATTTAATTAAATTAATTTAATTTAATTTAAAAGTAAGTAAGTAAAGGCCCTCCTGTTGATCGTCGATTTGCTCAAGCGGGCCCAGTAACGTCTCCATTGGAGACTTTGTTGGTACTGTGTCTGGCATATGGAATACTCTCGGTAGCTTGCCGGGCTCTCCGAGAGGGGCGGAGGAATCGAACTCGGATCAGCCATGTTGGCTGCGTGGTAGGGCATCTGCCTTGCACGCAGCCAACATGGCCGACCCGAGTTCGATTCCTCCGCCCCTCTCGGAGAGCCCGGCAAGCTACCGAGAGTATTCGATATGCCAGTCACAGTAACAACAAAGTCTCCAATGGAGACATTACTGGGCCCGCTCGAGCAAATTTAATTTAATTAAAATAAATTTTATTAATTGATTTAATTAAAATAAATTTAATTTACTAAATTACTTTTTAAAAATTAAAAAGATTTTCAATTTGGTGGGAAGAACACCTAACTGTGCTTAGGAAATCTCCCTGTCTCTGTGCACGAAAGTGATTCTATGTGATTTTAGGAATTTGAAGCAATGTCATCTGCGTCTAAGCAAATGACTTATCCCCTCTACTATCTCTCTGGTTCATGGCTATGCATCCAAAACAAATGAAAAGTTTTGTGCCAGCTCAGATAGAGAAGGGAGCACCAAATAAAGGGTGCTGGGAAGATCTGCCCAAGATGGGAGATGCATGCTGAAAGTAGTCTATAGACAGAACATGATTGCCACCCAATGTCTCTTCTGCAGACCCAGCACCCAAAAGGAGAGATAGAACAAAAGGGAATGACCTGCCACAGAGGCAGGGTGGGATGGGGGATGGGAGGGGTGGGAAGAATACTGGGATTGGTGGGGGTGGAGAATGGGCACTGGTGGTGAGATGGGTACTCGATCATTGTATAACTGAAACCCAAGCACAACAACTTGTAAGTCTACAACTGTACCTCATGGTGTTTCACTAATAAAAAATAAATTAAAAAAAAAAGTTTTGTGCCATTATGGGTGTTTGATCATTGTGTGATCGTACCCCAAACATGAAAGCTTGTTACTATCTCACGGTGATTCAATGAAATTCAAAGAAGAAGTTATGTGCCATTAAAGCCAAACAATAATTGATTAAGGACCTTGACATCAGACCTGAATCCATAAGTTGCACTGAGGAAGATATAGGAAGACCTCCTCCACATTGAAGCTAGAGGTTTCAATAGGCATGGAGTCAATGCCATTGTTCAAGCAAACAGAGAGAGATAAACATTAAATTAAGAAGCTTCTACACCTCAAAGAAGTAGTGACCAAAATACAAAGATACCCCACAGATTGAGAGAAAATATTTTCACAACATTTATCTAATAAAAGGCTAATATTCAAGATATAAAGTACTGATAGAACTTTACAAGAAAAAAGTCCAACTCTATCAAAAAATGGGAACAAGAGATGAAAAGAAAATTCCTCGCAAATAAAAAAAACATATGCATAACCCAAATGCATATGGAAAAATACGCTCTGCTTCACTATTCATTGGGAAAACGCAAAAAAAAAACCCAAAACCCAAGAATGAGGTATCAGTTCAACCACAGAAACTGGACCACATCAAAAAGAACAAAGACAACCAGTGTTACATGGGAGTGGGGGGAAAGGGACTCTCATTCACTGCATGTGGGAATGTCAACTGGCCTAGACTTTCTGGAAAACAAAATAGACACTCCTCAAAAAACTAGAAATTGAGTTTCTATTTGACCCAGCAATTTTACTTCTTTGAATATATCCCCAAGAACCCAAGAACACTACTTAGAAGAGACAATTTTACTCATATGTTAATTGTAGCATTAGTCACAAAAATCAAACTCTGGAAACAACCCAAGTGCCTGAGAACTGGATAAAGAAATTATGGTGCATATACAGAATGGAATATTACTCAGCTGTAAGATAAAATAACATCATGCAATTTGCTGCAGCTGAATGAAGCTGGAGAGTATCTTGCTGAGTGAAATTAGTCAGAAGGAGACCACAGACTTAGAATAGCCTCCCTCATGCAGTATATAAAGAAACATGGTAGCAAAAAAAAAATGACTAAAGAAAATAGAAATGAAGAATATGGGGCTGGAGTGATAGCACAGCAGGTAGGGCGTTTGCCTTGCACGTGGCCAACCCGTGTTTGATTCCCAGCATCCCACATGGTCCCCTGAGCACCACCAGGAGGGATTTCTGAGTGCAGAGCCAGGAGTAACTCCTGAGTGTCGCCTGGTATGACGAAGAAAGAAAGAAGGAAGGAAGGAAGGAAGGAAGGAAGGAAGGAAGGAAGGAAGGAAGGAAGGAAGGAAGGAAATGAGAAATTGTGTTCTTCAGTGGGCAGCTTCTATGGGGGGGGGGGGCGGGGGGGGCAGTGGAAGTGGGATGATCAGGGCAGTGTTTGCTGATGGTTGAGGAGGAGGAATAGAACTGGGAAGAGAACAGTACAATAATGGTGGACAGAAGTGGCCAACCAGGAGGAGGAGGGAGTACTGAAAGTAGGGGATATATAAAAAGTGTTGCACATGAAAGCCTATAGCACTGCAAGCCATAGTGACAAAAATGTATTTTAAAAGTGCCTGTCATAGAGGCAGGCTTGTGGGTAGGTGGAAACTGAGTACATTGGTGGAGGAAATTAGACACTGATAAAAAAAAAATTGGTGTTGCAATAGTGTATGCCTGAAACCCAATCATAAATAATTTAGTAATTCAGTGATTAACTTTTAAGGGATTGATTGCCAAACACTTAAATTTCAGACAGGAATCATATAGTCTTTAAGCCCAAGGCTATCAAAACTCATCTTTTTATTTTTTCTATGCCCAATACTTAAATAAGAACTTAAAAATTAGTAATCTTGAGTTATGTTTTCCTATTACAAATATAGACTGTTCATAAGGTTACTAAGAATCAAATCAATAGAAATATATGTTTGATATATATGTATATATATTTGTGTGTATGTGTATATATATGTTAGATTTTAAATTCGCAGCTTTTACTCAGCCATTCAGTCTCTGATTATTAAAAGTAAAATTTTGTTAAGATACTTACTGTTAAAAAACTGGAACTGGAAGACGGATCTGTAATAAATAAGATTTCAAATGCATTAGTTCAATCAACAATATAATTATTTTGCTGAGTGCCTATTCTACTAAATTCAAAACAACCATAACAATGTCCTGACCCAAGAGTACATAATTGAAGAATAAATCCAGAATGAGCTAATGCTCACCACTTTACCACCAATGCTAACTAAAGAATAAACCTGAAAGGAGCCAGTAACTTCTGATATCCAAAACACTGATTGCATATAGTTTCATCTGAAATTACTTAATTTCTTTTTAAATCATTTAATACTTTACCAATCTCTTAAGACACTGAGAAAATGTAGGGCTAGATTGGAAAAGTGAGGGAAAATAAAAAACAAAGAAAATGATTAAAGAGGGAAAGAAAATGAAATTTTCATATTCCAAACTCTATTTGGAATCATACTACAACATAATATGAAATAAATACTGGTCTCCCTCCACAGATCTTACCACAGAGTTATTAAACTTCCTTGATTTTCTTAGAGGCAAGACTGTAAATTATAAGAGAACATGCTGTGCAATTTACAACTGTGGGAAAACTTCAACCTTTTAAAGTCAAGACTGAATGTTCTCGGGAATCCTGCATGACTCTGAGGCAGATTGTCTGGACCTCAGCCCTACATAAGAGCATGCAAACACATGATGGCACTAAGCTGCAACTGTGCTGATATGCCTCACAAAAAGAGTTAATGCTATTAATAAATCACCGAAACTGGGCTGCTGGGGAGAGGAAAAGTAAGGATATAAAGTTAGTGACTGAGAAGTAACATGACCTTGGAGTTCTCGGTCTCCTGCATTTCTTTAGGACCACTACACCCAGGTCCCAGCACCCCCTCTTGTTCATCTGCATGTGAAGCACAACCCCTTCTTAAGGACAAAAGACTGCAAGGATCCTCAGTATCAGTTCATGAAACACTTTCTAAGGTGCTTGTAAGCAAATGAGTGACTCTTGACATATAATGCTGAACTTATATTAAGTATATATAATGCTTAATTTATTATTACTTTTGTTGAGGTTTGAGAGTGTAAATGTTTATGTTTGGGGACATACTGTTACTACACGACTCCCACTAGCAAACTCCTCCACCACAATCAATAGTTATTAATGCAGCTTGTAGGCGAGGACTCTTGGCTATGTACAGAAGAGTAGTTGGTAGCTTCACTCTGTCTGATGTAGGCAGGCAGGTAGACAGGGAGGTCTCCCACCCCTCATCCCCACCCTCCAAGGCAATGGCCAATGTCAATGAATTTCCTGGGAAATAATAATATCAATATCCCTGAAGTTACAAAATGCCAGCTTTGCAGAAAACAGGACCAAAGGCTTCACCTGGCATCAGTAACAGACCCAGAGAAGGCTGGCCCCGCTACAGAGGTGATGGACTTCAGTGGAGACAGGAACTGCATTCAAAGACTTGAAGAAGATTTACCAAAGCTATTTGCCAAACCCCCACCACCATCAGAAAACTCCAGACCAGGCAACCCTGAGAATATGCATATAAAAGCCAGTCTTTTTTTTTTTTAACTGAATCACCATGAGATACAGTTACAAAGCTTTCATGTTTGAGCTTCAGCCATACAATGATCGAACATCCATCCTTCCACCAGTGCACATTTTCCACCACCAATGTCCATAGTATCCACCATCCCAGTCCTCTCCCTGCCTCTGTGGCAAACAATTTCCCCAATAAACTGTCTCTACTTCTGGGTATTATAGTTTGCTCAAATTTTCCCACCACCATTCAAGCCTGCCTATCAGTGACAGACTCTAGATAAGTTATTTTCTATTGCTCACTTTGAATATGAGAGGTCGCGCTTCTGGAATTCTAATATTGTAAATGGTTGGGGTCCAGAGACATCTCTGTAGGGCGCTAATCCATTTGGGGATTCAAGCCCGTCTTAAAGGCCTCTCAAGGCATCTTTTGGAGAAGGCCAAGCTCTCTCTCAAGCACATTATGTTAGATCTGCTTCTCCGGAGAACTGCCATGACAGGCTTTGTGGCCTCCGAGTGACTTAGGCCCCTTCCGGGAACAAGAAACTAGTTCATTTCTGATAAACAAGGGTGAAGGGTCACAAAGTGTTAAAGCAGGAAAACCAGATGCTTTTGTCAAAGATTAGGTCCTTGAATGAGATTAAGTCTCTGGAATGTAACTGCCAGGAAGTGGGCTGGATGTTGTGGGCCAAAACAACAACAAAAAATACATGTACTCTTTAGGTAATAGAAATTTGCTGAGTAATGCTTACTTGCTAAAATGAAAGTATAAAAACTTGCTGAACCTAGTGCTCTGGGTCCTTGTTAAAAGCCCCTGCGCCGAGCTATACTTGGACCCTGGCTAGCTGGAATAACAAACCTCGCTATGTGATTCGCACTATCGGCTCTGTTCTCTGTCCTTGACGGGTGGTCAACTCCAGACTCTCTCTCTCTCTGTCTCTGTCTCTGTCTCTCTCTCTCTCTCTCTCTCTCTCTCTCTCTCTCTCTCTGTCTCTCTCTCTCCCCCCCTCCCTTTCTCTCTCCCCCCTCCCACTTTCTCTCCCTCCTCCTTTCAAAAACCTCCAAATAAAATCTGTTTTACCTCACTGCTCATCTATGCCTGAAATTCTTTCCTGCAAGACCAGACAAGAATCCAGTAACAGGGATCAACTCCATACCTAGAAGACTAAGTGGACCTCAGGTGTGGTTTGACCTGGTGGGGCTGGCTGTAAGGATGGAGGTGGACATCTGGCCAGTATAAAACAGGGGATCATCTCAGACTTTAGCCGCCCTAGGCTTCCCAGTGACTCCCAAAGTGGGAGAGGCAGATCCAGAGAAAGTGATCATCTCACTCTCCTCCTGCCTTACATAAGCCACCTGTGGGGTCCACCAACTTCACACATAGATCTTTAAGAACTATATTCATTCTAATTTCTACATTGAGAGATTTGAAAATAAAAATGCTTAATAGTGAAAATATATATATGCTCTACCCCAAAAATAAAATTGTTTTGACACCAAATGCTAATTATCAAAGATCAGAATTAAACATTGTTAACATAGGAAAATAAAGTCAAGAACAAGAGTGAACCTGTGTGGTGTGGTGTGATGTGTGTGTGTATGTGTGTGTGTGTAAGATAAGGCATATGTCTTTAAATAAGTGAAAAGAAAACAGCAATAAAAGTGGAAAGAAGGCATTTAGGCAGGCAAAGTGAAGACTCACCACAGACACACTGAAAAACCTGTGCAACCCAAGAAACTTTGAAGTACACAAAGTACCTAAGGTGGAAATCCAATCACAATGGACATACTTGCTCAAGATAGTAGACTTCCACCAAGAAAAACATGCCTTTCACTGTGATCCACAATGGCAGCCTACCAGCATTAAGAAAACTAAAATATAAATAGAATTTTAAGATGATTTTTGTTTATCAAATCTCACGAGGGACCACCAAAATCTGTCTCTAAAAAGAGGCACTTAAAATTTAAAATTTAAAGAGGTATTTAAAATTTTTAAAATTCACTTGCCTGGACTCTTGGATCTTTCTTTCCAAACATTGTGTAAACGTTTTGCTTTGTCCATAATTTCATAGATATCTTTAGCAAAGTCCTGTATCTCTTTTAAGAAAACCAGGTTGTTGACCTTCTTGTGATTGTCCGTTGCAGTCCAGGATGTGGATGAACTTTAAATAAACAGAACAAATATCACATTAATTAAAACTCTACAGGAATGTTTTCTCAATATTTATTTTTTTACATTAAAAACCATCCAGTACGCCTCCTCCAGATGGAATCCCGGTGACCAGAAGCCTCTACAAGCATAGCTTGAATATGCGGGACCCAGGACTTTTCCTCCAAACTGCCAGGACCTTCCTGGCTCCCAGGTAACCTCTGATTCCAGAAGTCATACCCACAACCCTCCCCCCAGCGCCATCTTTACAGCACACCACCGCAGAGAAGAAAGGCTGCGGGGGGGGGGGGGGGGTCTCCACAGCTCCCAGAGAATGCACCAGGTCCCAAAAAGAGCCGAGATCACCCGGAAGTCCCAGATGGGGTAGGTGCTGCATCCCGCCTCCTCCAGATGGAACCATGGTGACCAGGAGCCTCTACAAGCATAACTCAAGTATGCGGAAACCAGGACTTTTCCCCCAAACCATGCAGCCGCTTACGCAGCCACGTAACATCTCCCTATATACAAAGTAATCAATGGAAAGTAAATCATCCAACGTTTCTCCCTGAAAACCAGGCTAAACTCTTATACAAACCACAACACCCAATAGGAGAGAGAGAACAAAAGGGAATGCCCTGTTACAGAGACAGGGTGGGTTGGGGGAGTGGGGGGTGGGAGGGTTACTGGGATCTGCGGTGGTGGGAAATGGTCACTGGTGGAGCGATGGGTATTCAAAATAAATAAATAAATTTTTTTTAAAAATTTTTAAAAATCATTCAGTAATTTTATTTGCATTATAATATTAAAAATGATTCTACATGATCATCTTTCACAAGGCAGAATGGAATAATGAGTCCAATATTTTGGGAGTTGTCTCAATGGATAGTTGGATAGTAGTATAACGTTCTTGAGAAATAGCAACAATTAATTATACAACTCAGCTTTTGGATATCCTTTGATATTTGTTTACCACAAAAGTGGATGTATGGAAGTAAAATTACTTTATCATTATAGATTTAGTTTTCAATATGTAACCAAAGAAAGTTAATATAAATACTTCTAATAGTCTATCTGGTAAAATTAATTGGCTTTTCTCAAATTTAAAGGAACAGAGTCAAGTGAGATGAACCACTGAATATCTTCTATAAAGTGGACACAGTGTTAGTATTATAATATTCATATTAATCATTCTAAAAATTGCAGAGAAGTTGTGGTCTGGTCTGCATAGTGGACTATCCTTCATATTCTGTAGTCCAGTTTTCTTAAAATTACATTTGCAATTCTTAAATCTCAACTCTGTAGTTTGATCACTGTCATATGGCTATAATGTATGGAGCCACAGCATATGCTATTGTTTCTATGGGTAAGGCATTTGCCTTGCACACGGCTGACATGGCCGAGCTGGGTTCGATTCCTCCATCTCTCTCGGAGAGCCCAGCAAGCCACTGAGAGTGTTTGGCCCACACGGCAAAGCCTGGCAAGCTTCCCATGATGTATTCAATATACCAAAAACAGTAACAACAAGTCTCACAATTTGTTGTGAGACGTTACTGGTGCTCGCTCGAGCGTATGGATGAACAACAGGAGGACAGTGCTACACTGCTAATCACCATGAAATACACAATTACAAAGCTCTCATGATCAGGTTTCAGTCTGAAACACCCATCCAAGATCAATACTTTTATACAGCCACAGACATTAAGATGTCTTTACAGAATTACTTATCATAGCACTATCATTCATACGTAGTGGACAGTTTTTTCCATCTGGTACCTTACTTGTATTAAAAGAATGTATAAGGGGTATGGCGCTGCCAGCAGGTCAATCTGTACCTGGAGGCGACTGCATCAGTAACCTGATGTCACCGTCAGACTTTCAGATACCCCAAAATTGCTGCTGTGCCTTTGGCCAGACCACAAAAACTTGGGACAAAGTTTACCAAGAAAGTAAACAGCCAAAAGTTAGGTATGTGGGAGACACACCCACAAACCACCTCTGGCTCAGCTGTATAATTGGAGGCATGGCCTCTCTGGTTCCCGATTGAACTGCATAATGGCCATGATCTCAGAGACTCAGAAACGAATCTCAGAACCCAGTGGCTTTTGGCAGAAATGCATCCTGTTCCTGCAGTAGGTTACTGGCGCTGGGCCACTCCAGGTGGGAATAGGTTTTGTGCCTTGGCCTGTTCCCCCTGGCGGCCTAGTGACCACCATCCTCCAGAAGCCACTGGACAGTCAGGTTTGGGCCTGCAGTGATGACACACACGGAGCCTGACCAGCTGGGGGTGGAACCGGCCCTTTCCTCCCCATCCCAATGAGAACCCAAGTCGCCGCCTACAAATGGCCTCTCTGGCTCCTGATCAAGCTGATTAATGGCCATGATCCCAGAGACTCAGAACAAATCTCAAAACCCAGCAGCTTTTGGCAGAAATGCATCTGGACTGCATACACAGCCATGGTTCCAAAGGCAAAAGGACTTAATCCAGAGCCTGGCAGCTTGTGTCAGAAAAGTGAACGAACCATGCATTAAACTACGGCGCCATGTCTCCCTAGGAGGGAAAGGGTGTTGCTCCCTTTCGCATTTCTCTGCCCCCCCCACCCCCCAGGAGCAAGGTGGCTGTCGCCTCAAAGCTTATTGGAAAGTCAGGTATGAGCCGGCGGTGACAGGGCAACTGCAGTCTCCTAGGAAGAGGTATGGTACCAGCTCGTCCTTCACGCCCTACCAAGGTTACGAGTTGCCCCCCACAAATGGCTCTCTGGCACGGCCATGGCTCCAGAGGCAAAAGGACTTAATCCAGAGAGCCTGGCAGCTTGAGGCAGAAAAGTGAATAGACCATGCGTTAAACTATGGCGTCATGCCTCCCCAGGAGGGAAAGGGTGTTGCTCCCTTCCACCTTTCTCTACCCTCCCCCCTCCGGCAGCAAGGCGACTGCCGCCTCAAAGATGGTTGGAAAGCCAGGTATGAGCCGGCAGTGACAAGGCAACTGCAGTCTCATGGGAAGGGGGACGGTATCAGCTCATCCATCACGCCCTACCGAGGTCACAAGCTGTCCCCAATAAGCGGCGCTCTGGCACAGCCATGGCTCCAGAGGCAGAAGGACTAAATCCAGAGCCTGGCAGCTTGTGTCAGAAAAGTGAATGGACCATGCATTAAACTATGGCGCCATGCCTCCCTGGGAGGGAAAGAATGCTGCTCCCTTTCGCCTTTTCCCCTCCCCCAGGGCTCAAGGTCTATTCACTTTTCTGGGAGAAAGACGGAAGGGAGCAACACCCTTTCTCTCCCGGGGAGGCATGGCGCCATAGTTTAATGCATGGTCCATTCACTTTTCTGACACAAGCTGCTGGGCTCTGGATTAAGTCCTTTTGCCTCTGGAGCCATGGCCGTGTATGTGGTCCAGATGCATTTCTGCCAAAAGTCTCTGGGTTTTGAGATTTGTTTCTGAGTCTCTGGGATCATGGCCATTAATCAGCTTGATCAGGAGCCAGAGAAGCCATTTGTAGGCGGTGACTTGGGTTCTCGTTGGGATGGGGAGGAAAGGGCCGGTTCCACCCCCAGCTGGTCAGGCTCCGTGTGTGTCATCACTGCAGGCCCAAACCTGACTGTCCAGTGGCTTCTGGAGGATGGCGGTCACTAGGCCACCAGGGGGAACAGGCCAAGGCACAAAACCTATTCCCACCTGGAGTGGCCCAGCGCCAGTAACCTACTGCAGGAACAGGATGCATTTCTGCCAAAAGCCACTGGGTTCTGAGATTCGTTTCTGAGTCTCTGGAATCATGACCGTTAAGCAGTTCAATCGGGAACCAGAGAGGCCATGCCTCCAATTATATAGCTGAACCAGAGGTGGTTTGTGGGTGTGTCTCCCACATACCTAACTTTTGGCTGTTTACTTTCTTGGTAAACTTTGTCCCAAGTTTTTGTGGTCTGGCCAAAGGCACAGCAGCAATTTTGGGGTATCTGAAAGTCTGACGGTGACATCAGGCTGCTGATGCACTCACCTCACAGGTACAAATTTACCTGCTGGCAGCACCATACCCCCTACTTTTTCTCAATATTTAAATTATATAATACTCAATGCCAATTCATGGTCAGCCCATTTATATACCAACAGTTGCTCTAAGAGCTATTGATAAGGATCCAAAATGGAAATTATTTTTAAAATGTCACTAATTTAAAATTAGAAATTTTCTCTCAATTTTTTATTCAGTGATTAACTATTCTACATATTTATTAGTAATTACTTTTTCAAAATGATCTAATGTTATATGGCATCCCCATATAAAGTGATGACATTAAGACACAGTCACCAGAGTAGTTGGTGTCCCTGCACAGAGACAGTAGTTAAGTAACCAAATGAGCCTCATAATTGTGAATTAAGGTAAACATGAGTTCCAGCATGGTGGGCTAAATAGAATGCTAGTGCAAAAGTGTCAGTCATCGATAGGTACTCACAATAGACCTCGAAGGAGATAAAATCTCCTTTGCAATCCAGAAAAAGTGGTACTGGGGAGGATTACTCTGGGCAGAAGAGCAATGAGAAAAGTCCCAGAGGTAAGAAGGAACTTAGGAGTGTATGTGAGGGAGGAGAGAGGGAGAGAGAAATAATAAGTAGGAATGGTAAGAGAAGGGGATGGAGAGGAGAGGAGCATCAACAGGAAAGCTAACTTGATGAAGAAACACTAGCTAATTAAATCATAGCAAGAATTTTTGGAGTTGAAGAATACATGCACTGACATCTGAGAGGTTCAAAGGGTCCCAGCAGAAATAGATGCAACTATAAAAACTCTAAAACACACTGCGCTAAAAAAGATAAAATCAAAAGATAAAAATAGACTATTGAAAGCAACAAGATCAAGAACGGAATTTACATACAAAGCAAAGCTTATGAGATCTATAAATCTATCAAATGGGACTCTACCAACTAGAACAGAATTGAGAGATATAATACAAAAGCTCAACAAAAGGAATATCTCATCACGAATACTCTATCCAGCTATATTATCATAAAGATTTGAAGAATGATACAGAGTTTCATGGATAAGAAACATCTTAGGGAATTCATAGCCTTTGAACCAGTTTTTCAAGAAATGTGAAAAATGTCTTTTGAGTGCTGAAAGTAGGTTAAGAGATAATTATGATAATTTTTCACTATATTTATTGCATACCATATTGCCAAAAGGAGAGAGAGAGGGAAAGAAAGAGAGAGAGGAGAAATGTACCCACCAGAGCACCAGAGACAGACTAGAAAGAGGGGGTTGGTGGTGAGAGAGAAATTGGGAGCACTGGTAGTGGGAAATGTAAACTGGTGAAGGAACAGGTGTTCAAACATTGTATGACTAAAACCCAATGCCAGGCACAAAAGATAAAAGTGGATTAAAGACCTCAATATCAGACCTGAATCCATAAGGTACATAGAGGAAAACGTAGGCAGAACCCTCCATGACAGTGAAGCTGAAAGCATTGAAGGATGAAACACCACTAACCAAGCAAGTGGACACAAACATAAACAAATGGGACTATATCAAACTAAGAAGTTTCTACATCTCAAAAGAAACAGTGGCCAAAATACAGAGACCCCACAGAATGGGAAAGAATATTTACCCAATACCCATCTGATAAAGGATTAATATCCAGGATATGCAAGACACTAGTAGAATTATACAAAAAAAAAAAAACCACCAACCCCATCAAAAAATGGGGAGAAGAAATGAACAGAAGCTTCCTCAAAAAAGGAAATACAAATGGGGAAAAAAGGCACATAAAAAAAATGCTTCACATCGCTAATTATCAGGGAGATGCAAATCAAAACAACAATGAGATATCATCTCACGCCACAGAGACTGGCACACATTCAAAAGAACAAAAGCAACCAGTGCTGGAGTGGATGTGGGAGAAAGGATACTCTTTCACTGCTGGTGGGAATGCCCACTAGTTTAGCCTTTCTGGAAAACAATATGGACAGTCCTTCAAAAACTAGAAATTGAGCTTCCATATGACCCCACAATACCACTTCTGGGAATATATCCTAAGGTGCAAAAAGGCACAGTGGAAATGACATCTGTACCTATATGTTCATTGCAGCACTGTTTACAATAGCCAAAAAATGGAAACAACTGAAGTGCTCGAGAACAGACAACCAGTTAAAGGAACTTTGGTACATCTACACAGCTATTAAGAGAGATGAAGTCATGAAATTTGCTTATAAGTGGATAGACACGGAGAGTATCATGCTAAGTGAAATAAGTCAGAAAAAGAGGGACAGATATAGAAGGGCTGTATTCATTTGTGGAGTATAAAATGACATAACATGAGACTGTCACCCAAAGACAGTAGATACAAGGGCCAGAAAGATTGCTGCATAATTGGAAGCCTGCCTCATGGCCGGTGGGGGGGGGGGGGGGGGGGACGGGTGGCAGGTAGAAGACAGCTGAAATAGAAAAGGGATCACTAAGAAAATGATGGATGGAGGAATCAGTCAGGATGGGAGATGTGTGCTGAAAGTAGAAAAAGGAACAAGCATAATAACCTCTTAGTATCTGCACTGCAAACCATAATGCCCAACAGTAGAGAGAAAGTATGGGAAATATTGTCTCCCATGGAGGCAGAGGGAGGGTGGAAAAGTGGGGGTATACTGGGGATATTGGTGGTGGGAAATGTGCACTAGTGGAGGGGTGGGTGTTTGATCATTGTGTGATTGTAACTCAAACATGAAAGCTTATAACTATATTTCATGGTGATTCAATAAAAAAATTTAAAGCAATGATAAACAACTTTGTAACTGTGTATCTCACAGTGATTCTATATAAATAAATAAATCTTTTTTTTTGAAAAAAGGAGAAGCTTCCTATATTGTGTCATTGAGTATGGCACTCACTAATGGTGCATATTTGTGTCCTCTACTATATTAAGAAAGGTTAAAGACATACAGTAATTAATCAGCACAAATTGACTTTACTAGATGTGCTTTTTGATAAATCTATTTGCCATTTTTGGACCAAATAATATGAAATAAATTTGTTACATGCCCTCCTAGGCAAAAAAATATCTTCATTCATGACAGGGAAGATATGATTACTCTTTTAATATCCATGTACAAAATAAAATTTAGTTCAATATATTTTAGATAGTAGAATGAAAAACTTATTTGTATAATGAGAATAGGTAGCATATTGAATTGTAATAATTATAAATTATTAAAAAATAATTTGAATTTCTTTATTTACATAGGTTAAAATTGTACAGTAATCACTACAGATTGACTTTCTAAAATTTGTTTTCTGACACTCCATTTGCCCATTCTTTAAGTTTTGTTGGAGCAAGTAATCTGAAATAACTTTGCTATATTCCTGCCAAGAGGACAGACTTGAGGGCAGCATGAGAAAGTGACATTGATGGTGGAATTGGTTGTTGGAACATTGTATGTTTGGCCTGAAACAACTCTAATAATATGAACAGCTCCATAAATCAGGATCTCTTAATTTTTAAAAAAGATTAAGTAATTATTTTGTTAAAAAGGAAAAGTCTTCTGCCTTTTTCTGGAATCCTTATTTAGAGAACTCCTTCCAAAATCTGAGAGATTCCTGCATTCTTTTCCTCTCCTTATCTTTAACCTAAATAGTCTTTTCTGAATTTTGATAATCAGACCTGCAATCCCTTGTTTTCACTCTTGATTGCCTGAGAACATGAATGCCTGAGCCTCCTATAACCTGCTCTCCCTTCCTTTCTTCCTTTGCTTCCTTTCTTTGTTTCTTCATACAATTTTCTAATAAAAATTTCTTGGCTATGTCCATTTTTGTTTCATTTGTTGCTTCCAATCTTCAGTGGCCAGAGTCAAGAATGCCTGCAGTGACAGTGGTAGGGAAATTGAGAGTGACTGCACCTTCTTCTGATGAGACAAGGCAGTTCCACGAGTCTCCATACAGAATGGAGACTCCACTAGACTCAATTGCTCATACCTTATGGACATCAAGAATCAGAGAATTTGCCTAAAACAAAATCCAAGTTCAGGAAAGAAGACTAACGTAGATTGATACTTAATCCTATTGTTCTATTTTTCCTCTTGGAATGTACTTGGTCTTCTTATATTTGAAATGTAGTAGCACTTTGCCTTATTTATAAGTAAGGAAGGCTGACAGTTCAAGTGGACCTCCTCTTTCTTTCACTTATGTTTATTCTCTTTAATTTTATGTTAAGCTTTGAGCAATTCAATTTTCTTGTAAAATACAATTAATGTAAAATTGACAAACAAAATAACCACATGATAGAAAAGAAAAAAACATTGGAAAAGAAATAATTGTTCAATTACAAGCAGTTAAATTATTAAATCTATAGTTAATAGCTAAGTGCACAACAACATTTGTCTTTGAAAGGATTTCCTGTCATCTTTAAACATAGAGCCCTGGAAGTTAATTTCTATATAAGAGGTCAGACCTGAGTGTGTTGATCAAATCATCAGTAATGTTACTCAAACTCTAGGTCAAATATGGGTGTTACTGATCAGAGGCTCCTATCCATTTACCAGATGGTGACCACATATCCATACCTCAGGCTAAACCTCCTAGAATTTTAGACATAGAATACATATGTCTGTGGCCTAATCTTTAATGGTATGGAAAATTTTACTTGGCAATTATAATTAGAAAATAATGAAAAAATTGCTATGTGACACTTTTTTAAAAATTAATTGATTGAGAGTCTGTAGTTTACAAAACTTTTTACAATAGTTTCCGTGTACATAATCCCAAAATCAAACCCATCACCAGTGTACCCACCTCCCTAACCCAAGGACCCCCAAGTTCCCTCATTCTCAATGTTCTCCCTCCCAACTCATTTGTGTGAATCATATAATTACCTTTGGACCTTTGTTGCTGCATTGCTGTGTATCCTTCAGTGCTAGACACTAGAGAGATCATTCAGTATTTGTTCCCCTCTAACTGACTTCCCTCAGCATGATAGCCTTTAATTTCATTCCTGTTTCTAACAAACTGCATAAATTTTTTCTTTCATAGAGTTGAGCAGTATTCCACTGTGTGTGTATATATACCACAATTTTTTTTATTTATAGTTGAGTATTTAGGCTTTTTCCATAACTTCCCTATTGTACAATAAACACAAGTTTGCATATATTATTTCAAATTAATTTTTGTGTGTTTTGGAATTAGGTGCCAGAAAGTAGTATCAATAGGTCACATAGTAGTTCTATTTCTGTTTATTGAATAGCCCTCCATGTTGTTTTCCATAAAGGCTGAGCCAGACGATATTCCCACCAAGACTGGATGAAAGTTACTTTCTCACCACAAACCTTCTATGCTCAGTTTACGTTTGTATGTGATGTGATATATGGTTCTTTTTTCTTTTTAACATGTGACTATCCAGTTTTTTTAGTTTTTCCACACCACTTAGTGAAGATGATTTCTTTGCTCCACTTCAAATATTTAACTCCTTTGTCATCGATAAGCTGACCAAATATCTGGAAACTTAACTCAGAACTCTCAATTATGATACATTAGTCTGCAATACCATCAAGTTTTTATTAGTATAGTTTTGTATAGTATAGTATATATAGTATATAGTATAGTATATATATACATATATGTAGTATAGTATAGTTCAAAGTTGAGAAATCAATGCCTCCCATCTTTCTCCCAAATTTAGAATTGATTTGACTATTTAGAATATTTTATTATTTCATACAAATTTTAGTACAATTTGCTCCATGTCTTTGAAAATAGTCATCAAAATTTTACTCAATATTACATTGAATTTGTATAGTATTTTAGATAGAATGGTCATTTTAATAACATTAATTGTTTCAATCATTGCAAAAGACGAGTAAGGAGAAACTGCTAAAATCTCAGGGCTGGGAAGAATGGAGATGTTACTGGCACCCACTCGACTAAATCTATGAACTACAGGATGACAGTGATACAGTGATACAGTGAATCATTCCAAAGAATGAACAGGAAATGCCTTTTAATTTTTCTGCATCTTCTATTTCTCTTAGCAGTGAATTACAGTTGTCATTGTATAAGCCCTGTTAACTTCGCTTGTTAAGTTTCTTCCCAAGTATTTGATATTTGGGGTCACTATTTTGTAATGGATACTGTTTTAATTTCTTTTCTTCTACTTCAGTATTTGTGTACAGGAATGCCACATATCTTGTGTATTCTTTTTGTAATCTACTCCCTTACCATATTGGTTTATTATTCCTTGGAATTTATTGGTGGAGTTTTTAGGTGGAGTCATTATATACTTAGTCTAAGTATAAAATATTATGTCATCTTCAAATACTGATAATTTGACATCCTCATTCAAAGTTTGGTTCCTTTTGATATCTTTTTCTTGTCTGACTTCTGTGGCAATGACTTCCAAAAATATGTTGGATAAAAATTGTGACAGTGGGCATCCTTGTCTGGTGACTAACCTCAGTGGAAGGCTTTTTACCATTGAATATGATATTGGCTGTGGGCTTATTGATGTTGGTCATTACTATCTTTAAATATCTTCCTTCTATTCCTAAGTTTGGAAGCTTTATATCATGAATGGGTATTGGACCTTGTTAAAATCCTTTGTCTTGACTGTATAACCATATAGTTTTAATCTTTCTTTACATTGATATGGTGTATTGCATCAATTGATTTGCATGTATTGAACCATCTTTGCATCCTAGGGATTAACCTCACTTGATCACAGTGTGTAATCCTTTTTATGTATTGGTAGTATTGGTTTATCAGGATGTTTTAAGGATCTTTGCATGATGTATATGATAATACAGGTCTATAATTTTTTTCAGTAATATCTCTGTTTTAGTATCAGTTTGATACTGATTTCACAGAAGATGTTAGGGAGAATCCTTTTTCCTCATTATTAGGTAAGAACTTGAAGAGTATAGGCACTAAATCTCCTTTGAAGTTTTGCTATAACTCATTAGTAGATCCATCTGAACCTGGTTCTTCTTTTTGGGGAGATTTTAAATTACTGTTTCAATTTCTTTAATTTAGATTAGTCAATTCAAGTATTTTTTGTTTCTTTCTGTTTTAATCTTGCGAGTTTATATGATTGTAAGAGCTCATCCATTTCTTGTACGTTCTCAGATATGTTGACAAAGAGTTGCTCATGGTAACCTCTTACGAATTTTTGTATTTCTGAGACATCTGTTGTTAATTCTCTCTGTCCTTTATGATCCTATTTATTTGCTTTGTTCTCTTCTTTTCTTAATCTATCTAGGGTTTATTAATATTATTTTTTACTTCCACACTCTTTCAAAGAACCAATTCCTGGTTTCATTGATCCTTTGTATTATTTTCTTGTTTTCTATGTAACTGATTTCTGCTATAATTTTTATTATCTCTTGCTTTCTATTTTCTTTGAAGTCATTTGCTGTTATTTGTCTAGTTTTCCTAGCTGGCAGACTATTTCACTGATCTGGCCTTTTATCTTCCTGATATATGCCTGAATAGATCTGTGCTCCAATCTCGCTTTTCAGTTTGGGGAAAGTCTTCCCAAATAATCTTTCTTCTTCGATTAGTCTTTTTTGCCCCTTTCTTCTCCTTCTCAGGGTCCTGTGATCCTGAAATTGTTTTCTCTTGGCACTGTCAATAATTTTCCTTATATTCTCTTTGTTTTATCTTGGTCTCTTTCTATTTCCTCTTCTTCCTTGTTGTATTTGTTTGTGGTATACTTATTCACTAGTCGGCATAATCAATATCACTTCTAATTACTTCATACAGCATTTTAAAGTTCTTCTCTTTATATTCGGATGCTATCTTTCATTTTTCTCCATAAAACTCTCTCCAATTTTGTTGTCTTAAATATTTTTTTCAGGCAAATTACAGAGGTCTGATGGTACTCTGATCCCCAGGTTTTTTATTGTCTTCTGTTGTTATTTCAGGTTTCTTACACTGTCCGCTTGACTTAGACCTTATATTTAGTCTTGATAAGGATTAGACTGTATCTGTGTTGTTTAAATCACCCCATTTATGTTCATAGAGCATTCATTCCTTGGTTTGAAGCTGAGAATGATCAGTTGTCTAGAAGAACCTAGTACCTTCACTCCCACAGAAGATATTCTTATGACTTTTGTTTTAACGTGTAGTATAGTTGTCATACAACCACTAACATTGGCCATGCAGGGGGTTTTTCACTCCAGAATACCACTGGGACACAGAAGTCTCTTTCTGAGCCAAGCTGCACTAAGCCAAGGGAGTGGGATCTGTATGCTATTCTTAATGTTATATTTTCTAATACATACAATGTATGAAAGAAAAACTTCTTTTACTAATATTAAATGAAAACATTCTTACAATCCTCTGTGGGAAAACAACTGGTAGGCCCCAATAATGAGTTTTGGAGAAATAATAAAACTATGAAGGAATTGCATAGTGAGCATACCTGAAATAGTACAAAGTCATGAAGTCCACATCCCTTTGAGAAGCAAATACTGAGCTCTTGGAAGATGGAGCTCATGAGGCAGCACAGAGAGAAGGGTAGAGCCATTCCCACCCAGAAAAGAAGCCTCAAGAGAATTTGAAGGTAATAATAAGCATATAAGAACACCAGTAAAAATCTCATGCTCTTTTCCTTAATAATGCCCTAGCAGCAGACTCTGACCCAGGTGACTGCAGTTTGAGAGAAGCCTTACTAAAATATAATCAACTTTACAAAGATATGTGATGCTCAGTCTCTCCCCTCAAGATTGGTCTGTGTTGGATTGGCCGGAGATAGGACACACTGAAGCCTGCATATGTAGTTCCGCTGCTGCTCAGGGGATTTCTCAATTCCTGAATCCCTGGAAGGCACTACAAAAGACTACCTACCTGACCTTGGTGCTAGATAGCCAATCCCTACCCCAGGTCCCCTTTACTTCAATATAACTGAAACCTGATCAGTAACAGTTTTGTAACTGTACATTTTACGGTGATTCAATTTTTTAAAAGCATTAAAAATAAATAATAAATAATAAACTCACCTAAAACACAAGTGGGCACTATCCTCCTTAGCCTATCTGAAGGCTTGTGAGATGCCCAAGAGTGCTTTTTTCCAATAAACCCCATTTCAGTCTAATTCTCCCTTTGGTTTCTGTTTCTTCCTTTCTGCAACCCTCTCCCAGGCCTTTCAGTCTGTATCTCAACCTGAGATAGTACTTCTAGCTTTTTAATTTGGGAGTATCCCAAAATATTTCTCTCTCTTTTCCCTTGAATGGGAAGTTTAATAAAAAGAACTATTTCATATGATAAAGGTAAAAAGGTAAAGGCCCTCCCCTTGTTCGTCGATTTGCTCGAGCAGGCCCAGTAACGTCTCCATTGGAGACTTCGTTGTTACTGTGTCTGGAATATCGAATACGTCACGGGGAGCTTGCCAGGCTCTGCCGTGCGGGCGAGATACTCTCGGTAGCTTGCCGGGCTCTCCGAGAGGGGCGGAGGAATCGAACTTGGGTTGGCCATGTTGGCTGCGTGCAAGGCAAACGCCCTACCGCTGTGCTATTGCTCTAGCCCATTTCATATAATTTGAAATTTTATCCAAGTCAATTTCTTTTAATTAAACTATTTAGGTCACTATTTTATCTTATCCTAAAACTATTTTCTGTAAGAAAATGTGACATTCCTGGAAAGCTTGTCTAGAAGTTATGACTAATTTCCTTTTTCTTGCAAAAAACAATTCATTACTCCACTCTGAACCTCTAGTTCCCCAAGAACTCAGGTACTGGGTACCAGTTTCCACACATAACAAGCATGTGGTCTTAATATGTAGTTTGACAACTGCATTGTTGAGCTGATAAGATGCTTAGGTCCATATGGCATAGGTGCATGTAGCCAACTTTACTAGAACTAACCCAACCAGGCAATTCTCCAGGTGGCCAAGATGGGTAGAAAAGAAAGATAAACACACACTTTGCTTAAGCCTTCTTCCCTCACTCTCCCACATTATCTGACCTATCTAGAACAGTTGGAGAAATTGGCAGAAGTCAGATGACCTACACTATTATTTGTGAGCTACCAGGAGAATCCACTTATTTTTGGTGGGAGGCAATTATCCACCTACATCATTTTGAAATCAGCAATACCTCAATGTCTAATCTCAAGTGCGCATCTCATCTTGAATATACATCTCATCTCAAATTATATGGAATTGTTTTTTACTCAATAAGATATAACTGAATTAAATAAAAATGAATATCATTTTGCTAAAAGCTTGTAAAAGTGACTATGTGTCCAATTAAAACTATTCAACAGGAGACAAAAAGAAAAATTTGAGAAACCTTTTCAGGTTCATAAATTTTCAAAATCTAGCATATCCAGCCAAAATATTATTGTATACATCTCTCACATTTGGAGGCAGGTTGGATGTAGCACTTCTATTTCTCAGATAAATGGCTTTAAACCTCAATTAGCTCAAAGGAGTAACTAGTTGAAAATCTCCTGGTCATTCTCAAATAGCACTGCAAAGTAAGAAAAAATAATCTGAACAGCAGATACATTGTTAGTAACATTCTGGTATTGAAAACTGAAAAGATTAAGTTGTCAAGCAACTGAGAATATAAACCTTGACCATTAACACAGATAAAGCTCATTGAACAATGGGGAGATAAAGGAGTTCAGTTCCAGTGGCATATAGAAACAAGACCTTTGGCAAGTCCACAAGCCGACAAAAATCTTGAGACTGATAGATGAGAATCTAAAATCAACACTCGCTGAATAGGTAGCAGAAATTAAGCAGATACTGGCAAGTAAAATTAAGCAATTGTTGAATGGGAAATTTAATCAATGAAAAAAACTATTTCATATGATAATAGAGTTCAGACAAGTGGAAGAGAGGGAGTTATAGAACACACTAGCCAACCATAGTAACAGAATTTCACAGAGGGGTAAATCTATAGTCAAACTTGAATAAAAATATACAATCCAGCATCATAAGGGAGTGGAAAAAGAAAAGAGAAGCTAAAAGAAAGGGATAAAATGTAAGGTATTTAATGAACAACAATAAGAAAATAATCTCCAAATTATAGGGATAAAGAAGGCGAGGGAAATGAAAAGGTCAAGAACAAGTGGAGGGAGAGACAAAAGCTGAGAAATTCCCCATTTTCTGGGCAGAGGTAGAGGGTAGATTTAAGAGACCCAAAGAGCAGCAAACAAAATAGACTCAAAAAGAACAACACAAAATAATCAAGCTAGCAAAAAACAAAGAGATGAATATTTTAGAGAAGCAAGAGAAAAGAAAAGCCTTAAATATAAGGGAAAAATATAAGGTTTATGACAGGTATCTCATATGAAATAGTATAGACAAGAAAAGAGTGGAATGATATATTTAAATTACTGAGTGAAATAAACTTTCATTCTAGAATCCACTACCTACAAAACTCTCATTTAGCTGGAAGGGAAAGGTGAAATCATTCCCATAGAAATAAAACCTAGAAACATTTTTGATAATCTAGCTGTCCCTAAATGAACTACTAAAAGGCCATTTACCAAATAACTAGTAAATTATAGAAGCAACAGCCCTGCACATAAAAATGGCAGTGCAGTCCTTTATATAGGTAATATCCCTGAATATCAATGCACTAAAGATTGCCATCAAAAGGCACTGAGTAGGGGCTAGAGTGATAGTACAGTGGGTGGGGCGTTTGCCTTGCAGATCTGGGTTCGATCCCCAGCATTCCACATGGTCACCCGAGCACCGCCAGGAGTAATTCCTGAGTGCTGAGCCAGGAGTAACCCCTGAGCATCGCTGGGTGTGATGCAAAAAAAAAAGGCATTGAGTAGAACCCACTGGGAGGTGGAAGGGGGAAGAGGGGTCCAAGGAAAGGTCGTGCCTCCCACTTCAACTCAAAGCAAAGATCAGGACTCACAGAATCTGTTCCCACTTGTTTCCTGACATGGGGGGTATGGGTAGAGGAAAGGGGTGCCTAAAAATATCTGCAATGGGGAGTGGAGGAAGGTGAGGCAAAAACCGAACTGCCTCCATCAAGGAGAAGAAGGAGGACTGGAAGGCCAGGCTCTAGATTCAGGGAGGTTAGCGTTTCTGGGCAAGGAGGCTCCCCTCAAATAGAGGTGTGCTTGAATGGCCCACTGGAACGTTGCTGCTGAGAATTACTTGCATCTGTGCAGAACAGAGTACAAACGCCATCCTCAAAGATAATTTCCAGAAAGGAGATAAAAGACAGAAAGTTGGTAGCGAATTATAGGCACAGATCCTCAGATAAACCAAGCTAGGAGAAACTCAAGTCAACTGGATGCCGGGAGGACAGGAGGGGACTGAAGGAGGGGCTTCGCCTGAACAGCGAATCCTGAGGAATCTGTGTGCTAGGAGATTGGAAAATGGGTTGAAGTTCCTCTACGATTTGAGTTGCGCATGAAATCTATCCTGGGAAATCGGTCCAGAGGGGAAGGGCTCAGGCCTGACCTGAATGGCGCTGGGCTACAGCAACACCCACCCAACTCAGCAAATAGACACGTGTCTCCCAGAAAGTAAGGTGGGTGGAAGTGCACAATCTTAGTCTCACTCAGGAAAGTAAACCTAACTACCATTCCCAGCGGCAACAGATGATCCAATTTTAGTTGGAAATATTCCGGATCTTAGGGCCACCTTCACTCTATCAGCCCATGGGAATGGATTTAGGAAACCCTTTTTATGAAGATGGGCCTGGAGGCCAGAAGGAAGCCCTTGCCCCTCCCAAAGTTGAAGCCAAAGCCAAAGATATTAAGATATTTCTTGACAACATATGAGTTTTAATCCTATAATGTCCCTGTTGTCTAGAGACCAATGTTTTGAACAGGTATGTTCTGGTTAAATAGCAACGTGAAGCAAACTTTCTTGCCAAGTATGGTATGTGTTATAGGATCTTTAATTCTAATTTCTTTTGAACTTCTTTAGAAGTGGTGCAATGCTTTTATTCAGAGAGATCTGCAGCAAGGAGGCTGCATTAATAATAATAAGCATTGCTGAGCACAATTTTGTCACCCTAAATGAAATGATTATTAGCAGTGAAATAAGAAAGTTAAACCTGTAAGATGTGACTATAAAGAGTAAAGATGTGTTATTTTAAATAAAAAAGACAATGAATGGTCACTGGTGAAGGGACATTGTAGGACTGAAACCCAATCATGAACAACTTTGTTTAACTGTGTACCTCACTGTGATTCAATTTAAAAATAAAAGAAAAAAAAAGAAAGATAATGGATGAAGATATCGAGAGAGGAAAATCTTTAAAGAGCTCTGGACTCTGAGGCAGTTGTATCTGTAATAGTTCACAAATATTGCCTGAGACAGTGGCATGTTTAAGAGGTGCCATTTAATTTGTAAGGGAGTGGTGTGATGGATTCCTCCTCTTTAACGAAGAGTTCAAGGAGACTTCTGTGCAAAGGGCCGAAGGACTCCTTGACACATTTCAGCCTTTAATGGTCCCCATCCACATGAACTTGTGGGAAGAGATCCCTTAGAACAATGGCAAGCTGAAAACTCATCTTCCTCCAGGGACATGTTTGGTTCTCTAGGGCCACTGTAATTAAGAGTCTGCTGCCTATAGCCAACCAGTGGCCCTTAACAAAAAAACTATAGTCATTAGATTCTTTGGTTGGAGAAAAATTGCAACTTGGCAACACTGAGATTTCATTTTCTGAATGGAAGTCTCCTTGATGTAGGCAGGTAGATAGGGAAAGGCTCTCTGCAATGAAACAAAGTCTCATAGAAGAAGAATTCTAGGACCGACCCACCCTGTGGAGACAGAGAATAAAGACTTGATAAAACCATCCCCAGACCCTGAAGATATGGGCCTCCTCCCCATGAAATTGCTCCTTTCAGAGAACCCGCTTTCAATCCGGTTGACTCCAGCGACCCAGCCCCAAGGAGATTCCAGGACGTTCCAAGTTAGAAGATTCTCGAACCCCCTTTCAATCCAGTTAACTCCAGTGACCGAGCCCCAAGGAGATTCCAGAACATTCCGAGTCAGAAGAATCTATAAGAACCAGCTCGAGAGCCCACTTGGCGCTCTCTCCACCCTCGGAGAAGCCCGCATTCCCTCTGGACACATTACTCTCTCTCTCTCTCTCTCTCTCTCACTCTCCATTCCCCCGCTTATCTGCTTATCCCTTTCTCTCCCTCTCCAAAAGCCTCCAAATAAAACCTGTTACTTCACTGCTCGTCTACTCCTGAAATTCTTTTCTGCGAGCGAGACAAGAACCCCAGAAACCTCGGGTAAGGCTTGGGACTGGTCTTTCCTTTCCTGTAAAGAGCGAATTCTCGCCCCAGGTTGAGTCAGTGGCTCCCCGAGCAATCGGGTGGCGGGGATTAACTCCCTTGCCGAGACGATCAAGCGGACTTCAGGTATGACTTGACAGTCACCTTGTGGGGCTGGCGGGGCTTAGGCCCGTGCCGAGCAGGTGCTCACTGCAGACTTTATCGGTCCTAGCCTACCCAGGGTCCCAGGAGACAGAGGCGGGTGGGGAGAAAGTGACCGTCTTTCTCCTCCCCACTTCACATAAGTCACCCGTGGGGCCCACCGACATCATCCTGTCTATATTATCAAGAAAAAAAAAACAAAACAAAACAACAACAAAAAAAAAAACAGGAAAATGGGCTAATTGATAGATGTTATGTTACCGATACTCTGGTATCTTTGGGAGCTCGATGTTCTGGACTTCCCTCTCCATCCTTAACTGGTATCTTCCCTCTGCCATCCTTAACTGGCATCTTCCCTCTGACATCCTTTAACAGTCATTGATTTGAAAGATTTTTTTAATTCTATCCCTATTTACCTTAATGATCATAAACATCTTGCTTTTTCTGTTCCCTTTCTTGTAGTCGCTTCCTGATGCACTGCTATCCAGTGGGCAGTACTGGCCCAAGAGCAGCTGATTCTCCTACTATGTGTCAGGATTTTGTTGATTTGATTTTGTGGCTGACCTGGAAAGACTTTCCTAAGGCATACATTATTCAGTATATGGATGGTTTGAGTGTCAGAAAATGAACTTTAAGGACTTTATGTGATTTTTTGTCTGTTGCAATCGGTTCTAGAAAAAGTTCAGAACTCCCTAGGATATGTGTTAGCACACATGACAGTGCATCCCCAGAAATTAAAGCTTTGTTTGGATAAATTACTTCAAATGATTTTCACAAATTTATGGACAATTATAAATTGGGTACAACTGCTTTGGGAATTCCTAATCCATCTTTGCAGTCTTTTTAACACACTGCAGAGAGATCCTGCTCCAGAAACTGAGCTCTCTTTCCCCTGAGACTCTTTAAAAATTGGAATATTTTACAGAGCAGCTTCAAAAGGCTTATTTACAAAGATTCAACCCCAAGATAAATTTTTACTATTGGTGCTTGTTACTCCTACTTCCCCCACACCACGCTAGCTCAGCTCTGAAGGCCCCCTGAATGGATTTATCTCCATAACAAAAGATCCCACACTTTGGTTCCTCTTAAGGAACAAGGAACAAGAACTAGTGGCTTCTTGTGAAGGAGCAACTGTTTAATTGTTAAAGAGCTATGTGCCAGAGATTTAGTTGGATTTAATCCTCATTATAATGTTTGCCCTTGGCCAGTAAAACAAACTGAAGCCATTATCCCTTTAAGTACAGCCCTCCAAAACGCTCCTCCTGATTTTGCAGGAGAAATTTCTTTCAACTACCCACCTGGTAAAGTTTGGGATATTTCTGCCCAGCAGGTGGAGCTTGGTACCATGTTTTTTTTCTTCCGAATATTACTAACCCAAGTAACATCATTTCAGATTTGTTGTTTGACCATTTCCAGAAACAGTAACGGCCTCTGTAAATGCTCATAACCCTTATTCTAGAGAAATTGTTATCAAAATTACAGTTGCTCTTGCAATCATGTACTTCTATTTTTATCACACATTCAAATCTGGGGCCTATGACTAAAGAAGATGAAATGACTGATCTCTCAACAACTCCTGTTTTTTACTTCTAGAAAAGAGCACCAAGCTCTTCACACTAATGCTTGCCATTTACATGTATGTTATCATATGCAAATAAGGTAAGAGAGAGATATCTATGAATAGAGAGATTATCTATGAATGCTCTGTTTGTGTTTCTCTCCATTGTACACCCTATATGGCAAGTGCCAATCCACAAGGCCTATAGAAAATTGAATTTTGACAGATGGATGCTACTTATACTTTGTCTTTTTCTAAGAAATGTTATCTTCACATGGTTATTGACACTTATTCTCATTTCAAGTAGTCTATTTCCATGACCTCTAAAAGGCTAAAGCAGTTTGCTCTTTCATTCTACAGTGTTTTGTCATTATGAATATTTCTTCCACTATTAAAAGTGATAATGGCCTAGCTTAAACTAGTAAGACTTTTCGTGCTTTCTGCCTTGAATGGCAAATTAAACATATCACTGGGATTCCTAGTAAGACTTGGGGCCAAAACATTATTGAAAGAGCTCAAAGAACTTTAAAAACATAGCCATTCAAGAACAAAATGGAGGGATTGGACCTCGGGGTGCTTTATTTTTTACATTATTTCAGCTAAAATTTTTAATTTTATCCTCAGGAGAACCTTACACAGTAAGAGAACACTTGGGATCTGAATCAACTTCAAACAATCACATTAATGCACCTATTCGGGTTAAAAATGACCATAAAAGAATAGCAGGAACACTTTTAATCCGAGAGAAAGAATATGCTTATTTTTCCACAGATGGAAACCTCTCGAGAAAGCTGTGGGTCCCACTTCTGCATGTCAGGCCCAAGACTCAGAAAGCAGTTTCCCAGCATCCTCTGTCCTCCAGCTGGGGGCTGACTTCAAAGGAGCTAGCATCTCTGCTGGTGAATATGCAGAAAACTTTGTCAGAAAACTGCTGACTTCCCCTCCCACCTGGGGACCAATAAAAACACTCAAGACCAGAGGAGAAGCTGTTCTTAAAGCAACCCACATCCCTCTTAACTCTGAAATTCATTTCTTGGCTCTGATTACTGTTTAATCTTGCAGTATGTAGTGTTCAGTATGCTTATTGGACCTTTATTACTTTTATCACTTTATTTTTATTATTTATTTTATTATTTTTATTACTTTATTTTTATTATTTATTTTTATTACTTTTATTACTTTATTACTTGTTTAATCTGATTACTGTTTAATCTTGCAGTATGTAGTGTTCAGTATACTTATTGGACCTTTATTCCTCACCCCGCCTCTCTTTCAGTTTTAGACTGGAGCATATCAAGACCCCAGATCTGGACTAATGGAAATATTAGAGAAATTTCCCTGTCACTTTTCCTTAAGGTAACCTGAAGACATGAAGGCCAGGTCACTTTGAAGATGCAGAAACTGAGTCCTAATAAACTAATACATCCAGAAAAGGAAAACATCCTCAGGCAGAGAGAAACTTCAAGAGACACAAAAAACATTTGTCCAATGAGACTGGTGTGAGTCAAGAAGGAGGGCTGTACTATCTCTCTACCTCCGGTTTCCCCACTTATCCCCCTGATATTAAAGTGTCATTCCTATTTTATGCATTAGGAAAATGAAGCTGTTTCTTACCGAGAAAGATGTTCTGCTGACCAGGTATAGCTTACATTACTGCACTTTGACCCAGTGTTGCAAAGAAGACTTTGGACAAAGGGGAAAATACCACGACTGGGCAGATCTCGGGGTTGCAAATAACCTGGATATAAAGGCAAAAAAGAAATTAATTTGCACAACTGATAACAGAAATGGAAGACTTGTTTAATTAGATTAGCAAAATGAAATTGTTTTTCACAATGTTATTGTTATTACTCCTGTTATTAGCACTGCACTGTAGCACTGTCCTCCCGTTGTTCATCAATTTGTTCGAGCAGGCCCAGTAACATCTCTATCGTGAGACTTGTTGTTACTGTGTTTGGCATATCGAATACCTCATGGGTAGCTTGCCAGGCTTTTCCTTGCGGGTGAGGTACTCTTGGTGGCTCTCCGAGAGAAGCGGAGGAATCGAACTCAGTTCGGCCGCATGGTCCGCGTGCAAGGCAAATGCCCTACCCGCTGTGCGGTCGCTCCAACCCACTACTATTACTAATAGAAAGAAAAATAGAATTCAGATGAAACTTTTAAGGAAGCAAAAAAAGGAAAGGAGAAAAATGGGAAAAAGAGAAAAAGGGAGAAAAAAGGAAAAATGGAGAAAGAAAGTGAGAGAAAAAATAAAAAGAAAAGGAAAGAAGAAATGAAGGAAGGAAGGAAGAAAGGAAGGGAGGGAGGGAGGGAGGGAAGGAGGGAGGGAGGGAGGGAGGGAAACAAAAAAGGAGAGAGAAAAAGGAAGAAAGAGAAAGGAGAGAGAAGGAAAGAAAACACTTTACACGTGATAGCTTCTCTATGCTGTCTTACAGGTTTATGGAGTGGCAATAACTTACTATACAGCCTTGCCTCTAGACACAGTTTACTGTAAACAAAACATGAGTGGGAAGAATAAGAATAAATCTTTCCCACCTCATAAAAATAATTACTAGATTTTAGATTGAGGGAAATTTCCAAATCTACTGCAGAGGAGAGTATAATGCAAACTTCTTTAGAAAAACTGATTGAATCCGATGTTTTCCAAGCAAATTGGACTACAACATGCCACCTCTCTCGCTACATTGTTGTTCACATATACTCCTCTTTAGCAAACCTGGACAAAACTGACAAAACTGAGTAGGCAAGAGTAATCATGATGCCAATGATGGAAGATAATTTGGAGGATACTAATATAATGTATTTTAGCCCACACGACCTTGATGAAAGTCTGCTCAAGCATAGCCTGGTCTAGAAGATGATCTTACCTTTTAGAACTTGGATAGCCACAGTGCTCAGAATTCAGCACAATGCTTTGCACTTAGAAGACAAACATTACATCTCTAACAAATAAACCAATGAGTACATAAACAAGTGATAGAAGAGCTGAATAATGATGGAGTAGGCACTGATTCTAAAGAAGAAAAAATATTTCTTAAGACAATAAACCTACGCGACTCCTTTATATAGGAATAGAAATTCATAAAGTTTGGATTCATATTCCAGCTAGCAATAAGTACTACATTCCCCTAGTATAGTTTCCATGTTCCATTTCCCTCAGGTACATGTCAGGAATAGTGATCACCACAGTGAATGCTCGGTAGATTAGACTCTAGTCTCCAAGACTTAATGCCTGAAATGGTTAAAGAAAAAAATAAGGAGACATTGCTCCCTAGTTGGAAGACTGTCTCATGAGTTGGGAGAAAAGGCAGCTAGAACAGAGAAGGGATCACTAAGTCAATGATAGTTAGAGAAATCATTCGGGATGGGAGATGTATGCTGAAAGTAGATAAAGGACCAAACATGATAGCTTCTTAGTATCTATATTGCAAACCATAATGCCCAAAAGTAGAGAGACAGTATGGGGAAATTGTCTGCCATAGAGGCAGAGGGAGGTTTCGAAAGGGTGGGGGTTAATACTGGGGAAATTGGTGGTGGAGAATGTGCACTGGTGGAGCGATGGGTGTTCGATCATTGTATGACTGAAACTCAAACATGAAAGTTTGTAACTGTATCTCACAGTGATTGAATAAATAAAATAATGAGACAAAAATATTTTTAAAAATAATTAAAATAATTTTAAGACATAATAAACAATAGGCTAGCCTAGCACAGCATGATGAATGAGGGTAGGTGATGGACAATTACTGATCCTCTTCTCTCCCCCAAGACTGTGGAGGGTATATGTCCATGTACCACTTCTCACCAAGGACCCATCCTATTGGCAGATAAAATTTGTTTTCATTATTTAAAAAGATACATAAATATTAGGCTTCTTATCAGACCCACAAAGGTCTCAGGTAGCAAGATGGAGCTTATGAGATTCTTAAATGTTTAGGCTTTTAAGCTACTACATCCTTAAATGTTTATATTTATAAGCTACTAAAATCTGCTTGTGAAGTATTTTGCTAGACCCCTTTCAGACTTGTAGGGAAGATGAGACTGAGGGAAGAAAGAGATAGAGTTCTCTTCTCCAGTGCTGTTCATCTGCCTTGATCTTCACGAAGTATTTCTAGTGTTTCTCTAAACTCACATCTTTTTAGACTAAATTACTTGTACAAATAAGAAAGAATATATGTTAGAATAAATATACTCAGCATAGGAAACCTCATAAGCTGTTTATCCTATAGGACAAAAGTAAATTTGTATGTTGTACTAAATGGATTTAATACTCAATTTAATGGGCTGGAGCGATAGCACAGCGGCAGGGCGTTTGCCTTGCAGGTATCCAACATAGCCAACCAGAGTTTGATTCCTCTGCCCCTCTCAGAGAGTCCAGCAAGCTACTGAAAGTATCTAGCCTGCACAGCAAAGCCTGGCAAGTTACCTGTGAGGTATTCGATATGCCAGACACAGTAACGAGTCTCACAATGTTACTGGGCCTGTCGAACAAATCGATGAACAATGGAAGGACAGTGACAGTGACTCAATTTAGTATTTCACCAACTGATTTAGTCATGATTTTTATTAGAACTTGATCTTTTTACTTTATCTGAGAAACCCTAGCATCCATTTATGGCATGAGAACTCTTAGTTTATTTTACCCTCCGGCTATACCATTAAATCACTAATCCTGAGTGATAAATTCAGTTTTCCACTATTTCATCTCAAGTCATTTAACTATTTGCTGGTGCAAACTTGCCTCTCTCAAGCCAACCCCTTGATAACCTTGATATTGAGTGACCTTGATAACTGCACCAACACCCTGAAGCTAAATCTAATTTAAAAAATCAAATAAATCTGGGCTGGAGAGATAGTACAGTGGGTAGGGCGTTTGCCTTGCACGTGGCCGATCCGGGTTCGATTCCCAGCATCCCATATGGTCCCCTGAGCACCGCCAGGAGTAACTCCTAAGTGCAGAGCCAGGAGTAACCCCTGTGCATCGCTGGGTGTGACTCAAAAAGCAAAAAAAAAAAAAAATCAAATAAATCTAATAAAAATATAGCATGATACTGGCTGGGCTAGAAACAGACCTGCAGACCAATGGAACAGAGTTGAATATTCTGTCACAGACCCCCAAACATTTGACCACTTAATCTTTGACAAAGAAGCAAGAAATGTGAAGTGGAACAAGGACAGCCTCTTCAATAAGTGGTGCTGGGAAAACTGGATAGCTACCTGCAAACAATGAACTCTGAGCTCTGTCTAATGCCAGGCCACAAAATTCAGATCAAAGTGGATTAAAGGCCTCAATATCAGACATGAATCCATAAGGTACATAGAGGAAAATGTAGGTAGAACTCTCCATGACATTGAAGCTAAAAACACCTTTAAGAATGAAACAGCACTGACCATGCAAGTGGAAGCAAACATAAACAAATGGGACTACACCAAACTAAGAAGCTTCTGTACTTCAAAAGAAACAGTAACCAAAATACAGAAAGAGCCTACAGAATGGGAAAGAATATTTAACCAATATCCATCTGATAAAGGATTAATATCCAGGATATACAAGACATTAGTAGAATTGTACAAGTAAAAGACCTCCAGCCCCATCAAAAAATGGGGAGAAGAAATGAACAGAAGTTTCCTCAAAAAATAAATACAAATGTCCAAAAGGCAAATGAGAAAATGCTCTGCATCGCTAGCCATCAGGGAGATGCAAATCAGAACAACAATGAGATATCATCTCACACCACAGAGACTGGCACACATTCAAAAGAACAAAAGCAACCAGTGCTGGCATGGATGTGGGGGGGAAAGGACACTCTTTCACTTTTGGTGGGAATACCCACTAGTCCAGCCTTTCTGAAAAACAATATGGACAGTCCTTCAAAAACTAGAAATTGAGTTTCCATATGACCCCACAATACCATTTCTGGGAATAGATCCCAAGAATACAAAAAAGCACAGTAGAAATGATATCTGTACCTGTATGTTCATTGCAGCACTGTTCACAATAGCCAAAATCTGGAAAAAACTCAAGTGCCCTAGAACAGATGACTGGTTAAAGAAACTTTGGTGCATCTACACAATGGAATACTATGCAGCTGTCAGGAGAGATGAAGTTATGAGCTTTGTTTATAAATGGATAGACATGGAGAGTATCTTGCTAAGTGAAATGAGTCAGAAAGAGAGGGACAGACTTAGAAAGACTGCACTCATTTGTGGAGTATAAAACAACAAAACATGAGGCTGACTCCTAAGGACAGTAGATACACGGGACAGATAGTTTGCTCCATAGCTGGAAGCCTGCCTCATGAGCAAAGGGGAAAAGGCAGCTGGAATAAGAGAATGGATCACTAAGAAAAAGATGGCTGGAAAAATCAGTCAGGATGGAAAATGTGTGAAGAAAGTAGATAAAGAACCAAACATGATAACCTCTCAATGTCTGTATTGCAAACCATAATGCCCAAAAGTAGAGAGAGATTATGGGGAATCATATCTGCCATGGAGGCAGGGGGAGGGTGGGAAAGGGGGGTTATACTGGGGATATTGGTGGTGGGGAACGTGCACTTGTGGAAGGATGGGTGTTTGATCATTGTGTGATTGATTGTAACTCAAACATGAAAGCTTATAACTATCTCATGGTGATTCAATAAAATTAATTAAAAAATACATCACCCTTGTCCTATTCATGTGACAAAATATTTTCCACTCTTTTGCCATATCTCTTTCTCAAAATATTCCGAACGCTCTACTCTTTTGACTTCTCTAAGCACTCCGGTCGCTCTTTGTTGACACTTTTACTTGTCCTCTGAATGAATGTTTATTCTTGAGACCTTTGTTCTGGCAGTTTTCCTCATGAACACTCATCCTCCAAACTCAGGTAAACTTTGGAGTCATATCTGACTAACAGAACTGCTCAACCTATCTCAGAAATAGACTCCTCACGTTCTGCATGATCCAACTGCATAAAGTCACAGATTCTAGCTGCTGAGCATCTTGACTGAGGCTGCACTTTCCATCTGGTGGTGTCACTTGAAAATGTTTTTCTGCTCATAACTTTCAAATGCTGTAGTTCCTTTCAATGCCCCCCCTTTTTTTTAAATTGAATCACCCTTGAGACACACAGTTATGAACTTTTTTATGACTGGATTTTAATCATACAATGCTCCAACACCTGTCCCTTTACCAGTGTATATTTTCAATCAATGTCCCTAGTTTCTCTCTGGCCACATTCCCCCCCCCCACAAGTCCCCCTAGCCTCCCTCTACAGCAGACAGTTTCTTCTTCTTCTTCTTCTTCTTCTTCTTCTTCTTCTTCTTCTTCTTCTTCTTCTTCTTCTTCTTCTTCTTCTTCTTCTTCTTCTTCTTCTTCTTCTTCTTCTTCTTCTTCTTCTTCTTCTTCTTCTTCTTCTTCTTCTTCTTCTTCTTCTTCTTCTTCTTCTTCTTCTTCTTCTTCTTCTTCTTCTTCTTCTTCTTCTTCTTCTTCTTTCTTCTTCTCCTTCTCCTCCTTCTCCTCCTTCTTCTTCTTCTCTTTCACACACAGATTCTTACCTTCGTTTTTATAAAGACCAATCTTGCCTTTGTCAAACCTTGCATGTTTTCTCTAACAAAATTTATCTAGTCTTTTTCCATGTTGATCCTCTACTTAAAATTCAATTTTTACTAGCACAATGCTTATACTATTATATGTTTCTGTTTTTATAATCCAAAATTATTCAGTGATTCCTCAGAATCCTTGAGGTGTTTACTGTTACTATCCAAAACCCTTTACTTATCTTACACTACTTACTCCTCAAACCACATCTCTGCAACTCTGCATAATGACTTCCTTTAGTTTAACTTTTCACTGTGCTCTTTGCCCTAATTTCTTTTTCCTTGCATTCTGTGTTCCATGGTTATGCTCCCAATTCCTCAGAAATCCTTTCCTAGAATAGATTGGTCACTCTTTATGTATTCACCAGATGCATTGTAGTATTGACCCTGAAATAAGTTCTGCAATATGAAGAAATATATGAAGGAAAATATTTTATTCACCTCTATTATCAGCAGGGCAAGTGACACAGAAGTCACTAAAATTTATTTGCTGATTAAAAATTAAATTAATTTAAAACCACAGATGTAATAGGCTATTTTTGATGGACTCAATTATTTAAACTTTTGTTTATGAGAATCTGTTATATTAGTTGTTTAACTTATATTTCAAGTAGTGCAACCCTGATAAAAACAGAATGTGTCAATTTTATGAATGATATTGTTACGGTCTAAAAAGAGTTCCATTTTTTTCCAGTAAAATTCTTGGTGCAGAGATTGTTTCTTTTATTAAGAAAAACTTAAATTTATGTCTTTTGGCACATACTCCAGAAATAACACTATTCTGTTACAAGGGAACTACATCCATTTATTTTATAAAGTATTCTGAGTTGATAAAAATAGAGGAGAAAAGCGCTATGTTATTTTTCTTCAGGGATTTGTAATCCAAAGTATATTTCAAAGTAAAACTTACATGTTTCTCTATGTCTGGGAGGTTCTTGGAAACGAAGTACTGTCAGAATCATGAACAGAATACATGGCCAGAAGAATTCCGCCAGGGAAAGAACCTAGGGAAATTGTTTAAAAATAAAAGATAGAACTTAAATGAGCTATTACAAAGAATTATGATATCCCCATCTAAGACTTGAGAGGCCAAGTCAAGCCTCTTTCAGGAAGTCATTTCTATTCCTAGATAAATTTTGAGAACAATCATTGAAAACAAAGACCCAGAGTGAGACCCAGTTCCTTGTTGCAAAATATAGATTCATGACTGTTGCTTCTTTGTTCTTTTCTTACCAGAGATGGCTTTCTTTTTCTCTGTGTTTTATTTATTGTCAACTTTATTACACTAAATAAATTAACATGACTCAATATTTCTCATATGTCAACAAATTATTTCACATTTATCATTTCTTTAATATTTATTCCTGGCATTTCTATCCAAGCTGATAGAGTAGTATCAACACACTCATTTTCATTTTATAAATATTTTCTAGTGTTACCTACCACATGGGATTCATAACTATCAGATTGCTTATTGCATAGGTTATAAGTAGATACACCACCATTTACATTTTAATAAATATTTTTTGTATAAGTACTTTTCCATTTAACTCTTCCTTGAGTTTCTAAATAAATGTTTAAATCTTCCATAATTGGAATCGAATATCTTGATACATATTGAAAAAGAGCTATTCAAGGGATCAGAGTGATAGTACAGCAAGTAGGGCATTTGCCTTGTATGTGGCCAACCTGGGTTCAATCCCTGGCATCCCATATGGTCCCCCAATCATTGCCAGGAGTAACCCCTGAGCATCACTGGGTGTGACCCAAAAAGCAAAAAAAAAAACTCTTCAAATGATCATACTTATTTATGTAACCCTGAATTTTCAGGTGAGATGAAAAAAAGTTCGCATAAAATATATGCAATTTAATCCTTTTAAGAAGAGAAATCCAAGGACTATCCCAATGAAAACTGTTAGTAATAAAATTATTTTATTGTCATTCTGCCTTTGTTTTTATAGTTAGTAATGTTTTTTTCTTGTGTTCATATATATATATATATATATATATATATATTTTTTTTTGCTTTATAGGTCACACCTGGCGATGCACAGGGGTTACTCCTGGCTCATGCACTCAGGAATTACTCCTGGCGGTGCTCAGGGGACAATATGGGATGCTGGGAATCGAACCTGGGTCAGTCGCATGCAAGGTAAATACCCTACCCGCTGTGCTATTGCTCGAGCCCCTTATGTTCGTATAATTTTCTAAAATCAAGCTTCTAGTTAGAAAATAAGCAAAGAACTTAATAACGTACAAAAATGTATAAGTGCATATCAAAAATTAATAATATCCAAATGCTATAAATTAATAATATCCTACTTTGGACAAACTTGCAGGCTATCCGAATGTAGCCTGCCCACAGGGCAGAGTCTGGCAAACTCCCCGTGGCCTACCAAATATGCCAAATACCAGTAACAATGATGGGTCTCATTCTCCTAAAGAGCCGTGAATATAATCTCAGGGCTAGGATGAAAGAGACGTTACTGGGGCCTGCTCGAGGCAATCGACGATTAACAGGATGATGAAATGAAATGAAAAATCCAAATGCTAAATAGGGTGTTTTAATTTTTTAGACTCCAAGTTATAATAAATTAATCTCAAATAATTTTTGTATTCTTTGCTCCTTAAACTGCCATGGCATTATTTGAAAACCAGAAAACAAATCTAAATGTGACCATGTGAGATTATGTAGCCTGAAATCACAAGTACAAAACACAGCTGAAAAATAATGTTTTAGTTCCTGGTTTAATTAAAGAAGAAATAATCACCTTCTTTGAAATGGTCCACAAGGAAGTGTTTTTATGCCAGAAAGTGCATATTATGAAAAGCTCTTTGACAAAGCCATGACACCCAATACTATTTGTCAAGATGATATCATTTAACAAAAATGTTAGCAGAAGACTTCTTGGATCGCAGTGAAATGATCAGTGTATCAAAACTAAATCATAAGGGTCAGGAACATACAGAAGACCATAATTAATTGCAATAATAGTATTCATTCTCTATAACAAATTAATAATGTAATAGAGTCTGAAAAGGGAAGACAGTGGGAGATTTCATTATTCATTATGGTGGAATTTATATGTGAAAAATAGAAGTAAACCTCAATATTCAACAATTACACATTTAAAATAGTTATTTTAAGACAAAGAAGTGTAAGAAAAACAGTATGTAGACCCAAAACTCATAGAATAACTTTTGATGTAATAAATATAGACAGGGCTTCTCACTATCAAAACATTAGTATTGGTATGGAACCTTCCATAAACTGAAATGATATTTAGTGAAGTACAGCTGTAGGGTGTTTGCCTTGTGCAGCCAGCCCAGCCAAGCCGGGTTCGATTCCTCTGCCCCTCTCGGAGAGCCTGGCAAGCTACCAAGAGTATCTCACCCACGCGGCAAAGCCTGACAAGCTACCTGAGACGTATTCAATATGCCAAAAACACCGTAACAACAAGTCTCAAAATGGAGACGTTACTGGGCCCGCTCGAGCAAAATCTATGAACAATGGAAGGACAGTGTAATTATCATTAATTTATATGGGGGAAAAAATGGCACACACTCCAAAAACTAAGTCATGGTAAATAATAAACCACACCTAAAAGAACACTCATGTATAGTAAAAGTAGTAATGATATGGTAAATGCATTAAAGCAGTTACAAGGAAGAAGTGTTGTGGGGGTCACTCGTTATCAGTTGTCACGCAGTGGAATGTGCTGTCTCTGACAGAGCTGCTGCGAATCATATTCTGAACATAGAGTTTGCTCTTTGTCAGTTCAAAATTCTCAGTGGATTTCTTTCAGTTAGCAAATGGGATACTAATTTAAGTCGTTCCCCTTTTTTAATTTTTTTGATGCTTGTATCATACACAAGCAGTGCTTTGAGCGACATTCATGGTGCTACTCAAGGAATCATATGCAGGAATCATGATCAAACATGGGCCTCCTGTCGGTGAAGTATGTGCTTCAGCCGGTAGATGTTATTTTATGTTTCTCTTGTAAACCTTTTATTAAAATAAAGTAGCATAATGCAAGATTTTAAAAGGTTATGTATGTGAATTACTGGGAAATTCAAATAGTCTGAAAGAAAAAAATCACTCTCCCAAAATATCAATCACTAATTCATTTAAAAAACAAAATAATGAGTAAACAACACATGTTTCTAAGATAAAATATTCTTTTATTTCAGGACTTACAGATCTGCTCTATTGAGTTCATTATCATATACTATAGAATTTGTTTATATAATTTATTTAATCAATCAATTAATTCTAATACTTTTTAAGGTTATATATATTTGTAAACAGGGTTATCATTAGTTTTACATGGTTTGACTGACTTCAAAAGTGCCTTTAAAATATGTCAAAAATAAATTAGAATGCAAAGCAAAACTTATATAATTTTTAATTTAGATATTAATTTGGGTACATTGTGATTTGTGAGATCCTTTTGTTTTGGGGCCACACTCAGGGGTGCTCAGGGATTACTCCTGGTAGTGTCTGAGGAACAATATAAGATGCTGGGGATAGAACCCGGATACTCCCGGTGCAAGACAAATACCCTCTCTGCGTACTATCACTCCGCCCCTCTATTGTGATTTGTAAGTTACTTCCCTTCACAAAACTATTTCTCTTTGAAGCCAGATAGATAGTAGAACGGGTAGTGAATTTGCCTTGCAGTGTACTAACCTACGTTTGGTCCCAGGCTTCCCATGTGGTCCCAAAAACACTGCCAGAAGAATCACCAGGGCCCAGACCCAGGAGTAACCTCTTTGCATTGCAGTGTGTGGCCCCCAAACAAAACAAAAACAAATAAACAACCCTGTTTCTCTTCAAGGGTGCAAAAGTAGCCTTCTCTTTCTCATCATTTTTGTTTTATGTTTTTCTTCTTATGTCATATTATCCCTACCATCCTCCTGAGACAGAAAATTTATAGTATGAATGTTTATAATAAAGATTGAAGAATTAATCTTAATTTATTGAAAGTAAAAAGTAAAAGTATAATACCTGGTGACCAGAAACTAGTACAGCAGTTAGCGTACGTGCTTTGCATTCAGCCTACCCAGATTTGATTCCCAGTATCCCATGTAGTACCCTGAGAACCAGCAGAAATGATTTCTAAGTGCAGAGCCAGGAGTAACTCTTGAGTGATTCCGGGTGTGATTCAAAACCAAATCAAACATAACACTGGAGCTGAGTTTTCCAAGAATGGGCAAGATATGTAGAAAACAGGACAGCCATCTAACATTCTGATGTTAAACAAACAAAAAACAAGCTAAGGAAGTCAAAGAGATTCAGAGGAAAATAAACCATTTAAATAAAGCGAACACTGATTTACAACAAATAGTTCTCCATGGCTCAGCAAATTTAATAAGAACTAATACTCAAATGACAAGAGTTTTGTTTTTTTTAAATCTAATAAGGTGAGGGGCTGGAGTAATAGTACAGAGGGTAGGGTGTTAGCTTTACACGTGGTAGACCTGAGTTCAATCCCCGATACCCCAAGCACTGACAGGAGTAATTCCTGAGTCCAGAGCCAGGAGTAACCCCTGAGCATTGTTGGGTGTGATTCAAAAAGCAAAAAAAAAAAAAAAAAAATCTAAGAAGGTGAAAAGAAAGATTATAGACTTAAAGAAAAATATCATAGCTTAATTAATATAGGGAATTTAATAGTAGATAAATTAACATGCAGTACAACTATGTCAAGGACAAGATCTCAATAGCAATTCAAGAAATAAATATGGAGCCCAGGGCTACAGTATGGTGGGAAGGATGCTTGCCTTACATGCAGAGCAAATTTGATCCCTGTCAACCCATATTGGGTTCCCGCAAGCCTGCTAGAAATGATTCCTGAGTGCAGAGCCAAAAGTAGGCCCTGAACACTGCAAAGTGTGACCCTCTCAAACAAACAAAATTTTAAATAAATAAATAATACTTCAAAGCAATAATTAATTTTATAAAAATCATCAATAGTCGATTTGCTCGAGCGGGCCCAGTAACGTCTCCATTGGAGACTTTGTTGTTACTGTGTTTGGCCCGGTAGCTTGCCGGGCTCTCCGAGAGGGGCGGAGGAATCGAACTCGGGTCAGCCATGTTGGCTGCTTGTAAGGCAAACGCCCTACCGCTGTGCTATCACTCCAGAAAATAATTAGATAATAATCTTAAAAAATGTTTGTTGATATCATAAAATAAGGGTAAAATTTTTTCAAAAATCAGAATTTATAGTTCAACCATGTATCTATGATAAAGAAAAGTTAAAATAATTTAGAGTTCAAAAATTCTTTGGATTATACTCACTCATCCAAGAACAAATATTTTCAAGACTGCTTCAAAAAAGAAAAATTTAGAAGAGATAAAATATATGACTATTGACTGATTGAAAGCAGAAAGATTGAAAAGAATACACTGGATAATTATTAAATGAATAATCTAAATTGATATAACACAAAGGAAATTTTAGGGCATAAAGAACATATAGCAAAATATTTCCATATTTAATAGA
The DNA here is from genome assembly GCF_029834395.1 of Sorex fumeus. Lineage (NCBI taxonomy): Eukaryota > Metazoa > Chordata > Mammalia > Eulipotyphla > Soricidae > Sorex > Sorex fumeus. The sequence goes on from NW_026606185.1 coordinate 12,305,491, forward strand.
TACATATGTATAATATTTTATGCATTTGAAACTTAAAATTTTCTCAAAATAAAAAATTCAGAGAACTATAGAAAGAAAATTCCAAATTTACTTTTATAGGAATTCAGTAACAATTGAATTAATTTTGATTCAATTATTCTCACAACAATTCTGCTTGTCAGCAAAAATTATTAAGTAATATATTTTAATCAGATGCCATTTATATTTACTATAAACAAAAGTATTAAAATTTAAGAGTAAAATATCACTGACTTAACAAAATTATGAATCCTTATTGAAGGACTAAGAGAACTAATGAAGAGATGAACATCATTGTAGATGCACAAGAAATTGCATTATAGAGATGTTAATGATATCTGTTTTATGTTAAATGCATTCCCAACAGATTATTGTTTTGATTTGCTATTTTCCAAGTAAATGAGTTCTCTCTCTAGAATATATTTGGGAAAACAAAAGTAAAAACATCCTAGGTAATTTTGACAAGTAGAATTAAAGTATTCCTTCTATTTAATAACATTTTCTACAAAGTTGTGGAAAATATGATAGTGTACTATTAGATCTACGGTACAGAAACTGACCTCTGTAGTAATACAAAGAGCCACAGAACAAAGGTTTGTGCATTTGGATATGTAAGTCAGAAAAAAGCTAGCCAATAGACCTTGAAAGAGAAATTCACCATTGGTTACCCTCAGTGTGGGGACAGGGAAGCAGAGGGTTAGACCTTTAGTCACTAATTAGCTGCAAAATTCTAAATATTAAAAAAGGAACAATTTAAAAATGTGACCAAAAAAGAGCCATTACTCGTATAAACCCCCATAAATATATAAGCAGTAGATCATTATCTATAGCACTCAGGAAAATGCAAATTAGATGCCAAGGAGAGTATCATTTTACATTCACCAGTTTGGAGAAAACTGAAAAGTCTGGCAAGATCATGTCTTGGGATATGGGTCAATAGGAAATTTACAAAATTGCTTGAGTAAAGCTGACGTGAACAATTCTATGATGAAATAATTTAACACATATATAAAAGGTTGAACTATGTTAATTTATGTATATCTGATGGGTTTTAAGTTATAAAAACAGTTCAATCTTTTATTTTTTCTTTTTGGGTCAAACCCAGAGACTCTCAGGGATTACTCCTGGCTCATGCACTCAGGAATTGCTCCTGGCAGTGCTCGGACAACCATATGGGATGCTGGGAATAGAACCTGTGTTGGCCATGTTGGCTGCATGCAAGGCAAAGCCCTACCCGCTGTGCTATCACTCCAGCCCCAAAACAGTTCAATCTTGTTGGGAAGATGTTATACTTAATAAATAAAAGCTTGGCTCAAGAAATGCTTACACGGGGGTGTGGGGGCAACTAAAACCTCATGGGAAGGGGGGCATTCCGGTCCGTCCTTCACGCCCTACCGAGGCCACCAGTTGCCCCCCACGAGCAGCTCTCCAGCATGGCCATGGCCCCAGGAGCACAAGGACTTAATGCAGAACCCAGCAGCCTGGAGCAGAAAAGTGAACGGACTATGCATTAATCCAGGCCATCATGTCTGCCTGGAGGGGAAAGGGTGTTGCCCCATTCACCCTCCCCTCTCTGGAAAGAAAGATGGCGGCCGCATGGCAGCCTTGTGGAGAGCAGGTATGAGCCGGGGGTGTGGGGGCGACTAAAACCTCATGGGAAGGGGGGGCGTTCCGGTCTGTCCTTCACGCCCTACCGAGGCCACCAGTTGCCCCCCATGAGCAGCTCTTCAGCGCGGCCACGACTCCAGAGCACAGAAACCAATCTCTTAATTATCTGACTCTCAGTAGAAATACTTCCAGGGTTAATTAGTAAAATAGCGGAAATCCAAAACCAACATTTAATTCTTGAACCCAACTGTAGAAAGCGAATCACTTCACAATGCTTTTTCAGCATGTCTGATTTTGGGGGGGGGGGGGGTAAACTCTAAATAATAGTGGTGCATCTTTTATTGAAACAATGAATCTAATCAAAGCAGATAGAGTGTTAACTAGAATTCATCTGCCTCGCAGGCATTGGGAGGGATGGGGGGTGGGGTTTTATTGGGGTTCTTCGTGGTAAAAAATAAGTATTGGTAAAGGGAAAGGTGTTTGATATTTGCATGACTGAGACCTAAATCTGAAAGCTTTGTAACTTTTCCCACAGTGATTCAATAAATAAATAAATTATTTTTAAAAAAAGAAATGTTTACAATAGCAGTATTTGTGAAGAAAAAAGAAATCATGCAAAAATAAGCAAATAATAAACAGTGCTATACTAGGAAAAAATAAGTGCTCATTTAATCAGTCATCTAATTATTTTACAGGAAGTAAGATCCATAAAACAGCAAGGAAGAAGTATGAGGTAGTCTGAGCCTAAGCAAATAAATTAAATGTATTTGTGAAAGATGAATAGGGACTAGAGAGACATTTCAACCTGCCTGAAGGTATGCTTTGTATACAGGAGACACGTGGAACAACCCCCAAGCACAGTCAGTAGCGACCTCTGATTACCAGCATGTGACTCTATAAAAATATAAATGGGGTTAAATAACTGTATGCTGCCCTTATCAAGGATACTCTATGGATATAGAAGTGTAAAGTAAATTCTGTCCTCCTGAGAGCCCTAGATTGCTGACAGGATCTTGTGCATCCAATATTTCATCTGTGCAACAGTTAGTAAGGTAGGAAAAATTATGCCCATTTTACACATTTTGTTTTTGTTTGTTTGTTTGTTTGTTTTTTGGTGTCATACCTGGTGATGCTCAGGAGTTACTCCTGGCTTTGCACTCAGGAATCACTCTTGGCAGTGCTTAGGGGACCATATGGGATGCTGGGAATTGAACCCAGGTGAGTCACATGCAAGACAAATGCCCTACCCACTGTGCTATCGCGCCAGCCCCGCATTTTACACATTTTGAAACAGGAAGGTAATTGCTTGCCATTATACTTGAACAAGTTTATGACACAAATATGGTCTAAATAATATTCTAGATGATTTAGATCAAATGCATTAGGTGAATAGTGCATTAGGTAAACAATTTTCCTTATCCCTTTAACAAAACATTATACAAGCCTGTGCATTAGGTAAGCAGTTTTCCTTATCCCTTTAATAAAACATTATACAGACTTAATATAAACCCAAGTTACTCAGAAAGTATGTGGTTTTGATTACAAGAGAAAGCCACAAAGAACAAAACACTTCAACACACAAAAATACAGATAAATCTAAATGAATTGAGAAGGAGAGCTCTTCAACCAGGGCTAATCACAAGATCTCACTAGCTGAATGAAGGGGAAAACTATAATAGGTTTAAAATATCATAGGAGCTGAGTAAAATATATAATTAGTCTGTTGTCTTTGTATTTGGAAACAAAGGGCTTTGCAGAAGTGTGAAATTCCATTGTGTCTCTTAGGAGCATTTGGACAACCTCTTGGTAAAAGACACTTTCCCACAAATATCATAAGATACTCACAGTAAAACACTGTAAGAAATGTGGGTTCAAACAAAGTATGAGTAAAAACTAATTAATAGCTCTCTCCATTCTTAATCTGCCTTAAGCCCTCTAAATTCAGAGTTGGAACTTCTAATAATCCATCAGAGTTCAGAACACCTTTCAGAAAGAACCATTTGCAAACCCTTTTCTATTGGTTATATAGGTAGGTACTGAGGAAAAGAAGCAGAAAAGCACTTTCATCCCTTAATCATTTGCACTTGTTTAAAATTAACCATGAGATCAATTTCTTTACTTGCATCATTTGTTCATTACTTGTATTGGGGCTAGAGAGATAGTGCGGTGGATAAGGTGCTTGCCTAGAACATGGCTGACAAGGGTTCAAAATTCAGCATCCTATATGGTCTCCCAAGCACTGCTAGGAGCAATTTCTGAATGTAGAGCCAGGAATAAGCCCTGAGCACAGCCCCAAATCCTAAATAAATGAATGTTACTTACATCTACCCTTCCTCAAATTCTTCAAGAGACTTACAAGTGTGTTATAAAGATAAATAAGGGATAATTTTTTTTCTTCAAGAGCTCAAAACAGAAAAAATGACAGAACCTCAGCGGGAGAAAAAAATCTTTCTGAGAATCAGGGGAAAAAAATCTTTCTAAAAAACTTTTTGATAATCAGGTGTGAAATGTGTATTAAAATAGACTTTAATCCAAAAGCTCCAATTTAATGGATTTTTTTTAAGTAGACAACTGGGATAGTGTCCAAATTGTGCAACAAAAATGTTGATTTCAACCATTTTTGTTCAATCACTAAGAGCAATGAACAAAGAGAAAATTACAGCCTAAGAGTGACTGAGGTCAGATACTGAGGAGGTCATATAGGGATGTAGGGTTTGAGTGCTCCCTTCACACAGCTAAGAAATGGCACTGGGTGACCACATGGTACATGTCAAGGAAATAAAGACTTGGAACTCTCTCCCTAAGTCCCCATTCACCATTGAATGTTCACATTGACTCTAGTCAAAATAGCATTTGGAATAAAATTTTAATTCGGAATAATTCTAAATGATTTGCTCGAGCGGGCCCAGTAACGTCTCCATTGGAGACTTTGTTGTTAGCATTTAAATATATTTCAAATAAAATTATTATCTCATTCCTACTTTGTACAAACTGGCAGGCTACTGAATGTAGCCTGCCCACACGGCAGAGTCTGGCAAACTCCCTGTGGCGTACCCAATATGCCAAATACCAGTAACTATGGTAAAGGTAAAAGGTAAAGGCCCTCCCATTGATCGTCGATTTGCTCGAGCGGGCCCAGTAACGTCTCCATTGGAGACTTTGTTGTTACTGTGTCTGACATATGGAATACGTCACGGGGAGCTTGCCAGGCTCTGCCGTGCGGGCGAGATACTCCCGGTAGCTTGCCAGGCTCTCCGAGAGGGTCGGAGGAATCGAATCATTCTCCTAAAGAGCCTTGAATATAATCTCAGGGCTAGGATGAAGGAGACGTTACTGGGGCCTGCTTGAGGCAATCGACGATTAACAGGATGATTTGTGATTGTGATTGTGATATATTTCAAAATATAGCACTGTAGCACTGTCCTCCCGTTGCTCATTGATTTGCTTGAGCAGGCTCCAGTATCATCTCACAACAAATTGTGAGACTTGTTACTGTTTTTGACATATCTAATACATCGTGGGGAGTTTACCAGGCTTTGCCTTGCAGGCAAGATACTCTCGGTAGCTTGCCGAGCTCTCCGAGAGGGGCGGAAGAATCGAACCCGGGTCAGCCCACATGAAAGACAAACGCCTTACCTGCTGTGCTATAGCTCCAGCCCATGAAAATATAAAGGACAAAATAATTATGAAAGTTTATTATACTATAAAATGTTGAATGGGGCTGCAGAGATAGCACAGAGACCAAGGCAATTACTTTATGTGGCCCACCTCCTGGGTTCAATTTCCTGCACCAAAATGTTCTCCTGGGCACTGCCATGAATGATCCCTGAGCACAAAGCTAGGAGTAAGCACTGAGCACTGCCAAGTGTGGCGCAAAACATACAACACACACATACACACACACACACACACGCACACACACACACAGGAGCTTCTCTTGTTGTGACTGGAAAGATATCTGGGTATAGATACCTTTAGGTAACTCTTATATTCTTAAAATCAGCAATGATGCAGGAGAAATGGAATGCTTCCACTGAACAAAACTCTGAACAAGAAACTTCCTGTATAGAATTAGTGTTGTAATCCACCTACCCGCACCTGCATCCTGCCCCTCGAAGCTTATTTTATGTGTAATTGTTTATATAACCACTGGGGCTTTAATAAGTACCATAGGAGGAAAATAAAACTAACCTTAACAGATTAAAAAAGCAAATTAATACCAACTAAACTGCAAGGAAAGTTCAGTGTTTGGGGAAGGATATAAAGCAAACAAAAGTAACTAATATATGCTTATTCCAAACAAAATGTAGTTTGCCCTTCAATAATTTGACATTGTAATTGCTTCTCCTAAATCACTGCTGTTAGAAAACTAGAATACACTGAATCTCCTTTTTTGATCTTCTATGACTGAGCTATTTTTCTCCTGAGGTCGAGTTGACCTAGGTCAGTTATGAAGGACCCTGAGGCTTCCAGAGATAATGGCCAATGAAAAGATGATCGACTTTTGTCTTCACACATACCAAAGAGAAGACATTCATTTTACAGTTTGACTAATAAATAATCTAAAGTTCTAATGAGCTAATAATCTAAAGTTCTAAACTTCTAATACAGGAAGTTTCTTGTTCAGAGTTTTGTTCAGTGGAAGCATTCCAATTCTCCTGCATCATTGCTGATTTTAAGAATATAAGAGTTACCGGGACTGGAGAGATAGCACAGCGGGTAGGGCATTTGCTCTGCACGCAGCCAACTTGGGTTCGGTTCTCAGCATCCCATATGGTCCCCTGAGCACCGCCAGGAGTAACTCCTGAGTGCAGAGGCAGGAATAACCCTGTGCTTCGCCGTGTGTGACCCAAAAAGAAAAAAAAAAGAATATAAGGGTTACCTAAAGGTATCTACACCCAGATACCTTTCCAGTCACAATAAGAGAAGCTAGCTATGTAAACTGCTCTTGTGATCTTTGACCACATAATGTGAAATTACCCATAATGGAGACACACGGACCAGCATAAAGATCCAGTTCTGTCGCTAGGATGTTTTCCCCTCCCATATAACGTCTTGTTTAGCAGTGCCTTCAGGTATGTGACTGAAGATCTCCTTAGAGGCCAATACTCCAAGGTAGACCAGAAAGCATACCCAACTCTATTTCTTATTGACCAGCTACAGGAAAGTCCTGACCATTGGACCCTGAAGCACGATGTACTATATTAATCTTCAGGAACAATTAGGTGTAATCAGAGAACAGGCTTAAATGCTTTTCTTCAGCACCTTGAATATGGCTTTATTTGTCAAAAGGGTTGCTGCATGTGCTAAAAGGCTAATTAGGTTATGTGAGGTCAGACTGGAGGAGACAGTTTCCTAATACTGTATTAAAAAAAAAGATCCTTATGAAAAAGTGGAATTGTCTCTGGGATCAGGTAAAGGCAAAGATGTTCATTGTCTCCACTTTTATTCAATAGATTAGAAGCAATAATACAGAAAAAATAAATTAAAAGGATCCAAACTGGAAATAAGAAGTTAAAGTATCACTATGGGCTGGAACGATAGCACAGAGGTGGGGCATTTGCCTTGCACGCAGCCAATATGGCTGACCCGAGTTCGTTTCCTCTGCCCCTCTCGGAGAGCCCAGCAAGCTACCGAGAGTATCCCACCTTCACGGCAGAGCCTGGCAAGCTCCCCATGATGTATTCGATATGCCAAACACAGTAACAACAAAAGTCTCCAATGGAGACGTTACTGGGCCCGCTGGAGCAAATCGATGAACAACGGGAGGACAGTGACAGTGTGAAAGTATCACTATGTGCAGATGACATAATAATGTAGATGGAAAACCTTAGAATCCACAGGAAAACAAAGCATACCTTTGTCAGGTTCACTTAGAATCTAGTATCATATATGAGAAATAGTAAATATTGTATTCCTTATTCATTCAACAAATTCTTTATTCATTCAACAAATACTTATAAATACCTCCTGTATGTCAGGCACTATTCTAGATGCTAGGAATATATTAGTGAACACATTTTAAAATAATAATAAAATATTTTTAAAAGATTCACCACTCACTCTGGTGAATGTGAGATACTAATTTAAGTGATAAAAGAAATTATTAAAACATCAGAGAGACACTACAGGAGTTAGGATACTTGCCTGCATACAGCAGCCCTGGATCAGTCTGGAGCTATATATAATCTACTAAGCACTGTCAAAAGAACCCCTGCACACTGAGACAGAAGTAAGCCCTGACCACCATCTGGACTGTCTCAAATATATCTACACTCAAAAAATTACAATTAAGTAAATCTGTCACATGTTACAAGAAAGTAAATAGTAAAAAAGAAAACTAAGGTAAAAAAAATGTGATGTAGGATTTTCTATTTTAAATAAGGCTTTTAAATAATTATCATAAAATTAAATTTTTAAAAAAATAAACATTATATATTTGCAGATTAAAAATCATTAAAATTTTGAGCCAGAGAAATAGCTCAAAGGAGTCAAGTGAATACTTTGCATGCAGGGGCCCTGACTCTATCCTTACTAATGCTTGTCCCCTTGAGCACCAGATAAACACAGAATCAGGACTAAGTCCGGAGAGCAATTCAAAATATAACCACTTTCTCCAAAACAAATACAAACAAAAATTTATAAAACTGTCTAAACAACTCAAGGTTTTGACCTTACAACTTTTGTGTGATCATATTTATACCTGAAAAATCTCTAATTCTAAAACTCTTTCTATGAATATAGACACGTCTTCCTCAACATTTATCTTATTTTGAGAAAAAAGGAAATATTCAGGATATAAAAATTTTGCAAAATGGAATACAAGGTCAATTACTGAATTTTTCTTTGAAAAAGAACTTTCAGCAGAAAAAATTATGCTGAGTGAAGACTTTAAAATAAGAAACTATGTAAACAATATTTCAGATATTTTCTAGAGAAAATTATACTTTTGCATGTTTATTTTAATCTATAAATATTACAAATAATTATTAATTATTTTTAATTATTGTTACTATAAACAATATGTACTTCATTAAAACATATTTCTATTGAACATTTGCATGACATTAACACAAGTTCATTTTCATGCAGTTAAAACAGGCTTGCAATGTAATTTAGATACAAATCCACAAAGATGTGAATTAACACTGATGATCAACATCAAAGAAAAATGCCCAGTCTACATATTGTACCAATTCTACTTATTTTCATAGGACAGCTTTTTGTTTGGAGATCAGTCTGTTTATACATTAAAGACTTTTAAGACTTGTGCTTCAACTAAAGGATTTACTGTTTTATTTTCTACAACAGATACCCCAAACACCAATAATATCTTAAATCCAACTTATTGTCTGTTTTTGTTGTTGTTCAGTTTCATTTTTCTAAATCGCCCTTTTGGGCAAGATGTTGTAGTACTGACTTTTCACTCTGTAATGAATCTGCTACTTTGATCTTTAGGGCAGGTTCCAATTTACAATAATCTTATATCCCCTTCCACAGGCATTTGTACTGAGGGGCAGCCCTGATCTCTCCTACCTCATCAAGACCTTTTGAGAAACCCAGCAACACTCACCTGGTGCCTGAGTCTGCAGAGCCAATTCTTCCAGAGCAGAGCTCTGAATTGCTTCCCAGTCTGCCCCATGCCTGACAGAGCTGCTTGGTCAGTAAATCAGCTGAAAGCACCCATTTATACCCACAGGTTCAGATGAGAGAGACATGCACGGAGCCTATTAGTCAATCCCAACAAAAGTGAGTGATGCAAGAGATTACTGGTGGTTCAATAATACAGGCATCAAATGTCCTTCTTGCTCTATATTTGTTGAGAAAACTTTCCTTTTTCGTAGCTGTTCAGTATTAGGGAATGTTAGGAAAGATCTGATTTATAGATTTCAGAGCATGAACCAAGAGCACACACCACTGACGAGTGCAGCTAGCTAGGAGTCATGCTCACATGACCAAACCCCTTTCTCCTTGATGCTAATTGGATAGAATTATTCTTCCTATTCCTGAACTATAGATATTATACCGAGTTAACCAAACAGGTTGTGGTTTTGGAAGGCTTACGGCAGAGAATTGGAGGGAACTAAAGGGAGAAAAGTTTATCACTGAAGAGAGAATGAAAGAAGTGGCTTAAGGTTAGTCATACCCTCCTATTATTCCTCACTTCCAATGAATCCACACTTCAGTAAGCAGGGGAAGTGCAATAGCAGAGATGAGATTCTTGTCCACCTTTACTTAGAGTCTGTGAGCAAATACAACATGGCATGAGTAAGAATACATCTAGCATCAATCATGTGTTGCTGATACCCCAATAGAAGACAAGGCTCCCGATGCTCATCGGCACTCCAGCCCTTCACCCTGGGTGATAGGTACCAGCAGTCAGTCTGTGGACTACCTCCGAGCCCTAGTGGATTCTTGCACACTTTAGTCTTTTTAACCAGTGGCGGGATTCAACTGTGCAGGGTTGCTTCACCATCTTGGAAGCTAAAGTTTCTGTGTTCCTGTTACCCCTACCTGTGGTCAGAGAAACAGCAAGCAGGCAAATGGACTCTGTGGTCTTCCATTTCATAAAACAATTTTCACAAGCTGTGAATGTTATGCCAGTGGATTTTGAAACAGGAAACAGCCTCTTGAGAGGAATTCATCTTTAGAGGAACTCACTCAATTATTCTATCAATCTAGATTTTAAAAGAACATCAGATTATTTTGCCTTTTTTTATTGTTCATTTCGTCTTTGGTACCACTAAAGTAAAGGCACACCTTCGTATGTGAGTCCAGAACAACAGTGACTCCTATGTGATGTTTATGCACCTCAAAATTCTGTAGGAATTATCTGTTGGCTGCCTTGGTTTCTTTTGCCATTGACCCTTACCGCACTTTATATAACAGGGACAATATTATTTTTTTCCTTTTTATTTATGTAGGGGTAATTGCTATTTATTCAGCCACTGATTAAGTTGATTGAATTGGGCATGAACTCTACCTTACTTTTTTTTCTTTTTTATAATTTTATTTATTGAATCACTGTGAGAGCAATTATAAAGCTTTCGGGTTTAAGTCTCGGTCAAACAATGATGAAACAGCCGTCCCTTCACCAGTCCACATTTTACACCACCAACCCCCCCCCATCTCACACCCTCCCCCTACCTGTGTAGCAGATGATTTCCATATCACTCTCTCTCCTCTTTGATTACATTCAATATTTCGACACCAGACCCACCATTATTATTTGGGATTTTACCCCAACACTCAGATCTGCTGACAAGGCAATAGTAGACAATTTGTTTGCTATTGCTGGTTATGAATAACATATGATGTCACACAGCTGCAGTAGTGGCCACACAATTTTGGAATTCTGAAATTTTAACAATTAAATCTGGAAGAATTTCTCCCAAAACCTGCTGGGTTCCGAGATTTGTTCCTGAGTCTCTTGGATCATGGCCGTTAAGCAGCTTGATCAGGAGCCAGAGAGGCCATTCATGGGCAGAGACTCGGGGTCTTGTTGGGGTGGAGAGGAAAGGGCCGGCTCCACCTCCATCCCTTGAGGCCCGTGTGTCTCGTCACTGCAGGCCCAAACCTGACCATCAAGAGGCCTCTGGAGAATGGCAGTCACCGAGCCCCCAGGGGGAACAGGCCAAGGCATGAAACCTATTCCCACCTGGGGTGGCCCTGTGCTGGTAACCTACTGCAGGGACCAGACACATTTCTGCCAAAAGCCGCTGGGTTTGAGATTTATTTCTGAGTTTCTGGGATCATAGCCGTTAAACAGCTTGATCAGGAGCCAGAGAGGCTATTCGTGGGTGGTGACTCAGGGTCTTGTTGGGGCGGGGAGGAAAGGGCTGGCTCCACCCTCATCCCTTGAGGTCCTTAGTGTCTCGTCACTGTGGGCCAAAACCTGACTGTCCAATGGCCTCTGGAAGATGGCGTCCACCAAGCTGCCAAGGGGGAGCAAAGGCGGAAGGACAACACCCTTTCCCCCTGGGGTGGTACGGCACCAGTAACTCATTGCAAGGACCAGATGCATCTCTGCCAAAAGGCGCTGGGTTCCAAGATTTATTTCTGAGTCTCTGGGATCATGACCATTAAGCAGTTCAATCAGGAACAAGAGAGGCCTTGCCTCCAATTATATAGCTGAGTCAGAGGTGGATTGTGAGTGTGTCTCCCACATACCTAACTTTTGGCTCTTTGTTTTCTTGGTAAACTTTGCCCCAAGTTTTTGGGGGCTTGCAAAAGGCACAGCAGCAATTTTGGGGTATCTGGAAGTCTGAAGGCGCCATCAGGCTGCTGATGCACTCGCCTCACAGGTACAGATTGACCTGCTTGCGACACCATACCCCCAAGCAAAATTATTATTTTTAAAATATCAGCATAGAGAAGAGTCCAACCATTGTTATCTTACCATTTTATTTGCATATCAACGTTTTTTTGTACATATGGATTGCTTCCAAGAAACAATGTCATAGATATAGTATTCACAATATGGGGTTGCCACTTAGATGATTAGTTTAATGTGTTTATTAATCAAATGGAAGTTACTCAATGAAAACTTCTGACCTATATAAAGGAGAGAAATTTTAATCATGCTACAATAGGGATGAATACAGTGAACACTAATGATTAAAAAGAAAAACAGAAAGACCACACATGTAAGATTCTATTCCTATGGAAATAGCCACAATGATTAAATCTACGGAGAAAGAAAACAGATATGTGGATATTTCAGGTAAACTGAAATTTCAAAGTGGGTTCTTTGGAAATGAAGGAAATATTTCAGAACTTAGTTGTAGTACATTAGGAATGTACTGCATGTTTACTTTTAAATAGTTTTATCTTACATAAATTTAATGTCAGTAAATTATTTTCTAAGCAATTACTGCCCCCTCTTCATCTCTTCTCTATCTTTTAGTTAAGCTCACAGTAGCCCAAGCATCTAATGCAAATTATGATTCTGCATTTTGGAAACTTGCTATTCTCACTTCATTTATTCTTCCTGTTGCTGTGGATGCTTTAAACATTACCACATTATCATCTCCATGGAAACTGAAAAATGATTGCTAAAATTGAATTGAAGAGCCAGAACTAATCTATTCTCCCCATTGATTCACCAGTTAATCTTATATGCTCAGAATTGATAAATAGAAATAATCTATCTAGTGCTTAATAGTCTTTTAAGTACTAGATTCTTTCCTAGTCATGCCACCACCAAACATGCGTGCTGCATGCACTTACAAACACACAACATATATGTGCCTTGCCAGAATACCACAACACACAACCCACCACACAAGTATATACCTCATATGTAGCCTCACACACATAAATTGATACCACCATGCATTTATACACCCAACCATATAAACACATAAACATCACAAATAAACACATAAACACATATACATCAAGATACATACCACCCACAATATGAAATCCACACACATTCCACATACAAATACTCTACCACATAAACACACTAGTACATAAACACACAAGTCACATCTATGGCACACACCCATACTACCACATGTATGTACTCCACCAAACACACAAACATCTACCACACACAGACATATATAATCTCACGAACTGTAAGCACATACCACATACTCGTATCACACTCATCCAGGAATGTTAGTGTCCTGTTTTTTTTTCAACTTTTTTGCTTTTGGGGTCACACCCAGCATTGCACAGGGGTTACTTCTGGCTCATGCACTCAGGAATTACTACTAGTAGTGCTTGGAGTATCATATGGGATGCTGGGAATTGAACTTGGGTCTGCTGTATGAGAGGCAAATGGCCCTACCCACTGTGCTATCACTCCAGCCCCCAGTCAGCTTCTGTTTTAAACTAATCTCTAACTTTCCTTTCTTTGATATTCCAAAGACCCTTAATAAAGTCACAGATTATATATACGTGTATATATGTGTGTATATATATAATTATAATAATAATTGGATTGGTTGGAGATGTAAGAAATACAGAATAAGTCCATAGATATGCAGGAGTGAAGTATCTGATCCCATGAGGTAGTTATTCTCCTGTATGGCACTCTCTTTCAGAAAGTGGCGTGGTTGCTATGTGATGGGTATATCACAAATACTCCTCAGGTTCATTCTACATTTGTCACAGGAGGAGAGTAGCATTTGGCATTTCCAAGTCAAAACTTTTTGAGTTAAGGGAGTATTCTCTGAAAAATATAGAAGATATTGTATCCTAGAATATCTCTGTGCTGTGATTACAAAATGGTCATTTTTATGTAAGTGATGAGTAGAGTTCTTTTTTAATTTTTTTAATTGAATCACCATGAAGTACAGTTACAAAGATTTCATGATTATGTTTCAGTCATACAATGATCGAACACCCATCGCTCCACAAGTATAGCTTTCCCACCACAAATGTTACCAGTATCCCTTCCACTGCCCCAACACCACTCCACCTCTTGCCTCTATGGTAGACAGTTTCCTTCTTACACAGTAGAGTTATTTTTTTTAATTTTTTTTATTAGTGAAACACCATGAGGTACAGTTATAGAGTTATAAATTTTTGTGCTTGGGTTTCAGTTATACAATGATCAAGTACCCATCCCTCCACCAGTGCCCATCCTCCACCACCACAGGTCCCAGCATCCCTCCCACCCCTCATCCCCCCCCGTCCCACCCTGCCTCTGTGGCAGGGCATTCCCCCTTGATCTCTCTCTCTTCTTTTGGGTACACAGTAGAGTTCTTAATGGAGGTTCTATTCCTTTCCTTCTTGCCCTTCCTCTGTGAAACTCTAGATTTCAGAAATGACTCTGAGTTCCAGCAATATTGCAACCCAGTCAGAATACAGTTGCTTCCTGTTTCCTCTAATTTGTATGAATCTGACTTCTTAGTTCTGCTATAACCTACATGAGTTTTCCACTTTCAATTTCCTCTATTCCCAAATCTCAGTATGGTTTTCCCCTTGATGACAACTACAGAATGTGGCAATTTGTACATAAACCTGCCCCCATGGCAATAATGACTGTCCAAGAATTTAAGATTGCCCCAGGTTGACAGCCATATGTTATCATAGAAAGAGAGCCTACCTCTCTCTCTTTACCTCTTTCACTACTTCTCAATTTCACTCATAAGCAGCCCAGGGGAAATTATAGGGATCACACTTTATGTGCTCTTTTTCCTCTGTAAATAACCATCCCAATCATTCACACCCCTGTAACATAAGAGACAGTGAGATTAGTAATGTGGCTATTGCCATAGAAGATAATAAGCATGTCTCTTGTCCTTTACCCAACAAGATACAAAGTACAAAAAAGCAAGGAATAGTCACATCATTAATATAAAGAAAAAGGAGAAAATCTGAAGCTGGTGTGTATGTAGGGGGAGGGATTACACTTAATGTAAGTTTACCTTCCAAGGAAAGTATTAGGCACTAAATCAATAAAACATGAAGTCCGGCCTGTGGTTAATTAATTTTATTGATGGAAAGCAATGGTTTCATAGTTCTGACTAGTATAATTGTGAAGTGAACTCCATGATGAAACAAGAAAATGTGCCTAACAGCCTCTGGCATTAAGAGACATTCACATTCATCACCATCATTATTCATCATGTTAGCATGAAAGTGGATTTTCCTGAGCTGGTGGAATCTTGAAAATTGTGTGAAATATTTGTAAACAAAACTCACAAGATTAAAAGTTAGAGTTTATTATACATTTAAAGTAGATGGGTCTAGGTCCATCCCCAAATGTCCATGCCTCTACTTTACCTGTGAAAAACACCTCCAGTCCTGTCCCTGACATTGCCCTGTTCCATGAACGAGCTTCCTCTCCCTTCCCCTGCCGTCTACTTATCTCCTTTGAATGAATGTCAGGTCCCATATCTACATCACTCTCCATGTAGTGTATTTTCCCTAGACTCTTGCCATGGCCACATGTGTGTGGGTAAGATCCCTATTCTCTGTGCCTCTTTCGGGCCTTCCATATGTATCCCTAGCAGTTTCTGTCATTCTGTCCTGGCTTTCCTAGTCTCTGGCCATGGCCACATGCTACTGAGTGGAGACTCCTATGCTCAGTGTCTGTCTCTGCCTGGGGTTTCCAACCCCTGCCTAAATTTGAGCTTTTCTGGGCATGAGCCCTGCCTGTGTTCTGCCACTATCTGTGTCTATAAAGCCTGCCTTTAGTCAGCCTTCTATCTGGGTGTGCAACCCTACATGATCCTGCAATCTGCTGATGAGTGGGTCTGTAGAGAGTGTTGGAGAGAGAAGGGGGGGGCCAGAGAGAGAGAGAGAGAAAGAAAGGCAGAGAGAGAAGGAGGTGATATGGAGCTAGGAGTCTCCTTTTAGTGGCTGTCATATTGATCCTCTCAGCTTCCGGTTATCTGTTCTTATTCCATGGGTATTAAAACCACAGATTAAATTCACCTGGTGATCCACCCTGCCGCTCCCACTCTATCAACCAAAAATATTATCACTATTCATCCCAGTAAAGGAATGTCAAGTTCTCTCTTACTGCCTACTCCAAATTCTCCCACACCAAGGCCAATTCATCTTTTTCAGTGTCTCTGACACAAACTAGTTATCAGTACAGCAATTTCTTCCATATCTCTTTGTGGACTAAATGCAGAAAGGAACATAAATTTCAAATGTTACGGCAATTAGAAGAAAGAGCCTTGAGACCAAGCTCAGTTTTCCATCCCTGTTGGAATGCATGAAACAAAAAGTTTTCTGGTTCAATGGAAATTAGTAAGTGTAATGTTTACTATTTAATTATAATTATATATAAATTTTAATTATAAAGTTTATAGTGTTCTAAGGAAAATAAAACAATAGTACCAAACCCATATGTTGAACCCTGAAATTTCAACATGACAGTGCTTAGAGATAAGGCTTTTAGGGAGATAACTAGGATTAAATAAAACCATAGGGTAAGACTCTGAGTCCCTAGGACTTGTGATACATGAAAGAGAAGAGAAAGAGACATGGGACTCTCTCTTTGCATGCACACACAGAGAGACAACCATGAGGACATAGCTAGAGAATGAATATGTGTAAGTCAGAGTAAGATGCTTCATCAGAATCAGCCTTCCCAACATTTTTATATTAGACTTATGTCTTCTAGTACTGTGAGAAAATAATTCTTTGTTGTTTAACTGCCCCCACTCTGTTATATTTTTTAATAGAAGCATTATAACACAGATGTAACGGATTTAGAATAGGAGTGGATAAGAAGTTAAGCTTGCATTTGTGCACCTGAACATATAACTGGCTAGGGAATTTAAGACTGATGCTTGTACCTCACCCATATCAGGGAGTTTCTGTGTCCTATAATACAATGCTACCCTGGGTTTCTGTTAACTTCATAACAACCATCTGTTTACTCCACTGCCACTAAACTCGATCCTTTATAGTTTGAGTTTTTCATGATGTGGATAAGAAGCTAGGTATACCTACAGCAGAAAGGGATGATTGAGTTCAAACAGAGGAGGGAATGAAGAACAGACATTCACGGGAAGTGGGGGTGAAAATCAACTTTGCAACTCCCAGCTACACTTCAGTTCAGTAACTTGAATAAATTATAATTTAAACTTAAATGCTCCTGGTAAACTGACTAGCTCTTAAGTAGTCAACCACACCATCAGGTTAGCATGCCATGAACTCAAATAAAGGAAAGTATCATACTGACACCTGGCCAGTCCCTTTGAAAGTCATGGTGACATAGTTAAAAAATTATAATGTAAATTATTCCAGAATTTTAACCAAACTTACATCTTTGCAACTTTTTTAAAGCTTTATTAAGATTAGGGACAATAAGCAATTAGAAATGTTATAGTTTAAAGAACTTGCATGATCAATATTTCCTACTTAATTATAATTTATAAAAATTAAAAGTCATAATTCTAATTTTCATCCAAAGGATATTCACAATCACAAATCATCCTGTTATTCGTCAATTGCCTCGAGCAGACCCCAGTAACATCTCTTTCAACCTAGCCCTGAGATTATATTCAAGGCTCTTTAGGAGAATGAGACCCACCATTGTTACTGGTATTTGGCATATTGGGTACGCCACGGGGAGTTTGCCAGACTCTGCCATGTGGGCAGGCTACATTCGATAGCCTGCCAGTTTGTCCAAAGTAGAAATGAGATAATAAGATGTCATAATAAGATGTCGCGTGATTCCGGGAGCTGGTTTTTATAGTCTCTGGGCCTTCGCCATTGATGGGATTACACGGCGCCAGGAGGCAAGTTGGTGGGTGTGACCCCCGCCTACTGGAATTTGGAGGATCTGGGTGTAGGATGCTCGGCCCCAATCCGAGTAGGCTTGGAGATCTCGGCCCCGGAACCTGCGTGGCTTTGTCCCTCTGCCAGTACCTTCATGTGTGCAGAAAGTGGTCTCAGCATGGTGGATATTTGTTCAAAGGGCAATAAATAAATAGAAACATATGGTTATTTTCATGACCTAATGTTATCTGGTACCTATGAATGAATAAAGTTGAAAATAAGTATCAAAAATCTCTAAAAATACTGACAGAAAATTTTAAAAATGAGTATTAAATAGAATCACCCCACTTGGCCCTGTTCAGTCCCATTCCAGGACACTGAGGTGAACCCAGCAGTAGTTTGTGTGGAATAGGGTAGAGAGGGATGGTTTGGTCTTCAGGATCACCATCTCTTGACTCCCAAGTCAGGATTATCCCCACCTAGGAAGTAGAAAAGAAAGTGGAATATTTCTATGCTATACTCTGTGACCACACATTTCTTTACTTCTCCATAACTCACCATAAGCATACAAAAAAGCCTTAACTCTAGTCATGTAGCCACACAAAAACTCACAAAAGACAACTACAAACTACAAGCATCACAGTGGGAAAACAATGCGGAACACTACCACATTGAGTGAGTGAAGATGGTAGCCCTGAAGATTCAATCAGTAATAATGAGCTACACAATTTCTCTGGTGAGGAATTTAGAGAGGAATTGTTGAGAATGTATAAAGAGCTCAAGAAACAATGAAACAGACTACCAATAAAACACAAGGGAATATGAGTGCAGAAATGAGAATACTACAAACAGAAAATGATAGAACTGGAAAACCAGGTAGTTGAAACAAAAAACTCACTAGAAGACGTCAGCAGCAGAGTAACAGCTGCTGAGAACAGTATCAGTGAGCTCCAAGATGAGGTGCAGAAAACCTTCAAAAAACATCAGAAGGTAGAAATAAGCTTCAAAGTAATTAAACAGCTGACAAAAGAACTTTGGGATGAATTTAAGAAGAACAACACGTGAATCATCAGAATCCCAGAGAGCCAAGAAGACAACCCTGATGAAGAAGCAACAGTCAAAGACATCATCGTTGAGAAGTTCTCACAGCTGAAAACCTAGATGCAGGAGGACTGAAGATTACCAGTTAGAAGAAATCCAAATAAAAATACTCCAAGACACATCCTAATCAGAATGACTGAAACCGTAGGTTGAGATAGAGTACTGAAAGCAGCAAGATCAACAAAGGATAGTGATGGGATATAATGAAAATACTCAAGCAAGTAGAAGCAAAGATAAGCAAATGGGACTACATTAAACTAAGAAGCTTCTGTACCTCAAAGTAAATGATGACTAGGATACAAATACAGCTCACAAAGTAGGAAAAATTGTTTACCCAGCACACACCAGTGAAGGAATAATATCAAAGATATATAAGGGACTGATAGAACCTTACAAGAAAAAACATTCAACCCAACTAAAAAAATGTGAAGAAGGGATGAACAGAATGTTCCTCAAAGAAGAAATACAAATTGCCAAAAGTCACATGAAAAAATGCTCCATATCACCAAATGTATATAAACTAAAACAACAATGAGATATCACCTATTACCATGGAAACTGGTCTACATCAAAAGAACAACCAGTGAAGGCATAGATACAGGCAACAGGGACTCTTATTTATTGCTGTTGAGAATACTAGCTAGCCCAGCCTTTTTGGAAAACAATATGTGTAGGATAACATTGGTTTGTCCTTTCTCCTCTGCAACAAGAAGCTTAGGTTTACTGAGTAAAACCCATCACAGTCCCGAAGCACTCCTGTATCCTCAATATTCATCTTTTAACTTCTCCTTTGTGATCTTCTTTTTCTATCTGTTAATTACTCATTTCCCCTAACTAGAACCTGTGCCTTGTAAGGTCACATCCTTCTAATAACTCTGAATTTTGTATTTGTAAGTGAAATACTGCTTTTCTGTTTCCCTTATGTACTTTGCATAGTTTACTTTAGAGCAATGTTCTTTTTGTATATATACAGGAAGACAGTTAATGCTGTCCTTTTGTAACTTGGAAATTAATTGACTCCAAAGAATATTTACTCTTGGGCATCTGTCACATTTACTCAATTTAAGCCTCAGTTTCCCTTAATTCCTAGCACCCCAAAAGCGGGGTCCAGACAAAGGGACTGGATGAACCCAGGCCAAGCCGTGAGCTACCCGGACATTGAAACAGGACAGACCAAGTGTCATAAAACTTATAATTAGTTAAGAACATGGTCATGGACAAATTCTGTCATGGCCCAAGGAGAAGTGACTGGGCAAGGATCCTGCAGGGATTCGGATGGACTAATCTGGTCTGAGGACTGTAGTCTAGGAATCCATAGCAAGATCTTCCCAGGAGAGCCACACTATAAGCTTAATTTATCTCTTACTGTGTCCATACAAAATGACTAGAAAGATTATTAAGAAGAAAGTAAATCTAAGATGATTGTTTATGGAATAAGGAAAGGAGAAGTATGTCCTTGGATCAAATTCTGCCCTTTAGCCCTTGAGAGGATCTCCTAGCTGGAGGAGATCTTTGTCTTAGAAGAGCTTCTCCAGAAGGAAGGGAAGGGCTATATACATATATTGATTGTGCTATCTGACCTAGGTGTAGTTGCTACCCCCAATGCTTGGGGATTGGGTTTTAGATTAAGGCTGTGAGATTGAGAGTGGGGACAGTAGCATGAAGGACAGGAGGAAACAGGAATGAGGGGCAATGTGAGACTGGAATGGGATCCTCAGTGAGAATGGAATAGGCATGCGGGGAAAATGAAATAAATGGTGGGATGGAGATTTGAATAAATGCCAACTGAACACCAACTGGTGTTCCCTTCTTCATGTGTCTGTTGCTAGAGGCTGCAGGACAAGGTGGGAAAGCGGGCGGCTCATGGCCACCAAACACCTGTGGAAAGAGAGTACACATACTTATTTATTGAATACACAATTATGGACCTTCTTTAGTGAACAGAAATTAAGCTTTCAGGGTGCTATATCACCTGGGGAATACACCCTAGGGGCCCAAAGGGGAAAAAATACAGAGAAGGGAACTGCACTCATATATTCATTGCAACACTGCTCACAACTGGCAGCATCTGGAAACAACCCAAGTGCTGGAGATACCTGGAAAAAGAATCTATGATATATCTACACAATGGACATCAGTTAGGTAAAATGAAGTTGTGAAATATACTTATACATGAATGGACATGAGAGCATCATGCTGTACGAAATGAGTCAGATGGAGAGGGACAGACATAGAAATATTGTACTAATTTTCAAGATTAAAA
Source organism: Sorex fumeus (assembly GCF_029834395.1). Classification (NCBI taxonomy): domain Eukaryota; kingdom Metazoa; phylum Chordata; class Mammalia; order Eulipotyphla; family Soricidae; genus Sorex; species Sorex fumeus. Next base: position 12,326,678 of record NW_026606185.1, read on the forward strand.
AAACATGAAAACATAACAAAAAGACAGTAGAAACGAGAGTTATGAGAACCAGTCAACATTAAAAAGCTTGACATCTTGCTTATTCATTGCAGCACTCTTTATGATAGCCAGAATCTGGAAGAAACCTGAGTGTCCAAGAACAGATAACTGGTTAAAGAAACTTTGGTACATCTACACAATGGAGTACTATGTAGCTGTTAGAAAAGATGAAGTCATGAAATTTACATACAAGTGGTACTACAAGGAAAGTATCATGCTATGCGAAATGAGTCAGAAAGAGAGGGATAGACATAGAAAGATTGCATTCATCTGGGGGATATTAAGTAACAAAATATGAGATTAATACCCAAGAATAGATGAGATCAGCACCAGGAGGATTACTCCATAGCTTAGAGGCCAGCTGGGCATTCTAGGGGAAAGGGCAGCTCAGATAGAGAAGGGAGCACCAAATAAAGGGTATTTGGAGGATCCTCCCAGGAGGGGAGATGCATGTTGAAAGTAGACTATGGACTGAACATGTTTGCCACTCAATGCCTCTTTTGCAGGCCACAACACCCAAAAGGAGAGAGATAACAAAAGGGAATGCCCTGCCACAGAGGCAGGGTGGGATGGGGGGGATGGGGGTGGGAGGGAGGGATATTATCCATGGTGGTGGAAAATGGGCACTGGTGGAGGGATGGGTAGTTGATCATTGTATAATCAAAACCCAAGCACAAAAATTTGTAAATCTACAACTGTACCTCATGGTGTTTCATTAATAAAATTTTTTTAAAAAAAGCTTGCCACAAGTTGGGTGCAATGCAATTAGGACAGAGAAGTATATCACTATGACAAAGATAATTGAAATGTTCACTCTGGACAAGAACTGAGTCCACAGGTAGGTAAAGTGCTGTACATGAAAACCTTTTAGTACAGTATTAAAAAACAAATGCCTAAAAGGCAAGAAAAAGAGATAAGTAAATTGCCTACAATAGACACAGGCTTGGTGTCTAGAAGGAAAACTGAAGGCATTGGTGGTAGAAATGTGCACTAGTGAAGGGACTGGTGTTGGAACACTGTAAGACTAAAACCCAATCATGAATACTTTTTTAATTGTGTATCTCATGGTGATTCAGGCCTTTAGAATATTTAAAAATAAGTACTCACTTATGCAAAAAAGTATTAAATAGAAATAGTAGTACTGAATAATAAATAATAGTATTAAATATAGTTTTAAATAGAGTATTAAATAAGAGTAATAAATTGAATCGTCCTTTTTAAAAACCTTAGGTCAATGTCATAAATCATGCTGCTAGTACCCTCAATTTGATAAAACATGTAATTAGATTTTTGCAGTAAACAAACAATTGTTCTTTTCCCTAAGATCATAGCATCAAATACAAAACTTGTATCAAATATCAAACTTCCAGTGGTTTAGGACTCACTAATTGCTACTCTTCCAGCATCCAGGTGAGGGCAGTGAGGAGCTGAAGAATACAAAATGAATGGGCACTGGTGGAAGGATGGGTACTCAATCACTGCATGACTGAAACGTAATCACCAAGGTTTGTAAATCTGTAACTGTATCTCATGGTAATTCATTAAATTTTTTTTAATTTTAAAAAATAAACTACAGTGCAAATTTTTTAAAAAGGTTACATAATGAACATTTTAAAGTCTTTGGGACCTCAGGAAGAAATCATTCACATGTGAAGAGAGAGAACAAGTTTGCTCGGGTATATAGTAACAATCATCTTTGTACAGTGCCTGTGACTTTTTCATATTTTTAATTAATATCCTGTGAAACTCTCATATTAGTGAAAACACCAAGAATTGTGATTTCATTTTGCAAATAAAAAACATGAGACTCAGTATTTGTCAGAAAATAAAAACACTCTAAAAAGGGCTTAGATATTTTCATTCTGTGCAGTGGGCGCACCAACCTCGTTTTATGTACTCCCTGTACTCCACAACAAAGGGAGTTAAATATTGCTACTACCCAAAAAGAAACCTTTCCATGTGCACGGTTGTGTATCAGACCATCTTCAGTACCAGCATTTTCCCATCCCACAAGGCAAGATAGTTCCTATTTTATCTGAACATTCAACTGCACTGTTTCAGCAATGTACTATGCATCTATATTACTAAAAACTAAAATATTTAAATTTTCATAAAATTTTATATGAAAAACATTCTATGTCTGTCCATATCCTTCTCAATCATTTCACTCAGCCTGATGTACTTTCTATATTCATCCATTTATAAGCAAAGTTCATTACTTCAGTTTTCTTTCTGGCTGTGCAGTGATCCATTGTGTATATGAACTATATTTTCTTTATACAGTCAATTGTTCTGCTTTTGCAAATAGTGCTGAAATGAATATGGAATTACAGATGGCTTTTCCACTGCATGTTTTTGGGCCCTCAGAGTATATTCCCAGAAGTAGCATTATTGGGTCATAAGGAAACTCAATTTCTAGTTTTTTTTTAGGAATTCCCATATTGTTTTTTTTAAAAAAGGCTGAAACAGTCAGCATTCCCCCAACAATATACGAGAAACCCTTTCTCACCACATCTGTGCCAGCACTGGTTGTTCTTGTTCTCTTGGATATGTGCCAATTCTATACTGTAAGATGATATCTCTTTGTTGTTTGGCTTGCATTTCCCTGATGATTAGCAACATAGAGCATCTTTTCATGTCTTTTGACTATTTAAACTTCTACTTTGACGAAGTTTATGTTCATTCTTCCTCCCCATTTTTTGATGGAGTTGGATTTTTTTTCTTGTAAATTTCCACCCGTGCCTTATATGTCTTGGATATTAATCCCTTATCAGACGGGCATTGGATAAATATTTTTCCCATTCTGTGAGCTGTCTTTAGAATTTGGTCAACATTCACTAATAGGTCCTAAAGCTTCTTGGTTTAATGCATTCCCATTTGCTTATCTTCACTTCAACTTGCTTGGTGTTAAATAGAGCTGAGTTTAATTTTTTGCATGGTGCTGCCTACTTCTCCCAGAATCTGTTCCATACTTCTTTGATTTCCTTAAACAGTCTCACCACTTTGTCTCTGAATTCTTTGTCAGGGAAATTATGTATGCGGATATTCCTGGTTGAGTCTCCAGAGTCATTTTTACTGTGCTTTTTTGCATCCTCAGGATATATTCCCAGAAGTGGTATTGCAGGGTCATATGGAAGCTCAATTTCTAGTTTTTAAAGGACTGTCCGTATTGTTTTCCAAAGAGGCAGGAATAGTGGGCATTCCCACCAACAGTGAAAGAGCATCCCTTTTTCCCCACATCCACACCAGCATTAGTTGCTTTTGTTCTTTTGAATGTGTGCCAGTCTCTGTGGTGTGAGATGATATCTCATTGTTCTTTTGATTTGCATCTCCCTGATGGCTAGCGATGTGGAGCATTTTCTTATGTGCCTTTTGGCCATTTGTGTTTTTTTTTTTTTCGAGGAAACTTCTGTTCGTTTCTTCTCTCCATTTTTTGATAGGGTTGGAGGCTCTTTTCTTGTACAATTCTACTAGTGTCGTGTATATCCTGGATATCAATCCCTTATCAAATGGGTATTGGGTAAATATTCTTTCTCATTCTGTGGGCTCTTTCTGTATTTTGGTCACTGTTTCTTTTGAAGTGCAGAAGCTTCTTAGTTTGATGTAATCCCATTTGTTTAGCTTTGCTTCCACTTGCATGGTCAGTGCTGTTTCATTCTTAAAGATGTTTTTAGCTTCAATGTCTTGGATAATTCTGCCTACATTTTCTCTATGTACCTTATGGATTCATGTCTGATATTGAGGTCTTAATCCACTTTGATCTGACTTTTGTGCCTAGCATTAGACAGGAGTCAGAGTTCATTGTTTTGCAGGTAGCTATCCAGTTTTCCCAGCACCACTTATTGAAGATGCTTTCGTTGTTCCACTTCAGATTTCTTTCTCCTTTGTTAAAGATTAAGTGGTCATATATTTGGGAGTTTGCGAGAGAATATTCAACTCTGTTCCATTGGTCTGCAGGTCTGTTTCTAGCCCAGCACTATGCTGTATTAATTACTACTGTTTTGTAGTACAGTTTGAAAATGAACGGGGGGCTGTGGGGGTGATGCCAACCATCTTCTTTTTCCCAAGGGTTGTGTTAGCTATTTGTGGGGGTTTATTGTTCCATATAAATTTCAGGAGTGTTTTGTCTATTTCTTTGAAAAATGTCATGGGTATCCTGATAGGGACCGCATTAAATTTGTATAGTGCTTTGGGCAGTATTGCCATTTTGATAATGTTAGTCCTCCCTATCCATGAGAAGATGTGTCTCCATTTCCTAGTGTCCTTTTTTATTTTTTGAACTAGTGTTTTGTAATTTTCCTTGTATAGGTCCCTCACCTCTTTGGTACTTGATTTGGTATTTGATTTGGTACTTTCCAAGGTACTTGATTTTCTGAGGTACTATTGTGAATGGGACTTTTTTTTTAATGTCTCTCTCTTCTCTTTCATTATCTGTATATAAGAAAGTCATGAACTTTTGGGTGTTGATTTTGTAGCCTGCCACTTTTCAAAACCAACCTATTGTTTCTAGAAGCTTATCTGTAGAGGCTTTAAGGTTTTCTAAGTATAATATCATATGATCTGCAAATAGTGATAGCTTGACCTCTTCCTTTTCTATCTGTATGCCCTTAATACCTTTCTCTTGCCTAACTGCAATGACCAGGACTTCCAGTACTGTATTGAACAATAATGGCAAAAATGGGCAACCTTGTCTTTGCCCAGTCTTGGAGGAAAGGCTTTTAGTTTTTCCCCACTGAGAATAATACTTGCCATGGGCTTGTGGTAGATGGCTTTGACCATATTGAGGAAAGTTCCTTCAACGCCTATTTTGCTAAGAGTTTTCATCATAAATGGGTGCTGGATTTTGTCAAATGCTTTCTCTGGGCCTATTGATATGATCATATGATTTTTATTTTTTCTTTTGTTGATATGATGAATTATATTGATCAATTTCTGAATGTTAAAACATCCTTGCATCCCTGGAATGAATCCTACTTGGTCATGGTGTCATGAAATCCTACTTCCTACATGACATTTTTGATGAGTCATTGGATTCTATTTGCTAATAAGTTGTTGAGGATCTTTGCATCTGTGTTCATCAGGGATATTGGCCTGTAATTCTCCTTTTTTTGTGGTATCTCTGTCTGCTTTTGGTACCAGGGTAATATGTGCTTGATAGAAACTGGAAGTGTTTTTGATACTTCAATTTTGTTGAAAAGCTTAAAGAGAATTGGGAGTAAGTCCTCTTTAAAGATTTGGAAGAATTCACTACTGGATCCATCTGGGCGAGGACTTTTGTGCTTGGGGAGACTTTTTATTACTGTTTCGATTTCCTTGTTGGTGATACATCTGTTCAGGTATTCCAGGTCTTCTTGGTTCAGCCTTGGGAGGCTTTAAGAACCTAGGAATTTATACATTTCCTTGAGATTTTCGTGTTTCCTGGCATAAAGCTTTTCAAGATACTCCCTGAGGATCCTTTGAATGTCTGTAGTTTCTGTTTTAATATCCCCCTTTTCATTTCTGATTCGGTTTATTAGGATTTTCTCTCTCCATTTCTTGGTGAGTCTTGCAAGATGCTTATCAATCTCGTTAATTTCAGCTCTGATTTTTTTTTTAATTTTTATTAGTGAAACACCATGAGGTGTAGTTGTAGACTTACAAATTTTTGTGCTTGGGTTTCAGATGTACAATGATCGACTACCCATCCTTCCACCAGTGCCCATCCTCCACCACCAATGATCCCAGTATCCCAATCATGCCCCCCCCATCCCACCTTCCAACCCTGCCTCTGTGGCAGGGCACTCCCTTTTGTTCTCTCTCTTCTTTTGGGTGCTGTGATTTGCAAAAGAGGCATTGAGTGGAAATCATATTCGGTCTGTAGTCTAATTTCAGCAAGCATCTCCCATCCTAAGAGGATCCTCCCAAAACCCTTTACTTGGTGGTCCCTTCCCTAGCATGTGTGGCTGGCCTCCAAGCCATGGAGTAAACCTCCAGGTACTTATCTCAGCTATTTTGTTACTTTATGTTCCCCAGATGAATGCAATCTTTCTATGTCTGTCCCTCTCCTTCTGACTCATTTCTCTTAGCATGATACTTTCCATGTAATACCACTTGTACTTAAATTTTATGACTTCATCTTTTCTAACAGCTGCATAGTACTCCATTGTGTAGATGTACCAAAGTTTCTATAACCAGTAATCTGTTCTTGGGCACTCGGATTTTTTCCAAATTTTGGCTATTGTGAACAGTGCAACAATGAACATAGAAGTGCAGATGTCATTTTGACTGTACTTTTTGGACTTTCTGGGATATATTCCTAGGAGTGGTATTGCTGGGTCAAATGGGAGCTCAAATTCTAATTTTTTGAGACGCATCCATATTGTTTTCAAAAAGGGCTGAACTAGTCAGCATTCCCACCAGCAGTGAAGGAGGGTCCCTTTCTTGCCACATCTGCACAAACACCAGTTGCTTTTGTTCTTTTGGATGTGGGCAAGTCTCTGTGGTGTGAGATGGTATCTCATTGTTGTTTTGATCTGCATCACCCTGATGATTAATGATGTAGAGTATTTTCTCATGTGCCTTTTTGCCATTCAGATTTCTTCTTTGAGAAAGTTTCTATTCATTTCATCACCCCATTTTTGGATGGGGTTGGATGTTTTATTCTTGTGGAGTTCAACCAGTACTTTGTGTATCCTTGATATCAATTCCTTGTTGGATGGGTATTGGGCGAATATCCTTTCCCATTCTGTAGACTGTCTTTGTATTTTGGTCACTGTTTCTTTTGAGGTGCAGAAGTGTCTTAGTTTAAGATAGTCCCATTTGTCTCTCTCTGTTTTCACTTGCTTGTCAAGCAGCGTGTTATCTTTGAAGATACCGCTAGCTTCAATATCTTGGAGGGTTTTGCCAACCTTGTCTTCAGTGTACCTTATGGAAGCTGGTCTGATGTTGAGGTCTTTAATTCATTTTTATCTTACTTTTGTACACGGTGTTAGGGAGAGATCTGAGCCCATTTTTTGCATGGAGCTTTGCCAGCACAATTTGTTAAAGAGGCTTTCCATGGTCCACTTCACATATCGTGCTCCCTTATCAAAGATCAGATGATCACATGCTTGGGGGGAGATGTCAGTATACTCAACCCTGTTCCATTGGTCTGCAGTTCTGCCTTTGTCCCAGTACTATGCTGTTTTAATTATTACTGCTTTGTAGTAGAGTTTGAAGTTAGTGAGGTTGGTGCCTCCCATTTCCTTTTTCCCAAGAATTGCTTAAGATATTCATGGGGGTTTTATTGTTCCATAGGAATTTCAGAAGTGTTTGCTCCATTTCTTTGAAGAATGTCATGGGTATCGTTATAGTGATCACATTTAATTTGTACAATGCTTTGGGGAGTATTGCCATTTCGACAATGTTAGTTCTCCCGATCCATGAGCAGTGGATATCTTTTCATTTTCTCGTAAACTCTCTTATTTCCTGAAGTAGCGTTTTGTACTTTTCTTTGTACAGGTCTTTTACTTCCTTAGTTAAGCTGATTCCTAGGTACTTGATTTTCTGGGGTACAATTGTGAACGGGATTTTTTTTTACTTTTGGGTCACACCCATTGATGCACAGGGGTTACTGCTGGCTCTACACTCAGGAATAACCCCTGGCGGTGCTTAGCAGACCATATGGAATGCTGGGAGTCGAACCCAGGTTGGCCGCGTGCAAGGCAAACACCCTATCCACTGTGCTATTTCTCCAGACCGAACGAGATTGTTTTTTTCATGTCACTTTCTTCTCTCTCATTATTTGCATATAGGAAAGCCATGGACTTTTGTGTATTAATTTTATAGCCTGCAACTTTACTATACAAGTCTATTGTTTCTAGGAGTTTCTTGGTAGAGTTTTAGGGTTCTCTAAGTATAGTATCATATCATCTGCAAATAGTGAGAGCTTGTTTTCTTCCTTTCCTGCCTGAATGCCCTTTATATCTTTTTCTTGCCTAACCGCTATTGCATGTACTTCCACTACTAAATTGAACAACAATGTCGAGAGAGTGGGCATCCTTGTCTTGTCCTTGATCTTAGAGGGAAGGCTCTCAGTTTTACCACATTGAGGATGATGCTTGCTGTAGGCATGTGGTAGATGACTTTAACTATATTGAGAAAAGTCCCTTAAATAGCCACTTTGGGGAGGATTTTCATCATAAATGGGTGCTGGATCTTTTCAAATGCTTTCTCTGCATCTATTGATACGATCATAAGGTTTTTATCTTTTCTTTTGTTGATATGATGGATTGGGGCTGGAGCTATAGCACAGCAGTAGGGCCGTTGCCTTGTGCGCAGCCAACCCGGCCGATCCGGGTTCGATTCCTCCACCCCTCTTGGAGAGCTCAGCAAGCTACCGAGAGTATCTCACCCGCACGGCAAAGCCTGGCAAGCTACCCGTGACGTATTCAATATGCCAAGCACAGTAACAACAAGTCTCAAAATGGAGACATTACTGGGCCCGCTCGAACAAATTGATGAACAACAGGAGGACAGTGACAGTGACAGTGATATGATGGATTATTTTGATTGATTTCTGAATGTTAAACCATGCTTGCATCCCTGGGATGAATCCCACTTGGTCATGGTGTATGATCTTTTTGATGAGTTGTTGAATTCTATTTGCTAGTATTTTGTTGAGAATCTTGGCATTCGTGTTCATCAAGAATATCGGCCTGTAGTTTTGCTTTCTTGTGGTGTCTTTGTTACCTTTTGGGATTAGAGAGATATGAGCTTCACAGAATCTGTTTGGGTAGTTTCTGTTTCTTCAATTTGCTGTAAAAGCTTGAGAAGAACTGGCAATAGGTCCTCTTTAAATGTTTGGAGAAATTCGCTAGTGAATCCATTCAGACCTGGGTTTTTGTTTTTGGAAAGACTTTTGATTACAGTTTCAATTTCTGTGATGTTAATAGGACTATTCAGGTACTCTTGGTCTCTTGATTCAGCCTTGGGAGATTATAGGAAACCAGGAATTTATCCATTTCTTCTAGGTTCTCTTGTTTCATGGCATACAGACTTTCAAAGTAGTCTCTGATGATCTTCTGAATTTCTTTGGTTTCTGTTGTGATATCCCCCTTTTCATTTATGATTCGGTTTTTTGGGGTTCTCTCTCTCTCTCTGTTTCTTTGTGAGTCTTACTAGTGGTTTATCTATCTTGTTTATTTTCTCAAAGAACCAGCTCTTGGTTTCATTGATCTTTTGGATTGTTTTTTCGGTTTCCATGTCATTGATTTCTACTGAGTTTTATTATCTCTTTACTTCTGCTGCTTTGGGTTCCTTTTGTTGTTCCTTTTCTAAGATCCTGAGCTGTGAAGTCAAGTTGTTTATATGGGCCCTTTCTTTCTTCCTGAGAAATTCTTGCAGAGCTTTAAATCTTCCCCCTTAACAAGATTTTAGCTGCATCCCGTAGGTTCTGGTAGCTCGAGTCTTCATTCTCATTTGTTTCCAGGTGTCTTTTGATTTTATCCTTGACTTTCTTCCTGACCCACTCGTTGTTCAACATTAAAAGGTAAAGGTAAAGGCCCTCCCATTGATCGTCGATTTGCTCGAGCGGGCCCAGTAACGTCTCCATTGGAGACTTTGTTGTTACTGTGTTTGGCATATCGAATACTCTCGGTAGCTTGCCGGGCTCTCCGAGAGGGGTGGAGGAATCGAACTTGGGTCGGCCATTTTGGCCACTTGTAAGGCGAACGCCCTACCGCTATGCTATTGCTCCAGCCCATTGAGTTTTTTTAATTTACAGGTGTTTGATTTGTTTCTCCATGTCTGTGTGTGATTCACTTCTATCTTCAGTGCATCATGATCTGAAAAGATTGTTGATACTATTTTTATCTTCCTAATTCTATTGAGGTATGATTTGTGTCCTAGCACATGGTCTATTTTGGAAAATGTTTTGTGTGCACTGGAGAAGAATGTGTATTCTTACTTTTTGGCGTGTAAAGCCCTGTATAGGTCTATAAGCTCTCTCTCTTCTATTTCTTCCTTCAAAGCTATTGTTTCCTTGCTGAGTTTTGTTCTTGTTGATCTATCTAGAGATGATAAGCTGATGTTGAAGTCTCCAGCTACTATTGAGTTCCTAGCAATGCCCTCCTTAAAATCTGTTAGCAGTTGTTTTAAATATTTAGCTGTTCCCTCGTTCCCTCATTAGGTGCGTATACATTTAAGAGTGTGATTTCTTCCTGTTGTACGTATCCCTTGATGAAGAGAAAATAGCCTTCACTGTCCCTTCTAATCTTTTCAACCTAAAGTTAATGTTGTCGGATACTATTATGGCCACCCCAGCTTTTTTGAGGGAGCTGTATGCTTGCAGGATTGTTTTCCATCCTTTCACTTTGAGTCTGTGTTTGCTCTGACTGTTCAAATGAGTTTCTTGTAGGCAGCAGAATGTTGGGTTCTTTCTCTGAATCCATTTTGCCACTTTATGTCTCTTTATTTGGTGAATTTAAACCATTGACATTGAGAGAGATTATTGTTATGGGGTTTTGTTTCATCTTTCTGTAAGAGTTTGTTGTGCTTATAGGGTTCACCTCGTCTTATAGTAGCCCCTTTAGCCTTTATTTTAGGTTTGGTTTTGAGTCTATGAAGTTCCTGAGCTGCTGTTTATACACAAAATAGTGTACCATTCCTTTGAGTTTGAGTGAGAGTTTAGTCGGATAGAGTTTGGTTTTGAGTCTATGAAGTTCCTGAGCTGCTGTTTATACACAAAATAGTGTACCATTCCTTTGAGTTTGAGTGAGAGTTTAGTCGGATAGAGTATTCTTGGTGAAGTGTTCATTTCAGTGACTTTTTTCACTATATCTCACCATTGCCTTCGGGCTTGGAGGGTTTCCTCTGATAGATATGCTGTGAATCTAAGTGGTGCTCCTTTGTATGTGATTTCCTTCTTTGAACTTGCTGCTTGAAGTATTGTTTCTCTATTGGCGGCATCCATCATTCTATGATATGTCTTGGAGTGTTTTTGTTAGGGTCTTTTTTAGCTGGCAACCTTTGTGTTCCTTGAATCTGAATGACTGCATTGTCCGTTTCTGGGAATTTTTCAGCAATAATTTGTTTAACCGTGGCTTTTTCATTGGGATTGTTTCCCTGACCTTCTGGTACTCCAGTGATTCTAATGTTGTTCCTCTTGGAATCATCTCCTAGGACTCTGAGTCACTCTAGAGCTATTTTGAGGTCTCTTGCCATTATTTGTTGTCCCCTGTAGGCTTTGTGCAGCTGATCTTCCAGCTCACTGATTCTGTCTTCAGCTGTGGCCATTCAGTTGAGGGCACTGACTGAGTTTTTTATTTCATCTACCAAATCTTTTATTCATGACATTTTTTCTGGGTATGTTTTCAATTTCTGCTCTCATTTCTTCCCGTATTTTCTTGATTGTTTCTTTCATATCCTCTTTAATTTACTGGATATCTGTCTCACTGTGTCATTGAGTTCATTGAACATCTTCATTACTTCATATCTGAATTTTTTCTCAGAGAGGTCCCTTAGGTGAGTAGCACCTACTGAGACTTCTGGACTCTTTTCATTATCCTCCCCTCATGGTGGGGATTTGCGTTGTTTCTTCATGTTCGTGTGGAGGTATGGAGACTGAGATGTTACACAAGATTGCTGGGTATGAGTAAATTACCTGCGGCTGTGTGAGCGTCTGCCAGCCCAAAATCTGGCCATGCCCACTTCCACAGAGACCACGCCCACTTCCAAAGAGGCAACGTCCCCTATGGGTACCTGGTGGGGGGGGGGTACAATCTGGGGAGGCAGAAGACCAGTCACAGCTTTGGGCACTAACAGGATGAGGCTCAGGGATGGTGAGCATCCCAGGGTCCTAGAGGACGCCTGGGGTGCGTATGAGGAGAAAGCCAAGTCCTAGGTTCGAGTAATGACTGACCTAGGGGAGGAAGAAGACCAGGAACGCATTGCGGATGAACAGGAAGATTTTGCTCTGAGTTTTGTTATGTCCTTCCTCCTGTTCGAATTGGGCTTCTTTTGTTGGTCATTCTCTAAGCTCTTAAGCTGTGAGGTTAGGTTACTTATGTGGGCTTGCTCCTCCTTCCTGAGGAATGCTTTTAGAGCTATAAAATTTCCTCTTAAAACAGCTTTTGCTGTGTCCCATAAGTTTTGGTAACTAATGTCCTCATTTTTGTTCATTTCCATGACTCTTCTGATTTCCTCTTTGATTTCCTTTCTAAGTCCAAAGAGTACCAAAACAGACTTAAACAAAACAACACCAAGACACATACTAATCAAAATAATGACAACAAGTAAAGAGACAAACAACTTATAGCATTGAAAGAGAAGAAAAACATCAACTACAAGGGAAATAACTTAAGGATCAGAATATACTCCTATATGACACCATAGAAACAAAAAAAAGTGGAATGACATATTCAAAGTATGGAATATAAAAAAATTTTAATCTAGAGTAACTACACAAAAAGGTTTTCTGTTAGATTTGAGGTAAGATCAAATCTTTTCAGACAAATTGCAAGAACTAAATTAAACCTGGGGCTGGAGCGATAGCCCAGCGGGGAGGGCGTTTACCTTGCACGCGGCCGACCCGGGTTCGATGCCCAGCATCCCGTATGGTCCCCTGAGCACCGCCAGGGGTGATCCCTGAGTGCAGAGCCAGGAGGAACCCCTGTGCATTGCTGGGTGTGACCCAAAAAAAGAAAAAAAAAAGAAAATTAAACCTAAAAGAACTAAAAAGTTGCCTATAAAAAGTGAATGTACGTTTGTAAAAATAACTAAAACACACACAAATTGTAACATAATCTATTATAACTAATAATCTTTCTGTCAATGAACTATATTTTATTATCAAAAGCCACAGAGCACCTAGATGTTCACAGATAACAGATCACAGATCATCCTGTTATTCGTCGATTGCCTCGAGCAAGCCCCAGTAACATCTCTTTCATCCTAGCCCTGAGATTATATTCAAGGCTCTTTAGGAGAATGAGACCCATCATTGTTACTGGCATTTGGCATATTGGGTACGCCACGGGGAGTTTGCCAGACTCTGCCGTGTGGGCAGGCTACATTCGGTAGCCTGCCAGTTTGTCAAAGTAGGAATGAGATGTCATAATAAGATGTCGAAGACCTCCAGGACCAGCCACCACCATGCTGAGACCACTCTCCGCACACCTGAAGGTACCGGCAGAGGCACAAAGCCACATGGGTTCCAGGGCCGAGATCTCCAAGCCTACTCGGATTGGAGTTGAGCATCCTCCACCCAGATCCTCCAAATTCCAGTAGGCAGGGGTCACATCCACCAACTGGCCCCCTGGCGCCATGTAATCCCATCAGCGGCCAAGACTCAGAGACTATAAAAACCAGCTCCCGGAGGGAGAACAGTGCAGTTTCCTGCCCCCACGCCTGGCTATTCCTCACCGGGGCCCCTTGGAGGGGAGCGGGTTGAGCTTTCCTCCCCGCCCTGACCAGGGCCCCGGCAGCTGAAGACCTCCAGGACCAGCCACCACCATGCTGAGACCACTCTCCGCACACCTGAAGGTACCGGCAGAGGGACAAAGCCACGTGGGTTCCGGGGCCGAGATCTCCAAGCCTACTCGGATTGGAGTCAAGCATCCTCCACCCAGATCCTCCAAATTCCAGTAGGTGGGGGTCACACCCACCAACTGGCCCCCTGGCACTGTGTAATCCCATCAGCGGCCAAGACTCAGAGACTATAAAAACCAGCTCCTGGAACCGCGCTGCCGCGAATGTCTACGGCCATACCACCCTGAACCTAGATGTTCAGGTAAGAAAATTTGTATAGTTGCTGCTTCAAAGACATACAGCAAAACTCACTTAATAAATACTTTCAGAGTGAAGTTTTAAAAAGTAATAATTCAAGCCCAGTAGACAGAAAAAAATCCTGCATATTTATATCATTCCAAATATCATTCAAGCTAAATAAAGTAATTAGAGACAGAAATGGATACTTCTAATTTGTTAAGGGAAAAAAATAAAAGGTTAGTAGAATTCAGAAAGCTTCTGTTTACAACCTAAAGAAACACATTGATGGAAACACAATAGTGTGGGAGATTTCCAGCACTCCTGCACTAAACAGATAAAAGACAGAATAATAATAAAGATATAAAAGCCCTACCATGATCTAAAAGACCCAATAGAGGGTCCTCTACTCACAAAAGGCCAAATAAACATTCTTCTCTGATGTATATAAAACGTTCTCTGTGCTTGAACTCATAGAACACTGGTGGAGGGAATTTGACATTGGGAGTAGGATTAGTGCTAGATCATTGTATGCCTAAAATTCAACTATTGATAATTTTTATTTAATAAAATACTTTTAGCAAATAAAAAGCATAAGAAATTCTAGTATGTAAAAATAGACATACAAGCATATATAAAAACTGTTCTATATGAGTTGAATCTATAAACTTTGGATTGAGAAATACTAGTTTTGGAAGTTGGTTTGGAAAATATGAATCTCAAACATTTCCCAGAAAATTCATTTCCTTCCAGCCTACTTCTCAAACATTTCCCAGAAAATTCCATTCCTTCAAGCCTACTTCTCTAAATATGTTTGCTGCCATCTAAAGATGTGGGATAGCAGAAATTTTGGAGGGAAAAAATTTTCCCATTTCTGTGGAGAGAATACACACATGCACGCGAGCTACAAAGTTCTGTGTGATGTGTAGAGATCTGTGGACTTTACAGGAAACTGTATGCTTTATGGGTATCAATGTCCTACAAAACTGTGTTGTCTTAGGCTAGCATCACTGTATCACTGTCATCCTGTTGTTCATTGATTTCCTCGATCAGGCACCAGTAACGTCTCCTTCATCTTAGCCCTGAGATTTTTGAAAGTGCCACATTCTAGGCTCTTTCAGGGTCAGGAGAATGAGACCCATCACTATTACCAGTTTTTGGCATATTAAATACATCATGGGGAGTTTTCCAGACTCTGTCGTGTGGGCAGGATACTTTTGGTAGCCTGCCAGTTTCTCCAGAGTAAGAACTAGATAGTAAGATGTCGAAGCCATGCGCTTCTGGGAGCTGGGTTTTATAGTCTCTGGGTCTTGGCCGTTGATGGGATTACATGGCACCGGGGTCAGTTGGTGGGTGTAATGCCTACATACTGGAAGATGGGGGATCTGGGTGGAGGAGGCCCAGTCCCAATCCAAGCAGGCTTGGAGATCTATGCCCCAGGTCCCCAACACCTTCCAGTTGCTTCATGTGTGAGGTTCATCTGAACATGTGGAGAGTGGATTTAAGCATGGCTGTGGCTGGAACTGGAGGTCTTCAGCTGCTGGGGCTCTGCTCGGGGTGGGGAGGGAAAGTCAATCCACCCTCCTCCAATGGGCCCCAGTGAGGACAGCCAGGAGTGGAGGCAGGAGACTCTGCACTGTTCTCTTCCAAGAGCTGGGTTTTATAGTCTCAGGGTCTTAGCCATTAATGGGATTACAGAGCGCCAGGGGCAGTTACAATAACATAAAAAAAAATAGGCTAGCATGTGTTCAATAAAAAACTAGACTATCTACAAGAATCTGTGTGGTATCTGAGGAATTGTGTGACACAGGAAACCTCTGCAGCAGCAGTGGTTTTTATACTCGTCAACCAGAGGTTTAATGCAACTGATCTGGAGCTGAAACAATAATATACCAGGTAGAGCCACTTACCTTTCATGCCAGCAACCAAGGTTCAATCCCTGGCACCCCATTTGGTCTCCTGAAGCATTTAGGAGTTATCCCAGAGCCACAGAGTTAGGAATAAGCCTTAAGAAAATTATGTCACTGGGTACGACGCCCAAATCCCTGATGCCCCCCCCCCCCAAAAAGTAAAGTCTGAAGAGATATTTGTGGTCTACAGGTCCTTAAAGGCTTATAAGGACCTTTCTGGTTTATTAAGACACATTTTCTCCATGTGGACATAAAGACAGTGTGGTCTCCAAGTACTTGTCAGTTTATAAGGACTTTTGTGGTATCTAGTAATGTTTCTCAACCTTTTCTTTCCTTGTCTCCTTTGTAATCTTGTTCCCTATTGTGGGCCCTAGTTCTAGCAGTTAAATTCCCAGTCTCATGCCAAAGGCTCCTATTTCCTGGTTACATAATTTTTACTTGTGACCCTGTGAAATATCCTGAAAGTTTTCAAGGGATCGTATGGACCCTCCCTGAGATGTTTTGATCTATTTGAACCTGTGTGATGTATAGGGATGTTGGTGTCTATGGAACCTTGGAGTTTATAGTTATGAGCTTCAATACACAAGGTAAAAAGTTTGAATTTGCAGTTATATGAAAATAAATCGGGATTCTTCTGTCCTTTGAGCTTGCAGCACATATCCTAAAACAGTTTAGAAGTCTCTCAAGGAAGTAATGCTTTTCCTTCCCTTAAGAGAGGGGAAATGGGGGCTGGAGCAATAGTACAGCGGGTAGGGCATTTGCCTTGCACGCAGCTGAACTGGGTTCAATTCCAAGCATCCTATATGGTCCCCCAAGCACTGCAAGGAGTAATTCCTTAGTGTGTGAACCAGGAGTAACTCATGTGCATTGCTGGATGCGTGTGATCCAAAAAGCAAAAAAAAAAAAAAAAAAAGGGAAAATGGTCTCAAAATGTTCTCCCCCTTTCTGTTCATGTGGTGTTGGATTCTGCCAGACTCTCTGCATCCTTGGCCTCTTTTTGCGTCATAATAAAGTTCCTGTTGAAAGTTTTGCTCTCCCTATCATCTGCAACAAAGTATATATCTCTCTTATCATCAGAATGTTTTTATTTCTACAACTCATGTTTATTTTATCACTCTCAATGTCATTATTTTATCTTTCTAAAAATTATTTAAGAGGGATGAAGATGTTGTATGGTTAGGAGGATGTTTTTCTCAAATTTGGCTGATCTGGGTTCAATCTAAAATATCCCCTGAGCCCTAAGATTTCCTCTGAGCCCACTAGGAGTAATTCCTGTGGGGTGTGACACAGAAACCTAAAGCAAAACAAATAAGTATTTTAAAAACTGTTCTCTTTTTTAAGGATTTATATTTGAGGAGATAGAGGGTAGTACAGACGATATGACACCTGCCTTGCACACAGTCAACATGGGTTTAATCCTATGTGACACCCGAGCACTGATAGGTGTGGCCCCAAAACAATAACAGAAGATTCATGTTTGATAGACTTTATTGTATTTTACGTGACAAGGTTACAATAATGGTTAACTTTCTGGTGTTGATGCACAAAGATCCTGCTCACCCCCCACCACTGAAGTGCCCATGACCCTCCTCCCCAGCCATGCTGGTTGCCCTTGCTACCTTTCCCCATTATTTAATAAAAGCTATGGTTTGTGTATAAAGCATTACCTCTTTTAGCCCATCCTAGATGCTTGTAGTCTTCTGCTTTTTCCCCATATTACTTCCTGGCATCCTATTCATTCCCCTCACCACTTACTCCTAGAAATATCAGGTCTATACCCCAGTCTCCAATGTTTGCTATCAGTTGGTATTTTCCATACCCTTTTTTAACAAGCCTCTATCTTTAGAATACATAGAATGAGGGCCTGTTCCCCATGAAGAGTGACTGTGTCAGAAACACCCACACACACTGGACTTCCTACCAAAATTTCCCTTTCGGACCATCTGATAAGCTGAATATTACTCCTAGCCTACTAAACAAACCTCTATCTTTCTGCCTGTGTGCATAGATAGGCAACTGTGCACGATGGGTGTAGACATACACTCTTATGCAAAGCACAGGCCACTTTGTCCCAGCTTATGCCATCATTCATTTCCTGAATCAATCCTTCAGGCATCCTATACCTCATAATTCTCACCTGGTATTGTGGTGAGATTTAGGCAGAAGAACCCATTACATTTTAAATTAGGTGCTAATACATAGTGAATGCTTGAAAAACACAAATCATTATTAATAGCTCACATTTTTTAAATTATTCCTGATGCATAATATTTTGTAGCAGGTTTTATTTATTTTTTCATTAAAGGCTCAGTTTTACCATGAATGAAATCTTTTCTCAAAATTTGGCATGTCCAATTTCTGCAGAATAGAACCAATTATGTTTCTAACTCTCTCTCTCTCTCACTCTTTCTCACTTACTGAAAGCTCTGGAATTCTATGTCATTTTGATCCTGCTCAGAGAGATTATTGTCACAGCCAAGGTAAAGGAATTCATGGAGTAAAATTCAGGGGAAGCAGTCCATGATGCCTACCTGAACTAGTGGTCATGTCATGGGACCAGGTGGAATGTAGGATGAGGGAAAGGAACAAGTCTTTGGAGAATATTGAAGAATCCAGGTAACATGTTTTGGGGGATGTTGGCAATGTCAGCACTGGAGATAGCTAGGGTAGAAAACTAAGTCTGTGGGGGGCCAGAGAGATAGTATAGCTGTTAGGGTGTCTGCTTTACACAAGCCTATCCATGTTCGAGTCCGGAACCCCATGACCCAAGAACTTCCAGGGGTGATCACTGAGTGTAGCCCTAGGAGTAATCCCTGAGCACCTCCTAGTGTAGTACAAAAATAAACAAAACAAACTAACTCAATCTGTGTGTCAATTCTCATAGCAGAAATAAAATTTTTATTTTTATCTCATCCGTTTAACTAGGATTTACTGCATGCCATCCTTGGTCTGACCCTCTATGGATGCCATCATCTGGACTGATATTCCACCTGTCGCGGGTCAGGAAATGACTACTGCTGACAGATGAAGGCAGAAGTACAGGGAAGAAGTATGTTTTTCCCTCTCATGAACAGCAGGGGTTGCTGCAGGCCAGACTGAATTTCCTTTCCATGGTTTCAGGATTTGGGAGCAGATAAATATCATTAATGGAATCTCCTATAAAGGTTAACTTCCCATGTTAAATACATGTATAAATATTCCAAATTCATAAATATATTTTAAATAGAACCCAAGCAGGGCTAAGTATAGTTGAAAAAGTCTCCAATGAGGTTGAACAAATAGAAATGTCCTTGGAAATTAAGGAAGCATAATTTGGCTCCAACAAAAACAATCCTATACCCTAATTTCTTATAAAACAAACATAAAATGGGGCTTTGACGATAGTTTTATTCCAGTCAACTCCTCTTTTCCAGATGGGAGGCTTTAGGGCATGCCAAGACTTTTCTTGATGAAGTAGCCCACCAGACGCTGAGGCCGCTGCTGATACTCAAGCAATATCTCATGAGGGCTGCTGATCTGGTCCCCTTTGAGGCGATCCAGGAGGGTGACACATACCACAGCCGCTGAAAAGAGCAAAGGCCTCATCAAGATGCTCAATTTCTAGTGTCAGAGAATAGACTAAGAGTTATTTAGAAGAGCTGATATATAAGGTCATTTGTAGATGAAAAGAGAAAATTCTGCGAGACTCCTCCATCTTCATCCTGTCTTGTTCTCTCTTAATTTCCCCTTTCATTCGTTCCAAAAGAAATTTACCAAGAAAATTCCAAGACCACTGTTATGCCTTAAAATCCAGGATGATGGTGTCTGGGAACTCTGAATTTCCCATCCTAGACATTGAAGGATGACATACATCCATCCTTCAAGTGCCCAGTTCATAAATTCAAAGAGCTTGGAAAGCCAGGTTTGTTATAGATCTGACAGTAAATCCTGACCTAAACTGAAATGGGTTTTTTCCATCCTCTTTCTCACCCCATGTAGAGGCACCTAAACACATTTTCATTCAAAGTTGAAAAAGCTGGGCATATAGCTGCAATGATGTCAATCACTCAGAAATCACACAGAGACAGGCTGATCAGAAGGTAAAGACAGGTAGGATAGGGCTTTGAGGGAATGTTTGAAGAAAGTTGCATTGAATAAGGCTGATCCAGCATAAGAAAAAGGAGATGAAAGTTCTGCCGTGATCATATGCCAGCCTACCTCGGAGGCCACATGCTCTGCACATCGCAGCAAAGACTGAGGATTCCATCTCAATGTTTCTGACCCCAGCGCTATAGGCTGCCTGCAAATACTCCTGTTTGTCCTTCTCTGTGTAGCAGCAGAGAGCACCATCCAGACGACCTTGCCCTAAAAACACATGAGCATTTAAATATGCTCACCACATACACATGCTGAGCTCCACCAGTCTGCTCTTGATATGCACCCCACTGAGAAAGGTTCACATCATTTTCCCCAGGCCCTATCTGCTCTAGCCCAAGGGATCCAGTCATTGGAGAGAAGAGAGAGTAAAATGCCTCTTCAGCAGTTGACTCTGGTTTGATGGTTTGATCCCTAACACTCAATGGATTCCCAAGTATCACTGGGAACAGGTCTCAGCACTGCCCTGGTGTGATCCTAGAAGACCCTGAGCACCTTCAGGATAGTCCAGGTAATTCCTGGCACCACCAAAACCCAAGCAACACTGGTTCCTCAGATTGTCACATTGAACAACTGGTCCAGTTTTCCTAGAATTTTTAGGATGGACCACCAGGACCGCTTGAGCACCTTTTGAGACCCCCCCACCCAAAAAGCTCCACCCATTCATAAGTAACTTGGCAAAGTTATGAACATTGTTGAAACTTGAGCCAAGAGAACCCTAAAAACAAGTCTGTCACTGGAAGATGAAGTCCTCCTCTCACCTTCATAGAAGTCCAGCGTGCACATGGTGTTCCCCACAATGACGGGGAATTCATTAAGAAAGGCAGAGCACTCAACTAGCTCCCTCACAAGCTGCTCATCTAAGCTGGTGCTCCGAACTATCCGTTTCCCCAGGACTATCTGTTCAAACTCTGGCTTGAAGCAGGCATCCACAGCCTGCTGAGTGATGACCACAGAGCCAGGGTCTAGACCTAAAGGAAAAAGCACAAATTGCAATTACATACGTTTGGTGGGGAAGGCAGAACTAAGCACATGCATAAAAGAAAATAACCTGTTTTCTGCAAAAAAGTACTGTAGCACCCAAAATGCTCTTTAAAATATAGACTAGATAAGCAGTTGGAAAGCTATCTTAACTTGCTGAGTACATGTAAATCTAGCTTTGTTTTGCATATGGATCAGGGGTGCCTGGGCATTTGGACTCCTAAACACTTCCAGGAAGGTCTGAAAGGCTAGGGCTAGTGCCAGTGACCCTGAGTGCTACTGGGTTTGACCTCCAAACAAAACAAAAATTAGATAAGGAGTTGTTTTCTGCACCAATTTTTCCTGATAATAAGTGTTTTGAATAGTTTTGAAAGAAATAGAAAATTACAAACAATAGAGCAGAAGTTTCCAGGGCCATGCTCTTCTATGTGGAACATTACGATTTCTGGTAATTATATTTTTATCTGTCTGGACATGTAAGTTGACATAATAGCAACCACACAATAACCCTGGTGTTCCCAGCACTGTGTAGCCCGGCCTGAATATTGAATCATCTGACCTGCACAGCCACGCTGTTGTTTTGCCAATAGCGATCAGTGACTCTCAGGTCCCCAAAACATTGATTCCCCAAAAAAGTTAAGTTGAAGACTGAAACTTTTCAGAAAACTGAAGGATATATCTCTTAATTTTGTGTTCTATATTTTTACCCTTTTGTTATCTTTCAGTTTGTCTCATAAGGTGCTTCAAATACTTGCAAGAATAGGGAGGAGAAGAGACAAAGGACATGATAAGAAACAAAAGTAGAGTGATTAGAAAAAATAAAAATTGATTAGAGCAAACAAGAGAAAAACTTGCATACCAGTTTGAACCAAAAATGAATGAACTTCTGCAAAAATGTTGCTGCCTTTCTGTTACCTATTTAAATCTGTTGATTGGGAGAATGGACTGGAAAGCAGGGAAAAAAAAACGCGAAACAAGCTTTCTCTCTTCTTGTCTCCTGGTAATCAGCTTTACTTGGACAAAAAATAAATATGAAAGATTTGGGTGTTCCAGCTCACTATACAGTGGCCTGCTTCAGGGACTCTCTAGACCTGACTACCCAATAGCAACCGTGGGCAAATAACTCCTCTATCACACACCTATCCCTCCAGAGGTGCCAATACGGATGATGGTGACTCCAGAGCACCTAGCATGGTACAGCAGCTTGATGAGCTCATGCAACATGATGGCGATGGAAGGAATTCCCATTCCATGCTGTAATCAGAAAGAAAGACCACAGTTAAATTCGTCAGTGTCTTCATGGATTCTATGGTGTATTTTAAACTAAGAAGATTAAATTGAAATCACATTTTAAAACTTTTGAAACTTGGGAAATGGCAAACTTTGCACAAGGCTGTCATGCAGATGGCTCCATCTTGCCTACACATTCCACAGCACAGTTAAGCATCTGTGGAATCAGAGGCTCCCTGAAGAGCCACTATGACCAGGTACCAAATAGCCCAGTGGCAGTGGCAGTTGGAGGCCTGCGCCAATACTATCCCATACCATGCTGTTGGAAGTAGTTCTTTCTAAATTTCCTCCCTGCACTCACTTCTTCAGTCACACCAAGAGACTGATCCCTCCCAGGTTCTCTTGGCACTTCCATCACAGTTTTTCTGAACCTCACCAATTTCAGTGTCCTTCCAAGATCTAATCTCCACAATGCTCCTCCCAGACTCATTCAGCACTTCCAGCACTGCCCCATGGCAGAAATGCTTCTTTGCCAGAGTCTTAGACGCAGAAATTACTCCTATAAATTTTCTGGAACTAAATATCACCACACAGATGTCCTCTGATCCTCAGTCAACAGACAGATGAGGATACTCATCCAAGTGACAAGGATTTCATTAACTCTAAGTGATAGTTTATTTATATTTTTACCAAAAAAGAAAGCTAGAAATAAGACTTTATTTCTGAAGAGTAGCAGTGATTTATGTTCATTCTTGTCACAGATCAAAATGTACATGAAAGAAAATTTTGTGAGCGCCCTCTTGCTCCTCCATGTTTCTTTAATAATCTTGGTCTGTGTAGGAAACCATCTTATGTCTGTAATCTTCAATCCTCCCTGCAAGCACACAACTGTGTGTATCTGCATTATACCAATACTGTATGGTCTGTACCAGACAGAGATGTATGGGAAGACAAGGTCCTATGTATCAAGTGTCTCTGCAACCCTACCCAGCCCTTTTCCTAGCCTGATCTAGTATAATTGAAAGGGTCCAGAGTCTGCATGTGTTAGCAATACCTTGCAAAATATAAGGACTGAACCCACCAGCAAGAGGAATTACTCACACTGACAGACAGCACTGGTCCTGCTTTAAACATGGAATAGCGGTCAGTCCCCTCACAGATGTTGGGGTAGTCTGCACCTGGTTGGTCAAAGCCCAGCTCCGATGCCAAGTATCTGATGAAGCTTTGCATCCGGGAGGGGGTTCCCCCAACACACACAAACTGCAGAGAAAGAATAGAGTTCCCCACAAGCACACCATGACCACTGTATAGTCAGAGTTCTCAAAGTGAGGCCAACTGGAACATCAGCATTACCTAACAAATGCTCATCTTGATCCCACTTTGATCCCACATTGGAACTGCCATGTCTGAGAACCATTATTTAATAAGCATTTCTGGTGGCTCTATGTCTCAACATTTCAGAAATACAGAGTCCACCAATAGATTCCTCAAAATGCAGTAAAACCCAATCTTTGCTCTCTGAGAAGTTGATTCCAAGTTTTATTTCTGTCTGGTGTTTATGCATCTCACAAACAGCAGCTTCATACAAGAGGACTCTGAGTTTTGAATAAGGTGCTACAGGTTCATCTATTGTACAACCAGACCCCACAGATTATCTGTAAAATGAGTTTTTAACCCTATTTGATCTGGATCTCCAGGGTCAAAAAGTGACCCACTCATACAAAGATGTGGAGAGGGAGTATTGGGAAGAAGAGCTGCATTGTCAGGAAACAACTATTATCATGGGTGTATAACTCTCTAGAAAGTAAAAATTTTAATCTGTGAAGGACTATATACAAAAACTTTTCATTTTATTGTAAATAAGTAAAAGAAGCAAACACTTCATTGTCACTAAGTTTGATGGTAAAAAAAATGATTTCTCTATAAAATGAGAAGTTTTTGTAGCCTAGAAAAAATTATAAGTTAAACTTTAAAAATGGAAACAAAATATATTAATAACACAAAGAAAAATTTCCTATGGTTTAAAATCAAATACAAGAAAGGGTTCATGTGTTGGGGAGACAGTACAGGGAACTGAGTGCTTGCCTACGTGTGGATGACTCAGATTTGATCCCTGTGACATAGCATGTGGTCCCCTAACCACCACCAGAAGTGATCACTTGCTACAATCAGTAGCATGCCCTAAGCACCTCTAGGTATTTTACAAAAACACAAACAAAATAAAAAGTTTAGTGGTTATGGTCTTGTTATATAGTGATCTTATGTTAAAGCAATGATTTTTCTGATTTGATTTTTTGGCCCCAAGACTTCTAATCATTCGCTTTACCAGATAAAACTGCGTGGGTGGTCATGCGAGAGCACCAGCTATCCTGAGGGAAACTTTGGAGGGAACCAGCTACTAGATGGTTCAATTAGTCTTTCGCCAGGTCCGACAACTGATTTGCACATTAGGACCACTACCGACCTCCACCAAAGTTTCCTCTGGGATAGTTCATCATCTTTCTGGTCCTAACACGTGCTCTCCTGCTCCACCTCCCCAGAGAAGCAGGCAAGATGGGCTGGTGGTGTGCCCTTTATGAACTGAAGAGGCTTCAGGACCCCACCTCGGCCTGAAGTCACCCCCTGGAACCCCGAGCATCCTGAGGGATGATGGGAGTGGGGGAGGAAAGGGGACGGCTATATAGACAGTAAGAAGAGGCTGCTAAAATCTCAGAGATGGGAGGAATAGAGAAGTTACTGGAGCCCACTGGAGTAAATTGATGAACAATGGGATAACAGTAGTACAGTGACAGTAATGTGATTTTTAATCTTAAATGTTAATCTAGCTTTATCCGCCAGATTAAACATTTTATAAATCCTATAATAGGGCCGATCAGAACTGAGAAATTTAAGACTTGGGGGAAATAGCCTAGAAGATGCACTCGGCAAAATAAACTAGTGAAAGTATTTAAATGGTATCAATACACACGTGAAGTGATAAATAGCTCCCATATAATTAATTATACTTGCTCCCTAGAAAAGTATTTTATGTTGCTATTTCTTCTCTCTCGATGAATCAAGAAACACTAATTTTATGCTGTCTCAATCATCTAGCTTTATAGAAACTTGTTAGGACCATTACAGTTGAATCACAATAGTTTACTTCCACTCATATTCAAAAAGTAATAATTTTCCAAAAAGTAGTGATAATCATATAATTTCAAGAACCTTTCCTCTGCTACCACAAGATTTCTATAAGGAAGTATACCCTGTTGCCCATGAGGAAGTTTGTCTTAAGATAATCTTCAGAATTTTACCTTCACATCTCCAAACATTGCTGAGAGGTCATGGGTACCAGTACTGAGACCAAAATGGTAGAGAACATCTTCTTTCAATGTTGCCACATTTGGATTACAAAGTTGTACAAAGTTGTCCCTGTCACACACACACAAAAAAAAAGAAGCAGAATTTTTTCAGAATACCAGTGACTGCCATGTTCACAAAAGGATCCTTTGACTAGATGTGATAGAATAACATGCCCTAACACTGCAAAAGGTCCTTCTTCCCTGGTCTCAGTTATTTTCTACTTAAGGTGAATCAGAAAGAACAAAGAGAAGCACAACTACTTATTATATTATATATGTTATGTATAATACATATCATATAGTATATATATATAATTACTCTGTATTAATATAATATCCAGTACATAGAGAGAGTACAGTGGGTAAACTACTTGCATACAGCCAACTGGAATTTCATTCCTGGACTGAGTATAGTCCCCTGTAGTACCACCAGGAGTGAAACCTGAGCACCATTAGGTACTGTGAGGCAAAAATCACTGTATCACTGTATCACTGCCCTTCCATTGTTCATCAATTTGCTTGAGCGGGACCAGTAATATCTCCATTGTGAGACTTGTTGTTACTGTTTTTGGCATTTCAAATATGCCACAGGGAGCTTGCCAGGCTTTGCCATATGCAGGATACTTTCGGTATCTTGCCGGGCTCTCCAAGAGTAACAGAGGAATCGAATCCTGGTCAGCCACGTGCAAGGCAAACACCCTACCCACTGTGCTATCGTTCCAGCCAGAGGCAAAAATAAACAGACAAAAAGGAATAAAGTCAGTTGTGAGTAAACTCCTCAATTTAACTCATAAACTTGAAATTATTCTTAAAATGATCCGTTCACCACAGGAAACATAGGTGGAAAGAGGAGGTATAAGCAGCCTCTTAGTCTACCACCTACAGACCTCTCCAGTCTGTATGACTCTCATTTCCCTTTGTATTGTTTATACAGTATCAGTAAGAACAATGAGACTAAGCTTTGCCCTTTGCATTTATTTTCAATGTAGCTAATAAAAAGTTGTGTGGGTCACAATTTATTTCTGGTGGAGAGCAGACAAAGATCAGCAAGTTTTCTTTCATAAAACCCCCTTTATCCCCTTTGTGAAATAAAATGTCACAACTGCTCAACTGTGCTGTAATCCCATAAAAAGACTCACAGACAACATGAAAATTGTTGGTTTCCAATAAAACTTACTTATAAAAATTAATGTTTTGGGGTTGGGCAACCCATCCTCTCTCCCAACTCCGGAAGCCCCGACAGCCACTCCAACCTCTCCAGTCCCGGCCGTTTTGACTCACCCAAGCACCCTATCAATTCATAACTACATCTCTAAAGAGATGTAAGCTAAGCAGTTAAAATTCACGGACACACTTGTTCACCCTGTTGAAAACTCTAGGGATCCCTTGGCAGAGGGGCAGACTGAATACTCCCCATGCCAAAGTCCCAGCAGCCACACCCATACCCACCACTGTGGCCATGCCAAAGACTCAACTCCACCACTTCACTAATACTCTCTGCAGATGCAAAACTGCAAAAAAATTCCAGGATACCCTGGTTCCCCGGGTGAGAACTCTTTGGTCTCCTCGGAGTGGGTGCAGAAAGCCTATCTTCATGCCCCCTCTCCACTTCCAGAAGCTCTGACAGCCAGGACCACCTCCAACAGCCACCACCATGTGAACTCATTGGCCCAGACCATAGATCACCATAGATCTTGAAGTCTCTGGACTGCACAGCCACGTACATGGCCATGCAACACTTCCCAATTCCTCGATACTGACATTCCACAGAGTGGGAAAATAACATAGAAGTCAACTAAACTCAACAAACAAAAACAACACAGAAAGCTTAACTAGAAAAAGTTTAGTAAATCCTTAGACCAGGACTTATCCTGATGGTGAGAGGTAACAATTTTCACATTAAAAAAAAAATTGAATTTTAAATTTGATTTTAAAACTGGAACTTTGTTATCTAATCAGTCTCAACTTTAGACTCTAGTCTCATTTAAATAATATATATAAATAGATAAGTAAAATAAATTAATACAAATAAATATTCAACATCTGGAGTCTGATTTAAGTCCACCTTAATGACTCCTTCAATAACTACACCTCCGTATCTACACAGAAAGGAGATCCAACAGTAACGAGTCCTGCCAATGTCAAGGATAATGACATGAGCCCAGATCAGAGAAATTGATCTTTTGCTTCTTCCTTATAGAAGCAGAACCAAATCAGAACCTTCTGCTTCTTCCTTCTGAGCCTGATTTTTGGTGCAGTACTCAACAGATTATCTTTCTTCCCATCTAATTCCAAGAAAAAGATAAAGAAGACTCTAAAGGAATGGGCCTGGAAAGAGATAACAGGTATCAAATTCACAGGTATTCTGCCTTGTATTTACAGAAAAAGCTTTTATTAGACAAACATTTGAACATGCAAGCAGTCTAGGTAAATCATTCACATTAAAAAAAAACACAAGAAGCTTATCTATATGCCCAATACCATATACCATCACCCCATACACACCCTCACCCAAGGGCCCTGCCACAGCACCACCAGGAACAATACCCAAGTACTGCTTTTGTGTGGCCCAAAAATCAAAGGGGTAAAGGGAGAAATAAGACTGCATGGGCATAAGAATTTGAATTATCTTTGAATGACTTAAGGAAGAATGATTTACCTAGACTGCTTGCATGTTCAAATGTTTGTCTAATAAAAGCTTTTTCTGTAAATACAAGGCAGAATACCTGTGAATTTGATAAGCTGCTTTATTGTGAGTCTGATACTTAAAGGAGTGCCCTCTATCAGGAGGTACAACATTTGGAAATTTTATTGAATTTTTTAAAATCGAAGTGAAAATATGCATTTCCCCACCAAACCGATGTACTTTGAAACTTATCACACCAATTTCTTTCTTTGCTTTGGATGTAAAAATAGATTATTGTTTGTGAAGACTTGTTATCTATTAGTAATGGTTAAGTTATGACTAAAAATGAATACTAGAAGCCTAAAGTGAGTACTAGAAGCCTATTCCACACCAGTCACTTCAGGCCTAAGTAAGTCTAATACAGTTCTTGCCTTGAAAATGCTCAAAATCTTTTAAGAAAATGAATATAAGCAAAAACAATGGCAGTATTAATTACTGTGAGATAGATAAAGGGTGAAGCCTAAGGATAACATCTATATCAGCTTAAAACAGAAATCAATAATTATGTCTGACAACAAACCCAGCGACATGTAGTCTATTAGGCTTTTGTTGCACACTCATTCATTCAGCTATAACTGTTTTTTTTTCTTTTTGGGTCACACCCGGCGATGCTCAGGGGTTACTCCTGGCTCATGCACTCAGGAATTGCTCCTGGCGGTGCTCAGGGGACCATATGGGGTGCTGGGAATCGAACCTGTGTCAGCCATGTTGGCTGCGTGCAAGGCAAATGCCCTACCCACTGTGCTATCATTCCAGCCCCCCGTCATTCAGCTATAACTGTTTTTATACTAAATCTACAAGGCAGAGTTAAGAACTTTTTTATGGCCCTTAAGGTGAAATTCTTTGGTCTCTGGTTTTTGACAGGATTCTGTTTGTTTGTTTATGAGGATGTGCATGATTCCTCATAAGAGACATAAAATTGAGAAGGGACACTTTTCTCCAGGAAAGGACAAGACAGGGTACCTAGAGTACTTGTTACATATAACTCATCAGAAATGAATCAGTAAATGCAGTAAATATTAGGAAGCAAAACCTTATGTAGAAGAGTTTGATTGCAAGCCTGGTTTGTTTATGGAAGTTGCAATAGGCAGTCGAGGAGGTCCTTAGGAAAGGCTGAGTTCAACTCAACATTCGGAAACTCCTCATAGCACACACTTCATTCAGAACAGGAATGAGGAGTCTTGAACTCAAGTGCCTGGAGTCAATGGAAAGGAATCCTCTAAGGGCTGAAAATTAATGCAACAACAATAAAAATATCAACCCAACCTGTTCAACTCAATTCGGGTCAAAATAAGCATACCTGTGGAATAAAATATTTTAAGCTGTATAATCTCCAGGCAGCTAAGGAAAGCCCTGACGGCTCTCCCTCTCGCTGCCTGGGTTTGGTGGACTAGGGTAGCTCCCCCACCTGGGGCGACACAGGCCATGGGTGGATGAAGGAGGAAGCGAGGAACAAACTGGTTGATGATCAGGTGCCATTTATTCCATTCTCCCTATGCTCCTGTTCCAGTCTCACTAAGCTCCCCATTCCAGTCTGACATTGCTCCTCATTCCCATCTCCTCCTGTCTCTCCTGCTCATCTCTCCACGCTCCATCTGGCAGCCTGGTCTCTCTCTCCACGCACCTGCTCCTGCATTCTTCCTCTACATTCTTCTCCCTCTGTCCCCCTTGCTAGTCTCTCTGTGCTCCATCTTGCTGCCCTGGTCTTCTCTCTCTGTCTCTCTCCAACTCCCCAGCATTGGGGGTAGTCACCACACCCTGTCTGGCAGCAAAATCAACGTATCAAAAGGCCTTCTTCTGCTCCAAGGCAAAATACTACTTAGGGGTGTTTCTGCTCTCCTTAGTCCAATAACATAATTAACATCTTAGTTCTACTTCTTAATACTAGTTATTTTGTATGGACACAGTAAGAGATACAATGAGCTTGTAGAATGGCTTTCCTGGGGACATCTTGCCACAGACTCAGATTACAGTGCTCAGCCCAGATTAATCATTCCTACCCCTAGCAGGGTCCAGACATTACTGGGCTCGCTTGAGCAAATCGATGAACAACGGGAGGACAGTGCTACAGTGCTACCCCTAGCAGGGTCCAAATCTAGTTATTGCTTTTTGGATCATGACAGCATTTGTCCATGACCATGCTCTTAACTTATAGTTAAGATTATGGCACGTTAGCCAGGCCCATTTCGATGCCAGGG
This sequence comes from Sorex fumeus, assembly GCF_029834395.1. Lineage (NCBI taxonomy): Eukaryota > Metazoa > Chordata > Mammalia > Eulipotyphla > Soricidae > Sorex > Sorex fumeus. Next base: position 12,356,922 of record NW_026606185.1, read on the forward strand.
TAGAACAGCTTTCCCTGGGTCTATCCAGTCCCTCATCACAATCCTGCTTTTGGGGTGCTAGAAAGTAAAGGCAACTAAGCCTTAGGTCTGGAGAACAGATGCCCCAGAGGTAATATTATCTGGAGTCAATTAACTCCCAAGTTATAAAAGCATAGCATTAACTGTCTTCTTGTGTCCATACAAAAAGAACATTGCTCTAAATTAACTATGCAAAGGACTTAAGGAGAAGAGAAAAATAATATTTACAAGTCAACAGAGCACAAAGAAAGAAGTTACAAGTAAACATGGAGGAAGGGAGCACTTTAATGGGAGTAACCCAATAGACCTAAGCTCCCTGCCGGAAGGCTGAAAGGACAAATCAATTTTATCTTACATTAAATGAGTTTACTTCTTAATTTTAGAACCAGAGAGATAGTTCAAAGGGCTAGATTTGAGACACATGCATTACAGCCTGCATTGATTATGGTCCCCCTAGCAGTGTCAGGAGCAACTGACTAGGAGAGTTCCCTTTGAGTACAGGGGGTGGCCCCAAAACAAGCAACAAATCTAAACGATTTCAGAATTTCATAACAGCAACTAAGTGAGGAAATCTGAGTGGAAGAAGTTCAGAAGTAAACATAACTTTCAATGTTGAATAGTCAGAAAAATAAGTTGCATTTTGGACACTGGTAACATTGCCACTGTAAAATTCAGAGGAGAGTAACAAATGCAGAATGATTTCTCTCACATATGTAATATAAGGAAATGGAGCATAGGAATAAAAAAAATGGCCCATGGCAAAAGAATATGAGAAATGACTTTACTGAGCCCACAGTACTGATGTAAGGACTCAGGAGGTGTCATAGGTACTACAGTGATGTGTGTAGTGTTGTCTGCTTAAAACTTTATCACTAACAGCATTGCAAACCACAATCAAAGTACCTAAGTAAAAATAGAAAATAATTAAAATGTAAAAATGGACTTATGAAAGAAAAGAGAGATTTCCATTTGGAATTAAGATCTGTATGTGCAATTACCATGAGAGTATTCGAAAGTCATAGAATTCCTAAGAAGCCTCCAAGGAAAAAACTGAGGAAGGAATCCTCATGTCTGAGCTCCAAGGGAAGACTCCCAGGGAGTCATGTGTGACTATGTATCTTATCATAGCAAGACTGGGAGCTATGATAAGACTGAATGAATCTACAGGTAAACCCAGCAGAGACCGCAGACAATTTGGTGGTGAGAATAATAGAAAAATTAGTGGATTTAAAGTTCATTTAGGGCTTATAATTAAGACATCTTATTTTTACAACAATGCTAACATAGAGGTTAAAGGAAAGAATGTAGAGTTATGAATAACTGCATCAAAATAGGTAAAGATACAGAATTAAAGATCTGGGATGAAATCAAGAGAAATGTGGTAGAAGAGTAACCAAATATAAGCTAAATCCCACCAGACACAGACCTAAGGCAATGAGGCTTGGTCTCTGAGACAGTGGATCCCAAGAGCAAAGGCTTAGCATTAGCTGTGGAGTTATTTATCCATTTCATTCATGAGCCTACCAAGCCTCCATGCTTCAGTCTCTGTTATGAGAACCAAATGTATTTGTAAACACTAGTTTTTATAAAATAGTGTGGCACAAAAGAAGCACAGTAGACCCAAACCAACCAAGATGGCACACAGTTCAGAGGTATGGATACTTACTTGTGATGACCGCCAAGGTCCATTTTAGTTCCTGTGGAAACTATTCTCTCAACAAAGGCAGGGCCCTAGGAAAAAGTAACACAGAAGACTGAGTCCCTCCAATACTAACCCAGGTCACCATGACAATGAGTCCATACTTATCTGCATAAGGATAATACATCAAAAGTGTAATTTCATTTTTCAGTAGAAACCTACCTTCAATTCCTTTCCTTTCCTAAGAATGTCTTAAGCTTACAGATAAAGCCTGTTTCTTCACCTTTTATAATGTTAAATATCCTCTTTCAGTCAAACATATCAGGGAAGAGGGAGGATCAGGACTAAAGCACAAATTCCTAAGGACTTGATTTGACATCATTTCAAAGCCAGTGTAAGAAGAAATCACATGACATACCACAGTGATTTCTTTTTACTTCAGCATGGTAATCAGAAAAGTGACCTAAGATCATGCACCTATGACAGTAGTCAACCCCAGTCCATCTGGGAGGTAAACTTCATTAACAAAATCATAATCCAGAGCACCTGATACCTAAAGCATCCCAGTTACCCTAACAACTTGCAGAAAGGAAATGGTCTCACTTTAGAGACTGAACAGTGAAACCAGACTTACTCATTGCCTCAGAGATATGAAATAAGTGAATCTGGAACATACACATTTCTCCTAGTACAGATTCTCCACTTTGAATTTCATCATCCACTTATCAATTTTTTGATAAATGGATGATGAAATCCACTTTTAGCACTTCGGCAAAAAGGCCAAAGGTGCATATTTTAGAAATTTCTATCATTAAGATAATTAATATACTGATCATTTTTAGTGAATTCTGAAAACCAGAGAAAACAGTTGGGAGCAGAGGAGGAAAAAAATTTGTGCAGCAGTGGTTAACATATTTACTTTTGGATTGTTTTCCTCGGCATTTACACCCCCTCCCTCAGTTTATAGAGTGTCAGCCTTTCCTATTGTGGCTAAAGGAAGATGAGGAAGGAAATGACTATTTCAAAAGATTCTGCCCTTTAAACCACCAGGAGCCACAGGTCAAACATGTGAAGAGGAAGAACAGGTCAGAAGAGCAGTAGCTCCCTTCTGTATGTAATACCGTGAATAAATGTGTATTTGGTCTTTGATCTCATTTCAGCACAAGGAAGCTAGAATCATTACATTTTCCTCGATTACATTTTCTCTTTCTCATACTGATGAGTTGAGTTCTGGATCTTACCTGAGGAAGGGCCTGGTTGCCAGGAATTCCAGTCATGTGATCAGAGGTTCGAAAGTTTCAATTCTACCCCTAACTTCTGGGGAATGCTAAAGGGATGGAGGTTAAAATAATGGCCAATTTCTAAGAGTGAGCTTTTATCAGCAGTATCCAGCAAAGGGTAGAGTTGGGTAAAAGTTTGTTGCTGTTGTTGTTGTTGTTGTTTTGCTGGCGGTGGGGTGGGGGCGATTGCATGAGAATATCCATGTGGGCTTTCATCTCTTTTAGCCATGCCATTTCTTGGGGTGAAGGTTGGGTGTATGTATCTATTGGAAGTCCCAATATGAATTATCAGAACAGTAATTCATACTTAGGTTGGGTGTGTTTTTCAGCTAGGCTACTGCCCTTGTCAAATTTGGGGTTGGACCATCGCCATTATCGTGGCCACTTTCCACATGCTCCGATGAGCCCCATCCATGAGTGAATCTATTCCTGAACATCTCATAGTTTACACCACTAATAAACCAAGACTAGCTCACCCCATTTGATGGGGCTTAAAGTATAAGGCAACGAATCTTAGGGGGAAATATATTTATACAAATATAGATATAAGCATTCAAAGGCTCAACCTTTTTTTGCTTTTTGGGTCACACCCGGCGGTGCTCAGGGGTCTGGCTCATGCAGTCAGAAATTGCTCCTGGCGGTGCTCAGGGGACCATATGGGGTGCTGGGTATCGAACTTGTGTCAGTCATGTTGGCTCCGTGCAAGGCAAACGCCTTACCCGCTGTGCTATCACTCCAGCCCCCAAAGACTCAACCTTTAACATGTTACTAATCTTTTATAGAAGGACTTAATGGCTCCTGGGTGAAATACAATAAACTTCACACACTTTCCTCTAGGAAACCTTTTGTGGATCATTTTTAGATTATTCATAACACTGTAGTACTGCAACACTGTCCTCCAGTTGTTCATTGATTTGCTCGAGGGGCCACCAGTAACGTCTCCATTGTGAGACTTGTTGTTACTGTTTTTGGCATATCTAATATGCCACGGTGAGCTTGCCAGGATCTGCTGTGCAGGAGGGATACTCTTGGTAGCTTGTCGGGCTCTCCGAGAAGGATAGAGGAATCGAACCTGGGTCGGTCGCATGCAAGGCAAACGCCCTACCCACTGTGCTACCGCTCCAGCAACAAGCAATACAAAATAAATTATTTCAGTTCTGCTTTGGGAACAGGGCTTGGGGTTCAGAACAAAATATCCAAAATACAGTGGTGGGAAGATGTAATGGTGGTGGGATTGGTATTTGAATATTTAATGTAATCAAATATTGTGAACAACTTTACAAAAGTCAAATAAAATTTAAAAACAATTGAGGTCAGACAGAGTCATGGTTCCAGGCACTATAGTTTCCTGCTGGGCAGTCAGACTTGCCCAGTTAAAGCCATCTGTGCTCAGAACAACCTCCCTCTGATGCGTGCTGAAAGTAGTCTATAGACTGAACACAATGGCCACTCAATACCTCTATTGCAAACCACAACACCCAAAAGGAGAAAGAGAACAAAAGGGAATGCCCTGTCACAGAGGCATGGTGGGGTGGTGGAGGGGCCGGGGGTAGAAGGGGATGGTGGGAGGGATACTGGGATCATTGGTGGAGAATGGGCACTGGTGGAGGGATGGGTATTTGATCATTGTATGACTGAAACACAAGCATGAAAGTTTGTAAGTCTGTAAATGTACCTCACAGTGATTCACTAATAAAAAAATTTTAAAAAAATAAACGAAGAAGAACCTCCCTCTAAGCTATCATTAAGATAATTAATATCATTTTTTCCTTTAGTGGTAAGCAATTGATGGGTGGAAGCTTGAAAGAAAAAAATGAACCTTCCTTAGGCGCAGCAATGGAATCAGAGAGTGTTTCCTGTACGGATAGCAGAGGAAACATAGACTACAGAAAATATATTCCAGAAAAGAAGCAGGTAACTAAGAAAACATCTCTTCTGGTATTTCTCTGTAAGCCCAAAAACTCTCCTTATCTCCGAACCAGGAAAAAAAGAACACTGCTCTATCCAATCCTTACCCTCTGCTTCCACAGACCTTAGACTATACCTCAAGTCTGCTCTAGTACTGCTTCAACTCTTCTATGTCACTATACAAGAATCTGTAGGCCGTGAGCATCCCCTACCACTTACCACTATCTAGTTTCCCTTGTCCTGCACTCAGTGAATCTTAATTGACCCAACTTCTTACAGAGAAAACTGCACATTTTTTTCAATTTGTAAATCAGAAAGTTCCCTGTAAATAAAATATGTGTCTAGGTCATGTGATCACATTTTGAGATATGCTTGGGAAGTCCTGATATTAATTATCATAACAGCATTTCATACTCAGAATAATCTGGGTGTGGAGATTAAATTATATGGTCCCCCCACCCACCTATTGAAAGGTCAAAGACCAAAGCAATATCTTACCTTTTCATGCACTTCCCCTTAGGCCAGCATGAGAAAGGGTGGGAATTTAATGCAAATGTGCACTTGTGGGTAGGTCAACTACTCACCTAAACCAGATCCTCTTCCAGAGGTAATGCTGGGAGCAGGTATTCACTCCCTAAATGAGACTCAGATGGTGATTCAGAATGAAGTAATAGAATTCAGAAACAAGATTATGCTGTAATATCAAAACAAGTTGTCAAGTTTTAATAAAAAGAGACTTCAGTGAAATACTTTTTACACATTACAAAGAAAACAGGAAAAGGGTCTAGTGAATACTGTAGTCCTTTCAATACTGAGGTCAAAGTCTGGAAACTTAGTCCTCAGTATTCATGACCCACTGTCATATAGGGCTCACAGTGGCTTATTCGATTTAAGGGAAAAGGCCCCTTCACAATGCTTTTCAGCCTCAGTGAGCTGCAGATTCCAGAAAAAAGCCTGACTTATGTTTTCTGAGTAAATGGATACAGGAATTTTTATGCAAGCCCTAATGCAATGTAACTAGGACAGTTCAACCATAGGAAAAGTCATCCGTAGAATTTAGAGAACACTTCCAATAGTTGTTTTAAAAATTATGGACTGGTTTAAATTATATATTCTCAATATTTTCCTTCATAAATGTATTTTGTAAGAACAACAAAATGGACTTCCACCTTTGACATTATCTCAGCTCAAACTCCAATGCAGCATCCACTTTTTGTTTAGCTAAGAAACGCCAACTTATCAACCCAGCCCACTGAGATATTGTTCATTCAGGAAAAAAAAGGAGAAAAGCTGAAAGTTTCACTTTCATTAACTACTTAGGAAAGCAGAAAGTTTCACTTTCCTAGATTTATTGAGGGAGTATAAGAAAGCTGTAACTTTCACTTTCTGTTACATATTTATTTAGATTTAAATATTTTTTTGTTTCAATACAGCATCAATATTCACAAATTCTACCTGTTGAGTTTTAGATTATGATGTCTCAATTTTCATCTTACCACCAGCCACTCCCCCAGCATCCTCGGGTCCCCTCCCATCCCACCTCAAATCTACCATCCTCACAGGTACATTTTTAAGTTTGCTATAATATGGATCTTATGTTGATAAATTTATGTTGATTTTACAATCAATAATATCAACAAAAAGTCCACTCAAGCAAAAGCTAGGAAAAGAAAAAAACAATAACTTACCCTTTAAATTAAAGTGTCTTTTCAATGCTTATGGTGTTAGAAGTCCTGGAATTGAGAATACAGTTGGTGCACAATAAACCATTACTGAGTTAGTGTGTAATCATAAGACTTTCTCAGAGGGAAAACTGAAGGTTCAATTTGTTCTCTGAAGAAACTGGACTGGGAAATAATGGAAAATTGTTTGATTGGGTCCTATGCTGATGACTAGTAAGATTAAAAAGTCAACCAGAATAAAGTGGGCAACCCAGAAGAGTCAGTAAAACAGGAAAACCTATATTAAGGCAATATATTCAGGTAGCCCATACATTGATGAGTTTTAAGTCCAGGTCATAATAATAAATGGAACCAAATTTGTTTTTTAACACAGAAGACATCATCAGCAAGAGGAGTGTGCAGTATGGGATCTGAACCCAAAGAGATCACAGTCAAGAAAATGTGATCCAACATTTAATTCCAGAAGGGAAAACAGGTGGGCCTGATGAGTTTCCCTTGCTAGGATTTTTCAGGTCCATGGACTACTTACCTCATACAAGAATTGTAAAAGGGCCATAAAAATCATAGTTGCAACACAAAATTTGTAACTGCAAAGTTCTTCTTTTGAGCTGCCCTCAGAAAACGTGATGTCAATATTTTATGTTTAAAACATTTGTTGAATATTGACTCAGTGTGCTTGACTACATATAAACGCTACAGAATAATTGTCTCAAAAATATAGCTTCCCTCCCTTCCAAAGGGATAGGGGAACTCCAAGTGATCCCAACACCACCTTCCCTCTGGGTTCAAAAAGTCAGTCTGTCCTGCGAGAGCTTCATCTGTGTCTGGCCTCAAGCTACCTACTTTACAAGTGGATTCTAGACCAGAGCCCATTACATAGACATGTGAGGAGGAGCTGGGGACACAGGAAAGAAACTGGAAATAGAGAAACAGGGGACCAGGAGAGAATTTGGCTTCAGGTAGGCTGAAGGAAGTGCGTCCTGCTCCTCTTGGCAACCCTCCGGGCACCACTCCTTGCTCACCTTCCTACCCCAGCACATCCTGGCAAAGAAGCCAGAGAGAGAGAGAGAGAGAGAGAGAGAGAGAGACCCTAGTCCTGGGGATTGATGCACCACTCCCTGCTCACCTTCCTATCACCTTCCTACCCCAGTACATCCTGGCAAAGAACCCTTACACACACACACACACACACACACACACACACACACACACACACACACACACACCCCTAGTTCTGGAGATAGCTGGCCCAGGCACTCTCCAGTCGGCACTTCCCCTTTTCGGGGTGAGAGCCTTCCCAGCGCACTCTATCCACCCCTTGCTGTACTTTTCTAGGAAACCTGCCTGCCCTTCTCCTCCAGTCCTCTCCTCTGCCCTCTAGGATTCACAACACAGAAGGCAGTTCTGTACCCACAGGGGTTCCCTTGCCTGCAGTCCAGAGAGCAGCGCGCCGGCTGCAACCGCTCCCCAGAGCTGGGACCTACTGCAATGCTGGGCGCTGTCCTGGCACGGGACTGCTGGGCACGAAGGCTGAGCACGTCTCTGGAGCACGCCAGACCTCAAGCTGCGAACTCGACCTTCTCCAGGCGGTAATGCCTAGCCAGCTGATTTCTCTCGTTCAAAGTCTCCAAGAGCCACTCAGGGAGTGAGGGGGGCGGGGGGAAGTGAAGGTGTCGCCAATCACCTCCTGGCCCTGGCCCAGCCAGTCGGGTCCAGGGCTGCGACCCTTGCTCCGCCCCCACTTCCCGAACTCCTGGACACCCAGCCAGTCCTGGAGGCCCTCCAGGCACCTACGCCCTACTGTTATTTCCTCCTTTAGAACGGATGAGCAGTGACAAATGACTCAGAGACCACTTGTTCCATGGTTGGAACGCATATCCGTACCCATTATCTTCCTCTTGACAGACAAGGAGACTTGACTGAAAGATGCTCTGATGATCTAGGCCTCTGGGCTAGCACAGGAGCATGAAAGGGAAGAGCTGCATCCTTTATTTTCTTTATATTCAGAAAAACAATGCAGTCAGAACTGGTCATGCCAATGGTGTTCTCCTTAAACACTTCTGTCTTAATTTCTTTTGGGGCATGTGTTTCCTGGAGTTCTCCCAGCTCGAGGAGTTAAAAGTGGTGAGTCATACACGCAGGGGTGAGTCATTCACCCTGGGAACCAAAGAACAGCCATTCGTCAGGAGCCCTGTGGGCTGCCTCTACTGTTCTGCGGTACTGCCAGACAAGACAAAGCCTGGAAGCTCCAGGCCCGAAAATTTTGGTTATGAAGCACAGTGACTGGTAATCTCTAGAAGACTGAGAACCCTCTGCGAGATTAAATGATGAAGGTTTATTTGTCAAGCTAAAACCTTGTGGATGTGACAGACTGGAAACACAGCGCGGGAGACTCTTCTAAACTACTCTTCTAAACTAAACCGGAAGCGCAAGCCTTGGTTACAGACAGGGAGAAAAGTGGCCCTGGAAATGTAGATTCCCAAAAGTCGCTGTGTCTGGAACCCAAATCAGCCTTTGAAACACAGGACTAGTCTGAGGAGTCTAGGAAGCCTTTGAGACACAGAATTCCAAGCTTAAAGCATAGTTTGGACTCTATGGACAGAGAAAGTCCAATGCATAAACAGACTGTAAGAATACCAACAGTTCCAACCTACTCCCCTTGACAACACTTTCACAGGAGCTGAGTAATTTGGGGAAAAGCACACGAAAATTAAATTTGCAGAGCCCAAGAAGCACATTTCTGTATTCTGGGGTTCGTTTATATCTCTGATCAAGATGTGTAACTCCTTTATTTTACGGCTCACTCTCCTTGTTGGGGTTTGCCCATCTCTCTATTTCTGGATGTGTACTGTCTCAACTCTGGAGAAGCGTGTGTTCTCTCCTGAGCACGTAACTATCATTCTCTTTCATCATATTTCCCAGATAAACTTTTCTTATTTCACTATTCATTTCATTCCTAAAAAAATATTTTAAGGGTACATGACAGAAAAACCTGAACAGATGTCAGGACTGATTTGCTCTGTAAAGAGCAAATTTCTTATTCCAGCGTGGGCATGGCTCCCTAAGAAAACAGAGAATGGGGTTAATGTCTATATTTTGAAGATCATGAGGGGCCTAAGCAACTGGTTGGTGGAGCTAGTGGCTTTCTGCACTCTGAAGAATGCTCAGAGAAGACTGTATCATCCTAACACGACTCAGACTTTCTGGGTAACTGAAGTGGGTAAAGAGCAATGGGTAAATAGATGGCTGATAGACTCCTTTCTCAAGGCTACTACATCTTTTTACCATATTTCTCACATGTCACCTATCACACCACCAATGGACCACCTATAGGTAGAAAAGTTGAGGATGTACAAATAACCAGGGGTTCCTTGGTCTCCATAAGAGAATAATCTACTCTGAGGGGCCTTAACAGTATCAATCACCTTCAAAGGCTAGGCCACACCAAACAATAACACTCAGACCTGTGGATCAGGTAGAAACCAGTAACTAATTCCAATCTTCTGGAAATACTCCCGAGGCCAAGAACAGCTCCTATCAGGAAGTCAAGAATAATACAGTGGGTCACAGCCAACATGTAAATTATTAATGAGATATATAAAAGGAGAATAGTATATTCTGATGCAGTGGGAGGGCTGGTGCCTGTCTCAGACTTAAACACGAGAAGTTTTGTAATTGACAGCACCAGATAGATGCCATGAGTCCGTGTGCACATACTCTCTCTTGTTCTTCACTTTTAGAGATATAGTTAGCCATTGAAGAGCACAGGCTGAACTATGTTGACCCATACATATGAATAATATTTTACTTTTTATTTGATCTATTTTTTACTATTTTCAGTGTATAACCAGTTTTTTTATTAACCACTTTAACAAACTTTTAAATGAGGCACTGGGACTTACAGTACAGTTAGTCATATTTTTTTCTTGGATACATCACCCAGCACTACATCCACCACCAGAGTCCACATCCTTCTACCAGAACCCTAAACACATTTTCTACCCTCCCAACCTCCATGTAATCTCATTCTTTAACAAATTCTTCAGTTATGATGACTTTAACCATATGTTTTTTCCTTACTATGTTTATTTTTTATCTCACATCTGGAATAGATCTCTCTCTTTTTAAAATGTTAGAGGTGATGTATAGAACTAGCCTCCTGGAATTCCACAAAATTCCAAATCAATGATAAGCTGATAAAGTAAAATAACTTTTTACAAAATGATATCTTCTCAGGGTTAAGAAATAGTATGAAGGAATGGCATATGCTTGCATGTGGCCGACCTGGCTCAATCCCCAGTACTCCTTATGGTCCCTCAAGCCTTGTGAGGAGTGATCCCTAAACAAAGAGCTGGGTATGATTCAAAAGCAAAAAATCAAAAAAAGACTTATCTTTTTTATGTAGGTAAATAATTTTTAATTGATTCAAGAGATTATGTGTATACTATGAATTCCACAAATGAAACTACAAATATCACATTTTAAGATTTACATGAAACAGATAAATTCTATAAATGTAAAATTTAGTAATAGTGAAGATAGCTCTAAAATGCTTCTGAGGAGAAACTGAATAGGCCTATAAAAGTATAAAATTGTGTTTTATTCTAAAGAAGGGAATAATGGCTTTCTATTAGAAAATACTATATTATGGAGGCTGTATAAGTGTCTGCATTAATAAATAAAAGATTGTGCTGGACCCATGATACGGGTAAGCAGTCATGGACTAGCTGGAAGAACATAACAATGTTCCCAGAAAACAGAGACACATGTAAGCACATGCCTCACTCTCTGGAGGTGCTGGACTCGCACCACAGCCTGCTTACTCCATGGTCCTTCTTTGAAAATTTGACACTAATATTGGCTTACACATTAATCTTGGGAGGTGTTTTTAGTTCAGCCATTTATATTTTAGCTTGGCTTCTCTGTTGATGAAATACTAGAAACATAACCACCTTTGTCCCTGCTCAGTAAATATTCATCTGGCAAAGGAACAGCGGCTCACTCCCAAGAGTGCTACTCCCCTGCTGCATTATTTGCTAAATTAACATGTGCTATATGTGATTGATCCGAGGAAGGACTGCAATAAAAATCTCTACAGATGGGAAGAAAAACTTCTGACAAGATAAATACCATCAATATAAATGAACTGTTAATTTGTTATTGCAAATATATATATATATATATTTTTAAAAATTCCTTAGCAGGAACCTTTCTTAATCTAGTAGAAGGCAACCTTAAATGTACAGTTGAGGGGCTGGAGAGACAACACATCGGTGAGGGCGTTTGCCTTGCACACGGCCGACCCGGGTTCGATTCCCAGCATCCCATATGGTCCCCTGAGCACCGCCAGGACTAACTCCTGAGTGCAGAGCCAGGAGTAACCCCTGTGCATCACCAGGTGTGACCCAAAAAGCAAAAAAAAAAAATGTATAGTAGAAGTGACATCTGCACTTGTTTGTTCATTGCAGCACTCTTTACAATAGCCAGAATAGCTACTATGTAGCTGTTAGAAAAGATGAAGTCATGAAATTTACATACAAGTGGTACTACATGGAAAGTATCATGCTAAGCGAAATGAGTCAGAAAGAGAGGGATAGACATAAAAAGATTGCATTCATCTGGGGGACATAAAGTAACAAAATAGGAGGTTAATACCCAAGAATAGCCGAGATCAGTACCAGGAGGATTACTCCATGGCTTAGAGGCCAGCTGGGCATTCTAGGGGAAAGGGCAGCTCAGATAGAGGAGGGAGCACCAAATAAAGGGTGTTTGGAGGATCCTCCCAGGAGGGGAGCTGCATGTTGAAAGTAGACTATGGACTGAACATGATTGCCACTCAATACCTCTTTTCCAGACCACAACACCCAAAAGAAGAGAGAGAACAAAAGGAAATGACCTGCCACAGAGGCAGGGTGGGATGGGGGGGTTAGGGGTGGGAGGGATACTGGGATCCATGGCGGTGGAAAATGGGCACTGGTGGAGGGATGGGTATTTGATCATTGTATAATCGAAACCCAAGCACAAAAATTTGTAAATCTACAACTGTACCTCATGGTGTTTCACTAATAAAAATTAAAAAAAAAAACATGAGTGAGGGGGCTAGAGCCATAGCACAGTGGATAGGGTGTTTGCCTTGCATGTGGCCAAACTGGGTTGAATTCTCAGCATCCCATATGGTCCCCTGAGCACTGCCAGGAGTAATTCCTGAGTGCAGAGCCAGGAGTAACCCCTTAGCATTGCTGGGTGTGACACAAAAGGAAAAAATAAATAAACATGAGTGAACACCATACTCAATGTCAATTGCTGACAAGTTTGTCTTGCCTTTTATTTCTTAATACTTTTTTTTTGTTGTTTGGGTGGAGGTCACATGTGAAGGCATTTAGGGCTTACTCCTGACTGCAATCAGGAATTGCTCCTGGCAGGCTCAGGGAACTACAAGAGGATAACCCCAGTCAGCCACGTGTGAAAACTGTACCCACTGTACTATCTCTACAGTCCCTGTTTTGTCTTTGAAAGAAGCTCCTCTAATGCTTCTTACAAGATAAGTTACAGGCTATGAGTTCCCTTACTGTTTGTTTGTCCCTGCTCTGTAAAAAACTAAGCACGCTGAAGGTTGTGTGTGCTGAAGGTTGTGTGTTCGCAGGCTCTCTGGATGGTGCTATGCCACAGCCCGCATTTGGTGCTCTTAAGTCACTGTGTGTGGCCTGGATCAGGACGCCTGTTGGCCAAGGGCAGACAAAGGAAGAAACAAGAGTCAGGCTGGTTGGTTTTAGTTGCCATTTATCCCAATCCTCTTCTGGGCCCCAATCTGGAACCCTTTCTCCCTCTCGCTCTGACTCTGGATCTCTGGAGCAAGAGCCCCTTCCGATCTTACAGTCTTTGTTTATATAGCAATCACGTAGGGTGGTGACACAAAGGTGAGTTGAACATCAACAAATCAACAGAGAGGTAAGACCACTCCTCCAAGAGATTGACTCAAGGATAAAATCTCATCTAAAGAGATTATTCTAGATTACTAGGAGATCAGCTCAAGGGTGAGATCCCAACAAGGGTGTGTTCTTTCCTCAGCTAGTAATCTACTTAAATAGTTGTTGCAAATCTACTTCTAATACTTCTAGCAATGTCATTCGGTATGAGCACAGTAAGAGATATAAACTTACAGTTTGGATATTCCTGAAGACATTTCACTATATATTCTGCAGTCCTTCAGGCCAAGTTAGTCTTCCTAGCCCCAGCAGGATCCTAGTCTCATCATTACTTACTTTTGGATCATGACAGCATTTGTCCATGGTCATGCCCTCAACTTATAGTTGAGTGTCGTGGCACTTAGGCCTGACCCATTTTGATGCCAGGGTAACTCACAGCTTGCCTTGGGTCCATTCAGTCCCTCACTGGGCCCCTGCTTTTGGGGCTCTAGGAACTAAGAACAACTGAGTCAAGAAAGCAGATGCCCAGGAGTAAATATTATTTGGAGTCAATCAACTCCCAAGTTACAAAGCATTAATATTAACTGTCTTCCTGTGTCCATACAGAAAGGACATTGCTTTAAGGTAAACTATTCAAAAGACATAAGGAGAGGAGAAAGGCAATATTAACTTATAATACAAGTTCAGTGTCCTAGAAAGATCTGACCTTACAAATTAACAGAATCTAATTAAGGGAGTAAGCTGATTAACTGTTTGGGGAAGAGAGCATAAAGAAGTAGTTACAAATAAACAAAAGAATGGGAGCACTGGGATGGGTGTGACCCAATAAACCTATGCTATCTGAGGAAGGACAAAACAGTGTTATCCTACACTGCTTCTCCTTCAAATCTGAATAAGAGCTGAATAGAGTATTTTTGATAATGTGTTCATTTCATTGAATTTTTGTACTATATCTATTTTCTTTTGGCCTGTAAAGTCTCATTTGACAGTTCTGTTATAAATCTTTTGGAATTTATTTTCTTCCTTTTTTGATCTTTCTTCTTTTAATATTGCATGTCTATCTTTAGATTTTGTCATTTTGAGTACAATATGTCTTAGAATTTTTCTAGTTGAATCAAATTTACTAGGACCGTTAGGGCCTCTGAATCTCAGTGCCTATATTCCTCAGTTGTGAGATGCCCTCATTTGCTATTTAACTATTGTTTCTTCATCAAATATGCCTGCCTGTTCTTCAGAGAACCTAATGATTCTTATATTACTCGTTTTGAGCTCGTCCTCTGGTATCTTTCTTTTAAGACTTATTTCCCCCTACTTTCCTTTGTTTTCTAGTGAATTCCTCTATCCATTTCATCTTGGAGCAACTTGATGTTTTTCCTCAGCTGCTCTTATTCTGCTGCTCATAGCTTCTATTGAGTTTTTCATATCACCTATTATACTCTTCATTTTTATTTTTTATTTTATTTTATTTTATTGAAGAGCCATAATTTATGAAGTTACCATTAGCTGTGTTTTAGGCATACAATAATTCAGCACCAATCCTTCCGCCAGTGTCAACTTCCCTCTACCAGTGTTCCCAGATTCCCTCCACACCTGTAAAAAACTCTGAGAGCAGCCAAGGGGTGACCCCAACAGCTCTTCCCCTGGCCACCCAGGTTCTGGGGGGCCCAGGGCAGACGGCGGAAGAAGCAAAGGCCAAGCTGGTTGATTGATCAGATGCTGTTTATACCATTCTCATCCCAGTTCACTCCTGTCTCTCTCTCTCTATCCTTCTCTCCCAGGCCCCGATCTGGAACCCCTCTTTCCTGGATCTGGCTCTGGCTCTCAATCTTCTCTCTCAGCCCCCTCTTACAGTCTTGTTAAATCCCCACAGCCTTGAGGGGCTGGGCTTACACATAGGTGGGGTCACAATCAACAGGGGTAAAGTTCTTCCCCTCAGGGGATGCTGCTTCTAGGACAGATTCTCTTTTAGCAGGACCACTCACCCAAGGGTGGAATCCATGGATGTGTTTCTCCTCTCATTGTCCAACGAACATAAGCATTTATAATATTAATCGTTTTGTATGGACACAGAAAGAGATGCATTAACCTTGTAGAATTACTCTCCTGGAGTCATCTTGATCTCAGACTACAGTGCTCAGGCAAGATTAATCTTTCCTATCCCTAGCAGGGTCCTAGTCTCATCATTACTTTTGGATCATGACAGCATTTGTCATGATCAAGCTCTTAACTTATAGTTAAGAATTGTGGCACTTCGGCCAGGCCCATCTCGATGCCAGGGTAGCACAGAGCTTACCACTTGCCCTGGTTCCATCCAGTCCCTCATCAGGACCCTGCTTTTGGGGGCACTATGAAGTGAGGGCAACTGAGGCTTAAATTTAGAAAGCCTGGGAATGAAATATATCATAATCCATTCATCTGTGCATGGACATCTATGTTGTTTCCATATCTTAGATATTGTATTGAGTGTAGCAATGAATAAAGGTGTGCGGAGAATGTTTTTATGTCCTTCCACTTTGGGGCATCTATCCCCAGGACATACTCTTCATTTTTATTTGAAGAGTATTCCCCATGTGCTTTGTTACTACATATGCCATTTTTCTTCAAGCTCATTAAATACTCTGACACTGATTTCATTAAAATCGTTATCTAAGGATTTACTGATCTAGTTGGTGCTGGTTGAAACTTTTGTATAATTGTTTTCCCTCAATGAACTTGATGTGCTTCTAAGTCTTCCCCATTGGAATTGCTGTGCTCTTCCTGTGTTGAGGGTCAATCTTTGTGGTTAGCACCCCTGACATTCTCTGAGGAATTAGGCTAGAAATTGTTTTTCTTCGCTGCCTATCTTCACCCAGTGATAGGAAGTATGATCATAAGCTCATAATTTGATGAGCTTACATCTGCATGCTTTTCAGAATAATATTTCCGTCTAAAAATTAATGGAATTCTGGAGAGATTGCTCAACAGGCTGAGTGCATGCTTTGCATGCAAAAAACTTGTGCCTCAACAATATTGACACCAGAGCACAGAACCTGGAATCTACAAGTACAACCCAGCCTCAACAATATTGACACCAGAGCACAGAACCTGGAATCTACAAGTACAAGTACCACCAGGTTTAGGCCCACCACCACCCACTCTGAAAAATGAGAAAAAAGATACAATGGAAAGTGACTAGGATAGATTGGGCATAACTGTTAGTACATGCACGTAGCATGTGCAGGATTGAGATCTTCTTCACCTTATGGATCTCAGAGCACTCTACATTTGGTCCTTGTGATCCCCAAGTACTGTTGGATGTGATTCCTAGAAAAGCATAATAAAATGGAGTTTAAGAGGTATCTTCAAAGACTGGAGCATATGCTTTACATGCAGGACAACTGGGTTAAATATCTGGCACCAAAAGGTCACCAAGAACACTATTGGGGAGCAGATCCCAAGCACCAAGCCGGAAGCCCCTGAACATTATAAACTAATAACAAAATTGAGCCCCACTCTGTCCTTCAGACTTCTGAAATTCTCTTTGAACTTCCCTGTGTCTGCAATATGCTCATCATAACCTGCCATAGGGAGTAGAGAGACCTGTGGAGAAAGAACATCTCTGAATATATTAAGGTAGATCATGAGGATGTTGGATTCTGCCCACCCCATCACAGTAAGCCATGGAAACTCACCCTCCAGCTTACAGACTTTGGAGACCATCCTCTGTGTTGCCTTGTGCAATATCTCAGGCCCTGTAGCCATCAACTGGGAGCCATAGCAGCTAAAGGCACCTCTTAATCCAATCAAGTGATCAAGTGTGTCACCAGGACCTTAGATTCTGCCCTATCTGTGGCAGTTAACCCTAAAATAATCTCTCACCAGACTTTGGACTTTTGAAACTCTCTTCTGCATAGTCTTGACCCGTTCTTTTCCTTCCCTGCCTGTCTTCACCTAGAACTATAGGATACTAATGCATTCCCAAGAACTCTTTACTCCACCCACCCTACACACTCTGTGTGCTGGCAGAAAACTACAAGGTCCTGATTCTGTCCCAGAAAAATCTCTAAAAAGTCTTCATAAATTAAATGGGAGACCCAAACATACACCAATATGTTCCACTGAAATAAAATTACAGGGTAACGGATCATAAGCAGAAGTCCCTAATAAGTAAAATTATGGATCAGAACAGTGAGAAAACAATTGGAATCTAAAACTCATCTGTCAGAACCCACAAAAATATAAGGACAATGAAAAAATAAAGGAATTCATCTATACTGACAGAGACAGAAATCCAAGCAAGGCCTCTTGCTCAACAAAATTCTCAAGACTCATCAAAGGAAATCTCAAATCAAGACTCCATGCAATGGCAATGGAAATTAAGCAATCACTGAAAGAGAAACTCAATCAACTCAAAGAATAACTTATTCCATGTATAAGAGTCCATACAAATGGAATTAAAATTGCTAAAGAATATAGTATCAAGCCTCTCAACAAAATTCTGAATGTTTAGAATCATATCAGAGTGTCATAGAATTTAAATAGAAGCCAGTAGCTATAGTGAAGTGACAAAAGAGAAGAGAAATAAAGGAATTAAAGATACTTAATGTATAACATCAAGAGGAATAATCTCTAAATTACAGGACCACCAGAAAGAGAGGAAGAAGGGAAAAGGAAATAAACAATGACTGAGATATATAATAACTTACATATCAGTTCTATATATTATATATGTATATATCACATATATCCCACCAACTGGGAGCTCTTTGGCACTATTGCGGCAACATGCCAAGATGCCATTGTTGACAACATTGACAAGGAATATGATCGACTGGTTCAGCACCTCCATGATTGTGTGAGGAACGTCAAGAGGGAGATAGCCACAAAAAAAAAGCCTGTCTTCAAAAACTCTTGAGCTTATTCGCCAACATGGTTTGGCGCATGCCTCAGGCAACCGCAAGGGAACATCCAAGCTCACAAATCAGTGCAGAGATGCGATCAAGGAAGGCCTCAAAGAGAGAAGAGCAGAAGTGCTGGTAGATGCAGCAGAAGCCAGGAAAAATATTCGTAATGCCCTCCAGTCCTTCACCAACTACAAGACCAAGATGACTGCCCTCCGACATCCTGATGGATCTATCACATCTTCCAGAAGGGCAATGGAGAAGATTATCCATGACTTCTACTCAAATCTCTTCAATAGCCATGTCCACTTACCAACATACCAAATTCCACAGGATGGATATGTCGTTCCCAATGTTCTCCCTTCCGAAATCCAACATGCCATTTCGTCAGTAAAGAAACAAGCATGCCACGGCCCAGACAAGGTCAGACCTGAACACCTGAAGAACCTGCCATCAGTACTCATCAATATGCTGGTTCAGCTCTTCACATGCTACCTGTCTGAATGCAAGGTTCCGTTCTAATGGAAAACCAGTGGGACTGTACTACTGTACAAGAAGGGAGACATCCATGACATTGGCAACTATCGCCCGATCTGCCTATTGTCTGTCATCTACAAGTTGTTCATTCGAGTCATCCTAAAGAGGATTGGAAGAAGACTAGATGAAGGACAACCATGAGAGCAAGCCAGGTTCCACAAAGGATTCAGCACCATCGACCATATCCACACGATAACCAAGCTCATTGAGGTTTCTCGGGAGTTCAAGATGCCGCTCTGTCTAATGTTCATTGATTTAAAGAAGGCCTTTGATTCTGTTGAGACGGAAGCGGTCATAGAAGCCCTAGCCAATCAGGGCATTCAAGCTCAACACATCAAGATCCTCCGTGAGCTGTATTACGGATTCACTACCAGGATCTCACCATTCTACAAAGTAATCATTGATGTCAAGAGAGGGGTTCGGCAGGGTGATATCATTTCACCGATACTCTTCAGTGCCACCCTCGAGAACATCATGCGATGACTGGAATGGGAAGGAATGGGAGTGAAGATAGATGGCCGGCAACTGCACCACCTCCGCTTTGCTGATGACATTGTTTTAATAATACCAAACATCAGCCAAGCGGCACAAATGCTGGCCGACTTCGACCGTGAGTGTGGAAAGGTGGGACTACAGCTGAATCTTACGAAGACAATGTTTATGAGAAACAGCCTCGTTCCTGAAGCCCCATTCACTCTCTCCGAATGCAACAGCTATGTGTACCTAGGTCGAGAAGTCAACATGACAAATGACCTGGCACCTGAGCTGCGCAGAAGGAAGAGAGCGGCTTGGAACACCTTCAAGAGCATCAAAGAAATAACTAAGAGGACAAAGAACCTCCGGCTCTGGGAACATCTCTTTGATTCCACTGTTCTTCCTGCATTAACATATGCCTCAGAGACCTGGGCCCTACGCAAAGAGGATGAGAACGCTATTTGGGTCTCCAAAGAGGAATTGATAGAGCTATGCTTGGAATATCACCTTTCATTCAAATGAGAGAAAGAATCCGGAGTTCTGACCTCCGTCGACGATCAAGAATCAGGGACGCTGTCTCGTTTTCCAAGGTGTCAAAAATCAGATGGGCTGGTCACATAATGAGATTTAAAGACGACTGCTGGACTAGAGCTGTTACCGACTGGATTCCATGGGATGTCAAAAGACCGCGAGGCCGCCCACCTACCAGATGGTCAGACTTCTTCATCAAGATCATGAACGATCAGTTTGAGGCTCATCGTGTTCCTAGAGCAAACAGACACCATTGGACTACACTAGCATGCGACAGGGACAAATGGGACGTTACTGGTGCCCGCTCGAGCAAATTAATGATTACGGGAAGTCAAGTGATCAAGTGATATCGCATATGTGTATATATGATATATATGTATATATTTGAATAGTTCCTTAGTCTCTGAAAGGATGGTTTGGAACAGACTCTAAAGAGTCTGAAAGAATACCAAAAAGGATAGACTCAAACAGAACAATATCAAGATAAATAGTAATAAAAAGAGTAAAAGTCCAAACATATGCAGACTACTTGAAGCATTAAAAGAGAGAACAATCTCAAATACAAGGGAAACAACATAAGAATAACAAGATGTTTCCCATGATACCAAACAAGCAAGAAGAAAATGAAATTATATATTCAGAGTATTGACATAAAAAATAACTTTAGTTCACCATCCTGCAAATCTCTCACACAGATTTGGAGGGAAAACTTTTCAGATAAGCAATAGCAAGTGACATTTGATACAACCAAACCAACACTCAAAATTTTCTGAAAGGCTGCCAATAAAAAACTAATGGTCAAATGAAAAAAAAACCACTTAATATTTCCCCCCGCCCCCCCCCCACACACACTTAATGGCATTTTTTTATATCAACAATTGCTTTGAATGCTATTGAACTATACCCTCCTATCAAAAAAGTCATAGGTTGGCTGGATGTATGAGCTAACAAAATCTATTTGTGGCTTACAGGAAATATGCTTTAGCTTAATTAAAGGATGATAATCAAAAGGTGCAGAGTTTAAGGATGGTAAGCAATCACACAAGCCAATGGTAGAACAGAAAAATAAAATCAAGAGGCCAAACTTAGACCAAATAGCATTCAATCTAAAGAAAGTAATTTGAGACAGGAATGTATACCTGTTAATTGGCTAATGGAACAATAGATCAAGAAGTATTAACTATAACGTATGTGACCCAAAATGAAGGGTCAGCAAAATTTACAAAGTATCTATGGATAAACCTAAAGAAACACATTGAAAAAAACACAATATTAGTGGAAGAATTAAACATTCCACTTGCATCACTAGACAGAATATCAGTAAAGATAAAAGCTTTAAAAGAAGAATTAGAAAAACTTGGATTAATGGACATATACAAATTCCTTTTTCTCCAAATGTCAAAAACATTTTCTTCTCTAGTGCACATAGAAAATTCTCTTGTATATATCATATATGAGGGCATAAATCAAATACACTTAAATTTACAAATATAGAAATCAATTTAAAAATACAGAAATGGAGTGATAGCACAGCGGGTAGGGCATTTGCCTTGCACATTGCCGACCTGGGTTCTATTCCTCTGTCCCTCTCAGAGAGCCTGGCAAGCTACCAAGAGTATCCCACACACACACCAAAGCCTGGCAAGCTCCCCATGGCATATTTGAAATGCCAAAAACAATAATAATGACAAGTCTCACAATGGAGACGTTACTGGTGCCCACTCAAGCAAATCGATAAACAATGGGAGGACAGTGCTACAGACAGAAATCATTGAAAGCATGGACTTAGACCAGGAGGCCATGAAGGAAAAAAATTAATCACAGGTAGAGGGTAAAAACCAAAAACGCTAACACACAAAAGCTGAACAAAATGTTGCTAAATAACAACTGGATCAAAGAAGAAATCATTGAAGAACAAAAAGTTTTTGTAAAATGTAAGGTAATGAGGAAATAAGATATCAGGATCTAAGAAACTAAATAAAAAATGTGCAAAGGAGGAAAAAAATTCAAATTAACAATCAAAACACACATTACTAAAACCTAGAGAACAAATAGCATATGAATCAAAAAGTAGTAAAAAGAATGAAATAATAAATAATAAATAATAAAAAAAGAAATGAATGATAATAGGAACAAAGAAAAATGCAGAGTCAATAAAACCAGGAGTTGATTTTTTGAGAGAATAAACAAGAGAGACAAACCTTTCACTAAGCTGACAAGGGAAAGAAGAAAAAGTATTCAACTAAATGGAGAAGAGATATAAGGGGAGAAATTGCAACTCACCTTTCAGAAATTCAGTATGAGAGATTGCAGTGAGAACTTTGCACTGTGAAGTGCTTCCTAAGGTTTCATAGACCAAGGAATAGGCCATATATAGTGCAGGCACAATAGGTCAGGAAAAAGACTAGAACCCTTGATGCCTATGGTCAATAACGTTTCAACAAAGATGCTAGGAACATGAAATAGAGTAAAGAGAGCCCCTTAAACAAATGCTATTAAAACTGAATATACATATACAGTAAAAAATAATAAAGTTAGATCTATATGCCACGCCTAATACAAAAGTCAGTTCAAAGTGAGTCAAAGATCTTGAGATCAGACCAGAATCCATAAAATACACTGAAAAAAAGTATAGGCAGAACAATACAAATTGTCCCTTAAAGGTGTTTTTAATGATATGATTCCATTGGCAAAGGGAGCAGAATGAAAAATAAACAAATGAGACTATTCAAATGCCAAGTGAATGCCAAGACTTTCTGAATGGCAAAAGAAACAAGCACTAAAATGAAAAGACACACTATTGAATGGGGAAAATTACTTGCACTGAACACATCAGATAGATGGTTGATATCCAAGATACATGAAGTAATCAAAGGGTCAGAGCTATAGTACAGCAGAGAGTATACTAGCCCCACCATAAGTGATCCCTGAGCACAGAGCCAGGAGTAAACCCTGAGCACCAATGGGTGTGGCCCCAAAACCAAAAATAAAGTGTTCACAAAGATCAACAACAACAAAATTTGAACAACAAAATTCAAATAACCTATCAAAAATGGAGAGAATAAATAAACAGACACTTCTCTGAAGAAGACAGATATTCAGTAGGTAAATGAAAAGAAATGCTCATTATCATTTATTGTTAGAGAAATCCAATCATATAATGGCACATATAAAATAAAACGAAAAATATTGTGTTCGTGGGAATTTGTTTTTTAAAAAGGACCTTTTATTCACTGGTCGTGGAAATAATCTACCCTATTAGAACAGTATGGAGATTGCAGAAAAGTTTGAATAGAGTTGCCATATGACCCAGAAATCCCACTTCGAGGTATCTATTCCCAGAAATCAAAAATATTCAGTCAAAAGGACATGTCAGCACCAGTGTTTATTAAGTACTTAGCATAACAGTCAGGCATGAAATCAACCAAGGTGTTCAGTGATCTATGAATAGACTATAATATAATATCTATCTATATACATATATATATCTATTTATATATCTAATGCAATCAATACTATATAGCTGAAAATAACTGCATATAATTATGCAATTCACTGTAATCAAGCAATTCTCTGCAACTTGGATGTAACTGGGGGATATTATTAATTTTTTTTTTTTGCTTTTTGGGTCACACCCGGCAATGCACAGGAGTTACTCCTGGTTCATGCACTCAGGAATTACTCCTGGCAGTGCTCAGGGGACCATATGGGATGCAAGGAATCGAACCCAGGTTGGCTGTGTGCAAGGCAGACGCCCTACCCGCTGTACTACTGCTCCAGCCCCAACTGGGGAGGGACATTAGTAAAAGAAAGGAGACACCGGTAGTTGAACTAGAGAAGGAACAGTGCATGGCTGAAACGCAAACAGTAATAAGTTTGTCAATCTTGGGCACTTAATACATTTTTAATCATAAAGTATTTGTAGACTGCCATTGCTTGAAAAACTTATAATTAATTTGATTATAACTACTTTGATTATAAAAAACTTATAATTAATTTCATTCTGTCACCTTTGCCAATGCATTGTACCATAGAAGACACCTCTTAGGTACAAATCTGGAGAGTTCTGACTATATTTTCCTCAAGAAATTTTACAAATTCTGGCTTGAACTCAAGATTTTGGATCTACTTGCTATTGAATTTTGTGTAAGGCATGAGATACGAATCCAATCTTAATTTTTTACACATAGTTATCCAGTTTTATTAGCACCATTTGTTGAAGAAGCTATCTTTACTTCATCTCATGCTCTCAGCACCTTTGTCAAATATTAGCCGACCATAAACGTGAGAATTGATATCCAGGGTATAAAGTACTCACAAAGATCAGCAACAAAGAGTCCAAAAATCTCATCAATAAATGGGATGAGGAAAAGAAAAGGAACTTCTCAGGAAAATCAAGTTATAGCCTATAGGCACATGAAAAACATCACTTCTATTTAGAGAAATCCAATATCTAAATATAAACTCACTGTCGTTTATAATTAGAGAAATCCATATCATGAAAACAATGAGATACCACCTCATACCAATGAAAATGGCACATATCAAAAATACTGGAACTATATGTGTTGGCAGGTATACGGTGAAAAAGGAACTCTCACCCATTGTTGGCAGAAATGTTGTCTGGTCAGCAGGCAGCCATGGGGAACTGGACCCTCTCCTCCTCAGCCAAGGTGACCGCACAAGCACCTAAGCCAGAGGGGATCCCTGCCATTTTGGAGGTGTGCCAGAAGTAGAACTGTAACCCAGGACTGGAACCAATGCTGCCCCTCCCCAACAGGTACAGCAGCAGCGAAGGGGAGGGGGGGCGTGGCCTTCAGGGTGGGGTCCGCTCACATGGCCACAGTTATTTTCCCCTTTCTCAGTGCTTTGGACTCAAAAATTAACCTCCATTTGCTAATTCTTACGAGGACAGCCTGGCTATCCCAAACACATTAGATTAATACTCCACTAGCCTATTACAATCTTACCAAAATAACAGTGAACACAGAATCTGAACAAGCCTGTTGTAAAAGAACATATCCCCTGAGGCTGCACTAGAGGTCCCACATAAGTCACACAGGAACACCTAAGTATTCTTGAAGGGGAAAAAGGTGACCAACATTGACCAAGCTCATCCAGAATCCTCTCTCGCAGTGAGAGGGGTACACTGATAGCGATCTAGAGCCACCCACCTCCATACTCCTACAGTAACATGAAGAAACAGGGCAAATCTACCACACGAGGAGTGGATGAAGAAAAGACCCCAGAAGCCTCAACAAGGAATACCCACAAATACAATCTCTTTGATAAAGATTTCAGAGATAAAATGTTGAGGACAATGAGCTCAAAGAAACAGTGGAACAGATGTCCAGCAAATTCAGGGAGGACATGAAAGAAGCAGTGGAACAGACAGCCAACAAAATACAGGAATAAATGAGAGCAGAAATAAGAAAGCTACATATAGAAGGTGTCACTAATAAAGAATTCAGTAGATGAAATAAAAAACTCAATGATGGCCTGTAGGATTGATGCAGGCAGGAAGATAGGGTAGGCCCCTTTCCAAGGCAATGGCAGTAAATCTCCTGGGAAGCAATAGGTCTGATCTCATAGAGAACAAACTGGTACCAGTCCACCAGTCAGAGACAGACCCTGCGGAGGCTGGTCGTCTACAGGGATGACAGCAGAAGAAATAGAGACCAATTAAGGACCAGAGAGAGATTAAACAGAAACTCCAAAGCTGTTTCTTTGACACCTGACCAACCCCCTCCAACAGAAGCTCCTGCAGAAACAAGTCAGGAAAGGAATTTCAAAGAAGAACGTCACCACTCCCAACCGTCTTGTTAACCTCCCTAGCGACGGACTTTTACCTAGGTAGAAGACCCACATGAGGGCAGGTTGGAAGAAACCCTTATTCTAAGTAGTATGTGATACTAAATTGTGACAGTATGGAAAGACAGTACGTAACTTAAACAAAAGAAGCTCGTGCATATGCTGCCTGAGCATGTCTCCCGCATCTCCCCTTTTGAGATGTGTACTTTCATGTTTTCATGTCTAATGCTGGGATGTGTGTAGAGCTCTCTCCTCCACCCTTGAAGAAGCATGGGCTCTCTTTTGAGTAGGTTACTTTCTACTCTCTCTCACTTTCTCTCCCTCCTTCTGTCCAAAACCTCCAAATAAAAACTGTAATTTCACTGCTCGCCTACTCCTGAAATTCCTTTCTGCGAGGCGAGACAAGAACTCAGTGACCCTGGGTCCTCAGTGGCAGAGGTGGATGGGGAGAAAGTGACCATCTTTCTCCTCCCTGCTTCACATAAGTAACCAGTGGGGGCCCACCTTCATCAGGATAGCACTGGTTTCTCTGCCACAGGGAGCTTAGGTTTATTGGGTTATATCCATCACAATGCTCCAGAAGCACTCCCATTTCCTCGGTATTCATCTTTTTTTTTTTTTTTTTTTTTATGGAGTAAAGATTCTTTTTTTTTTTTTTATTTTTTTTCCCCTTTATTTTATTTTATTTTTTTTAAAGTTGTAGATTTACAATTTTTTGTGCTTTGGTTTCAATTATACAATGATCAGATACCCATCCCTCCACCAGTGCCCATTTTCCACCACCATGGATAATATCCCTCCCACCCCCATCCCCCCATCCCCCCCCGTCTCTGTGGCAGGGCAATCCCCTGTGTTCTCTCTCTCCTTTTGGGTGTTGTGGTCTGCAAAAGAGGCATTGAGTGGCAAACATGTTCAGTCCATAGTCTACTTTCGACATGCATCTCCCCTCCTGGGAGGATCCTCCAAACATCCTTTATTTGGTGCATCTTTAAGGTCTCTGTGCTCTGCTTTCTCTATCTGTTAATCACTCATTTTCCCTAACCAAAACCTGTGACTTTGAAAGTTAAAGGTAAAGGCCCTCCCGTTGATCGTCGATTTGCTCGAGCGGGCCCAGTAACGTCTCCATTGGAGACTTTGTTGTTACTGTGTTTGGCATATCAAATACTCTCGGTAGCATGCCAGGCTCTCCGAGAGGGGCAGAGGAATTGAACTCGGGTCGGCCATATTGGCCGCTTGTAAGGCGAGCGCCCTACCCGCTGTTCTATCACTCCAGCCCTTAGATTCTTCAAAGATCCGTAATTTTGTATTTGTAAGTGAAATATTGCTTTTCTCTTTTTCTTATGTCCTTTGCATAGTTTACTTTAGAACAATGTCCTTTTTGTGTAAACACAGGAAGTTAATGCTATGCTTTTGTAACTTGGAAGTCAATTGACTCTGAATAATACTTACTCCTGGGCAAATATAGGAAAAATTAGGCAGAATTTTATGACATTGAAGCTAGAGGCATCTTTAAGAATGTAACACCGCTGACTAAGCAAATGAAAGCAAAGATAAACAAATGCGGCTGTATTAAACTAAGAAGCTTCCGCACTTCAAAGGAAATGATGACCAAAGTACAAAGAAAACTCATAGACTTGGAGAAATTATTTCCCCACCACTTATCTAGCAAAGAGTTATTATAAGATGTAAAGCACACTGGTAGAACTTTATATGAAAAAAAATCCAACCCTATATAAAAATGGGGAGAATAGATAAAACAAGGGTTTCTCAAAAGAAGAAATACGAATGTCCAAAGAGCTTATGAAAAAAGGTCCCATATCACTAATCATTATGAAAAAGCACACTGTCACACACTGTCCTCCCGTTACTCATCGATTTGCTCAAGTGGGCCCAGTAATGGCTCCATTTTGAGACTTATTGTTACTGTGTTTGGCATATCAAATACGTCATGGGGAGCTTGCCAGCCCATAAAAAAGCAAATTAAAATTATAATGAGATGTCACTCTGATGTAAGTGGGCCCCATGGGTGATTTATGTGAAGTGGAGAGAAGAAAGACAGTCACTTTCTCCCGATCTACCTTTGCCATTAGGTACCCAGGGTTACTGGGTTCTTGTCTCACCTTCAAGGAAAGAATTTCAGGAGTAGACGAACAGTGAAGTAAAACAGATTTCATTTGGGGGTTTTGAAGGGAAGGAGGAAGAGAAAGTGGAAGAGAGTGGAGAGTTATGTGCTCAAGAGAGAACCTGGGCTTCTCCAAGGGTGGAGAGAGCCCCTATACACATCCAAGCATTAGACACGAAACCATGAAACTACACATCTGAAGAGGGGAGATGCAGGTGACACGTGCTCGTGCAGGGCATGTGTTTGGCCACATGGGTGCAAGCAGCACATGGACTCAGGCAACATATGGGTGCCCTTCCTTTGTCCAAGGTGGCCTTTATAGGGTTTCTCCAACCTGCACCCATATGGGGCTTCTACCTAGGTAAAAGTCTTTGCTAGGAGGTTGCCTAGGGAGAGTGGTGATGGTCTTTGAAATTCCTTTCCTGGCCTTTTGTTTCTGCTGGAGCTTCTGTCAGAGGGGGGCTCCATTCTCTTTCTACAGGGTCTGTTACTGATGCCAGTGAGGGTGTTATCAGGTCTTCATTCCTGTTTTCATGAAAAATCACACTGTCACACACTGTCTGGGTTGGCCTGGGGAGAGGGCCTTGCCTATCTGCCTGCCTGCCTACATCAACCTCACACCACAGATATTGGTAATCATCAAAAAGAACAACAACCAATGTTGACAAGGATGTGGGGGAAAAGGGACCCTTATTTACTGCTGGTAAGAATGGAATGTTGACTGGTCCAGCATTTTTGAAAAACAGCATAGACATTCCTAAAAAAAAGCCAGGAATTGAGCTTCTATATAACCCAGCAATTTCACTCCTGGGAATATATCTCACAGGCCCAAAAGCATAAATCAGAAAAGACATCTGCACTCTTATGTTCATCAGAGCATTATATACAATAGCCAAAATATGAAAACAATCCAAATGTCTACAAACAGATAACCAGATAAAGAGACTATAGCATATATACACAATGGAACGCTACTCAACCTTGAGTATAGACAAAATCATGCAATTTGCTGCAATGTGGATGGAGCTGGAGAGAATCATGTTGAGTTAAATCAATCAGAGGCAGAGTAACATACTCAGAATAATCTCTCTCACATGTGGGATATAAAGAAAACTCGTATGGGAATATCAAATGCCAAAATGGCAATAAAAATGAAGAACAGGAAATCTGATCTTCAATATGAAGCTCGGTACCAGGTCAGGGGTTGTGTGAGGGGACAAGTTAGGGAAGGGAACATTAGGGCAATCTAGGGGAGGGGAAATATGCCTTCCACAGAGGCAGGAGGAAAACTAGGGACATTGGTAGATGGCAATAGGTACTGGTGAAGGGATTGGTGTTGCAACAATATTTTCCTGAAATTCAATCATAAATAGCCTTGTAATTGTAATTCACAATGATTCAATAGAAATAAATTTTTAATATTTATTCAAGGTATGTACACACAGACCATACAGTTGAGAGAAATGTAAACAAACAGTTATTATTAAATAATAACTGTAAATTTAATCTCTTTTGAAGGCGTTCCACATCACTCTGTTCAAAAGCATCGAAGAAGTTGTTAAGAGAATGAAGAACCTCCAGCTCCAGGCACATGTTTTCGACTCCACCATTCTTCCTGCACTAACATACGCCTCAGAGACCCGGGCTCTACGAAAAAAGGATGAGAACGCTATTCGGTTCTCCCAAACAGGAATTGAAAGAGCTATGCTTGGAGTATAATGCTTCATTCAAGTGAGAGAAGGAATCCGGACTTCCGTCTTCCGACAATAATCTAGAATCAGTGACGCTGTCTTCTTTGCCAAGGTGTGGAAAATCAGATGGGCCAGACACGTAATGCTATTTGGGGATAACCACTGGACTAGAGCTGTTACCAACTGGATTCCATAGGACGTCAAAAGAATCCCTGGCTAGCCACCTACGATATGGTCAGACTTCTTCGTCAAGACCCTGCATAAACAATTTGATGTTCTTCGTGTTCCTGGAATGAGCAGATGCCATTGGGTTACACTCACATGTGACAGGGACAAATGGAGACATTACTGGTGCCCACTTGAACAAATCGATGAGCCACGGGATGACAAGTGATACAAGTGATACAAATTTAATCTCTTTGCCCTCTTTCCAAAAAGGCCACAGACTTTTCAGCCTAGAGATTGCTCTACCTGGAATGGCTTGGCAGCTTGTTGAGACTCAGGTGTTTAATCACAGATCACAGATCACAGATCATCCTGTTATTCATTGATTGCCTCGAGCAGGCCCCAGTAATGTCTCCTTCATCCTAGCCCTGAGATTATATTCAAGGCTCTTTAGGAGAATGAGACCCATCATTGTTACTGGTATTTGGCATATTGGGTACGCCACGGGGAGTTTGCCAGACTCTGCCGTGTGGGCAGGCTACATTCGGTAGCCTGCCAGTTTGTCAAAGTAGGAATAAGATGTCATAATAAGATGTCGCACGGCCGCGAATTTGGAGGATCTGGGTGGAGGATGCTCGACTCCAATCCGAGTAGGCTTGGAGATCTCGGCCCCGGAACCCACGTGGCTTTGTCCCTCTGCCGGTACCTTCAGGTGTGTGGAGAGTGGTCTCAGCATGGTGAGAAGAGTGCAGTCTCCTGCCCCCGTGACTGGCTATTCCTCGCCGGGGCCCTTGGAGGGGAGCGGGTTGAGCTTTCCTCCCTGCCCTGGCCAGGGCCCCGGCAGCCGAAGACCTCCAGGACCAGCCACCACCATGCTGAGACCAGGTGTTTAATACTTGAATTAATCTTCCGCCTGAAAACTGAGGCTCTTTCACAATGGGGACAAACATAATTTGCCTTCCTTCCAATTATACCTGGCACTCTCCACACTTGACCTCTTCACTGCATTAACAGGCCCTCCACAGCAACTAAAACTCAACAAGCCACCAAATCTTTCCAACTCCTGAACCATATTGATTTCCTTATGATATGTATTGTTCTAACTAGTATGTGATACTAAATTGTGTGGCTACCTCCCTTTAGATTTCTTAATAAAGGTAAAGGTAAAGGTAAAGGCCCTCCCGTTGATCGTCGATTTGCTCAAGCGGGCCCAGTAACGTCTCCATTGGAGACTTTGTTGTTACTGTGTTTGGCATATCAAATACTCTCGGTAGCTTGTCGGGCTCTCCGAGAGGGGCGGAGGAATCGAATAATAATATATAATCGGGTCAGCCATGTTGGCCGCTTGTAAGGCGAACACCCTACCGCTGTGCTTTCTTAATACTACTTGAAATATTTTTGTTTTTCAATATTGAGCTTTCTTGTTGGCTCAAACAATTTATTTTTATGTAATGGCAATATTTGATTTTATTAACTTTTTTTGTTTTTTTTTTTAATGTAGGAGTACTGTTATTTATTCAGCCACTGATTAGCTGATTGAATTTGGCGTGAACTCCACCTTACTTTTTTTTCATTTTTTATAATTTTATTTATTGAATCACCATGAGAGCTGCTATAAAACTTTCGGGTTTAAGTCTCGGTCATACAATGAAACACCCGTACACCAGTGCCCATTCTCCACCACTAAAAACTCCAGTATACCCTTATTCCACACCCTCCCCCTACCTGTGGGGCAGATGATTTCCACATTACTCTCTCTCTACTTTGATTATATTCAATATTTTGACACCAGACCCACCATTATTATTTGAGATTTTACCCCAAGACTCAGATCTGCTGAAAAGGCAACAGTAGACAATTTGTTTTCTAATGCTGGTTATGAATAACATATAATGTCACATGGCTGCAGTAGTGGCCATGCGATTTTGAAATTCTGAAATTTTAACAATTAAATCTGGAGGGATTTCTGCCAAAACTTGCTGGGTTCCAAGATTTGTTCCTGAGTATCTTGGATCATGGCCATTAAGCAGCTTGATCAGGAGCCAGGGAGGCTGTTCATGGGCGGCGACTCGGGGTCTTGTTGGTGGGGGGAGGAAAGGGCCTGCTCCACCCTCATCCCATGAGGCCCCTTGCATCTCATCACTGTGGGCCCAAACCTGACTGTCCAATGGCCTCTGGCGGATGGCGGCCACTGAGCCTCCAATGGGGAGCAGGTGGAGGGACAGCACCCTTTCCCTCCTGGGGTGGCCCAGGGACAGTAACCTACTGCGGGGTCTGGATGCATTTCTGCCAAAAGCCACTGGGTTTCAAGATTTGTTTCTGAGTCTCTGGGATCATGGCCATTAAGCAGCTTGATCAGGAGCCAGAGAGACCATTTGTGGGTGGCGACTCTGGGTCTCGTTGGGATCGGGAGGAAAGGGCCGGCTCCACGCCCATCCTGTGAGGCCCCACGTGTCTGTCTCATCACTGTGGGCCCAAACCTGACTGTCCAGTGGCCTCTGGAAGATGGTGGCCACCAGGCTGCTAGGGGGAACAGGCCAAAGCACAAAACCTATTCCCACTTGGGGTGATCCCGAGCCTATAACTTACTGCAGGGACTGGATGCATTTCTGCCAAAAGCCATTGGGTTTTGAAGTTTGTTTCTGAGTCTCTGGGGTCATGGCCATTAAGCAGTTTGATCAGGTGCCAGAGAGACCTTGCCTCCAATTATATAGCTGAGCCTGAGGTGGTTTGTGGGTGTGTCTCCCATATACCTAACTTTTGGTCATTTACTTTCTCGGTAAATTTTGCCCCAAGTTTTTGGGGTCTGGCCAAAGGCACAGCAGCAATTTTGGGGTATCTGGAAGTCTGAAGGCGCCATCAGTCTGCTGTTGCACTCGCCTCACAGGTACAGAATGACCTTCTGGAGGCATCATACCCCCTTAC
Source organism: Sorex fumeus (assembly GCF_029834395.1). NCBI lineage: Eukaryota > Metazoa > Chordata > Mammalia > Eulipotyphla > Soricidae > Sorex > Sorex fumeus. Next base: position 12,389,511 of record NW_026606185.1, read on the forward strand.
TAACTTGTTTTAATGTTGATTTTATTTTATGTAAGTATTACTGCTCAAGCTTTATTTTTCTTTCTCTGTGAAGCATCTTTTTCATAGTCTTGCACTTTCAGTTCATATATAAACTTACAACTAAATGGGTTCCTTACAGATAGCATATAAATGAGAAATTTTAAAAGCCTATTTAGCAGTTTTGTCTTTTGACTAGATAGTTCACTTATATCTAATGTGTTTATTGATAGATATGCATTTTACCATGTCTATCTTTGCTCTCTTCCTCTATTTCATAGTTAAACATCTTTCTTTGGTGTTAGGTTTGGATTACATTTATATCTATATTTTCTTTTTCTTGTTGTTTCTTCTATACAGTTTTACTTTGAGGTTGTGAAATTTGCTTACAAGATCCTAACACTTGTAATTTTACAGAAATTTATTTCTTGTTTATTCTAATAGTCCGTATTTTAACTCTTCTAACATTTTATGTTGAACATCTATTTCCTTCTTTTCATTTTTGGGAAATTCAGATGCAAGTGCTCAGATATTACCCCTGGCTCCGTGGTCAGAAATCATTCATGACAGTATTCAGGGGAATAGATATGATGCTAGGAATAAAATCCAGGTAAACTGCATTTAAGGCACATGCCTTACCTTCTTTCTTTATTTTGTATCATTTTATTTTTATCACTACTTCTGTGTTTTATCTTGTACACTATCTTTCAATATGATTGCTTTTGATCCCTTATTATGTTTATATTCATGACATTTTTCTTATTCTTAGAGAATCTTTTCTCATTTGACAAAAATGCACTTAATATTTCTTTCAAGGTCAGCTTAATCTTCATTCTCATGCATTCATTCTCATCAGGAGCCTGTGAAGATCAACTGTAAGTATGACAGCGATTGGGTTCTGGAGTTTGAGGCTGCTGGGGTTCTGTCTGGGGCACGTGGGGGTATTCACCTGCCAAATCTGAGGTACTCCAGATGAAGTCAGCCTGTTGTGGGGTGAGGAGACATCTCTCACTGTAGAGTGTTGCTCTTTTCTGAAATTTATTTGTGAGTCTCCTTCAATTCTTTTTCATAGGAACTGCTACATATGCAGTTGAGTATTTGTTGTGTCATAAATAATAGATAAAATGAGATCAGAAGCTATCATTTTTTAAATTGAACCACTGTTAGATACAGTTACAAGATGTTCCTGACATAGTTGCAAGATGTTCCTGATTTGAGTTTCAGTCATACAACGTTCCAACACCGTTCCCTTCACCAATACACATTTCCCACCACTATATCCTCAGTTTCCCTCTCTCTATCTATCTATCTATCTATCTATCTATCTATCTATCTATCTATCTTTCTCTCTCTGTCTCTTTGTCTCTCTCCTCTCTCTCTCTCTCTCTCTCTCTCTCTCTCTCTCTCTCTCTCTCTCTCTCTCTCTCTCCCCTTCCACCTTTAGTCATTATGATTTTCAGCACTGTGGTTTGCAATACAGGTACTGAAAGGTTATTATTTATATCCCCTTACCTCTTTTCAGCACTCAGAGCTTGTGAAAGGTGATCATTTCCAACCATCATTGTCAAAGTTGTCTCTTCTTTGTCCTAACTGCCCTCTCCACCACTTATGAAAATATTTCAACATGGACCAGTTCTCCTGCCCCTCATATCTACTGTCCTTGGGTATTAGACTCATAATATGTTTGTTAAATATCCCACAAAGCAACACAAATATTCTGTATCTGTCCCTCTCCCTCTGACTCATTTCACTCAGCATAATATTCTTCATGTCAATCCATTTATAAACAAATTTCATGACTTTATTTTTCCTAGACACTGAACAGTATTCTATTGTGTAGGTGTACTCTAGTTTGTTTACCCACTCTGTTCTCAGGAACTTAAGAACAGATTGTTGGGTTGTTCCAGAATCTGGCTACTGTAAATAGTGTCGCAATGAACATAGAAGTGCAGATGGATTTTCTCATTGTGTTTTGATGCCCTTAGGGGTATATTACCAATAGTATTACAGGGTAGGATGGAAGCTCAATTTGTAGTACTTTGTAGAAAGCCCATCTTGGTCCCCCAAAAGGTTGTACCAGTGGGCATTCCAACCAACAATAAATGAGAGTCCCTTTCTCCCCATATCCATGATATAGCACTGGTTGTTCTTGTTCTTTTGGCCACTTGTATTTTTTCCTTTGAGGAAGTTTCTGTTCATTTCTGCTCGCCCATTTTTTGATGGGGTTAGATGTTATTTTCTGGTAAAGCTCTAGCAGTGCTTTATATATATTTGATAATATCCCCTTATCAGAGGAGTATTGGGTAAACAATTTTTTCCATTCCAGAGCTCTTTATATTTTGGTCACCATTTTCTTTAAGGTGCAAAAGTTTCTTAATCTGGTCCCATTGTTGATCTTTGCTTCCACTTGCTTGTCAGTACTTCATCTTTGAAAGTAACATTAACTTCAATTTCATGAAAGGTTCTGCCTATGTTTTCCTTTATATACCTAATGGATTCAGGTCTCATGTTGAGGTCTTTAAAACATTTGATCTGACTTTTGTGAATGGAATTATAAAGAGGTATGAGTTAATTTTTTCACACATTGCTGCCCAGTTTTCCCAGCACCACTTGTTGAAAAGGTTTTCTTTGCTCCAATTCATATTGTTTACCCCTTTATCAAAGATTAAATGATAAGTTATTTGAGAGTCTTTCTCATGATATTCAACTAGATTCCATTGAGAGTTTGTCTTTGTTCCAATATCAAAATTAGGCAGAGAGAGAGAGAGAGAGAGAGAGAGGAGAGAGAGAAAGAGAGAGAGAGAGAAATACAGGCTTATATCCCTGGTGAACACACAAACAAATATCCTCAACAAAAAATAGCAAATAAAACCCAGCAAGTAGGATTCATCCAGGATGCAAGGATGGTTTAATTTTCATGAGTCAATTAACATAATACACCTTATCAATAAAATAAAAACCATATAATTATATCAATAGATGCAGAGAAAGCATTTAATAAGATCCAGCACCCATTCATAATTAAAACTCTCAACAAAATGGGAGTTGAAGGAAGAATCTATCTACACCTCTTGAACTGCAGTTCCTCCTTCAGAGTACACATTCACTGATTTTTTTTAAATTTTAAATTAGTCTCTCATAGCTGTGATATAGCCCATTTCATGGTAGTAGGCAATAGCTTGCATACATCATTAGTTCTATTTATTAACATTTATTTGAAAAGTTCTTATAATTTTCTTATTATATTTTGTTTTTTTCTTCTTATATTTATTTATTGAATCACTGTGGGAAAAGTTACTAAGCTTTCAGGTTTAAGTCTCAGTCATACAATGATCAAACACCTTTCCCTTCATCGGTACTCATTTTTTACCATTAAGAACCCCAATATACCCCCCACCCCTCCCAGTGCCTGTGAGGCAGATGATTTATACTTAACTCTTGCCTACATTGAATACATTCATTATTTCGACAAAAGATGCACCATAATTGTTTAGAATTCCCCCCCCCCCAAAATCCGAATTGCTGAAAAGGCATTGTGAAATACTTTGTTTTCTATAGCTGGTTATGAGAATCATATAATGTAGTGCAGCCACTATCGCGGCTGTGCAATTTTGGATTTCTGCAAAGAGCCAGATAATTATGAGATTGGTTTCTGTGCATCTGGTGTTATGGCAGTGCCGGAGAACAGCTCGTGACCTCAGTAGGGCATGAAGAATGAGCTGGTACCACCCCCCTTCCCATGAGACTGCAGTTGCCCCGTCACCGTCAGCTCATACCTGGCTTTCCAGTAAGCTCTAAGGCAATAGCCACCTTGCTGCTAGTGGGGGGAAAAGGTGGAAGGCAGCAACACCCTTTCCCTCCCGGGGAGGCATGGCGCTATAGTTTAACGCATGCTCCATTCACTTTTCTGCCACAAGCTGCCGGGCTCTGGGTTAAGTCCTTTTGCCTCTGGAGCCATGGCCATGCTGGAGAGCCGCTCGTGGAGGGCAACTCATGACCTCGGTAGGATGTAAAGGACGAGCTGGTACTGTCCCTCTTCCAATGAGACTGCAGTTGCCCCGTCACCACAGGTTCATACCTGGCTTTCCAATAAGTGCTGAGGCGGCGGCCACCTTGTATGTGGTCCGGATGCATTTATGCCAAAAGCCACTGGGTTTCGAGATTTGTTTCTGAGTCTCTGGGATTATGGCCGTTAATCAACTTCATCAGGAACCAGAGAGGCCGTTTGTAGGCAGAAACTCGGGGTGTCTTGGGATGGGTAGGAAGGGGCTGGTTCCACCCCCATCTGGTGAGGCTCTGCATGTCTCATCACTGCAGGTCCAAAACTGACTCTTCAGTGGCTTCTGGAGGATGGTGGTCACTGGGCAGCCAGGGGGAACAGGCCAAGGTACAAAACCTATTTCCACCTGGAGTGGCCCAGCACCAGTAACCTACTGCAGGAACAGGACGCATTTCTGTCAAAAGCCTTTGGGTTATGAGTCTCTGGGATCATGGCCATTAAGCAGTTGGATCAGGAACCAGAGAGGTTATGCCTCCAGTTATATAGCTGAGCCAGAGGTGGTTTGTGGGTGTGTCTCCCACATACCTAACTTTTGACTGTTTCCTTTCTTGGTAAACTTTGTCCCAAGTTTTTGGGGTCTGGCCAAAGGCACAGCAGCAATTTTGGGGTATCTTAAAGTCTGATGCTGCCATCAGGCTGCTGTTGCACTCGCCTCACAGGTACGTATTTACCTGCTGGCGGCACCATACCCCCAATCTTAGGAGCGATAGCACAGCGGGTAGGGCGTTCGCCTTACACGCGGCCAACATGGCCGACCCGAGTTCGATTCCTCCGCTCCTCTCGGAGAGCCCGGCAAGCTACCGAGAGTATTCGATATGCCAGACACAGTAACATTATATTTTATATTGCTACAATAATATTCAAGTTTATTTTATACAGGTACAAAATTAATCTACCCCTCCACCACTAATGTGCCCATGAGCCTCCACCAGTATGCCTATGTCACCAAGAGTATAATTTTTTTCTCCCCTATTTCCCCCCTCAGAGTCTCCTGCCCCCGCACCTGGCTGTCCTCGCCGGGGCCCCTTGGAGGGGAGCGGGTTGAGTTTCCCTCCCCACCCCAACCAGGGCTCCAGCAGCCGAAGACCTCCAGAACCAGTCACCACTATGCTGAGACCACTCTCCACACACATGAAGGTGTTGGCAGAGGAACAAAGGCATAGGGGTCCCGGGACTGAGATCTCCAAGCCTACTCGGATCGGGGCTGAGCATCCTCCACCCAGATCCTCCAAATTCCTGTAGGCGGGGGTCACACCTACCAACTGGCCCCCTGGCATGCCATATAATCTCATAATCTCATCAACGGCCAAGACCCAGAGACTATAAAACCCAGCCCCTGGAAGCGGGCGGCCACATTTGTGGCCATGCAACATCTTATTATCTCATTCCTACTTTGGACAAACTGGCTGGCTACCGAATGTAACCTGCCCACACGGCAGAGTCTGGCAAACTTCCCGTGGCATACCCAATATGCCAAATACCAGTAACAATGATGGGTCTCATTCTCCTAAAGAGCCTTGAATATAATCTCAGGGCTAGGATGAAAGAGACGTTACTGGGGCCTGCTTAGGGCAATTGACGAATAACAGGATGGTCATGATTGTGATTCCCCCCAACAGACTGTATATAAATTTTTTATTTCAAGGCCTAGATTTGTCATTGTTTAATCCTGCCTATTGCCCTATTCTGTCTATCTATAGTCTACAGATGAGTGAATTCATATGGTATTTGTTCTATTTCAGATTTATTTCGCTTAACATAATATTGGGGTACTCTAGATACATCCATATTGCTGTGAAATTTCTTACAACTGTCAAAGAAATATATATTATATTTTTAAAGAAATATACATTTATTTAACCATTCTTCTACTAAGTGCTAAAACGACATAACAGTTTTGAATTAGTGTTTTTGTTTTGATGGTAGATGACAATAATTTGTTTAGAAGTTTTATAAATAGTAATAAACTGCCTTCCATAAAGGCTGAACCAAACAACTCTCACCAACTGAATTTCTTTCTTAAGACATCTCCACCAGCACTGGTTGCTTCTACTCTTCTTGACATATGTCATTTTATCCTGTGTTAGACAATAATCTCATTATTGTCATAATGTATGCTTGTAAAGGGGTTGGTGTTAAAACATTATATATCTGAAACCCAAACATGAACAACTTTGTAACTGTGTATCTCACTGTGATTCAATTAAAAAATAACTTTAAATTATTTTTTTTTTTTGCTTTTTGGGTCACACCTGGCGATGCTCAGGGGTTACTCCTGGCTTTGCACTCAGGAATCACTCCTGGTAGCGCCTGGGGGACCATATGGGATGCTGGAAATCGAACCCAGGTCGGCCACATGCAAGGCAAATGCCCTACCTGCTGTGCTATTGCTCCAGCCCCAAGTTAAAAATAATTTTAAAAGATTTTTTTAATAAAGAATCGTTGACACGTTTTCATATGTCTACTAACCATCTCTATTTCTGCTTTGGAGAAGTGTCTGTTCATTTCCTCCATTTTGATAGGACTATTTCTTTTTTGTTGTTGTTGAGCTTTGTGAGTGCATTCTATATCTTGGATATTAACAATTTATTTGTTGTATTGTGTGCAAATGTTTTCTACCATCCAATAGGGTGACTTAAAAAAAATCTGGCCTGTGTTTCCAAGCAAACCCTTTTAATTTGATGTGATCTTATTTGTTTATATTTCTTTTGTTAGCTTTGCCTCTAGACTTGACCTACTTAAATGAACCTCTGAGGTCCATATCCTGGGCGGTTTTGCCTCTGCTTTCATCGATGTATTTAATGGATTTCGATCTAATCTTTAGGCCTTTAAACAACTTTGAATTAACTTTTGTGACTGGAATGAGATCAAGCTCCAGCTTTGCATATTTTACATATTGTTTTCTCAGCACCATTTATTTAAGATACTTTTCTTTTTTTCACTGTATATGCCTTTATCTTTTGTCATAGACTTTGGGAAGGCTTTTAGGCTACATCCAGTAGTATATCCAGTGTTCAGAGCTTACTCCATGTAAGCTCTGTGCTTAGGGATCATTCTTGATGGAGCATGGGGGGACTATATTCAGTGATGAGATAGAACTGGAGTCATCCACAGACAAAGCAAGTTCCTTAACCCTTGTACTATCTCTGTGACAACAAATCCTTTTTTCATTATGTAATTTTCTGAGAGTCTACTTTTATTCCAGTACCACACAGTTTTGATTACTACTTCTTTAAAATACAATTAACATGCTCCAATTTGCTCTTAACCATCTGGTAGCTTCAGTAAATAAATTCTACTGTCTCTCAATAACTGTAAATGAAGCTCTAAGCTTCACCAGCTGTGGTCCAAAGCCACAAACTTAAAATCTTGAAATTTACAATAAATTAATTTTCAACAATATGGCAGTTCTTTTTTTTTTTATTTACCAAGCCAATTTAAAGAACTATCGTGGTACAATCTGTCTGATATGATGATATCCAAGTGTGAGACAGTAGTAGTACTTACATGTCAAGGTCAACATCTTAGTCAGGAATTTCAATATATCCTATATACTTTTTCCTTTGGATTACTTTGGATGTTTTTAAGTTACCCATGATTCAATACACATATAAGTAGAGTTTTCCCTAAATCACTGAAATATCATTGGAATTTTAAAGAGGATTGTATTGAGCCCAAAAGTAGAGAGAGATTATGATGAATATTGTCTGCCATGGAGGTAGAGGGAGGGTGGGAAAGGGGGATATTGGTGGTAGGGAATGTGCACTGGTGGAGGGATGGGTGTTTGATTATTGTGCAATTGTAACCCAAACATGAAAGCTTATAACTATCTCACGGTGATTCAATAATTTTTTTAAAGAGGATTGTATTGAATCTGCATAGTACTTTTTGTAGGATGGTCATTTGCCAGTCTTGCATTCTTTGAGCCTGGGGTATTTTTCCATTTCCCGGTGTCCTATTCTAATAGTTCTTTTTAAAAGTAAAATCCTAGAAATTTAATATTTTAGAAACTATTCTGAATGAGGCTTTTTAAAAAATTTCTTTTCTTCTAGTTCATTATTTGTATATAGAAGTGTGGCAGGGGTGGGAGTGATAGCACAATGAATAGGGCATTTGCCTTGCATGCAGCTGACTCAGGTTCAATCCCCTAAGCCTGTAGGAGTAATTCCTGAGTTCAGAGCCAGGAGTAACACCTGAACATCACTGGGAGTGCTCTTCCCCAAAAGAAAAGAAAGAAGGAAAGAAGGAAAGAAGGAAGGAAGGAAAGAAAGATGAAAGAAAGAAAGAAAGAAAGAAAGAAAGAAAGAAAGAAAGAAAGAAAGAGAGAGAGAGAGAAAGAGAGAAAGAAAGAGAGAGGGGGAGGGAGGGAGGGAGGGAGAGAGAGAAAGAAAGAAAGAAAGAAAGAAAGAAAGAAAGAAAGAAAGAAAGAAAGAAAGAAAGAGTGAATAATGGGTTTTTGTGTCCTGATTTTGTATCCTACAAAATTTGAATTTGTCGTTTCTAAGTTTTTTGGTGGAGTCTTTAAAGTTTTCTTTGCATATTGCATCATCATTAATAACTTACAGTTTAGTTTACTTTTTCAATCATATTTCTTTCTCTTTCCTGATTGGTGTGGCAAGGTCTTCCTAAACTATACTAAATAAAAGCAAGTGCATAAAGTGAACATTCTTGCCTATGCCTGGTATGTTAGTAAGACATTCAGCTTTCCACAACTTAATATGATGTCTATTGTAGGTTGCTGTTGCCACCTTGAGGTATGTTTCTTCTAACCCTATTTTGTGTAGGATTTGATCATGAATGTATGTTGAGTCTTGTCAAAAGTTTTCCCTGCATCCAGATCTTGTCATTTTTACTTTCCTCTTGTTGATATGGTGAATTGCATTACTTGATTTACATTTCTGAACCAACCTTGTATTTCTGAAATGAAACTCACATGATCATAGTGTATGATCTTCTTGACACATTCAGTTTATTTACTTAGATTTTGTTGAGGATCTTTGCATTAATGTTCATTAGGGATATCAGACTGTAATTTTATTTCTAAACTATATTTTCATCTGATTTTTGTATTATGATAATACCAGCTACATAGACATTGTTGAGAAGGAGTCTGTTTCCTCAATATTTTTTAAAAACTTGAGAATTTGGGGCAGTAGCTCTTCTTTGAAGTATTGGTAGAACTCACAAGTAAACCCATAATAACTAGGGTTTTTGTTGTGGGGAACATTTCTAGTTATTGGTTCAAACTTTTTTTCACTCTGTATGTTCAGTCTGTTCATCCTGATTTAATCTTAGGCAGTTGTCTGATTCCAAAATTCATTTCTTATAGGTTCCCTAGTTTAGTGGCATAGAGCTGTTCTTCTGTAATGCTAATCTTTTGTACTTTTGAAGTTTCTATTGTAATTTCTCTGTTTCATGTATGATTTGATTTACTTGAAGGGTTTTTTTCTTTGTGAGTTTAGCTAATGATTTGTCCACCATTTTAATTTTTGAAAACCATATCCTGGATTTTATAAATTAAAATATAACCATAAATTCATAACCATATCACCGGAACAATAGTACAGTGGATAGAGTGGTTGTCTTGCACCCGGCTGACTCGGGTTCAATCCCAGGCACCACATAGGGACCCTCAAACTACCAGGAGTGATCCTGAGTGTAAATCCAGGACTAAGCTATGAGCAACATCACGTATGGCTCCAAAACTAACTCCGCACCAAAAAAAAGAAAAGAAGATAAGGGAGAAGAGAAGAAAAGAAAAGGAAAGAAGAAAAGGAAAGGAACACCAGATTCTGGTTTCATTGTCCTTTGTAGTTTTCTTGATTTACATGTCACTTATTTCTGCCCTAATTTTTTTAAAGCAAATTTGAAATTTTAAAGATGTGAGGGAGAAAGAAATGTTTTCAAGAGAAAATATAGTCTAGAAAATACAAGCAAACAATCAAGTAAAGAGATATAGACAGATGCACATTCAAGGGATAACAAATGATTCTAACAGCAAGTTCCCTCTGATTTTTATTAAATTTCTTCTAAATATTTTACAATTTTTTCTTTCTAAGTTCTCACATTTTGTAGTTAGTCTTTGAGTTGAGCTTTTTTTTAATTTTATCACATAGTCCTATAATGTTATAAACTCCCCTTTTAATGCTGATTTTGTTGAGTCCCCTATGTTCTGATAGTTTATGTTCTCATTCTCATTCATGTCTAAGAATCTTTTTATTTCTTATTGGTACCCTCTTTTTATTTCTTATTGATCAGTTGTTATTTTTTATTTAATAGTATGGTGTTCAGTGTCCAAATGTTGACTTTTTTATAACTTTTTGTGGGGAGTTGAGGGGAGCAAGGATGTTGGATCCTGCCTGGAGGTACTCAGGGGTCACTACTAGGTTTACACTCAGGACTCACTCATGGCCTCTATGGGATGATGGGGATCAAATCTGGGTTGGCGATGTACAAGGCAAACCTTCTATCCAATGTACTATTGTTCTGGTCCTCCTAACTTTTTTTATGATTGATTTTTTTCATAGATTTGTGGCATAAAAACATGCGTGATGAAATTTTATTTTTTGCAATTATATAAATATTTGAATTGGAAAATATACTGGCCTCTTCAGTTTAGGGGAAAATACATAACAATGTAATTCTCTTTATTCGGTAGAATTGGCCAGTGAGGTCTATGAGGCTTAAAGATTTTAATGTATTTTTATGGTTTTAATGAGGCTTAGAGATTTTTTAAACATATTGTTATTTCAATTTCTTTATATTTATTTATTTATTTTTCACAAAGTTTTTCATGATGATTTGCTACAGACATTCAATATACCAACACCAATCCCACCACCATTGCACCTTCCCACAACATTATCTCTAATTTTCCCTACCACCCTTTATCCTGCCCCCACAGTAGGCCCTCAATAATTTATTTTATATTGCTTGTAATAAATAATTTGCTAAAAGAATGATAGAAAGATGTTTCCTTAGAAGAAAGTTAGTGACGATTTTTGCATCTCACCATGGAGACATTAAGCCCTTATGTAAAAGATTGCTAAAATGTAGTTTCAGGTTAAGTCTTCTGTGTTTGTATTTTGTTAATCAAGATCGGTTGCCTTCTTTATAACCTCTCATCCAATCTGATGTGCTACTCCTGGTTTGTCAGTGTTGTAGAGTTTGAGATGTTGTTACAGAAAATCCAACATTACTAACAGGTGATAAAGCTAAAGTTAATTTTTAACTGACTGGTGGCTTTGGGAATGCGAGTTACTGCTGGGGCTTCTAGTAGTATAGAGAGATCGTTGAAGATAGTTTATTCTCGATGCCATGGAAGCCTGGAGATTTCAGTCACAAAATCAGCATACCTGAGTATTTTCAATTTCTGGGTGAGGCTCATCTCAAACAGTGGAGGCTGGCCAGGAGCATGGCTGCAATTGTGGAGTGTGGAGGCTTTCAGATGCCAGGGTTCTGTTTGGGCGGGTTCTGGGCTCACCTGCCCCCTTCCTGAGTGCCCTAAATGGCTCAGTCTTGCATGGGGTCTGAAAGAATCTCTGCAATTTATATTTCCCTTTCAAGATTTATTTATGAGTTTCTGCATCATGGCTGGTGTGTGAGCTTACTTGGCGCTGAGGTGGTTCCTGGGCATGACTGCTGGGGCTTCCAGAAATACATGGAGGTGGAAGCAGATAGCCCATATCCAACTCCAAGGAAGCCTGGAGATTTCACTCACAAAACATGCACACTTGAGTTTTTCACAGACTAATTTCTGGATGAGACTACTCTGAGCAGTAGCATCTGGCCAGGACCACAGCAGCACCTGTGGAATGTGGACACTTTTGCCTCAGGGCTCTGGTTCATCCGCCCCTCTTCAGGGTAACTCTGAGGACTCAGAGGCTGCAGGTCTTGACTTGCTTTTGTAGCCTGGTACCATGGAGCCTCTACAACCCCAACTTCAGGTCCAGCACATCAGATACTCTACCCCCAAATGCATGGAATTTTGAGATCCAGCCCGCTCAAGATTTCTTTATGTTTATGCAACAATTCGAGTTATTCATTTCATCTTTCTTAGATTTGGTAGCTTATATTCTGAGATATTAATCAATTTCTTAATATTTTTAAAATTGTGGGGGTGATGTTGTTTCTGATGCTTCTTTACTATGTTTCTAAGGTTTGGTCAGAATTGCTTATTATAGAATCTATGTCCAGCATAGATTCTAAGAGTAGGAAGGCTCTTGGAAATCTTCCAATTCTTCCTCCTTATTTCCTTCTTCGTAGTATGAGTCAATGTTGACCTCTTACCATAGTCAATGACAATTTATGATATCAATATTTATGTATATGTAGATACATAGAATACAAATATATGTATATATACATATATGTATGCTGCCAACACCAATAACTGCTGCTTATTTACAGTATTTTCTGTGACAGCAGGAAGTCTTGAGGTACAGACATCAAGAATAAGCACTTGAGGTTAGAGCAACAGTAGAGGGGGTCTAATGATTGCCTTGCGTGCAACTGACAGGGATTGATCCCTGGCACCACATTTATTACACTATGCCCTCTAGGAGTGATCCCTGAGTGCAGAGCCAGGAGTAAGCCCTAAGCACCGCCAGGTGTGGCCCCAAAACCAATAAATAAATAAGCACTTGAGTGATAGATCGTCACCAGCAAGTGGCAAAAATGTAGTTAATCAGAAATGATTTCCCAAGCACCAAATCTTCCTTTTATCTTTCTGCCACATTTATCACTGATAAAGACTACTGTGCAAAAAAATTTGCTGTGTTTAATTGAAAATTAATTATGATTACCTACAGCATAACCCTCTAAGTAATTTGCTCTAATCAACTAAGGGACTTGAAGAATTCCTAGCCAAGGTTTCATACCACTTACCTGAACCTTCTTCCCATAGAGATCAATTACAGATTAATTGACATGTATCTAAACATTCCGCAGCTTCCATGCCAAGAGAGATTTTTCATTATCTTTTTTTTTTTTATGTAGGAGTACTGCTACTTATTCGGCCACTGATTAGCTGATTGAATTGTGCATGAACTCCACCTTACTTTTTTTTCCATTTTTTAAAATAATTTTATTTATTGAATCACCGTGAGAACAGTTACAGAGCTTTTGGGTTTAAGTCTCGGTCATACAATGAAACACCCGTACCTTCACCAGTGCCCATTCTCCACCACCAAAAATCCCAGTATGCCCCCATCCCACACCCTCCCCCTACCTGTGGGGCAGAGGATTTTCACATTACTCTACTTTGATCACATTCAATATTTCGACACCAGACCCACCATTATTATTTGAGACTTTACCCCAACACTCAGATCTGCTGAAAAGGCAACCGTAGACAATTTGTGTTCTATTGCTGGTTATGAATAACATATGATGTCCTGTGGCTGCAGTAAGGCCATGTGATTTTGAAATTCCGAAATTTTAACACTTAAATCTGGAGGGATTTCTGCCAAAAGCCACTGGGTTTCGAGATTTGTTTCTGAGTCTTTGGGATCATGGCCGTTAAGCATCTTGATCAGGAGCCAGAGAGGCCGTTCGTGGGTGATGACTTGGGGTCTCGTTGGGGTGGGGAGGACAGGACCGGCTCCACCCCCATCCCGTGAGGCCCTGCGTGTCTCGTCACTGGGGGCCCAAACCTGACTGTCCAGTGGCCTCTGAAGGATGGCGGCCACTGGGCCACCAGGGGGAACAGGCCAAGGCACGAAACCTATTTCCACCTGGGTTGGCCCAGCACCGGTAACCTACTGCAGGGACCGGATGCATTTCTGCCAAATGCCCCTGGGTTTTGTTTCTGAGTCTCTGGTATCATGGCCATTAAGCAGTTCAATCAGGAACCAGAGAGGCCATGCCTCCAATTATAGCTGAGCCGGAGGTGGTTTGTGGGTGTGTTTCCCACATACCTAACTTTTGGCCGTTTACTTTCTTGGTTAAACTTTGCCCCAAATTTTTGGGTTCTGGCCAAAGGCACAGCAGCAATTTTGGGGTATGTGGAAGTCTGAAGGCAGCATCAGGCTGCTGATGCACTCGCCTCACAGGTACAGACTGACCTGCTGGCGGCACCATACCCTGTTCATTATCTTTTTAATTCTTTGAAATTCTGCCTCATTCCATCACAAGAATGAAATGTTCATATTCATGTCTGTGAAGTCATAATTTTACTATTCTCAAATTTTGTGACATTCTTTGGGATTTTTATTTATTTATTTATTTATTTTGCTTTGTTTTGTTTTGTTTGTGGACCACACCAGAAGTTCTGAGAGATTAGTCCCCTCCGCATTCTGTGCTCAGGGGTTATTCCTGTCAATGCCTCAGGGATTAGGTGATAATGGAGATTAAACTAGACTCATCCCTTTGAGATTCACACTAGTCCTTTTATTTTTTTCTGTAAATCATTTTTTAAATTTTTATTAGTGAAATACCATGAATTACAGTTGTAGACTTACAATTTTTTGTGCTTGGATTTCAATTATATAATGATCAAATACCCATCCCTCCATCAGTGCCCATTTTCCACCACCACTGATCCCAGTATCCCTCCCCATCTCCCCCATCCCACCCTGCCTCTGTGGCAGGGCATTCCCTTTTGTTCTCTCTCTCCTTTTGGGTGCTGTGGTTTGCAAAAGAGGCATTGAGTGGCAATCACGTTTGGCTAGTCCCTTTAAAACACGAAAAGCACAACTATGAGAGTATGGGGTATCTTCAGCTAAAAGCAATGCCGGTTTCACCCAGTGACTCTGCAGTTCTGATTATCTGTGTTAGCTTTATATTTCCTTTACATGAACCATTACTTTGTTATGAAATAACTGTTTTAACTAGAGTTTCCTACAAGATACCAAATAAGATATTTTTGCTGCTAATCCCTCTCTTACCCTCTGCAAAGACAGCAGCACTCTTTGTGGCTACTGCAGCTCCTCAAGCTTTATTGGCCACCTCATGCAGGACAGTTCTTTCAGCTCCCACTCTGAAGCTCACTGTGTGACACTGTATCTCCAGAAATCAGAGCACGCACATTGTTTCTCTCCAGAGAAGTAGAAACTTGCTTTTTTGTGTCACCAGTACACACCTGCCTGAACCTCTGCTTGTGGGGCCCAGAGAGCTTGCTGTGCAGTCCCATGGGGGCACTGTTGTCTAGTCAAGAGATTAGTAACAACCTCAAGATACTATCAACTGCGGCTGGAGCAATAGCACAGCGGGTAGGGCGTTTGTCTTGCATGTAGCTGACCTAGGTTCAATTCCCAGCATCCCATATGGTCCCCCGAGCACTACCAGGAGTAATTCCTGAGTGCATGAACCAGGAGTAACTCTTGTGCACGCCGGGTGTGACCCAAAAAGGAAAAAGAAAAAAGAAACCATCAACTGTTCACGAGAAGGGTGAGCCTTCTTATCCTGACTACAAAGAGAAGCAGAGGCTCAAGCTCATGAAGAAAACTTGTTCCTGAAGGTATGACTGTGAGAATCATGTCTGATTCACAAAGAGCTTGAGACAGAGCATGATATGGGATAGCTTGATGGTAAGTGATATTTTTTTAAATCAGTGGGTTTGAAATTTAACATGTCTTAGAGGTCTTTTGTAGTATTTCCCTTTTCTTTTATTCTTTCTCTCTTTCTACCGGATAAAATAATGAGCACTTGTTTGGGAGAAGATAGCAGAATCATATTGAAGAAGGTTATTAGCTAAAGAAGTTTATTTAAAATTGTTTATTATTTAATTGAGGTAAACTTGCTTTACAAGACTCTACCATTTTAGGGATATACTTTTACAATTTTTTTCAAGATGTATGTTACCACCCTCTGTTCAGTCTTTTACAAAAACCTCTTCCACTCTTTCAGTCTTTTTCTCTTTCCTTCTTTGAAACTTCAATCCTCAGCCCAAGGGTTTTTTCCAATATACTTGCCTTTTCCTCTTCACAGACTACCTATTACCCATAAGGTAACCTCTTATTTGTAATTATGTTCCAATCTAGTTCACTGATTTAGCATAATGGCCTCCAAGTCTATATTTCCTTTCTAATAGGTAAGCAGCACTCCATTGAATATGTATTGGATATTCCTTACCTGTTCATCTGTGGGCAATGCTTTCATATACTGGCTATTATAAATATGGATACTAAAAACATTAAGTGTCTATGTATCTTTTTCCTTTTAGTGTTATGTTCTTCTGAGAGATGCCTAAAAGTAGAATTTTGGATCATATAATTTATTTTTTAATATTTCAAGAAATCTCCCTACTGTTTTTAATATTTTGAACCTACTTATATCTGCACTAAATATATGAGATCTTTTTTATCCACATAGTCAGCACATGGTTTTTCTAGCCTTTTTGTTACAGACAGTTCCCACAGGTATGTGGTAATATCTCATTGTGATTTTTATTTGTATTTCTCTGGTAGTTACAGTGAATTTTTTTACCATAAGCCTGTTCTGCATCTGTATGTGATGAAGTTCTCCCTATTTTTAATGAAGATATTTGACTTCTTGTTTTTGTTTTTAAATTTTTTTTATCATGGCACAGTGATAAACAAAGTTACTCATAATAGAGTTTCAAGCATATAATGTTCCTACACCAATTCCACCACCAGTGTTAACTTCTCTCCACCATTTTACCTTTGCACCCCTAAGCCTATACCCTTAACAGGCACTTTTTTTTTTCGTTATTGCAGTTTGGAACTGATGCTTACAGTGTTGTCAATTCTGTGGCATATGTAAAATTTTTATTGCATCACAGTGAGATGTACAGTTACAAAGTTGCTCATGATTGAGTTTCAGTCACATGATATTCCAACAACTGTCCCCTCATCAGTAACATTTTCCACCACCAATGTCCCCAGTTTCCCTCCCACCACACCCCCCATCCCACTCTGATTCCATGGCAGGTACTTTTGTTGTTGTTGTTTTGGTTTTTTGGGTTTTTTTAAAAATTTTTATTAGTGACAAACCAAGAGGTACAGTTGTAGACTTACAAATTTTTGTGCTTGTGTTTCAATTATATAATGATTAAGTACCCATCCCTCCACCAGTGTCCATTTTCCACCACCACGAATCCCAGTATCCCTCCCACCTCTTTCTTCTCCTCCTCTTCCCACTCCTCCTGCTCCTTCTCCTTCTTCTCCACCTATCTGCCTCTTCCACCTTCTCCTTCTTCTTCTCCACCTCCTCTCTTTCTCTCCCGCATGCATTCTATGAGATTAATACCACTCTAATTTCAAAATTAGGGAAGTAAGTTATACAGAAAGAAAACTTCAAACCGATATCTCTGTGGAAACAGATGCAAAAATATACCCTCAACAAAATTTTGTCAAATCAAAAAACATGAGTATTGCTGAGAATCTACCCCAAGCAAATGCTAGTAGAGGCATCTCCTGAGCAATGCTCAGTATGACTCAACAAAAAAAAAAGGTCAGTCCCTCTGTGGAGGGCTGGAGCGATAGCACAGCGGGTAGGGCGTTCGCCTTACAAGCGGCCAACATGGCCGACCCGAGTTCGATTCCTCCGCCCCTCTCGGAGAGCCCGGCAAGCTACCGAGAGTATTTGATATGCCAGACACAGTAACAACAAAGTCTCCAATGGAGACGTTACTGGGCCCGCTCGAGCAAATCGACGATCAACGGGAGGGCCTTTACCCTCTGTGGAATCATGCCAGAGTTGCCAGGAAGGGTCAACATACAA
This sequence comes from Sorex fumeus, assembly GCF_029834395.1. Lineage (NCBI taxonomy): Eukaryota > Metazoa > Chordata > Mammalia > Eulipotyphla > Soricidae > Sorex > Sorex fumeus. Next base: position 12,407,251 of record NW_026606185.1, read on the forward strand.
AAATCAACAATGTGGTTCAACACATCCACAAAAAGAAAGACAAAAAAGACACTATTATGTTAATAGATGCTAGAAAACCACTTGACAAGATTCAACATCTATTTATAATGAAAATGCTCAATAAATTAAAAGTGTTAGCATAAGAGATTAGTCAGACTAGTAGGAGGATAGAGCTCATGTACAGAAAATTGTCTTGGGCCCACTGGGAAAATTGACATAATTAAGAAAATTGTCAAAAACAAAGTATCTTGAGGTGTGAGATCTCAAATTTCAAGGACAGAAAGAAACACCCCACACACACACACACACACACACACACACACACACACACAAACACACACACACCAGGATTCTAAATAATTTCTGCTTGATAAAGAGTGTGGTAATGATACTACCTGGAGCTGGGATTTTCTTGAGTGCGAAGTACTGAGGCAGCAGGAAAAATAGAAAATGTTGAAATATGGGAACCAAGAAAAAGATATTCATATTAAAACCCACTCAACACTACTCAGTTGCTGCTGCTTCTGCTTCTGGAATAATCCATTCCATTATTTCTTCCTCTTTTGCTATCACTGTGAGTTTCATCAGGGTACTATTTCATTCCTTTATTTTCTTAATAAATTTGTACCACTATTCTATCTTGGACTTCCTGATAAATTCATCACCAGAGAGACAGACTAAAACACAATGCTGCTGTTTCCTGTGACATCTTGGTCCTAGTAACAAGGAATATACCTCAGTAAGTTTTATTTACTGAGGTATATCCAATTTTGACAAATTTGCTTCATGAGATCAAACCAACTCTTGATATCACAACTGTGACATTATAAAAATTAAGGAGGAAAAAGAAAGAAAATTGAAGACTCTATGTTGAGTAGAGATACTGTTTTTCAAATATAATAAAAAAAAAGTGGGTGTTCTAGACTTTTTGCCTCACCAAATGAGATAAAAAATATTAAGATTGTCATGTTCATGACTTATTTTTTCTGATTTTGATAGGAATTCCTTTGAAACTACATATCAAGTTGGAAATAACTGCATATTGAAAATAATATTGCTCCCTATCCATGAAAATAGAAATATTTCCATTTCTTTTTTACCTTTTATTATCCTCATATTAATCATAAGATCTGTATTTCATTTGGGCTGCTACTAATATAAGTGGACTTGCAATACTTATATTAATTTCAAATTCTTCCTGTTCACTTTCATTTTTGGTACATAGGAAAATGATAGTTTTGTATATTAATCTTGTATTCTGAAAATTTGCTTTAATCACCTCTTAGATACAGTAGGGTTTGCTTGTTTGGGATTTGTTGTTCTTTGAGGTTTTCTACATGATATTCATGTCATCTATGAAAAATGAGAGCTTCATTTCCTCTCTTTTCTTTTGTTTTATTATTGAATTATTCAGGACTTTTAGTGTAATGTACAATATAGTAGAAGAGATGAAATTGTATTTCATACTATTTCAAATCTTGTTAAGAAAACACCCAGTTTCCCATCAAATACAATGTTAACTGTAGGTTTTTGCTGTTCTAGGAATAAAACCTAGGACCATGTACACACTATAGATTTTTGTATAAAAATCTTTGAGGGCGGCCAGGGGATGGCCCCGACGGCTCCTCTTCTGGCCGCCCAGGTTCTGGGGGGCCGGGCCACCCCCCCACCCCCCCACTCCCGCCAGCCAGGGTGGCCTGGGTCATGAGGCAGACAGTGGACAAAATGAGGGCCAAGTCTGTTGATTGATCAGATGCCTTTTATTCCATTCTTCCCAAGTGCCTGCCCCAGTCTCTCTGAGCCTCCCATTCTAGTCTCACATGCTCCTCATTCCAGTCTCTTCCTATCTCTCCGCCTGGGCGCTCTCTCTCTCTCTCTCTCTCTCTCTCTCTCTCTCTCTCTCTCTCTCTCTCTCTCTCCCCACGTGCCTGATCCAGTATTCTACGTTCTTCTCTCTGTGTCCCCTTTACTATTCTCTCTGCGGTCCATCTTGCCACCCTACTTTCTTTCTCATTCTCCAGCTCTCTTGCCTCTCCAACTCCCCCACACTTTGGGCTGACACTGCACCCAGTCAGGTAGCAAAATCAACATAAGAAAGTCCTTCCTGAGGGCCCACCAGGTTCAAAGGGAACACCACCTATGAGGTATTTCAAAGCCCTTCCTGACTGCCCAAGGGCAAAATACCTCTTAAGGTGTTTTTCTCTTTTCCTCAGTCCAATAACTCTTATCAACATCTTAATACTAGTTATTTTTGTATGGACGCAGTAAGAGATAACATTGAGGCATGTAGGGCAGCTCTCCTGGGAACATCTTGCCACAGACTCAGACTATAGCCCTCAGGCCAGATTAATCATTCCTAACCCTAGCAGTGTCCAAATCTAGTTATTACTTTTTGGATCATGACAGCATTTATGTGGGAAGCCAAGAGCCCTCTCATAGACCCTGGCCATGATTCCCATGTTAGGAACTGCTTGGGACAGACCTTGGTGACAGTCTCCCAGGACTTCCTGACCTCAGCGGATGCCTGATCTATAGCCACATATATCAGGCTGACAGTTATCTTATCTGGGTATTATCTATAGTGACCCTCAGGATGCATCTACTGCCATAAGACCCTTTAATATACAAATGTAAAGCTCAGGATGCATCTACTGCCACAGGACCCTTTGATATACAAATGTTTACCTTGAATGCTAGGTAAAACTCTTGTTACTGACCTTACCATGTTTGGTTGTATTGCTTCTGCTCTTGACTGGGCTGCCCTGGACCCTATATAAATAGCCTGTAGCCCTCAATAAAGTTCTGTCCCTTTTTCTCTCTGTTTCTAAACTGCACTCTGTCTCTTGTGTCTTGTGTTCATTCGGTTGGTCCCTCCTTGCACCTATGGATAGATCCCTAGGGCCACCTCTGCAGGCGGGAGAGTGGTTTAGCGGGCCCCCCGCATATTTGTCCATGATCAAGCTCTTAACTTATAGTTAAGTATTATGGCACTTTGGCCAGGCTCATTTCGATGCCAGGGTAGCACACAGCTTACCTCTTGCCCTGGTTCCATCCAGTCCCTCGTCTGAACTCTGCTTTTGGGGGAACTAGGAAGTGAGGGCAGCTGAGGTGTAGGTGAGAGAACAGATGCCCAGGAGGAAAATATCACTGAGAGTCACATTACAAAAGCATGTCTTCTTGTGTCCATACAAAAAGGACATTACTCTGAATAAACTATGCAAAGGATTTAGGGAGAAGAGAAAAAACAATATTTATAATTCAACAAGAGCACAAAGAAAGAAGTTACAAATAAACACAGAGGAGTGGGAGCACTGTGATGGGAGCAACCCAATAAACGTAAACTACCTGAGGCTATGCAGGAAGGTAAAACAGTGTTATCCTACAGATTTTTATAGATGTTATTTACTGAATGAGATCTTATGTAAACCTAGTTTGCAAAAGTTCCAATCATTAACTGGTATTGTATCTTGGTCAAATGCTTTTCCAACAACTATTAATATAATCATATGATATCTTTTTTTAGTCTCTATATATGAATTATATTAACTAATTTTTGAAATTTGACATTGTATCACAAACCTAGGATAAATCTCACTTGATCACTGTCACTGTCACTGTCCTCCTGTTGTTCATCGATTTGCTCGAGTGGGCCCAGTAACATCTCCATTGTGAGACTTGTTACTATGTTTGGCATGTCGAATACCTCATGGATAGGGTAGCTTGCCAGGCTTTGCCGTGCAGGCGAGATAATCTCCGTAGCTTGCCGGGCTCTTCGAGAGGGGTGGAGGACTGGCTGGGCCAGGCCAGCAGTGCGCAAGGCAAACGCCCTACAGCTGTGCTATTGCTCCAGCCCCTCACTTGATCATGATATATAAATGCTTTATGCACTTTTTTTTATGGATTCAATCTACTAATGTTTTACTGATAATTTTGTATCTATGCTCATTGTAGAAATTGTCTTATTTTCTTATAAAATCTTGATCTGGTTTTGATAGTTAGGCATGATAGTTTCATGAGTAATAATTTTTGGGTACAAAAAATCATAAGAAGAGAAAATATTTGCTATTAACCTATGATTCTATCATCTAAGATTTGGTAAAGCTGACCATTTGAGAGAATCTGTGATCTCAAATAATGCAGGCCAAGCTCTGTGAAAAGTAAAACAGAATAAGTTAGTAAAATGGGGGAAAGAAGATACAATAGTGTTATACAGGATAAATGCAAGTGAAAATCACAGATCACAGATCATCCTGTTATTTGTCGATTGCCTCGAGCAGGCCACAGTAACTTCTCCTTCATCCTAGCCCTGAGATTATATTCAAGGCTCTTTAGGAGAATGAGACCCATCATTGTTACTGGTATTTGGCATATTGGGTACGACACAGGGAGTTTGCCAGACTCTGCCGTGTGGGCAGGCTACATTCGGGAGCCTGCCAGTTTGTCAAAGTAGGAATGAGATGTCATAATAAAATACCGCGCGGCCGCGAATGCAGCCTTGCGGTTCCGGGATCTGGTTTTTATAGTCTATGAGTCTTGGCCGCTGATGGGATTACACGGCGCCAGGGGGCCAGTTGGTGGGTGTGACCCCCGCCTACCGGAATTTGGAGGATCTGGGTGGAGGATGCTCGACTCCAATCCGAGTAGGCTTGGAGATCTCGGCCCCAAGCAAGTGAAAATAACAATGACATATTATCTTGCACTATTCAGAATGCCAATTTTTCAAGAACAGTGGAAACAAACTGTTGTATGTATAAACAAATCTCTTATTCACATCCAGTGGAAATGTTGTCTGATTCAGACCCTATAAAAAATAGAGTTTTCTCAAAGAACTAAGTATAGAGGCAGCCCTGTATGACTTAGAAGTTTCACTTCTTAGCCTATACCCTCCAAACACAAAAGCATTAATTCAAAAAGATATGCATGTGCCTGTTTATTGCAGCACTTGGTACCGCAATAGCTAGGATAAGGAAACAACCCAAAGGTCTAGCAATAGACAAATGAATGCAGGTATGATATATATAAAAACAATGCTGTGCAGTCATAAGAAAAGATTAAATCACAATATTCACTGTAACCTGGATGAACCTGCAGGTTATCATGTTAAGCAACGTAAGGACAAATACTAGATGATCTTACTTATCTGTGGTGCATGGACTAACAGTTATAAAATGATGTAAAACCCTGAATTATAGAAATGGAAACACCAAGGTTGAGAAGAGGTGTGGGACAGGGCTGTTGTGAGATGAATGAGCAAATGGACTGGCAATAACATAAGGATGTTGGTCACAGATCTTGGACTTGTTATGTAGAGGTGAGGTAACTATATACATCAAAACTGTAAGAGTCAACACTAGTGTAAGTATGTGACTCAAACTGTAATTTTATTTTTAAAAATTGCTAAGGAGGTAGGGTGGGGAGTTGAAGAGAACCTTGAATCATTGGCAGAGTGATGCTAACATGGATGGTAGGTTCGAAGTTGGAACACTGATTGCCTTAACTTATCACAACTGTTATCACAGTCTCTAAATTTAGAAAAAAAAGTAATAATAAAAGGATAAGGCAAGGTAACACTAACAACAAAAGTAAGTTGTGTTTTCTAAGTGAAGATCCAAAGAGATAGTGCAAAAAAAAAAAAATAAAGTGTTTTCCTTGCATGCTGCCAATTCAATCCCCAACACTACGTAATGCTCCTGCGTCACTGCCAGGAGTAATCCCTCAGTAGAGAACCAAGCAAGAGTCAGCCTTGAGCACCACCAGGTGTACTTCCTCCCCACCCCCACCCCCACCTCCCCATACACTCAAACAAAGTAAAAATAAGACTTAGGAATTAGAGCAGCTATCCCAGCTATGATTGTGGAAGAAAATGAGACACCCTCCCCCACTAAATTAAAGCAAAACGCTTAAGCCAGTGGTGTTAATTTTCCTATCTGGTCCTCCTTCATGAAAAATTTAGTCATTATAATTGAGTCTTAGTTTTCTGAAGACTGTTTAGGACGATGACTGAGTACCACATATTTATCAGGCATTATGTTAAGAACTTTGTTACACCTTATCGTGATTAATGTTCATAACCATTCTTGGAAAGGAAATATCTTCATTTTGTAGAGGAGAAAATAAACTCACATTAAACTGAAGTTGAGCCAAAGTTGCCATATCCCTTGTACAGAAAGATCAGAACACTAGAAGATTGTTCATATGTGTTCGTACATGGTACAAAACTCATATTTCATTATTTTAAAAGCACTGTGGCACTGTCCTCCCGTTGTTTATGTATTTGCTCAAGCGGACACCAGTAATGTCTCTATTATGAGACTTGTTGTTACTGTTCTTGGCATATCGAATACGCCACAGGGAGCTTGCCAGGCTCTGCCATGCAAGTGTGATACTTTCGGTAGCTTGCCAGGCTCTCCTAGAGGGATGGAGGAATAGAACGCGGGTTGGCCGCATGCAAGGCGAACACCCTACCCACTGTGCTATCACTCCAGCCCTATTTTAAAATATTTTCTTTAAATTAATCAAATTTGGAGGGAAGTTGGTACTTGGGGCTTTATCCAGATATGCTCAGTGCTTACTTCTGACTTTATGCTCAGGGATTGCTCCTGGTGATGCTTGGGGGAACTACCGGTGATACCCAGGATCGAATCAGATAGCTGAACGCAAGGAAGTATCTTAATCTCAGTGCTTTCTCCAACCCTTTAAATATTTTTAAATTTTTTAACTGACAATTTATATATGATCTCCCAATATGTGTACTGTGTAAAGTATGATATATGTGTATTAAGTTTCGTTTTAAAGACATGATGCTCAGGCATGTCCCAGGGATCAAAGTTAGGCCTATACATGCAAAGCATGTAAGCAAGTGCCCCAGCCTTGTGTGCTGTCTCTCAGGCCTTGCAACTTTTTAATCTTGTAATAAGCCTATTTAAGAAAAATAATTTTGATGATGATTTTTAAGCTTTTCATATATTTGATTGTTACATTTTACCAATAGGATTGTTGCAGGATTGGCTTTTTCAGTAATGTACTTTGGCTGTCCTAGAGGAGCCAAAATTTCATCACAGGCATTTATTCGTCGTCCTTTCCCTAAATCATGAACTTCTGGTACTTAATAGTTTAAAAATAATAGTTATTTGGAGAACTCGTCTAGTGGGTAAGCCTTGCACACAGCTACCGGTTTGATCACTTCTACTGTATATGTTCCCCTGAGCTCTCCAGGATTTATTCCTGAGCACAGAGCCAGGAATAACACTCAGCACAGCTGGCTGTACACTCAAAACCAAGACCAAAATCAATTAAAAATAATAAAAGTTGTAATCCACTGTTACCTGTCCTTGAAGGTGTTTTCAGAAGGGTGAGAATATTGAAAATGTTCTCAAACAGGAGGGAAGTAGAAATTGAGGTAAAGAAAGGAAGACGAGGGAAAGGGAGGAAAGAAGGGAAAAAGCACTCCTTTCTATAATGAAATATCTTTTTATTCAACACATGCACCTTTTTTCACACCGCATACATTCTCCCATATGCTATCAGTTTGATCACAAACAATATAGATTTATGTGCCCAAAATGTCTCACTTGTAAAAACTAATTTGTTTTTAAAATAGCATTTAAAAAACTAATTTAAAACTTTTATTCTTTATGTAAACAAATGCATGATAAGTTTATACTGAGAAAGATATTAAAATTAATTTGACTTCTGAAACCATCCAAAGAAAATTTTTATTAGAGAATTGAGTTTACAATATATAAACTATGTTTTAATGCTAAATACTATATATTTTGATATGGTGAATAACAAAATTTATTAAATGAGATAATTTAGTCTGATTATAAAACATGTAAATGACCACTAAGTTAAATATTAAACATATTTTACTTATCATTTGCAAAATAAATATTTACTATCATTTAGTTTATATAAAACTATTAGCAAAATAAATTAGCCAATGCTGCCTTTTATTAATAATTGATCAAAATTTCAAGACATAATGAATTTATCTTTGTCATAATATAAACTGTGCTGCAATAATTCTAGAATTAAGTTTTTGTAACAAAAATTGCACCTACAAAGATTATAAGACCAAATAATAGAAAAGGTTTAAAGTGTGCTCTGTTTCTCTTAGAAATAGTCTAAAAAAACTGATTTTGATACAAATGCCACCAATAGAGGCACACACATAGAAGTCAATGTCAGCTGAAGGGAAACAGTGATTGATTCAGATACATGAAGCCATCAGCAGGCCAGCAAGGTACTGCAGTCTCCAAGGACTATACACTTAATATCCTAAAGAAATGCAAAAGATTGGACTGGAGAAATAGCACAGCAGGGAGGTACTTGCCTTCCCCTCGGCCTACCGGCCTACTGGGTCCAGTTCCTGGCAACCCAAATGGTCCCCCAGTACCTGCCAGGAGGGATCCCTGAGTGCATCACCAGGAGTCAGCCCAAAGTACTGCCAGGGTTGCAGCCCAAAAAGCAAAACAAAACAAAAAGACACGCAAGAAATCAAAACCTATCACTTGTATCATAAAATCTTCTATAAGATAAATCCATAAGTATCAGTGTCATTAAAATATAATTTTTATAAATATAACTGCAAAAAGCTAGATCAAATCTAGCCATTAGAAAATGATCTTAAATGCAGATTTAATTGGGATTTATTTGAGCTCTGCTGGTGTTGATGCAGATGAGGGAGCTGATCGACCTGCAATGCAAAGTAAACTCATGATTACAAAGTGTAAGACATAAAGATGATACTTTTATAAGTTAAAAATATAAATAAAAACAAGCAAAAATAAAATAAAAATAAAATCTGAAAAAAAATTTAAAATATGAATAAAAACAAAAATTAAAATATAATTCATTAATTATATTTATTTTCTTAGGGTATAATTGACACATAACAGTGCTTTCGGGAGTACACCATAATACTTTGATGTTTGAATATACAGTGAGATAATGACAACAACATCTAGTTAATATCCATTATCATAGAATTTTTTTTCTTGTGATGAGAACTTTTTTTGTTTTATTTTTTAGACCATACCTGGAGCTTCCCAGGTTTACTCCTGGCTCTGTGCTCAGGGATCACTCCTGACAGTGCTCAGAGGAACATATGTTGCTTTGAGGATCAAATCCAGGTCAAGGCAAAGCACACACCTTATCCTCTGTACTGTCTGTGCCACAGTGATTAGAACTTCTAAGATGTACTTTTTTAGCAACTTTCAAATATGTGATATAGTATTATAGTCCCTGTCCCTGTTGTACATTACATGCCCAGGATTTATTTTATAACTGAAAGCCTGTAGACTTTTGGCCTCCTCAGCCTATTGATCTGAACACAAAACAAGAAAAACATATTGATCTGGGGAGAGGGCTAGAGCAATAGCACAGCGGTAGGACATTTGCCTTGCATGTGGCAGGCCCGGCCAAGCCGGGTTCGATTCCTCCGCCCCTCTCGGAGAGCCTGGCAAGCTACTGAGAATATCTCACCCGCAAGGCAAAGTCTGGCAAGCTACCCGTGACATATTCCATATGCTAAACACAGTAACAACAAGTATCACAATGGAGACGTTACTGGGCCCACTCGAGCAAATCGGTGAATGGGAGGACAGTGCTACAGTGCAGTGCAGATCTGGGGCGATAGTTCAAAAGCAGACAGAAACAGCCGCTTTGCATGCCAGAAGCCTGAGTCTATGGCAGCACAGCAGTTCCTGGAGCACCCTCGGGACGAACCCCCAAGCACTGAGCCACTGAGCATCACCAGTGGCACCAAACACAGTCAAGCAAGCCCCTACTTCCAAATGTTATTCCTGAAGTCTGTAAAATTCACATGCACACTCTTACCCACAGGCACAAATTACTCAAACCTTCAAAGACAAGAACAGAGTGCCTGCTGGTGACACGCAGAGTATGAGTCAGTCTGCACACGATGAGAGGGTGGTTGGCTTTAGTGTGCTGAGCTGAACTAATAGTATTAGCACTGCCTAGGCACGGACAATTGGAAGGAGGAGGTTTAGTCTAATATGATTGCACATTTCTCAAAAGCCAAGAGGACTTTCTTTAATATTGACTCAAAGTACAACACTGTAAAGTTATCCAAAGGCAGTTTTCTGACACGCAGATGACTTTGGCAATGGCAGTAACATTTTTCAATAAGGAAAAACAACAACAAAAACTTCTGTGTCTCCAGGAGGGAAAGAAACTTTGATGAAACTTGATAAGATACAAACGTTAAGGTGGCAGGTTCTCAGAGTTTCCTAAGTGTTCTCCAAAGTAGGAAACTCTGGAAAAGGCTGAAGGAAAAGGCACACTCTAATCATTTTTACCTAATTTCTAAAGCCAAACTGTACAAGAGAGGAAATATATGTAGAAAAGAGAGCATAGAGGGCCATGAACTTGGGCTCAGAGAGGGCAAGGCACCAGAAATTTTCTCAGGAATACCTTAGCTACCGCGAGAAACATGCAGGGCCACTGCAGCAAATGCTGGGCCTTCCGGCAAATCCTGAAACGTACTACTTAGTTTTCCATTAATTGGGAATGGCTAAAATGCTCTTTCAATATAAAGCAGGTCTTGCTACTAATTTAAAACATGTGATAATTTATTTCTGGTTAAAACATTTACAAATGTATACTAATGTCAAATGATAGCACCTTGATTGGATCATAAATTTTCTTAGCGGTTCAGTCAGTTCTATCTAATTAAAACCATGCTCTAGTACAATTCTGAAAGACTGCAGTGCCTTTGCAGGTGAGCCCCTATGCCTATTGCATTTTTATGTTAAAATCAGGTCCTCCCTCAGTCTTTCATTTCTCTCTTCCATTACTTAAATCTACACCTCTCAACTGGGATATAATAAATGCGTATCTCTGAACCACAAACTAAAATGCCTTACTGTAAACTAACATGGCTTACAAGTATTTTATCATGTGTAATACATGCAAATAATAAAAGTATCTTTTAATTTGTCACAATGTAAGTGGTCCCTTTCCAAGCCTTAAACTGTAGTTCTAGAACTTTGACTTTTTTTAAAAAAGTGTAACTAGAACCAGATTTTAAAAGAGAACACATTCAGTTTGGAAAGAGATGTAATAGGCAGCAGGAAGCTCTCTGTTTCAGTTTTTTTTTTTTAAAAAATGTTCATTTTCTTTATGCACGAGCATTTTCCTGTTTGGATGCAGGTCAGTTTCCTTATGAATACTCACTTGGAGAAGAAGACTCTGTAATAAAGAACAAATACATAACATTTCATTTAATGAAATAAACTACTAAAAGATTCAGTATTTTTAATGATTAGTTATGTTAAAAGGCTATGTTACTAAATATAAAAATCACAGAACACAACTCACATAATAAAGTTTTTTAAAAGTGCACTGTTAGAACTAGAGAAATGGTCAAGTACTAAGATGCTTGTCTTACATGCAGCTGACTCTGATTCCTTCCTACAGGACATAGTCCCCTTGAACACTGCTGGAAGCAATTCCTGAGTACAGAATAGGGAGTAGTTCCTGAATACCACCAGTGTGGGCCAACATTCCCTCTCATATAAAATGTTCTGTTTAACAACATAAATTACAAACTTGTTGCTTATCCAAAGGACTGTGGGAAAGTGGGCAAGGCACTAATCCATAGTAATACTTTCTCACCCTATTTACACACTGTCCCTAACAAGCAGTCAGAAAAATATAAACAGATGTACTGCTTCTAAAACACCACTTATGCATGGAGAGTTATAACATTCTTTATTCCCCTTCAATCAGAGAAATGGAGCCTCAGAAATAAAAATCAGCTACCTGAAGGTCCACAGTCAGGCATCTCTGATCACATTTCTGTCAGTCAGGGACCATACACACAAAGGCTGTGCCACAGTCAATGTGAGCAGCAGCATCTGTCATTTGTATAACTGTGATGTTTCACAACAAAATCACCTAACAAAGTATTCCTTGGAACATATTCGCATTACTGTTATTCTTGATTATAGAGACTAGGGACCCTTTTGGTAAATGCCTAAAATAAAGAGAGAGAGAAAAAAAGAAACACCTGTTTGCCATATAGAGAGGTGGAGGGGGGAGTGGGAGGGAAATGGGAGCACTGTTGGAGGGAATTTGGCACTGGTGATAGGATTGGTGTTGGCACATGGCAAGCCTGAAACTCAATCATAAATAACTATAAATTATGTTGACTTAAAAATAATTAATTGGAATAAAAAGACAAGAGTTACAGAAATTAAGCATAATGCTCAATTAGATTTTAAGAATAAACGTGAGACTAATTCTACCTGTTATTGTGGCACACACTTTTGGATATAAGCATCAAAACTAATATACTGGAAAGTAGGGAAACATAACTATGCAAAATTCTGTAACAAATTTTAAAATGTGCCAATAATGAAACAATTTCCTTTTGAACTATAAAATCTTTTTAAAATGAACAAAATAATTGAGATATTTTGTGAAGCTGCCTCACAGGAGGACCAAAAGTTAATATAGAAGGCCAAGCATTGCAGAGCAGAATCTTCTGGATTTTGGGGGCTAAAATTGCCATTATTTGATATATCATTTTTTTGGTATACCAAGTAAAACATTAAAATTCATGACAAGTTTAAGAAAAAAAGTGGAGCAATTAGAAAGCATGAGTTTTCTCTTCATCTAATAAAAGAGGGAGGGGAATTGTACACTGGTGGAGGGTTGGGTGTTGGAATACCTATGAATGAAGCTTAATCATAAACAGCTTGTGAGGGTCTATCTCACGGTGATTCAATGAAGAAACATCTTTAATAAGAAAAACCATATTTCACCCTGATAAGTACCTGGCACTGTTAGAAATTATCCCTCAGAACTCAGCCAGGTATAGCTGGTATAGTTGTATATAGTTCCCAAGCACTACTGGGTGCTGGGTTTATTCACAAAACCAAATAGAAAAGGAAAGAAAAAAAATGATGTTATTACTGTCTCTTAAAAATATAACACATTGAGCCACCCCCCTCCATTTTCAAATAACCGTCATATATGTTTAGAGCACACTTGGTTCAGTTCCTGAAATTTTATTTTTATGACATTCAACTAAAGGAAGTATAATATGATCATTTCTCATAGTGATTCAATAAACAAACTTTAATTAAAAAAATCTTATTTCGCCCTCATAAGTACCTGCAAACCCAATGCTTTATTTTTACATGTTTTTTGTTTACTCAATTAGATTACACATTATAGGAAAAAAGTCAACAGTGCTATCAGAAAGAACAAAAGGTTTTAGGAAAAATATTTTCCAAGGAAAATAACTTTTGGGTGGCCTTACCTTGGTCCTTCTCAGAGCCTTCAGGAACCTTTGAATCCGTGGTTGGTTCTTCGTCACGGTTCTCCTCAGCATCCTGTGTGGCCTGAGATGATGATGCTGCAGCTCTGGATGCCTGTGGGGTTCGCTTTTCTGAATCAGATCGCTGCTGTAACCACTCATCCTTATAACCATTGCTAATGAGTTTGGAAAAGTTTGTAGGTGAACTGTGTTTTTGACCATGCCTCAAAAAGAGAAAAATGTTATCTTAAGTACAGAGGTTTTAGTATTAGCCCACAAGATTTCTAGAAAATGCATCACATTAATAATGAACTAAATAATAAGTTTAATCTAGAAAAACAGCTCTAAGGGCAGAGTGTATGATCATTTCTTAAGGTCACATTCAGAAAATATCCCACTCCCCCTCTCCTTTCTTATTTGTGTTAAAGATTAGGCATACTTATTCTCACGCAGCTCTCCCACCCACTGTCATTCACCTCTGGGACTACATATTCCATTCACAACCCCCACTGAAGAGACAGGTAAATGAATAGAAACAGCATGATAGAAATCAAACAAATAACATGCAGCTCCTGTTCTCAGTCCCACTTACAAATCAGTAATATTCTTAGCTAGTTTTGTGTTCAGGACTCACTCCTAGTGGTACCGAGTCAAATCCAGGCTCCCTATATACAAAGCATGTTTTAAAGATTCAAGGGTATTCTTATTGGCACATGTGTTCTCTTCCTTGATTTCTCTCAATTTATAAATTTGTAAATTTGTAAATTTGTGTAGATGTATGATTTTTCCTTCCAGTTTGAAATGTGTTCTTATGGTATGTGTCATACTATGTAAATAATTGACTATTCTTCTCTCCATCAGGAAAAAAAAAGTTATTAGAAGAATCAGACAATTGATGCATCAATTCAGCACTAAGCTAGAATTTATGAAAAGAAAAAGAAACTCAAAACCCGTGACTTCAGGAGTTTTATGCTCTAGATAGGAGTGCAACAGGGGTAGGCACTCACTCACACCAGAAGGGACGACACAGTGATATAAAACCTATGGACTGAGCAGCATGCCTGCACAAAAACAAGTGGCTTAAAACATCAAAGGATGCTATTGATCAAAGAGTCTTTGTGAGGGTGGAATATTGTAAGTTGGCCTCAAATATGGTATGGCTGCTGAAGTGAACAGCTGGGTGGAGAAACTGGAGTCCTGGGGGAAGTGAGGGTTACGAGCAGGGCCATGAACCTGACAGAAAGAGAACACAGAAACCAGAAGGGAGGGAGGGAGATAAGTCTAGACCAGCATGCTCTGTGGAATGGGCAGTAGCAAGTTATAATATCAGAGTCACAGTTCCAAAATATATTGTTGGGAAGTAGTATCTGGGGACTGAAATTAGCATAGCATGTTGTTGCTGTAACTGTCACTACTGTCATTTTGTTATGTGTCACTGCCATTAACATTTGGGTATGTAGAATCCCCAAGTTCAATTGTGGCTGACTTGGCTCTACACAGTCACTTACATGGGAGGGAAGGAAAGTCTTCCTGCAGCATCTCTGGGGCCTAGAGGGGTCCCCAATTTGCTTGAATACTTTGAGTTAATGGCTGGCAGCTTCACCTGTGCAAAGAAACATAGAAAATCCAGATTCAGTGATATTCAGTAGCTTAGATGGCAAAAGAGAAGAAAAACTGCAAACAGTAGCAAAAGCATGTAACATTAGGGTAGGTCTTACAGTGTGGTTATTAGTGTATTATTAAAGAACCATAACAAAATATGATTCAAATATAGTCCTATCTGACAAAATAGTTGTGTAAAGGAGACTACTGGTAATTTAAAAACAGTGTGATCAAGATAACACCTACTCAGGAAGAAACAGCAGGAATTAATACTGATAAATATTCTGGGAACACTAAAACACCAAGGGACTCCTTTATGAGCCGGAGAACTAATACAACAGGGAAATGCTTGTTTTGCAGAACCATGTTCAACTCCTAGCACCCCACATGGCCCCCTGTGCCCTATATGAGCTTAGAATAAGCCCTGAGCACCAGGAATATGTCCCACGCATCACCAGATAAGGCACAAAAACAAAAATAAGGGGTAGGGGGCTCCCTACTTCCTAGAAATAGGCATGTCAGACCTGAAGGACAAGTAGCCTTTCTGTAGTGCCAAAATCAAGAAGTCCATGAGGCATAGAGAGATCCATGAAGATATCTTGGATCATTTCACTCAGCGGGATGACAAGGTAGAACAAAAAGAAAACAACACTGAAATTCAAGACTTGTTCTTGTGTAACTCCTAAGTGTAGTTTCATCCTGCCCACTTAGATAAGAAAATCCTGTACCTTTTCTCCCTCATAACATCACCAGAGTTATCAGTGAAGGACAAGTGTGTACAGCCTCAACCTTGAAAGATCTTCCAAATGTGGGACATAAGGAAACAT
This sequence comes from Sorex fumeus, assembly GCF_029834395.1. NCBI lineage: Eukaryota > Metazoa > Chordata > Mammalia > Eulipotyphla > Soricidae > Sorex > Sorex fumeus. Next base: position 12,422,968 of record NW_026606185.1, read on the forward strand.
TGTAAGGGAATAACAAATGCCCAAAAGCAACAGAAACTGAGAACTGATGTTTAGTAGGAAGATTACCATTGTGGGGGGAATGGAGGGATAAAAAGGGAGGATCACACTGGGACACTGGGCAATGGTAGAAGATGATGAGCACTCTTGTAGGGGTTGTCGTGTAGGAATGTTTGGTATTTGAAACCCTACTATTAATAGTATACATACAAATCATAGTGATAACAACAACAAAAAAGAAATTCAGAGGGATGAGGTTATTGGAGAGGAGAGGGTGGCATCTGAGATGGGTGTCACAATCCAGACAGGACACTCATGGAGGTAGGAGAAGGATGTTTTCGGAAACTATGGATGAACTCAGAGAAGAGAGAACAGTGGAGCAGAGATAACTTAGCCAAAAGGTATGGAATGGTGATCAGATGGCCACAGGAAGTGAACACAAGTGAACATTCAGATGTAGTAAAGGACCAGCAAATGAGAGACATATGGGTGATGAAGAAAGCAAGGTCCTAAGTTGCTGGGAACTAGATGGTAAAGAGAATGGCTCGTTAGAAAAGGGGCCTGCAGGTAAATGTACTGAGTCTGAAAAGAGAACTTGAAAACTTTAGTGACTTGGAGGAGAAGGTGACAACAAAGATACTTGTAAATCTGACTGTGGGGAGGGAGGATTGTGGTGGTTCTGTATGTGTGTATTTGTCAGAATATGTAGACTAATGTTCAATAAAAGGTCTATAAATTACATCTTATTTTTAAAAATTGCCTCAAAATGCTATAGAACAGAAAAAGTCAAGCAGACAAAATTCAAGAAGTCACTGCAAGCATTTACTGTAAGAATATATGACAATTCTGAAAGAATAAATAAGATTCACTAGAGCTATCCTCTCTAGTGTCAATTGAAAAGAACAGAAGAACTGGGTTTGGGGAGCGAGGAGAATAAATGCCTTCAGGATGAGGAAGGCATGCAAGGAACTTCTGAAAGTCTCAAAACCAAAGTGTGGGTTCTGGGAGGTAGGTTGAAGAGATGGAGTGGCTGCCTCGTGTGTGAGTTCCAATGGGTGTAGTTCAATATGGGGCATGCCATATTGGGGCCTGCCTCAGGACATGGCTGGGTGTGACCTGGTGGTCTGCAGTACCACTGGGCTGAGAACTGCACTGCTAGTATAAGATGACTGCTGCCTTATTGAGGCCAGCGGGACTCTGCTTTCTGGACATATTGTGCAGAAGCTCATAGCAACTTCCATCCTCCTGACCTCCCCGGCATGCCCTTCACTGCCAGCATCACGGTGGGCAGGATGCTGCCACCTCCTCCCACTATGTGGCTTCCCTTTGCATTCACTGGCAACAGAATTCTAGCACAATGTTATGGTATGGCATGTTTTCACATTAAATTTGCTACTCGAGCTGTGTGGCAAAAATCGTCAGTTACAGAGAAATATTTTTAAAAAGAATGCCACACACACCCACATCTACAACAAACTACCATTCTACATTACAACAAACTACCATTCTACACACTAGATGTCTCTAGATTAGCAACATACCAAAATGGTGATTAAAATGTCTCAGCGTTATCCTGAGCCCTTTCCTAGGGGTGAACAACTGAACAGACTATAGCCATTCCATGTATCTTTTTGCTTATATGTGCATCTATTACATTTTTAAATAAAATCTCTTTCCTTCCTACCTTCTTAGCGTGTTTAAACACAAGCATAGCTTTGGGAAGCTAGAAAAATTATACAGGGGGGTAAGGAGTTTGCCTAGTATATAGCCCACTCCAGTTGGATATCTGGCATAGCATATAGGACCCTGAGCACTAGCAGGAGTCACTCCTAAACTCAGAGCACCTAAGCATCAGGGGTTATGATTGAAACGCTCAACCCCTTCCCAGTAAAAAAACAAGCATAGCTTTTGTCAGTGGTTATTAAATAACCCCTCTTAATTGTGATGGTACAGAATCTCCTGTTGTAAAGCTTCTCCAGATCTTCACTTTAGTATGGTTAATGTTTCATAAATTATTAGAAACTTCCTTTTTAGTTGCTTAAATATAACCAACTGATCTTTAAAATTAGTCTGTTTCACTAAATGTACAAATACATACCAAAAGGAAAATCACTGCTAGACAGTGAAACTATCTTAAAAAATCCATACTACCTATCATCCACAATTACCATTCTATGTTGTATTTATCTACTTATGTTTTCCAATAAACCATACATTTGGGGGGTTTAATGCAAATAAGGTTACTGAGAGGTGAGACCTGGGAGTCAGGCATAGCTCACTGCAACAACTAGCACATCACTGTAGCACTGTCCTCCCGCTGTTCATCAATTTGCTCAAGTGGGCCCAGTAATGTCTCCATTGTGAGACTTGCTGTTTCTGTGTTTGGCATATCGAATACGTCATGGGTAGCTTGCCAGGCTTTGCCGTGTGGGCAAGATACTCGGTAGCTTGCTGTGAGATTTTATCTAAATTTTGTAAGCTATTTGGACTACTACTAGTATGTGTGTGTGGGAAAATACGTCTCCCCCTGGGAGTGAAGACCATTATAGACTTTCTCTTATTATCACTAAAGCACCATTATTTTTATTTCATTTTAGTTTTTGCTTTTTTGGAGTCATACCCAGGGATGCTCAGGGGTTACTCCTGGCTCTGCACGCAGGAATTACTCCTAGCGGTGCTTGGGGGACCATATAGGATGCTGGAAATTGAACCCAGGTCAGCCAAGTGCAAGGCAAATGCCCTACCCGCTGTGCTATCGCTCCAGTCCCCCAAGCACCATTAATTTTAATATAAATGTTGCCTTTTCACAAAGAGCATTTTCAAATCCCAGGGTCAATGACCTAAGGCTAATATCAGACCAAATTGACAAAGTCCCAAAGGCAACAAGAAGACCTTAGGGGTAGATTCAGGCATGGGGATATAAAGAGTTTCAAATTCAGATATCATAACCTCTCCGGAGTTAACAATTAGAGATGCTGCTTGTTTTGAATCACAACTACATAACTAGGTTTCTATCTTGGTGCCAGCAGCTCTGCCATCCCAAATACACGGTCATGGTCACAGTCCTCCCGTTGTTCATCGATTTGCTCGAGCGGGTCCAGTAACATCTCCATTGTGACACTTGTTACTGTGTTTGGCATATCGCGTATGACACGGGGAGCTTGCCAGGCTTTGCCGTGCGGGCGAGATACTCTCGGCAGCTTGCCGGGCTCTCCGAGAGGGGCAGAGGAATCGAACTCAGGTCGACCACGTTGGCTGCGTGCAAGGCAAACACCCTACCGCTGTGCTATCGCTCCAGCCCATCCCAAACACAGCCCTTATTTATTGTACAAAACAGTAAGGTAAAGGTAAAGGCCCTCCCGTTGATCGTCGATTTGCTCGAGCGGGCCCAGTAACGTCTCCATTGAACAAAACAGTATTGTCTCTTTATTGTCAATACAAAGAGTGTCTAGCCAAACTATAACTTAAAAATTAATAATTTAAATAAAATTAAAGTGTTCAGAAACCATGTAATAAATACATATAAAATAAAACATTTTTTAATGCATGCTGGATGTGAGTTCCCTTCTAGTTAAGCATTAATCACCTGAAGCTCAACAAAACGTAATTTTACATGAGTTATAGAAAAGAGCGTAGACATTTTTATCATGGTTGCTTGCCTTTCAGTAGTTCCCAATTTAAAATACAGGCAGACAAATAGGAGACCTATGCTGGCAGCTGGGAAAGACTTTGCTTAATCAGGGAGCAAGCGACAGAGCATAGCAGACACAATTATAGCTCCCATCACCTTTTTTTTCTCCTCAAGTTCATCAGCATCTCGTTGCCAAACCGTCTTCATGTCAAAATCGAAGGGACCTCTTTTGGACTCATAAGTACCATTGGTCTTATCAGGGTTAAACTCCTCATACACCATGTAATCTGGCATAGAGACAGCAGGAATTCTAAAGAAAAGAGATGTGAGAAATCCACACTGATGCTCAGTCTCTGCTTTGAGTATTAGACATTTTTACCCTTCCTCTTCCCACACAGACTCCTGAGGACTCCAGTGAACCCCTCAAGTCCCTGCTCAGCTAGAGGAAAACACTTGCCTTCTCCATTACCGATATCCCAGAGTCAGTATGTTAAGTCAGAAATCAGTGATTTATTAGTGATGTTAAATTATGGACTCTTAAAAAGATATTTCTGTAACATAACCTACTTTGTCTCTCAAAATACAAAGCTCCCCTCAATTCAAACACTTAACATGATTTAACGATCCAGTAATATGTTTGACATGTCACATTATTTAATAGCCTTCGGCAGAGAATAATGTAATGTACTACCATATTAAATCATTTTACATGATTTAATATAATAAAACCCTTTTGTTTATATTAGGTGGTCTTTTTTTTTCAATTTAGTCACTGTCATGATTGGGTGTCAGGTAAATCATGAATAAATGTTCCCACAATGTCCCAACTTCATAGTGTCCACTGCCCTCCCCTAATGCTTTTCCTCATCTGCTGCCTACCCACAGCTGCTCCTACGATGGGCACTTTCTTAAAAATAAGGTTTTGCACTGTGAGTTAAAGGACTATTGCTCACAGGATTTCACACATAACACTACACAGGTGGTAATCATTTAGTGGCATTAAAACATTCAGCAGTTTTCCTATTTACAGCACACCTGAACTCCAAGATACCGGAAAAAAAAAACTAGGCCTGCTCCCAGGAGCAGCAAGGCAGAGGGTTTCCTCACCAACACACTGGCAACTGCACCTCCACCAGGCAGCCTGACTAAGAAGGCTGAGGCCAAACTCAGGCCTAGAGGTAGGTGGAAGGTGACCAATAAAATGGAAATGGGGAGGGAAGGATTTCATTTTCATAGAATAATTAATGTAGGTTGGACTCAGAGCATGTAGAAAGAAGGGAATGGAGAAGATGCACTTCCAGGAGCAGAAGCACAAGGAGAGAAGGCAGGAAGGGAAGGGAAGGGAAGGGAAGGGAAGGGAAGGGAAGGGAAGGGAAGGGAAGGGAAGGGAAGGGAAGGGAAGGGAAGGGGAGAGGAGGGGAGGGGAGGGGAGGGGAGGGGAGGGGAGGGGAGGGGAGGGGAGGGGAGGGGAGGGGAGGGGAGGGGAGGGGAGGGGAGGGGAGGGGAGGGGAGGGAGAAAAAAGGAAAAATAGAGAAGAGCAGAAGAGATCAGGGAAAGGGAGAGGAAGGAGGGGGAGGAGAGTAGTCAAGTCAGATGGGTGGTGGCAGGGGTCTTCAAAAGAAATATCTGGCATCACAGGGGAAAAACAGTCAGAAGAGTGAGTGGAAGTTCAATTGGAAGGGACTGGATGGCAGAGGAGGCAGTTAGGAATCCTGGAGGTCATGCTTGCAGGGGCCAGGGAGCAGATGGCTGAAACTGGGAATAACAGTGTGGGGACGAGGAGACTAGAGCACTGGGAAAAAGCTCCATGCAGGCCTGACTTGAGATATAAGTATGGAAAACTGGGTTCCTAACTTTCCCAATTCACTTAAGGAATAGCTCAGCCAGGCTGTCTTCTTTCAGCCTCCCATTTCTCATTTCCCATATGCTCTATGGAAAGAAAAAATCTGAAACAAAGATAGGAGGACTAAAAAAAATTGAAGAAATCATTCCAAAACCCTGAGGCAGTACTCTGTTTGAGCTCACCAATTATCACTGACGCCAAGCTGGAACTTTTTCACTTAGGCTTCCTTCTAAGTATTTAGAAAAGCCCTGAAGCAGACACCCTACAGATGTTTATAGAACTGAGACCACACAGAGAAGAGTGGAAAGTGTTATTTTCTATCTTTCAATATGGGACTTGGTATTGTGACAGGGAGGGAAAAAGCAGACATGAGGAAGGACAGTCAGTGTGGCCTAGGCCCTGTGGCCAAGAACTAGCAAACACTGTCAGGCTTCAGGAAACAACACGAAAACACAGAACCTGGAAGTTGCAGGGGAGTTGGAAATCTTTCAGCCCCTGTGCCTGGGTAATATCAGACAACTACAGAACCAAGAGAAAGAAGCCAGCTCCCCAAAACACCCTACCCCTAACCTTCGGAGCCCTATGTAGCATTCTCTCCTGCTTGCCTATTTCCTTTCTCTCCTAGGCATTCTAGAGGCAAGCTGTGTTAGCCCAGACTATCAGTTCTAAAGAGATGGGGGATAAGAATCTGAAAAATGGGTTTATGACATTAGCATGGGTAGAGCCTTGCTGAGACAGGAATATGGGGAGGCAAAATGGAAACATCAGTCTTTCATGATCTCCAAAAAATACAGAAATATGATTCCAAGAGTCTTTTCCTATGACTTCTTAGTCAAAGAGTGGTACATAAAGCTAGTATCTTTATGCTTGGACATAGACATTCTTTATTGACTTCAAATATTATGAGGGACAATGGTTCACTATTAGTTCTGCTAACAGAAACTGAACACTTCCTGTATTTCTAATTTTCTTTAAAGAAAAAAGGACCTTGGGACAAGCTGTTATTAATAAGAGGTAGAGTGACCAGACTTTTGATACAGAGAACCAAACTTGAAGCAATGTTTTCATCTGTAAGATCTACAACTTCAGATCAACAAATATGTAAATATTTCAAGACTGGTTCTCTAACCACTATTACTGCTCCGCAAACCCCATTACTTCCTCCCTGAGCACTCATATTACTATTCTATCTGGAGCTTTAATATCACACTAATAGTACTGGAATTGAATATTGCATACTTAATTGCATACTTAAAATTTGAATCTAATTTTTTTATTCTATAAAGATAAACTGGAATGTGGCACCTAGTGATACTCACTGTCGTTGGGCAGCTGTAGGTGGCTTGCTGTGGTGGACATACCAGTCTGGTAGGGAGTAGGCCAGTGAAGAGCCCTTCCTTGACCCAGAGGCAGAGAAGTGTCTCAACAGGTCTTAAAGTCAAAAAGAAAACAGCCATGAGTAGTCCCTATCCCACAAAGATGCAGAGCCCTACAAGACAGATTCAATTTACAAGAGGAAGGGCGAGTACTTCTTATGGCTGACTCTGGGCTCCTTGAGTTCACAGAAAATTGCTGGTTCCTGTCTTCCGCCCTCAGTTTTCATGCTGAGATGGGACCCTGCTTATGCTCAGCAGATATAGGAAGCTTGAGTATCTCCCATTCTGCCCTAAATATGAACTGGCAACTAATATATGACAATATCCACCCATTCCTTGGTGGAGTCTGTCGCTCTATGAGGGGTCTCTGGAGGATATTCCTGAGGACACTCCTCACTGAGGAGATGGGTTTCTTGCTGCCATCAGCAATCCTCACAGTATCCGGTTGCCCAGGACAATTGGACAGTTTTCTGATTGCAGGGGCTATTTCTGTTACCTCATATATATGCACAAATACCATTTCAGGAAGGAATGTCCCACTCCAGGGTTACACTGGAAGGGGAGAACAGAACTTTGTAAATCATTTGGTGGAGGTGTTAGTCAGCACCTGAGAGAGACTAAGCAGGAGCTTCTTTCCAGAGAGTCCCCAAACACAACCTGCTCTGGCTCTGTTCCCCACTGACTCCAAGAGCTTTGTCAGTGGGTTGGCTCTCCACAGGTACAATGGTAAGAAAGACAAAAGATTTTTTTACTTTTGATCATAAAATATTTCAGACTAAGAAATAAATTTCAAATTTGGTGGAATAGAGCAATGTTACTGTGGGTAGGGTGCTTGCCTTGCATGTGGACCAAATAGGTTTGATCCCCCAGCACCCCATAAGGTCCTTCTAGCCTTCCAGGAGGGACCTGGAGTGTAGAGCCAATAGTAACTCCTGAGCACTGCCTGGTGTGATCCAACAACCAACCAAAACACACACACACACACACACACACACACTTGTGTAGTCTTGACTTAGTGACTTGATTTCCATTTCCCAACTGGAAAATTATATTTTATATGATAATTTGTTTGTTTTGGAACCAGTACATATCTGGCAGTACTCAGAGGCTTACCAAGCTCAATGCTCGAAGGTCTCTCCTGTTGGTGCTTGGGGGAACCTCAGGGCACTGGAGATAGAACTCTGGCCTCCTACATGCAAAGCACACTCTCTAGCTTACTAAGCTCTCTCCACCCATCTCCTGCCACCTTGATTGTTTGGAGCAGTGTCAGTGGTCAAATTAAGGAATTCATACATTTAAGGCACATGCTATACCTAAACAACAACAGCATCCATAGTCCCTCATCATGTTTGCTATAACATTCCCTCTCTCTCTCTCTTCCTCTCTTCTCTCTCTCTCTCTCTCTCTCTCTCTCTCTCTCTCTCTCTCTCTCTCTCTCTCTCTCTCTCTGCCCTGGCCCCTGCCCTCACATCAGTAGTACTATCATTCTGTCTTGAGAGACAGTTGGAAACAAGGGACAGACATGAAGTCCCTTTATCTCTATTTATTCCAGTGGAAGTTTCCAAAAGTCAGTTATGATATATTCTCAATATAATGATTAAAATGAAAAATCTTGGCTGTGGGTATACCACAAAGGACTAGTATACACAGGCTTTATATGCATGAGCTAAAAGTTTGATCCTGGACAATTCATGATCCCTTGAACATCTATAGGGACCAGAGGTGAACCCCAAAACAAAAATAATAGAGAAAAGTTAATTTGCATATATGATTCAGATTTTTCCAGGTGTTCCATACATATCAGGAAGTTAGAATGAATGACATTAGTGATGTTGAGAATGACCACATATTAGGCAATCTGTATACCTTCTTTGTGCTCACATCAGGTACTCAGATTTTAACATTCAAGCTCAGATATTGTCCTATTGTTTCCCATTTCCCCTGACTACCTCTTTAGGAATGAAGGCAGATTAAAAAAAAGAACAACATAGCATGTGTATCACAAACAACAAGGTCAACAGTTATTTAAATATGATATCTTAGCCTTTGGTCAGAAATTTCTATTGACATAAACAAGCAATACTTTCTTGATTCAAACATTAATTAAAAATGAATGTCCACAACATCACACTAAGGCTCATCTATGGTCTTATATACTTAAGACATTGATATAGAGGACAGGGGGCATGAGATTAAACAATAGACAAAAAAGGAAATAAAAATATTTCATGAGAAAGGAGTTGCCCCAGTAACTGCCATTAAAAGGCAAAATTAGCTCCTCTGTGGAAGTGGAAATTTTTTTGAGACTCTGTAACTAGAAATGAAAAGGGGACAAGGTGTCATTTAGAAGAAAGATCCTAGATATCATCATAAATTCAAAGACTATTCAGTTTAACTTCTCAATAAAAGTAGTACATCCCTAAATATAATATATCCTAACTATACAAATTACCTAAGTTTCCAAATGTCTTGGAGAAAAAAATCTCAAGGATCTGTATAGTATTATTTTCATATGAAGAAATGACAGCTGGGAAGTCCCTGGCAATTCTTACCACAAGTAGAAATATTTAACATAATGTGGACTTACCAGGCCGACCACCTTGCTTTGCCAATTTCACATATTCTGAATCTGTTTCTTTGACCCAATACCTCCGAGTCCCAAATGGGTGCCCATTAGGTATGTCTCGCAGATGGCTCAGACCTGGGATCTGGGAGACTGGAGGAACATCCACAGCTTTCTCAGATCGCTTCACAGGAAGGTGGTAATACCAGTCTAGAAAAGATGAGGCCAAGAAGCAAGTTGTTACATGAGGTGTTCAGACTGGCTTAGTTCACTAATTGAAAACAATGCCAATCTCAGACTCCATAGGATCTTAGCATGGGAGAAGAAACTACAGGACTTTGGCATGGAAGAAACTGCCCTCTTTAATACAACAGCCCTCCTGGCCATGGAATTAAACATCTAGAATAAAAGCCCCCAGCATGACAGCAGCTGATCCAGGCAAAAGTAAGAGCACCTTGCACCAGGGCCTACTTATTTCTCTGCTAAGGCTGCCTTCCTATTTCAAAATAGTAGGAGCAGATCCTTATCTATTGAGTTTTTAATTTATCAATTAGCTACCCAAATTCCCTCAGGTGTGTGTCAAATGTTATTTCTCATTTCAATCCTTCAGTAAAATGGAACTAAACTTCTTTTTGAATATATTGGAGAATACAATGTCCTGAAAAATACACAAGAGGGACTTGATAATTAAGGACCTGGAACATGTGGCCCAATGCCAGGCAAGAGCTGATCAACTCAGTGCATTATACCAACTGAAATGCAAATTGTCAGAAAACTATAAAAATATCTATCAGTTTGACAAGAGCAGAAGACTACTGAATCAGGTTCCTGTAGGGAAACCCACTCTTTCTTTTTTTTTTTTAACAACATTCAGTGAGACCCACCTCTAAGACCTGGGCCCTCCCCACAAAACCCTTTCTTTTCATCTGAGTTTGAAGCCGTCATTGGACAGTCCTAGAAGTCAGAATTGAGGGGATAACAAGAACTCTAGAGGGTTATTAAAATAATCTGGCAGTATAATCAGGCACATTAGTAAAGTGGTTGAATTGTGCTTCCTTGAAAACATTAAATTAGGTTCCATGAAGTTGCAACATAGTGAGTTAACTGGTTAAATGTCTGCTATGTTTTTTTACATAGTGTGTAATATCTATAGGACAGGGACATTTGAAGGACAAAGAGGAGGAAACGGAAAGAGAGTCAAAGCAAAAACGGAAGGAGGAGGCAGACGTCCAAGAACCTACAATTATCACTGTCAATCTGTGGTCCCAGAGAGACCTAGGAACACTGGTACTGCTGGTGACTCTGCATGATTAACTGATTTACATCATGCCCAAATTTTTTTGAAAAATCACAGCTGATTGAAAACTTTGGAAACAAAGCATAGGAAGAAGGTAAAAAAAAAAAACCAATATAATCTAAGTGAGTCACTAAGTGACTCAAGAACATAAAACAAGCTGCTGCAAATTCATGCCATTAAGAGTCTAACACAGAAATTCACTGATGGCAAAGGTGATGGGTAAATTTTGCTTCAGTATGGCTGGGCCCAGTAATCAGATATTTGTTTAAACATGATATGACACATGGGTGTAGTGGTATTGAAAATGTAATTGGCATTTAGATAAAGAGATTTTTAAGTGCAAAAAAGACCACGGTTCTGTCATATGTAGGACTTAATCATTTAAGGAACTTAAGGTCCTCTGAGAAGGAAAGAATTTGGTTTCCATGTGGCCTTTGGACTTAAAAATTGGACAATGAACTCTTCTCTAAGTCTCTAGTCTCACAATCTATCTTGCATATTTTGAACTAATAGCCTTTAAAAATATATAAGCCAATTTCTTTCTTTTCTGCTATAATAGAAACACAGAAAAGGGTGCTGAATAGACTTTTTATTCAGTGGATATTTATATAATAGACAGAAGTGTCCCATGAACAAGAAGGAATAAATGGAAAAGGTCTATTTAGAATGAAAAAAATAATTCAACTTAGAACCAAAGTGGGTTTATTGCATAAAAAAAATCAATGATATATATTGAATTGTCTATCCTCGTTGGTCAAATATGTCATGGGGACTTCCCAAAAATAAATAAATAAACAAAAATAAATAAAGGTTAATGATTCAGGGAATATCGGGAGGTTGGAACACCACAGTAATATGCATGAGCTGCTCCTGGCCCAGTGCCAAGGGCCTCCTCCCAGAAGTACACAGGGGACTGTGCTGTGCTGGTCCCAGACACTCACATGCAAGGCAAGTGCTCTACCACTGAACCACATCACTTGTGCAAAAATTATGATATTTAACGAGAAATATTTTATTTTTTGAAATTTGTATCATAACATTATTATTTACTAAGCTGTTCATAATACAGTTGTTTCAAGTATTAAATGTTCTAGCACCAACCTCATCACCAGTGTGACCTTCCCTTCACCAAAGGACAAATCTTTTAAAGATCAAAATGATTGTAACTAGATGCTTCAAGATTACAGTTTATATTTATTTTTGTCTTTCTCAAAGATCAAACCCAGGACCTAAAAATGCAGGTCAAGCATTCTACCTGATTTATATCCCTGGCCCAAGATTTAATAGTTCAAAGGGAAAAAAATGGGAAAAGTTTACACAACTGTGCAGAACTCACAGAGAATTTAAGAATAAGATCACATACTTAGATCACATTTAGCTTAAGAATTTTCTCTTTTAGTGAAAAAGCTTCCAATTTCCCCATTATTATTTACCTCTATGTTTTGATTATTAATTAATCCACAGAGAACAGAGACAGTGTACCTTCTACCCTCTTCTCATTACTGAAAGCTCCAGGCAGGCACTGAGCTCTAATCAGGGGTAATTTATAATAACTAAAGGGAAATTTTCTATAGGTAAATTTACAATAACTAGAGTGTAAGATCCTAAAATCACTGGAATTGTCAGATAGATAGATAGATAGATAGATAGATAGATAGATAGATAATAGATAGACAGACAGACAGACAGACAGACAGACAGACACACAGATCACTGATCTGATTTTGTCATGGAGATGCCTTTACACAGCCTCCTTACATTCCCTTAGGCAAGATGAGTGGTCCTGTTCTGCCAATTAGAAGACAGTCTGGGTGATACAGTCTGGGAAGACTAAGATTCAGAGATGTCTGGTCTGGGGGCCTTTGCTCCAATTACTTGCATGAAAGCCACAAGGTCTAGTTGAAGTGGTCACCCAGGCTCCATTCTTTGGGGGCTTAAAACTGGGTAAAGGAATATTACCTATGTTTCCTTATTGACAAAGCACATTAATCATACTTCTTCAGGTTGTTTTGAGACGATGCTAAGAGCAATAAAGAGTCAAACACTGCTCAGAGAGGTGGGGTCACACTAGGGCACTGGGAGGTCTCAGAAAAGTGTGGAGCCCATATGTAGGCAGGAACTCTAGAGGAGTCCTATCTGTCTCCTCATCCCCCGTTTTCAGCTCTCCATTAATTATGATCACAGGTAAAATTCTGGGTTAGGAATCCATTTACATCACACACTAGGTCTCAATAACTGCCCACTTCTAGGTAGACCTGAGGCAGACAGTGCACCTGACAGCTGTGACAGCCTCTCCCAGAGGACCCTAAGGACACCTCTCCATTTTCCCCCAATCTTCACAAGAGAGGAAGTATAAAAATTCAAGACAAATCAAGTTTTCATTCCCTTATCTCAGTTTCAAACTCTAGTAAATGAGAATCCCTATTCTTACATGCACCGCCTCCCTCCTCCCCTAAGTTCCATGGGATTCACTTTAAAGTAGGTGATACAGTTAACTTGGTTGGAGTCTACATCAGGAGCAAGATCGGCAACCAAGGAAACGCATTCATACACATACACGCACACACACCACTCATGCCCGTGCACTCATGAGCGCACACAGAGAGAGAAAGAGAGAGAGAGAGAGAGAGAGAGAGAGAGAGAGGAGAGAGAGAGAGAGAGAGGAGAGAGAGAGAGAGAGAACTAAAATCAAAAGTGCATCGGTTCTGTTACACAGGGCTTACATTACAGAGAAAATTCCAGAGTAATTCTACTAAGCAAACACAAACAATTGAAAAAGGATGGGTACCCTGGGATGCTGTGGTTGAAACTAAAATCACTCATTGAACCATCTCAACCTCCTGCACGTCCCTCCAAGCGTGGGGCAGAGCAAGGTGCAGCTTCCTTCCTGGGGAGGAGAGGAGGTGGGATCGGCACTCGGCACTCACCGCAGGGAGCGTAGCGGTTCGAGCCTGGCAGCTCCTTGCTGGTGTTCCTCATGGCGGACAGACACGCTGGTTCCGAGGGCCAAGCGAGAGCTGGCAAAGCCTGGCCTGGGCAGCAAGAGGCCACTCGTCAGTCCAGGGCTCTGGACGCGTTCCTTCGTGCCCAGGGCGGGCAGGCCCCGTCCCGACTGCTGACAGCCCGGGCACGCCCAGCACCCGCGCCAGCCACCACGCTCAGGGCTGATGCTCCACGAAGCCAGGGGGCACAGACTGCCTGGAGCCCCCAGACCCACCCCGCTCCCCGGTCCCCCTAGACCCACCCGCTCCCCGGTCCCCTTAGATCCACCGGCTCCCCAGTCCCCCTAGACCCATTGGCTCCTCGGTCCCCCAGACCCATGCGCCCCCGGCACCTCCCAGACCCGCCCGTGGGTGCCCTGCAGCAGACCCACCCGCTCCCCCGGTCCACCCCCCAGATCCACCCGCCTCCCGGGTACCCCCAAACCCATTCACCTTCCCGGTCCCCCCCAGACCCATCCGACCCCGGGTGGGATTCCCCCAGACTCACCCGGCCCCTGGGTCCCCCGCAGACCCATTCACTCCCCATTCCCCCTGACCACCCACCTCCGGGTCCCCCCAGCCCCCCTTGGGTCCCCCCAGATCCATCCGCGACCCCGGGTACTCCCAGACCCATCCGCGCCCCCACCGTCTCCCCAAGACCCACGCCCTGCCCCCCCATCCCGCCCGCGGGCCCCCCCCAGACCCACCCGCGACCCCGGGACCCCCAGACCCATCCGTCCCCCGGTCTCCCCAGACCCGCGCCCCTCTGCCAGCCGCCTCACCGCCCAGGGTTCCCGGCCGAGCAGTGGCACCCGGAGGCTGCTCGATGGCAAACGCCGACGCGGCCAGAGACTCGCCACACCCACGTCGTCCGGGCAACAGCCAGAGCGACCAACCGCGGAGGAGTGGGCGGAAGGTCAGCCAATCGGGGCCGCCCGTGGGGTGAGAGCTGGCCAATCAGGGACAGGGACGGGGCGCGGCTCCCTTCAACCGCCCGGGCCCGGTCCCCAGGGCCGGCCCGGCTTAGGGCCGAGGCGTGGGCAGGAGGCTGGCAGGCGTGCCCGGCACCCGGGGTACGCCCTGCATCCCGGGCACGCCCTGCACCTAGGAGCCTGGGCCTGGAGCGGGCGCCGGGAGCCGCCTGCTGAGCTGGGGTTTCTTCCCGGGAAGAGGGTCGTTGGAACCAAGTGGTCCTGAGGATGCCCGGAGGAGCGGCTCAGTATCTCTCCCTGGCCTTCCTTGGTCTGCATGTGTGAGACCTTGGGTTCGATTCATAGAATCCATAGGGGGAAAGATGATCCTGAAACACTCAACCGACTTGCGTGACAGACATCCCTTTTTAAAAATTATTTTTCACCAAAGGAAAAGAATAAGTACTAGGAAAACTCAAATAGACATTTCTGAGACTTGTGTATCCATAGTAAAATCTTTTTTGCAGAAAAGAAGTTTTTTTTTTTTTTTTTTTTTGCAAATTGTGGCCATTTTATGCAGAATAGTATTCAAATACTTTAACGAAAATACTTGGTCAGTCTGGATTTGGGAACTACATGAATTAGAGTGGTTGTGTCATGCACATACTCTCAGGAATAGATTACCTGTCAGAGATTCACAATTCAACCCAGTTGCCTAAAAAACAATGGCAGTCTTCTTCTGAAAGATTGAAGAGAAAAGCTTAATACTGGGTCAGATAATGGAGACAATGACCCAGAGTGAGTTAAATAAGGACATCTATTAGATAAAACTGTAGAATCTTATTTCACTACTGGAATGGGAATATAGAACTTTGGTTTTCCCTGAAAACAAATCAGAAACTTTTCTGATGGTGATCAACTGGCTAAACAAGGTTCTAATTTCATTCATAAAGTCCCCCCAAACATGCAGAAGATTGGTAATGTTGGTCTTGGGGAATACTGATAATAACTCTTGTGACAGAAATAAAATGCTGTGGTTGAATAACACTCTGTGATAATTTTTAGTATCTTTAGCTGAAAGAGTCAGGTTCTAAGCACATTGCAAACCTCACCTTTTTCCCCATTATTAAATCACCAGGAGATACAGTTACAAAGCTTTCATGTTTAAATTTCAGTCATATAATGATCTAACACCCATCCCTCCACCAGTGTACATTTTTCACCACCAATGTCCCCAGTATTGCCCACCCTTCCACTGCCTCTCTGGCAGACAATTTCCCCCATACTCTCTCTCTACTTTTAGCCATTATGGTTTGCAACACAGATAGTGAGAGGTCATCATGTTTGGTCCTTTATCTACTTTCAAGACACATTTCCCATCCCGTGTGATCCCTCCAACTCTCACTGACTTAGTGATCCCTTCTCAATCCCAGCTGCCTTCTTCCCCAGATCATGAGGCAGGCTTCCAAATGTGGAGCTATTTTCCTGACCCTTGTCTCTACTGTCCTTGGGTGTCAGTCTCACATTATGTTATTTTATATTTCACAAATGAGTGCAGTCATTCTATGTCTGTCCCTCTCTTTCTAACTCATATTACTTAGCATTGCTGATATTCCCCATGTTCATCCACTTATAAGCAAATTTCATGATTGCATTTTTCCTAAAAGCTGCATAATATTTCACTGTATACCAAAGTTGCTGTAATCAATTCTCGGGCATTTGGGTGGTTTCCATATTCTTTCTGACTATTGCGAACAGTGATGCAATGAATATGCAGGTGCAGATGTCCTTTCTACTGTGCCTTTTTGCACCTTTGGAATATATTCCCAGAAGTGGTATTGTGGGTCATATGGAAGCTCAATTTCTAGTTTTTGAAGGAATGCCTATATTGTTTTCCAGTAGGCTAGACCAGTCAGCATTCCCACCAATAATGAAAGAGAGCCCTTTCTCTCCACATCAGTGCCAGCACTGGTTGTTCTTGTTCTTTTTGATGTGTGCCAGTCTCTGGTGTGAGAATATATCTCATTGTTTTGATTTGCATCTCTCTGATGATTAGTGATGTAGATTATTTTTTCATGTGCCTTTTGGCCATTTGCATTTCTTATTTGAGGAAGTTTCTGTTCATTTCATCTCCCCATTTTTCAATGGGGTTGGAGGGTTTTTTCTTGTACAATTCTACCAGTGTCTTGTATATCCTGAATATTACTCCCTTAAATTATGGGTATTGAAAACGCCACCCTTAAAACAGGTAAAACATAGCCTCAGCCAGTTGAACTATTTCTCTGGCCTTGTTCTTAAAAATAGTTGAGCCCTTTGAGGAAGGCACTCTGTGGTTGTATGGTGCTGAAATAGCATGTACATGAAACTGTTACTACAGTAGTGTGAAGCATGATGCTGCAAAAAAATAAAACAAAGGGTCTATCTAATTTTACAATATTTTAAATATATTTGACTATAAGCTTGCTATTCAAACCCATGTTCTCTCTTAAACAAGTATCTCACTTGTTTATCTCTTGTGTCTCTTTGACAGTATTTGCCACTCTTGAGAAGCCCATGTTCACTTTTGAACATGTGCTTCCTCTCTCTCCCTCCCCATCCATCTTTCTAAGTAAGTTTTCTTCAGTAAGAAGTATCTTGCCTCACTAGAGTTTTCATGACCAAAGAACGTCTTTTTTGACCTTTGAATTGGATTCATAATAGACATGTGCAAAATTTACTCAGGTTGATAAACTTTCTTGTTATCTGAAATAATTTGAATTTAATTCAGCTTTCTCATTCCTTAAATGAAAACTTCGGCTTTTAGAGTAATAACTGTAACTATTTGCAGTATCAGATGTAGTGAGAATTTAGGTAAGGTGTTCTTGATATAGAGTGAAAAGAACCTGGTGTAATTTCAGAGTTTGCTAGTGACAACATTGGCTACTGATTGATCTCTAACTACTATTCCTGAATAAATTGTTGAAGAAGCAGATAATTCCTCATACTGATGCTGTCTGCTTTTAGTACAATATGAGAAGAGATAAATGCCTTAAGGATGGAATTATTAAGCAAAAATGAGGCAGTATTTAAAGTTTGGGAAGTTCTCAGAGCAGAAAGCTTTGATATTTGTGTGTGTGTGTGTGTGTGTGTGTGTGTGTGTGTGTGTCTGTGTGTGTTTGAAGCAAGGTAGGTTTTATTGAAATGTAGAAAGATGTGACAAGGAAGGGAGAAGTGCATGTTCAAGAGAGAATACAGGCTTCTTTAAAGAGGATATAGTCAAGCAAAGAAATCTTTTTTTTTTATCATTTTTTTATTAGTGAAACGCCATGAAGTACACTTATAGACTTATAAATTTTTGTGCTTGGGTTTAAGTTATACAATGATCAAGTACCCATCCCTCCACCAGTGCCCATCCTCCCCCACCACGGGTCCTAGCATCCCTCCCACCCCCCACCCCCCCCCACCCCGTCCCACCCTGCCGCTGTGGCAGGGCATTCCCCCTTGTTCTCTCTCTCTTCTTTTGGGTACTGTGTTTTGCCAGAGAGGCATTGAGTGGCAATCATGTTTGGTCTATAGACTACTTTTAGCATGTCTCTCCCACCCTGGGAGGGTCTTCACAACACCCTTTATTTGGTGCTCTCTTCTCTATCTGAGTCTCCTTATCACCTAGCACATGTGGCTAGCCTTCAAGTCATGGAGCAAAATTCCTGGTACTAATCTGAGCCATTCCTGGGTGTTAGTCTCCCATTTTGTTGCTTTATGTTCCCCAGATGAATGCAATCTTTCTGTGTCTATCCCGCTCTTTCTGACTCATTTCGCTTAACATGATACTTTCCATGTAGTACCACTTGTATGTAAATTTCATAACTTCATCTTTTCTAACAGCTACATAGTACTCCATTGTGTAAATGTACCAAAGTTTCTTTAACCAGTCATCTGTTCTCGGGCACTCAGGTTTTTTCCAGATTCTGGCTATTGTAAAGAGTGCTGCAATGAACAAACAATTGCAGATGTCACTTCGACTATACCTTTTTGCCTCTCTGGGATATATTCCCAGGAGTGCTATAGCTGGGTCAAATGGGAGATCAAATTCTAATTTTTTGAGAATCGTCCATACTGTTTTCCAAAAGGGTTGGACCAGCCTGCATTCCCACCAGCAGTGAAGGAGGGTCCCTTTCTCGCCACATCCGCGCCAGCACCTGTTAAAGCAAAGAAATCTTGAGACAAGCGAGTGAGATACATGTTCAAGGAAGAACACAGTTTGAAAAACCAAGCTCTTATATCTTATGTATAAAAACTACAAATTAATGAAACATTGACAAAATGAAGAGGTCTGGGGTAAGGGTAATTAAGGGTGAAGAAATAATTGGGAAAATAAGCATAAAATGTTACAACACTTGTACAGATTCCTTTTGCTTCTCCCCTTGCTCCCAAACCACCTACCCTTACCATGCTGTAGGGAGAACACTTTGCAAATCGGAGTTTTTTGTCTTGTTTTAAGGGGTAATGGCAAGTGTATGTGTATTTGGCGGGGTTGGGTAGGTGTTAGAATACTTTTCTGTACTTCCCATTAAAGTTCTTTCAGCTTAAGGTAATTAATATGCTAAGATGCTATATTTGAGTCAGTTTGTCCTGAACTCCATTACTTCTTTAGGTTTGGGAACTTCCCTGTACTTTTTTCATTACTTCTCTCTTTATTGAGACCTAAGTCTGAATATTGTATTTTTATTTTATTTAATATATATCTATTATAAAAATAAAATGTTATATTCTAAATCTATATTATTATAAAAATAATATGAATAAAATTTCTTTTATTTTTTATTTTATTTAATAAAACAGCAACTGTTGATATGATTCTAGGATTAAAATCGATTATGTGACAAAGTTGAAATATTAAAATCAATAGATCTAGAATGTAAATTTATCAACTTTAGATTTTAGAAGTGTTCAACTTGATTCACATGTTTATAGCTGGAGAAGAATTTTTCTATGAGTGAATTTTTCATCTATTTGGTTATAAATGTTACTTAGAAGAAAATTTTAACAAGACTTTTGAACTATTTGGATTGAGTTCATGTGTTTTTTTCATGTAAGAAGGATATGAATTTGGGGAACCTCGGGGGAATATACTATAGGTTGAAGGCATCCTCCAAAAATGAAATATAAAAGCTAACTCCCAATGTGACAGTACTTGGAACTCAAGTCTTTGAGGGATGATTAGGTCATAGGAGTTGACATCTCAGAACAGAATTTATGTTCTTATTAAGGGATCCCAGAGATCTCAGTTGTCCTTTTGGTGTTTCTTCCTCTTTACAATGAGAAAATGCCATCGATGCAGCTGGAAGAGGATGGTTACTAGCCACCACGTTTCTCAACACCCTTATCTCAGACTTTCAACATCTAGATCTGTGAGGAATAAATTTCTGTTGTTATTAATTCACTTGGTTTGTAATATGATGTTATAGTAACACACTGTTAGGCTTTGCATTATATTTAGGAATATCTAGGAAAGTCTGGCATTCAGAAGGAGACATTTAAATTGCTCATCTGAGACATTAGGAGTTTGAGACAATAGCACAGCGGGTAGGGCGTTCGCCTTACACGCGGCCAACATGGCCGACCCGAGTTCGATTCCTCCGCCCCTCTCGGAGAGCCCAGCAAGCTACCGAGAGTATTCAATATGCCAGACACAGTAACAACAAAGTCTCCAATGGAGACGTTACTGGGCCCGCTCGAGCAAATCGACGATCAACGGGAGGGCCTTTACCTTTACCATAAACTTACATAGAACTTAAATTATTATTAAATCTTGAGATTTAAATGAAAGCAAACATGGTTAAACATTCCAGCAATCCAATTCCAAAACAAATTTTGAAACTACTTAATTCAGGACCTCATACTCCATTTTCTTCCTAACTCATAAGCTAATTTTCTTAGTCTTCTTCTCCTGAAATCTTTATCTTGGTATACACTGCAATCTTCAGACACTTACCTATGTGTTCTATCCATATTCACTCATCAGTTGTCTTTTCCAACCCTTCTACATACTATGGTTTCTGCATTTTTACATCTGGCTACAGTGGTCCCCCAACATTTTTCAGTGACAAAATATTTCCCAATTGAGAACAGCTGATACCTGGATTTGGATGGTTCTACAGAACATACAGAACAGGGTATCAGAGCATAGCCATAGCCAGGAGATCTAGAGTAGAGAAAGAGAATACAGGTCATATTCACTGAGAATCTCCATTCGGGTTAAATAAAACACAAATAGGAGGCTGAGTGAACTTTTGCATGACTTTGCATTAAAAATATTTTGGATGAAGAACAGATAACTCAATGGGATGAGTGTGTTCTCTGCCTGCAGTAGGCCTGGGTTCTATCTCCAGCACAGCAAAGTGCATGAAGAACTACCAGGAGTGACTCTCGTTCTGCCCTCCATGAGCATATAGCTAAAAGTATTTTCTGAGCTCAGGTATAACCTAAAACAAGAAAAAAAGACATTTACGGTTGTACGTTAATTTACATCCTTCTTCTGTTACCACAGACAATTTCTTGTCATCTGCCACCAAAGACTGGGAGACAGGAGACAACTGAATTGAGTGGAGTAAAACGTTTTTACTGGAATCAGAAGCAAGCAAGACAGCAGAAAGACTCCCACTAGTAGTAAGTGAGGATTCCCAGATGTAAGCTCCAGTGACAGACTTGTATAATTTTTTACTTTTCTAACTAATTAAATGCAATATATTTAATCTTTTCTCATGAAGCTTAGATGCAACCACTTTAACTTCAGCATCATTGTGCAAATTAGGCAGATGCTAACTCTCAAACTTATTTTATCCTTTAGATTCTCTTTGATCTTGAGGCAAGGATGGATGATTAGTAATTCTGTTGTTCATCACTCCCTACTACAAACTACAGAAGCCCTAATCATTGGGTCAAAGAGACGTACAGAGGTGAAGGCTGTAGCCTTGCAAAGCACTGACAACTCTTTTATCCATGGAATTACATATGGTTTCCTTTTTTTTTTTTGCTTTTTTGGGTTATATCTGGCGATGCTCAGGGGTTACTCCTGGCTCTGCACTCAGGAATTACTTCTGGTGGTGCTCGGGGACCGTATAGCATGCTGGGGATCAAATTCAGGTCATCCGCATGCAAGGCATATGCCCTACCTGCTTTACTATTGCTCCAACCCTAACATATATGGTCTCTTAAGCACTACAGAAGTTAATCTCTAAGCACAGAGCCAGGAGTAAGCCCAAAGAAATACTGGTATGACTGAAAAAAAAAGAATAAAAATTAGAATTTCTTGTTATATGCACAGTGACACTTGCAGAGAATAGTACTTGGATATTAATTGTATTGCTGAAAAAAATTCAAAGATCCAAAAATACCTATATACAAGAATGGGAAAGTAAAGCAATGTATAAATAATAAATTTCTATAGTTTATACTTCAGTAAAAATGAGTTAATGTTTTATATATAATATAGAAAATCAGAGACAGTATAGCAGGTAATTCTCTTGCCTTGCATGCATCTGACACAGTGTCCATCCTTGACAATCCATATGGTCTCCCAAGTACCACCAGGAGTGATCCGTGAGCAAAGAGCCAGAAATAAGTGAAGAACAAACCTAGTCAGGTGTGATACCAAAACAAAACAACAAAACAGATTGTGTAACAAAACTCAGAAAAGTATATCCTATAAGGCACAGAAACAGCATTTATTGATTTATATTGATGTGCAAAATATTAAAAATACAAGATAATTACTTTAATGTCAAATTTTAGAATGTAGATTTTTGTTATTTGCTTGAGTGGGCCCAGTAACGTCTCCATTGGAGACTTTGTTGTTACTGTGTCTGGCATATCGAATACCTGGTGGCAGGGGTTACGTCAGGTTTCTCAAGGGACCATGCAGTGTCAAGGATTAAATGAAGTGTCAATTCCATGCAAGGCAAACACTGTAACCTATATACTATCTCTGAAGCCCCAGATTGTAGCTATTTGTGGGAAATCAAGAAAGGGGTCATTTGCATCTGCATGTGTATGTTTATTGCAGCACTGTTTACAATAGCCAGAATCTGGAAAAAACTGGTTAAAGAAACTGGTACAAAATAGGAGACTAACATCCAAGAATAGTCAAGATAAGTACCAGGAGATTCACCCCATGGCTTGAAGGCCAGCCACACACGCTAGAGGAAAAGACAGCTCAGATAGAGAAGGGAACACCAAGTAAAGGGTGTTGGGAAGATCCTCCCAGGATGGGAGATGCATGCTGAAAGTAGACTATAGGCCGAACATGATTGCCACTCAATGCCTCTTTTGCAAACCACAGCACCAAAAAGGAGAGAGAGAACAAAAGGGAATGCCCTGGCACAGAGGTGGGATGGGATGGGGGGAATAGGGGGGTGGGAGGGATACGGGGATCATTAGTGGTGGAGAATGGGCCCTGGTGGAGGGATGGGTACTCGATCATTGTATAACTGAAACCCAAGCACAAAAACTTGTAAGTTACAACTGTACCTCATGGTGTTTCACTAATAAAAATTTTTAAAAAAAAGAAAAACCCCTGGCACATCTACACAATGGAATACTATGCAGCTGTTAGAAAAGACGAAATCATGAAATTTGCATATAAGTGAATCAACATGGAGAGTATCATGCTAAGGGAAATGAGTCAGGAAGAGAGGGACAGACATAGAATGACTGCACTCATATGTGGATTATAAAGTAATATAATAGGAGACTAACACCTACAGACAGTAGAGATAAGGCCAGGAGGATCTCACCGTGTCTTGGAAACCAGCCTCATATGCTGGGGGACAAGGTAGCTGGAATAGAGAAGGCACCACTAAATAAGTGATGGTTGGAGGGATCACTCAGGATGGGAGATGTGTGCTGAAAGTAGAATATGGACCAAACATGACGGCCTCTTTGTACCCATGTTACAACCCATAATACCCAAAAGGAGAGATAGAGTAAGAGGGAACATGTCTACCATAGAGGCAGGAGGTGGGAAGGGGTAGGGACAGTGGAAGGGATACTGGGAACATTGGTGGTGGAGAATGGGCACTGGTGGAGGGGTACTCAATCATTGTATGAGTGAAACATAATCATAAAAGTTTGTAAGTCTCTAACTGTAACTCATGGTGATTCAATAAAAAATTTTTTTAATCAAAGGAAAGAGTCATTTAAAGATGAGATTTTCAAGTCCTTTGCTATATTTGTGATAATGTATTATTTACAAAGTACTTAAGAAAATAGTGATTTTGTTTGTTACAGTGGAAGAAATCAGCTCTGGGTTCTTGTGGATGGGCGTTGTGTAAGATTAGCACATTGATCATCAGAGTTCTCCTACATTATAGCCCTTTTATTTAACAGCTCTGTATTTTGCATCTCAGGTAGGTCTCTCTGAGTTATAGAAATTTCACAGAACAAGAACCTCTGCAACCTAGACAGAAACCAGTTTGCTGTATCTCTTCTCCTCTTTGAAATTTGTTCTCCATTTACTACTCTTTATTTGAAATACATTATTTGAAATTTCTTATCTCCTCTTCCACCACACACCTCTAAATAGCGATCCAGGTTTATATGTATTACAATGTTCCTGTACCTTAGTTGTTTCTGCTGTCTGTTTGGTTAGATACTAATTAGGTCATGTAAGCCTGTTACAAATCAGATCACAAATGTATATGATGAACTAACCAAAATTCCCTATAGCCTTAACTGTCAGTCTCTCATGCAGTGATCTGAGATTCCCAACCCTTCATTATTTCTTCTATATGTCTTGTTTGTAGGACTGACCAATCAATTGCATATGTAGCACTAGCTGGAGATTTTGTTTATTTATCCCCTTCCTCCTTGTTTCCCCTTATCTATTCTTTCCCTCTTTATTTCCTCAGTAGAATGCTGACTTGCTACATCAGATTAGCAGGTAGAGAAGGACTTCTGCATTTCTTGCTTTGTTGAAAGAAGTAAGCTTCAAGAAAGCAATTATAGCATCTAGTCAGGATAATATTCCATGGGGTGGAGAGGTATATTGTGCAGTCACTGGCATAGGGTGTGTGTCACTACGATGTGTCACAAAAGAGTGATGTAACAGAATACTCAAATTATTTCAAGATGTGCTCATTCAGTTTCCACTCTGAAGGAGAAAAACCTGTGAAGTAATAAGACAAAAATTAAATTATGTATAACATCATGTTTTCCATCAGGTAGGAAAGAGAAGAAGAGAAAACAATATTCTTCCTTCTACCATATTTTTTTAAATTCAGTGAAGCTGGGGGGAGGAAATGAGTGGAAAAGTAAAGTCAAGAAGGCGGACTGGATTATCAAGGAGTAGCTCTGAAGAAACCAGCAACAGTGCCAGCATAAATGTGGTGCTTCCAGAGCCTGTGAATCCCGATTGCGGCAGGTATGGAATTCCATGGTGCTGCATTATACTAGACATTTGTCATACATATTGTTTACTTAGACAACAACCCACTTAAAATGTTTCTTTTATTTTTTTTAATTATTATTTTTGTTTGGGGGCCACATTGGTGGTGCTTAGAACTTACTCCTTGCTCTGCACTCAAGGATCAATCCTGGCAGGTTCAAGGGACCATATGGAGTGCCAGGGTTTGTAACCTGGTCGGCTGTAGGCAAGGCAAGCACCTCACCCACTGTACTATCCCTCCTGGCCCCTCCATGGAACAAAAATAATGTTTCTTTTAGAGAAAATTATTCCAAAGGGTTTCATCTACAGGCTTCTCTGGATCACATTACTTCCTGTGACATGCTTCCCTTTTCTTTCCTCATGGGCATTTAGATTAGTCACTGGACCAGGGACAAGAATTATGAAGAAATGCTATTCTATTTTTAAAAATTAACCTTAGCAACAGCAAGATGATGATTTTAACTTAATCATTTACTAATTATTTCTTTTCTCACTAGTGGTCTTAGCTTTTCTTTTTCCTTTTTTCAATGCTTAACATCATTGGTAGGATTCTAAAAGCAGTGAGCATCTATGGATATACATTTATCTATGTGTAAACCATCCTCAAATTATTTTTTTCTTAACTTCAAAATTAAATATAGATTGATTA
The DNA here is from genome assembly GCF_029834395.1 of Sorex fumeus. Classification (NCBI taxonomy): domain Eukaryota; kingdom Metazoa; phylum Chordata; class Mammalia; order Eulipotyphla; family Soricidae; genus Sorex; species Sorex fumeus. The sequence continues at coordinate 12,448,640 of NW_026606185.1, forward strand.
ATTAATGTTCAGATTCAGAATACAAATGTTGAATTTGCTTGCAGTGGTTGTTAGAATTCAACTTAATGTTAATCATATTGTTCGATTAAATTCCTTTTTGTTATTTTTATTCCTTTTAGGCTAACTAAATCATCATGGAAGACTTTTCTAAGTATAATGTTTATATTGATTTTTCTTCTTCTTGGTAAGTGTTACATCATATCCACAGGTAGTCAATCCTAATGTTGATTAGCAATCATGACTAAAATGAACATTACTGGGGGTGTGGTGTCGTCAGCAGGTCAATCTGTACCTGTGAGACAAGTGCATCAGCAGCCTGATGGTGCCTTCAGACTTCCAGATACCCCAAAATTGCTTCTGTGCCTTTGGCCAGACCCCAAAAACTTGGGGCAAAGTTTACCAAGAAAGTAAAAGACCAAAAGTTAGATATGTGGGAAACACACCCACAAATCACCTCCGGCTTAGCTATATAATTGGAGGCAAGGCCTCTTTGGTTCCTGATTGAACTGCTTAATGGCCATGATCCCAGAGCTCAGAAACGAATCTCAGAACCCAGTGGCTTTAGGTAGAAATGCGTCCAGTTCCTGCAGTAGGCTACCAGTGCTGGGCCAACACAGGTGGGACTAGGTTTCGTGCCTTGGCCTATTCCCCCTGGTGGCCCAATGGCTGCCATCCTTCAGAGGCCACTGGATAGTCACATTTGGGCCCCCAGTGACGAGACACACAGGGCCTCACGGGATGGAGGTGGAGTCGGGCTTGTCCTCCCCACCCCAACGAGACCCCAAGTCATCGCCCAAGAATGGCCTCTCTGGCTCCTGATCAAACTGCTTAACGGCCATGATCCTAGAGACTCAGAAACAAATCTCAAAACCCAGTGGCTTTTGGCAGAAATGCATCCAGACCCCACAGTACGTTACTGTCACCGGGCCACCCCAGGGAGGAAAGGGTGTTGTCCCTCTGCCTACTCCCTCTTGGCGGCTCGGTGGCCATCATCCTCCAGAGGCCATTGGACAGTCAGGCTTGGGCCTGCAGTGACGAAACTTGTTGGACCTCACAAGATGGGGGGGAGTCGGGCCTATTCTCCCCACCACAACAAGACCCCAAGTCATCACCCACAAACGGCCTCTCTGACTCCTGACCAAGCTGCTTAAAGGCCTTGATCCCAGAGACTCAGAAACAATCTCAAAACCCAGCAGCTTTTGTCAGAAATCCCTCCAGATTTTTTTTTAAATTTTTATTAGTGAAACACCATGAGGTACAGTTGTATATTTACAAATTTTTGTGCTTGGGTTTCAGATGTACAATGATTGAGTACCCATTCCTCCACCAGTGCCCATTTTCCACTACCATGGATAATATCCCTTCCCCCCACCCCCATCCCCCCCATCCCACCCTGCCTCTGTGGCAGGGCACTCCCCTTGTTCTCTCTCTCCTTTTGGGTGTTGTGGTCTTCAAAAGAGGCATTGAGTGGCAAACATGTTCAGTCCATAGTCTACTTTCAACATGCATCTCCCCTCCTGGGAGGATCCTCCAAACACCCTTTATTTGGTGCTCCCTTCTCTATCTGAACAGCCCTTTCCCCTAGAATACCCAGCGGGCCTCCAAGCTGTGGAGTAATCCTCCTGGTGCTGATCTCAGCTATTCTTGGGTATTAATCTCATATTTTGTTACTTTATATCCCCCAGATGAATGCAATCTTTCTATGTCTATCCCACTCTTTCTGACTCATTATGCTTAGCATGATACTTCCCATGTTGTACCACTTGTATGTAAATTTCATGACTTCATCTTTTCTAACAGCTACATAGTACTCCATTGTGTAGATGTACCAAAGTTTCTTTAACCAGTCATCTGTTCTTGGGCATTCAGGTTTCTTCCAGTTTCTGGCTATTGTAAAGAGTGCTGCAATGAACAAACAAGTGCAGATGTCACTTCGACTATACATTTTTGCCTCTCTGGGATATATTCCCAGGAGTGGTATTGCTGGGTCAAATGGGAGCTCAACTTCTAATTTTTTGAGAATCGTCCATGCTGTTTTCCAAAAGGGCTGAACCAGTCAGCATTCCCACCAGCAGTGAAGGAGTGTTCCTTTCTCACCACATCCGTGCCAGCATCGGTTGCTTTTGTTCTTTTGAATGTGGGCCAGTCTCTGAGGTATTTGATGGTATCTCATTGTGGTTTTGATCTGCATCTCCCTGATGATTAATGATGTAGAGCATTTTCTCACGTGCTTTTTTTGCCATTCGGATTTCTTTTTTGAGAAAGTTTCTGTTCATTTCATTGTCCCATTTTTTGATGGGGTTGTATGTTTTCTTTTTGTGGAGTTCAACCAGTACTTTGTATATCCTTGATATCAACCCCTTGTCAGATGTGTATTCGGCGAATATCCTTTCCCATTCTGTAGACTGTCTTTGTATTTTGGTCACTGTTTCTTTGGAGATTCAGAAGCTTCTTAGTTTAAGATAGTCCCATTTATCGATCTCTGTTTTCACTTGCTTGGCCAGTGGCGTGGCACCTTTGAAGATAACATTAGCTTCAATGTCATGGAGGGTTTTGCCAACTTTGTCTTCAATGTATCTTATGATTTCTGGTCTGATGTTGAGGTCTTTAATCCATTTTGATCTTACTTTTGTACATGGTGTTAGACAGAGTTCTGAGCCCATTTTTTTGCATGTAGCCGTCCAGTGGTGCCAGCACAATTTGTTAAAGAGACTTTCCTTACTCCACTTCACATTTCTCGCACTTTATCAAAGATTAGATGATCATATGATTGAGGGGAGATGTCAGTGTATTCAACTCTGTTCCATCGGTCAGCAGTTATGCCTTTGTTCCAGTACCATGCTGTTTTAATTATTACTGCTTTGTAGTAGAGTTTGAAGTTAGGGAGGTTGATTCCTCCCATTTTCTTTTTTTCAAGAATTGCTTTAGCTATTCTTGGGGGCTTATTGTTCCATATAAATTTCAGGAGTGTTTGCTCCATTTCTTTGAAGAATGTCATGGGTATCTTATATGGATTGCATTGAATTTATACAGTGCTTTCGGTACTATTGCCATTTTGACAATCTTAAGTCTCCCGACCCATGAGCAGGGGATATTTTCCATTTCCTCATGTCCTCTTTTATTTCCTGAAGTAGTGTTTTGGAATTTTCTTTGTACAGGTCCTTTACTTCATTAGTTAAGCTGATTCCTAGGTACTTGATTTTCTGGGGCACAATTGTGAATGGGATTTTTTTTTCATGTAGCTTTCTTCTCTCTCACTGTTTGCGTATAGGAAAGCCATGGACTTTTGGGTATTGATTTTATAGCCTGCAACTTTACTATACAAGTCTATTGTTTCTAGGAGTTTTTTGGTGGAGATTATTGGGTTCTCTAAGTATAGTATCATATCATCTGAGAATAGTGAGAGCTTGATTTCTTCCTTTCCTACCTGAATGCCCTTAATATCTTTTTCTTGCCTAATCACTATTGCAAGTACTTCCAGTGCTATATTGAACAGCAGTGGAGAGAGTGGGCATCCCTGTCTCGTCCCTGATCTTAGAGGGAAGGCTCTCAGTTTTTCCCCATTGAGGATGATGCTTACTGTAGCCTTGTGATAGATGGCTTTAGTTATGTTGAGGAAAGTCCCCTCTATACCCATTTTGGCTAGGGTTTTCATCATAAAGGGGTGCTGGATCTTGTCAAATGCTTTCTCTGCATCTATTGATATGATCATATGCTTTTTATCTTTTCTTTTGTTGATATGATGGATTATGTTGATTGATTTCTGAACGTTAAACCATCCTTGCATCCCTGGGATGAATCCTATTTGGTCATGGTGTATGATCTTTTTGATGAGTAGTTGGATTCTATTTGCTAGTAGTTTGTTGAGGATGTTTGCATCTGTGTTCATCAGGGATATCGGCCTGTAGTTCTCTTTCTTTGTGGTATCTTTGTCTGTTTTTGGTATCTGTGATATTTGCTTCGTAGAAACTGGAAGTGTTTTTGATATTTCAATTTCGTGGAAAAGCTTAAAGAGGATTGGGAGTAAGTCCTCTTTAAAGATTTGGAAGCGTTCACTAGTAAATCCATCCGGGCCAGGACTTTTGTGCTTGGGGAGACTTTTTATTACCATTTCAATTTCCTTGGTGGTGATAGGTCTGTTCAGGTATTCCAGGTCTTCTTGGTTCATCCTTGGGAGTCTGTAGAAGTCTAGGAATTTATCCGTTTCCTCGAGGTTTTGATGTTCCGTGGCATAAAGCCTCTCAAAGTACTCCCTGAGGATCCTTTGAATTTCTGTAGTTTCTGTTGTAATGACCCCCTTTTCATTTCTGATTCGTTTTATTAGGGTTTTCTCTCTCCCTTTCTTTGTGAGTTTTGCTAGAGGCTTATCGATCTTGTTATTTTTCTCGAAGAACCAGCTCTTGGTTTCATTGATCTTTCGGATTGTTTTTTGGGTTTCCATCTCGTTAATCTCTGCTCTGAGTTTTATTATTTCCTTTCTCCTGTTCGGGTTGTGCTCCTTTTGTTGGTCCTTCTCCAAGCTCTTAAGCTGTGAGGTTAGGTTACTTATGTGTGCTCGCTCCTCCTTCCTGAGGAATGCTTGTAGAGCTATAAACTTTCCTCTTAACACAGCTTTTGCTGTGTCCCATAAGTTTTGGTAACTCATGTCCTCATTTTCATTCATTTCTAGGACTCTTTTGATTTCCTCTTTGATTTCCTTTCTAAGCCACTCGTTGTTCAATTGTGCACTGTTTAATTTCCAGGTGTTTGATTTAGTTTTCTGTTTTTGTGTGTGATTTACTTCTAATTTCAGCGAATTGTGGTCTGAGAAGATTGTTGATACAATCTCGATCTTCTGAATTTTATGGAGGTATGTTTTGTGTCTCAGCATGTGGTCTATCTTGGAGAATGTTCCATGTACGCTTGAGAAGAATGTGTATTCAGCTTTTTGAGGATTAAGTGTCCTGTATATATCTACTAAGTCCCTTTCTTCCATTGTTTCCCTCAGATGAAGTATGTCCTTGCTAAGCTTGAGTCTGGTTGATCTATCAACAGGTGATAAAGTGATGTTGAAGTCTCCCACTAGCATTGTGTTGCTATTGATGTCTTTTTCCAAATCTATGAGTAGTTGTTTTAAGTACTTTGCTGGTCCCTCATTAGGTGCATATACATTTATTATTGTAAGTTCTTCCTGTTGTACAGATCCTTTGATCAATAAGAAATGGCCTTCACTGTCTCTTATGACCTTCTTTACTCTGAAATCGATGTGGTCTGATATTAGGATGGCTACCCCAGCTTTTATATGGGAGCTGTTTGCCTGTAGGATTGTTTTCCAGCCTTTGACTCTGAGTCTGTGTTTGCTTTGACTATTGAGATGTGTTTCTTGCAGGCAGCAGAATGTTGGGTTCAATTTTCTAATCCATCCTGCCACTCTGTGTCTTTTAATTGGTGCGTTTAGCCCATTGACATTGAGAGAGATTGTTATGGGATTTTGTCCCATTGTTCTGTTGAAATTTGGTGTATTTGAGGGGCCTGTTTTGCCTTAAAGTAGCCCATTTAGTTGTTCTTGTAACCATGGTTTTGAGTCTATGAAGTTCCTGAGCTGTTGATTTTCTGTGAAACTGTGTGTTGTTCCTTCTATTATGAATGAGAGTCTTGCTGTGTAGAGTATTTTTGGAGAGGCATTTATTTCATTGAGTTTTTTCACTATGTCCCACCACTGTTTTCGGGCCATGAGGGTTTCATCAGACAAATCAGCTGTGAATTTCAAGGATACTCCTTTGTAAGAGATTTCTTCCTTCGATCTTGCTGCTTTCAGAATTTTGTCTCTAAGGTTTTGGTCATTTTGATCAGGATGTGTCTTGGGGTATTTTTATTCGGATTTCTTCTAGCTGGTACCCTTCGGGTCTCCTGAATGTGGTCACAGGTTTTCTTCAGCTCTGGAAACGTTGTAGCAATGATGACTTTGACAGTTTCTTCTTCATCAGGGTTTTCTTCCTGTCCCTCTGGGACTCCAATAATTCTTATGTTACCCCTCTTGACTTCATCACGATCTTCTCTTGCCATCTGTTCCCGAATTGTGAGTCTCTTTTCCATTTTCTGCTCTTTTCTGAAGAGTCCCTGAACTTCATCTTTGAGCTCACTGATTCTGTTCTCAGCAGCTGTTACTCTGCTGCTGAGGCCTTCCACTGAGTTTTTCAATTTTCCTACCAGGTTTTTCAGGTCTGACATTTCCGATTGCATTTTCCTCATTTCTGCCTTCAAATCCTTTTGTCTTTTATTGGCATTGCTTTCCATTGTTCCTTTTAGCTCCCTAAGCATCCTAAGTAGCTCCCTTCTGAATTCCTTGTCAGAGAGGTTGTCTAACACTACAGTACTGTTGGTGTCTTCTGGGCTAGCCTCTTCAATAAGAAAGTTTGGTGGGCTTTTGTGTTGCTTTTACCATCGTGACCAGTGTGGTTTAGTCCTTCACGTTCACTGTTACTATTCTGGTTGAATGAGGAGAAAGTGCCCGGAGCTGTTCAGCTTTGTTGCCACGAGATGGGCCTCATTTCCCATCCTGCGCAGATCAAGGGAGAAAACTGTCTGTTCTAGGGGATCGAGCTAGCTGCGCGTGCCCAGAGAGAGTCCCAAGCCCTGGGGGCAGGCTGTACCTGGTTGAATGAGGAGAGAGTGCCCAGAGCCATTCAGCTTTGTTGCCGAAAGATGGACCTCAGTTCCTGTCCCGCGCAGATTCTTCTGTTCCCTTTATGGTGGGAAAGGATTTTGGATAAGTTTGCTCGATGGTAGCCACCCTTCTACCTTTGTGAGACTGACCTTCTTCTCAATCAGGCGCTATTCTTTGTTTTATAACCGACATTGAGTGAAACTTTGGTGGAGGTGCTATTTAGTACTGAGCTTTTACAGCTCATTTCAAACAGGTCTTTTGTTAGAAATGGAGTAGGCGAGTGGGATGTTGTTGAATTGTAGTGGAAGTGGTGAGAAATATTTGGTCGGTACTAGGCGACAAGTTGTGGATGAAAGTCCTGAGTGCTTGGAATGGGTGGTATAACTGCGGCCACCGGGGAGAAGGCCAAGCCCACTTTGGGAGGCCATGCCCCCTTCATAGTGGCCACGCCCCTAGCCCGTCCCAGGCCACTCCCACCCAGGATCCTGGAATGGAGGAAGGGTGGTGGACAGTCCTATGGATCTGGACCTGCGGCGGGGGTCTTCCCCGCTGGGCTTTGGCGGGAAATGGCGCACGGCTGGGGGGACGAGTGGCTCCCGACTTGGGCTCCCCCTACCCACCTGGAGAGGAGGGGCCAGCCGATTAGCTGATGGACCGGTCCCATGGAGCTGGACCTGCTGCTTGGGTCTCCCCGCTGGGCTTCGGTGGCAAACGGCACGTGGCTGGACATCCCTCCAGATTTAAGTGTTAAATCTTCGGAATTTCAAAACCACATGGCCCTACTGCAGCCACACGACATCATATGTTATTCATAACCAGCAATAGAACACAAATTGTCTATTGTTGCCTTTTCAGCAGATCTGAGTGTTGGGGTAAAATCTCAAATAATAATGGTGGGTCTGCTGTCGAAATATTGAATGTGATCAAAGTAGATAGAGAGTAATGTGCAAATCATCTGCCCCACAGGTAGGGGGAGGGTGTGGGATGGGGGTATACTGGGGTTTTTGGTGGTGGAGAATGGGCACTGGTGAAGGTATGGGTGTTTCATTGTATGACCGAGACTTAGACCCAAAAGCTTTGTAACTGCTCTCACAGTGATTCAATAAATAAAATTATAAAAAATGAAAAAAATAAATAAAATGAACATTACTGTTATATTTTATGACCAATGTTTATGAATTTTTTTGTACATGGTTTTGATAAACACATGCATGCAATATATTTGTATATTGTTTTGATGAACACACATCTGTGGTTCTTCCAGGCAATTGACAGGTCATGACCATGTAGTGAAAGATCTCAATAGGGCAACTTCTATTTATAAACAGAAAACACATAAAGAACTAAAAGTGATTACAAGTTTTTGTTTTGTTTTGTGGTCATACCCAGCTGTGCTCAGGACTTACTCCTGGTATCTGTTCTTAGGGATTACTCTTGGTGGGTTCAGGACACCACATAGGATGCTGGGGACTGATAACAGGTCAGCCATGTGTAAGACCATCACCATTCCCTGCTGTACTCTATCTCTGACCTGTGCCTAGAAGTTCTTGATACACTTATTTAAATTTAAAATGTATTACAGGCCTTAGGATTGTGTAATAGCTCAAACTTGTGTTAAGTATTTGGGAGCGATAGCACAGCACTAGGGCATTTGCCTTGCACGCAGCCGACATGGCCGACCCGAGTTCGATTCCTCAGCCCCTCTCGGAGAGCCCGGCAAGCTACCGAGAGTATCTTGCCCGCACGGCAGAGCCTGGCAAGCTCCCCGTGACATATTCGATATGCCAGACACAGTACAACAAAGTCTCCAATGGAGACGTTACTGGGCCCGCTCGAGCAAATCGACGAACAACGGGAGGGCCTTTACTTTACTTTACTTTACTTTACTTTACATCATTTTAATTAATTTTAGAAATGTCTGTCAGATCTAGGTTTGAATTAATAGTACTTAAATAGTTGGCTTCCCAAACATTAAAAAAATCATTTGTAAGAATTTGCAAAACAAACCACCTCCAGAGGCGCCATGTAAGCTCATCTATTGACCTCGTTCCAGAGACTCAGAAATAAATCTTGAAAGAGATCAACATGCTAGAAAAATTTCTCCGGACACCTGTGAATGGCTGAGATACCCCAAGCACCCTAGAGTGGGGGTGGGTAAGCCCAGTGCCTGTCCAAACCCCGGCAGCCGATTACTCCCACATTCCAAAATTGCCACCATGTCCCTCGCTGGACTCCACTGAGACCATCCCAGATAATCTGCTGGAAAAATCAGGCATGCGGGTTTTGTGACTGAAATCTGCAGCCTTTTCTCGTAGTAGGGATAGGCTACTTCCCCCCACTTCCCAGTACTTCTTGAAGCCCAAGAAGTCAGGCCCAACCCTCAAAGCCACCTCTCAGTTATATAGTTAACTCCAGATCTACCCTACCGCTTTAAAATTATGGACTTCCTGGAGCATGTGGCTGCTTTCGAGTCTTCACAACATCTCAGTTTCTACAACACTAATAAATCAGTAGTACACACCAGATTGGGTAGTATGTAGCATAAAGGCAAACAATTTCAAGAAGCAAACAATATCACAGAAGGCTTAACCTGTAACAAAATCCTAATTATCTCTCATACAACAACCTAATGTCTCCGTGGTGAGAAACAATTTATACTCATCTTCTTTAAGGAAACATTTTTGATCCTTCTGTTAGCAAAATTATCAATAACAAACAGTAAAAAATATTAAGAGCCTGCTAAAGGGCAGGTTTAAGGAGTGGTTGGAAAAATTGGAGACACTGGCGGAGGGAAGGTGTAATGGTGGTGGGATTTGTGTTGGATAATTGAATGCCTGTAACAAATCATCATGAAGAACTTTGTAAATCACAATGTTTACATAGTGTAGGGGAAAATTTACACATGTATGCCTTACCTATTCCATATAAATTCTAAAATATATCAATATAGAATTTCTTTAAAAGTTTTATTAATGACTGGTAAGATATGATTATTATAATAAACTCAAACAAACACTGGCCTCCCGTTGTTCATCAATTTTTGCTCGAGCGGGCCTAGTAACATCTCCATTTTAAGACTTATTGTTACTGTGTTTGTAATATTGAATACGTCACAGGTAGCTTACCAGGCTTTGCCGTGCAGGTGGGATACTCTCAGTAGCATGGCATCGAACTTGGATTGGCTGCATGCAAGGCAAATACCCTACCCGCTGTGTTATCCAAGTATAAAATAAATATAATAAACTTTAGATTCCAGAATTAAAAACATATATGTAAATGACAATAGACATTTCGTTATATTGTATAAATGGTTTTAATTTTCTTATGTATATATGTTAAAACCATGACTAATCACAAATTGGCACTTACTAATTGATTTTCTGAGCATTTAATTTGCCATTTCTTAAAGTTTTGTTGGAATAAGCAATATAAAATGAGTTTTTTTTATGTGTCTAAGAGGGTAGGTTGGGATTAGAAGGGAAACTGGAGATACTGTGGAGGGAAGGTCACACCAGTGCTAGTAGAACACTCAATGCTCAAAAAACTGTATAACAAGCAACTTTGTAAATTATGGTGATTTTAATAAAAATTTAAAAAAAGAATTTGCAACATTCAAATACTAAAATAAACATTGGATCTAAATAAAAATATAATTAAAAAGTATTACAGACCTTTGTTGCTTCCATTACTTATTTATTATCAATAAAGTTCTGAGTATCTTGAGGTAGATATATATCTCTTTAAGTTAATGTGTTTATTTTCTTTGTTTACATACATTAATGAAAATGCAGCATTCTATGATAACTACAAATTTAAATTTGGGAGAAAACGCCACTGCTTTCTAAAGGGACTGTGTCAACATTTCTATCACGAGTTTGCAAATATTCCCTTTATGGTGCCTACCCTTGTTATTATATTTTTCATAAGAATAATTTTAACATGTATGGAGTGATATTTTACTGTGGTTTTTAATTCCATATTCTTGGTGATGCATTCTTGGTGATATTTTACTGTGGTTTTTAATTCCATATTCTTGGTGAGCATCATTTTACATTCCTGTTTTCTAAAATATGTCTTCTTTGAAAGAATACCTTTAGGTCCTTGATTTATTTTAATTGGATGATTTGGGACATTTACCTGTTCACTTTGAATTGAATAAATTATTTTTTTAAACTTTATCATTAGGTACAACACTTAGAAATGTTTTCTGTATTCAGAAAGTCACCATATCATTTTGTTGGCATTTTCCTTTGCTTTAAAGTTTTCTGTATCAAATCTTGTTTATTTTTGCTTTTTTATCTTTTAGGTTGGTGTCTAGATAAAACTAGCAGCACCAAGACTTAAGGTTTTTATCTCTCTGCTTGTTTTTTTCCCCAGGAGATTTTTGGCTTCGAGTTTTATTTTCAAGTGTTTAATATATATTGAGATAACTTTTTCCCATATGTTTTTTCATTTTTCCCCAAACCATTTATTGAAGAGACATTTCATTTTTTTTTTATTTTGTTTTGTTTTCTTTGAGTGTGGCATACGCAGCAGTCTTGTCTATTCCTAGCTCTGTGCTCAGGTATGACCCTAGCAATGCTCAGGAAAGCAAACAGGATGCTGGGAATTTGAACCTGGGTTAAAGAGATATATATTTATAAATTTATGTTCTTGGTTACTATATCATAGACTAATTGAATGTGTGAGTTTTCTTTAGACTATCCAATTATATTGATCTGTATTTCTAATTTTATGCCAACATAATTTTTTTAATTTTTTTGTATTTTTGTACTCTAATAGCAAAGTATCTGAAAAAGAAGGAAACTAATATGTTTTTACAATTATACCCAAAAAGTGTAACCCAAGTGGTAAAAGATTTGTTCACTGAAAACTGTACAAATAAGATTGAAGAATATACAATAAATAGAAAACTACATTGTGCATATGGATAGGAAGAATTAGCACTGCACTGTAGCACTGTCCTCCCGTTGTTCATCAATTTGCTCGAGCCAGCCCAGTAATGTCTCCATTTTGAGACTTGTTGTTACTGTGTTTGGCATATTGAATACATCATGGGTAGCTTGCCAGACTTTGTCATTCAGGCGTGATACTCTCGGTAGCCTGCCGGGCTCCCCGAGAGGGGTGGAGGAATTGAACCCGGCTTGGCCGAGCTGGCTGCATGCAAGGCAAACCCCCTACCCACTGTGCTATCGCTCCAGCCCAGGAAGAATTAATCCTAGTAAAAAAGTTTATAATATTACAAGTATATAAATTTAATAACAATTTTTATCAAAATTCTAGTTGCTATATCTTCATCATGTTTTCTGCATCTCAAGCAAGTACCTCAGCTGGCTACCTGACTTTACTGGTTAGATTAGTTTTCAGAGATTTTTTTAAGTTTATATTAGTTCCTGGAAATTTATGGTTATTTTAATAGGGTCTTTTTTGAAAAGTATCTTCACTGCCGTTTTCTATTTTTTTAATTCAGGTATCTGATATTATTTCTAAAAGTGGATATTCTCTGTGATTAGAGAAATTTCAGTTAAAGTATGTGAAATATCTTAGAAATGTTGCCAGACAAAGGATTTAATCAGAACTGGTCTTTTCTTTAACAGGACTTAGAAATCAGATGTGGCTTAAAGAAACAGAATATCTTCAGAAACCTAAGAGTTTTTATGATGCAATTGCAGAATATGGCTCAAGGCTTTACAATTATCAGGTGAAATTTTGTTAAACCACTTTGTATACCACTAACCTAAAAAATGAATATGCTACAATGTGAATCCACCTTGTAACAAACTATCTTTATCTAATAGCTACTTTCCATATTACATGATATATATTGCAACTATTAAGTAATTTGATAGCTAAAATAACCCAAAATTCTCTACTGACTCTGGTACCCTGTAGGTTCCTATACTGAATGACTATGAAAATTATTCCTCCCTTCCTCGGTTCTCTTTTTTGAAATGGTAGTGTCAATCCTATAGCTCTTCATGATTGCATTTTGAAACATCCAACTTCACAGCTGCAAGGTATTATTTCAGGATGAATTGTATCTAAGGTTCACTCATGTTATTAGGTTGGAATTCATGCATTTTTCATGTGACAGGTATGAATTTCAAGGAGCTAGCATAAGAATGCCCATAGACTAAAATTTTCAATTCCCCTCAAATTTATATGTTCCAACCAGTACAGAGATAAGGATTTGTGAGGTGATTGGATAATAAGGGTGGTCCTCGTTATTGGGATTCGTGCCCTCAGAAAGTCCTCTTTCCATCTACCATGTAAGCACATGGTGAGAAGAGACTGTGAAAACAGGTTGTCACCAGACTATGAATCTGATGGAACCTTGGCCACGAATTCTAATCTCCAAAACTGTGAGAAATAACTTTGTTATTTATAAGCAACCAAGGATGTGATATTTTGTTGCAGTTACTATAATGAATGCAGCTTTACCAAGGCAAAAATGAAAACTTTATTGTTTAAAACATCAGATGTTTGATCAGCATCTGATACTTTTTCTTTTTATGGTTCACCCTGACCCATCTTCAGAACCTCAGGCCATGCCTTATAAATCCCATGCACCATCTTTTGATGACCTGGGGATAAAAGAGAAATAACAGGAGCCACAGTCAAATTAGTTGCCTCTCCACGTGGAGCAGAGACAGAGCAGGGATATTCAGCCAATCATTAAACTTAGATCTGACTCCTACTGCTTATCCTCAGGCCTAGAAAATCCTCTTCTCCTCACCTCATTCCTCAATTCCATATATTCTGCAATGTGTGATACCTAAAGAATGCTATTACACTGACACAGTTTCAGCATCATCCCATCATCTAGTGGGGCCCTTACCCAAGATTTTTCTCTAATGATACCTGGAATCAATAGATTACCAGTCTCATGAACACCTGCAAATTTGGGGACAAGTTTTGTGAAAAATCTCATTTTAGGTAACTCCATATCATGGTTCCCATGCTGGCAGTCCCCAAGACCACAGGAACTGGTTTCAGGTAGTTAAGTCATCACCAGATAAACAGATGAAAATTTCGGGTGGACAATGGTGGTCTCCAGTTACTAACCATTTGTCATTAACCTGATTGTGATGATAAGCCACATGAGTCAACTAGGCCATGGTGTTCATATAATTGGTCAAACTCAAAGTGCTGCTCTTAAAGTATTTTTTAAGATATGATTAACCTTTGACTTAATAGACTTTCAGTATATTTTCTCTCCACAATACAGTAGGCCTGATCCAAAGCTCTTTAAAGAAAAGACATAATATTCCCCCAAAGAGGAAGAAATATTGCTCCACATGGCCTGAATACTTGATGTGATACATCGACTTTCTTGACAGTTTCTTCTTAAAACCATCTCCCCCCTTTTCTCTCTCCTCTCTCTCTCTCTCTCTCTCTCTCTCTCTCTCTCTCTCTCTCTCTCTCTCACACACACACACACACACACACATACTTGATTGTTTGGGTGTCTATAGAAATCTTCCTAATGCATTCATAGATTCCACTTGCAGATTGCACCAGGGCTGAAACCCACTATCTTTGCAGGGGTAGTTTCTTCAGACATTCCAGTACAGCTCAAAAGTTACCTCAACCAAGACTTTTTAGGAACACCCATATGTCTCTAACAGTATATTGTCTATGCCATTGTTGTCTTTACTTATTTTAGAATCTGTTGACTGGTTAACTCTTTTTGCCTTCTTCCCCACCTACGAAAATGGAACTATAGGGACATTGTCAAGAGCTTAACTAGTTATCAGGTAGTTAAAGGTTCTCAGATTCTGACAAAAATTCATGAGTAATCTGCATCTGTTCTATTTTCAACACATGTCCTCTCCACCTCTAAATTTTAGACTGATTAGTACATGTGGTTCTTTACCCTTAATCATTTCTAAAGTTGTGTATCAAAGACCAGTTTATTTCTTTTTATAAGAATAAGGATTTCACTCTGGTCATTTCACTATTGAACATTGTTTTCTTTTTGTTCATCCATGAGAGAACTCTGTTGGGAATCACTTAAAACTGACTTAATTCTATGTGACTTCCTTGTATATTCCAAGCTACATGCAACAGCAGTTATTTTGTGGGTTTTTATAACCACCTATAGGTTTACATGTGTCCCTTACCTTTAAATATTATATTTTATGGTCCATAGTAAAATTAATAAATAATATTTCAGAAATACTTATTTCTAAGAAATTACATTTCTAAATAAAATTTCTAAATTTAATGAAAACAGCGCCAGGCTGTTTTCACTCAGGGTGCCCCAGAGTGAGACGGGAGAGAGCATTCCCTGCCTCAAAGGACCCAGCCCCGGCATCCAATCTCCACTACCCAACCGCCGCCACGCTCTAGTCCACTTTCCACATACTCGGATCGAGCCTCACACAGGAATGAAGTTCCACGGAACCCAGATAATAGGGAACTTTGTGACCTTGGACTCTGGATTCAAGGGACCCAGGAGCAGAGATCCTCTGCCTGCTTCTCCCACTCTCCAGTGACCCAGGGATCACACCCATAAGCCACACCCTGCTGGCACCAGATTATCTCCTCATCAGCTATCCTCCAGAACTCACGGCTGCTCCTCCCAGATGGGAGTGTAAAATGAGACCCCCATGGCCATGCCACTAGACTCCATGCCAGTCTGTTTTCACTCGGGGTGCCCCAGAGTGGGGCAGGTGAGAGCCCACCCCATCCCAAGGGACTCAGACCTCCACTACCCAACCACCACCACACTCCAGGCTGCTTTTTGGACCGCGAGTCTGTTTCATGGTCTTTGTGGCCTCACAACACATTATAAGACTTCCTAACCATTTTCCATAATTACCATACCGTATATGATGGGGTTCAGACAGTAGGCAACAGATCATAGAGAGAAATATATAAATATATGCCTCTCAGAGAGCCCAGAAAGCTCCCAAGAGTATCCCACCCACACAGGCAGAGCCTGGCAAGCTCCCATGGCGTACTCGATATGAAAAACCAGTAACAACAACAGGTATCATTCCCCTGACCCTGAAAGAGCCTCCAATCATTGGGAGAAGACATGTAAGAAGAGGCTGCTAAAATCTCAGGTCTGGGAGGAATAGAGAGGTAACTGGCACCCGCTTGAGTAAATAGACAAAAAACGGGATGACAGTGATACAATGATATAGATGAATAGGGCCAGTCAGCTAGTACAGGAAGTAAGACACTTGCCTTATATTGACTGATGTAAATTTTATTTTCTGGCACCATATAGGTTCCATAAGAACTGCCAAGAATCCTCCCTAAGCACAAACACAAGAAGTAAACCTTGAGCATCACAGAGGAGGGCCCCAAGCCACACCCAGTGCCTTACCTGCTCTACTCTCTCTCCAGCCCCAAGAGAGAAGCTTTTCAAAAATCCTTATTCAAAATGAAACATTATAAAATCAAGTACCTGGGAAAAAAAGCTTTTAAAAAGATGTAAAAGACTGATACAAAGAAAACAATAAATGTATTACTAATAGAAATAAAAGACACAGGAAATGACATAATTCTCTATTCATGGATGTAAGGATTAATACTATCAAAATTAAAATCTTTGCTAAACCACTATGCAAATTCAAAGGAGTCCTGATAAAGATATCTTTTTTAATTTAGTTTTTATAACACCATGACTTACTAAGTTCATAATATAATTGTTTCAGGCATTAAATATTCCAACCCTGATCCCAATATGAGTGTGAGCTATTCTGCACCAATGTCCCAAGTTTCCCATCTACAATCCTGGTCTCCCTTTTAGTAGACACAAACACACTCTCAAACAAACACTGTCCTCCTGCTGTTCATCGATTTTGCTCGAGCGGGCCTAGTGATATCTCCATTTTGAGACTTGTTGTTACAGTGTCTGGCATATCGGATACGTCACAGGTAGCTTGCCAGGCTTTGTCGTGCGGGCAAGATACTCTTGGTAACTTGCAGGTCTTTCTGAGAGCAGCAGAGGAATCAAACCCGGCTTGGCCTGGCTGACTGCGCATAAGGCAAACACTACCACTGTGCTATCGCTCCAGCACTTAGTAGGCACAAAGAAATTTAATTCATATTGCTTGTTACAACAACAAGGCAAAGTGAATTATTAAACTTAGATCAAAATGTCAATTTGTGATCATTGCTGTACCTCACTGGTGCTACTGGTGAAGTCATTATCTGAGGATTTACTGGGTTGATTAGTGCTAGTTAAGCTATATGTTTTAGTATTTTAACTCATTAAGCTTGGGAGTCTTCTACCAAACTTTCCCATCAGATTTGGTGTGCTCCTACTTGGCTGACAGTACTATGAAACTTGTTTTTGCATACTGCCCACCTGGATTTTTTAAAATTGAAACTGAGATACACAGTTACAAAGTTGTTCATGATAGGGTTTCAGTCACACAATGTTCCAAAGGGCTGGAGCGATAGCATAGCAGGTAGAGCGTTTGCCTTGCACATGGCCGACTGGGCTGACCCGGGTTTGATTCCTCCACCCCTGCACAGCAAAGCCTGGCAAGCTCCCCGTGACATTCGATATGCCAAACACAGTAACAACAAGTCTCACAATGGAGACCTTACTGGGCCCGCTCCAGCAAATCGATGAACAGCGGGAAGACAGTGACAGTGAATGTTCCAAAACGGGTCCCTTCAGCAGTGTACACTTCCCACCATCAATGAACTCAGTTTCCTTCCTGCCACCACCCCCAACCCCACCGCATCCTTCCTCTATGGCAATGGCAGGCACTTTCTTTTCTCTCCCTCTCCCTCTCCCTCCGTCTCACTCTCCCTCTCTCCACCCCCCTCTTTCTCCTTCTCTCTCTCATTTCTCCCTCTTTCTCTCTCCCACCTTCCATCCCTCCCTCCCCCAACTTGGGACATTATGGTTTGCAACACAGTTACTAAAAGATTATTATGTTTTTCCCTTTACTTACTTTCAGAAGTAAGTAAATTAATTAGTGAGTGCTGAGTTCCAGCTGTCATTGTCACGGTGTTCCTTCTCTATACTAACTGCCCTCAATCTCCCCCAGTTGTGACTTTCAACTGTGGACCAGTCTTCCTGGCCCTTGTTTCCACTCTTCTTGGGTATTAGTCTCCTACTATGTTTTCTTATATTCCATAAAAGAGTGCAAAGAAGGACATTGATAACAACAAAATAATAGTTGGGGACTTCGACACCTCTTTGTCACCCCTTATTACATCAATGAGAATAAAATTCAGCAAGGAAAAACTGGCTTTGAAGGATGAAATGGAAGAGAAGGAACTATATATATAGTACTTTTCATCCTCCCAAAGTCTAATACACATTCTTCTCTAGTACAGATGGGTAATTCTCCAAGATAGATCACATGTTGGGCCACAAAACATATGAACTTTGAAGGTGTCCCTTGGCCAGATATGCAACCATATGTTCCAGAAACTGTGATGTGATGTGATGGCTTGGCTGTTTTATGAGGTTCAGTTGGGAAAATGACCCATTTACATGCTGAAAGTGTTAGAAGATTCTGCAGCATCATGTTTTATTTGAGATTAGTTATAGAGATAGGCTCTTTCTCTAGTAGTAAAATAGCAAATGTGTCCAGGATCAAATGGGTTTTCTGGTGGAAGAATGAAGAGGGCATTGGAGGCAATCTGCTTGCCCCCAGCCCGAAAGATAGAAGCCAGAAAGATAGTACAGTGGACAGGGTGCTTGCTTTGCACATGGCCAACCCAGTTTTGATCTCTAGAACCACATATGTTCCCACAAGCCCTACTAGAAGTGATTCCTAAGCATAGAGTCAGGAGTAAGCCCTGTGCAGCACAAATTGTGGTCCCAACATCCCCTAAAACAAATCCAGAGTTTAGAGATAGATCCTGAGGTACATGGAAAATTGATCTCCAACAAAAAAGCAAAATGTATGAAGTAGAGAAAAGATAGTCTCTCCAACAAATGGAGGTGTGAAAATTGGTTGGTCAAATGCAAAAGAAAAAAAGAAGAAGAAAAGAAAGAGAAAGAAAATAAGAAAGAAAAGAAAAAGAAAGGAGGAAAGAATTGAAACCCTAACATCATCCATAAAAGTAAAATAAAAATGGATTAATACCTTGTTATCGACTGAAATCAATAAATTACATTGAGGAAAACAGATATAACACTCCATGACATTTAATCTAGAGGTATCTTCAATGATTAAAAGTCATTCACCAACAAAGGAAGCAAAGATAAACAAATGGGACAACATCAAATTAAGAAAGTTCTGTACCGCACGGGAAATAATGACCTCACCCCACCCCACATTCTGGGAAAATATATGCTCACCACATATCTACAAATCATCTGAGAGACTATATTCAACATATATAAAGCACTCTTTTGTTTTGCAAAAACAAAAACAAAAAAAACCAACAAGGCCCAGAGAGATAGTACAATAGGGAAGGTGTTTACTTTGCATGTGGCAGACTGGATTTGATCCCTAATGTCCCTGAATACCTCCAGAAGTGCAGAACCATGCGTAACCCCTAAGCATGCCTCATGTGTGGCTAAAAAACAAACAACAAAAATGAAACAAAACAACAACCACTACCGTAAATTAATGGGGAGAGGGGATAAATACACAGAAAATGTCATCAAAGAACACATACAAATACCCAAAATGAATATGAACTGCAACAGCTGCACACACATACACACACACACATACACACAAATACACAGTTGCCACCATGCCAAGGACCCAACTCCACTGCTTCACAACTGAACTTCAGAGACACCAAATCGCCTAAAATTATAGGTACACCAGTCTTCAGGTTGAGTAAGCTAGAGCCTTCTCAGACTGTGTGTGTGTGTGTGTGTGTGTGTGTGGTGGGGGGAGTCACTCTATACCACTCACATACGGCCGAAAGTCCTGGCTGAGATAGCCATATCCCACAGATACTGTCATGTAAGCTCATATGTCGACCCAGCTTTACAGGCTCATGATTAAGTCTCAGAAAAGATCAAGTAGTTGCAAAAACTCAAGAGTACACCAGTCTCCCAGCTGAAAACTCTGGGGGAAGCTTCGAGGGTGGCAGGCTGAGGATCCATCCTGACAAAGCCCCTAATAACTGATGATGAGCATTTTTTGAAAACAGGAAGTCAACAGCCTTCACGAGATGTTTCTTCATGCATTATATAATTTTGGGCTAAGGAAAAGTCTGAATCTTTCAAACAGATAAGAGATTTGTCAAAGAAGGGTTGAGCATCATTTCTCAGATATATGGTTTATATCTATGATCTCTGCAGTGAGCTGAAAGGTAATACTTTAAAAGCTAAATCCATAATCCCTAATTCTAAGTTGCCGCATGACAATGGGAACACAAAATATAAAAGGTGGAAAGATTCCTGACCCTATATTATAGAAATAAAAAGGCCAGGGGAGGAGAGAAATGGATAGAATGAGGTGAAAAGAGATGAAGAAATTGGGGTCAATACCTTGGATGTATTGGAGATGTAGAGGAGTTGAAGATGTCTATATCTAAAACACAGAACCATCAATACTTTAGCACAGGACCCAAACTACAGTACTTAATCTTAAAAATGTGCCTCTTAAGGAAGTAGACTGGTTGAGGAAGGGGCCTGAGGACATTAGTGGAGGAAACTTGACACTGGTGGTGAGATTGGTGTTGGGACACTGCATGCCTGAAAATCTAGTATAGATACAATTTTAAATCAAGGTGGCTAAATAAAAATATATATTTGAAAAAAATAAATGGGAACAATCATAATCATTAGAAGCTGTGACTTTTACCTGGAAAAATGATTTTTGCAGAGATGATTTGAAATCTGGAAATTAACTCATCCTGGGTTTCCCAGGTGGTCCCAAGATTCAAAGGCTAAAGACACCCCGATGTGAAGTAGCAAAGAGATTGGCATGGCCTGACCCCAAGAAAGGAAGGACAAGAGCTGACTAGCAGCTAGAGGAAGAAACAATCTCCCTTGAAGTCTTGAAAGGAAAGGTGACCCTGATGATTTATGGCCTCCAAGACTGTATGGAAATTAATTTCTTTTTGCTCTAAGCTACTGAGTTTGCCTGGGACAGTGGAGAGTGCAGAATCTGGGGCTTAAATGATAGTGGCACTCCAGCAAGGAGAAGTATATTCTGGTCCCTTATGTTGTCGTCTTCACTGATTGACTCTTGGTATCCCTGCACAGAAGCTTTATACATCGTCCTCATATCTAGACACCATCTGTTTATATATGAGATGGTCCAATTTAGACACCTTCTCATGTTGGCAAATCTTCTGGTGCCTACTGCTAAACTGACTTGGCAACCATGTCACTTATGTAGAAAGGGATGATATCCAGTGTTCATGAGGACAGCCCAAAGGCTCAGCAACATCCAAATTTTATCCTCCTACCCCCCTTTCTGCTTCCCACTGCCTCTTTACACTTTTCCTCTTTCCCTACTTCTTGTCTTTTCGATCCCTTCCTATTTCCTATTGCACCAGCTACTTTCATTTGTGTTATGAGTCATATTTATTCTGCTTACTCTGCCTCCCAGCTTTGAGAAACAGTGAATAGCACACCCATCATAGAATTCCAGCACAACTCATTACTAAACATATCTGGAGAGCAACTCAGCACCTTCAGATAGAAGAGAGACGGAGAATATGTAGATAACTTAAAGTAGATTATGTTGGCCCTACACACCCCATGTCATGCATTCACATAGAGGTGGGGGATATTTTTTGCCCCTTTAATGGCTAATAAGCACTGCACTGTCCTCCCATTGTTCGTCAATTTGCTCGAGCGGGCCCAGTAACACTGTAAGACTTGTTACTGTGTTTGGCATATCAAATACATCACAGGTAGCTTGCCAGGCTTTGCTGTGCAGGTGAGATACTCTCGGTAGCTTGCCAGGCTCTCTAAAAGGGGTGGAGGAATCAAACATGGGCCGACCAGGTTAGCCGCGTGCAAGGCAAAATAAATATAATGATTTATCTGATTGTTTTCTCTGTTTATTTTTCAGGTTCAACTTCGTATGCCAAAAGAGCAACTGGAACTGTTAAAGTGAGTGATATTTTTCTCATATTTGTGACTTTTTATGAGGCTTCATATAGTAAAATGTTTTGCAAAACCATAGTACTAAAATTATTTCCCCTGGGAAGTATATAATTCAGTATTATGCATGAATTTTTTAATTTTTGTCTTTATTGAATCACCATAAGATGCAGTTAAAAAGCTTTCATGCATGAATTTTTAAAAGGAGCAGATTTAGGGGTTAAGGAGTATGTCTTTGTCGAATAACATTGTCCACCAAGATGCATAGGCTTAGTCCTGAAAGTCCCAGGCGAAACTGAGTGGGCCTTGGAGGCACTGGGAATCATGTGGGTGGCCTAGGTAATTTCCAGAACCTCAGGGCTAGAGCATCACTACTTCCTTGAATCCTCACACTGAACCACTTGCCTGTTGGCTGGATTTTTGAAGTGGCCCCTGGACACCCAAGCACTGCCTAATAATCCACCTGCTACCAGAAGTAACCTAGATGCAAATATTAAGGTAAATACATTAGATTATAGCTACACAATGAAAAATAATACAAAATGGAAAGTGCAATGGTGCACAAAATTATAATTTTGCCATACCATTTTGTTACTAAGTTTTTGCATGTAACAAAAACTGTTTTAAAAACTAAAATTTTACAGTGCTTATTTCTTCAAACTGTTTATATTTTCCAAATTCTGAAGTTATTGTTTCAAAAATTAGGTAAAATACTAGCAATCAGTGCTCACATTTTTTTTCCAAAATGAAAAGTTACTGGTTTGACATTTTAAAATTCTCTTTTAAACTATAAGAGAACCAGAACTTATTTTTTTAAAGTAGGATATTGTCTTCTCATGTAAAACAGTTCAAAGCAGCTGAATCGGTTGGGCCCCACAAGCTACCTTTGCAGGAGACACTACAGAACTTAAGGGCTCAGAAAATTTAAGACACAGTGTTCCTGTTCTAAAGGAAGTGGAAACAGAGACATAGGATCCCCACTGTGAAGTTACCCTGCCTCAGTCAGGGTATAAAATACCTGAGGATAATAAGTTGGAAGCTGATTAATATTTATTTTTCTGCACTGAACACCCCAAACACCAGATGCCTCAGGACGGCTTCTGCCCAATAAGCAGTGAAATGCAATTCTAAGCAGTGAAATGCAGTGCTTTCATCGAATGGGCATCCTGGAATTCCATGGTGGAAAAATATATTTCTTTCAAAATATAATGTACCAGTGGGTCTATATCTTTCTCTTTCAAGCAAGGGGCCCTGAGCCCCTTTAATGGAGAAAATATTTCCTTCAAGACATAATGCACTAGTGGGTTTCTACCTTTCTCCTTTCATGCAGAGTTCTTTATTTACAGGAAGGAGAGCCAGATTTTGGAAAACAACTTTCATAAAATTCTGGTTTTAATTGAGCAAATAGATGGTCTGAAGGCATTACTTAGAGATATGCAGGGTCGTTTACACAATTACAGCTGGAACACTGAAGGAGATCCCATGAAGGTTGAGGACCACCCAGAGGTTATGGATGAGGTACAGTAAGGTGGAGGGGTGGAACCATGGTTACTGTCTCATATCTGATGCCACATTCTACACACTAATAAGAGGAGACAACTGGGGCCTTCTTTAAAATTCTTTCCTTAGATCAAAGGGCTGGAGTGCATGCTTTCCTTATAAGACACTCATGTTTGACTCTTGGTATCAAGCACAACTGGGAGCAACTCCTGAGCAACTTTTTTGGAGAAACACCTGAGCACTGCCAGGTGTGCCCCTAAGCCCAAACAAGGAAACAAAATTCTCCCCAGATCTCATTTCCTACCACATCTTGCTTCTGGAAGCCTATCTTGTTTTTGGCAGGGTAGGGCACACATGGCAGTGTTCAGAGCTTATTCCTGGCTGTGAACTCAAGGATCAACCCTGGCTGGACTCAGGGGACCATACATGGTGCCACACATTGAATGTGGCTTGACCATAATCAAGGCAAGCGTCTTAAACGTCTTAAACGTTTCTTTAGCCTCTTTAGTCTTTTTGGCCTCAGAAAACTACTTTTTTATAATCTCTATGTCACAGACAATATTTTGTATTTTAACATGATTTGTTTCCTGTCAAAATAAATAGCTGGTTTGTTTTTGTTTTCAGTTAAAATGAAATAATAATTCAGAACTGGAAGCTCTGATTATCTATCTACTTAAATAGCAAAATGTTCATGAACCTAAAGTTCATGTATCTTATGCTAAATAACACCAGATTTAGTCAATTATTGCACAGCAGGTAGGGCGTTAGCCTTACAAGCGGCCAACATGGCCGACCCGAGTTCGATTCCTCCGCCCCTCTCGGAGAGCCTGGCAAGCTACCGAGAGTATTGGATATGCCAGACACAGTAACAACAAAGTCTCCAATGGAGACGTTACTGGGCCCGCTCGAGCAAATCGACGATCAACGGGAGGGCCTTTACCTTTACCTTTTATTCTAATGAATACAATGCGCCTGGTTTTGCTTCTCTTTTTCCTTTAGTAGCACTAGCTTTTTTCTATCTGCCTGTTGAAAACAGAAATCTGACACTGACCACTATTGTTTTGGTTCTGGAAGAAAGAACTTACATTACTTAGAACTCAAATTGTGCTCCTTTCAGTATTTTTGATATTTTAGAATCATAATATATTTAAGAATTCAATTTTAATTTAAAAATTAACATAATAATCCACTTATTATGCATAATAAATATAAACATAAAAATACCAAAGGAAAAAAATAGCAAATTAAATATATCAACACAATTGATCACCTCCCCACCAAAGTACTGAAGGTTTCTCACTTTGAGAAAGAGGTCTTAGTTGTACGTACTTGCTCAGTGATCTTGGTAGCATAACTAGAGACAATACTTAGCTTTGCTACCTCTGAGTCCAATGACAGTGATACTGGAAACCCGAGTCAGTGTGTCTCTTGGTAAAGCCTCGTTGTTAGTTATTTTTCAGATTAGGGAATTTAGAACCAAATCAATAAAATAAATTTTCAAAACTGAAGCAGTTAGCAGAAATTGCTAACCCCAAACTCTCTTTTAATTTGTATAGGAAATGTCAAACTTGGTAAATTATGTACTTAAAAAGTTGAGAGAAGATCAAGTGCAGATGGCTGATTATGCCCTTAAGTCAGCAGGTGAGTAAAGGTTTGTGTACAAACTTAATGCTTTAGAAAATCTCTCCATTTCTATACATACTATATATTTACCACATACATGTACTGTACATATATACTATAAATAGTATATATAGTAGAAAGTATCTATACTATATACAAAACTGTATAGAGAACATATACTATATATGCTCTCTCTACATATGTTTTCATGAGGACATGATTATGTATCTTGTATTATGAGAAAAATGAGAAATTAAACTGGATAATAAAGAACAGAGGTGATTGCCATTGATTTCTTCGTAGAAGCAAAAATTCAGCTACTTCATCAATGCATATTGAAAAGGGCCAAAAAATATTGATACACCACAATGAACTGAGACTTGTAGTAAACATCACAAAATATAATATTAGAATATTATATATTTTGCACTAAAATTACATAACTAAATGCACTATCAGTGATTAGATGATAACTTAAAGACCTTTTTATTTTATTTTATTTTATTTTATTTTTGCTTTTTGAGTCACACCTGGCGATGCACAGGGGTTACTCTTGGCTCTGCACTCAGGAATTACTCCTGGTGGTGCTCAGTGGATGATGTTGGGAATCAAACCCAGGTTGGCCACGTGCAAGACAAACGCTCTACCTGCTGTGCTATTGCTCTAGCACCTAAAGACCTTTTCAGTTTTTCTTTTTTTTCTTCTTTTTTAATGAATCACTGTGGGGTACATTACAGATTTACAAACTTTTGTGCTTATGTTTCAGTCATACAATGATCGAGTGCCCATCCCTTAACCAGTGCCCATTCTCCACCTCCAATGATCCCAGTATTCCTCCCACCATCCCACCCCAAAACCCAACCCCACCCCGCCTCTGTGGCAGGGTATTCCCTTTGGCTATCTCTCTCCTTTTGGGTGTTGTGGTTTGCAACAGAGGTATTGAATGGCCATCATTTGGTCTGTAGTCTACTTTCAGCACGTATCTCCCATCCTGAGCGGCACCCCATACTTGGTGGTCCCTTCTCTATCTGAGCTGCCTTTTTTTCCAGCATGTGAGGCCAGCTTCTAAGCCATGGAGCAATCCTGCCAGGTACTCATCTTTACTATTCTTGGGTGTAAGTCTCCCGTTCTTTCACTCAATATTCCACAAATGAGTGCAATCCTAAATACCTTTTTAAATGGTCTCATTTAAAATGAATTAAGGATTTCGACTATGATTCATTAATCTTAATATTTTCTAAGATGTAGCACCAGTAATAGTTTGTAAAAAAATATGCATTCAGTGATCAGTGGGTAGTAAAGAATTAATAGAAGCTGGAAAAAGTAAAAGTCACACAAAACACTAATTTTAATCAGTTGCCTGACAAACACAAGATTATGAGTCCAACATAAAATGCGAGAAAGTGATTAAACATTTCTTTTGTATAAAATATATTTTCTTCCAAAATAACTAATAAAATAATATTTGGTAAGTTTTCTTTTGTTCTTTGGTTAAAATTAAATCTCAAGGAATTTACAGATTGCTACTATAATTTGTGAATTTATATGTGTGCTATCACAAAGCATTATCTCATGTTCACGGGTAACAATGTTCAAAATATGAGGGTTGAATGGCCTTTTGGAAAACAGTATGGACGATTCTCAAAAAATTAGAAATTGAGCTCCCATTACCACTTCTGGAATATATCCCAGAGAGGCAAAAAGGTATAGTCGAAGTAACATCTGCACTTGTTTGTTCATTGCAGTACTGTTTACAATAGCCAGAATCTGGAAAAAACCTGAGTGCCCAAGAACAGATGACTGGTTAAAGAAACTTTGGTACATTTACACAATGGAGTACTATGTAGCTGTTAGAAAAGATGAAGTCATGAAATTTACATTTAAGTGGTACTACATGGAAAGTATCATGCTAAGTGAAATGAGTCAGAGAGGGACAGACATAGAAAGAATGCATTCATCTGGGGAACATAAAGTAACAAAATAGGAGACTAACACCCAAGAATAGCCGAGATAAGTACCAGGAGGTTTACTCCATGGCTTGGAGGCCAGCTGCACATGCTAGGGGAAAAGGCAGGTCAGATAGAGAAGGGAGCACCAAATAAAGGGTGTTGGGAGGATCCTCCCAGGATGGGAGATGCATGCTGAAAGTAGACTATAGACCAAACATGATTGCCACTCAATGCCTTTTTTGCAAACCACAGCATCCAAAAGAGAGAGAGAACAAAAAGGAATGCCCTGCCACCGAGGCAGGGTGGGATGGGGGGATGGGGGAGTGGGAAGGATACTGGGATCATTGGTGGTGGAGACAGGGCACTGGTGGAGGGATGGGTACTCTATCATTGTATAACTGAAGCCCATTGCATGGTCCCTCCAAGCACCAATAAACATTGAGCTAGGAAGGTCCCCTGAGCTCCCATAGGTTTGGTACAAAAGCAAAATAAAATACAGTAAAACATGGGAGTCTATAAAGTCTTTAGGTAATGAACACAACACACTTCCTGTTTTCATGTTTTAGTCAACTACTCCAAAATTCAATTTTTTTAATGAAATAATTTCTAAGTTTTGTGAAACTTATAAATCTTATAAAACAAACCTTTCTCAGTTACAACAGTTTCCTATAAACTGAAGAAACTGAAAATTACATGAAAACTGAAAATTGCATTTTTCTACCAATTCACAAGCGTTAAATTTAAGTCAACTGCAGTTTTCCCAGTAACAATTTTCCATGTTATAATAATTTGGTTGGAATTGTGAATTTTTTATTTAAAACGTATTTTTATAATTGTAGGTGCCTCAATTATCGAAGCTGAGACCTCAGAAACTTATAAAAACAATAAAGCAAAACTATATTGGCATGGAATTGGATTCTTAAATTATGAAATGCCTCCAGATATTATTCTTCAGGTAATAGCACAATTAAAAATAATTTGTTTATATTTTAAAATTTTTATTGCTTATCATGAAAATGTTAATTTGTAAGATGATTGTAAGTCCTGAACTTTACACTGAATCTGAACCCATATGCTTTCGTTTTGTGGTCATCAAATCATTCTATGAAAAAAATGATATTAATTTATCACATTAGGGTGTTAAATAGGTTATTTACTTCTCAAATAGGGCTTGTATTCTATGTCTTTACTTTAAATTGGTTCTGTGACCTTCCTTTTCCATGCATAATTTAAGTTACTCAACATTTGTTGATGGTACATGCTCCTTCTAAATCGCAGTTACTGATATGTGCTATTCATCCCAATGCATCTTTATAAAACCCAATCATAACAGAGGTTTTCCAAGTAATATTTTCACTAGTAGTTCAGTTCAATTCAAAAGATCATAGACATCAACAATGGTAAAGTTTTTAGAAACTATAATATAAGTAATTGAAGTTAGTTTCAAATTTAAAAATACTTTTGGGGCAAAACAATGGACTTCATTCTTCTACGTTACAGGCCTGATTTAGACAACTTTTTCATTATTTGTCACCAGCAGTATTATGACCTTAATTATTACCACCACTATTATCACCATATTATTACCACCACCTTAAACATTTTTATCACTGCCACCACCATCATAAACCATATCACCCCCACCATAAGAACAACATCACCATTCATTTCAACAAGCTCTATGATGGCTTACATTATAGAACTATCAAAGAACACCCATCTATAATAAAAGGTTCTTACTGATAAGAAGCATAAACTTCAAAGGTAGAAAACCAAATCTAGAAATATCTTGGAAATATTTCTGTTTGATATATTCCTTATGATCCCTTAATGCTGATTTTTATTGTAGACATAAATGAGATTTGTGGTCAGTAGTGATTTGCTCTTTAATGCTAGAGGGGTGGAACAGTAACAGTTGTAAAAATGAAAATTGTTTTCCAGCCAGATGTTCATCCTGGAAAATGCTGGGCCTTTCCAGGATCCCAGGGTCAAGCCCTCATCAAGCTTGCAAGGAAGATAATACCATTTGCTGTTACCATGGAGCACATCTCAGAGAAAGTGTCACCCTCAGGAAATATCTCCAGTGCACCAAAGGAATTTTCTGTCTATGTAAGGAGCTATGTAGATCAGTCATTCAAAATGGGTTAAGATAGGAAATGTGTACTGGGAATTGTGTACTGATACTTCATCTGAACTGGTTAACTTTATCTAAACCATTTTGTGATGAAATGATATTTTTCTTTGTCCCACTCCCTCTACTGTCTGTTACTCTTCAAGACTCTCAATTTAAGAGATTTTCCCCCTTTTTCTTGGTGACGTTGATAACTGAACTCAGGGCTTCATGCATGCAAGGCAAATGCTCTACCACCAGTCCACAACTCCAAAACCTCAACCTGTAACAGCTTTAACTGTTTAATTCTGTACTTTGCATCATATTATTGCTATTTTTTATTTTCTAAGTTTTTATTATCATCTATACTGCCCTATGATTTTAAAAAAAAATTTAGTTTTCTGAAGATAAAGTGATATGCATGATACCCTTTCTGCAACTGTATTGCAAACCACAGTGCTGTAAATGAAGAGAGAGAGAGAGAGAGAGAGAGAGAGAGAGAGAGAGAGAGAGAGAGGAGAGGGACAAGAGTCTGCCTTAGATGCAGTGTGCGGAGGCAGGATGAGGGAGGTGGGTGGAAGGGAACTGGAGACATTGGTGGCAGGAAACGTGTACTGGTGAAGGGATGGGTGTTGAAACATGGTATCATGAACAGTTTTGAAATTGTATACTACAGTGATTCAATTTAAAAAAAATAGCTTTCTTCTATGGCACTCTCATCTTTCCAATATTTATGTTTTACTTTTCTTAAAATATAGGGTTATGGAGATAATTAACATGATAGGAGCTCACTGATTTTAAAAATATCATTTAGTGACTTTTAATGGGCTGGAGCGATAGCACAGTGGTAGGGCGTTTGCCTTGCATGCAGCCAGCCTGGCCGAGCCAGGTTCGATTCCTCCACCCCTCTCGGAGAGCCCGGCAAGCTACTGAGAGTATCTCGCCCGCACGGCAAAGCCTGGCAAGCTACCCGTGATATATTCGATATGCCAAACACAGTAACAACAAGTCTCAAAATAGAGACGTTACTGGGCCCGCTTGAGCAAATCGATAAACAACGGGAGGACAGTGTTTGTTTGTTTTTTTGTTTGTTTGACTTTTAATATTTCACATACTTGTGAATGTATCACCACAGCCATTTAGAATATTTTTACTATCCCCAATAAAAAACATTCTTTAGCTCTCTCCTACTCCCCAAACTTAGACTCTTAGTTCTAGATAACTACTTATTTGTCTCTCTAGATTTGTTTGCCAATCTGGAACATTTCATTAACTACAATTGTAATATATTTTGTGAATGACTTTTTGGCATTTACTATAACGTGTCTGTTTTGTTTTGGAGTTCACATCTGGTGTTGAGGGATTACTCTTAGTCTGTACTCAGGAATTACTCCTGTCATGACTTGTGGGATCCGATAGGGTGCTGGTATTTTAACCCGAGTCTTCACATGTAAGGGAAGCGCCTCACCGACTGCCCCTTCTTGACTTCTAGTCTAACATTTTTTGGTGAAAGGATGGTATACTCAGTGGTGCTCAGGACTTATTCCTGACTCTGCACTCAAAGATCACTATTAATCGATTCTAGAACCATATGGAGTGCTGGGAATTGAACTCCGGTCAGTTGAATACATGTTCATGCCTGACCCACGGTACTATGTCTCTTGATCCCGCCCCCAGTATAATGTTTTTAAGTTTCATTTATGTCATGACATCATTGAATGTCATATCTATTCCTTTTTAAAGTAGCTGAATATCTCAGTGTCTAGATGATTGATATTTTTGTACTTTGCGTATTTTAGACCATTATTAATACTGTTCCTATAAACATTTCATACTGGACTCCGCGCCAGGCTGTTTTCACTGGGGCGCCTCATAGGGGGGTGGGCAAGACCCAGCCCCGGCATCCGACCTCCATTACTCAACCGCTGCTACACTCCAGGCTGCTTTCCAGACTCATCATAAGACACTTCCTACCCATTTTCCATAATTACCACACCATGTTTGATGGAGTTCAGACAGTAGGCAACAAATCATGCCTCTCAGAGAGCCCGGCAAGCTACCGAGAATATCCCATCCATCTGGGCAGAGCCTGGCAAGCACCCCGTGGTGTATTCGATATGCCAGAACCAGTAACTATAACAGGTCTCATTACCCTGACACTGAAAGAGCCTCCAATCATTGGGAAAGACGAGCAAGGAGAGGCTGCTAAAATCTCAGGGCTGGGACGAATAGAGACATTACTGGTGCCCACTCGAGTAAATCTACAAACAATGATATGACAGTGATACAGTGATAAACATTTAATATAATATTTTATATGGATTTTTTTACTGTTCACTTTTATTGACTCTATACCTATGACTGGAATTGCTAGATTTCACAACAAATCTGTGTTTCATGTTAGAATCATGTAGAATGGCATATATTATCCTTAGTTTCAGTCGATACTCTATACAACCACAATACTGTTTTCAATTGAGCCATGTGGTGTACTTGAATATTTGTGTAACTTTTTAATTTTCAGAAGCTAATAAGTGTCTTATTTTTATTTTCTTAATGTTATATATTTCTATTACTAAAATATACACAAATTCTTATTCAGAACTATATCCTCCTATTATGTTATTTGTTTGATAATGTATTAACTTCTTTGTCTTAACATCACTCACTTTCAGATATGCCTTTGAAAAATTTGTACATGTGACTTTGCAAATTATAACTGGTAAAAAGCTGTTATCTGTGAAAATCCTGAGGAATGAATATATTATATAATTAGGTTAATTAATTTATTAACATGGTTTCTGCTATGTCAGGGTTGCTCCTGTTGTGTTCATAGGACCATGCTGTACAGATATCTAATTTATTATTATTTAAAATCTTTTCTCACTTTCCTTCTTTATATTATGTTCCAACTTAAGATTTTATTAATTTATATTTTATTCTCTTTAATTTGCAATTTCTATCATAATTATTCTGAATTTTTAAAAATACTCTTTTTGGTATAAATTTGTTTTTCTTGGATATAACTTTTCATCTTTGTGATATTAATAATTGTATAGTTTTGTCACATATTCTGCTGCCTCCTGTCATTATCCCAACCTACCACTTATTTGTTGATAAGATCATCTCTTATAGATGCTTCTCTCATTTGTCCATACTTGTCTTTTTCACTGAAGACTTTGTGAAGTATATTTTTTGTGTATAGTTTTGTTGAACTATAAACTTTGTACAGTTTATAAAATGACTGAAGGCTCTGCAAATGTTAGTGTGGTATTCAGCAAGTAGGATCTGAGAGAGAAATCTCAATTTCTTGTCTCTAGAATATTTTCAACATCCCCGTGCTGCTTGGAAAGCTAACACATGACATACTGTGAGTGTGTAGGTTGTGCCTTAACCTCAGATTTTGGTGTTTTTCTTTTATGAATTTTTTTTGGGGTCACACCCAGTACAGGGGTTACTCCTGGCTTTGCATGTAGGAATTACTCCTGGCAGTGCTCGGGGGAACATATGGGATGCCGGGAATCGAACCCAGGTTGGCCACATGCAAAGCAAACATTCTACCTGCTGTAGTATCCCTCCAGCCACCTCAGATTTTGTTTGGTATCCTGGATGTCTGCTGAAATTACAGTGGAAGGAAGAAGATAATCCCTTTTTGGGCCAGAACAATATGGACTGGGGAGCTGGGGACTAATTACATCTTGAGGACTGTAAGTCCACCTTCCAACATAGGGGTTCTCATTCTTCAACTCACCTTTGTTTTCTGTGGGTTTTTTGAGAGCTCACAGTATATATAAGCAAATTTCATTACTTCATTTTTCATAACAGCTGCATAGTATTCCATGGTGTAGATGTGCCAGTGTTTCTTTGTTCAGTCATCTATTCTTGGGTACTCAGGTGGTTTCCAGATCCTGGCTATTGTGGATAGTGCTGTGATTGATGAACAGAGGAGTGCAGATGGTGTTTCTGCTGTATTTGGGGGCCCCGAGGCTATATTCCCAGAAGTGGAATTGTTGGGTCAACGGGAGCTCAATTTCTAGTTTTTTGAGGAATGTTTATATTGTTTACCAAAAAGGCTGGACCAGTCGGCATTCCCACCAATAGTAAAGGAGAGTACCTTTCTCCCCACATACACGACAGCACTGGTTTTTCTTGTTCACTTGGATGTGTGATAGTCTCTCTCTTGTGAAATGATATCGCATTGTTGTTTTGATCTGCATCTCCTTGATGATTAGTGATGAAGAGCATTTTTTCATGTGCCTTTTGGCAATTCAAATTTCTTCTTTGAGGAAATTTCTGTTCATTTCTTGTCCTCATATTTTGATGGAGTTGGACATTTTTTCTTAATTTATACCTGGGACATATACCTTAAATATTAACTCCTTATCAAGTTATTGGGTGAATAATCTTCCCATTTCGTAGGCTGTCTTTGTATCTTGGTCACTGTTTCTTCTGAGGTGCAGGAGCATCTTAGTTTAATGTAGTCTCATTTATTTTTGCTTCCACTTGCTTTGTCAGTGGTGTTTAATCTCTGAAGATACCTTCAGTTTCAATGTCTTGGGGGGTTTTGCCTAAATTTTCTTCCATGTGCCTAATGGATTCAGGTCTGATATTGAGGTCTACAATCCATTTTGATCTGACTTTTGTGCAAGGTGTTAGATAAAGGTCTGAGTCCAATTTTTTGCATGTTGCTATCGAGCTTTCCCAGCCCCACTTGTTAAAGAGGCTTTCCTTGCTCCACTTCACATTTCTTGCTTCCTTATCAAAGATTAAATGATCATATATTGGAGGGTCTGTGTCAGTATATTAAACTCTATTCATTGCTCTGCAGGTCTGCCATTATTCCAGTATCATGCTGTTTTAATTCTACCGCTTTGTAGTACAATTTGAAGTTGGGGAAGGAGATGCCTCTAATCTTTTTACCAAGGATTGCTTTAGCTATTCATGGGGGTTTATTGTTCCATATGAATTTCAGGAGTTTTTGATCAATTTCTTTGAAAAAGTCATGTGTATCCTTATAAGGACCGCATTGAATCTGTATAATGCTTTGGGGAATATTGTCATTTTGACAGTTAATTCTCCCAATCCATGAACAGGAGACACATCTCCATTTCCTTATGCCTTCTTCTATTTCTTGAAGAAGTGTTGAAGTTTTCTTTGTACAGAAAATATGCCTCCTCATTCAAGCTTATTTTGAGGTACTTGATTTTCTGAGGCAAGATTGTGAATGGGATTTTTTTAATATCACTTTCTTTCTTTTCATTATTTGCATATAGGAAAGCCATGGACTTTGGGGTATTTTGTAACCTGCCATTTTATTATACGAATCTATTGGTTCTAGGAGTTTTTCGGTAAAGGCTTTAGGGTTCTCTGTGGTTTTGACTATATTGAGAAAAGTTCCTTCAACTTTCATTTTGTTGACACTTTTCATCATGAACAGGTGCTGAATCTTGTGAAATAATTTCCTTGCATCTATTGATATGATCATATATAGTTTTTTATCTTTATTTTATTAATACGATGAATTATGTTGATTGACTCGCAAACGTTAAACCATCCTCACATTCCCGAGATGAATCCTACTTGTATTGATGTATGATCCTTTTTTTATGACTTGTTGGATTCTATTCGTGAACATTTTGTAGTAGTTCTTTGTGTCTTGTTCATCTGGGATATCAACCTGGAATTTAATTTTTTTTGTGGTGTCTCTGTTTTTGGTATCAGGGTAATATAGGCCTCACCAGAAATTGTTTGGGAGCATTTCTGTTTCTTAGATCTCTTGGAAAATCTTGAAAAGAATTGGCAATAGGTTCTCTTTAAAGGGTTGGAAGAATCCAACTGGACGTGGACTTTTGTTTAGGGGAAGATTTTTGAGTACCATTTCAATTTCCTCTATAGTGATAGCTCTGTACAGGTATTCCACATCTTCCTGGTCCAGCCTTGGGAGACATAGGAATCCCACGAATTTAAATTTCTTCTAGGTCCTCATTTCGTGGCATACAGACTCTCAAAGTAATATCTGATGGTCTTTTGAATTTTTGTGGCTTCTGTTGTGATGGGTCCCTTTTTGTTTCTGATTTGATTTGTTAGGGTTCTCTCTGTTTTTGTGAGTCTCCCTAGGGGCTTATTGATCTTGTTTATTTTTTCCAAAAACCCAGCTCTTGGTTTCATTGATCTTTTGGATTGATTTTGGAGAATCCAGCTCATTGATTTCTGCTCTGTTTTATTATTTCTTTCCTCCTGGTTTGATCTCCTTTTGTTGGTCATTTTCTAAGATCTTAAGGTGTGAAGTCAAGTTATTTATGTGGGCCCTTTCTTCCTTCCTGATGAACACTTGCAGAGATAGAAAGTATCCTCTTTGCACTGCTTTAGTTGTTTCCCACAAGTCCTGGTAGCTCAAGACTTTATTTTCATTTGTGTCCAGGGATCTTTTGATTTTATCTTTGATTTCCTCTCTACCACACTGGATGTTCAGCAATGAACTGTTCAATTTCCAGTTGTTTGATTTGATTCTCCATTTCTGTGTGTGTTTAACTTCTATTTTCAATATTGTGGTTTGAAAAGATAGTTAAAGGGCTGGAGTGATAGCATAGTGGGTAGGGCGTTTGCCTTGCATGCGGCCGATCCGGGTTTGATTCCCAGCATCCCATATGGTCTCCTGAGCACCGCCAGGAGTAATTCCTGAGTACAAAGCCAGGAGTAACCTCTGAGCATTGCCAGGCGCGACCCAAAAAGAAAAAAGAAAAAAGAAAAGATAGTTGATACAATTCCTATCTTCTTGATTTTATTGAGGTATGTTTTGTGGCCCAGCATGTGGTCCATCTTGGAAAATGTTCTATGTACATTGGATAAGAATGTATATTCGGCTTTTGGGGAATGAAAAACCATATATATATAGTAGCTCTCTCCCTTCTATTTCTTCTTCAGAGTCAGTATTTCCTTGCTGAGTTTTAATCTCTTTGATCTATCAAGAGGTGACAAGGTGGTGTTGAAGCCTTCAACTATTATTGGTTTGCTATCAGTGTCCTCCTTGAAGTCTATTAACAGTTGTTTTAAGTATTTTTGCTGTTCCCTCATAGGGTATGTATATGTTTAGGAGTATAATTTCTTCCTATGTAAATATCCCTTGGTTATTAAGAAATGGCCTTCACTGTACCTTCTAAACCTTTTCAGACTGGAAACTATATTGTCAGATACTAGTATGGCCACCCAGGCTTTTTAAAAGGAGTTGTTTGCTTGGAGAATTGTTTCCAACCTTTGACTTTGAGTCTGTGTTTTCTCTGATTATTGTAATGTGTTTCTTGTAGGCAGAAGAATGTTGTGTTCACTTATTTTCCATTTTGCCACTCTATGTCTCTGAATTGATGCATTTAGACCATTGACATTGAGAGAGATTACTGTTATGGGGCTTTGTGCCATTTTTCTGTAGATATTTGTTTTTTTTGTGAGATTTGTTTTGTCTTACAATAGCCTCTTTCATCCTTCTTTTAAGGTTGGTTTTGAGTCTATGAAGTTCCTGAACTGTTATTTATCCATGGAGTTGTATTTCATTCCTTTTTTATTTTCAATCCTAATTAGGCCTGTATGAGTGTGAGTTTCCTCCTTTGTAGAACTTCTGCTGTGTCACAAAGATTCTGCGAGTTTGCTTTTTTAATTTTCATTAGTTTCAAAAATCTTTATTTTTTCTTTGTTTTCTTCTTTAATCCAGATATTATTTGGCAGCATTTTGCTCAGTTTCCAAGTGTTGGAATTTTTTACTTTTTCTTCTCATGGTTAATTTCTATTCTCCTGATATGCTGCACTGAAATCATGCTTTGTATAGCACAGCGGTAGGGCGTTTGCCTTGCACGCAGTCAGCCTGGCCGAGCCGGGTTTGATTCCTCCGCCCCTCTCGGAGAGCCGGCAAGCTACTGAGAGTGTCTCACCCCCATGGCAGAGCCTGGCAAGCTACCCGTGTCGTATTCAATATGCCAAACACAGTAACAACAAGTCTCAAAACGGAGATGTTACTGGGCCAGCTCGAGCAAATCGATGAACAACGGGAGGACAGTGTTTGTTTTTGTTTTATGCATTTTTGAGTTATGCCTTAGATTGTGTTTTATGTTGGAGAAAGTTTATGTGCACTAAGGAATTATCTGTATGCAGTTTTTTGAGGGTATTCCCATTAGTCCCAATTTTTTTACTTCCTCATTAAAGATTCTTATATCTTTACTGGTATTCTACTTGGTTGATATAGGGTGGTGAAATGTAGTATTAAGACTGTGTATTTCTTTAGGTATGAGGGTAGAAGCTTTGTAATTTTTTTCTGACCTTTCATTTGGTGCATATATGTTGATTATAGTTAATATTTTTTTATCTGTTACTTCCTTAGCCAATAATTCGTATCCATTCCTATCTCTAATTACTTTCTTTAGGTTAATTCCATTAGTTCTGATATAAATATGTCTACACCTTTTTGTATAATTTTTCTGTATGATTGTTTTTCAACCTTCCTCTCTGATCTTTTATTTATCCTGTGAATTTAGCTGTGTTTCAGGGAAGCAGCAAAGAGATGGATATTTTCACCCAGATTCATCTAACCACTCTATGCCTTTTAATAGGAGAATTTAAGCTATTGACAATTACCAAGACAGTTGGTAAAAGGGCACAGTGTCAGTGTGGGGGTCAGTTGTTTTTGCAATTGGACATTTGCCATTTATATAGTCTTTCCCGTAATTCTTACAGGGTTTATTTATTATTGCAAATATTGCCAGCTTTCATTTGAGAATATTTTTATACCTCTCTCAAATTTAAATGAAAGCTTTGCAGGATATTGAACTGTAGTTGAAAATTTTTCATTCAATGCTTTGAAATTTTTATTCCAGCCTTTTTTTGCTTGTATGATTTTATATGCAAGATCTCTTGTGATTCTTATGTTATTTCCCTGTATCTTATGTTTTTCTTCTCTCTTGATACTTTCAATACTTTAGTCTTTCTCTCTCTAGTTTTAATCATTTCGATTACAGTGTATCTTAGTACTGTTCTATTTGAGTTTATTTTGTTGGATAATCTTTGAGCTTCTTGAAACCATGCAGGAATCTCTTTCCAGAGAGATTTAGCTCCTTCAATTCCATTACTATGTATTCTTTCACACACTGAATCAATTACTTGAATTGATTTAATTCATCTTCCAGTGATTGTCTAATTTCCTTTGCTAGTAATTGTTTAATTTTCATTGCCATTACATGAACTGTAGATTTGACATTCTGACATAGATCCAGAATTTTGATTACTTGGGAACTTGCCTGGAATTTTATCCCTGTCTGTCAGTGCAGCTGTGTTCCTTTGTTTCCCCAGTGTTGTTAGAGTTTTGTGGGTGCTGACAACAGAGCTTTAGATAGA
The DNA here is from genome assembly GCF_029834395.1 of Sorex fumeus. NCBI lineage: Eukaryota > Metazoa > Chordata > Mammalia > Eulipotyphla > Soricidae > Sorex > Sorex fumeus. The sequence continues at coordinate 12,486,850 of NW_026606185.1, forward strand.
TTTATGTTTATTTAAATAGTGTTCTTATTTGTTATTTATTCTATTGGTCTACTTCATATGCCTCTATTATTCAGATTATTTCCATTACCAGGTAATGAAGTTTCAATGTGAGTGGGATGTGTAGATTCCTCCTATTTAGTCACCAGGGTTCTTATGGGGGTATTCTGGCACTGAAGTAAGAACTTGTATTTATCCACCAGCCCTGTTGTGTGTGGGGCAAATGGAGTGCAACAGTTGCATTAGTGCTTGCTTGGTTCTGGGTTTCAGTATGGCCTCTGAGACTGGGGAAGTTGTCCCCAACTTGGGGTGGAATTGGGGGGCAGAGCAGCTTATTCCCCTTCAGTGCATTTAGGTTAAGAGGTTTTAAGATTTACATGAGCTGGGACAAGTTTATGCAATTGATGTGTGAGTCGACAGAGGTTCAAATGCAGCCAGGGCCCTGAAAGTCATGAGCCAGAGGAGTCCCGTGTGGCGCCAGAGAGCTAGAAGTTTCCTTCTAGTCAACAAAAGTTTACTTAAAATGGTTTCAGTGATCAAATGAAGGCCTCATACATAAAAGCATTTTTTCTGGAAAAAAGTTTTGTGTTTGAAAAAAGTCTTAACAATTGGATTAAGTTTATCCCATTTTGAAAATATGGTAACTAACTTTTTGGTATTCAAATGAAAAATTATTAATGCAGTTATTAGGCATTTGGAATTTCCTATATCTTTCTTCCATTATCTAATCCATCCATCCCATACATCCACCAATTACCTTTTCTCTTTCCTTCCATTCATTAATTCCATCTTATAATTACCTATCTAAATATGTATCACCTATCTATGTAATTTCCTAGTTCTGGTATGAGCCTGTCAATTGTTTCACATTCCAGGTGTTAAATTTTTGATGTAGAGGGCAGTTATCGAACTAGGATAACACAATATCTCACTGGTCTATACCTAAGGATGTCTAAAGAATTGTTATTTGAAAAATCAACTATTTCCATTTACTTTGACTTAATAATTCATTATAACCCCATGTTTGTTGCTTTCTTTAAAAGGGCATCCCAAAACAATGTGAAGGAGAAGATATTTTCCTGGGTCAGTTTATATATAATAAAACAGGAGCCACTGTCCAAACATTTGAGCTCCAGGTAAATTAAAGTCCTGTTTAGAATGTGGTTAGAATTCTTCAGGGAAAGGTTAGGATTCCTCAAGGAAAAAATGTATTTAAGAACCATTATGAGAAAAGCGAGTTATGCCTGCCTGGCTTCCTGAAGTTCAATTCATAGCTCAAGTTATTTTTATCACAAAAGTTAGGAAGATACAAAATGTCTAAGTTTAATTCTTCAGTATGTGAAAATATATTCATCACATTAAAATATATTTACTTTTTCAGTCTATATCATTTTATTTAGTTGGTTTCCTTAATATTATTAGTCACTATTTCACCTTCTTGGTGAAGGTATTATGGTTGATAATATGATAGAGATGACTGGAGATGAATAGGAACTCAGAAAAAGAGAATAAATATTTTATACTAGATAATATGAAACTTCTCTTTCTTCTTCACTGGTAAAAAATACCAACTTTGGGGGCTGGAGAGATAGCACAGCGGGTAGGGCATTTGCCTTGCATGAGGCCGACCCAGGTTCGATTCCCAGCATCCCGTATGGTCCCCTGAGCACCGCCAGGAGTAACTCCTGAGTGCAGAGCCAGGAGTAACCCCTGTGCATCGCCAGGTGTGACCCAAAAAGCAAAAAAAAAAAAAAAAAAACTTTAAAGATAAAAATCCTGAAAGTCACTAAGAATATAAAATATATTTTATTGTTTCTCATTAAGAAGTATTTCTCAGTAAGAGCCACTAGAAGTATTAGAATGGATGTAGAAGACATAGTGTGTAAACAAAAAATGTTTACGAAACTGTTCAGTCAATGATCCTGGTTAAAACTTACCTGAAAACAATACATATGTTGAACTGTGGGATCTATAATCCATCCTACTAGTACGTCCTTTGCTCCCTGGGAGCACTCTGGGGCCAGGGAGTGGCAGTGAGAAGCACCGTAGTTTTTCTCTTTGTTCTTTTTAGTAAAACTTTGCTTCTGTTGCCCATTTTTTCTCATACATGAATTCAATGTTTTAATATACTCATATTAAAAATAAAGTTTTATTTTTCATTAAATCTGCATTCTTTTGCATTCTATTTGATGCTTTTCTATACTAGGTCTTAATTCTACCTTTTTGTTTGTTTTATTTTCAGTATGAAGTTTCTGAACCTTTATTATGTGTGAAACTGAAAATACTCAGCAATTGGGGACACTTGAAGTATACCTGCTTATACAGATTCAGGGTCCATGGTACCCCAGGAAATCACATCTAGAGGAATTGTTGCAGAAGGCCATGATTATAGGTCCAGAACATTCACAAATTCTTTTTCCTTTATGCTTACCTGACCTATCTGAGTAACAAATTGAGAGTGCGAGGAAAAGCTCAAAGTGGTTCATACTTGTCAGTTAAAAAATGAAAGAATTTTAGTAATAAAATATTAAAGTAAATCCAATCTTCTTGTGGTTGTTTTGATTTTGAGACTAAGTCATATTGTTAAAGCACTTAAAAATACATATTTAGGAGGCACTAATCAATGTACTAGATAAGATATAGACACAAGGTAAATATCAGTAGTAAACTATGGTCATGACTGTCACTGTCACTGTCCTCCCATTGTTCATCAATTTGCTCGAGCAGGCCTAGTAACATTGTAAGGCTTGTTACTGTGTTTGGCATATTGAATACGTCACAGGTAGCTTGTCAGGCTTTGCCATGCGGGATGGTCATGACTATTTGTGGATAATTTGAATTCCTTAAAAGATACTGAAGTACCTTTAAAAATAATTATGGACAGGAAAAAATTACAGTAAGTTTGTAGATACAACAATAATACATAAATCAAAATAATTTGTAAATACAAATAACAACCATAGGATAAAATTTATAAAATCATGTCAAAGAAAAACTAAACCACCTGTACAAAGAAACATTCACAAAGCAGAGAATAACAAAAATTTTAATAAATATAAAAATGTTAACTTGTGTGTTTAAAAATTCAATTACTAATGTCAGTATATCCTAACCTGTAAACTAATTTTATCTCCAAAACTAAAAAAATGAAAAGAAAACTAGAAAAAATGCACAGTATTATTGAGATAATCATGAAGCAGCAAATACTTATTGTTAAAACTATGTTTAGGTTTCAATAATGATATTTTAATATTCAAAAATAATTTTTATAATTTATATTAATATATTAAAGTGCTAACAAATGAAAATTTATAATTGGGTTATGTTCCATAGTAATGTAAGAGAAAAAAATAGATAAGAGTATCAGTGAAAAAGACTGGCCATGAAATAATTACTGAAGCTGAGGTCTGGTTCATCTGGGTGCTCTTAAACTATTGTCTACACTTACATATTGGATATTTCCACTATTAGAACATTTTTAAAAGACTACAACAGATATATATGTAAGAGCCAGGAGGTGGATGGGGTAGTACAGTGAATAGGGCATTTGAATTGCACACTGTTGATCCGAATTCAATCCCTGGCATCCCATTTGATCCCCTGAGTACTGCCAATTCCAAAGAAAGTACTTGGAGGGCCAGTGGGATACTTACAGAAGTAGAAAGCAAGATTTAGCAGGTTGAGTAGAATCAGGGAAGCAAGCAGAATCAGTCAAGCAAGTGGAACAAGCAGCAAGGGACTGTTTAGTTGTTATAACCTCATATAGTGGGGTACTTTAACCTCACTAGGACTTGATCTGCAATAACGGTCTTTTGATTTTACCAAAAATATTTTTATAATTTATAGTAATATATTAAATACTTTAATATATTAAATAATAAATTTATATTTAATATAATATTAAATATAAATGATATGCATTTAATAATAAAGTGCCTATATATTAAAGTACTAATATATACATATTATATATATATATATTATTCAGGATAAAGGATAGTCATGCGTGTGGAGAGTGGTCTCAGCATGGTTGTGGCTGGTTCTGGATGTCTTCGGCCCGGAGCTCTACTCGGGACAGGGAGGGAAACTCAACCCGCCCCCCTCCAAGTGGCCCAGGTGAGGACACCCAGGCGTGGGCGCAGGAGTCTGGCAAACTCCCCGTGGCGTACCCAATATGCCAAATACCAGTAATGCTGGGTCTCATTCTCCTAACCCTGAAAGAGCCTTGAATATGGCACTTTTTAAAATCTCAGGGCTAGGGAGAAGGAGACATTACTGGTGCCTGCTCGAGGCAATCGATGAATAACAGGATGATCGTGATAGTGATCAGGATAAAGGCAAAACAAAAACCAAGCACATGAAAGAGATGATGAGGGAACAAAGACACTGTACTGGGCACAAAAGATAAATGCTAACTCCTCCAGGGTTATTTCAATTCCCTTCCTGGAAACTTCCCAGTATGAGTTCATTCTTTTTTTTTTTTCCTTTTTGGGTCACACCCAGCATTGCACAGGGGTCATTCCTGGCTCATGCACTCAGGAATTACTCCTGGTGGTGCTCAGGGGACCATATAGGATGCTGGGAATCAAACCCAGGTCGGGCCACATGCAAGGCAAACGCCCTACCCACTGTGCTATTGCTCCAGCCCTGTTTTCATTCTTAACCTTGGAATAATCTGGTCAGGCCAACTTCTAATATCAACTCTATATTCTTACCCAGGGCTGGAGCCATAGCATAGTGGGTAAGGTGTTTGCCTTGCATGGGGCCAACTGGGGCCAACCTGGGTTCAATTCCTCCACCCCTCTCGGAGAGCCCGGCAAGCTACCAACAGTATCCCGCCCACATGGCAAAGCTACCGGTGACGTATTCGATATGCCAAAAACGGTAACAACAAGTCTCACAATGGAGACATTTTTGGTGTCCACTAGAGCAAATCGATGAACAACAGGAGGATAGTGCTACAGGACAGTATTACAGTGCTATTCTTACCCAGGAACCGTGGGAGTGGGGAGTATGTCAGTATCTTTGTTTCCCCCATCGAACCTGGCTGGAGCGATAGCACAGCGGGTAGGGCATTCGCCTTACACGCGGCCAACATGGCCGACCCGAGTTCGATTCCTCCACCCCTCTCGGAGAGCCCGGCAAGCTACCGAGAGTATTCGATATGCCAGACACAGTAACAACAAAGTCTCCAATGGAGACGTTACTGGGCCCGCTCGAGCAAATCGACGATCAATGGGAGGGCCTTTACCTTTATGCAGAGTAGCAACTAATAAAAAATAAGCAAATAACTATGGTGGTTTTCCATTTAATGTTTGATTGAAATAAAAAGTTCTTTGTTTCCTTCATGCACCATCAGTGATGGTTATTTTTAAGTCAGCAGAAAGAACCCCAAAGAGCTGGACATGACCAAAAATGGACAACTACTCTAATTTTTGTCTTCAACTTCAAACCACCAGGGAGAGCCAATTATACCCCCTAACCAATCACACAGGAAGGCCATTTCTAGCCGTCTATCTTCCTTATGTTTCTCATTTCCCTTCTGCCTATTCTGTAGTCCTTCTACTGCTCTGCCTGCCTTGAATCTCTCTTTGCTAAAGCACAATGATAGTGGCTGCACCTTGAAAAGACTTTGCTTGTCTCAGCAGGTAGTTTGGACTTTATTCTCATACTACCAATTTTCTTTTCAGCCAAGTGACAACTATTTTTCCTTCAGGAACCAGTAGTTTACTCTCAACTCACAATCACATAATTTGGAATTCCATAAGTATTGGTGAGCATGCCATGGTTGATACCTAGCTCTCTTTCCTCTACTTAGAAATGGGATTGTGGTCATCTGTTTTCAAGTATAAAAGCCCCAAACCATACCTGTCTACTTCACTTGACTGATGGCTAATAATTTAAATAATACTTATGTTAGTGTAGAAAAACACAGGAGACCAAACTTTTAAAAACAGCATTTACTAAGAGGTATTTAGATTTACCCAATTTCAGGTGAAAACCTACTTTATGTCCAGCTGAGGTCTTTGTTTAAGTTTTTAAAAGAATAAAAAGAGGAAGGAAAGGATGGGTTTGCAAAGGCTGTGAACCAGTAATTCTATAGACTATAGATTATATTTCTCAGCCTTCACTGAATGCTATCCATTTTTGCATAGAGAAAGCATGTCTAGTTGGAAGCTGGTGCATATCAGTAAACAAAGTTAAAAGTTCAGTAAGATGGTGTTTGGGGCACATGGAGAAGTTGATTTGAAGAACTTTTAAAAATCACTTTTAGGCTTACAAATGAAACACAAAAGGGTTACAACACAATCTCTTTCTGGGTGATGGCTTTTCCCTTCTTAAGAATCTAGTCTTCATCATTATGCCTGGCACTTCTCATAAGTGCCATAAATACTAACAATACTTTTGAAATGTTTTGAACTGTTTTTCCTTTCACATTTTAAAGTATGACGTGCCAGAATGATACTAGAGCAAGTAGGGTACATACCTTATACGGAGGCCAGGATTGGATCCCTAGAACAATATAGCCATGCCAAGAATGATCCCTAAGAGGAGGAATAAGCCCTGATCATTACCTGATGTGCACCCCTCAAAAAAAAAAAAGACAAAGCGAAAGAAAAGCTTTAAAGAGCATTTAAGCAAAATCATCCCTTAAACTAGCACCACTTAAAAAAAAATAACTGGTGCTACTTATACTGCAACATTTCCCTCATGTTACACTTTTCTCATGTTAAACAAAAAATATTGCCAATCACATTTAATACAACGCTCTGGGCTTTGCTAGTATCTTGTCCCTGGGGTAATTTTTCCAACAAAACTACTAACAAGCAAACTTCAAGTAATATTCCCTCAGGGTACTTGGAATGATGAGCAAGCACTGTAAATTCAGCTTTTATCTTTTTGGTGACAGCTAAAGATGGAAGTTGGTAGTTCCTGTTCATCTCTTCCCCATTTTTGATGGGGTTGGATTTTTTTTTCATGTCAAGTTCTTACCAGTGCCTTGTATTTCTTTGATATGAATCCATTATCAGATAGATGTTGAGTAAACAATTTTTCCCATACTGTGATCTGTCTTTGTATCCTGATTATCATGACTTTTGAGGTATAGAAGCTTCTTAGTTCAATGCAGTCCCATTTGTTGATCTTTGCTTCCATTTGCATGGTCAGTAGCATTTCATCCTTGAAAATGCCTGTAGCTTCAATGTCATTAAGAGTTCTGCCTATATTTTCCTCTATGTATCCTGTGAATTCATGTCAGATATTGAGGAACTTAATCAATTTAGATTTGACTTTGGTGCACAGGAAGAGGTCTGAGTTTTTTTGGTGTTTGTATGTAGCTGACCAATTTTTTTCAACATCACTTGGTGAAGAGGCTTTCCTTGCCTCACTTCATATTTTTTGCTCCTTTATTGAAGAATACCTGATCATATACCTGAGGGTCTGCCTCAGGATATTCAAGTCTATTTCCTTGATCTGAGGGTCTGTCTTTATTCCAACATCATGCTGTTATAATTACTATGATTTTGTAGTACAGTATGAAGTTAGGGAAACTTCAAACTAATGTTTCAAGTTTTAAGTTTGAAACATCTGATGCCTGTCTTTTCCTTTCTCCAAGGATTGTTTTAGTTATTCATTGGGTTTTATTGTTCCACATGAATTCCAGGAGTAATTTATCAATTTCTTTGAAAAGTGACATAGGTATCTTTATAGGGGCTGCACTGAATCTACACAATGCTTTGGGGGAGTATTGCTATTTTAGTGATACTAATCCTCCCAATCCATGAGCAGGGAATAAGTTTCATTTTCCTTGTGTCCTTTTTTTATTTCCTAAAGTGTAGTGTTTTGTAGTTTCACTTCTTTAGTTAAACTCATTCTGAGGTGCCTGATTTCCTGAGGCACAACTGTGAATAGGATTGTTTTTGAAATATCTTTTTCTTCTCTTTCATTATTTGTATATAGGAATGCCATGGACTTTTTCATATTAATTTTGTAGCCTGTCACGTCACTATACAAATACATTGTTTCTAGATGCTTTTTTTGGTAGCGTCTTTAGGATTTTCTAAATATAATATCACGCCATCTGCAAATAATGAGAGCTTGACTTCTTCCTTTCCTACCTGGATGCCCACAATTCTTAACTGATATACTATTTTTTGCCTAATTGCTATGGTAAGTACTTCCAGTACTACATTGAATAGAAGTGGTGAGAGTGGGCATCCTTGTCTATGCCTGATCTTAGAAAAAAAATATAAATGAACAAAAAGCCCATGAAAAATCATCTAATCGCTAATCAGGGAAATGCAAATCTAAACAACAATGATATATCTTCTCATACCACAGAGGCTGGTATACACCAAAAAGAACAAGAACCAGTGCTGGCATGAATGCAGGAAAAAAGGGACTTCCATTCATTGATGGTGGGAATGCTGATTGGTCCAGTCTAGTTGGAAAACAACATGACATTCCTTAAAAAACTACAAATTAAGCTTCCATTCAACCCAGCAATACTAGTGTTGAATACTATTTGACACTAGGGGTCAAAAAACACAACACAGAGAAGGCATCTGCACTCATATTTATTGTAGAGCTATTCATAATTGCCAGACTCTGAAACAACCCAAGCACCTGAGAACACATGACTGGATAAAGAAACTACAGTATATCTACACTATGCAGCCATTAGAAAAATGAAGTCACAAAATTTGCTTATACATAGATGGATATAGAGAATCTCATACTGAGTGAATGGGTCAATGAGAGAGGGGCAGACATAGAAAGATCTCACTCATTCATTTCAAGATATTAAAAAAAAACTCCAATATAGTATTAGAATAATACAGTATTAGAATAGTATAGTATAGTATTAGAATAATATTGAAAGACAGTAGAAATGAGGTCTAGGTAGACAGGGCCATGGCACAAATCTTGTCACAAGTGGTGGGGCAGTGCAGTTAGGACAAAGAAGGGACCAATATGATAATGATCACTCTAGATAAGAACTGAGTGCTGCCATAGAGGCAGGCTGGGGTGTGAGAGGGAAAGTGGGAACACTGGTACTGGGAATGTACAATGGTGAAGGAATGGGTGCTGGAACATTGTATGACTGAAACCCAATCAGGAAGAACTGTGTAACTGTGGTTCTCATGATGATTCATGAGATAAATAAAAAAAGGAAAAATGGAACCTAGTTATCTTTTACCAAAGCAACCCAATTGACGTTTCACTGACACCTTAGAGACAAGATTAGGTCATTTCTTCAACAACAGATAAACATGATGAAGAACATCAATAGTGTTCACCAGATTATTCCTGTGGATAAACTAACTCCTGCAGTGATTTTTATACCCACAGGGCAATTTATATCAGCTAGACAGAGAGCAATGCAAATATCCTACAAAACTCAGCAACGCTAAGGCTTCTAAAGAGCTCTAGTAAACTCCTCTCCGAACTGAAAATTATTTGAAAACTAAGGAAATAGTGGCATTGTATTAACATACTAACATATGTTAATACTTTAAATTAATACTTTAAATTCTGAAATAACAATTTTTACTTTGCCAAACCTACTTAGAAAATTACAAATTACTGATACTCAAGAAAAGTTATTACAGCTCAACTTAATGTTTTGTTCAATATAGAATATACATTCATGCAAGACTTAGGAAGGTTTAAAACTTGCTAATAAAATTATTTATAGAGGAATATATCATTGTTTACAGCACTGAACAGATACACGCAGTCTAATGCAGTCATGATCTTCATGGAATCACCACCTACTGCTTCTCATTTAAAAATCAATTCACTTTTTTTCACTTGTGCTGCAGTAATTTTAACAGAATTCGCAAATGCATGTTGACACAAAGCTTCAATATTATGGCTATAGGTTTTATTTTCCTTTATTTCCCTACACTTTTTTTTTCTTTCGGTGTCAGGATGGAACCCTGGGTAACACATGAAAGACGAGTGTCCTACCATTTCTTGCACGTTCTTTCAAGCAAGTCTGAATTTACCACGTAACTGACAATTGCAAAATCAGAAAGCAATACGGTGCCCTGTGGCGGATCCAGCGCTGCCTTCTGGGCCAGGGGTGCTCCGAGACCGCCGTTTGCCGAGAGAATCTCGGAGGGTTTGGTTTCCTTCGCTCCTTAGGAAGGGGCCCGGGGAAGGCCTCGGGAAGTCCTTGCAGTTCTGGCTCCTTGAACCCCCTTCCCACGCTCCCCGGGGCTGCCCCGCCGGACCCCGAAGGGCAGACAGTCCCCGCCCAGGTTACAGGACAGGGAACGGTGTCCCCGGGTGCCGGACCTACTGGACCGAACCCCCGCCGAGATCCCGGGCAGGGCCCCGCGGAACACGGCGCGCTGGCCCTGCTGGACCCGGAAGGACAGTCCCTCTGGGCGTGGCCCGGGGCCGGCCGGGCTACAGGACCGGGTCCCGGTTCCCGGGCATTGGCCCTGCTGGACCCGGAAGGACAGTCCCTCTGGGCGTGGCTCGGGGACGGCCGGGCTACAGGGCAGGATCCCGGTCCCGGCGGCAGGCCCCGCCGGACCGGAAGGCGAGTCCCGGCCGGTCCCGCGGAACCCCGGGCGCGCGGCGTTTCCCGTCCGCCGCCGCCGGCTCCGCCGCGCTTCCGCTTCCGCTTCCGGCCATGCGGTTCCGAGCCAGGATCGGGGATGCGGCGTGTCTGAGCCATTTCACGCGTGAGCGGGCGGGGCCGGGCGGGCAGCGGGGAGGGGACGCCTCAGGCCTGTTGGGTCCGGCAGCACCCAGGGCCTCCGCGGCTCCGCTGCCAGCCGGAGCGTTGCCCGGACTCCGGGCCGCGGACACTCACCTAAGGGCCAGTGTCCATGGGGCGCCCCTGACCGCAGCCCACCCGCGCTCCTGCGCCCTTGGACACTCACCTAAGGGCCAGTGTCCATCGGGCGCCCCCGGCCGCAGCCCATCTGTGTCCCCGCCTTGATCCAGGCCAGGGCCGTGGCCAGTCACTAATGAGCCGTTGGCCATGGGGCGCCCCTGGCTGCAGCCCACCCGCGCACCTGCGCCTCCAGACACTCACCTAAGGGCTAGTGTTCATCCGGGCCCACCAGTGTCACCACCGATACCCCGACCCCTGGTCGCAGAAACTCACTGGAGGGTTGATGTCCATGGGGCGCATCTGGCTGCAGCCCACCTGTGCTCCCCCGGACCTCAGACACTCCTGGCCCCAACCCACCCGTGTCCCTGGCAGCACCCTGGCCCTGGGCCTTGAACACTCACCTAAGGGCCAGTGCCAGTGGGGTGCCCCTTGCCACAGTTCACCTGTGCTCCAGCAGTGCCTCGAGCCCCAGGCTTCGGACACTCACTTAAGGGCCAGTGTTCATTGGGGGCCCCTGGCTGCAGCCCACCCATGCTCCTGGGCCCTCAGATACTCACCTAAGGGCCAGTGGACATCATGCACCCCTGACCATAGCCCACCTGTGCTCTTTGGCCCTTGGACATTCATGTAAGGGCCAGTGTCCATGGGGGACCCCTGACTGCAGCCCACCTGCATTCCAGCAGTGCCCCCAGCCCTGGGCCTCAGGCACTCACCTACGGGCCAGTGTCCATAGGGAGCCCCTGGCTGCAACCCACCTGTGTCCCCGGCACCACCCCCAGCCCCAGACCTCGGACACACACCTAAGGGCCAGTGTCCGTGGGAAGGGCCAGGAGACTGAGTTCAGGCGCTTAGCAGTGGAGGGTTAGTGTTGATACTCCAGGTCTTGCTTATCCTCTCTGATAGTTGCCCCAGGTTGAAGTGGAAGTTCTGTGAGCTAGGGCGGCTTCTGGGTTGCTAGCCGAGCTGCCTCAGCTCCTTAGTAGTGTATTCAATCTTCTGCTGTAGGGGTCAGTAACATGATCGCCAAGCTGGCCAAGACCTGCACGCTTCGCATCAGCCCTGAGAAGCTGAACTTCATCATCTGGGATCAGGTGGCCAGCGGGGGAGTGAGCATGTGGTGTGAACTGCAGCAGGTGAGCTGCTGCATCTGAGAGGTCTGAGAACTCCCCAGATACCATTGAAAAGGACACATCTGACACCCTCCCCCCCACCCCTTCTCTTGACAGGAGAACTTCTTCAGCGAATTTCAGATGGAAGGTGTCTCAGCAGAAAATAATGAAATTTATTTAGAACTGACATCAGAAAACTTATCTCGAGCCTTGAAAACTGCTCAGAACGCTAGAGGCTTGAAAATAAAACTGACCAATAAACACTTCCCCTGCCTTACGGTCTCTATAGAATTGGTAAGTAGGAAGCGACCGGATCTTAAATTTCTCAGAAAGGATCACTGTAGCACTCTCCTCCTGTTGTTCATTGATTTGCTTGAGCGGGCCCAGTAACGTCTCCATTGTGAGACTTGTTACTGTGTTTGGCATATTGAATATGTCAAGCACAGCGGGTAGGGCTCTTGCCTTGCACGCAGCCGACCCAGGCCAACCCGGTTCGATTTTTCCACCCCTCTCAGAGAGCCTCCACTGCAAAGCCTGGCAAGCTAACCGTGATGTATTCGATATGTCTCACAATGGAGACATTACTGGTCGAGCTCAGAAAGGATAGAACACGTGAATCCAGGCAGTTGAACACTATGCGGAAAACTCATTGGTTTTATTGAAATAAAAAACTTGTACATGGGCAATTTGTTTTCCACTGGAGTTCATTACTCTTATTTGAGTAGCACTGTGGTCAGTATTAGGCCACTTTATTGTCCCTCTTCTCTATGCAGTCTTTTTATATCCATTTCTTTTAATAGTATTGCTGCCTTGTTGTGAAATCATGATTTTTTTACACATTTCCACTTTTAAAAAGTTCTCCCCTCCTCATCTGCTGTGGTACCTTAAATGAACTCTCTCTCTAATAATGCATTTATCTTCTGTGCTACTACGAGATGAATTTAATGCACAGCTCTCCTCAGACCACACAGACAACCCCACTCCCTCAAACAAACAACCCCCTCCCACACACACACACACACACACACACTCACATACATGCTCATAGAATGAAGTTCAGATTTCTTTTTTAGTAAGCAGCCAGTTATATTTCCCCTTGTGAAGTTTAAGTTTCTTAACATAGTTCAAAGCCCTTAGGTTGTGGCCAAACCTATCTTGGAGCCAGACTCCAGACTGTCCTTCTCTGGGTGGTTTCCTGTCTATTCCATTTACTCCCAACTCCCAGACTAGGCTGACACTGGGACTTTCACTGGATCTCTTTTACGTACTTCTTTGGAACCTTGTCTTCCTTGGGTGTTTGGCTCCTGCTCTCTTCCGTGATAGCCCCCCTTTGCCCTGGCAGCTCTTATTTATGTGTGTTGTGTACTTTATGCTACTGTGTGGACACTTATATCACTATGGAACAGGATTCCTCAGTTTCTTAATATTTTTTGAACTCTTTGTAGTGCTTTCATAAAATTTTTTGAAACTCTTTGTAGTGCAGTTCTTGTTTCTAGTCAGTATTGCATATTACAATATGAAGTCAATGGTAAGTCTTCAGTTGCCAAAGAAAAGCAAGATACTTGCATAATACTTTCCTATCCTGAAATCTGATTATCTGTTGTATCTTTTTAAAAGCCTCTGGAAACCAGCACGGAGTTATCTTTTCAGCAGTGTAGATTTAACAGTACTTTGGGTGTCTTATACACATATTGGGCCCTTGGAGTAAGTGCTTCTGCAAACTGGTTTTCCCTGTGCTGTTACCAACCCCTGCTAGAATACTGTCCTCTTGTCCCCATCTGCCCATGGCTGTTTCTGAAGCATCACCAGAGAGGCCTTTCTTGACATCCTGTCTAGCAACTATCCTACATGCTTATCCACTTGCTTCATTTTATGTCCCATCTAAGACTGTAATGTGTACATTACATGTAGCTCACACAATTTTGTTTCCTTGATTATTGACCTGTTTGTTTTCAGTAGAACGTTAAAAACCTAGTCTTATTTGCTGTACTTTCCTAAGTACAGCAAATACTTTCCTAAGATCCTAACATGACCCAGAACTAAAGGGACATACAATAAATACTTGCTGGATAGATTTGGTGGTGAGGTTAGGGCTTCCAAGCAGTACTGAGGGTCCTGAGACTACCCTCGGCTTTACTCTACCAACCAGGCTGTATCTTGGGCCGATGATGTGGTTCAGCCTGGTGGTGATCAGGGGAACACTTGGCATTGCGTGGAGTTTGATGGGTAAACTGAGAATATTCAACTTAGATTTCTTTGCAGCTTTATTTTGTTGGTTTTTTTTTTTAGCTATTTTTATAAACAATTATAAAAATGTCTCTAAATTCTTCTCTTGACAGATATCGGCATTAAATAGTAGTCGCATTGTGACACATGACATTCCCATAAAGGTTATTCCTAGAAAATTGTGGAGGGATTTACAAGAACCTACAATCCCAGCCTCTGATGTAAGTAATGCTTGGGTCCCTTTGCACATGACAGTGACATTATTTGAATTACTGGATTTTAGTCATGCAGTATGTGTTATTTTTATTTTTATAGGATTTTTTAAATTGAGTCACTGAGATACAGTTACAAAGTTGTTCATGATAGTTTCAGTTATATAATGTTCCAACATCCACCCCCTTCATCTGTGCACCTTTCCCTCACATTTCACCCTGCCCCATCTCCACTGCCTGCCTCTATGGCAGGCACTTCTTTCTCTCTTTCTCTTTTATTTTCCTTTTCAGCACTGTGATTTGCAGTACTGTTACTGAAAGGATATCATGCATATCAGCAGTTCTTTCAGCACTCAATTTCTGTCCAGATTGATCATTTCCACCTATCATTGTCATAGTGGTCCATTCTCTGTCCTAACTGTGCTCCCCCACCCCTTTTGTGCAGGCTCTCTACTTTACTTTTGGATTTGGAGCCACATCATCTGATGGGGCTCATTAACTACTACTGACTCTGCTCAGGCATCGTGGCAGTGCTTGAGGGACATAGTGATGCCAGAAGCAAGCCAAGGCCTCCCATGTACAAAGCATTTGCTCAGCCTCTTGAGCAATTGCTCTTGCTCCTTGTAGTTGATTTCATTTGGAAAGTGTATAGTAGATTTTATTTGCAAGATGTATACACAGGAAGTGATACTCAATTTTAAAGGATACCAAAAGAAAGAAATAGGAATTTTGCTTTCTGTTGTTTACATAAAACTTCTTAAAACAGTGTAGTTTGTAGTAGAAATTATATACTCTTACAGTAGAAGAGAAGTCTTTTGCTCAGGAATAGCACTTAGAAACAAAGGGGCCAGAGAGGTAGTATAGAGGTTGATGCACTAAGGCCAGTTTTGCTTCAATACCAGGCATTGCCTATGTTTTTTGAGCATTGCCAGGCGTGATTCTTGAGCATAGATCCAGGAATAAGCCCATAGCTGGGTATCACCCAAGGAAAAAAGAAAACAAAAAGTTACATTTTGGAAACCTGTCTTCTCTCCTGTGAGTGTTACCTTCTTCAGTCTAGGTTTGTGTTCCACAGAACTTGATCTGTTCTTCTGTAATTAGAATTGCCCAGTTTTGTGTATCTCAATCCTGATGATGGAAATTTTTGCTCCTCCAAAAATAAACTTAATACAATGACTGCCTTGTCTCTTAATCATAATTCATTAAAGAAGGTATTTTGGAAATATCCAGGATGCTTCCAAAATATCCATGATATTTTTCTTTTACCAAAGGAGAAATATAGAGATCTTGGACTACTTGAGGAAAACCATACTGCACCCAGGTTTAACAGTCAGAGTGCTAGTACAGTTATTTCAGTTATTTTTGCAGAGTAGAAGGCCCAACCTTGGTGTCTTTTCCTCTGAGAATTGTTTCCTGTAGTTCTTGAGGCCTGGAACAAGAAGAGAGTCCGTAGGGACTTGGTCCCTGAGGTAACCAGCGCAGGCATAGATTAGTTAAATTATATGGTCATTTTTCTCTTTGTATTTAAAAGGAAGTTTGTTCAGATGATTTTTAAAAAATAGGATTCTAGCTCTTAAGAATACAGGTATTCAGAAATAGATGGTGGCTACTTGTCATTAGCTACATTAATATTTTTAACACTTCTGATTTTTCTCATTGATTTTATAGGTTAGCATTTATTTACCAGTCCTGAAGATTATGAAGAGTGTTGTGGAAAAAATGAAAAACATTAGCAATCACCTTGTAAGTTACTAGCAAATAACTCTGCTGTGTTTGGTTTAGACTGTTTGGAGGAGCCAGACCCTCACTCTCCCTCACCAGGTCCAGGACGGGAAAGAATACCCTCATGGAGGCCTGTTGTGGGCACTGGACTTCCTGTTAAGAGTGTACAGCTTTACAAGGCCCTTTCAATCTGAGCTGCTCTTTCCTATGCAGACTAAATGTCTTTGCTGATATACCTGCTGAGCTGCCAGCTTCTTGGAAAGAGAAACTGACTTAACATCTTTTAGCCCCAGCCACCTCTTAGCAACTAAATCTTTGGAGTTGCAAAAGTTTCCTAAACTGAGAAAAAAATTATGGACCATTTTATCCATAAATTTTGTACTTAAGATCATTTCATGGTTTAATCTGCACAGATTTTGCTTTCACTTAAGTTGGCTTTTAATGAAGATCTGCCAGTAGTTTGTTCTTCTGTGGCCACCTGCTGTTGATCTGCTTGTCAGGCCAGCAGCTTCCTTGGGGAATCTCCAGATAACCCCCCAGAGAGGTTCAGACTAACCCAGGAGAGAAAAGGAGGCAATTATCTTAGGGACCCATTGTTTGTTCTTCTCTCCAATGGAAATGAGTCAGCAAAATACCTGAGACAGATAAAACCATCAGAGCTGTTTTCCTTTGCTTGGTAGTATTGGGGGAAAAAAAGTTTATGGAGTAGCTGCTGTACTGCTGAATCTCCTGCCAGCCCCATATGATACCAGATACCAAGTGGGACTTACCAAGTATACAGAAAGAGTAATCATGGCAAGATCCAGTGTGATCAGACATTTATATCTGATTATATGCGTACAACCTACCCCTATTCCAGACAGAAATAAGGAGTTTGGTTCTATTCTTGTTATTGATGCTGAGCCATTCTTGTTGAGGCTTTTAGTCCTTCCATTATTTTCTACTGAGTATGAGACCCACACAAATAAGGTTGGAGATATGGAAGAGGAGAAGGTTGCACATGTAATTCATGTGGAAACTGAACATGACTGCAAATTATCAACAGACTGCGTTGTGTTTTAAGGAATTATTTCATAGACTCAGGTGGGAGGGTCTTGAATAGCTTGTTAAAATGTATGTTCTGATTCATGAGGTTGGTGTGAATTCTGAAACTGCATGCAGGAATGCTGATACATGAATCTTTGAACATACAGAATGTTTTGTGATTACTTGTATTGTTTTATTCTTAAAATGCTCTTTGACAAACATGGTTCAGAGTTTGATTAGGTCCATTTATTGACCGAACAAGGGAATCGGTGTTGATGTGGTGGTCTAGTGAGTCCTCAGAGTCCTGCAGCCTCGTGCCATGGGGGTCTTGGTGCTTAGCATATGGTGCATGTGGGATTTTGTGCCAAGTGGGGTTGATAGAAAAGTTCCGTAGGAACTTGTTTATTTTTTGTATGTTGAGAGATAATTTATAGTTAGGGATCTTTATAATATAATGACTAGTATTCATAAACATTGGTAACAGCACAGGAAAATCATTGAAAGAAATATGATCTTATCAAAATTCTTAAGAAACTTTGTTAGTGTGCAGGATATTCTGAATATTCATTACAGAACTAACCCACCTAACTGATACACAGTGACTTAGTCATTTGTTAGGTCTCTGGGTGGTTAGCACTCTCATGGGACCATGTCTGCTGCCAGATGTGGTCAAAAGAGATGTAAACCTAGCATTTGATTACTCACAGTTTAGGAATTTGAAGAAAGTGATTAAGCCCGAAGTACTGAGTAGAGTCTGTTGTAGGCTGCTTCCTTGAATTAATCTTTATATATGAAGTCCATTGTTTTTAAAAAGAGTTAGAATATACAGTTCTTGGATGCATTTGAAATCAATGGGTATATGTCATGTGTGAGCTTTGCAGAATTTTGGAAGAGTTCGGACTATTTCCAAAGATTGTTGCTATGTTTTGTTTTAATATCATTTCTGGATTATGTGAGAGTGTTCTAAGAAATATAATAATATTCTTCTGGGTTGTTATTAGGTGACAACTGATTATGGCTTAAACAAAGTACAAACTGCCATATGAGTTTTCCAATACCTGGCAAGCTTAGAAAAGGAGCAGATAATAACATCAAAAGAAATGTACTGCGCTGATTAACAGAATCTTATATTCTACTTTCACACATGTACCTTTCTATGAACTTCTCTTTGGTTTTTTAAGTTTAATTATTTTGTTTTGAACCATATCTGGCAGAACCCAGTCACTTCCTCTGGCATGGTATTCAGTGCGGTGCTGGAAACTCCTCCCACCCCAGGGTTTCATACATATAAAGTTTGAGCTCATGTTTTTCTAGCCAGGAACCTCATTTCTAAACTCTGGTTAAAGGAACCTCTTGGTGATAGAGGGTGGAGCTTGGAAGGAAGGGGCCCCCTGGTCTTCGGAGAAGACACAGGCCCCAGAAGTTTGAGGTGGAAATTGGCAGAGATACTGCCACTCTGTCTGGGTGCTTCGTGCAGATAGCACTCCAGCAAAGTCTGCAACTTGTCAGTTGGCCTCTCCAGGCCTCTGGAATTCGCAAAACTCTCATCCCAACTTCATAATGTAAGCAAAGGGTTTTGGTCTTGTGAAGTGCTAAAGACTTTATGGTTAGTATTAAATTTGTTGTTATGATAAATGAGTGGGCTTATTTATAAAAATAATATGCATATTTATTTGCAGTTAATATGCATATTTAATTTCCATGCTCTCTTTCCATTCTTGTCCCATTATCTTCACATTTTGCTTACATTGCCTTTGCATAAAATAATTGTTCATTTTTCTGTCCCCATAACTCCAAGGCCTAGTTTTGGCGCTCTAAGTAAAAATTCTCACACCTACTATAGTTAAGGGAAGCAGGCACTGGTAGAATGCTTGTTTTTGGAACATTGTATGCATGAAACCCTGTCATTAGTAGCATTGTCAATCGTGGCACTTACAGTAAAGTTACAATTCTCAAATCTATCATTCACAACTCATCTCCTTCCAGATAACTCAGGAACTGCAAATAACTTAGTAGTATCTCATTTGTTTTCGTGTGTTGTATTGATAATACTCAGTTTGATTCGTGCTTTCTTTTCTTGCTCCCCCTTACAAGAATGGGGTAGAAATGCCTCTGTCTCGGAATGATTTCTTTGGAGCCTCCTTATTTAAGAATAACTTAGATTTATTGATGGAAGAGAGAAGCTTTGATAAGTACCTTGCATTTTTTTCCTTTAATTTTTGAAGTCCAGTTGTTTGATCTTTGCAACTGATTTTCCTGGTTGTGTGCCCTCAAATGTCTGCCTTTCCATGTGGCAGACTGCTGAGAGCATCAGACTGAGTCTCCCACTGGGTGCTTAGAGTATCAGGCTCAGTCTCACCCTAGTGCTGAGAGCATCAGTTGAGTCTCCCACTGGGTGCTGAAGTGTCCGGCTCAGCCTCCCTGGGTGCTGAGAGCATCAGGCTCAGTCTCCCCCCCCCCCCCCCCAAGAGCGTCAGGCTCAGTCTCCCACAGGGTGCTGAGAGCATCAGGCTCAGTCTCCCCCTGGGTGCTGAGAACCTTAGTCTGTGGTTTTGAGCTTGTATTTTTTCTAAGATTATGTTTATTGATTTTGATTTGGGGGCCACTCCCGGCTGTGCTCCTGGCTCTGTGCTCAGTAATCACTCTCTCCTGGGAATGAACCATGATCAGCTGTGTACAAGGCCTTATCCCCTGTACTACCTCTGCCTCTTTGCTTCCTTTTACATTCTTTTTATGCTCTAGTTTTCTTCTAAAACTTTCAGTGAACTTGAATCTTCTGTACTAGTTGTTACTTTCTTTCAAACTCCCTTCTTCTTTTAGTTTTTTGAGCCACACCTGGTGATAGAGGCTACTCCTGGCTCTATGCTCAGGAATTATTCTTGGTGGTGCTCCTGGGGACCATATGGGATGCCAGAGATCAAACCCTGGTCGACCATGTACATGGCAAACACCCCACCCCCTGTACTATCACTCAGGCACCACCCACCTCTTTTTCTTTAAATATCTTTGTTCTTCCTTGATACTTTTATTTTTTACCTTTACCCTCTGAGATGTATTTTTGCTTGTTTCCAATTTTCAGCTTTCTTTTATTCTAATTTTTTGTTGAGTGTGTGTGTGTGTGTGTGTGTGTGTGTGTGTGTGTGTGTGTGTGTGTGTTTTGGTGAAGGCGCCCATGGATCACTCCCATCTCTGCGCTGCTCCATGCTGGTGGTTCTCAAAGACCATGCAATATCTGATTGCCAATCAGATCTCCTGCAGGAAAGCATGGACTCAGTGCGCTGAGTCTCTTCCTGGACACTGTTTGCATATTCAGTCTCTTACAGTGACATGCTCTCTGACCATCTCATTTCTGAGCTTCCTTAATTCTAACCCATGCTATTTTTTATAACTTACATTTTAAAATTTTCTTTTAAATCATTTCTTTACATCTGTTTAGTGCAGTGCTTTTATTTTATTTTATTTTATTTTTATTTTATTAGTTGAAACACCATGAGGTACAGGTATAGACTTACAAACTTTTGTGCTTTGGTTTCAGTTATACAAGATCGAGTACCCATCCCTATGCCAGCCCATTTTCCACCACTAATGACCCCAGTAGCCCTCCCACCCCCAACCCCATTCCCTCCACCTCTGTGGCAGGGCATTCCCTTTTGCTCTCTTTCTGTTAGGGTGTTGTGGTTTGCAATAGAGGTATTGAGTGGCCAGTGTTCGGTCTATAGTGTACTTTCAGCACGCATCTTGCACCCCGAGTGAATCCTCCAGACATCCTTTATTTGGTATTCCCTTCTCTATCAGAGCTTTCCCCCTCCCCCCCCCCCCCCCCAAGCATGTACTGACAGCTTCCAAGCCACGGAGCATATCTCCTGGTACTTAATCTCAACTATTCTTGGGTGTTCTTCTCCCATTCTGTTACTTTATATTCCCCAGATGAGTGCAGTCTTTCTATGTCTATCTGTCTGTCTGTCTGTCTGTCTGTCTCTCTCTCTCTCTCTCTCTCTCTCTCTTTCTGGCTCATTTTACTTAGCATGATACTTTTTATGTAGAACTACTTGTATGTAGATTTCATGACTTCATCTTTTCTAACAGCTGTATATTATTCCATTGTGTAGATGTACCAAAGTTTCTTTAACTAGTCATCTGTTCTTGGGTACTCGGGTTTTTTCCAGATTTTGGCTATTGTGAACATTCAAGTGCATATGTCATTTTGACTGTACTTTTTTGCCCCTCCAGTATATGTTCCCAGGAGTGGTATTGCTGGGTCAGATGGGAGCTCAATTTCCAATTTTTTGAGAATTGTCCCTTCTATTTTCCAAAAGTGCTGAACCAGTTGATATTCCCACCAGCAGTGAAGAAGGGTCCCTTTCTCGCCACATCCACGCCAACACAGGTTGCTTTTGTTCTTTTGGATGTGGGCCAGTCTCAGTAGTGTGAGATGATATCTCATTATTGTTTTGATCTGCATCTGGATATGTAGAACATATCCTCATGTGCCTTTTAGCCAATCGGATTTCTTCTTTGAGAAAGTTTTTGTTCATTTCATCACCCCATTTTTGGATGGGGTTGGATGATTTCTTCTTGTGGAGTTCAACCAGTGCTCTGTATATCCTTGATATCAACCGCTTATCGGATGGATATTGGATGAATATCCTTTCCCATGCTTTGTATTTTGGTCACTGTTTCTTATGAGGTGCAGAAGCTTCTTAGTTTAAGATAGTCCCATTTGTCTCTCTCTGTTTTCACTTGCTTGGCGAGTGGCGTGTCATCATTGAAGATACCGTTAGCTTCAATGTCATGGAGGGTTTTGCCAACTTGTCTTCAATGTACCTTATGGATTCTGGTCTGATGTTGAGGTACATGTACTTTTGTACATGGTATTAGGTAGAGTTCTGAGCCCATTTTTTTTTTTGGCATGTAGCTGTCCAGTTTGCCAGCACAATTTGTTAAAGAGGATTTCCTTGCTCCACTTTACAATTCTTGCTCCCTTATTAAAGATTAGATGATCATATATTTGAGGGGGTGTTTCAGTATATTCAACCCTGTTCCATTGGTCTATGGCTCTGCCTTTGTCCAGTACCATGCTCGTTTAATTATTACTGCTTCGTAGTAGAGTTTGAGGTTGGGGAAGTTGATTCCTGCCATTTTCTTTTCCCCCAGAATTGCTTTAGCTATTTGTGGGGGCTTATTGTACCATATGAATTTCAGGAGTGTTTGCTCCATTTCTTTGAGGGATGTCATGAGTATCCTTATAAGGATGGCAATGAATTTGTAAAATGCTTTGGGGAATGTTGCCATTTTGACAATGTTAATTCTCCCCATCCATGAGCAGTGAATATTTTTCCATTTCCTCGTGTCCTCTTTTATTTCCTGAAGTAGCATTTTGTAGTTTTCTTTGTTCAGGTCTTTTATGCCCTTAATTAAGCTGATTCCCAGGTACTTGATTTTCTGAGGCATGATTGTGAATGGGATGATTTTTTTCATGTCACTTTCTTCTCATTATTTGCGTATAGGAAAGCCATGGACTTTTGTGTATTGATTTTATAGCCTGTAACTTTACTATACAAATCTATTGTTTCTTGGAGTTTCTTGGTAGAGGTTTTAGGGTTCTCTAAGTATAGTATCGTATCATCTCCGAATATTGAGAGCTTGAGTTCTTCCTTTCCTGTCTGAATGCCCTTAATATCTTTTCCTTGCCTAACTGCTATTGCAAGTACTTCCAGTATTAAATTGAACAGCAGTGGAGAGAGTGGGCATCCTTGTCTCATCCCTGATCTTAGAGGGAAGGCTTTCGGTAGGCTTGTGGTAGATGACTTTAACTATATTGAGGAAAGTCCCTTCTATACCCATTTTGGCGAGGGTTTTCATCATAAATGGGTACTGGATCTTGTCAAATGCTTTCTCTGCATCTATTGATATGATCATAAGGTTTTTATCTTTTCTTTTGTTGATATGATAGATTATGTTGATTGATTTCTGAATGTTAAACCATCCTTTCATCCCCGAAATGAATCCCACTTGGTCATGTGTATGATCTTTTTGATGAGTTGTTGAATTCTCTTTGCTAGTATTTTGTTGAGAATCTTTGCATCCGTGTTCATCAGGGATATTGGCCTGTAGTTTTCTTTTCTTGTGGTGTCTTTGTTTCTTTTGGTATTAGAGAGATATTTGCCTCATAGAAACTGTTTGGGAGAGTTTCTGTTTCTTCAGTTTCCTGGAAAATCTTAAGAAGTGGCAGTAGGTCCACTTTAAATGTTTAGAAAAATTCACTGTTGAATCCATCTGGACCTGGACTTTTGTTTTGGGGATTACTTTTGATTACAGTTTCAATTTCCTTGATATTAATAGGACTATTCAGGTATTCTAGATCTTCTTGATTCAGCCTTGGGAGATTATAGGAATCCAGGAATTTATCCATTTCTTCTAAGTTCTCTTGTTTCGTGGCATTCAGATACCCTAAGTAGTCTCTGATGATCTTTCAAATTTCTTTGGTTTCTGTTGTGATATCCCCCTTTTCATTTCTGATTTGGTTTATTAGGGTTCTCTCTCTCTTTCTTTGTGAGTCTTGCTAGTGGTTTATCAATCTTGTTTAATTTCTCGAAGAACCAGCTCTTGGTTTCATTGATCTTTTGGATTGTTTTTTGGGTTTCCATGTCATTGATTTCTGCTCTAAATTTTATGATCTCTTTCCTTCTGCCTGGTTTGGGCTCCTTTTGTTGGTCTTTTTGTAAGATTTTGAGCCATGAAGTCAAGTTGTTTATGTGGGTCCCTTCATCCTTCTTGAGAGGATGAAGGGGCCCACATATGATTTCAGAGCTACAAATTTTCCCCTTAACATGGCTTTAGCTGCAACCCACAGGTTCTGGTAACTTCTGTCTTCATTCTCATTTGTTTCCAGGTGTCTTTTGATTTCTTCCTTGATTTCTTTCCTGACCCACTTGTTGTTCAACATTGAGTTGTTTAATTTCCAGGTGTTTGATTTGGTTTTCTGCATCTGTATATGATTAACTTCTATTATCAGTGCATCATGGTCTGAAAATATAGTTGATACAATTTCTATCTTCCTGATTCTGTTGAGGTATGCTTTGTGGCTCAGCACATCTATTCTGGAAAATGTTCCATGTGCACTGGAAAAGAATGTGTATTTTTTTTTTGAGGATATGAAGTCCTGTATAGATCTGTTAGCCCTCTCTCTTCTGTTTATTCCTTCAGAGCCATTATTTCCTTGCTTATTTCCTTGCTGAGTTTTAATCTTCTTGATTTATCCAGAGGAGATAAGGTGGTGTTGAAGTCCCAGCTACTATGGTGTTGCTCGCAATGTCCTTCTTAAGGTCTGTTAGCAGTTGTTGTAGGTATTTGGCTGGTCCCTCATTGGATGCATATACATTTAGGAGTATGATTTCTTCCTGCCTTGATTAATAAAAATGGCGTTCACTGTCCCTTCTAATCTTTTTCAACATGAAATCTATGTTGTCCAATACTAGTAAGACCACCCCAGCTTTTTTGAGGGGGGTGTTTGCTTGTATGATTGTTTTTCAACCTTTGACTTTGAGTCCGTGTTTTTTTCTGACTGTTTAGATGTGTTTCTTGTAGGCAGCAGAATGTTAGGTTCTGTCTCTGAATCTATTTTGCCACTCTGTGTCTCTTAATTGGTGAATTTAGACCATTGACATTGAGAGAGATTATTGTTATGGGGTTTTGCGTCATCTTTCTTTAAGGATTTGTTGTGCTTGTAGGGGTTTGTCTTGTCTTACAGTATTCCCTTTAGCCCATCTTTTAGGTTTTGTTTTAAGTCTGTGAAGTTCCTGAGCTGTTGTTTATCCACAAATAGTGGACTGTTCCTTCGAGATTGAGTGAGAGTTTAGCCGGGTAAAGTATTCTTGGTGAAGCATTCATTTTATTGAATTTTTTCGCTATATCCCACCATTGCTCTCAGGCTTGGAGGGTTTTCTCTGATAGGTCTGCTATGAATGTAAGGGGTTCTCCTTTGTATGTGACCTTGCTGCTTGCAGTATTGTGTCTCTATTCATGGCATCATAATTCTAACTATGATATGTCTTGGAGTGTTTTTGTTAGGGTCTCTTTTAGCTGGCACCCTTTGGGCTCCTTGAATCTGGATGTCTGTCTGCATTCTCCAGCTCTGGGAACTTTTCAGCAATGATTTCTTTAACTGTGGTTTCTTATTGGGATTGCTTCCCTGACTTTCTGGTATTCCAGTGATTGTAATGTTGTTCCTCTTGAAATCATCCCCTAGGACCCTGATTCACTCTAGAGCTATTTTGAGGTCTCTTTCCATTGTTTATTGTTGCCTGTAGGCTTTGTGCAGCTCATCTTACAGTTCATTGATTCAGTCTTCGGCTGTAACCATTCTGCTGTTGAGGGGACACACTGAGTTTTTTATTCCATCTACCAAATCCTTTATTCATGACACTTCTATGAGTAGCTTTCCTATTTCTCCTCTCATTCCTTCCTGTATTTTCTTGATTGTCCGATCCATTGTTTTTTTCATGTCCTCTAATTTACTGGCTATCTGTCCCACCATTTCTTTGAGTCATTGGACATCTTCATTACTTCATCTCTGAATTCGGAGAGTTTACATTTGTTAGTAACACCATTGAGGCTTCTGGACTCTTTTTATCGTCCTCTCCTCATGGTGGGGATTTGCGGTTTCTTCATGTTGTGGTGGTGGTATGGAGACTGAGATGTGACACCAGATTGCTGGGTATGGGTAATGTAACTGTAGCCATGAGAGCAGCCATCAGCCCCGAAACAGCCCACGCCCACTTCTGCAGAGGCCACGCCCCTACGGGTACCTGGTGTGTGGTGGGGTGCAGACCTGGGTGAGGGAGAAAACCGGGCACAGCGTTGGGATGGACCAGAGCAGTGCTTTTAAATGTGGTTTTTGCCCAAAGTTATTTTTCTCTTTCAGAATATATGTTTTTTGTGGGATTTGACCAGAATTCTATTGTTTCAGTTGGTTTCTCTGGGTCTATCAGAAGGAGTTGTAAGTGTGAGGTAGAAATTGCAGTTTCTATCTCTAGACTCTTGGACTTCTTGATTTCACTGTAACCATGGAACATTAAGATACCCAGTGTGTCCTGTAGCTACCTCTCCTACTTTCCTGAGAGCTCCCCGTCTTACTCTTCCCTCGGCCAAAGGCATAACACTGTTCTATTTGACTTGTACTTTTGCTTCTTCAGGCTTCCTCCTTATCACTGCTACTCTTCTATGAGGTTCTTTTGTTGGGGCTCCTATTTTCACTTTTTGGCACGGGGGCCACAGCTGGCAGTACTCAGGGGACAATATATGGTGCCAGGAATCAAGCCCAGATTGTTCGCGATCAAGGCCAGCACCCTACCTGCTGTACACTCTTTGGCTTCAGGTCTTCCAGCTCTCCCTCCTGGTCCAGTGTCCTGGCAGGAACCCCTTACCCTATTTCCACTTGTTCTTTGGGTTTCCACTGGGCTCTCCATTCTTGCCATGCAAAATAGCTTGGAAGTTTGGCGATTTCTAAGTTTCTTCTTCTTAATTTTTTTTTATTGTTTTGGTTTTTGGACTGCATCTACAATGCTCAGGGCTTACTCCAAGCCCTATACTCAGGAGTCACTCCTGGCAGATTTGGGGACCAAATGGGTTGTGGGAATCAGACCTGTGTGCAAGACAAGTACCTTACCTGCTGTACTGTCGCTGTGTCCCCTCTTAAGTTTCTGCTTCTTAGGCCTTGATTCTCTCTGTTGCAAAATGTCACATGGGTCTTGGTGCTTTTGGGAATAATCTGGAATCTAATGGGACACACAGTCACCTTGTTTTGATGATGTCCATGTTTTTGGGGTTTTTTCTTTCCCTTTTTTCTTTCTTGAGACTATATAAAATACTCCATTTGCAGATTATTGAAGCAAATCTAAATGGAGAGTTGAACTTGAAAATAGAAACCAACCTTGTGTGTGTTACAACTCATTTTAAAGATCTTGGAAACCCTCCATTAGGTAAGTTTTCTGATGAGTTACAATTTTATTTTGATTAATAAATTACTTCAGATAAAATTCCAGTGAGTGTGCTTCCTTCATGGGGAAAGAACAGATCATCTGCAGGATTGCCTGCAGGAATTTATGGAATCCTGCCACTGAATGGGAATTGATTGGCTCAGATTTCTTTTCTCATCCGGAAAATGTCAAGTGACACTAAGTAATCTGCAAGAGCTTTTCTGTATCTTAAATTCTTCTTTCTGCTCTAAACCTTTTTTTTTTTTGTGGATGGGCATTTCTGGTGGTTCTCAGGGCTTACATCTGACTCTGCACAGGGAACCATATATGATACCTGGGATCAAACCTGGATTGGCTGTGTACAAGGCAGGTGTCTTACCCTCTGTAGTATCTCTTTGGCCCCTGCTTTTAACATTGCATGTCTCACTTTAAATGGAGTCAGAAATTAGCGAATGCGAATGTTCCCTAGGTGCTTAAATTTGTCATCTCATGCCAGGTGATAGGGGACTGTAGAATAAGTGAGGAGATATATTTAGAGAGAATTGGAAGTGTCACAGAACTTACACAGCTGGGAGAGATACTTTTGTGGGAATGAACAGGGGATCAGAAGCAAAGTGAGGGTTTTGGGGTGGGGGGCTTATATATATATATATATATTTTTTTTTTAATCGAATCACCGTGAAATACACTTACAAAACTTTCATGATCAGGTTTCTGTCACACAATGTACATTCACTGACCCTCCACCCGTATACATTTCCCACCACCAGTATCCCAGAATCCCTCCTGCCACCATCGCTTTCCCCCACCCGCCACCACAGCCTGCCTCTGTGGCAGGCATGTTTCCTCTCCCTCCCTATCCCCCTTCCCCTTCTTTCCCTTTTGGGCATTTTGGTTTGCAGTATAGATACTGAGAGGCCATCATATTTGATGATCCTTTACTCACGTTCAGCACATGTCTCCCATCCTGATTGATCCCTTCCATTGTCATAAGGATCCTTTCTCTATCTCAACTGCCCTCTCCCCCAGCTTTTTTTCCCCCTTAAGTTGCCTTTAATTAAATAGATGGATCGGATATGAACAAACTCGGAAAACTTTTTTATTATTATTTATTTATTTTTATTGAATCAGTGATCTAGAGCATTACAGAGATGTTCGTGATTGTGTTTCAGTCATACAGTGTTGCAACACCCATCCCTGCACCAGTGTAGTTTCCCAGGACCAGTGTCCCCAGTTTCCTTGTCTCCCCAGCTCTTGAGGCAGGCTTCCACCTGTGGACCAGTACTCCTGGCCCTTAGCAAGTATTTTTAATAACTTGCATGTGTTCTAAAGCAAACATAATAGACCATATTTAGAATTTGAGAGGCAAATTACTACAAGTTTGTTTATCAACACATATTTCAATAAGGAATGGACATTATGGGGTAAGTGCATACTATTATAGCATATTAGAATCTGTATGTTTAAAACTTCGATACTACTTATGTGATCCAGGTTTGTTTTATCACCCTTAGCAGAAGATGGGTCATAGTTTAGCTCCCTGGAAATTAGCATAGAATTTAAAGAGTCAGGACTTAATAAATGCTTGCTTAATAAGTAATGACATTTTACCATATCTTGTAATACTTCTTCACTAGTAATGTAAACAGTTTATGGATTGTTGGTTATATTGCTATATCTGGGTACCCTATCATATCTCCAAAGATTTTTTTGTGGGGAGGAGTTTTGGGGCCATACTAAGCAGTATTCAGAGGCTACTCATGACTTGGTACTTGGGAGTTGCTTCTAGTGATGCTTGGGTTTCTGGCAGGAATGGGAGAACTTAAGCCCAGGCCTCCTCCATACAGTGCATGCCCTCTAATCTGGTGTGCTATATTTTGAGCCCAGATATTGTATTTTAAAACATTTGTATCATTTTAGCCTCTGAAAACAGATCTCAAGATAGAAATCCAGAACAAATGGCTGAAGTGCACATAGACATTAAGAAGCTCCTACAACTTCTTGCTGGACAACAAGTAAATCCGACGAAGGCTATCTGCAGTAAGTTTATGTCTTTATAGTTTCAGAATTTTGTGCAGTCATATAAACACGAAAATAATCTCAGTCATGTGGTCTGAGGTTTTCTGGAGCACAGAGGCATTTGGCTTTTTTTTTTTTTTTTTTGATTCATAAATCCCTGAAAATGCATCTAGACTCAGCTCCGGGCACCTTAATGAGGATACTTCTGGAACCAGTATCCATTGGTTTTGTAGGTAGTCCAGACTGTCTATGCCAGGACGAGTAAATATCAGGTGTTGCATTCTTGCTCTCTTGGTCTCCCCTTTCTTGATTCATCTGAGTTTCTGACACATCCTCACTAGTTGTGCTATGTCTTAAGGCATTTAGGCTTCCTTAAGATTCCACTTATTGGGGTCAGAGATAGTACAGGAATTTAGACACTTGCCTTGCATAGATGCACCTGGCCTTAGTTCCATCCCAAGAACTGCATATGGTCTCCTAATCACTGTCATCAGTGAACCCTGAACACTGTCAGGTGTGGCTCAAAAACCTCAAATATATCAATTTAAAAAAAAGAATGAATTGCAGAATGTTTGGGGCCACAAAAAGAGGGAAAAAGTGGAGGAGGTCCGAATCTTGCCTTGTGTGTAGCCACCCTCGTTTAAATTCCTGGAATCACTCCTAGGACTCCTGGGGCAGGGCTACTAAGTGACCAGGACCAGGAATAGCCCATGAGCTATTCCTCCTCCACCCCTAAAGACCCCTCCCCCAGCCCCAAAGAGTCTCAGTCATTAATGGTAATGGTGGTCTAGTGATACTGCTTTGGTTTCACTTTCTCAGCTACTCACTAGTTTTCACACTTGTCATGGACCAAAATGGCTTATCAGCCAAGAAATTTTCAAGACTGCCTGTTTACTGCTAAGATCACAGCACCTGAAAGACAGCATTGGCCTTGTTTGGAATTGGCCCCCTTTTATATGATAACTCATAGGCTGACCACTTAGTTATCCTAACCACTTAGCTATCCTAGATGACATTAGACAAGATTATGATATAAAATAAGATTATAAGATTAGATAAAATAAGATTATGGAACACAGAAGATAGTGCAGGGGACAAAGGGCCAGAGATTCCAGGACACTAGAAGGCTTGATCTGTTGGACAGGAACTATGCTGAATTCTGAGAAACTTGGGCACGATGATTGCGAATCTCTGGGGCTGCATGTAGCACAGCTAGATTTCAGCATGGACCTTTACCAATTTTAGATAACACTTCTCCAAAGACCAGCATGTAGAGCAGCCATCAGGAATCTCTGTAAGTGCAAATACCTACTCGCTCTCTCTGAGACCCTCAGTCTTCATTTCTAACAGGTTCCTGGATGATTCCCACTGTCAGGCCTGACAGACCTGCCTTCGGTGGCCATATTGCAAACTAGCAATACGTGTTGAATAGTAACTCAGAGAATGGCACACTTACTCCGACTGAACGTGCATTGTGCGTGCATGTAACCATAAAGCAGAGGAGTGTGTTGATGTTGGCAAGACTTCAGAAAGGTGACAGGTGAACTTGAGTGTAGCAGAAAGATGAACCCAGTAACATTATGACAGCCGAAATTGTTGTGCATTATGCGTTCCTTATACCTTTTCTTGTCCTCCCCACCCCCACGCTCCTTTTCTGTCAGGGCCTGTGGCTGGCCTGCTCCACGTGTAGCTCCATAGTCTCTCCCAGATGTGTCTCTACTTTTGCTATCCTGTGTATTCCCACTGCTCGTGTTTCTCTGCTGGCCCTCCACTTGCTTCTACCGTCAGTTCTCGTGTGACTCGTCTCTCCATAGCTAGGGCCCCTGTGCTGTAGCCCTGTAACTCTCTTTGCCAGTGGCTATAGCTGGTCTTGATTGGATTTCCTTGTGTGCCTTGCTGTGTGGAGAGCAAGCTGTCTTACCCTTGGATTCTTCCTTGCAGCAGTTCTCCTCCTAATTCAGTTACTGGCACCCTGGGTTCTGCACTAGTATTGTCACACTAAGTCATTCTCCCTTTTCCCTTGCTCTTAAAAGAGAGGAGCTATAGCACATTTACCTTTTTTTGGTCTTTGTACCCATGTCTTGGAATATGTCCCTAGCCACACATATTATCTTGGTCTCATCTTGCTAGAATGTACAGGATTGCTGAATGTACATGAGCTGACTGAAGTCTTACCGTTATTCTCATGGACACTTGGCTGTTTTCAACATGTTTCGGCTGCCCAGTGGCAGGAAGCTGCTTTTTCCTGCATGCATTGTGGGTCCCAGGAAGGCTGCTTTGGGAGCTTCCAGCACAACAACCAGCAGCTCCTTCTCTCTTCCTCTCCACGACTAAGTGTTGATGAGTTGACCTGAACTGGCTGCTTTGTTCAGTGTCACCGTACAGTCCACTTGCCTCTGTAGAAGGCAGTTCCAGGATGAAAAAGAAAACATTAATAGGAATGACTGCGTGTGCTGGAACAGACCTTTACAGTAATGTGTTTTCTTCTCTCCCTAGATATTGTGAAAAACAAGATTGTTCATTTTGACTTGCTCCATGAAGATGTGTCCTTGCAGTACTTCATCCCTGCTTTGTCATAGAAACAAGTTATATATGCGGGACCTCGGGGGCCTCTGTCAGATCCTGGAAAAGCAGCAGGGGGATGTGCCCTAAGTCACTTGTGTTTTTATGGCAGCGTAAATCCTGTACATATCACTTATCTTGCCATTGTAAAACAATTTTTGTTTTTGTTTTTGTTTTGGGGTTCCATCCAGCACTGCTCAGGACTTACTCCAGGCTCTGGTCTCAGGGATTCTGGCAGTGCTCAGGGGAGCATATGCAGTGTCAGAGACTGAACAGGGGATTGACCATTTGCAGGACAAGTTTGCCTTACTCACTTTCTGGCCTACTGGTAAAATATTTTAACTAAAAATAGTGAAGCACAGTTGGATAAAATGTATTACTTCACATATCTTGTATATTTCTCATGTATTTTGTTTTGTAAAATATTGAAAGAAAGATAGAATCTGGATTTTAAATAGCACTTTTAATTGAAGTTATAAAAAATGTTCCTATATTTAGAATTAGTGTGGTAATAAAAATTTGCAAAAGTATTATGTGCAGAGTATTGCATTTTCTTGCCCATGATGCTTTCTCCAGCTCAGTGTGTTGTAGCATTTATTTTGGGGAGTGGATTGCCGAGCACACCTGAGCTTATCACTCCTCTGGCTGTCTCTGTTGCTCAGACGAATGTCTCCTCAGAGTACGGATCGGGTCTTGTGAGACATGGAGAGCAGAGCCTGCTTCTGGCCCTGAGTCCATATCTTTGTTCCTTCTTTTTTTTTTCTTTTTGGGTCACACCCCGCGATGCACAGGGGTCACTCCCGGCTCTGCACTCAGGGATTACCCCTGGTGGTGCCCAGGGGACCATATGGGATGCTGGAAATCGAACCCGGGTCGGCCATGTGCAAGGCAAATGCCCTACCTGCTGTGCTCCCTCTTGTTCCTTCTAAGTGTTTCTTAATTTGGAAGTAACGCTGAGGTGTTTGGCATAGGGAAAAACAAGACCTCGCATGTGTTTCTCATTAGGTCCTGACACGTGATCCTATGCATGTGTTGTAGCAGGCCCAAACTCCTCTTGGGTCTTGCTCCTCTTCTCAGGGGACATCTGTCACATTCCCCAGTATGAGTAAATCTTTTCTTATGAAGCAGCACATCATCGATGCCATTTTAATGTCACAAGAAAAAAAATGAGGAGAAAAAGGGAATCACTTAGGATAAAAGGAAGAAAAAAGAAATCAAAAAGCCTTGCATTTTTTTTTTTCTGATTTGGTCCTGTTGTTTGGTAAAACCAATGTATTTGAGTTTTCTGATATCCCTAATGTTCAAATGGGTTGTAATATTTTGTTAAATCAATATATTCACATTTAATTCTGAACACCTTCTCTCCTCTCTGCTTATAAGAAAATTAATTATAACTGTAGTGGTGAAACTTAAATCATGGTTGGGGCTGGAGTGATAGTACAGCATGTAGGACATTTGCCTTACACGCAGCCAACCCGCTTTCGGTCCCCAGCATCCCATATGGTCCCCCAGGCATCGCCAAGAGTGATTCCTGAGTGCAGAGCCAGTAGTAACCCCTGAGCATTGCCAGTGTGACCCAAAAAGCCCCCCCCCCCCCAGAAAAAAACCCCAACTTAAATCATGGTTTATAGTGAAGCAATGTCAGCAGTTTCCTGTTAAAGAAAATATTAGTGAATTACTTCTCTGGAAAATGAGTTACTACAGATTATTATTAAGGTGATCATTTGTTTGCTTGTCTTGGGGCCATCCCCAGAGGAGCTCGGGGATTGTTCCTGCCTGCTCAGTGATCACACTGGTGTGCTCATGGGGTCACCTGTGGACCCAAAGCAGGCAGGCTTCACTGTTAGGAAGGCATTCTCTCTCCAGCCCTTGGCAAGATTATTTTAGTGTATATTGAAAATAGACTGTCTCTTTAGTTTAAAAGAAAAAGCTTATTCATCTGAAGTATACAAATTTAAAGGCATTTTTTGGCTTTCCGTGACAGGGGCATGCACTCTTAGACATCTGGAAAAAGTGTCTTTTTCATCTGCTTTAATTTTGTAGATTTAAACATTTGAAAATGTCCTAAAATCAGTTATATATCCTCTTATTTCTATAGTGTGTTTTTGATTTTTTGTGGGGGTAGGGGCTACTTTGTGGTCACACCTCCTGACTATAGTCTGGGACCCTTCCTGGATTTCTGGAGGGCCTGGGAGACTGTATGGGTGCCAGGGATTGAGCTCTGGTTGGCTGCATTCAAGGTCATTTCAGTCTATACAATTTTTTTTTTTTAAGTTTTGAGTTTGATTACTGTATTGTGGTATTTGACCAAACACCCAGTAGTGCTCAGGGACCATTACAGTCTGTGCTCAAAACTGCATGCTCAGCATTGAGAGCTCTCTGTGGCAGTGATTTGGATGACTTTATGACCCACGTCTGTCTGTAGCCCTTGCTAATAGGGTCTTTTGGAGTCAGATCTGTTTCTAATCCTTGCTGCTCAGAGTGCCGTTGAATGGTTATTCTTATCCCACATGCATAGGCCAGAGAGCACTGATAGTCATTGTAGACCTATGGAGTGTCCCTTGTTGCTTTATTGAGAGGTATGTCATTTTGTTGGGTCAGGAGATAGCAATTTGGCCCATTTGAGAAATGAATCAGTTTAGTTTATTTCAATACTTAAGTTTCAATACTTAAGTCTTTGGATCTCTTAATTGTTGTTGTTGTTGTTGTTGTTTTATAGACACTTTTGTTTTGTGTCTGTACTTGATGATGCTTAGGGGTTACTCCTGGCTCTGTGCTCAGGGATTATTCACATGGTGCTCAGAGAAGCACATTGGAAGCTGGGGATCCAAGCAAGGCAAATGCCCTATCCACTCCACTGTACTATTGCTACCACCCCAAGACGCGAGTTTTTTGTTGCTGTTTTTATGATGCAAAACTGTGTAAGTTCTTTTTCCTTTAGTTGGTCATTTGGGCCCGCACCCAGAGATACCAGCTGTAAAAAATCCCACATGCTTGCACAGAGCTGTGAAAATCCCCCTCTTGGGCCGTGTAAGCCCCTTGAGTAGGGATTATACATGAGAGGATGTTCTCGGGCTCTCTGGGCGGCTCTTTCGCCGCCGCGTTTGGTGCTCTTGAGCTGCTTCTCCACCCGGGATGGCTATTGCCTTGGACGGACGAAGGAAGCTGGTAGCTGATTAGTTGCCATTTATTCCATCTCCGGTCTCTCCCAGTATGTTCTAGAGAGAATATGTGTTTCTGCAGAGTGGAAATAAGCCAAGAGAAAGAAAGAAAGACGAGCAAGTAAGATAGATACATGTTCAAAGAGGAACATAGGCTTGGGGAGCAAACTTCTGGGCAGCTTTTGATGCGTTGGTTCTTTGAATCTGCTATGTGGAAGACTAGATGTGGTTTTGTGCTTTTAACTACCATGAGATACAGTTCCAAAGTTGCTTATGATTGAGTTTCAGTCATGCAGTGTTTGAGCACCCATCCCTTCACCAGTTTATACTGCTTACCCATGTACCGGCTGGAGCGATAGCACAGCGGTAGGGCGTTTGCCTTGCACGCAGCCAACATGGCCAACTCGAGTTCGATTCCTCCACCCCTCTCGGAGAGCCCAGCAGGCTACCGAGAGTATCTTGCCCGCATGGCAGAGCCTGGCAAGCTCCCCGTGACGTATTCGATATGCCAAACAGTAACAACAAAGTCTCACAATGGAGATGTTACTGGGCCCGCTCGAGAAAATCGATGAACAACGGGAGGACATTGACCCATGTCCCCAGTTTCCCTTCTGTCACTACTCCAACTCCTACTTCTGCGCCTACCTCTATGGCAGACACTTTTTTTTTAGGGGGAGTCAGAGATAAGGGGCTAGGAAAATTTAAGCATCTCTAATCCTATGTTCATGACTAATATCTCAGGTTCCTTACTATCTCCCCTACAGAAAGCCATTGCCTAACAGCACTAAACAGTGAGCTGTGGCTGGGCATTGGGAATAGACCCTCACTTGAGTCCTGTGCTAGAATGCTCGGTTTTGCCTTCAAGCAGTGGAAGTGTTTGGTGACATTCATATAGCAGGAAATGTTGACAAAGGGGCATAGATCTGTTTGAAGAGATGGGATTCTGCCCTTAAAGTGTCCTAAAGGTGTCTAATAGGAAGCTTGAGAGTCTTTGGGACTTTTATAGTTTAACTCAGTGCCGACAGTCCTTGAACCAGGAGGTAGCAATCATCTGTTATGGCTAAAAAAATCTCAAAGTGATTGATTAATTGCATTAATAAGCATAGAAACTGCTTGTATAATAGTATGTATGGCTTCATCGCATCTTTCTGGAGTTCATTTTTGTATTATATATATATGGGAAGCCCTAAAAAAATTGGTGTGTTCTCTAATACTTCTGCATGTAGAAATTTATCTGCATAAAGATAATGATACTTTTTGTTCAGAGTACTCTTTGAAAAAACTTGAAATACCATAATGAGTCAAGATTGCTTAAATGAACTATGATTTAACAGTGTTCACAATCACCATCACAACCATCCTGTTATTCGTCGATTGCCTCGAGCAGGCCCCAGAACGTCTCCTTCATCCTAGTCCTGAGATTTTTTTTAAAAAGTGCCATATTCAAGGCTCTTTCAGAGTTAGGAAAATGAGACCCTTCATTTGTTACTGGTATTTGGCATATTGGGTATGCCACGGGGAGTTTGCCAGACTCTGCTGTGTGGGCAGGTTACATTCGGTAGCCTGTCAGTTTGGATGACGGGCACTGGTGGAGGGATGGGCACTTGATCATTGTATAACTGAAACCCAAGCACAAAATTTGTGGGCCTATAACTGTGCCTCATGGTTTTTCACTAATAAAAAAAGAAAAAAATAAAAAATAAAAAAATAAAAAAAAAATAAAAAAAGCAAAAAAAAAAAGAAAGAAAACATATGGCAAATGATCACACTTAGAAAAAAGTGTTCTTTGTCACCTTGTATCAAAATGCAAATCCAAAAAAGAATAAAATCTCATCTCCCAAAAAAAAAAAAACAAAGTAGAAATGAGATGATAAGATGTTGCGCAGCCGCGAATGCGGCCATGCGCTTCTGTGAGCTTGGTGTGATAATCTCTGGATCCCGGCCGTTGTTGGGGTTACACGGCAGTTGGTGGGTGTAACTGTCTAGCTACTGGCAGGTCCAGTCCCAAACCGTGCAGGCTCGGAGATCTCAGCCCCGGGTCCCACACACCTGGGTTCCTCTGCCAGTTCTTTTATACGTGAGGCTCATCCAAGTGTGTGGAGTAATGTTCATATTCTAAAAATAATACTTTAAAAAATGGGCTGCTCACTGTTCACAATAGCTAAAATCTGGAAACAATCCAAGTGCCCTAGAACAGATGACTGGTTAAAGAAACTTTGGTACATCTATACAGTGGAACACTATGCAGCTATTGGGAGAGATGAAGTCATGAAATTTGCTTATAAGTGGATAGACATGGGGAGTATCATGCTAAGGGAAATAAGTCAGAAAGAGAGGGACAGACATAGAAGGATTGCACTCATTTGTGGAGTATAGAATAACGTAACATGAGGTTGACACCCAAGCAGAGTAGATACAAGGGCCAGGAGGATTGCCCCATAGCTGGAAGCCTGCCTCATGAGCAGAGGGGAGAAGGCAGCTGGAATAGAGAAGGGATCACTAAGAAAACAATGGCTGGAGGAATCAGTCAGGATGGGAGATGTGTGCCGAAAGTAGATAATGGACCAAACATGATGACCTCTCAGTGTCTGTATTGCAAACCATAATACCCAAAAGTAGAGAGAGATTATGGGGAATATTGTCTGCCAGGGAGGCAGGGGAGGGTGGGGAGGGGGTGAATATTGGGGAGACTGGTGGTGGGGAATGTGCACTGGTGGATGATCATTGTGTGATTGTAACCCAAATATGAAAGCTTGTAACTTTCTCACGGTGATTCTATAAAATTTAAAAAAAAAAGGCTGCTGTGGTCAGAGAGTTTATTAGTGAAAGCAGGACTGACATTAGTGTGCTCCGTTTGTTCCCACTTTGAAGAACAGTGATGTGTTATGTGTTTGTATGATAGAAAAAGATTGAAAATTATCAGCCAACTGGTTGTTTCCGAGTTTTTCATTTACATTTTAGTACATGTAAGAATTTAAAAGTTTTGGGGATTTTGTGGTCAGAATGTTGTTTTTTAATCACAATTTTGTGTACTAACTTGAACAAAAAACATTAAAGGACTGAGTTATATTACTTGAATAGAATGTTACATGACTACTTTGCAGCTATAGTTTTCTTTTTTTTGTTTTGTTTTATTTTTTAATTTTTATTAGTGAAACACCATGAGGTACAGTTGTAGACTTACAAATTTTTGTGCTTGGGTTTCAGTTATACAGTGATCAAATACCCATCCCTCCACCAGTGCTGAACATTATTAGTCTGGCAGAGCTTGGCAAGCTACCTGTGACGTATTCAATATGCCAAACACAGTAACAACTAGTCTCACGATGGAGACGTTACTGGGCCCGCTCGCTTGAGCAAATCGATGAAGAAAGGGAGGACCGTGACTGTGACCTTTTTTTTAATATGCAAATATTCCTGCCCCCCATGAAAGGGCAGGAAGTTATCCCCAGACAGGAGATGAGGCCTTTGGTGAGCCTGGTGGGGCTGCAGGGCCACTAGGGGGCCATGGCTGCCCTTCCTTCCTCCCCCACTGGCCTTGCCGAGCAGAGTGGCCTAGGGGGCCGGGCCTATTCTGAGTCGCTTTGGTCTCCACGGTCAGGAGCACCTCCTGCAGCTCTGCATGCCCTTCACCACAGTTCCTGGAGGGAGACAGCGGGGAAGGCCTCATGAGCAGCCCACACCCGACAGCGGCCTATCAGCCCAGCAGCCCAGCAGGCCTTCGGAGCCGGGCAGCTGGAGGGGGGGAGGGGTGGGGTGCGGGCAGGGACCCAGGCTGGGCCGGCCTCGACTTCTCCATCTTCATTGGCCACATCCAGCCAGCGTGGCACCCGCCCTCCCTCGAGTGTCCCTGCGTGACTGCCCGCCAGCCTGGAAATAATGCTCCCGTGTAAAAATGGGTCCCCTGTGAGACCCTCCCCCGCCCTGTGGAGACGGCACCCATCCTCTTGCACCCACAAAGTTTTCTTTCGATTTTGGTTTTGGGGCCACAGCTGGCGATGCTCAGGGGTTTACTTGTGACTCTGTGCTCAGGGAACCGCCAGCGGCACTGGGGGCTGGGGTGAGGAAGGCAAAAGGGCCCTACCCACTGCACCATCTCTCTGGCCCCCGCACACTGCTCTTTCTCAGCCTGCTGAGCCCCTGGGCCTTCAGCTCCGCTCGCCATCACATGGACACCATGGTGACAGGTTCTGCCCATAGAAACTTAAGCACCACTGGCTGCTTGTACCTTTCCTGCTTCTTTTCACTCAACAACTATTAAAGGAAACACCCAAAGCATGGTGCCCCGCTGCAATCCCTGCATCAACGGACCAGCGGGCCGACACCAGGAGACTCCTGGCCCACTGCAGTTCCCAGAACTGCCCGCCCGTCTCCTGCTCACCCCCTGTCAGAACCAACTGTCACCCCTGGACAGTGCTGAGAGGGCCTCTCTCCGGAGGGCCCCCTCCAGTTAAAGGACCCAGCTCTGCCTACTCCATCTCGTCGGTTAGTTCCTCACACCTCACAGCTTGGGCCCTGCGGAGCCTGAAGCTGATCAGCTCCCCCGAATCCTTCATTACAGAAAGAAAAGAGTCTGCATTTAGGGCCACACCTGGCAGCGCTCAGGGCTCACTCCTCTTGGCGCTTGGGAGATCGTATGGGGTGCCGGTTGGCTGCCTGCAAAGCAAACACCCTGCCCACTGCACTGTATCTCTGGCCTCACAAGTAATTTTATTTTTTTGGAAGGGGAGAGGGTGGGCTGGAGCAATAGCACAGCGGCCGGGCAGTTGCCTTGTGCACAGCCAGCTGACTGAGCGCCGGGTTCGATTCCTCCGCCCCCTCTCGGAGAGCCTCGCAATCTACCAAGACTATCTCACCTGTAAGGCAAAGCGTGGCAAGCTACCCATGATGTATGCGTTATGCCAAACACAGTAACAAGTCTCACGATGGAGACATTACTGGGCCCTCTCGAGCAAATCAATGAACAACGGAAGGGCAGTGCTATAGTGCTACATGCAAATACGCACTGTACTGAACCACATCTCTTCCTGCTCCAGGAATTTAGTCTTAATTTTCACAGCATGTCCTTATTTTCGTAAGGAGACCCAGTATTTGTCACATTGAAATGCAGTAGGCGCACAATGCCACCCACATTAATAGATAATATCCACCTTTCAGCAGAGCCTGGCAAACTGCTGGTGACATATTCGATATGCCAAAAACAGTAACAATAAGGGGTCTTATTCCCCTGACCCTAAAAGAGCCCCCAGTACACCATTGGGCTACACTAGCACATGACAGGGACGAATGGAAACGTTACTGGTGTCCGCTCAAGCAAATCGATGAACAAGGAAGGACAAATGATACAAGTGCTCCACCTTTCAGAATAATTTGTCATCACAATCCCAGTATAAATAAGGTGAAATAAGTGTGTGACTGATTTTGTTCAGGCACAGTGTGTGGGGGTTGGGGGAGGGTGGACAGTGTAGAAGAGATTTCTAGGAGAGATAAGGGTGTCACTTAGCTACCTACCAGTTAAGGGTCCTGCAGCTTCTTTTAAGTGCACTCACAGGCACTTCAAGGGTTTTGTAAACAGTAACAAAACCAGATGGGAAAGTGTTGTTAGTGAATGTTCTGCTCCCAGGGTGCCAACTGAGATGGGTTTGGTCAGCACCTCAGGAATCCTGATGCCTTGCAGACTCAACTGTAACAGGTCTTTGAAACCTGAGTCATCTTCCTTAGGGGGGAATCCAGGCTTTCTGAAAAGGTTAAAGAAACTGATAAACAACAAAAGTAACAGCCAAGTGTGATCTGCATGGAGGAGGCAGGTTATGCAGTTCCTTCCCTCAGCCCTCTCCTGCCTAGCATTTCAAAGTAGCCTATAAAAAATTGGGCTTAGTTTCTAAGAATCAATGGAATGAATGTTCAGTGTGATTTTTTTTAAGTTTTGGTATCTTATTTGCCCCTAAGTGAACCTCCTTTTACATTTTGAAATAACCAGGAGAAATATGAGTAGTGGCTTCTTTTAACTTCTAAGTGAAGTTCAAAGGAGCAGAGCTGGGGTCGTGGGTTTTATCCTGAGTCTACCTTTATACAGCAGAGGTGAGGTGTGGGTTACATAGTCTAGATGGAATTAAAAGTGATTTTGATGTCGGTGGGCCCCACGGGTGACTTATGTGAAGTGGGGAGGAGAAAGACGGCCACTTTCTCCCCACCCGCCTCTGCCACCCGGGACCCTGGGTAGGCTAGGACCGGTAAAGTCTGCAGTGAGCACCTGCTCGGCATGGGCCTAAGCCCCGCCAGCCCCACAAGGTGGCCGTCAAGTCACACCTGAAGTCCACTTGATCTCGGCATGGGAGTTAATCCCCGCCACCCGATTGCTCGGGGAGCCACGGACTCAAGATGGGACGAGAATTCGCTCTTTGCAGGAAAGGAGAGACCAGTCCCAAGCCTTACCCGAGGTTTCTGGGGTTCTTGTCTCGCTCTCAGAAAAGAATTTCAGGAGTAGACAAGCAGTGAAGTAACAGGCTTTATTTGGAGGCTTTTGGAAAGGGAGAGAAAGGGATAAGCAGATAAGGGGGGGGGGGGGGAGTAACGAGGGAACGCGGGCTTCTCTGAGGGTGGAGAGAGCACCAAGTGGGCTCTCGAGCTGGCTCTTATAGATCCTTCTGACTCAGAATGTTCTGGAATCTCCTTGGGGCTGGGTCGCTAGAGTTAACCGGATTGAAAGGGGGGTTTTCAGAAAGGAGGAATTTCATGGGGAGGAAGCCCATATCTTCAGGGTCTGGGGATGGTCTTATCAAGTCTTTATTCTCTGTGTCCACAGGGTGGGTCAGTCCTAGAATTCTTCTTCTATGAGACTTTGTTTCATTGCAGAGAGCCTTTCCCTATCTATCTGCCTACATCAATTTTACCTGTATTTTATGGGTCTTAGTCATTTATAGCAAATTATATGCTGGAAAAACTCATCAGATGAAAGGACAAAGAGTGAAACTAAGACCAACAAGACAGATCCTGTAGATGCCCTGCTCACACTTACAAAATACAGTTTGGGCTGGAGTAGCAGTACAGCAGGTAGGGTGTTTACCTTGCACATGGACAACCCTAGTTTGATCCCTGGCACTTCACATGGTACCCTGAATGCAGAGCCAGATATAAGTCCTGAGCACCACCAGGTGTGGCCCCAAAAACAACCCAATAGGATCATATATTTTGGTACCTATAAAAGTCCTTCATAGATATGTGTTGCGTTTTTTTAATTTTAATGATTGGAACAAGACAAATGCATAAGTGAATATGTTAATCTTGCTGCTTATAATGTATTTTCGAGAGAAAAAAATTATCAAATTTTTTCCTGTGGAAAAATTATTTTTACTATGGTCATCATCATCAGTGAAATTGCTACACAGGGCTGCAGAGGGAAGGAGCTCCCCATTCGAAGAGAGATGGAGGAAAAATAGGGAATGGATATCAAACCCAGTAACAGTATTTGGAATAAACTTAAATCCTGACATTTGCACAATAGACAAATATAAGGGACTGGTGAAATACCTGAATGGGCTGAGCACAAGTTTTGCATGCAGGAGGCATGGTCTCCCAAACAGCCTGCCAGTAGGAACCCTCCAGCACTTCCTGGAATAGCCCCAAGCAAAGAAAATTAGAGTGAGTAGTTTTGAGACCAATGAGAAAAATGAAAGATTTTAGTAAAAGTGGGTTTACTGTTCCACTGGTTATTTATGAATTGTATAAGGTTTGCTTTCTTTAGGCCCAGGTGTATGTAATAGTTCTGCTTTCTTCAGATTAGAAAGTGACTTTATTATGATGATAACCATTATAATACGGTGTCAGATAGCACTGCTTTCTCATGCTACTTTAATTATTCTTTAGTGGAGTAGTGTAGGATTTGCATATACCCTGACAGATTATACCATTTAGGACATAGTCCCATCAGAGGAAGCAGGTCAGAAGCAGGTGGTGTTAGGACCCTGGAGCTCTTGGAGGAGTTTTTCTCCTGGGACACAGGATTAGCTGATTGTTTCAGAAGTGTTAATGAGGATAGGGGAACCTGCCCTCTCCTTGGCCAGAAGAAGGACACCTTTCTAGAGGCTGGCCTGGCTGCTTCAGGGCCTGTCTGTCTATGTTCCCTACCTGTATTCTTGATGCCTGATCTGGGGTGCTGAGTGGGAGACATCATGAGAGCTTCCTGCCTGGGAGTTCGATGGAGGGTGCTCATTCATTTCATGCCCCTCTTG
Organism: Sorex fumeus; assembly: GCF_029834395.1. Lineage (NCBI taxonomy): Eukaryota > Metazoa > Chordata > Mammalia > Eulipotyphla > Soricidae > Sorex > Sorex fumeus. Next base: position 12,529,944 of record NW_026606185.1, read on the forward strand.
TGTATGGTGCAGCCCACTCCAAGGATCAGCTCAAAAGAAGGTAAGTTCACTTTCACCTGGATCTTAAGCTATTCCTCCTATTTTTGTTATAATTGAATGATTAAAATCTTGCCGCACATACACTGATGCTCTGTGTGTATTGACTGGATATGGGGTGGATATTATAGATGGTCTAAGGTATCTAGAATCTCAAAAGTTATAAAATATATGCTATCTAGAATAGTATCTAAAAGTTTACATCTCCAAGTTACATTTAGAAAGCAAAATAAACATGAAAGTTACTGGCAGCTGTACTAGCGAATATACGAAATATCAGATGTATGATCATCCTTGAGAGTCTCCTAAGTGCTTTCCCAGGTCACTTTTATTTCAATCCTGAAAAAATTAAATTCATTACCTACAATGAGCATCTTTGTAGAGTTATTTGTACTCATTCTTTGGTACACAAGTTGTCTTGAATTACAAATGTAATACTCTCCCCCCATTCCCTAATCTAAAACCAAACATTTAGTTACCAACCACTGCAGCATGAAATAAAGGATCAGGTAAAGCCATTCAAATTCTCTTCTCAGCCCTGGAGCTCTCTGCAGCTTGCAGAGTTGGCACAGAGGGAAAGAGAGTGGAGGGCTCAATGCCTGGTGCGGTGTGGAATTTGAAGGGAAGCAAGTTTGAGCAGGTCTCGCCTATTCAACCAAAACAGCAGAATTTAAGTCCAGTAGGGGCTCCAGGCTACTCAGCTGCCTGTTCCTAGGCAACAGCAACATTGTAGGAAGAAGGGATTTAGACAAACGTGCCTGGGTCCTGCAGGATCTGCAGTCTCTCCTGCCTCTGCGACTCCTCTTGGAGCCGTACTGGGACAGAAAGTGGGCCCTCTTTCCTTCTGTCACTTGCTCTGGAGTAGAGAGAAAAGTTTGTTCATTTTTTTAGTAAAAACACAGTTTTGTAAAATCAGTTAAAATCCATATGTTGATGTAAGAATTGGGAAATCACAAATAGCTTTAAAGAGAAAGAGAATGCTTTATCCTGAGGAGAGTTTCATCATCGCCAGTGAGTAAAGTGGGAGGCCTTGCCTGTGGGGGTCGAGGACACAGTATGCGCAGTCATCAGGGATGCCCCTTCTCTGTCCTGCCAACACTTTCTCAAGGTGGCAGGTGTCCCCACGTTATTCACACTTAGACCTTCCTAGAATTATCAGATGGTTCTAAATAAAACAATTATTTCATTTTCTCTCCTTCAAGGGGTGGTATGCTTTAGGCAGGCACACAAGAACCTCTACTTAAAGCACATTTAGTATGAGGAGCTTCTGAAAGTATTGCGGGGGCGGGGGGGGGGGGAATTCCGATTAGGAAAATATTGTCCGTGGGGAATTTTGTGTGTGTCCTGGTACTTGTGGCTTACTCGAGGCATAGAAGTCGAAGACATAAGCTCTTTCACTTTGCTGTCTTCCGGGAGATCTCAGTGCAAGCTGGCCAGACGACTGCAGTGGCTCTCCCCAGCATACACCAGCAGAGACCTTGGTCCCAGGAATGGGAGAGTCCTCTGAAGACAGTTTTGGTGGCCAAAACAGGTGAGCTGTTGCTGTTCACAGGGAATTGGATAAGCTGTACATTAAAGTATATCACTGTCACTGTCCTCCCATTGTTCATCGATTTGCTCGAGTGGGCCCACTAAGTCTCCATTGTGATACTTGTTACTGTGTTTGGCATATCAAATACATCATGGGTAGCTTGCCAGGCTTTGCCGTGGGGGAGAGATATTCTCGGTAGCTTGCCGGGTGCTCCGAGAGGGGTGGAGGAATCGAACCCGGGTCGCCCCCGTCGGCTGCATGCAAGGCAAACACCCTACCTGCTGTTTTCTTTCAAGAGTAATATTCCACTTATTGTGTAGAGAAAGTGATGAATCTTCAGGGAGTTATCATGCAACTAAATGAAACTATTTGAGTCATTGTGTGGCTATAAGAATGTCTGTGACTCCCTTTGTGCCCAGCCTATGAGTTGGCAAAGTTTGACTCCAAATGGTGACAAGCTTTTTGTTAATTGAAAAAAAATCCTCTATTTGCCATTTATCCACTTACAAAAGAATATGAACTTTCTTTTGAAAGTTCAGATATCCGTAAGTTAAAATATCACATTCAGATACCAGAGACAGGCTGGTACTTGTGGTCCCTTGGGTCATTATTGGAGGTGCATTTCCCTGATGGACACGCATGTCAATTCTTGGGAAGTCCTGGCCCCAGTGACAGCCAAGACCAGAAGGATAAGCTTGGAAGCTAGATTGAGTAGCATGTATTCTCTGCAAACTGTCTTCATCCTTGGGAAGTGCCGACCTGTCTTGCAAAGCCAGGGTTTCCTCAGAGGTTTCAGAAGTACCCTTGCTCTGAAGTTTCTGTTAGAAACTGGTTGAAAGACCAGAAAATGTATAAAGAAAGCATTCTGACCATTAATAAATTGGGGGGGGGGGGGTGTCATGTGGTAGAAGAGGAAATTGGGAGATGACAAAAGAACACACCCATGCTCACACAGTCATAAATACACATGATATGTACACATGAAGCCACGTATACAATATATTTTCACAAATATACTGCCTACAGACCGGAGCGATAGCACAGCGGTAGGGCGTTCGCCTTACACGCGGCCAACATGGCCGACCCGAGTTCGATTCCTCCGCCCCTCTCGGAGAGCCCGGCAAGCTACCGAGAGTATTCGATATGCCAGACACAGTAACAACAAAGTCTCCAATGGAGACGTTACTGGGCCCGCTCGAGCAAATCGACGATCAATGGGAGGGCCTTTAACTTTAACTTTAACTAACTGCCTACAGAAAAATCTGCGCACCTCTGTATATAGTCTTAACAAACATACAGACACAAATTCACATTAGCAAGCATACATAGTCATGTACATACGAAATGACACACTTCTCCACCACCACCACCCCAACATATTTTAAGCCTAACTTCATGGTATGGTGGGTACAGAAAGTCCCGTTTAACCTATTCTAGTTCTGTAAACTAGATCATCCACTTCTTAAAGTATCTCAGAACAAAGGAAAAAGACCACAACTTCAGAAAAGAGGGTTTTGATACTAATTACAATGGCTATTTTTTATTTGTGAACATGTAAAATTCATCAAGTTGTACACAATAACCTAGATGTGTATAATATCCAGGTATTTCTAAATAGAGAATGATTAGGAATGATTGCCCTTAATATAATCATCATGTGGGCAATCATAAGGACATTAAGCACATGGGAGGAATTTTTCTGGAGAATAAAAATGGGGGGTTGGAGGGGAGGGAAACGGGGGACATTGGTACTGGGAAATTACACTGGTGGAGGGATGGGAATTGGAATATTATTATTGAAATCCAATCATGAACAGCTTTGCAATGCTCTATCTCATGGTGATGTAAAAATAAAATAAAAATGGCTTAGTGCTTGGAAGTCCATCCTAACGAGTAAGGTCTGGGTTGGGGAGTTTGTTCTGTGTCTGAGCCATCTGATTCCATGTTGAGCCCTGCCATTTGTTCTGTGTCTGGGCTTATAGTCTTGCAAACTATAGAGGTTGAATTTTCTTTTCAGTTTTGTCTGCCCCCAGATTATTGCAGAGATTCCCTCGAGTTTTACAATATGAATTACATGATTTCAAAGTTTTCTATTTGTTTTTTGTTTGTTTGATGATAACCAAGTTACTTGTGGGGTCCCTTGGGCTCTGCACTCAAGGCTCACTCCTGGTGGGTTCAGGGGACCATATGTGGTGCCCAGAATCAAACCCAGTCATGTGTCTGCAAGGTGAGTGCCCTACCAGCTGTACTGTTTCTCTGGCACCATTTTTAAATCTTTTTTCTCTCATTTTCCTGGTTTTCAGAAGATATCTAATTAAGTGCAGAATGGAAATCTTTGGCCTTTTAAAAATAACTTACCAGAGGCTTTCATTCACATTTTTTAACACAACTTACCAGCAGCCTTCTTGATCTATCAGAATGCACCCTTCATTTTTTCCCTTGTGCTTTTAATGCTTGTCCTTGTCTGTTTCTTGGTAGAAACATCTTGGTAGTTTCATCAGAAAGCTGGCTCTTTCTTCAAGGAAGCCTTGTTTAATTTTTTATAAATATATACATATATTTTATATTTCATAAGCACCCAAGAGATAAGTTAATACATGCTACAGACTGAGTACTTTTTTGTGTGAGAGGGGTAAACTCAGCCTGATCTAAAAATGAGACCTAACCTGAGATTAACAAATGTTTTACACGCCCTTCCTGATGGGTGTAAAGTGGGACAGAAAGAGACCTCAGTTCAAGACTACCAAATGTCCTATAACAAGGATAAAATTTCTGTATTTCTGGCAGCCTTGTGTTATAAGCACAGCTGGCACAGGTTTTCTGTCTCTCGGGAGGCACAGCATGAATGGGAATGAGCAGTATTTAGTCACCAGAGGTCTGCAGAGGTCTGGCTGCCTAAGGAATGACAGACGGAACATTGCTTGTGCCAGGTGTCTGGGCACTTACTCCAAGTACATCTTGAATCTATAGAATGTTTCCTCTCAAAAGCACCTGGGAGGGGCTGGGCAGGTACTTCAAAACATGTGGGAGGGTCCTGGTACCACATGGTTCCCTGAGTCCCAATGGAAGCAATCCCAAGCACCAAACCAGAAGCAGCCCTGAGCTCTACTGTGTGTGGCCCTCAAACAAAAATGAAACCAAAAGCACAAACAGAAGCAAAAGCCTTGGAAAGGTATCAGTTCTGGTTGTATTTAGAGATGGTTTGAATGCCATGTGGCTCTGTTGAGTTGCCCAGTTTCCCAGGATTTCTGACATATCATCTTTGGCAGTACTTGTGTTTACTTCTCTGATCTGTGATGAAGCTGTGATAGAAAGAACAAAACATTTGATTTGTGTCTGTCACATGCACATCATCTGGTAACCCATGTTTCCTTTCGATAACATGGCAAGTCCATGAGCCAGAGGAAGAACTCGTTGAAATTGGAGCAAGGGTGAAGTGAGCAGGAGTAAAGGCCTGGGTTTCACCCCACAACATGACACTTTTGCTGTATTTTGGTGGTGGGAGACCTGGAATAGTAGCCAGGAAGCAAGAGGCCATCTCATTAGTAATGTGGGGACTCTGTCTCAGTGCATGTTTGAAATCATGCGCCAAATTTAGAAAAAAAAAACAAAACAAAGAATACCCCTCAAACAGAACTGATATAGTAGTAAATTGTGTGCTTAGTTTATGAAGAAAATGGATCTGGGTGGAAGAGTTCAGAAGATGATTGGGAATAAAATGATACATTTCATTTCACTGCCTGCCATTCATCCCCACCTCCCTAGGTGTGTCCAGGCTTCCTGCTCCATGTCCTCACTTAGTGGGATGACTGCAATGACCAAGAGTAGGACTCTCCAGCTCTGCATCTGCAGCCGGAGTCCTGCCAAGAAAGTGCAAGTTGGTAAGGCCTTGGAAGAAACACCAGCATCAGATCATGATGTCACCCCTAAACCAGGTGCCGGATGAGTACCCGTAGGCCCAGACTTTATCCTCATCCTGTTATCAGTAGAGGCCTGAAAATCAAAAGTCAGAAAGTTTGCCCTCACTTCCTAGAGGTGACAGCATTGGAATTTGAAATCCTGGCTCAGCCCAAACTGCTTTCTGTTCTCACTTCCCCAGGGAGTCCCAAGCTTAACTGTGTATCACCTGACTGAATTCTTTATTACTCAGGGAGTCTGATGTTGACCATGTGGAGTTACTTTCATTCATTCACTTGGTTTCTTCTGAAGTGATTTATGTAATTTTGAACTGTAAGTTTATCATTTCAATATCATTTTCTACATTCAGGGAATGTAGAGTTCATCTATTTTTGTAGGTCAGACTTTTTTTTTTCAGTTATTCTGACCATAGTGAGTTTGATAATTGATTCAGAAAAGCATGTTACTTTGCCAGTCTAACTCATCTAACTTGTTTATTTTAATTTTTAATTCTTCTTCATGGAACTAGTTGTGAAATTATGTCATTTCTAACTTGGTTTGACCATGCACTCAAGTCAATTACTCTTACATGTTTTTAAAGAACTGGAAGTGGACATTAAATTAATTCTCTTTTGCTTTTATTAGCACAAGATAGTAATACAATGGACTCTTTATAGTGCTTTGGGAACATCTGGCTTTTGATCTTTGGGATGTCTTTCTTTATTCATTCTCACATTTGCCTGAGACATTTCCCACCTGACTCTTGGCTTTGTTCCTTTTCTTTCGCACACATTCCTGGGTTTGTAATCTCTCACTCTTATAATTTCAGAACTGAGGAGGGGACTTCTCCAGCCTGAGTGCCAGCTGTGGCCATATGAGTTCCCTAACATGGCTGGTTTATTTTATGCTTAAGTCACTGTAAGAAAGGAAAGAAACAAAATTCAGGACACAATAGCCTCATCAAGAATATTTTAAGGGCACATATCCTGAAAATCTTCTTGGTAGAGAGTCTGCTGGTGTCACCCTTACCTGTGCCTATCATCTGTTCACCTCCATGGCACATTGCAGTTTTCAGAACTTCCTTGTCTATTTACTCTAGAGATCCGTGTTAATCTCATGCAGCCTGTGAGTGCAGAGAAGCTGGGCTTTCCGCCCTGTGTCCTGACAGCAACAGAAGAGGCTGTGGAACTAGAGAGCCCACCTGTCTTGGCTTCCTGGAAGAAGGTATTCCTGACAGCCACTGCTCTACCCCCTGGACACAGAGCACACATGTTTGAGCCTAAGAAAGCCCTCAATGGTTCAGTAAGAGTCTATCAGATATAGTTTCTGGTCCTGTGTGTTCTGTCCATGAAGCAAGTTTAAGTTACACAGTTGTAATTTTACCTTGACATACCAGAATGCAGTCTAGAGACATGATATTCTGGGACTGGAGCACTTGTACAGCAGGTAAGACCCTTGCCTTGCACACAGCTGACTCGGATTGGATCCCCAGCACCCCATATGGTTCCCAAAGCACATTAGGAGTGATTCCTGAGCACCACCAGAAATTACCCAAAAACTGAAAAAGAGAAAACTACATGAAGTACTGGATATTCAATATCGGGAAGACACCTGGCCACAGGTCAGAGAAGGAAGCCATTCTAGTTATCTACAATATATATACCTATACATCTATTTATATTTGTATATTTTATTTCTTTGTTGAATGGAGGTAGAAAGCTCTTTGAAAGTCATTATTAAATTACATCTGACTACCTGGAGGTGTGAGTGAATGTGCCTACGTCTGAGCATCACAATTGTCAACAGGTTTAGAGATCCAAGGAGAGTGAGAGAAAGCGTGTGTGATTATAAACCTCTCCACACACACAATATTTGTACCTGAAAATAAATGTTTTCTCGGTTACCTAATGTCGAGCCGTGCTTCCATGCTCAGCATAACTTTGAAAAAGGATTGTTTAGAGATATTTTCAGGTTAATAATAAAGGATGTTTAGATGCCAAAGATTGACATCTCAGCCCCTGAGAGCAGGAGGTCAGGGAAAGAATGAGGTGTTTAGGCCAGCATGGAATGGATGCTCATTCTCTCAGCAGGGAGAGAATGAGGTGTTTATATACACAGACTCTTCTGAGTTTTCAGTACCCCCTTCTTCCAGAGATTAGTTGACAAATAGAACTCAGACTTACTTGAGCATTTGTGGTTTGAGTTAATGTGAGGGGTTAACACACTAATACAAATTAACTGTGCATGAATTCTGCCTCAAAGATCCTAGGAATAGCCCCTAAGCCCCACTGGGTGTGTGTCCCCCCCAAAAAGAATGAAACAGTGAAAACAACAACAACAATCCCTGTAGAAACAAACAAAACAAGAAAATCTTTTCCTTCCAGGGAGCATGTGGTATGAGTTATACTGAGCCACTTTCTTGGAGAGGGAGTAGCTAGTCTCTGTTCTTTCACAGAATGTTTGAAAGTTAAAGCTGAGACTATGGATTCCTGTGACTATAGGCAATAAGAATTTATTTAAAGTAAACAGTACTTGAATGAAGAACTTTCTGTTGTTTATTTGTATACTTATTTGGTTTGGGGGCCACACTTGGTAGTGCTCAGTTTACTCCTGACAGTGCTCTAAGGTCTCGATGGGAATGAAACCAGGTTAGCCACATGCAAGGCAAATACCTTCCCCCTGTAAATAGGATAAACACCTATGAGTGAGGGCTGCAAACACCTCTCCAAACTTCACTGAAAATGAGAATTCTAATTCCTGAATTCACCCTTCTTTATCTGCTTTGTCCAGGCTTTGTAGGATAAGCAGTATCCTGGTTAGTTTGGCCGAGATGATCTGAAGTGCCTCTTGTAAATATGATTGAATCACCTGATGCTGTCATTTTACATGTCTCTGCAACCATATTACACATGAATTGTCGGTGCTATTTTTGCTATTAGAACAAGAATCATTCTTGCCTTTAGATTCAATTAGGTTAGAAACTCTATTCAGAAAATTTAGCATTAAAGTTCTTACCTTCCACAGCTTTTTTCCAGTAAAGCAGCCCAACCAATGCTTCAAAGGTATAATTCAAATTGTCTCTATATTTTTCCTCACTTTCATCTCATTCAGAAAAAGTTGTAAAGCTCCCAGGTCTAAACCCCACTGTGCATCTGCTCACACTCTATTTCTCTCTTGTCCTCCTGGTGACCCTAGTGTAGCTATGGCCACCTGACTATCACAGCCTTCCCCACAATTGTGAGCTCCATGCAAACTGACAACAAATAGTTACTGGTTCTCTGGGGCTCAGTGGTGCCTGCCACATAGCCATGGTCAGCTTCAATTTTTGTATTCTTATAATGTTACTTTTCCAGATGTACTAGTTTTCATATGCAGGTCTTAAATGTTTTTATTTTTCATTTTTTCTCTGTAGAACACTTTGAAAACAACTAGTGGAACAATGTCAAAAGTTAATGGGAAAACAGTGGCTCACTCAGATTGGGGTATCCACGTTGGCTGGTATGTCAGTAAACTATCTTTGATAGTTTAGATCAAGATGATCAAGATCAAGAATTAGATCAATTAGATCAAGATGACAATTTGATGTTAATGCTGGGTACATATAAGAAGATGACACAATAAATGATTTGTTACCATCATGATTGTGAAATATGGGAACATAATGAGGTTGGAGGTACTCAATACTATAATAATTGGTGATTTATGGGTAGTATTGCATTAATTGGTTATTTCATAGGTATGAAACAATAGTGATAACTAAAATTTGAGGGTAAAGGCTAAAATGATAGGTTTATACTCAAATCGTTCACAAAAAGACAAATAGTATATGATTCTCTCCTATGTGGTACCCATAGAAGTGTAATGCTGGGTAAAGTAGCTGGAAAAGAGAAAAGGGGACATTGGTGTTCAATAGGGACAGTTTCAGATTTTTAGGAGGGTAAAGTTCTGGATATGTGTTTTGCAACAATGCAGATAACTTAACAGCATTGAATTGCTGTTCTCAGCCCAGAATTTGGGGAAAGCCTGAGAATCTACATTTCTCACATATGCCAGGTGAATTTGGAATTATTGTCTCTATTTTGAGAGCCAGTGAGACCTCTGCCATAGGTTTCACAAATCTTACTTTAGTGGAATGATTTCCAAAGCAGGCTTCTCTCTCCTGATGACATGTCCCCAGGAATTGGCGGACTGTAATTCTATTTTAGTTTTTTATTTTTGGGCCCTCTTAGTAGTTGTGGGGGCCACTGGAGTTAAATTGTCATGGAATTCAGGGTTCATGCAGTGCCAGAGATCAAACCTGGGGCCCTGGCATGTGTCGGGAATGTGCAACAGACCTATGAGCTGTCTTCCTGTTCTGCAGAATGGTCCTGAGGCATTCCTTCCTCTCTCCCCACATCTCTTCCAGCCTTCCTTTGGGAGCTGTCAACATTCACAGCCTCTCAGAATCCCAACCTGGTCTTCGAGAGCCCTGTCCTTGTACTGATTGTCATCATGGAGCCGTCCCAATACATGATCATGCTGTGACTATAGAGTCTGCCATCCATGGTTACCCAGAAACTGATGTATGGGCACCTAAAAACCTGGGGTTCCGACTTCACATTGCTTCCAAAGCAGCTTGTTGTGTGGTGATGGATTTTGGGGATAGTTCTGGAGTTCAAATGAGGATCCACAACATGCCTGAGGAAATGGCAGTTACCACGTATCACTGGTACAGAAAAGGTAGGACTCTCAGATCCCATGCAAAAAAGGCTGAAGTGCGCCCTCAAGTCCCAAAGAATATGTTCCAAAGAAAGATGTGATGCATAGCTTATTTTCCCAGAACTGCCCCATCCCTCTGCATGAGAAACAATGATTTCAAAGCATATGCAATATACATCCTTATTGTACAGATGAATGTTCTTGTGTACATTGAGAGTCCTTATTTACACACATCTCTACATTATCAAGATATTTCCCAGTCTATATAGATGAATTTTCTGGTTGTTTTGTACAATTGCATAATATTACATTAATTGAGTCAAATATATTTGTTAATTACATTAAGATTATTCCAAATCTTTCACCAATTTATTTTATCTTTATGAAGTTATTATCTTTTAAAATCTTTTTAGTCACTGTGAAATTACAGTTATTGATGATTGGGTTTCAGTCATAGAGTGTTTCAACACTGATCTCTTCACCAGTGTCCACTTCCCTCCACCAATTCCCCTATCCCCAACCCCATTTATTTTGCAACCAACAGTCTGTTTCTGTGAGAGGCATATATCTATAAGTGGTTTTCACTGTGGTTTACACTACTGTTGCTGATAGGGTTTCATAAGTAACACTTTATCACCTTTCAGCACTACCTTCTCTCTGTTGAAAGTGTCCCACCACCAGGATACTGCCCCTTCCTGTCCTTTCCCCAGCCTCTCAAGTGGCTTGTTTTCTACTGAATACCAGGTCTTATGTGTTTTGTATCTACTTGCAAGGTTGTAGGAGGGGAGTTGGAGAGGGAAACTGGGAACCCTGGTGAGATAAGTTGACAATGGTGGTGTGATCATTGATGGGATATTGTATGTCAAAAACCCAACTGTTAATAACTTTGTAACTCACAGTGCTTTGATAAAATAAGATGTGAAAAAGAGAGAGAGAGGAAGAAAGAAAGAAAGAAAGAAAGAAAGAAAGAAAGAAAGAAAGAAAGAAAGAAGTTAGTTAAGTTACAAAAAGAAAAACTTATGTTTGGCCACATGCCAAGATAGACAACAAATACTGTGGGTAGATTTTATCCATTGATCCAGTTTCCAATCATAGACCAATCCTCCTGGCCCTTGTTTCTAGTGTCCTTGGGTATTAGTCTCATACTATGTTGTTTTGAACCATTGTGTTTCTGTTGTAATGTTCCCCCCCTTTCATTTCTCATTTGGTTTCTTAGGGTTCTCTCTCTCTTTGTGAGTCTTACTGGTGAGTCTTATTTTTTCAGAGACTTGGCCCTTAGTTTCATTGATCTTTTAGATTATTTTCTTGGCCTCCAGTTTATTTCTGCTCTAAGTTTTATTATTCCCTTCCTTTGGAATACTTTAGCCACTTATTGCTCATTTTCCAGTTTCTTAAGTTGTATTGTTAGGTTGTTTATGTGAACTTTCATCTTAACGCCATTTTTGCTGTATCTCACATGTTCACATTAGTCTTATCCTCATTCTCATTTGTTTCCAGGAATATTTAAATTTCCTCTGTGATTTTCTCTCTGATATACTGGTGGTTCTATAAAGAGCTATTTAATTTCCAGGTATTTGAGTTCCTTTTCCATTTCTATTTGTGATTAACTTCTATTTTCATTGCATCATGAAGATAGATAGCATGATTTCTATTCTCTTGACTTTGTGAAGGTATGTTTTATGTTCCAGTATGTGGTCTATCTTGGTGAATGTGCCATATGCATTGCAGATGAATGTGCATTTAACTTTTCGAGAGCAAAAGGCTATGTAACTATCTAGACACACACAGACACACATATATATGTTATGTTTATATATTTATATACTATACACTACATGCACATACATATATATAAACATACATGTATATATACATATATGTATATGAATATACATATATTCTTAGTTTAAGATAGTCCCATTTGTCTCTGTTTTCACTAGCTTGGCCTGTGGCATGTCATCTTTGAAGATACCATTAGCTTCAAATTTGTGGAGGGTTTTTCCAACCTTGTCTTCAATGTACCTTATGGATTCTGGTCTGATGTTGAGGTTTTTAATCCATTTTGATCTTACTTTTGCATATGGTGTTAGGTAGAGATCTGAGCCCATTATTTTGCATGTAGCTGTCCAGTTTTGCCAGCACCAGTTGTTAAAGAGGGTTTCCTTACTCCACTTCACATTTCTTGCTCTGTTTTCAAAGATTAGATGATCATATATTTGAGGGGGTGTGTTAGTATATTCAACCCTGTTCCATTGTTCTGTGGTTCTGCCTTTGTCCAGTACCATACTGTTTTAATTATTACTACTTTGTAGTAGAGTTTGAGGTTGGGAAGGTTGATTCATCCCATTTTATTTTTGCCAAGAATTGTTTTAGCTATTTGTGGGTGCTTATTTATTGTTCCATATAAATGTCAGGAGTGTTTGCTCCATTTCTTTGAAGAATGTCATGGGTATCCTTATAGGTATTGCATTATATTTGTACAGTGGTTTGTATTGCATTGATTTTGTACAATGGTTTGGGGAATATTGCCATTTTGACAATGTGAATTCTCCCGATCCATGAGCAGGGGATAATTTTTCATTTCTTTGTGTCCTCTTTAATTTCCTGAAATAGCGTTTTATAGTTATCTTTGTTCAAATCTTTTAAGACCTTAGTTAAGCTGATTCCTAGGTACTTGATTTTTCTGGGACACAGTGGTTAACGAGATTGTTTTTTTCATATCACTTTCTTCTCTCTCATTATTTGTGTATAGGAAAGCCATGAACTTTTGTGTATTGATTTTATAGCCTGCAACTTTACTATGCAAGTCTATCATTTCTAGGAGTTTCTTGGTGGAGGCTTTAGGGTTCTCCTAGTATATTATCATATCATCTGCGAATAGTGAGAGCTTGATTTCTTCCTTTCCTACCTGGATGCACTTAATATCTTTTTCTTGCCTAATAGCTATTGCAAGTACTTCCAGTGCTATATTGAACAGCAGTGGAGAGAGTGTACATCCTTGTCTCGTCCCTGATCTTAGGGGGAAGTCTCTCAGTTTTTCCCCATTGAGGATGATGCTTGCTGTAGGCTTGTGGTAGATGGCTTTAACTATATTGATGAAAGTCCCCTGTGTCCCCATTTTGGGGAGGGTTTTCATAAACGGGTGCAGGATCTTGTCAAATGCTTTCTCTGCATATATTGATATGATCATATGGTTTTTATCTTTTTTTTGATATGATGATAATGTTGATTGGTTTCTGAATGTTAAACCATCCTTGCATCCCCGGGATGTATCCCACTTGGTCGTGGTATATGATCTTTTTGATAAGTTGTTGAATTCTATTTGCTAGTATTTTGTTGAGAATCTTCACATCCATGTTCATCAGGGATATTGGTCTGTAGTTTTCTTTTCTTGTGGTGTCTTTGTTTCCTTTTGGTATTAGAGAGATGTGAGCTTCATAGAAACTGTTTGGGAGAGTTTCTGTTTTTTTATTTTCCTGGAAAAGCTTGAGAAGAACTGGCAATAGGTCCCCTTTAAATGTTTGGAAAAATTCGCTAATGAATCCATCTGGACCTGGGCATTTTTTTTGGGGGGGCCGGAACTTTTGATTACAGTTTCAATTTCCTTGATATTAATAGGACTATTCAGGCATTCTAGATCTTATGATTCAGCTGTGGGAGATTATAGGAATCCAGCAATTTATTCATTTCTTCTAGGTTCTCAGTTTCGTGGCATACGGACTCTCAAACTAGTCTCTGATGATGTTTTGAATTTTTTTGGTTTCTGTTGTGATATCCCCCTTTTCTTTTCTGATTCAGTTTACTAGGATTCTCTCTCTCTTTCATTGTGAGTCTTTCTAGTGGTTTATCAATCTTGTTTAATTTCTTGAAGAACCAGCTCTTGGTTTTATTGATCTTTCGGATTTTTTGGGGGGGTTTCCATGTCATTGATTTCTGCTCTAAATTTTATGATCTCTTTCCTTCTGCCTGCTTTGGGCTCTTTTTGTTGGTCTTTTATAAGTTTTTGAGCTGTGAAGTCAAGTTGTTTATGTGGGCCCTTTCTTCCTTTTGAGAAATGCTTGCAGAGCTATAAATTTTCCCGTTAACACTGCTTTAACTGCATCCCACAGGTTCTACTAGCTTGTGTCTTCACTCTCATTTGTTTCCAGGTATCTTTTGATTTCTTCCTTGATTTCTGTCCTGGCCCACTTGTTCTTCAACATTGAATTGTTTAATTTCCAGGTGTTTGATTTGATTTTCTGCATCTTTACATGATTAACTTCTATCTCAATGCATCGTGGTCTGAGAAGATAGTTGATACAATGTCTATCTTCCTGATTCTGTTAAGGTATGCTTTGTGGCCCAGCATGTGGTCTATTCTGGAAAATGGTTCCATGTGCACAGGAAAAGAATGTGTGTCTTGATCTATCCAGGGGTGATAACACGGTGTTGAAGTCTCTCACTACTATGGTGTTGCTCTTAATGTCCTTCTCAGGGTCTGTTAGCAGTTGTTATAGTTATTTGACTGGTCCCTCATTGGGTGTGGGCTGGAGCGATAGCAGAGCAGTTGGGCATTTGCTTTGTGTGCAGCCAGCCCGTTCGAGCCAAGTTCGATTCCTCCACCCCTCTTGGAGAGCCCAGCAAGCTACCGAGAGTATTTCGCCCATACAGCAAAGCCAGGCAAGCTACCCATTATGCCAAACACAGTAACAACAAGTCTCACGATGGAGATGTTACTGGGCCCCCTCGAGCAAATCGATGAACAATGGGAGGACCATGCTACTGTGCTCATTGGTTGCGTGTTTGTTTAGGAGTGTGATTTCTTCCTGCTGTACATATCCCTTGATTAATAAAAATGGCCTTCACTGTCCCTTCTAATCTTTTTCAACCTGAAATCTATGTTGTTTGTTACTAGTAAGACCACCCTGGTTTTTTTGAGGGGCCATTTGCTTGCACGATTGTTTTTCATCCTTTGACTTTGAGTTCGTGTTTTTTTCTGACTGTTCAGGTGTGTTTCTTGTAGGCAGCAGAATGTTGGGTTCTGTCTCTGAATCCATTTTGCCACTCTGTGTCTCTTAATTGGTGAATTTAGACCATTGACGTTGAGAGAGATTATTGTTATGGAGTTTTGAGTCATCTTTCTGTAAGAGTTTGTTGTGCCTGAAGAAATTTGTCTTGTCTTACATAATCCCCTTTAGCCCTTCTTTAGGTTCGGTTTTGTGTCTATGAAGTTCCTGAGCTGTTTTTATCCACAAAATAGTGTACCGTTCCTTCAAGTTTGAGTGAGAGTTTAGCCAGATAAAGTATTGGTGAAATGTTCATTTCAGTGAGTTTTTTCACTATATCCCACCATTGCCTTTGGAGTTGGAGGGTTTCCTCTGATAGGTCTGCTGTGAATCTAAGGGGTGCTCCTTTGTATTTGATTTCCTTCTTTGACATTGCTGCTTGCAGTATTGTGTCTCTATTTGTGGCATCCATCATTCTAACTATGATATGTCTTGGAGTGTTTTTGTTAGGGTCTCATTTAGATGGCACCCTTCAGGCTCCTTGAATCTGGATGCCTGCATTGTCCAGCTCTGGGAACTTTTCAGCAATGATTTGTTTAACCGTGTATTTTTCCTTGGAATTGTTTCCCTGACCTTCTGGTACTCCAATGATTCTAATGTTGTTCCTCTTGGAATCATCCCCTAGGACTCTGATTCCCTCTAGAGCTATTTTGAGGTTGATTCCCATTGTTTGTTGTTGCCTGTAGGCTTGTCAGTTTATCTTCCAGCTCACTGATTCCGTCTTCTCCTCTAGCCATTCTACTCTCAAGGGCACATCCTCAGTTATTTATTTCATTTACCAAACCCTTTACTTGTGACATTTCTGTGTGTAGCTTTTCAATTTCTTCTCACATTTCTTCCTGTATTTTCTCGATTGTTTCTTTAATGTCCTCCTTTAATTCACTGGATATCTGTCGTACTGTTTCATTGAGTTCATTGTACATCTTCATTACTTCATCTCTGAATTCTTTATGGATAGCTTATGGGATTTGTGAGTAACACCTATTGAGGCTTCTGGACTCTTCATTGTCCTCTTCTTGTGGTGGGGATTTGCATTGTTTATTCATGTTGGTGTGGTGGTATGGACACTGAGATGTTACAGGAGATAGCTGGGTATGGGTAATTTATCTGCGGCCACCTGCCCCCAAATAGGCCACGCACACTTCTGCAGAAACCACACCCACTTCTGCAGAGACCATGCCTTCTCTGGATACCTGGTGTTGGGGGGTGGATATAGACCTGGGAGAAGGAGAAAATCAGGCGCAGTGTTGGGGATGAGCAGGAAGGGGCTTGGGGATGGTTGGCAGCCCTGGGTCCCAGAGGACGCCTGGGGCCTGTGCGCTGAGGAGATGGATTTCTGGGTTTGAATATTGACTGACCTGGGAGAAGGAGAAAACCAGGCGCTGTGTTGGGGACGAGCAGAAAGGGGTTAAAATGCTTTTCCTGTTTATCACAAACTATGGATAATAAAAGTCTCAGAAACTCAGAATTTATTTTTAAGATCATAACTGATGCTACTGTTTATATGAATGTGACTGATTTTTGTGTATTGATTTTGTAGCTGGCCACATTGCTGTATTGGTTGATTGTTTTTGTTTTTTTTTTCTCCTTTTTTAATGTAGGAGTACTGCTATTTATTCAGCCACTGATTAGCTGATTGAATTGTGCATGAACTCCACCTTCTTTTTTTTCATTTTTTTATAATTTTATTTATTGAATCACTGTGAGAGCAGTTACAAAACTTTCAGGTCTAAGTCTCGGTCATACAATGAAACACCATTGCCTTCACCAGTGCCCATTCTCCACCACCAAAAACCCCAGTATACCCCCCATCCCACACCCTCCCCCTACTTGTGGGGCAGATGATTTCCACATTACTCTCTCTCTACTTTGATCACATTCAACATTTCGACACCAGACCCACCATTATTATTTGAGATTTTACCCCAACATTCAGATCTGCTAAAAAGGCAACAGTAGACAATTTGTGTTGTATTGCTGGTTATTAATAACACATGATGTCGCGTGGATGCAGTAGGGCCATGTGATATTGAAATTCTGAAATTTTAACACTTAAATCTGGAGGAATTTCTGCCAAAAGTCACTGGGTTTCAAGATTTGCTCCTGAGTCTCTGGGATCATGGCCGTTGAGCAGCTTGATCAGGAGCCAGAGAGGCCATTCGTGGGCAATGACTTGGGGTCTCGTTGGGGTGGGGAGGACAGAACTGGCTCCACCCCCATCCCGTGAGGCCCTGCATGTCTCATCACTGGGGGCCCAAACCTGACTGTCCAGTGGCCTCTGAAGGATGGCAGCCACTGGGCCGCCAGGGGGAACAGGCCATGGCACAAAACCTATTTCCACCTGTGTTGGCCCAGCACCGGTAACCTACTGTAGGGACCGGACACATTTCTGCCAAAAGCCGCTGCGTTTCGAGATTTGTTTCTGAGTCTCTGGGATTATGGCCATTAAGCAGTTCAATCAGGAATCAGAGAGGCCATGCCTCCAATTATATAGCTGAGCCGGAGGTGGTTTGTGCGTGTGTTTCCCACATACCTAACTTTTGGCCATTTACTTTCTTGGTAAACTTTGCCCCAAGTTTTTGGGGTCTGGCCAAAGGCACAGCAGCAATTTTGGGGTATCTGGAAGTCTGAAGGTGCCATCAGGCTGCTGATGCACTCGCCTCACTGGTACAGATTGACCTGCTGGCAGCACCATTTCCCCTTGGTTTATTGTTTTTAAAGGGATTTTTGTGAACTCTTTTGGGTCCTCTTTGTATCTATGTCATCTGAAAATAGAGATAATTTAACTTTTTATTTTGTAATTTGACCCCTTCGGTTTCCTTCCCTTCCCTCGTTGCTGTTGCTAGAACTTCTAATACAATAATGAATAAAAGAGGAGGTAGTGGACATTCTTTTCTTATACCTGATCCCAGAAGGAATGCTTTCAGATTTCACCATTACAAATAATATTTGCAATGAGCTTGTTATATTGCAATATATATTACAATATATAAGAATGTGTATTCAGTTTTTGAGTACACAAGGCCCTGTAAATATCCTTGAATTCCAGTTCTTATGGTTCTTCATGTAGTGCCCTTATGCCTTTACTGACATTCTGTCTAGTTCATCTGTCCATTGGTGATATGGAGTGTTGAATCCCCACTACTATTGTGTTTCCATCCATATGTTTCTTTAGGTTTATGAGCAAAACGTTTATAAACTTTATAAACGTTTCTTGAGGAAGGTTACTTTTACTTCTGTTTTGTTGAAGGTTTTTTATTATGTATAGATGTTGGATCTTGTCTAAAGCTTTCTCTGTGTTGATTGATATCATATGATTTTTTTATCGTTCCTTTTTCTGATTTTCATATATTGAACCATCCTTGCACCCCTGGTATAAAACCCCACTTGGTCATGATGTATGAATTTTTTATATTCTTTTGATTTTGATTTGCTAAGATTTTATTGAGTATTTTTGCATTGAAGTTCATCAAGGAGATTGATCTGAATTTTTCTTTTTAAGATATGTGTCTTATATTCCTTGGGTATAGATGTATTGTTAGTTTTGTAGAATGTGTTAGGAAGTATTCCTGTTTCTTCAATGTTTTAGAAGCTCTTAAGATCTTCAACAGCAAGTCTTCTCTCAAGGTTCGATAAAGCTCACCAGTAAACCATCTGGAATGGGACATCTATTTTTGGGTAGATTCTTGATTACTATTTCAATTTCCTTGCTTGTAATTGGTTTGTTTAGGCATTCTATTTCCTCTTCATTCAGTTTTGGGAGATTATATGTCTCTAAGAATCTGTCCATTTCTTTTTTTTAAAAAAGTTTTTCATAAAGTTGTTCACAATGACTTATTACATTCAATATTCCTACACCAATTCCATCACCATTACACTTCCCAACACCATTATTTTCAATTTTCTCAGCCACCACCCACGTCTGCTCCAAGCAGACTCTAAATGATTTATTTTGTATTGCTTATGATTAATTCACTAAAAATGATTTAAAAAGATTTCCTTAGAAGAAATTGTGTGAAGATTGTTGTATCTTACCCTGAAGCAATTAAACTCTTGTTTAAGAGATTACTAATATTTTTTTTACAGGTTAAGCCTTGTGTGTTAACATTTTATTAATCGAAATTGGTTGCCTTCTACTTTACATTCCATCCAGTGTGGTATGCTACTCCTGGTATATCAGTGGTGTAGAGTATGAGGTGTTGCTCCAGGAATTCTAAAAGTTGTCAGTAGGGTGATACAGCTGGAGCTAAATTTTTAACTGCATGGTGATTTGGGGGTCAGGAAGCATCTCTGCAGCTTGCTGTTCTCTTTTGAGATTTAGTTGTGAGTCTCTGAATCAAGGCAGTTAATGAACTTATATGGTACCAGAGGCAGTTTATGGGTGTGACTGACAACAAAGCTCCTGGAGGAACAGGGGTATGGGGGAAGGTCCCCCATCCCCGACTCTGTGAAAGTCTGGAGATTTCGATCACAAAACCCGCATACCTGAGTTTTTCAACAGATTAATTCCCGGATGAGGCTTGTCCAAGCCTGTAGAATCTGGCTGGTGGCAATTGGGTTCGGGAGGTTTTCTGTTTGGGTGGCTGGAGGGCTCAACCTCCAGTTTCAGGGTGCCCCAGATATGAGACTTAGACTGGTGCAGGGTCTGGAGGCTTCTCTGCAGCTTCCTGATCTCTTTAGAGATTTATTTATGAGTCCTGTCCACTTCTAAGTTCTACAACTTTACCAAGTAGAGTTATTCAGAGCAAACTCTCATGATGTCTTGGATTTCTGAAGGTTCTGTTGTAATATCTTCCTTTTCATTTCTGATCCTTTTATTTTCTTCCTTATGGTTTAGTCAAAGGTTTGTTCATCTTATGAATGCTTCTGAAAAAACAGCTTCTGGTTTTGTTTCACAAATCTGCTGTAAATCCTAATTAATTTCCTTCTTTGATCTTTCTGATTTCATTATTTTATCTCCATCTATGGTTCTTATCATTCTGATTAAAATTTGTCTTGAATAGCACAGTGGGTAGAGCGTTTGCCTTGCAAGTGGCTGACTCGGCTGACCCAAGTTTGACTCCTCCACCCCTCTCGGAAAGACCGGCAAGCTACAGAGAGTATCTTGCCCACACTGCAAAGCCTGGCAAGCTACCTGTGAGGTATTCGATATGCCAAAAATAGTAACAATAGATCTCACAATGGAGATGTTACTGGGCCCGCTCGAGCAAATCGATGAACAACTGGAGGACAGTGCTACAGTGCTACAGAAGTATTTTTATTTTGATGTCTTTTCACTAGTACTATTGGGCCTCCTGAATCTGGGTGCATACACTCTCCATTTCTGGGAACTTCTCACCAATGATATCTTTGACTGTTGCATTTTCATCAGGGTTACATTTCTGGCTCTATGAAACTCTGATAATTCTTACATTGTTCCACTCGAATTTATCCCAGAGTACTCTTGTCAGCTCTTTGTTTATTTTTAAGCTTTTTTTCAGTCTTCTACTGCGTTTGGAGGATTTCTGAACCTAATCTTGGAGCTCGCTAATTCTCTCCTCAGCAGCTGTTAATCTGCTTCTCCAACAAAGTTTTTCAGCTCTATCATTTTTGTTTGTAATTTTCTCATGTCTGCTTTCATATCATCTCCTTTTGTTTAGATCCAGTCCATTGTTTATTTGATCTCAATGTTTCCCCCTAAAGTACTTATGAAAGAGATTATATAGCTCATTATTACTAATTGAGTCTTCAGGGCTACTATCTTAATTCACTAAGCATGGTGAGGTCTTGCATTGCTTTCCCAGTGTTACTTTTGGCTTCTGGAGGTGTCTTTTTGTGTATCTACATGAGTAGAGTTATGGTGTCTTTATATCTCACAGTGAGATATGAACAGGTGAAGAAATGTGCAGCTGTATAGCAGCTACATGCGTCATGGGTAGGGGTTGGTGGGACTCCTGACCTGGGTGAGGAGGAAGGGGCAATCTTTTTGTTGTTGTTGTTGTTGTTGTTTTTGCTTTTTGGGTAACACCCAGTGATGCACTGGGGTTACTCCTGGTTCATGCACTCAGGGATTACTCCTAGCCATGCTCAGGGGACCATATGGGATGTTAGGAATCGAACCTAGGTTGGGTCGCGTACAAGGCAAATGCCCTACGCTCTGTACTATCACTCTAGCCCCAGATGTGGCAATCTTGAGGAAGAAACAGAGTCCTGATGCCACTGCAATGCCTTCGGGGTTTTCTTTTTTTTTTACTCTTTCACCATTTAAAATCATATTACACTGAATAGTTAAATGTCAAGACCCTGAACAATCGGTTTAAGGCTCTTTGTGTTCCTGGAATGAGCAGATGTCTTTGGACTACACTAGCACACGACAGGGACTAATGGAGACGTTATTGGTGCCTGCATGAGCAAATTGATGAGTAATGGGATGTCAAGTGATTAAGTGATCAAGACACATCCTAATAAGAAGGATGAAAACCATAGATAGGGATAGAATACTGAAGCATCAAGGTCAAAGAATAAAAATTATATATAAAAGAGTAACCCTAAGATTTACAGTGGACTTATGAGATGAATTCTTCAGGGCCCGGCCCAAACACAGTGATGGGATGTAGTGAAATACTCAGTAGACTGAATTACTCACCATTTGAGACTCTCATTCAGATTTAAGGGGACAATACACAACTTCACAGATAAACACAGTTCAGGAACTTCATAGACTCAAAATGATTGTTACAAGAAGAACTAAATGAACTAATTTAAGATAGGACAAGCCCCCAAAACACACTAAACTCCTGCAGAAAGATGACATGAAACCTCATAACAATAATCAAATGTAACCTATTGATCAGATAGTCACCCTATTCCAGTACCATGCTGTTTTGATTACTATTGGCTTTATAATACAATTTCAAATTAGGTGGTGAGATACCTCCCAAAGTGATTTATATTTCCATACAAACTTGATGATTAACTGTTCTAAGTTGAAATAATGCCATTTGCTGCATGCATGGACCTATAGAGCATCATGCTGTGTGGAGTTAGTCACAAGGAGAGGGACAAAGATACAGAAAGATCTCCCTTGCATGTGGCATATAAAGAAACACAGTAAGGAAACAAAAAGTGCCCAAAGGCAACAAAGGCTGAGAACTGGTATTCAGTGTCATGTTTTCTATGATGGGAAGAGTAGGGAGACAGGAATGGGGGGTGGTACGCTTGGACAGTGACAGAGGGAAACAGAAGTGAAACCCCACCATTAACAGTATTTTTAATCACAGTGCCTAAAATGAAGTAAATAGCTAATTAGAAATTACTGCATGCGATGCATAAATAATTGGAAATTACCAGGGAGATGTTTTAGCAAGTTAGACATTTGCTTTGCAAATGGCTACTTTGACCGTGTCTGGCTCAGTACCATGATAGCATCTTGTCTCCTGAGCAATGGGTCACTCGAGTACAAATTGTGACACGACGTCTCCACCCACTCCAAAATATCCACATCCCTTCTACCTTGGACATGTTACATTCTTTGAGCTTCAGTTTCCATACTTCTTTACTTGTTTTACCATTTGATACACACACAATATCTGCTCAGTGATCTGCACTGAGGTTAGGGATAAAGAGTATGGTGACTTAGGGGAAGAAAGCATGGCAGCATATCTGTGGTGAATGCCACATACAGTTATCCCTGCTACCTGTGTCACTAAATGAAGTACAGAGTAGGTATCTGTCGGACATAAGAAACTTGAAGACCATGAAGATGATGTACTGTAAAGGGTAATGATAAAGAATGGTACATGCATGCAAAGGAACAATGAGTCTGGAGTATGCATGGGGAAGACAGGATGAAGAAGTGTGACAGTTGATTAAAGCGTGAGGATCCAAGCTAAGGATTTTATTTTGCATATAACATAAATCAGCTTACATTTAAAAGCTAGGAGATTGAATGTAGAATTTAAAAATATTGTGTGGAGACTAGAATTAGAGAATTACTGAAGGAAGATATTTTAGTTCAGTGCATTTATATCGGTAATCTGTTGTCTACCAAATCACTCCAAACTTGGTATGCTAAAACACAGCTGTTCAATATAGTTATACTAGGAAGTTCTCTGGATCTGAGCTAGTTTTCAGATGGACATATTTGTGCATCTTCAGTCAACTTCCAGTTGGCTTTATTCCTGAGGGTTATCTGGCTCAAGATAACCTCATCATCTGGTTATCAGATGGTGAGCTATGAAAAACTGTCAACTGGCCAGTTTTATTCACATGAACAGTAACAAGGACCTCAATTCAAGAAAACTTTTCAAATCCTTTTTCACTAGGCAATTACTAATTAGAAGCTGAAAAAAAATAAGAATCCAGCACTTAAGGAAAGGAATTGCAAAGTCACATTGTTATATTATGGCATACAGTCATATTATTAGAATGCTAAGCAGGGTAAGAGATTTGGGCCATTTTGTAATATGGCATAGTGTTTTCTCATTACTTCCATTTGGCTGTTGTTGCTCTTGTTGTTTTTATCTATAAAACAATATATATGTATATGTATACATATATATGTTGATTGCTGTTGTTTGACAGCTTGTTATCCTTGTGGAATGGCTTCTAATGCAGAGATTTCCTACACAATTCTCAGATAATGTGCAAAAACACCTTGTTAAAAATACCAAATATTTTAAGATGAAAGGACATTAAAGTTTATGCTGGACCTGTTGAGTGTGGAGCCTCATTTTGCGGGTGGTTGAAGGTACATACAGTACTTCTGTTACTATCAGAGATAAAATCATATTTACTGATTTGGTTTCCATTCATTGCTACATTGTAAACATTCAACAAGTATCAAATATTGCACCTGCTGTTAACAATCTAAAGGTTGTTCTTTCTCCTTTTGTTTCAGAAGGGATCTATATGCTCAAGACAGTTATTTATAATGAGTGTTATGGAACTGAAATAGAACTTGGGCCCTATTATGTGAAAATTGGCCATGAGACCATATCTGTGTTCATGAATTCCAGCAGTGTCCATGCAAATGAAGTTCTTATTTTTGCTGGCTCCACCCTGGATGAGAAATGTAAGACCTTTACTGCAGCCTAAATTTACAGATGATAACTATGTATGGAGAGGCAATATACTGAACTGGTATTGTTGCAGTCAAGTTGTAACAATTTCAAATTGATATACAATAGCCCTCATTTATTATTATCTCACTCATAAAACATTGCACAATAATGCACCCTAAAGCAAGCAAGAAGATGAAGTCATTCAAAGCTCTAGTCTTGTCAAATTTATAATCCAGTAAAACATTAAGCCATGCATGTGAAGAATATGAGCTGGGAGAGACAGAGACATAGTGCAGTGAGTAGAGTGTTTGCCTTGCATGCAGCCAACCTGGTTCTAATCCCTGGCACAGCCAAAAGTGATTCCTGAGCCATATAACCAGGAATAATCATGATCACCCATAGGTGTGACCCAAAAATCAATAGAAAAAAGAAAAATATGATCTAGGATATAAAATACCTTAGGGGGAAAAATGCCCTAGAAAGGACAAGATTTAGACTGTAAGATTGTAAGTCAAGGCCATTGTGTATAATTGAGAGGGTAAGGAATATCCGAGTTAGGAGGTAACATCTCTGATGAACTTTTCAGACTGGGCAAGTTGTAAAATTGTGTGTAGCAGACATCAAGAAAATAAGGCAAGTTCTCACAAATTGGCTGGAGACTGTGTGCAGGCGGGGGCCCCTAAGCAAAGAACCAGTCACACCTCATCAATAATGCACTCAACATAGCTGTGATTTTCAGACATCCCAGGTTAGTAGCCCAGGAGGAGTGGTCTCCAGGGCAGTGCCAGCAGCCAGTTAATCTCCCCATCATAGAAGAGGCCAAAATATGGATCTTATGGAATATGAATTATGGAATTGACTGGTGGCTGCATCATAGATTAACTGGCGATCTGTGGGGGGAGCCAAGCTTTGGCCTAGGTTGTAGCTTTGAACCTGCTTCAGGTTTTCTCACTCCCTGGAAATCAGGAAACTCTTCCCCACAAGCACACTGCTGGGCATCCAAACTGGGAAATTTCTTCAAAAACACTTCTTTTGGATTTTGGAATTTATTTACAGAGAAAGCAGACAAGAAATTGCTCAGTATTGTGAAACTAGTAACTTACTTTTATGAATTACCCTCCTTATTTTTCTTTTCTATATTTTAGACAGTGTCATTATGCATCAGTTTCCATCCATTTCTTCATATAACGTGTCCTTTGCTTCGCCAATACAAATGAATGATAGCCTGAGATGGTACAGCGTGATCGTTTGGTATCAGATGCAGCGTATGTATTTATTCCTATTTTGTATTTAACAAACGAAATCACAAAGGTAAAAAAGGACCATGTCCTGTGAAGAACTCTACCAAAAACTATTTGCCCTTGAACTAATTCTATTTTCATCTACAATTTCATGACTTTTCTAGAAACTCTCCCCATTAAGGCTTCACTCTAAAGGTATAAAATGCTGCATTCACATGCATATTCTAGCTTCAGTATACCTTAGTCCTTCAAAACACCAAAAGATTAGTGAAAGTAAATATCAATTTGCCATATCATGTTATGAATCACTGCTGTGGTGGTGACCTTGGATTTCAGATATAGCTAGGTCATTAGGTCACTCTATGCAATCTCTAGCACAGTCTGTCTGGATTCCGGTTGCTTGGCTTCTTATGCTCACTCACCCATGACTACATAGGAATGTGAGGGTACTAATTTCTCAGTCTTTATATGCCTGAACACCTGTCCTCCCTTTCCTCTGTCATAGCCATCTCTGTCTACACAAATGGAACTGTATTTGCCACAGAAACTGACATCACTTTTGTAGCTGAGACCAAGGAAACAACTCTTCTGGAGTTCACTTGGTATTTTGGAGATGAAACACCTGTGAAGACAACTTCAAGAAACATTAAGAAAAAACTCAGCATCCCCCAGTGGTCTGTATAAAATGGTTATTTGGGTGTTGGTTTTTTTTTTTTTTTGGCTACTTGCAAGGCAGCCTTCTCAGACACTGGGGATTACCATGCTCACACTAAAATAACTTAAAATGTTACAATGTTAAATGTAACCTCTAGACACTTCAATGAAGAGGAGGAAAACTGTTAATTGAAGGGGTGAGAATGCCATCCCTTTGGCCAAGATAGAGGATGAGACTGAAATCAATCTTGGATTCAGATTCTATCTCTAACCTGCACTGAGCATTTGGTCAAAGCAAATTCCTGATTTAAGGAGAATAGTGTTACCACTGCTCTGAGAGATGCACTAAGTGTGAAAATAGAACAGACAAAAAGCTGCTGCCTTTCCCCCAGCAAGTTGGTAGCCACTGAGTTCTATAACAATTTCCACAAATTAAATATCAAATTCCTTCGTACGCCATCTTTCACTTAAAAATCTTGTGTGAATTCTCTCTGTTGACCTTGTTTGACTTATTAACTATTTGCCTGCCCCCTCCTCAGGTATCAAGTGACAGTCATGGCCTCCAATGGTGTCAGCAGTGTGGTCTCTGAGCCCCACCACATCAGATTACAGAGACGAATCAGGGCCAACCGCCTGGCATCCATCACATCAGCACTTGTGAATGCCAGTGTGAACTTCGAGTGCAGAATTAATGCTGGTACTGATGTTTCTTACCTCTGGGACTTTGGAGATGGGACTGTAGCCTTGGGGAATAGCTCCGCCAGCCATGCCTACAGCAGGTAAGGTATAAGGGAACCTCTTTGCATACCCTGCCTGGAATATGGTTGTCTAGGCATCAGCCCTTTGGGTTTTCACACTGATCCGAAGAGTTCTTTGTGCTGACATCCAAAAATAACTCCCCTTCTTTTAAAAATTCTATTTTTAATTAAAAATAAAAGGTAATATAAAAAAAAAACCTACACCCAGCTATTGTTCTCCAGGAACTCAGTCTAGGGGAAGCCAGACAGGACACATGCTACACAGAGGTAACTTTTATAGGCAGCTTTTCCTTTTTTGAAAAATTGCAAAGCCAACTCAGAGTAGCATTTATATGTGAGCTGGATGCCGTGGAGCAAGTTTGCCAAATGGACAAGTGGGAAGCCAAGGCAAACCAAAGATGGTATATTGGGGTAAACAGTAATAATCTGCAGAGGGAAGGGACTGGCATGATGTGAGTAAGATAGAAATACAGTAGGAGGTGAATAATAAAGGTAGAAGGTGAATACAAAAAGTTGTGTAATCTGGAGTCACTTCAAAAATCTTAGATCACTGTATCACTGTCATCCCATCATTCATCGATTTACTGAGTGGGTGCCAGTAATGTCTCCATTCATCTCAGCCCCGAGATTTTAACAGTCTCTCCTTACTCGTCTTTCCCAATGATTGGAGACTTTCAGGGTCAGAGGAATGAGACCTGTTATTGTTACTGTTTTTGGTGTATCCAATAGACCACGGGTAGCTAGTAGGCAGGAACTCTCAGTAGCTTGCCGGGCTCTCCAAGAAATATATATTTCCCTCTGTGACTCTTATGATGTGTTGCATGTAGTCCAGGAATATTTTCACTCATATGTGAGGCTCGGCCCAAGAATGGGGAAAGCGACCTGGAGCATGGCGGCAGTTGGGTAGTAGAGGTCGGCTGCTGGGGCTGGGTTCTTTGGGGTGGGGAGAGCTCTCACCTGCCCCCCTCTGGGGATCCCTGAGTGAAAACAGCCCAGTGCAGAGTCCCATGGCATGGCTATGGGGGCCTCATTTTATGCTCCCTTCCAGGAGAAGCAGCTGTGAATTCTGGAGTGTGGCCCATGATGAGATTATCTGGTTCCGGCAGGAGGTGGCTTATGGGTGTGATCTCTGGGTCCCCAGAGACTGGGGGAAGCAGGCAGATCCCATTGATCCCAGAGTCCAAGGTCACAAAGTTCCGCATTACCTGGATTCCACGGGACTTCACTCATGCGTGAGGCTCAGCCTGAGCATGTGGAAAGTGGCCTGGAGCATGGCAGCAGTTGGGTAGTGGAGGTTGGTTGCCGGGGCTGGGTCCCTTGGGGCAGGGAGTGCTTTTACCCACCCCCCTCTGAAGCGCCCTGAGTGAAGACAGCCTGGCGTGGAGTCCAGTGACATGGCTATGGGGGCATGGGTAATACCCTTTAATTGGTCATTTATGAATCAGTAAGGCTATCGAATGTAGCCTGCCCACAGGGCAGAGTCTGGCAAACTCCCCGTGGTGTACCAAATATGCCAAATACCAGTAACAATGATGGGTCTCATTCTCCTAAATAGCCTTGAATATAATCTCAGGGCTAGGATGAAAGAGACGTTACTGGGGCCTGCTCGAGGCAATCGACGAATAACAGAATGATGAAATGAAATGAAAATGAAGTATTTACTAGACTGTCCAAGCAAAAGCAATACTTGCCTTAATCTAAAATAACATTGAAATTTTTAGAAAAGGTGACCATGCTTCGAGAACCACAAAAGGAATGTGACCACTCTTCTTCCCTCCTCAGGGTCTTTTGTCTGCTGCTACTTAATCATACATTTTGATTAATATATTCCAGGAATGGAACCTTTCCTATCTGTGGGTTCCTTGTCATAGATGTAAATGAAGGAAGTTGAGCCTCAGCTAGTATACTAAGTTATGCAATATAAAAGTATAGAAACATCCAAAATACCAGATCCATTTGGGCTAGGTTCTCAGATAAAGATTGTATCGCTCCTTCAATGTAGGACTTACTTCTACAGGAAGTGAAAGTACACCTTTCCTGTGGCCTTTCCACATTTGAGGGAGAAACTGAATGGCCCTGTCACTGGTTCTCCATTGACGCATTGTTCATAGTAATAGGTTGTTTCTTGAGGAATGACTGAGTAACAGTTTCTGGAACTGAAACATTATCAAGTGGGTTCCTGAGACTTAAGGACTCTTTGACGTGCCCTGTTGCCCAAATAGGCCTCTCTTGCACTGCAAACATCAGTTTGGATTTATCTGTGCCTTGTCCATCCTCTCCCAATTTTCCCAGAGAGCTCTGCTTGCCCAAGAATATGAAAACTGCACCCTAGTCATGGCTCTTTTGAGCTGGACTTTGTTTTTTTACTGATGTCCCAGATTGAAATTGGCACTCTGATCATTGCAGGCTCCAGGTGAATTCCTCTAGTGAGTACTGTTTTGTTTTCTGAGAAGTCATATAATTGTTGATTTTGTATCATTTTCAAGAAAACAAATTTCCACATTAAAAAGACCTGATCATCAAAATGTGCTTGATATACCCTTCCCTCCTCACAACTGTAGACTCTGCCCTGCTCTGGACCAGTCACACTTCCAATCTGTGGAATATACCTAAAGGTTCCTTGGTTTGTAGAACCTAAAAAGTGGGTCAGAAAAAAGCTATCAGTCCTTCTGATCCTTATTTCTACTGTCTTTGGGTATTATCCACATGCTACTTTTAAAAAAAATCTCACAGTGCTTAAGAGGAAAATAAGAGAGAGAAAGAGGAAGAAACAAAAAGGCAAGAGAGAGAAAGAGAAGAAAAGTGTCTACCATAGAGGCAGGCTGCAGGGGTGGGGTGGGGCAGGCAGGCAGGAGGGAAGCTGGGGAAATTGGTGGTGGGAAATGTGCCCTGGTAGAGGGATGTGTGTTGGAACATTTTATGACTGAAAAAAAAATCGTGAACAACTTTGTAACTCTCTCATAGTGATTCTATAATCAGTGGCTCAGAAAACAGAATGCAAAGACCATGCAGAGATGCCCAGTCAGGGTCAGTGATCCATCAAAAGGAGAACCAGTGGGTTTCCCTGGTGGACATAAATCAGAGCTTAACTGTCCAGATGTTGATTAAGGAGGCAAGCAGGGCCACTTCAAAGGACTTCCTATTTCTTATACAATAAGAAAGTGATAACTTTGATATAAGTTTGGTGATTCATCCCAGTTCCTGGGGAGGATACAGGGTAGGGTAAATGGCCACGGAGGAAATAAGCCAAAAACCAAACTTTTGTTTTTGTTTCTATTTTATCTCTGGCATATCTTATTTAATATGATTTTTGATCAGATTTAAGATGGCGCTGACACATGGTAACATCCATCTCTTCTATGCATTGTCACCCTTCAGGGAAGGGGAATTCACTGTGCAGGTTCTTGCCTTCAATAATGTCAGTGCCGCCTCCCTCAGAAAGCACCTGTTCATCACACTCCAACCCTGCCAGCCACCCCCAATAAAGAATTTGGGACCCGGGAAGGTACAGGTAGGATGAAGACTTCTAAGTCTTTCTCAGATTCTATCAGATGAAATCAGCTCAGACTAGAGTTAGGGGGTGGAGGGGAGGTGACGTCTCTGCTCTGCACAGCACAAAGGAGACTGTGAAGGTTGCTGACTGACGTGCCCCAGGCTAACAGGAGGGAAAAGACAAGTTTCTAGT
The DNA here is from genome assembly GCF_029834395.1 of Sorex fumeus. Taxonomy (NCBI): domain Eukaryota; kingdom Metazoa; phylum Chordata; class Mammalia; order Eulipotyphla; family Soricidae; genus Sorex; species Sorex fumeus. The sequence continues at coordinate 12,560,530 of NW_026606185.1, forward strand.
GTTTGAATTTCATTATTCTCTTTTAGCTTACTTTATTTACTTTATTACTCTGGTGTCAAATCAGAGTAATAAAGTAATTTTAAATTTTAAATTTTGTAAATTTTAATTTATAAATTAATAAATTTATAAATTAATAAATTTTATAAATTATAAGATTAAAGTTTTTAAAACTTATAATTTTCTTTTAAAAATAATTTAGAGGGGCTGGAGCGATAGCACAGCAGGGAGGGCATTTGTCTTGCACTCAGCTGCCCCAGGTTCGATTTCCAGCATCCCATATGGTCCCCCAAGCACCTCCAGGGGTAATTCCTGAGTGCAGAGTCAGAAGTGACCCCTCTGCATCTCCGGGTGTGACCCAAAAAGCAAAATAATAATAATAACAATAATAATTTGGAGAAGGTTATAGGTGAATGTATGTGATATAAAAATCAAAGGATGTGTTTATTATCCTATACCTTTGGTTAGGAAAGAGTTACTTTCTTAAAAATTGTTTTGAGGCATCTGATTTAGAGAAAATCGCCTTTCGGGAGGCAAGAGTACCCAAATGAGAATGAAATTTTACATGGGATTGAAATCACATCACTTACCTTAATTTTTCTAATTTTTTTCTGAGACTTTCTATGCATAGTCTCATTGCTGACTCCGGGGAGTTGGGCACCTTTTTTTCCCCAGATGTGTTACAGAGATCAAAGGGCATATAGGCATAAGGTCCGGGAAGCCCACAGTGGAGGGTAAGGGCTGGTGATCTATATGGGGGACCTAATAGGCAATACTCACAGGCTTCCATTAGGCTGACATGAGCAGGTGGTTCTGTGCCTTGGAGCAGTGGACTTTCGGTGAAGTAGATGAATAGAAAATTAAAAAAAAAAACTAGTAATATTGATTTAATTTTTACTTATAATTTTCTTTACATTTTGTAGCAGTATAAGGATGAACAAAAATATTTATATAGAGAGATAAATAAATATATAAATAAAGATGCTTTGTTGAGTTAGCCACTGTTGGTTGTCTTGCATATTTATTTATGACATTTTTGCAAAGTTTTTATGTAAGGTCTATTATGTTTGTCTGTGTATATTGTGTGTATGACTCTATCAGTGCATATTGATGCCATAACAGTGCATCATTTTCTTTTGTTTTTAACTTGTCTTGATTACATGGATTGAATGTCAATATAATGTTATGCACATAAATTACACTTCTGTTGGGGCTGTCCACATTCTCAAGCTACTTTTACCAACTTTTCATGCTTACAAGTATAATTGGTGGTGATGGCCTACAAAAAGCTTACCGCATGTCTATATTTATAAAGGAATAAATCCTACAAATTATTGAATTTAAGGATATAGCTGCTTTCTATGGTTTGGGCAGCCTAGTGTCACTCTGTGAGTATACAAATAACTAGAGCCTGACATTGGGAATGTATGCTTAAGCATTTCCTCTCACATTAGGTCTGATGGAGGTGTTGGTGATACAACTTTCCTTTCTAATAATCAGGTCTGGCGGTCTCAGCCTGTGGAATTAGGAGTGACGTTTGAAGCCACTGTTCTCTGTGACATCTCTCAAGGCCTTTCTTACAGCTGGAGCCTTAGGAACTCCATGGGGTGGCCGGTCCCCCTGGCCCCTGCCGTCAGCACGCACAGACAGATTCTTGTCGTGCCCAGATACTTTCTGGAGCCTGGCAACTACACTGCTTCCGCCAAGGTATCTGGGGCTTTACGAACCACTGCAGCATACTGCTGCTGCCAAGCTTTTCAACAAGAGTTCAAAGGCTGCCACTTAATACCTATTCTAGTCAAGAAAAGGGAGTTCTTGAATAAAGCATGGGTAGGATTTCTAGAGAAAATTTTAATTTAGGGGAGAACAGGAGCAATAGCACAGCAGTAGGGCGTTTGCCTTGCACACAGCCAGCCCGGCCGAGCTCCGAGAGTATCTCGCCCGTAAGCCACCCGTGACATATTCAATATGCCAAACACAGTAACAAGTCTCACGATGAAGACATTACTGGGCCCGCTCGAGCAAATCGATGAATAACGGGAGGATAGTGACAATGACAGTGACTGACAGTGACGGAAGAACTAAGGTAAAGGTAAAGGTGAAGGCCCTCCCATTGATCATCAATTTGTTTGAGCGGGCCCAGTAACGTCTCCATTGGAGACTTTGTTGTTACTGTGTTTGGTGTATCGAATACGTCACGGGGAGCTTGCCAGGCTCTGCTGCGTGGGCGAGATACTCTCAGTAGCTTGCCGGGCTCTCTGAGAGGGGCGGAGGAATCGAACTCCGGTCAGCCATGTTGGCTGTATGCAAGGCAAACTCCCTACCACTGTGCTATCGCTCCAGCCCAGTGATTAACAGGAATAAATTCACTCATGGGTGAGACACAGCCCAAGTGTGTGAAAAGCAACTGTGAGCATAGTGGCTGTTGAGTTCTGGAGGTTTTTGGCTGTTGGGACTGCGTCCCTTGGGGCAGGGAGGAGTCTCACCCACTCCCTCTGGGGTGCCACTGCAACAATTTAAGGAGGTAGCAATATCCTTGGGTACAATTGACAGGCATTTTTTCTTTGTTCACTTAAAGTAGGTATATTTCCATGGGAAAAGTGAGCAAATATTTTTTAATTTTTTTTTATTGAATTACAGTGAGATACACAATTACAAGGGCTGGAGCAATAGCACAGCAGGTAGGGCATTTGCCTTGCACACAGCCAACATGGCTGAGTTCGATTCCTCCACTCCTCTCGGAGAACCTGGCAAACTACCGAGAGTATCTGGCCTGCATAGCAGAGCCTGGCAAGCTACCCGTAATGTATTCAATATGCCAAACACAGTAACAACAAAGTCTCATGATGGAGACGTTACTGGGCCCGCTCGAGCAAATCGATGAGCAACGGGAGGACAGTGGCAGTGACACAATTACAAGGTTGTTCATGATTGGGTTTCAGTTATATTCCAACAACCATCCCTCCACCATTGTACATTCCCCACCACCAATACAGCAATATCCCCGGTTTTCCTCTCTCCTTCCCACCCCCAATGCCCTCATGTCAGGCACTTTCTCTCTCTCTCTCTCTCTCTCTCTCTCTCTCTCTCTCTCTCTCTCTCTCTCTCTTTCTCTCTCTGTATCACTCTCTCCCTTTCTTTTTGGGCATTATGGGTTTCAATACAAATACTGAAAGGTAATATGTATATCACTTTACCTACTTTCGACTCTCAATTCTTGCCCACAGTGATCATTTTGATCATTTCTAATTATTATTCTCATCACACTGGTCCCTTCTCTATCAGTACTTGCCATAGCGGTTAGGCAAGAAAAATGTTTTTTTTTTTTTTGAAAAGGGGAAAGGGATCAAATATATTTAGTTTGGGAATCTCATGATCCAGTTGGATCCAGAGGGTACATTTAAACTTACATTTTCTTTTTCATTTTAAGACCTCCTGAACCCAGCTCCTGAGAGGAGCCTGCTTGCCCCCCGAGTAACCCTCTGTCCTTAATCTTACAGGTCCAAGTGGAAGGGAGTATTGTGCATAGCAACTACAGTGTAGAGGTGGAGGTGCGAGCCCGGGCTCCCGTCAGTGTGATCTCTGGGGGAACACACCTCTTCATCTCCAGGACCTCTGTTGTCATCCTCAGGGGGACCCAGTCCTATGACCCAGACTACCCTGAAGCCACTCTCCGGTGAGTACCAAAGAAGGGGTCAGCTCATCTTAGCACTGCTGTTTGCTCTGATTTCTACCTCATCAAACTCAGGAACAGGAGGTTGGAAGAGTTACAGACTTCTGCCACAATAACTTTTTAAGAATTTAATTAAATAACTATGTTTTACAAAGTTATTTATAGCTGAGTTTTAGGCATATAATATTTCAAGATGAATCTCACTACAGTATCAGCTTCCCTCCACCAGTGTTCCTGTATTTTCTCCCATCTCCCAACCTCCACCCCATTCCCCACCTCTCATTCCCTCACCCTGTCAACTTGAGAAGCACATGACAAATTTCCAGTGACTGCAGCTTAGATCTCATATTTTCAGTGTTGTTGAGCCTGTGTTTTAGATATATGGATGTAGCACTCACCCATATCACCAATATAATTCAAGCCCCGATGCCTTTTCATCTATTAATTCCTGTTCTTTTCTTGCCCCTTTGATTTCTTTCCATCTCAGTCCTTCTCCTCTCTAAACATTGGGGTCAAGGCTGTTCTAGGCATGCCCTTTACTGCATTTCCTCATCTAGTATTCTATATGCCTCAAGTAAGTGAGAAAATCCTGTGACTGTGTTTGATCTTCTGGATTACTTCACACAAAATGATACCTTCCAGATTCAACCCAGGTTGCAGCAAATTATATGATATCCTTGTTATTTGCAGCTGCACATCTTCATAATCCATTCCACTATCATTGAACATCTAGGTTGATTCCTTATCTTAGCTATTGTACTGAGTGCAGCAATTAATAATGGTTTGCATATGTCCTTTTGAGAGAATTTATGTCCTGGGGGTAAATACCCACAAAGTGACATAGTAACTTTTAAAAATGTAAGTATACCTGAACAAATGATTCTTATATGTATATGTAACACATATGTACATATATACATATATGTATACATACCTGTATATGAGGGCATATGCCATGTGTAAATATATGGGAATTTTTTAAAGGGAGGAATAAAGCATAGCTTTTTTATTGATATTTATGGTATATTTGTAATATGAGGTTTAAATATTATAGAGCATTCAAGCTGCTATAACAGTAGTCACAGACTGGGTGGCATACAAGAAGTAGAAATTTATCACAGTTTTGAATGATGGGTGTCGAGATCAAGTCAAAATAACATTCAATATATCATGAAGATCATCTTTTAGTTTTGTGAACTGGTTTGTTCACGATGTCCTCACATGGTAGAGGGGAAAGCTAACTGTGTGGACTCTAACCCCGTTTTTTAAAAACACTTTTAAAAAATTAAAGCACTGAGATTTTAAGCTGTTCATACTTCATTTTCATACAATATTGCAGTACTAATCTTACCATCAGTGTCAAGTTCCATTCTCCAATGTTCCTGGGTTCTCCTGACCCCCCTGGCCTGTTGCTTCTTGTCTGTTTCAGCTCCCCCTCCCCTCCACTGTTTCTTTTCTTCTCCTCCCTATACTGTGGGCATTCCTCATATAAAATATTGCATTTCCTAATACAATTATTTTAAATATCAGATATAACTAATATCATCCTGTGTTTGTCCTTCTTCTGGCACACTTCATTATTAACATGATGTCTTCCAGCTCCATCCATGTTGCCTCCAATTTTATCATTCCTAACAGCTGTGTAGTATTCCATTGTGTAAATATACCACATCTTCATTATCCACTTATCTGTCATTGGACATCTAGGTTGTATCCAACTGTTAGCTATTATACTGAGTACAGCATTCTAATAAATAATGGTGTACATATGCTCTTTTTTAATAAATTTATTTATTTTTATTAAATCACCATGAGATACAAAGTTACAAAGCTGCTCATGATTGAGTTTCAGTCATACAATGTTTCAACACCCATTCCTCAACCACTGTAGCTTTCCTACCAATGTTTCCAGTTCCCCTCTCCAGTCTGCTTCTATGACTTCTTTCGCTCTCTTTATCTTTCCCCCTTTTGGCAGTTATGCTTTGTAATATAGGTACTGAGAGGTTATCATGTTTGTTTCTCTACCTACTTTCAGCACTCAGTTCTTGTCCAGAGTGATCATTTCTATCATTGTCATAATTGTCTTTCTTGATCCAAAGTGCGTTATCCTCCCAGCTCTTGAAGAAAGCTTCCAACCGTGGTCCAATTGGTTCAGTTCTCCTGCCCTTGTTTCTTCTGTCCTTGAGTATTAGTCTGATACCAGGTTTTGTTTTGTTTCTTTTTAACTTTTTAATTGAATCACTGTGAGATAGACTCTTACAAAGCTGTTCGTGGTTGGATTTCAGTTATACAGTATTCCAATACTCATCCCTCCACCAATGTACATTTCCCAGTATCAGTGGCCCCAGGTTCCCTCCCATCATCCCCATCCCCCGGCCCCCTGCCTGCCTCTATGACAGGTGCTTTTCTTCTCTCTTTCTCTCTCTCTCTCACTTTCTCTATCTCTCTCTGTCTCAGCATTATAGTTTGCAATATTGATACTGAAAGGTTTCAAGAATATCCCTTTACCTACTTTTAACACTAAGTTCTTGTCCAGCATGATCATTCCCAGCCATTATTGTCATGCTGGTTTATTCTCTATCTTACTTCCCCTCAGCCCCACATACTTGTGGTTAGATCCAATCACTGACCAGTTCTCCTAATCCCTGTTTTTCCTGGACATGGATATTAGTCTTCTACTATATATTTTTTAGTATCTCACCCACACGGCAGAGCCTGGCAAGCTACCTGTGATGTATTCGATATGCCAAAAACATTAACAACAAGTCTCACAATGGAGACGTTACTGGTGCCTGCTTGAGCAAATCGATGAACAAGGAGAGGACAGTGATACAGTGATACCAAAAATGAATTCACTAATTCTATAGCTAACCATCTCCTTCTGACTCATTTCATTTAACATCATACTCTTCATGTCCATTCATTTAAAAGCAAATTTCATTACTTCATTTTTCTTAAAGGCCCTGCATAGGATTCCATTGTGTAGATGTGTCATAGTTTCTTTATCCATTCATCTGTTCTTAGGCACTCAGGCTGTTTCCAGACTGGCTATGGTAAATCAATATTGTTTATTATTCAGAGTCTTGGTTTATTGAAATTAACTAACGAAATCGTGGTTTCATTAATTTTTTGGATTGTTTTTTGGAAATCCAGCTCATTGATTTCTGCTCTAAGTTTTATTATTTCTTTCCTCCTACCTGGTTTGGGCTGCTTTTGTTGGTCCTTTTCTAAGATCTTAAGCTGAGAAGTCAAGTTATTTATGTGGGCCCCTTCTTCCTTCTTGATGAATGCTTGCAGAGCTATAAATTTTCCCCTTAACATTGCTTTAGCTGTATCCCACAAGTTCTGGTAGCTCATGTCTTCATACTTATCTGTTTCCAGGAATCTTTTTAGTTTCTTCCTTGATTTCCTCTCTAACCCACTAGTTGTTCAACATGGAGCTGTTTAATTTCCAGGGGTTTGGTTTCATTCTCCTTTCCTATGTGTGATTAACTTCTATCTTCAGTACATCATATTCTGAAAAGATAGTTGATACAGTTTCTATCTTCCTGATTCTATTGAGGTCTGTTTTGTGACCCAGTACATGGTCTATCTTGGAAAATGTTCTATGTGCCTTGGAAAGAATGTGCATTCAGTTTTGGGGGGAATAAAAAGCCCTTTATACATCTATTAGCTCTCTCTTCCATTTCTTCCTTCAGAATCAGTACTTCCTTGGTGAGTTTTAGTCTTGTTGATCTATCAAGAGGTGATAAAGTGGTGTTGAATTCTCTGACCACTATTGTTGCTACCAATATGCTACCAACATATACTATATGTTGCTGTCAATGTTCTCCTTGAAGTCTGTTCGCAGTTGTTTTAAGTATTTTGTTGGCCCCTCATTGTGTGTGCGTGTATGTTTAGGAGTGTGATTTCTTCCTGATGTACATATCCCTTGATTATTAAAAAATGACCTTCACTTTCCCTTCTAATCTTTTTCATCCTGAAATCTATGTTTTCAGATACTAGTATGCCCCCCCCCGGTTTTTTGAGGGAATTGTTTGCTTGAAGGATTGTTTTCCATCCTTTGACTTTGAGTCTGTGCTTGCTCTGACTGTTCGATGTGTTTCTGTAGGCAACAGAATGTTGAATTTAGGTTTTTAATCCATTTTTTCACTCTGTGTCTCTTGATTGGTGCATTTAGACCATTGACATTGAGAGAGATTATTGTCAAGGGGTTTTGTGCCATCTTTCTGTAGAAGTTTGTCTTGTGGGGTTTGTCTTGTCTTACGTAACCCGTTTAGTCCTTATTTCAAGGTTGTTTTTGAGTCTCTGAAGTTTCTGAGCTGTTGTTTATCCATGAAATAGTGTATCATTCCTTCGAGTCTAAGTGAGAGTCAAGCTGGATAAAGTATTCTTGGTGAGGCATTAATTTCTTTCAGTTTTTTTTCCACTATATCCCATCAGTGTCTTTAGGCTTAGATTATTTCCTCTGATAAGTCTGCTGTAAATCTAAGGGATGCTCATCTGTATGTGATTTTCTTCTTTGACCTTGCTGCTTGCAGTATTGTGTCTCTATCTGTGGTATTCATCGTTCTGATTATGGTATATCTTGGAGTCTTTTATTAGGGTCTCTTGTGTTCACCATTATTTTGGAGAGTTTTGGGACTATTTGGTACCCTTCAGGCTTCTTGGATCTGGATGCCTGCATTCTCCCATTCTGAGAACTTCTTAGCTATGATATCTTTAACTGCTACTACTTCATTGGGGTTGCCTCCCTGTCCTTCTGGTACTCTGATGATCTGATGAGGTTTAGAAGTCATGCCATGTTCAACTTCCTTAAATTTACATAGGAAAATGGAACTCTGGAAGATAAACAGAATTTCAAAGACTTGGGTGGCATCTTCTCAGTTTTCATTACTATGAGATTTGTACAAGTACCCAACCCAGCAGCTTCCCTTGGTGAAGCAGTTATTGCACTTTGTAGTCCACTGGATTGTCTTAAGGCCAAATTGACACTCAATTATTAAATTTTTGAGAAGTGTCTGTATTGTTTTTCAATACAGTCTTGGACCAGCTGATATTCCCAACTGCAATTTATGAAGATCTCTTTTCCCCGCATCCATGTCAGCATTGGTTGTCTTGTTCTTTTTGATGTGTACCAGTGGCTCTAGTATGAGATAGTTTCTCACTGTTGTTTTGATTTGCATTTCCCAGGCGATTATTCCCTTTGGCTGTTTGTATGTCCTCTTTGAGGAAGTTTCTGTTAATCACTACTTTCTATTTTTTATGGTGCTGAATTTTTTTTCTTATGAAGTACTATCTATACTTTATATGTCTTGAAAACTAACCCTAGTTATGGGCAAATATCCCAGTCCATGGGTTGTCTTTTTATAATGGTCATACTTTCCTTTGAGATGTAGAAGCTTCTTAATTTGATATACTCCATTTTTTTATCTTTGTTTCTTTTTTCTTGGCCAACGGCATTGAATTCTTGAAGATACTTTTAGCTTCCATAACATTAAGTGTTCTATGTTTTCTTCGTTATAACTTATGGATTCAAGTTTGATGTCAAGGTCTTTAATCCTCATTGATATGCCTTTTGCATGTGTGTTAGGAAGGGATCAGGATTCTTTTTTTGAATGTAACTGACAAGTTTTCCCAGAACCTCTATTGAAAAGAATTTCTTTACTCCACTTCCTATATTTTGCCCTTCACTGAAGATTAATTACCCATATATCTGATGATCTGTCTCTGGGTTCTCAGTTCTATCCCATTTATCTGATAGCCTGTTCTTTTTTCCACTATGACCCTGTTTTAATTACCAGAGCTCTACAGTACTGTTAGAAGTACAGTTGGGGAAAGTAAAGCCTCCCATCTTCTTTTTCCTGGAATTGCTCTTGTTATTTGCAGGAGTGTGGTGGGGTTATAACTTTATATAAATTGTAGCTGCATTTATTTGATCAAATTTCTGTTTTTTCCTTTTTGAAGCATTAAGTAGACATTTATTAAGGCACATGCATATGCATGAACAGGTACTAGAGGAGAGAACTCCCCTATCAGGCAGCAGAATACACACACACACACACACACACACGCGCGCGCGCGCGCACGCCCACGCGTGCGCACACGCACACTTACATATGTATATATATTTTATATACATACTATATTAATCAATTTATATGTCTATACATACTATATATATTTATTGAAGAACCATGATTTTAAAAGTTATTCATAGTAGATTTATACATTTTTTGAGCACTAATCCCACCACCAGTGTCAGCCTGCCTCCATCAATGTTCCCAGGTTCCCTCCAATATCCCTTTCTCTAGCCTGCCAGACACCTAAGTGTGATTATTATAGTTTGAGCTTCTTTTTTCCCCAAAACTTTGTTTTATTAAAGCATTGTGAATTGCAAAGTTATTCATAACTAGGTTTTGTAATAGTGTTCTATCACCAATTCTGCCACCTGTGTAACTTCCTTCCATCAACTTCCTAGATTCTCTCCCATTCTTCTACCGCAGCCCATTTGGCCATTTTGACAGGCACCTTTTAAATTAGGGTATTAAAGTTTGGATCTCTTGATTTCAGTGTTACTAACGCTGTGGTTTGGATATTTGGCTCTATAATTCCTATACCACCTCTGTACCTTTATCCCCTAGGCCCCTATTGCTTCTCATCTGCCTCTCTCCCTCTCCTATTCACTCTTTTTCCTTCTTCCTATGTTCTGAAACCAAAGTTGTGATCTTTAAAAGAATCCCCCCTTTACAACATTGCATTTCCTCATCGAGTTACTCTAAATACCTTATATAAGTAATAACATCTTGTGTTTATTTATCCTTCTTCTTCTTACTTACTTACAACATGATGTCTTCCAGTTCCATCAATATTGCCACAAATAGCATGATCGTCATGCAATTCGCATGTGATCTATTTCTTTAGAAAATGTCATGGGTATTTTTCTAGGAACTGCATCAGATCTGTATAATGCTTTGGGCAATGTCATCATTTTGGCAATGTTAATCTTCCCAATTCAGAGATAGGGAATATGTTTTCATTTCCTCATATCTTCTTTTATATATTTTAATTATATTTTATAGTTTTATTTGTACAAGTCATTTACCTCTTTTGTTAAACTAATTCCTAGGTTTTCCTTGTGTATTCTGAGAAACAATTGTTAATGGAATTGGCCTTTTCATTTTCTCTCTTTCCTAGTGATGCCAGTGGGGTCTCCAGGTGAATTGTGTGAAGTGGGGAGGAGAGAGACTGCAAGCTCTAGAAGGAAATTTGCAGTTTTATCTGTACCCACCTCTGCTACCTGGGAATAGCTTGGGGAAATCTAGGACTGTGAACTGTGCTCCTTGCAGGAAAATAAAGTCAGTTGTAGAACTTAGGAATTTCAGAAGATGAGCAGTGAATTATAACATATTTTTTTATTTGGAAGTTTAGAAGAAGGGGGGAGTCGGGAGAGAGAGAGAGAGAGAGAGAGAGAGAGAGAGAGAGAGAGAGAGAGAAACACACTTAAGACAGAATTTGGGATTCTCCAGATTGGAGAAGGAGCCCCAGTATACACCCCAGCATTAAGTGTGAACATATGAAAGACCACATCTCAACAAGAGGGAGATGTGGGTGACATATGTGCTTGGGCACCACATGCATTCAGCAGCAACACATAGACACAGTCAGCACCTGGGCTCAGGCAGCATATGTATGTGCGTCCTTTGTTCAAGTTGCCTTTTATAGGGTTTCTCCTAAGCTGCCCCACGTGGGATTTTCTACCTAGGTACGAGTCCATTGCTAGGGTGATTGCCCAGAGGGTAGAGGTGGAATAGTTGATGATCTTTAAAACTCTTTTCCCAGCCTTTGTTTCTCCCCAAGTTTCTCTCCAAGGAGCAGCCTCTTCCATGTCTGTGCTGGCTCAGATAAGTCTTATCAGGTTTTTATTCCTATCTCCACAAGGTGGGCTTTTGCAGCTCTGGGCTGTTGGTTTTATTTCTTTCCAAGAATTCATTGCTGTGAGGGGCCTTTCCCCATCTGACTGCTACCTGCCTCACTACTTCATTGTTTGTATATATAAAAGCCATGGATTTCTGCACATTGATGTTTTAACCTTTGTTTCTTGAAGCTTTCTTGTGGTCTTCAGGCTTTTACAAGCATAGTAAAAGCTTGTCATCTTCAATTATGTAGTAGATTGTGTCATCTTCAAATGCTGAGTTTGACTTCTATTACAATCTGAATGCTCTATTTCCCCTAATTTTTTTAATTATTGAATCATCTTGAGATACACAATTACAAAATTATTCATGACTGAGTTTCAGTAATACAATGTAATCTCTGAGTTACAAAAAAAAAATAGAAAGTAGGATGGGAGCTAAAGAGCTAGTATAGTGGATAAGGTGCTTGCCTTGTGCATAGTTAATCCCTGGCACCTCATTTGGTCCTCCAAGCCTGCCAGGAGTGATCCCTGAGTGAAGAGCCAGGAGTAATTTTTGAGCACTGCCAGGTGTTGCCCAAAAATAAAAAGTAAAAACTCTGGTACACATACACAATTGAACACTGCTCAGCAGCTACAAAATAAGGTGAAAATGTGTAATCTGCTGCTATGCGCATACGAATCTGGGGAGTATCTTGCTCTGTGGAGTTAGTCAGAACAAGAGGAACAGATACTAAATAATGTCTGTCATATGGGAGATATATAACAAAAACATCATAGAGTAATAATAAATGCCCAAAGGCAAATGAAACTTGGAACTGGCCTTCTTTAAGATGTAGACCACAGAGGAGGGAAGACGGAAAGGAGGGAGACAGATCACTGAAAAGGCAATGGAGGTGGAGAGGTGGTACTCTTGTGGAGGATATAGAGCTGGAATGGGTCATGCATGAAACCCTATAAGTAACAGTCTTGTAAACCACAGTGCCTAAAAATGTGCCACTCCTAAAGATAGCCTGGGGGTGGGAAGGAAATTGGGAACATTGGTGGAGGAAAGTTGATGCTGAGAATGGAGTTGGTGTATATGTGAAACACAATCATGAATAACTTTGTAAACCATAGTGTCCTGTAAAATTTAAAAGACTACAAAATAAAAATAAATACATAAATAAAAAGCAAAGTATAATACATGATTACCCCAAGGCTGGGAATGACGCTAGGGATGGCACTCTCTTCTCAATTGTTGAAAACTCCAACTGTCACGTTTGACAGAGATCTGTACGTTTCAGACTTGTGGCTCTGGGATTTGTCTCTGGCCCATCAACATCATAATTCTGTCTGGGCTACTTTTTAAATCACTCACAGTGCATTTCTATCCTAAACCTGGGCTCATTCGGTTTTGCTGTTTACTCTTTAGGACTTTGAGATTTGAAGTTTGCAAAGGCCTGCTTGAGCGGGTATACAGAAAAAGGCAATGGAATCAGTGGAATAGTCCACGGGGTGGGGAGTGCGGGGAGAACTAGAAGCAGGTCTACCTAAAAGTTCAGCGCTCAAAGAATAGGGCCTCTCCTGATACCCCGCTATGTGCTCCCTTAAGGTAGCACTGTATCACTCTCATCCCATTGTTCATCAATTTGCTCGAGCGGGCACCAGTAACGTCTCCATTGTGAGACTTGCTGTTACTGTTTTTGGCATATCGAATATGCCACGGGGAGCTTGCCAGGGTCTGCCATGAGGGTGGGATACTCTCGGTAGCTTGCTGGGTTCTCCTAGAGGGATGGAGGAATCGAACCCGGGTCGGCCCCCGAGCAAGGCAAATGCCCTACCCATTGTGCTATCACTCCTAGAGAAAGCTCCTTAGTGTTACACATCACCTGACAAGGCTGATCAAGCTAAATTTTCTCTTGGGTCTCTCTGCAGGTATTACTGGAAATGTACCGCGACTAGCACTCAGAAGCACCCATGTTTCACCACTTCCTCTCCACACAGCTTGAATACCAGGACTTCTACCCTGACGTTCACAGCAAACTCTCTTAGTGACAGCTATGATCAGTTTATAGTGTCACTAACAGTGTCCAGTGCTGGCCGGAACTCTTCAGAGACACGTGTGTTTCTGTCTACCCACTCTGATTCTGCACTCAGGTACCACCTTTCCCTCACCTCCCCTCAGCGGTTGTCTTGGGGGACAGATTTACTGTTTCCATTCCCAGATGTTAGTGAAAGTGCCTGCAGGTATCTGCTTTACGCAAAGGTTTGGGAGTTCATCAAACAGGATCCCCACTGATAAAAGGAAGTACACTGGCCAAGAAGGACCAGGAATTACCCTGGTTTAGCAGAGTTAACTAAATAATGCTTATATGTTGGGCTTTCCTAGTGGGAACTCAGTGCATTGTAAGTGTGGCCCCATTCCAAGATAGCAAGTGCTCCAACAAGGTACCTCAAGAGCTTGGGAATGGAACAGAGGACAAAAACATTTTGTTGGCTCTGGGGATGAGGACCAACATTACTATGGGCTCATTGCAATGTTGAAAAAAAATACATAATTCTCCACTCTAATAATAATGATATTTTTAAATATTAATTATTATTTATTATTGAATAGTATTAACTATTATTATTAAATATTAAATATTAAATAAATATTAAATATTCTTTCAATGTGTACTAAAATTATTTAATTAGTATCTGTTAGGGAATTATGTACACCTGTGGCAGTAATGTCCCTCAGAACTCTGAGCCAATGGTCCTCCCCTTGCTCGTGTCCATCCCCATTTTTATGTCTTTTCCCCTATTCTACACCTTCAACATATAAATTTACCATTTATGGAGTGACAAAACACACACATATACACAAATATGTATAAACACATATTTGTATACACATACACACTCAAAAGACATACATGATATACAGACACACACTACATAGAGAGGCAGACCCATCCATGGGTGGTGACCTTTTGTATTCTTGTGTGCCATGATCTTCAAGGTCCCCTGCCCTGGGCTGAATGTGGAGGCACAGATCGAAGTTATATATGTGCAGAGCATGGCATATTGCAGGGATGCAAACCCAAGGGAAGTACATGGAGGATCTTGGGTATGAGACATGATCAAGCATACAGGAAGAGGAACAGTATCAAAAGAGAAGCAGCATCTTTCCCTGTGAGCAACCAAAGCCAGTGACAGTAACAGATGTCCATGCTGGACTGGACGGGAATGATCCTGGGCACAGGCTGCCATTGTGTTGTAGAAACAAACCCAGAGTGAGGGAAGAAAGGAGGATGGTTCCCCTTGCATGGCGGAGTCCTGGGCTCAGGACCTGCTTCCTGTTCTCTCAGCTCTGTGGCTCGGAAGCATTCCAAATCCTTTCCGAGTTCAGGGCCTGTTGTCTAGAACCTAGCCATTGTCTGTGAGGACAGACTGGCTGCATCTGGGAAAACTGGGCCACAGCACAGGCACTTGGACACTTGCTGTGTCAGTACTATTAAATCATGCAGAAGTGGCTCAGAAGAGCATGATGTCATGCCTAGGAATAAATGTAGCTAAGGGTATCCCACATGTCTTCCTGTAATCCCCAAACTGACTTTCATGTTGTAGATTCGTCCACATCTCCCAAGTTAACTTCAAAGACATCTTTGTTAATTGGAATGAAGAACTTTCTTTTCAAGTCGAGTGTGAAGACTGCAGTGAAATAACAAATCTGTCTTATTCCTGGGATCTCTTTTTAGTCAATGCAACAAAAAAGAATAATATAGAAGGTAAATACTTCTGTTGCTTTCCTGTATTTCACCATGAATCAAACTGTGCTGTTTGAAATTGTTAACAATTTGGGAGGTCTGATTTCTTTGAACCATGTTCTGTTCTACCCCATATTTTCACTTCAGTGCTCTCCTTTATATTTTTTTAATTTGTATCAGTGGTGATAATAGTTGCAGAAAGAACAAGTGAATATGCTATTTCTTATCTTTGTTGGCCCCTAGAAGGCAGGACCAGATTTCGTTGAGCAGTGGTAGCAATTGGCAGTAACATATCATGTGCTCACTGTTTTATTTTTGTTTTTAGGCCACACCTTGGGTATTTGTTCAGGGCTTACTCCCCTACTCAGGGATCAATCCTGGTAGGGCTCAGGGACCCATATGAGATGTTATGAATCAAATCCTGGTCAGCAATGGCAAGGCAAGCATCCTATGAATGTACTGAATCTCTATCCTTGTCCTCACTGTTTTAGGACATATTTCTCTCCAAGATATGTCTGCTTCTTAAGGTCAGTAGGTTTCCAGCCTTTTTATATCTATTGACCATCAGCAGTCCATGAGCCAATGGTTGGAAACCACAACATTTGGCAACTTCGCTGTGGGAGCAGACAGGAGGTGGTGTCAGGCCTGCTGCATTTAATACCACTGAATGTGATTTCAGGAACTTCTCTGAAATAGTTTACTTGGCTGAAAAGTGTGGATTGTTAAAGTACTTTATTAGATAAACAGTATGCTGGGCACTTGTGCTGATTGCATTATCCACTAGGCTTGTGATAAAAGAGATAATTTTCAATGCCAAACAGACAATCTTTTTTTGATGGGGTTGGGTGATTTCTTCTTGTGTAGTTTAACCAGTACCTTGTATATCCTTGATATCAACCCCTTGTCGGATGTGTATTTGAACATTCTTTCCCATTCTGTAGGCTGTCTTTGTATTTTGGTCACTGTTTCTTTTGAGGTGCAGAAGCTTCTTAGTTTAAGATAGTCCCATTTGTCTATCTCTGTTTTCACTTGCTCGGCCAGTGGCGTGACATCTTTGAAGATACCACTAACTTCAATATCGTGGAGAGTTTTGCCAACTTTGTCTTCAATAAACATTATGGATTCCGGTCTGATGTTGAGGTCATAAATCCATTTCGATCTTACTTTTGTGCATGGTGTTAGGCAGAGATCTGAGCCCACTTTTTTGCATGCAGCCGTCCAGTTTTGCCAGGACAATTTATTAAAGAGGCTTTCCCTGCTCCATTTCACTTTTCTTGCCCCCTTATCGAAGATTAGATGATTATATGTTTGGGAGGAGGTCAGTATATTCAACTCTGTTCCATTGGTCTGCAACTCTGCCTTTGTTCCAGTACCATGCTGTTTTGATTATTACTGCTTTGTAGTAGAGCTTGAAGTTAGGTAGGTTGATTCCTCCCATTTTCTTTTTCCCAAGAATTGCTTTAGCTATTCGTGGGGGCTTATTGTTCCATATAAATTTCAGGAGTGTTTGCTCCATTTCTTTGAAGAATGTCGTGGGTATCCTTATAGGGATTGCATTGAATTTGTACAGTGCCTTGGGAAGTATTGCCATTTTGACAATATTGATTCTCCCCATCCATGAACAGGGGATATTTTTCCATTTCCTCGTGTCCTCTTTTATTTCCCGAAGTAGCGTTTTGTAGTTTTCTTTGTACAGATCCTTTACTTCCTTAGTTAAGGCGATTCCTAGGTACTTGATTTTCTGGGGCACAATTGTGAATGGAATTGTTTTCTTCATGTCACTTTCTTCTCTTTCACTATTTGCATATAGGAAAGCCATGGATTTTTGGGTATTGATTTTATAGCCTGCCACTTTACTATACAAGCCTATTGTTTCTAGGAGTTTCTTGGTAGAGGTTTTAGGGTTCTCTAAGTATAGTATCATGTCATCTGCGAATAGTGAGAGCTTAATTTCTTCTTTCCCTATCTGGATGCCCTTAATATCTTTTTCTTGCCTAATCGCTATTGCAAGTACTTCCAGTACTATATTGAACAGCAGTGGAGAGAGTGGGCATCCTTGTCTCGTCCCTGACCTTAGGGGGAAGGCTCTCAGTTTTTCCCCATTGAGGATGATGTTTGCTGTAGATTTGTGGTAGATGGCTTTAACTATATTGAGGAAAGTACCCTCTATCCCCATTTTGGCAAGGGTTTTCATCATGAATGGGTGCTGGATCTTGTCAAATGCTTTCTCTGCATCTATTGATATGATCATATGATTTTTATCTTTTCTTTTGTTGATATGATGGATTATGTTGATTGATTTCCGAATGTTGAACCATCCTTGCATCCCTGGGATGAATCCTACTTGGTCATGATGTATGATCTTTTTGATGAGTTGTTGAATTCTATTGGCTAGTATTTTGTTGAGAATCTTCGCATCCGTGTTCATCAGGGATATCGGCCTGTAGTTTTCTTTTCTTGTGGTGTCTTTGTTTCCTTTTGGTATTAGAGAGATATGGGCTTCATAGAAACTGTTTGGGAGAGTTTCCGTTTTTTCAATTTCCTGGAAAAGCTTGAGAAGAACTGGCAATAGGTCCTCTTTAAATGTTTGGAAAAATTCGCTAGTAAATCCATCTGGACCTGGGCTTTTGTTTTTGGGAAGACTTTTGATTACAGTTTCAATTTCCTTGATGTGAATAGGTCTATTCAGGTACTCTATATCTTCTTGCTTCAGCTTTGGGGGATGATAGGAATTCAGGAATTTGCTTTGGCTGTTTGGGGGAATTTAGTGGTTCCATACCAATTTTAGTAGAGCTTATTCCACATCTTTGAAAAAAGTTAATTATTGGAATTCTTGTGGGTATTGCATTGAATCTGTATAGTACTTTGGGTAAGGTGGTCATTTTAACAATGTTGTTTTTTCCCATTAGTTGTTGTTGTTATTTTGGTTTGGGGTCAAACTCAGCAGTGCTCCGGGCTTATTCCTGGCTCTGTGCTCAGGGATCACTCCTGGTGGGCTCGGGGGACTATTTATGGTATTGGGAATCAAAACCTGGGTTGGATGCGTGCAAGGCATGTGTATTATCTACCGGCCATATTATCTTTCTGGCATCTCTATTTAAAATTTTCCATGTTCCTCCCATTTTTATTGAGGCACCATGATTTATGATACTGCTAATGATACTTTAATGCATACATGGTTCCAACACCACACCCAACACCTGCGTGTCTGTTTCCTTCCACCAATATTCCAGAGACCCATCCCATCCACCCCAACACCACCAACTGCCAGTTAAGCACTGAACCAACTGTCAAGATCTGTTGCCTTTGACCATTTATTGCTCTTTCCTCCCTTCACTTTTTCTTTCTTTTCTTTCTTTCTTTTCTTTCTTTTTTCTTCATTTTTTCTTTCTTTCTCTTACAAATGTTTGAGTTTTTTTCATGTTTTCATGGGGCGAGGAGATGAACAGAAACTTTCGCAAAGAAGAAATCCGAATGGCAAAAAGGCACATGAGAAAATGCTCTACATCACTAATCATCAGAGAGATGCAGATCAAAACAACAATGAGATATCATTTCACACCACAGACACTGGCCCACATCCACAAGAACAAAAGCAACAGGTGCTGGCGCGGATGTGGTGAGAAAGGGACCCTCCTTCACTGCTGGTGGGAATGCAGGCTGGTTCAACCCTTTTGGAAAACAGTATGGACGATTCTCAAAAAATTAGAATTTGATCTCCCATTTGACCCAGCTATAGCACTCCTGGGAATATATCCCAGAGAGGCAAAAAGGTATAGTTGAAGTGACATCTGCAATTGTTTGTTCATTGCAGCACTCTTTACAATAGCCAGAATCTGGAAAAAACCTGAGTGCCCGAGAACAGATGACTGGTTAAAGAAACTTTGGTACATTTACACAATGGAGTACTATGTAGCTGTTAGAAAAGATGAAGTTATGAAATTTACATACAAGTGGTACTACATGGAAAGTATCATGTTAGCGAAATGAGTCAGAAAGAGCGGGATAGACACAGAAAGATTGCATTCATCTGGGGAACATAAAGCAACAAAATGGGAGACTAACACCCAGGAATGGCTCAGATTAGTACCATGAATTTTGCTCCATGACTTGAAGGCTAGCCACATGTGCTAGGTGAAAAGGAAGCTCAGATAGAGAAGAGAGCACCAAATAAAGGGCGTTGTGAAGACCCTCCCAGGGTGGGAGAGACATGCTAAAAGTAGTCTATAGACCAAACATGATTGCCACTCAATGCCTCTGGCAAAACACAGTACCCAAAAGAAGAGAGAGAACAAGGGGGAATGCCCTGCCACAGCGGCAGGGTGGAACAGGGGGGGGGGGTGTGGGAGGGATGCTAGGACCCGTGGTGGGGGAGGATGGGCACTGGTGGAGGGATGGGTACTTGATCATTGTATAACTGAAACCCAAGCACAAAAATTTATAAGTCTATAAATGTACTTCATGGTGTTTCACTAATAAAAAAATGATAAATAAAATAAAATAAAATAAAAAAATTAAATACCAAAAAAAAAAAAAACAGACAATCTTTATTTCTGAGTTGGATCCAGCTGACTTTTACAACAAACATTTGTGTCAAATCCTCATTTTGTATAAGTTTTTGTTTTCACCTGCTCAAGAAGGTTATATGAGATTTCCATAAGTGGAGCTCGAAGAGCAGCTGAGCTTGACTGCACAAAAGACGTGAAGCCAGAGGGGGCATTTGTATTCTTCCCTGCATGAGATATATTCCACATTCTTTAAGTAAATTAAGGTGTTTTTTGTTTGTTTGTTTGTTTGTTTGTTTGTTTCAGCTTAAAGTAGCAGGTAAATGTATTACAGGAATTTGCAATAAAAATACATCTAGTGTTTAAACTTTCAGCCGATCAAATGCTTGTCTTTATATTGAGGTGTGTGTCAACCTTTATTGTCAAATAATTTGACTCTCATGAAAGTGTGAAGTTGGAATAGATGTCTGTCTTCACCCAAACTCTCTTATAGGGAGTTTACTTTATTAAACTGTAGTATTTAATGGACTTAGCACTTTTTTGTTATTGATCTCTTATTGTAAATTCTTATGCAAGTGTTTTAAATTATTCTAATAAATACGTACTTACTAATAAAAACGTTACATATCTAACAGCATAATTATCACAGCCTGTCTTTTCAGGCCCCAGATTGTTTTATAACCTTTTAAAAGAACATCACATAATGGACTCACCCCACATTTTGTATAAAAATTTTTTATTAATTGTGCAATGATAATGAAGTGAAAGATGGATTCAACTCTATACCCAACCTCTTTGGCGAATACATCTGACTCACGCTGGGGCATCAGAGGTTTGGGCAGGCACCACGATTGTGCTACTCAGCACCCCACATCTTCTTCCTACTGTGTAGGCCTTGCCACCTTAAATTCTTCCCCATAAGTTTGAAAATTTATATATTTGTTTAAAACAAATCATGCTTATGTAATTTAGAAGAACTTTTTATTGAGGGGAAAAGTTAGGCCACACCTGGAAGTGCTCATGGCTGACTCCTGACTCTGCTCAGGGATCACTCCTGGCAGGGCTCAGATGGGCAGGCCATATAGTATGCTGACGATCAAACCGGGTCAGCCATGTGGAAGGCAACTGCCCTACTCTCTCTGCAGTCTTCCCAGCCCCAATCAGTAGATCTTTTTTAAACACACTGTAACACTGTCCTCCCGTTGTTCATCGATTTGCTCGAGTGGGCCCAGTAACGTCTCCATTGTGAGACTCGTTATTACTGTGTTTGGCATATCGAATACGTCACGGGTAGCTTTCCAGGCTCTGCGGGGCAAGCAAGATACTCTTGGTAGCTTGCCGGACTCTCTGAGAGGGGCGGAGGAATTGAACCTGGCTTGGCCAGCCAGCCACGTGCAAGGCAAACACCCTACCGCTGTGCTATCACTCCAGCCCTAACTTTTTAAAAATGTATCTTTTTTTTATTATTTTATTGGTGAAACACCATGAGGTACAGTTGTAGATCCATAAATTTTTATGCTTGGGTCTCGACTATACAATGATCAAACACCCATCCCTCCACCAGTGCCCATTTCCACTACCATGGATAATATCCCTCCTACCCCCATCCCCCCCATCCCACCCTGCCTCTGTGGCAGGGCATTCCCTTTTGTTCTCTCTATTCTTTTGGGTGTTGTGGTCTGCAAAAGAGGCATTGAGTGGCAAACATGTTCAGTCCATAGTCTACTTTCAACATGCCTCTCCCCTCCTGGGAGGATCCTCCAGACACCCTTTATTTGGTGCTCCCCTCTCTATCCGAGCTGTCCTTTCCCATAGAACACCCGGCTGGGCTCTAAGCTATGGAGTAATCCTCCTGGTGCTGATCTCAGGTATTCTTGGGTATTAATCTCCTATTTTGTTACTTTATATCCCCCAGATGAATGCAATCTTTCTATGTCTATCCTTCTCTTTCTGACTCATTTCGCTTAGCATCATACTTTCCATGTTGTACCACTTGTATGTAAATTTCATGACTTCATCTTTTCTAACAGCTACATAGTACTCCATTGTGTAGATGTACCAAAGTTTCATTAACCAGTCATCTGTTCTTGGGCACTCAGGTTTCTTCCAGTTTCTGGCTATTGTAAACAGTGCTGCAATGAACAAACAAGTGCAGATGTCACTTCGACTATACATTTTTGCCTCTCTGGGATATATTCCCAGGAGTGCTATTGCTGGGTCAAATGGGAGCTCAATTTCTAATTTTTTGAGAATCGTCCATACTGTTTTCCAGAAGGGCTGAACCAGTCGGCATTCCCACCAGCAGTGAAGAAGTGTCCCTTTCTCCCCACATCCATGTCAGCATCGGTTGCTTTTGTTCTTGTGGCTGTGGGCCAGTCTCTGAGGTGTGAGTTGGTATCTCATTGTGGTTTTGATCTGCATCTCCCTGATGATTAATGATGTAGAGCATTTTCTCATGTGCTTTTTTGCCATTTGGATTTCTTCTTTGAGAAAGTCTCTGTTCATTTCATTGCCCCATTTTTTTGATGGGGTTGGATGTTTTCTTCTTGTGGAGTTTAACCAGTACTTTGTATATCCTTGATATCAACCTCTTGTCAGATGTGTATTCAGCAATATACTTTCCCATTCTGTAGACTGTCTTTGTATTTTGGTCACTGTTTCTTTTGAGGTGCAGAAGCTTCTTAGTTTAAGATAGTCCCATTTATCTATCTCTGTTTTCACTTGCTCGGCCAGTGCCGTGGCATCTTTGAAAATACCATTATCTTCAATGTCATGGAGGGTTTTGCCAACTTTGTCTTCAATGTACCTTATGGTTTCTGATCTGATGTTGAGGTCTTTAATCCAAAAAATGTATCTTTTTAAAAATGTATTTTATTTCAAATTTTTCTTATTTTAATATTTGTTTAATGTTAAATTTAACGTCAAATGTTTTTGAAGTTCCCTTTTGTAGAACGGTGGGACTGCTGGAATCTTTGAGATTTGGGACTATTTCCAAGATATTAGAGCTAACTCCACTTTCCGTGGAGCAACAGAGAACTGATCCCTCTGAAATGACTATGCCATACTTGAGGGAGCTGTCAAAGACCCCAGGCAAGTCCACTCTCACGGACCCAGAGAGACTCTCCACAGAACCTCTAGGCAGCATGCATCAGACCTCTGTATCAAGCAGCACTGTAGCACCAAATGGTTCCTCTTGGGACAATGGTCCTCTGTCATCTCAGCCCTCCTCCCGAGAGAGCTCCTCCCTTCACCTGCCTGGTAAGTGACCATTCCTGGGCCCCCTATTACCTGGAAGGAACAAATCTGATAGTACAGGCCTAGAATCATATCTGAACCTTCCACTTGCTATATATTTAATTGCCTCTGAGTCTCTCATTTTCTCTAAACTAGGTCATGTAGCATCTTTGTTTCAATAAATTTTCTATGCACTTCAACATTCTCATCCTTTTCTCCTTCCCTAAAATAATTGTTGTGGGATGTTGAGATAATGCAGAGGATAAGGAGTTCACTTTGTATACAGTAGACCCTGTTTTGTTTTGTTTTTTTAATTTTATTTTAAAAGAATTATTCACAGTAATTGATTACATTCAATGTTTTAACACCAATCTCACAACCATTATACCTCCCCACATTATTTTGAGTTTTCCCACCATCACCCAAGTCTGCCTCAAAGGCAGATGCTAAATAATTTATTTTGCATTGCTTATTATGACTAATTGACTAAAAATGATCCAAAATGTTTTCCTTAGAGGAATGTGTGTGAAAATTGTTGCATCTCATCTTGGAGCCATTAAGCCCCTGTACTAGAGATCATTAACATGTTGTTAGAGTTTGAGTCTTGTGTGCCTATGTACACATATATATGTACATTGTGCTACTCTTGGTATATTAGTTAGAGCCTGATTTTATCCCTGACACTGTGTTCTGTCCTGAGCACAGAGGCAGAAATAGGGTCTGAACACGGTTGGTTGGGGTCTCAAAACAAACAAAAAATTATTTTGCCTTATCATTTTTTAAAAATCATTAGGTTACACTTAAACTATTTTTGTGGTAAAAGTTGGGAAGAAATCTAATTGTCAGTGAAATGTAATGGTCCAGAATCTGCCATGGTTCATGACACTGTTTGGTGTGGCCAGTCATATTCAGGCCTTGTCTGATCTCTGCCCCCTTCACACTGACAAGCTCTGCTACTCCCCACATCCAGCTGGCTGGAGGAAACCTTTAAGAATTCCTCAAATGTCAAAGAGCCACAGGGAAAGGAAAATGGCATTTGCACACAAGATGTTTTTTGTCTGTGTATCTTTTTCTAACTGAATTGAGTACAAATGTTCTTTGAAATAGCATGAAAGCATGCTCTTGAGAGGCCAAAATCTGGGCTTGCTTCAATTATACTAGCTGGATTGTCATTGGGAATTCACATACCTAATTGGAATTTCTGATCCTCCAGGACTGAAATAGTGACACCTGCCTCTCTATACTGTCATAGCAATGAAGTGCAATATTGTCTTGAGGAGAGTTTGAAGTTCATCAAGCAGTATTTGGATTTTAGAAATAAAAAAAGAAAACATTTGTTAAATATTGGCATAATCAACATTAATATCAAAGGGGTCTTTGGTTTTCAACAACAACAAAAAAATTTCTCTTCTTTCACATAGATTCTGAAGCCTTTTACAGTGATATTCAAGAAGCAATTCCATCCGAAGGAAGACGACCAGGTGACTATGAGTCTATTAGTTACCTCTTTCTTGAAACCCCTATGTCCCTGTCTCTTCAATATATCTACACACTATTACTTGGAGAGATAGTTACAATACTGTGAATGTCTATGCTTTCATCGAGTCACTGCATTTGCACTACCAGAAGACCCAAGACCCTTTGTCACTGATCTTATGCTACTTCTAGTAATATCCACACTTGTAAAACAAACAACTTCTTTACCTTCAAAAATCAAAAGGAAGAGATTAAATTACCTTTTTTTGATATAATCAGACCCCAGACTCGATTTCTCACTTATCTGCTTGTGTCCTTCTATTGTCTTATACTTCAGTAACCCAAGAGTAGCCCCAGACTCAAGTAGGCATGATCTATCCTCTATGCCTCATGGTGTCATTGACCAAAAGTACTGCCCTTGGCATTCCCCCCACGTTTGTATTGGGGTAAGCCTCTTCTCCCTCCCTTCTTTACCTTCAAGAATCAAAAGGAAGAGATTAAACTCCCATTTTTGGGGCATCAATTTATCTCTTCCTAAAAAGTTCAATTCCTCCTTGTAGTGTTCAGCATGTGCATTTATTCCTATTGTTTTAAGCAGATAGCATGTTGTTTATATTGTCTCCTGCATTTGCTCATGCTACCTTGGGATCTTCAAAGAAAGCATCCATATTTATTTTTCCCAGAACGATCAGTACTTGGTCTACTGGCACTCAATTAATGGGATATCAAGTTAATAGATGGTTATCACTGAATGATTTTTTTAAGAAGAAAGGATTTTAATTCTATAGATTCTGTTTGCATAATGATATTTTTATAGAATGAATATGTAGATAAATAAGTGCTCACTGAGAAATTATGTGGATTATCAATGATATTTTTAGAGAATGAACATATAAATAAATTAATATTCATTTATTAGCACAGTGGTAGGGCGTTTGCCTTACGCGCAGTCAGTTTGACCAGGCCGGGTTCTATTCCTCCGCCCCTTTTGGAGAGCCCGGAAAGCTACCAAGAGTATCTCGCCCTCACGGCAAAGCCTGGCAAGCTACCCGTGACGTATTCAATATGCCAAACATAGTGACAACAAGTCTCAAAATGGAGACGTTACTGGGCCTGCTTCAGCAAATCGAAGAACAATGGGAGGACAGTGGAAAGTGACAGAATTATATGAATTATTGATGATTTTTACAATAAAATTGCTGAAGTATATCTTCTGATAGACTTCTACAAGGACCTATAGCTTCATGGTTTCTTCAAGGCTATCCCTCTTAACTATTTACCACCCATACCTGTTTAAGGGCTTACTTTGTATTCACAGGTGCTTATCAAATTAAGAGAAAACATTTTATTTATGAAATTATACTTCTTGAGAGTTGTATCTCATTCTAATTCCTTGACATTGGCTATTTGATCATTGTATCTTATTTCAATAATGTTTGTTTCTAATTTAGACACTGTGGTTTGTGGTTGTGTTAATATTAGTATTTTAGGAATATTATGTTACTATCCCATACCTGCTACTGGAGTACCAGAATCCCTCTTGTTCCTTGTGCCCCACTTTGCAGACTCAGGGTATGTTATTGCTGGCCATGTGTATCCCCATATCACTTTTCTTTATACTTCACGTATAAGTAAGATTATTTAGTATTTGTCCTCTATTCTCACTTTGCTAAATATCATAGCCCCCAGTTCTATGCAAATTTCAGCGAATTGCAAGATTCCATCTTTTCTAGTAGCTGTACAGTGTTCCATTTTGCATATAAAGTACATCTTCTTTATCTTCGTATTTGTTCTAGGACACTTTGTTGTTTACAGATCTCAGCTATTGTGAGTAGTGCTACAATGAACATAGGAGTGAAAATATCTTTTCAAATGATTGTTTTTGTGGGTTTTGTTTCCATATTCTTTCATTTAAATCACAAATTAGTTTTCTCTAAGCAAAGTCCAAGTATTTTGACCATGCAGGCAATTAAATTTTCTCACTGTATCCATCCTTTTTGCATATATTCTTGTTTATTGCACAACAGAATGCTTTTAGAAACCCAAACCACAGTGTCACCCCTGACTATTCCTTGGCTCTCTACCACATTTTGGGTGATAAGAAATGGCCCCTGAGCATTTCTTATATTTATTTTATAGTCTTCTGCTCTTATGCACACCCTCGATTATAATATTACATACCATTTTCACAGTATTTTCTTCAAAAAGCTCATTCAAGTCTCTGTTCTGAGATTCTGCTACAGGGACTTCCTCTCCCCAATCCGCTCTCATGTTTGTCCCCCGCCCCATACCTCTCTGTCTCTCCCTCTCTGTCTCTCCTTTGATTCGCTCTCCACTCCTCTCCCCTCACCTGCTCTCTCCTCCCGTTTAGTCTCTTCTCTCCTACCCTCAACTCTTGTCTTTTACCTCTACTCCCCTACCCCACCTGTTCTTCCCTCCTCTATCTTCTCATCCCCTCCCTTCTCATGTCCTCTTACACGTCTTTATCCTTTCCTCATTCTCCCCCCACTCTTCCCATTCCTCCATCTTGTCTCTCCTTCTCAAACCCCCTCCCATTCTCTTCTCTCTCCCATCTTTTTCTCTCCCCAGCTCTCCTTTCCCCTCTTCTCACCCCCTTCCCATGCCCTCCCTTTTGCTTCTCACCTGTCTCCTATATTTACCTCCTCTTCCCACTTACTCCCCTCCCCTCCACTGTTTCCCTAGCATCTCATATCCTCTCACCAGCCTTATTTTTATGCCTTGCCTTTCCTCTCCTCTCTTCTCCAAGTCCTGGTTTATCTTTTTTTGTTTTTAGGATGATTGCCATTATCTGGCCCTATTGTATTAATGTTAGTATTTTCTTGTTTCTTTTGCTGAATCACTCACCACAGAATTCCTAGTATCCAAGACAGTGTTGCTCTGATGTCTTCTGTATCTCTAGACTATTTCTAGGATAGTACCTGTACTTAGTAAACCAGAATAAATATTTGTGTAATGAATGGCAGAAAGGAGGAAAATGCACCTGTACTACTAACCAAAGATAATATTTTGAGTGCATCTAGTAGCTGGTACTATTTTAGATGTATAGTACCGAGCAAAAGTAGTTACTAATAGTATAAGTTGACAGTATTAGCTTCAAATTAATGTTTTATTTAATAATATTGCTATGGGTTATATAAATAGTAAGGCAGATAAAGCACTTGCCTTACATGCAGCAGACCTGGGTTCAGTCCATGGCTCCCCATGTTGTCTCCCAAGCACTGCTAGGAGTGATTCCTGAGCACAGAGCCAGGAATCAGCCCTGGGCATGGACCCCCAAACCTAAATAAATAAATAAATGTTATAACTTTTTGTCTGCTATCCATTGACTTGACTTGTCTTCTTAGGAATCAGCCTTCCTGAATCGAGACCGAGTGTGAGTGCTGTTGAAGGTCATGGTGGTGGGGATAACCTTCTGGGTCCCATCCCCACTCCCAGTCACGCAAAGTCCACACTCCTTGTGGACTGGCCCAAGTTTCTGCTCCCCCGGACCGTTTTCCATGACTACACATCTTCTGGTATGCTCTTCTCTTTGCATCCTGGTAATGCTGCTGTTTCAGAAAGGTCTTTATTTCAAAGTCCTTCACTTGTTTTGTACCTTTCACTTTTATTACTAACATAGTTGGAATCATCACGCCATTTCTGCTTGTGTTTGTTTCTTTGTGGCTACTGTCTGAGACTGCAGTCATCAACGGAAGAATCAGCCTCTGTAACCTGCCAGAAGCCATTGTTTTTAGACTATAAGCAAAAACATGTTAAAGCTTATATGTGCCAGTCCCTGGATGCTTGCCCAGATATCTGTGGGTACATCTCCTAGTGTGTTGTCACAGTGTGGACTTGCTGTTCAAGTAGTTCAGCACAAAGAGAGTTGGGTTGTAAAAGGTCATGACGACGTTCTCATGGATCTTAGCCCTTTATGATAACACATTTGATGACATTGGCCAACAGTCTTGAGTTACACATTCTTGTTTTGTTTGGGGGCCATTCCAGGAGATGCCCAGGGGCTACTCCTGACTCTGCTAAGAATTACTCATAGCATGGTTTGGTGAATCATATGGGATGCTGTGGAACAAACCTGGGTCAACTGTATGCAAGAAAGCAACCTACCTACTGCACTATCTCTCTGGTCCCACACTTAACTTTGATTTCTTATGCATTGTTTTCTGAAAATTTCCAGGAATAGTTTTAAAATTATGACCTCAGAAGCTAGAGATATAGTACAGGAGTGCAGGCAATTGCCTTACATGTTACCAACTGAAATTTGATCCCCAGCACCACCTGAACACCACCAGGAGTCACACCTAAGCACAGAGGCAGAAGTAAGCCCTGAGCGCTGCCATGCGTGTCCCCAAACCAAAATTTAAAATAAAATTTAAAATTTAAAATTTAAAATTACCCCTTTTTCACATCATCAGATTTTCATTGACATATCTTTCTTTTCAGGGTATTTAGTTCAGGATTAGCTTAGTAAATACTACAATAACCTGTGGTTACTATCATAACCAATTTTATTTGTGGCTCATATGGTGAAAAGACTTAAAATTACTTTGAAATGCCTTGGTTAGATTAGTCACAGATTAATTAAGTTTACTGGTATTCTGGTTGCATTGAAATGTCATTCCCAAGCTGGGCTCACTGCCCAGTGCTTGAGGTTCTTCTGTTGCCAGGAGAGAATTAGAGATCGGTCCTGAAGTTATAAAGAAGACCAGTATTGGACAAAGTAATAACATTTCTAGGTAGGTGTGACTGTTTTCCACAATAAAGCCAATCAGATTTGCACCTTCAACCTCTGTCAGTCACAGAGAATGACAGAAACACACAAGGACTGTCTAAGGTTTCCTTGGCAGCTGAGGTGGGTCAAAAAGGAGAGGAAGCAGATCTGAAGCAATGGGGGCCAGGCCAGGGGATTCAGGTACAAAGATGGTGTTGAGGAATGAGAGGAATGATATTTTAGAGCCAAATATCTGAACCACAGTGTCAGCAGCACTGAAATCAAGAGACCTGAACTTTCACAACTAATCTAGAAAAGTGCCTGTCAAGAGGGCAAGCTCTGTGTGTTGTGTGTGTGTATGTGTGTTGTAGAGGTGGGGGTGAGGTGGGGCTATATTGGTGAGAACCTGGGAACATTGGTGGGGGTAGGTTGACACTGGTGGTGGGATCAGTGCTGCAATATCGTTTGTCCAAAACTCAACTATGAATAACTTTGTAAATCACAGTGCTTTAATAAACTTATGGGGGGGGGGAGAGGAAGGGAAGGAGGAAGAGAGACAGGGAGGGAGAGAGAGAGAGGAGAGAGAGACTGTTTTCAGGGCAGATTTAACCAGTATCTGTTTTACCTTTATCTCTGAAGTGAAAGTAAAATCTGTAGGGATCCATTGACAATTGTTCCCATGTGGCCTCTCCTCCTCTAGGAATCATGGAACAAGATGTGATAATAAAGCCATACTCACTGAGTCCTGGAGAGACATATGTCCTACAAGCCTCTGTGGGTATGTTGTGCTATTATGTGGGTCTGTTGCAGGGTGCAGTAAGGGCTAATTTATATTCATACACACCCAGAAGTTATATGTACTCCTTACTTTCCCTAGATTTTGGTCTTGGGCAGCTTCAGTATCTTCACCTTCTATACTGTAGTTTGTCACAATATTGCTAGAGAATCAGCAAAAAAGATACCAATGTGTTTCTGTAAATTTACTCTTTCTTATGGGGTCAAGTGTCTGTTTAATAAAAAACTTTTTTTTGCTTTTTTGGGTCACACCCGGTGATGCACAGGAGTTACTCCTGGTTCATACACTCAGGAATCACTCCTGGCGGTGCTCAGGGAACCACATGGGGTGCTGGGACTCGAACCCGGGTTGTCCGTGTGCAAGGCAAACGCCCTACCTGCTGTGCTATCGCTCCAGCCCCAATTTTTCATATTTTTAACACCCAAGAAGATGCTTTTACTCATTTCTAGTCACTCTCCATTTGAATCTACAGTACATTATTCATTTGCTCTTCTTCATGTTCCTTCTAGAATTTCCATGACAATCTGAAATCTTCCCTTTGGGTAACTTCTAGTTATTTCACCCCTTTCTAGATATTTTCACTTACTTGTAACAAGCAGAAGGATATAAAGACTCATTACCCACAAATGATTTTGGTTCAGTGGCTACAGTTTTCAATAAATTAAAGGTCCATTGTGAATTCCCAGTTTTGCATTCCTTTTGATTCTCATTTTCCAAAGTGAAAACACAAGTCAACATTGAATAAAAACCTGCTGTAGAACTTAGCAAGAAGTATTTTCATTATTTTTATTGTGTCCATAGTTGAATTTAATAACAAATTTGCATTATAGTTATGAACTTTTAAA
This sequence comes from Sorex fumeus, assembly GCF_029834395.1. Lineage (NCBI taxonomy): Eukaryota > Metazoa > Chordata > Mammalia > Eulipotyphla > Soricidae > Sorex > Sorex fumeus. Next base: position 12,591,434 of record NW_026606185.1, read on the forward strand.
TTCATAACTTAAATTGAGATTCATAACTTAAATGGAGATTGTACAGTGCCTTGTTTTGTTTCTTTATAGTCTACAAGCGAGTAAATCATCTGGTGTTTCTCTTTTTGTTTCTGACACACTTCATTTAACATGACCCTATAATTCCATACAATTCTGCAACTTTTCTCATTGCTGAGTAGTTTTCTATTATCACAATTTCTTTATCCATTCATCAGGGCACTTGGGTTCTTTCCAGATCTTAGATATGGTAAATAATTGTGCAATAAACATATGTTCTTTTTTATTAGCATTTTTGTATTGTTGGTGCATATACCCAAGAGTAGAATTACAGGGTCAACTGAAAGCTATCATCACTTCCTTGTTTTATGAGAAGTTTTCAAAGAGGTTAAGACTGAACAAAGCAGCAATAATAAGTTCCCTTTTTGTAATCTCCCTGAGACCACTTATCATTTCCAGGCCTGGACCACATACATAGGTGAGGTGATCCCTAAATGTCATTTTGATTTGCTTTTTGCTGATAATCAGTGAGGACATACATTTTTTTCATATCCCTATTTTTCAGACATATGAACAAGGGCTTCTCCAGAAGGGGGAAAAAACCCAACATTTTGATTCTTACTATTTTTGTCTACATTGTTGTAAATATCCTCCTGTCCTTTTCATGATTCAATTAGAAACTAAATATTTGGTCTCAGTTTTAGGCATAAAACACAAAATAAAACCTTAAAAGTTTGGAAAAAGACATATTAGTCTTGACATACACACACATACACACACACAAACACACAACACACACACAGGGAAATTAAAGACATGTCAGTCTTGTGCAACTATCTCCAATGGGTGTTTTGAACAGAAATTATTATGATATGAATGCATTTAATAAAAATAAAATGTGAAACTTTAACAGTACTATGAATTCATTGAAAAATACCTATCTGTGTTTATAGGTGAGGTTTTAGGATAACATAGACTTACAGAAGTAGTTTGGTTTTCTGGACCTTATATTCTATAAGGTCTTCTGTTCTACACCTTGATTTCCATTGCATGGTTGGTTATTATCTACTTTCTGTGGTCTTCAGGGGTCCTAAATTGTACTTCCTGTGTAGTGATCACCTTGTAAATGTTTAGATATACTGTTCATAATTGCTGTACAGAATTGGTTCTCATCCAGTGAATATCAGAATCCCCTGGTAGGCATGATTTGTAGTCTAGTATTAACACTGATCTTGAAGGTCTGGATGGGAACTCCAAATCTGAATTTCTTACATGATCCCAAGAAATACTCATGCTTCTAGGTTAAGAACTCACAGGTTTGTACTTTAAAAGCATTCCCATACTGCTAGGCTTTTTTCTATCACACATTCCATCTCCATTTTTTCTTTTCTTCTTTTTAGTTTCAAAGCACCATCTGCTGGGGAAGGCTCAGCTATACCTGGCAGTTAACCAAGCTCCAAAAGATGTGTCCTGCCAGGTGCAACCCTCCCAGGGCCTGGAGGCACAGACCATCTTTAGTATCTTCTGCATGTCAGGAAAACCGGTATGCACAGTAGTCCCAAGTCTGTCCAGGGGTTAAGACAGCCTCATCTAAAAAGCTGTGACCAATTTTAGGCTAAAAATTCAGTGAGGAATTGGGCATGATGTTTCATGCTGTGAAGTTGCTTGAGCATGAAGAGTATGTCCTCCCATCACACCCCCAAATGAGTAAGTATAGAATGACCACAGCTGGAAAGAAGCATGATCTCACAGGAGGGAAAATAGGCAGCAGTTATGGAGCAGGCCTGGTAGCATGTCCACAGCACAGGTAACTGTGGGACTAGCAGCTAACAACTGCCACTCCTGCATTTCAGGGAGAAATGTTCAGTTAGTGCTGGGGCAGTGTTGGCAGGCTGGGAAGCTCTGATAAGGAGACCTGCTTACATCTCTAAGCCTCATTCTCCGGCTGTGCAGGAAGAAGTGAATTGTGATGGTTTTACACATCACAGTCTTTTTGAGGTTTACATGAGAGGGTACACGTTTCCTCCTGGGACCAGGTGGTACTATTGCTACCTGGGCCCTGACTAGTCACTATGGCTTCCTGGCCTGATCATTCTGCCTCTTTTCTGAGAGTCCCCACATTCCCAGGGGAACAGATTCTGAGATACACAGCTACAAGGCTGTTCATGATCGGTTTCAGTCATACAATGTTCCAACACCCATCTCCCCACCTGTGTACATTTCCCACCACCAATGACCTCAGTTTCCCTTCTGCCACTCTCCACCACCAGCCTGCCTCTATGGCAGGCATCTCTGTCTCTCTTTGTCTCTGTATCTGTCTGTCTGTCTCTCTCTCTCTGTCTCTCTGTCTCTCTCTGTCTCTCTGTCTCTCTCTCTCTCCCTCCCTCCCCAAATTGGGCACTATGGTTTGCAATACAGACACTGAGAGGTTATCATGTTAGTTCCTTTACCTACTTTCAGCACAAGGTTCTTATGTAGAGTGGTCATTGTCATAGTGGTTCTTTCTCTATCCTAACTGGATTCACCTCCAGCACTAGAGGCAGACTTCCAACCATGGACCAATTCTCCTCCTGGCCCATGTTTCTACTATCCTTGGGAATTAGTCTCATACTCTGCTTTTTTATATCCCAGAATGAATACAATCATTTTATATCTGTCTCTCTCCTTCTGACTTATTTAACTCAGCATGATACTCTCCATGTCCACCCATTTTATAAGTGAATTTTATAACTTCATTTTCCCTAAAAGCTATGCAGTATTCCATTGTGTAGATGTGCCATAGTTTCTTTATCCAGTCATCTGTTCTTGGGCACTTGGATCGTTTCCAGATTCTGGCTATTGTGAATAGTTCTGCATTGAACATAGAAGCACAGATGGCCTTTCTGCAGTGTGTTTTTTACACGCCTGTAGTATATTCCCAGAAGTGATATTGCTGTGTCATATGGAAGTTCAATTTTTAGTTTTTTGAGGACTGTCCATATTGTTTTCCAATAAAGCTAAACCACTTGGCATTCTCTCCTGTCATTCTGACTAGTTGGGTCCCTGCGCCTGGCTGAAGAGCCAGGCGTGGCAGTCCACCCAACCCCACCTGTTGTGCACAGGATGGGAGGATTGGTATACAGAACGGTATGTAAAGACGAGACAGACAAAGACAAGATGTGACTCCAAAAACCTCTGCAGGGAGAAGACTCACTTTATTGCAATCAGTGTTAGGTTTATAGACCTTAAGAGAAAAAGGAGAGCAATAGATAGATGAACACCTTTGTTTTTTTTTTTGTTTTGTTTCTTTTTTTTCTTTTGGGGTCACACCCGGCAATGCACAGGGGTTACTCCTGGCTCAGGAATTACCCCTGGCGGTGCTCAGGGGACCATATGGGATGCTGGGAATCGAACCCGGGTCGGCCGCATGCAAGACAAATGCCCTACCCACTGTGCTATTGCTCCAGCCTCGATGAACACCTTTGGAGGGGGTGGATATTTCCCTCAGAAACCCACAAGCAGTTGAACAGGGTGTTCTGGTTCTTCACTCTTCCCAGCTGGCTGGTAATTAGCTTACTCAATTGTCCCTGACATTCTGTTTTAAACATAGTAACTGGACATTGATTCTGACTGTCTAAGGACAGAGGGAGAAGCCCCCTACCCCTCTTCGACTTTGGACAAGGTTCAGGGGCTCACCCTTGACCACAGCTGTTCCCCTAATCATTCCCTGTAGCACCCCATACCCACAAATAATAAAAGAGGTCTCTTTCTCTCCACATTGGCACCAACACGGATTGTTCTTGTTCTTTTATATATGTGCTAGTCTCTGTGCTGTGAAATGATACTCTTTGTTATTTCGATTTGCGTCTTCCTGATGATTAGTGATATAGAACATTTTTTTCACATGCCTTTGGCCAATTTTATTTCTCCTTTGAGGAAATACTCACCTAGAGTACCTGAGACAATCATTCCTCTCATGCCTCTTTTTGTGTGTACCTTGAGTGAAGTAAATTGTATATAGTTCATCCCAAGGATCCTAGATGTCAGCATTCTGTGACCAGTAGGAGGATGCATGACCTACTATCCTGAATTACAGATGAGCACTTCTATCGAGCCCAGAGAGGAAAGAGTATCTAGAGGAAGGAGGTAGTGAGGGGGAGATCACTGTGCCTGTCTGTGCTCTCAGGTCACTGAGATATTCTCTGTCCTATTACTGTCTGAAAAATATTCAAGCAGAAGAAAGGATGCAGGCATATATGTACTTACTGGGGAAATGATTCTGTTTGTTAATCTGTGGTTTTATTTTGCTTTTTGGGGAATAAACTGCAGGATTTTTGTTATGAATTTAGTTATCAAATAGGAAATACTTCTAAGCACATCATGTATCATGGCAGAGATGCTCAGTATTATTTTGCTTTGCCTGCTGGAGAGCCCGCAAACAATTATAAAGGTAAGTTACTGTGCACATTTGGGATATTTTCTCTCCTTTTCTGAACTTTTTACTGGTTTCCTAAAAATACAAAATCTAATCTTATTATTTATCTTCATAAGTTTACTGATTTTTAGTTTAGGTTGATTAGCTAGTTTCTATGCAAAAATAATATTAGTGATATTACAATGTTGAAGTGATATTATAATTGTGAAGTTTCACCAATTCTAAATCTTTTTGTAAATCAAGATAATTCTGAGTTCAATATTTAGATAGAGTAAACATGAGAAACAATAGATACAACTTGAGGGATATTTTATTATGTTAGATCTCTCTGTTTTTACTTCCTCCTTTTGATTTGGAGATCATACCTGTAAATGCTTGGGAGTAATGTGCAGCTTCGTGCTTGGGAGTCACTCCTGATGTTCTTGAGGAATATGCAGTACCAGGGAGCAAACCTGGAATTCCTCCATGTAAACCCTGTGTTCCAGTGGGTTGGGGTATCATTCCAGCCTCCTCTCCTGTTTGAAAATTAGACAGTTCTGACCCAGTGTGCCACATTAGAAGATTTTCTGACCTATATTTCTTCTCACATCTTCTTTTTTGAATCAGAGGGCCAGTATAATCTGCAGCAGAATCACTGGGTACTTGTAAAAATTGCATCTTTTTATCTCAGTTAAACTTGAGGTCCAACTAATACTCATTGGTTCAGAATACTGTGAAGAATGCAGAACGCAAAATTTTTTTATATTTAGTGATAGGACTTCTTGTGTCCAAAAGCCACAACTTGGAAAACTTTGATTGTCAAAATTTAAGTATCAGACCAATGTATGTAGCTCAGTGAGTCAGCAGAGAATCTATTTTCCTTGCATACCTGAAGTCATGAGTTCAATCCCTGGCACTGCCTAATGTTGTTTAGTGTGATCCCCATACTGTCAGTGCTATCATTGGCACCCAGAGTATAAGGTGTGGCATACAATGTGTGGGGCATTACAACCGCAGTTGTCTGACCCTCTGGATCCCCAGTCACTTCACTAACGATGAAGAGAAGCGAAGGGGAAGAAAATAAACTAAAAATTATTTCCTCGTACCTCAGCCTGAATTTCAGCAATGCTTTTATTGAAAAAAAAAAAAGACCACATGTACATCCATGTGTCTCTCTTCAGTATGGTGTATGCCTTTACTATCGGCTTTCCCTGCAATTCTCACCAAAAATCCAGGCCCATGTCACTGGAAGATGTTCCTAAGTGCCCCCCAAACCATTTACAGCCACATTTAACACAAACTAACCCTTAGTAACATTTTCTTTTCTTTTTCTCTAGACCTATCTTTCACTTAGCTGTGTGTTAAAGTATCACACCCCCCCCACCCCACCTTTAGACTCTCCACAGAGTTTTTGTTTCATATTTTAGGCTTCCATTGTTCTGGAATTTACCTGTTTTAATACTTGCTGCCTTTTTTGATTGGGGGAGAGATGGGTTGGGATAAATCCAGCAGTGCTCAAGGCTTAACCATGTATCTGTGCTCAGGGGTCATTCCTGTGGTTCAGGGGACCATATGTGGTGCCAAAGATTAAATCAGAGCCAGCTGCATGCAAGTATTTTAACTCCCATCCTACTCACTGCCCTACTCACTGCTTTGTAAATATAATGGGAGGATAAGGTTGGGCTCAGTGACCTCTCTGTTCATTTGCCTCATTAGTGAGTGAGTGAACTCACTATCCAAAGCCTCTGGCACTCATTGGCAACATCTGCTCCTCCACTCCCATCCTCCCTGCTTCTCTGGCACACACTCTATATTGCACTCAGTGCTTCATGTTGGAGTATGCAATCTCCCCAAATAACTGAAAAACTGGAAAACCAAAAGTTTACCTCTGGGGCCATGATTTATTTTGATTCCTTTGTGGCTCCTTATCAATATATCAGGCAAACCAGCCCAGAAAATATTTAATTTGTTTGCTGCCATTCCTAGTAGAAGAGAAGCCAGTTTACAATTTCATATTCTCCTGGCTTTCCTAATCCTGTCATTCAGTTGCTGTCATCATGTGTAAAAGAATCTTTAATCTACTGTGAGGCTTATGTTTCTTTATAGTGCTGGTGTCCACTGTGATCATAGATGGCCAAGGGTCGCAAGTACAGTGTGCCGTGGAAGTCACCGTGCTGCCATATTTCCATGGCACTCAATGCCCTGAAGATTTGTAAGTACCGTTGCCATATTTATTACCTTAGAGAAGTGTGTACTTCCTCTTCTAAGTCAGAAGCACTGTAAAGTTATTATCGCCTCCTGTGAACTCATCTCAGGATGAGAAAAATAATGAGGACTCTGACACTTGCTTCTTACCTATCAATAAGGATTTGTGCAAATGCTTCAGTGCTTATAAAGCACTTTCTTCTGTTTTTAAAACAATATGTTGAGATATCATTTACATAATATAATTTATCCATTTACATAGGCATAATTCTTTGGATTTTATTACACATTATGAAAGCATTACAATGACCTGATTTTAGAACATTTCATTATTCCTCAAACCTGTACTCGTGCTTCAAGATTTTTTTTGCACCAGCACCGGCCACCACTAATCTACTTTATGTCCAAAGAGTATGGTTCTAGACTTATTTTTGCGCGTGGCAGTATCCCGTGTAATCTTCAGTGCCTACCTTCTTTGTTTCTTGTTATTTATTTTTAGGTTCTTCTTGTAGGTTATTACAACTATATTCTTTCTTATGATGGCATTTAATGGGCTTTTCTTATAATCCATTTATTCATTCATCATTTGATGTGTATATGTTCTATTTTCACTTTAGAAAATTATGAATGATTCAGATGTTTACTAGTGTGGATGTACATTTTTATTTCTATAGGATATATAACAAGAATTGCTGGGTCATGTAATAATGCTATGCTTAGCATTTTGAGGAATACTATTTTGGTTATCCTTAATGATATTTTTGATACTCATTTTATTCTATCAGTAGGTCAATATTCAAAGTTTATTTTCCTCTCACTTAGACTTATTTTATTTCAGCAATATTTTACACTGGAGTAGTTTCAGTATCACCATTGAGGTTTCTGTTGTTTTTGTTTAGTTTAATGATTAGCATTTTATTCCCTTTATGTTTTACATGCATTGTTTTCTTCATTCTTTTTTTGTAATTTATATTGTTAGTTTTAATATACTCATCTGATTTTTATGCATTGATATTTTTATATATTATAACCTAAATTAACTAGTTTTTCAGAAAATTTAATTATATTCCTTGAAACTTGGTATGAATAAAATCAGATTATCTGTGAATTTCTAGTCTGAAAAGCTTATTTCTTTTTCTTGCTTAATGTTGGCTAGAAGTGAGAAATCCTGGTCTTGATACTTCAACAACTTGAATACATTTCATGTATTTATGGTTTGCTTTTTAAAAATTATGTAAAAGTATTGGATTTTGTAAAATAACCTTTGTTATTTATTTAATTTTTTCTCAACATATTTATCTGTTGAGATGTGATGAGGTTGGGTTTTCTTTAGACTATTGATGTCATTAATATTCTATTTTATTTTTGTTTATTTCTTTTGGAAACCCACCCAGCAGTACTCAGAGTATACTCCTGGCTCTGTTCTCAGGGCTCACTCCTGGCTTGGGGGACAATATGAGGTGCTAGGAATAAAATTCATGTCAGTCATGTGCAGGGCAAGCACCTTGTCCACTGTATTGTCTTTTCCCACGTGTTATTTGATTTTTATACTTGAATTACTCTTGTATTCCAAGGATAAAACCTACTTGGCCACGGTTATTTTATAATGGTTTGTTATCTGTGTACAGTGTGAGAGTCCATTCAGCTGTGATTTGAGACTACCAACGCTTTTCGGTAGAATATACCTGAACCATTAGTCAGGCATGGCTATAGAGTGTGGTCTTATTACCTCTACTTGTACAACTTTTGCTTCCTTTGCAAGGATGTTTCTGCATCAGTTGGATTGACTTCTTATCCATATTTAGTTTTGATAAAAGGATTTCATTTAATTTTTGCATTTTAACTATATAATATACCAAATCTATTGTGTCATTCTCATTCTACTCTAACCCAACCAAAACCAATTTTATAACAAATGCCTTTCTACTTTTTGTAGGCTGGATGAAAGTTTTGGAGTATGGTGGGACAATTATGATAACTTATGTATTTCCTCAGGTATAATTCCAGCCTGAAAAATCTATCTACCCTCCAGTTAATGGGAAATTACTTAGAAATCAGGAACTATATTGCTATGATCACCAGGATCCTAAGTCGTTGGGCAAAGGAAGACAAAATTTCATCTTGTGGCCAGTGGTCACAGATACAGGATGCATTCATTTCTTCGGTATGCAGATTGGAATTTACAAAACAGGTACTTCCAGGGCAGGGTGAATTTAGTTTCCAAAGAATTATAGATTGAACAATATTTGTAGGGCCTCCGATTTGTGAACTTACTAGTGTCTGGCCATGCCTATGAAAAAAAATCAAGAAATGAGATCAGGTAGACCACTGGGCAGCCTGGCTCTGATTTGAAGCAATAGGCTCTCTTGCCTGCCCAAGCATTTCTGGGGTGATAGTGGTTTATAAAGTGACTGATAGAAACCATCAGCTCTATATAACATCTGCTCACAATACAATATTTTGTATTTTTAAAAGGACATACCGTAATTAAGATTATTATATGTAACTTCTAAGAAAATGATAAAATATTCAAGTGTTACTGCCCTTGCTCACAGAAGTCTGTAACTCAGAGAATGTTAACATGGATGAATAAACCTTATTTCATTCACTTGAACTGAAAATTTTTCATCAGTTATTTTCTCTTATCCATTTCCTATGTAATGGTATTCTAGCCACTTGACACCCAGTAAGGAGATACAGATTTGTAGGAAAACATTGGACCAGTTTCTCTGCAGAGTAGCAGCATACCAAAAGATTCTTAACTTGAAAACTTAAATCTCCAGTAGCAAGATGAATTATGCAACCTATAAGTAGATAAGCTAACTTTTCTTTCTTTGTTTCTGTTTTTTTCTCCTGGTCAGGAAGAAATGATTAATTCTGTTCTTATGTTAAGGGACCTCATCCGATTCCCTAATAAAGTGAGTGCTGTTTCTTCCCAATTGTATTTTACTGCTTTATTTTTATTTTATGAGGATTTTGATAAACTCTTAAAGAATAAACTGTGACAAATTAAGGTTTGACAGATTATAACTTTTTCTAAGAATTCATTAGAATAGCTTTGTTCATAATTACTGATGAAGGCATATAAATATATATATATATATTTGGTTTTTGGTTTTGGTTTTGGTTCCATCTAACTGTGTTTAGGTATTTCTTCTAGCTCTGTGCTCAGGATCACTCCTTATGGTGTTTAGGAGACTAGATGTGATGTGGGGATCAAACCCATTAACATTGTGTAGCGAAAGCACCACCCCATCTATAATCTCTCCAGCCCAAGAAAGTTTTTTCTCCATATAGAAAAGCCAAAAGGTCCCGGTGTTTGTATGCCCTGAGCCCACACTGTGTCCCACCATCCCAGTAGAGGCACTACAATCATTGAGCAAAAGCACCAAGGAAGCTGACTACACCCCAAAATAAGGAGGTAGTACTTTGGTCCCCCCAAAGTGGTGGCCCAAAGATTATATCCCCATTTCAATAGAGCTCCTCCAGAGATCTCCCTGGCAGTCGGTGGAAACTGAGAATGAAATAGAAAAGACACACTCCCTTAGCCCCAGACTACAAAAAGAACTATAGCAAAGCAGTAGAGAAACCCACCATGAGTAATAGGTAAAGATTGTGATCCCGAAAAGTCAATAAGTATAATATCCACCTATATTAACTTCTCTAATAAGGAATTTATAGTATAAATGCTTAGGATGTTTAACAAGTTCAAAGAAACAATGGAGTAGACCACCAACAAAACACAGGAGGATATGAGAGGAGAAATGAGAAAACTACAGCCATAAGAAAAACAAAAGTCATGCGAATTGCTGTTACACAAAGGAACCTAGATTTTTGAATGCTGAGTGAAGTTAGTCAGAGGGAGAGAGACCAACATAGAATAATCTCTTTCATATCTCAGATATAAATAAACTTAATGGTGGAACAATGAATACTCAAAGAAAATGAAAACAAAGAATATAAGAACTGATATTCAGTTGGAAAAATGCCACTTGAGAGGGACTGGGAAATAGGATGTGATGAGGAGGTAGAAAGGGGGTATCTCCTATGGTGAGGGAAGAATCAACCAAGAGGAGGAGATGATGCTGAAATGAAACCCTATCAGACATTGAAGATGCAACATATTCCAACAAAAATCTTTTAGAAATAATTAACCAATATAGTAAAGTAACATGCCACAAAATCAGCAGGCAGAAATAGTTGCATTTCTTTTCTTTATTTTCTTTTTGGGTCACACCCGGCAATGCACAGTGATTCCTCCTGGCTTTGCACTCAGGAATTACTCCTGGTGGTGCTCAGAGAACCATATGGGATGCTGGGAATCGAACCCAGGTTGGCTGCATACAAGGCAAACACCCTACCTTCTGTACTATAACTCCTGCCCCTGTGTTTCTAAATGAAAAAAAAAAACTAGAAAAAAATCAAGAAAAGAAAGGATGTGAAGGACATATACATTGAAAACATATGCAACTATTAAGGCAAGTAGAAGGATGCAGAGGGCGAGAGAGAGAGAGAGAGAGAGAGAGAGAGAGAGAGAGAGAGAGAGAGAGAGAGAGGGGATACAGTCCTTGCCTTGCATTCATCAGAGCCAAGTTTGGTCACTAGCACAACCTATGGTCCCCTGACCATGCTAGAAGTTATCCCTGAGTATGGAAACAGAAGTCCTGAGTGCTATTTGTGTATAGCCCCACACATCAAAACAAAAAGAAGAGGACACAGAAATGAAATAATGCCTCACTCACAGCACAGAAGAATTAGCATTATTAAAATGACCATATTACCCTAAGAATTATACTCATTTCATGTAATCTCTGTCAAAATTCCAATGATATTCTTTAGATATACAGAACAAACACTGAGGGAAAAAATATGAAAAGCATGGCAGTCCTTGACTTTAAAATGTACTATATAGATATAGTAATCAGAACAATGTGGTACTAGAATAAATGTACATATTCAGACCAATGGAATAGAATTGAGAGCCCAGAAAGACATGTGTAGGTGTGTGGCCAGACACTTGATTAAAAAGGAGATAATGCAACAGGTGCTGGCATGGATGTGGTGAGAAAGGGACCCTCCTTCACTGCTGGTGGGAATGCCGGCTGGTCCAATCCTTTTGGAAAACAGTATGGACGATTCTCAAAAAATTAGAATTTGATCTCCCATTTGACCCAGCTATAACACTCCTGGGGATATATCCCAGAGAGGCAAAAAGGTATAGTCGAAGTGACATCTGCAATTGTTTGTTCATTGCAGCACTCTTTACAATAGCCAGAATCTGGAAAAAACCTGAGTGCCCAAGAACAGATGACTAGTTAAAGAAACTCTGGTACATTTACACAATGGAGTACTATGTAGCTGTTAGAAAAGATGAAGTTATGAAATTTACATACAAGTGGTACTACATAGAAAGTATCATGTTAAGCGAAATGAGTCAGAAAGAGTGGGATAGACACAGAAAGACTGCATTCATCTGGGGAACATAAAGCAACAAAATGGGAGACTAACACCCAGGAATGGCTGAGATTAGTACCATGAATTTTGCTCCATGACTTGAAGGCTAGCCACATGTGCTAGGTGAAAAGGAAGCTCAGATAGAGAAGAGAGCACCAAATAAAGGGTGTTGTGAAGACCCTCCCAGGGTGGGAGAGACATGCTAAAAGTAGTCTATAGACCAAACATAATTGCCACTCAATGCCTCTCTTGCAAAACACAGTACCCAAAAGAAGAGAGAGAGAACAAGGGGGAATGCCCTGCCACAGCAGCAGGGTGGGACGGGGGGGGGGGGGGGGGATGAGGGGTGGGAGGGATGCTGGGACCCGTGGTGGGGGAGGATGGGCACTGGTGGAGGGATGGGTACTTGATCATTGTATAACTGAAACCCAAGCACAAAAATTTATAAATCTATAACTGTACCTCATGGTGTTTCACTAATAAAAAAATGATTAAAAAAAGGAGCTAATGGAATTAGTGGAGTGGTTGAAGGATAGTGAGAAAAAGCCAAACACAAAAAAGTTAGCTCACATCATATTAAAAAGTTAATTAAAATGGGTAAAAATGAAAAGATAGCCAGTTGAATAGGAGAAAATATTTGCACATCATGGATCTGACATTGGATTAATGTCTAAAACATATACACACTTGCAAAACCAACAATACAATATGAAGACATGTTCACCATTAATTGTTATCAGGGAAACACAAATTAAAACAGCAACAAGATACAATCTCATCACCTGAGAAAAGCCTATATTGGGGAAAAAAAACAGAACAGCAAGTGTTGGTGGGAAGGTGAAAAATTGAACATGTATTTACTATTTGTGTGAATTTCTCCTGCACCCTTTATGGAAAACAATAAGAAAGCCTCTAAAAATTTATAATATGACTACTATATGATAACACAGCGATTACAAACTCCTTGGTTCTACTAGTACACAGATACATTAACTTAAACACTGTAACTCAACAAACACCTATGTTGTTTGAAGTGCTACCCACAAACACCAAGATATGGGAACAATCAAATGTCCAACGTCTGGTGAAAAATGAGTAGATAAAGAAGTTGTAGTATATACAAGCAGATACAACTCAGCTAGAAGAGCAAATCTTGTCTTTTCCTACAACTTGAATAGAGCTAGAGGGGATCGTGTTAAGTAAAATAATGCAGGAAAAGCACAAAAACAGGTTGATCACACACATATATGATTTTTAAAAAAGCAAAGGAGCAGATCATATGTAATAACAATAACCTCTTGAACTTTGAATACAAAGCAGAAGTTACCAATAACAATAACCTTGTCATTGGTGGGAAGGAGGGAGGGAAGAAAAGACGGGATAGTCTGAAAGTGACACTGGAAGAGTGGGTTGAGTGTTGTGGTGGTGGTGGAGAGACAGTAACTATGTATGCATAAACATAGATGAAAACATTTATTGTAACTATATATATATATGGAGGGAGAGAAGTGCAATTTTTCTAGTAAAGATAGGGCAAGTCATTGTAAGGAGAGAACTTTGTATTAGAAAAAGCCCATTTATTTGGGAATAGTGGGTGGGTCTGTACGTTTGAGGACAGAATGTCTGAGTTGAGGGATAAGAGCAGTTTGCAGAAGTTCCAGTATCTGTCTTAAGTATATGCATCTGTATCATGCAACATTTTATTTAGATATTTTCTTTTCATATAGTTAAGTTTTAAGACTGCAGTTCACATCCTCAAATACAGCCGGATGCTGCTCACACAAAACCAATACTCAGCGAGGTTTGCGATTGACAAAAGATCTATGAGTGAACTCATCCTTCTTGTAACAGAAGTTTTGGAAGTATCTATGGAGGAAAAATCAAGAAGGGTTAACTCTTTACGAGAAGAAGGAAATAAGATCATCTCAGATTTATTGTTAGTAAGTCATCGTTGTTCCTCATTATAGCAATATAACTGTTCCCCTTATCTACAATATTAACCTGTATTTGTAACTGCTTCTTGAGACAAAAATGAAATTGGTTTCTGAAGTACTATACTTATTCCAGTTGGAAATTTGGCACTTGGAAATTTTTCATTTTGAATTTTTAGTCGTTAATGAGAATATTGTATTTCTTATGAAATTTGACTTCTGTTCCATCATTTTATTATATTGATAAATTTTCACTTTGTCTGTGTTTTCCTGAGAAATGTCATTTCTCAGGACAACTCTGTTGTTGAAGTGAGTAATGTAAATTATTTCTAGTGTGTTAAAAAGCAACCCAGATAATACAACAGATTATTTATAAACCACAAATTTAAATAGATTATAATTTTATTAATTATTTATTGCCAAAAAGTAGCCTGTTTTTGAAGGCAAACCACAGTCAATTATTATTAATAATAAATTATTATATTAACAATATAATTTCATATAGTATTAATATAATCCATTTATAAAATAATATGACTTATAATTATTTATTATGAAAATACATGATAATTGTATTTTAGCTGTTACTCTAAAAAATCCTAAAGTTTTGTTTTATTTCTGTTGCAATAACTGTGGGAGTTTCATAAAGGTTGGTTGGTTTGTTTGTTTGGTCAACTTATTAGTATTCATCACGACTTCAAGAATTAGTAAAAGCAGGTTTTTTTTCTCTTGCCACATATCATTCTCCCCCTCACTTAGATCTACTGATTTATTTAATAAATGCTATTGTTTCTGAAATTATAAGCAAATAAATACTTTCTGATTTAATGATTTTAATAGTAATAAATTAATACATGACAATTAATAGTAATAAATATATTTAGAATCAATTTCTTCACACTTACTACTCTGCAATAACCTCTAAGATACTGAACTCAAATTTTCAGTCTAGTGCTAATGCAAATAACAAAGGTATTCCAACCCTCTTAGGTTGGACTAAGATACACATAGATGCAGAGCAATTGTCAGAAAATGATAATAAGCCATAAAAAATACATCATGAAAATGGTAACAGTTTGTATATTAAGCTTTCATATTATAAGAAAGTTCGCTTAAGCAAATGAATCCAAACTAGTGGAAAACTAGCTACCTTTTGAGTTTTTCTACCTCCCCTCTGCTTTTGGTTTGGCACTGTGAATGTTCAGTGATCCTTGGTTATTTCAGGATTGCCTCTGTTTGAACAAGGGAAGTGATCTCTACATAAGCACCAAGCAGGTGAAATTCCATGTGCTGCTTCATCATGAATTTCAGAGCCCTTCGCAGAGCCTGGGTTCCATCCAGGTGCATGTACCTGCAGACAAGTCTACTCATTGTCCTTCTGCAACAGAAATGGAGAGTTCATTCTTTATCAGCCAGCTCATGCTCTTCAAGAAGAATCCATATCCAGAGGGACAAGATCCTGGTCAGGTACTGTAAGGCAGGAATTGCCTCTTCTAACTATCTTGAATGTGCAGGAATTGTGTCTTAATAATGAAGAAAGGGACTAGAATGGTACTTTGCACTTATAGTTGAGTTCCAAGAGAGTGCTCACTTAGAACATGTTTCTAGTTATCCTAGAAGAAAACATCGGCAAAAATAAATATTCTTGGTAACTGGGGCCACTCAATTCTTATGGATTGCTTACTCGATTAGTAAGTCAAAAGCCAGAATAGGTTTGATTATGGGATTATGTGGCGCACAGACTTTCCAGACAAGTAACCTCAAGGCTTATATGACTGTTTCTCTGATCAGTGAAGAGTTTGACCTAAATAAATTTTACGAATGGGCTGTACATCTTGTTTCTTCCTTTCACCAGGAAGGGGCATATAGGCTGAGTCAGTAAGGCTGGTCACCAAGTGATTGGAACAAAGGGCAGTAAAGGTGTCCAGAAACATAGGGAATATTAAAAAGATAAAGTTAAAGGTAAAGGCCCTCCCGTTGATCGTCGATTTGCTCGAGCGGGCCCAGTAACGTCTCCACTGGAGACTTTGTTGTTATTGGAAAGGAGAATTTGATGAGACTGCCAATTCTAGGAACATCTGCTTTAAAATATTGCGTTAGGAAACCATCTGAACACCCCCAGGATTTCTGGAATTGGTTTAGTGGAAAGAAGTGTTCTCTGTTCTCTACTTAGCTGGACTCAAGTATCTGACTCATTTAGACACCCAATAAATGTCTGATGAATGAACATTCATGATGCACAATATATTTTGATCAAAATGTACATCTTATAAAAACTTACAGGTTTTTATTTGAAATTAGAACTTAAACTGTGATTGTGTAGTGTGTGAAGAGCTGAATGTTCATATGTAAGCTTTCTGACAAGGGCTTCATTACATATGCTATATCCTTTAAAAAGTTGGATCCTGTTGTTCACTATAAAAATCCATACCAAGAAAATGAGAAAATAATTATTTTAAAAATATTATTTCCTGGGGCTGGAGAAATAGCACAGCGGCTAGGGCGTTTGCCTTGTACGTGGCCGACCTGAGTTCGATTCCCAGCATACCATCTGGTCCCCTGAGCACCGCCAGGAGTAATTCCTGAGTGCAGAACCAGGAATAACGCCTGTGCATTGCCGGATGTGACCCAAAAAGCAAAAAAAAAACCAAAAAATTGTAAAAATATTATTTTCTTTATTTAGTTATTATTATAGTTTAGGTAAAAGACGGGCTGGAGCGATAGCACAGCAGGTAGGGCATTTGCCATGCATGCGGCCGACCTGGGTTCGATTCCTTCCTCCCTCTTGGAGAGCCCGGCAAGCTACTGAGAGTATCCCACCTGCATGACAGAGCCTGGCAAGCTCCCTGTAGCATATTCGATATGACAAAAACAGTAACAAGAAGTCTCACAATGGAGACTTTCTTTTCCTCTCATTCTTCTCCACATTATTTGCTGATTTACACTTATGATTTCAGTGCAAATTGTTACTCTCTTAGAACTATCAGTTTGCTTGAGACTCTCCACCTATGTTCTTGTGTTTCCAGTCACGTTATATGCATTGTCTCTCCTGGCCTCATCCCAACAAATCTGACACTCTTAGGTTTGTATTCCAGTATTCAAGGTTTATTAGCAATAGATATTGTTCACACCCTTTGTTTCTCTGTATACTTCAAAGTGAGATCATTTTTGTATTTGTCCTTCCTCTGACTTATTTTGCTCATCATGATATCGCCACTTCACACATCCAATTTGCTGTGAACATGCCTTTATTTTTTATTATGATGGATAGTATCCCATTGTGTATAGATTCAACTACTTTATCTGTCCTTGGCTATTTAGGTTGCTTCCATATGCTGAAAATTGTACAAGGAGCTATATTGAGCATAGATATGTATCTATATTTTTGAATTAAAGTTTTTGTGGCTTGGGGGAGATAATTAGAAATGGGACCAACTGCAAAGCAGGTCATATGGAAACTTCAATTTTACTTTTTTGAGAAATTTCTATATTGTTTTTCATAGAGGCTAGACCAGATGATATTCCTACAAACAGTGAATGAGGGTCCATTCTTCATTTGTATTGCCCGGACACTAAGTGATAGTGAACACCTGTTTATATGTTTATTTGACATCCATATGAATTCATGGAAATATCTGTTCATCATTTCTCCAATTTTTGATAGGAGTATTTTTATTGTTGACTGCTGTTGGGTTTTTGTGAATACTTTATAGATTTTGAATATTATTCCTTTATCTTAATTACTGTGTGCTAATATTGTCTACCAGTAAGTTGGAAGCCTTTTTATTTTTAGCCTGAAATTATTTTTTTAAATTTTTATTAGTGAGATACCATGAGGTACAGTTGTAGACTTACAAATTTTGTGCTTGGGTTTCCATTATACACTGATCAAATACTTACCTAGCAGGTGAGATACCATGATCACGAAAACCTGAAATTATTTTTTTATGTAGAAAGTTTTTGACTTTTTTTTTGTTACCAAGTTTTTGACTTTTTTTTGTTACACTTAATTTTATTTTTGTTATCTTTACCTATGTAATTGGGTTATTGAAAACCCATTCAATAATGTTCAAATCCTAGATACCCTTGTCTATGTTTTTTTTTGATGTATTTCCTTGACGTTTTCCAGTCTAATTTCTAAGTCTTTGATCCACTTTAAAGTTTTGCGTGTGGTGTGAAATATATGTCTAATTTTTTTTGTTTTACCTTTTGATGAAGAGGTTTTCCTTGTTATACTTTATGAACTTCTTTTTCATGTATTTTTGTCCATATAAGTGAGAATTTATCACTGGGATCTTAGCCTATCCTTATTTCAATGACATATTGTGTTGGTTACTTTATTGAAGTATAGTTTAAAGTCAGGGAGTGTGAATTCCTTCAAAATTCTTTTTTTTTAAGACTGCTTTAACTGTTCTTGGGGTTTTATGTTACCGTGTAGATTGTAGTAGTGTTTGTTCATCCTAATTCCTTCTAGAGTATATTCAGGATTTTGCTGGTAATTGCATTAAATTTATATAGTTCTTTGAGTACACATTTTGGCAATATTAATTATTCCAGTTCATGAACATAAAAACTTTTCCATTTTTTGTTGTCCCCTTCAGTTTCTTTCATAAGTGATTTATAGTTTTCCTGGTATAAGTCTTTCACATCTTTTGTTTTGTTGATTTTTATATTTATTTGATGTATTCAGGCACTATTTTAGACGTAATAGACTTTCTAGTCTCTATCTCTTATAGTTCATTGCTCGTATATAGAAATGTTTCAGATTTCTGCGGGCCATAATTCTATGGCCTGCTACTTTCCTATACTGGCCTATTCTTTCTAGGGGTTTTTAGTGAACCTTTTAGAGTCTCTGTGTATATTATCCTGTCATTTGCAAAGAGTGATAACTTGGCTTCTTCTTACCCAAATTAGATCCCTTTTGTTTCTTTTTTTTTGCCTAGTTGTGGCTAGAACTTCCAAGACTGTAATAAATAGCAGTTGTGAAAGTGGAAATCCTCACGTTATCTCAGGGTAAAGGTTTTCAGGTACTTACCATTTAGTACTATGTTTCCTGTGGGTTTGTCTTTAATAGTAATTACGATGTTGAGTAATGTTCCGTGTAGCCCAATTTTATTGAGAGTTGTTTTTATCATAAATGCTAAGTTGTTTTTTTTCAAGTTTTTTCAGGATCAATTGATATGATCGTTTGGTTTTTAACTTTTCATTTATTGACATGCAAATAAATTATTTGCATCTATTGAAATATTCTTCCATCTCTGGTATGAATCCTACTAGAGGATGGTGTATAATCATTTTGATATGTTATTTGATTTGCAAATTTTAGGAATTTTGCATTAATGTTTATCTTCAATATAGTTCTGTAATCCCTTTATTAAAATCTGTTTTCAGTAGTAAGGTGATGCTGGTCTTATAAAAGCTGTTCAGAAGGACTCCTTTATCGTCAATGTTTTGAAGGAGCCTGAGGAGTATGGCTAGTACTTCCCTGAAGGTTTGGTAAAACTCATTAGTGAAACCATTTGGATCTGGACTTTTATTCTTAGGAAAATTTTAATCATAGTTTCAACTTCCTTTCCTGAAATTTGACTGTTTAGGCTTTTTACTTCCTCCTGATTCAGCCTTGGAAGGTTCTATTTCTCCAAG
Source organism: Sorex fumeus (assembly GCF_029834395.1). NCBI lineage: Eukaryota > Metazoa > Chordata > Mammalia > Eulipotyphla > Soricidae > Sorex > Sorex fumeus. The sequence continues at coordinate 12,611,057 of NW_026606185.1, forward strand.
ATTTCATCCATTAAATAGATTTTCCAGGTTGCCACTCTATGGTGGCACAGAGTTATTTGTAATATCCTCTTATGATATTTTGTACTTCTGAAGTATTTTGTGATTTCTGCCATCACAACCTTCATCTGATTTATTTGAGCTTTCTCTCTCTCTTTTTTTGCATTAGTGTAACCAATCATTTTTCAATTTTCTTTTTTTATTCTTTCAAAAAAATCAGCTCCTGAAAAAAAATCAGCTCCTGGGTTGTTTTTTTGTTTGTTTGCCCTTTGTGTGGTTTTTCTCAATTTTGTATTATTAATTTCTGATTCAATTCTTACAATATTTTTTTCTACTGACTTCAAAACTAGTTTTTTGGTTTTTTTCCTAGTTTTTCCAGAAGTATGGTTAGGTCATTGACAAAGGCTTTTTCTTTTTTCCTCGTGTGGGCCTGTATTGCTATGTACTTCCCCTTTAGTACTCCCCTTATAAGAGTGTCATAGGTTCTGATAGTTTACTTCTTCATTCTCACTTGTTCAGAGAAATCTTTTCATTTATTCTTATATTTCCTCTATGGTCCATTAGTTATTTGTCAGCACGTTGTTTGGTTTCCAGATGGGTTTTTTTCTAACTTTATTTAAATACTGTGGTTTACAAAGTTGTTTTGGGCATTCAATGTTCCAAAAGCAATTCCACCACCAGTGTGACCTTTGCTCCACCGTTGTCTCCAGTTTCCCACCCATCCTGCAAGGTTGCTTCCTTAGTAGGCACAAAATGATTTTATATTGCTTGTTAAAACTAAATAACTAGGGGGGACACCGACCGCAGCTCCACAGGACTACCCATCATCTCATCCGCCCCTCCCTTCCAGGTGGATAGGGGGAGCCGGGACTGCTGCTCCTCCCCCCCAGCTCCACGTGCCTTTACCCGCCCAACAGACACACTCCAGCGGAGGACACGGCTGCGGACTGCCCATTGCCCCTACATTCCAGGATCCTGGGTGGGAGTGACCCCAGGCCAGGCCAGGGGCGTGGCCACTACGTAGGGGCGTGGCCTCCCAGAAGTGGGCGTGGCCTTCTCCAGGGCAGGCCGCTGCAGTTATATTTCCCAGTCGGAGCACTCAGGACTTTCATCCCACCCTTTGTCACGTAATACCGACCAAAAATTTCTGACCACCTCTACGACAATACAACAATATTTCATTCACCTACTCCATTTCTAACAAAAGAAAGACCAGTATGAAATAAGACATACAAGCTCAATATTAAAGAGTACCTCCTCCAAAACTTCAATGTCCGTTATAAAACAAAGAATAATGCCTGACTGAGAAGAAGGTCAGACTCTAAAAAGGGAGAAGGGTGGCTACCATCAACCAACCTTATACAAAATCCTTTCCCACGATAAGAGGGAACAGTACCTGTGATTTCAGGGTTTTACCTCTAGACAACCAAAACAACACGAAGAAACAGCGCAAATCTCTATTACAAGGAGAATACGAAGAAAAGAATCCCGAATCCTCAACCAAGTTTGTCCACAATTATGCTCTCTTTGATAAAGAATTCCAGGACGAAATGCAGACGATGTTCAAGGATCTACTCAAAGAATCAATGGGAGAGATATCCAGAAAACTGAAAGAAGAAATGAAAGAAACAATAAAACAGATAGTCAAGAAAATACAGGAAGAAATGAGAGCAGAAATAAAAAAGTTACAAAAAGAAGTGTCACAAATGAAGGATTCAGTAGCTGAAATTAAAAACTCAGTAAGTGCCCTTAGCAATAGGATAAGTGCAACTGAAGAGAGGATCAGCAAGCTTGAAGATGAGCAACAGAAATCCCATAGGGAAAAGCAAGCAATAGGAAAAGACCTCAAAATGGCTCTAAGGACAATCAGAGACCTAGGTGATGACACCAAGAGGAACAACATTAGAATCATTGGAGTACCAGAAGGACAGGGAGACAACCCCAGTGAAAAAGCTACAGTCAAAGAAATCATTGCCGAAAAGTTCCCAGAGTTAAGGAATGCAGACATCCAGATCCAAGGAGCCAGAAAGGGGTATACCAGCCAAAAGAAACCCCAGTAAAAACACTCCAAGGCATATCATAGTCAGAACGATGGATGCTGTGGAGAGAGACACAATATTACAAGCAGCAAGATCAAAGAAGGAAATTACATACAAAGGAGTATCTAAGGGGTCTTAGATTCACAGCAGACCTAGCAGAGGAAATCCTCCACGCCCAAAGGCAATGGAGGGATATAGTGAAAAAACTCAATGAAATGAACGCCTCACCAAGAATTCTCTATCCAGCTAAACTCTCACTCAAATTCGATGGAACAATACTCCACTTTATAGATAAACAACAGCTCAGGAACTTCATAGACTCAAAAAGAAATCTGAAAGAAGGAATAAAGGGGCTCCTGTAAGATCATAAGGAAAACACATATAAACACAACCAACTCCTACAGAAAGATGGCACGGCGCCAGGGGATTACACATGTAATTCCATCAACGGCCAAGACCCAGAGACTATAAAACCCAGCTCCCGGAAGAGAACAGCGCAGTCTCCTGCCCCCGTGCCTGGCTGTCCTCACCGGGACCCCTTGGAGGGAGCGGGTTGAGTTTCCCTCCATGCCCCGACCAGGGCTCCGGCAGCCGAAGACCTCCAGGACCAGCCACCACCATGCTGAGACCTCTCTCCACACGCATGAAGGTACTGGCAGAGGAACAAAGGCATGCGGGTCCCGGGGCTTAGATCTCCAAGCCTGCTCGAATCGGGGCTGAGCATCCTCCACCCAGATCCTCCAAATTCCAGTAGGCAGGGGTCATGCCCACCAACTGGTCCCCTGGCACCGTGTAATCCCATCAATGGCCAAGACCCAGAGACTATAAAACCCAGCTCCCGGAAGTGCGCAGCCACATTCGCAGCTGCGCGACATCTTATTATGACATCTTATTATCTCATTCCTACTTTGGACTAACTGGCAGGCTACTGAATGTAACCTGCCCACACGGCAGAGTCTGGTAAACTCCCCGTGGCGTACCCAATATGCCAAATACCAGTAACAATGATGGGTCTCACTCTCCTAAATCTGAAAGAGCTTTGAATATGGCACTTTTTAAAAATATCTCAGGGCTAGGAGACGTTACTGGGGCCTGCTCGAGGTAATCAACGAATAACAGGATGGTCGTGATCGTGATTGCTAGCAACACAATAGTAGCTGGAGACGAAGGAGACGTTACTGGGGCCTGCTCGAGGTAATCAACGAATAACAGGATGGTCGTGATCGTGATTGCTAGCAACACAATAGTAGCTGGAGATTTCAACATCACCTTATCACCTCTAGATAGATCAACAAGAACAAAACTCAGCAAGGAAACAATGGCTTTGAATGAAGAAATAGAAGAGAAAGGACTTATAGACCTATACAGGGCTTTACACTCCAAAAAGAAAGAATACACATTCTTCTCCAGTGTGCATGGAACATTTTCCAAAATAGACCATGTTCTAGACCACAAAACATACCTGCATAGAATCAGGAAGATAGAAATAGTATCAACAATCTTTTCAGACCACGATGCACTGAGAATAGAAGTGAATCACACACAGACACGGAGAACCAAATCAAATACGTGGAAACTAAACAACTCACTGCTGAACAACGAGTGGGTCAGGAAGGAAGTCAAGGACAAAATCAAAAGATACCTGGAAGCAAATGAGAATAAAAACACGAGCTACCAGAACTTATAGGATGCAGCTAAAGCCATATTAAGGGGATAATTTATAGCCCTGCAAGTATATCTCAGAACGGAAGAAAGGAGGTACATAAACAACTTGACTTCACAGCTCAAGATATTAGAAAAGGATCAACAGAAGGAGCCCAAATTGGGCAGAAGGAAGGAGATCATAAAACTTGGAGCAGAAATCAACGACATGGAAACCAAAGAAACAATCCGAAAGATCAATGAAGCCAAGAGCTGGTTCTTTGAGAAAATAAACAAGATAGAGAAACCACTAGCAAGACTCACAAAAAAAAAAGAGAGAGACAACCTTAATAAACCGAATCAGAAATAAGAATAGAGATATCACAACAGAAACCAAAGAAATTCAAAAGATCATCAGAGACTACTTTGAAAGTCTGTATGCCACGAAACAAGAGAACCTAGAAGAAATGGATAAATTCCTGGATTCCTATAATCTCCCAAAGCTGAATCAAGAAGATCTAGTGTACCTGAATAGACCTATATACATCAAGGAAATTGAAATTGTAATAAAAAGTTTTCCCAAAAACAAAAGCCCAGGTCCAGACGGATTCACTACCAAATTTTTCCAAACATTTAAAGAGGACCTATTCCCAGTTCTTCTCAAGCTTTTCCAGCAAATTGAAAAAACAGAAACTCTCTCAAACAGCTTCTATGAAGCCCATATCTCTCTAATACCAAAAGGAAACAAAGACACCACAAAAAAAAAGAAGAAAACTACAGGCCAATACCCCTGAGGAACACGAATGGAAAGATTCTGAACAAAATACTAGCAAATAGAATTCAACAACTCATCAAAAAGATCATACACCATGACCAAGTGGGATTCATCCCGGGGATGCAAGGATGGTTTAACATTTGAAAATCAATCAACATAATCCATCATATCAACAAAAGAAAAGAAAAAATCATATGATCATATCAATAGATGCAGAGAAAGCATTTGACAAGATCCAGCACCCGTTTATGATGAAAACCCTCGCCAAATTGGGGATAGAGGGGACTTTCCTCAATATAGTTAAAGCCATCTACCACAAGCCTAAAGTAAGCATCATCTTCAATGGGGAAAAACTGAGAGTCTTCCCCCAAAGATCAGAGACGAGACAAGGATGCCCACTCTCTCCACTACTGTTCATTATAGTACTGGAAGTACTTGCAATAGCGATTAGGCCAAAAAAAGATATTAAGGGCATCTAAATAGGAAAGGAAGAAATTAAGCTCTCACTATTCGCAGATGATATGATACTATACTTAGAGAACCCTAAAACCTCTACCAATAAACTCCTAGAAACTATAGACTTGTATAGTAAAGTGGCAGGCTATAAAATCAATACCCAAAAGTCCATGGCTTTCCTATACGCAAATAGTGAGAGAGAAGAAAATGACATGAAGAAAACAATCCCGTTCACAATTGTATGCTAGATAATCAACTAGCTAGGAATTAGCTTAACTAAGGAAGTAAAGGACCTGTACAAAGAAAACTATAGAACACTGCTTCAGGAAATAAAAGAGGACGCAATAAAATGGAAAAATATCCCCTGTTCATGGATCAGGAGAATTAACATTATCAAAATGTCAATACTTCCCAAAGCACTGTACAAATTCAATGTGATCCCTATTATGATACCCATGACATTCTTCAAAGAAATGGAGCAAACACTCCTAAAATTTATCACTTAATCACTTAACTTCCCGTTAGTCGTCGATTTGCTCGAGCAGGCGCCAGTAACGTCTCCATTTGTCCCTGTGGTGTGCTAGTGTAGCCCAATGGCATCTGTTCGCTCTGGGAACATGAAGGGCCTCAAACCGATTGTTCATGATCTTGACCAAGAAGTCTGACCATCTGGTAGGTGGGCGGCCACGCGGTCTTTTGACATCCCGTGGAATCCAGTCAGTAACAGCTCTAGTCCAGCGGTCGTCATTAAATCTCATTACGTGACCAGCCCATCTGATTTTCGACACCTTGGCAAATGAGACAGTGTCCCTGATTCTTGATCGTCGACGGATGTCAGAACTACAGATTCTTTCTCTCATTTGAGTGAAACGTGATATTCCAAGCATAGCTCTTTCTATTCTTCTTTGGGAGACCTGAATAGTGTTCTCATCTTGTTTGCGTACGGCCCAGGTCTCTGAGGCATATGTTAATGCAAGAAGAACAGTGGACTCAAAGAGATGTGCCCGGAGCCGGAGTTTCTTCGTCCTCTTAGCTATTTCTTCGACGTTCTTGAAGGCGTTCCTGCGCAGCTCGGGTGCCAGGTTATTTGTCATGTTGACCTCTCGACCTAGGTAGACATAGCTGTTGCATTCGGAGATGGTCGTTCCATTGAGAGCGAATGGGGCATCAGGAACGAGGCTGTTTCTCATAAACATTGTCTTTGTAAGATTCAGCTGTAGTCCTACCTTTCCACACTCACGGTCAAAGTCGGCCAGCATTTGTGCCGCTTGGCTGATGTTTGGTGTTATTAAAACAATGTCATCAGCAAAGCGGAGGTGGTGTAGTTGCCAACCATCTATCTTCACTCCCATTCCTTCCCATTCTAGACGTCCCATGATGTTCTCGAGGGTGGCACTGAAGAGTTTCGGTGAAATGGTATCACCCTGCCGCACCCCTCTCTTGACATCAACGATCACTTCTTTGTAGAATGGTGAGATCCTGGTAGTGAATCCGCAATACAGCTCATGGAGGATCCTGATGTATTGGGCTTGAATGCCCTGATTGGCTAGGGCTTCAATGACCGCTTCCGTCTCAACAGAATCAAAGGCCTTCTTTAAATCAATGAACATTAAACAGAGCGGCATCTTGAACTCCCGAGAAACCTCAATGAGCTTAGTAATCGTGTGGATATGGTTGATGGTGCTGAATCCTTTGCGGAACCCGGCTTGCTCGCATGGTTGTCCTTCATCTAGTGTTCTGCCAATCCTATTTAGGATGACTCGAGTGAACAACTTGTAGATGACAGACAATAGGCAGATCGGGCGAGAGTTGCCAATGTCATGGATGTCTCCCTTCTTGAACAATAGTACGGTCCTGCTGGTTTTCCGTTGGGATGGAACCTTGCATTCAGACAGGTAGCGAGTGAAGAGCCGAGCCAGTGTATTGATGAGTACTGATGGCAGGTTCTTCAGGTGTTCAGGTCTGACCTTGTCTGGGCCGGGTGCTGTTTGTAATTTATATGGAATAATAAGCCCCCATGAATAGCTAAAGCAATTCTTGGGGAAAAGAAAATGGGAAGAATTAAACTCCTGAACCTCAAAATCTACTACTACAAAGCAGTAATAATTAAAACAGCATGGTACTGGAACAAAGGCAGAGCTGCAAACCTATGGAACAGGGCTGAATATATTGACATCTCCCCTCAAATATATGATCATCTAATCTTTGATAAAGGAGCAAGAAATGCAAAGTGGAATAAGGGAAGCCTTTTTAACAAATTGTGCTGGCAAAACTGGACCGCTACATGCAAAAAACTGGGCTCAGATCTCTGCCTAACACCATGTACAAAAGTAAGATCAAAATGGATCAAAGACCTCAATATCAGACCAGAAACCATAAGGTATATTGAAGAAAAAGTTGGCAAAAGCCTCCATGACATTGAAGCTAATGGTACTTCAAAGATGTCACACCACTGGCCAAGCAAGTGAAAACAGAGAAAGACAAATGGGACTATCTTAAACTAAGAAGCTTCTGCACCTCAAAAGAAACAGTGACCAAATACAAAGATAGTCTACAGAACGGGAACGGATATTAGCCCAATACTCATTTGACAAGGGGTTGATATCAAGGATATACAAAGTACTGGTTGAACTCCACAAGAAGAAAACATCCAACCCCATCACAAAGTGTTCCAACTAAACAAACAGAGACTTTCTCAAAGAAGAAATCCGAATGGCTAAAAGGCACATGAGAAGATGCTCTACATCATTGATTATCAGGGATCATCAGCAGATCAAAACAACAATGAGATATCATTTCACACCACAGAGACTGGCCCCTATTGAAAAGAACAAAAGCAACCTGTGTTGGCATGGATGTGGCGAGAAAGGGACCCTCCTTCACTGCTGGTGGGAATGCTGACTGGTTCAACCCTTTTGGAAAACAGTATGGACGATTCTCAAAAAATTACAAATTGAGCTCCCATTTGACCCAGCAATACCACTCCTGGGAATATACCCCAGAGAGGCCAAAAAGTATAGTCGAAGTGACATCTGCACTTGTTTGTTCATTGCAGCACTCTTTACAATAGCTAGAATATGGAAAAAACCTGAGTACCTGAGAACAGATGACTGGTTAAAGAAACTTTGGTGCATCTACACAATGGAGTACTATGTAGCTGTTAGAAAAAATGAAGTCATGAAATTTACATACATGTGGTACTACATGGAAAATATCATGCTAAACGAAATGAGTCAGAAAGAGAGGAATAGACATAGAAAGATTGCATTCGTCTGGGGAATATAAAGTAGCAAAATAAGAGATTAACACTGAAGAACAGCTGTGATAAATACCAGAAGGTTCACTCCATGGCTTCGAGGACAGCTGCACACTCTAGGGCTAAAGGCAGCTGAGATAGAGAAGGGAGAACCAAATAAAGGGTGCTGGGAAGATTCACCCAGGATGGGAGATGCATGCTGAAAGTAGACTCTAGACCGAACATGATTGTCACCCAATGCCTCTTCTGCAAACCACAGCACCCAAAAGGAGAGAGAGAACAAAAGGGAATGCCCTGCCACAGAGGCAGGGTGGGGTGGGGGATGAGGGGATGGGAGGGATACTGGGATTGGTGGTGGTGGAGAATGGGCACTGGTGGTTGGATGGGTACTCAATCATTGTAGAACTGAAACCCAAGCACAAAAACTTGTAAATCTACAACTGTACCTCATGGTGTTTCACTAATAAAAAATAAAATAAAAAAATTTAAAAAACCTAAATAACTCTTGTAATTATCAAAAAATAGTTTATTAAAAGAAAATGTGAAAATTCTTATATCTCACAATGGTGTTTAAATTAAAGTCATTGTCTGAGGACTTACTGAGTTGTTTATTGCTAGTCGAGCTTTCTAGTTATTATTTTCACTTATTTTACTTAGTTGATTCCTATGCTTCTTTCCTCTCTAATTTGTTGTGCTCCTAGCCTCAGTATCTCTGAGATAGGCAGGGAGCTATGATGCTGGGCCATTTATATGCCAGAGAGTGAAGGCTGTGGGTGTCGCTGCTGGTGCTTCTGGCAGTATTAGGGGCTGGGGGAAGGCTGTCTGTACCCAGTCAGTGGGGAAGACACAGAGTTTTCAGCCCAAAGACTGGTGTACCTGAGAGTTTCATTGGCTTTTCATCTCTTCAAAGATTAGTCATGAAGCTAGAAAGACTGGCTATTTATATACCAGAGGCTGTAGAGTGTGGGTACAGTCTGTCCTTCATTGAAATTTTATTTAATTTAGCACTTTTAGTGCATTATTCAATTCTCTTCTTTTTCTGGTAAGTAAAACACAGTTTATTGTAGCAGCTCTAAGTTGTGTAGTTGAAAGTTATTTTTTTTCTTTTTCTTATTGAATTGCCATGAATTACAAAGTAACAAAGATATTTAAGATTGAGTTTTAGGTGTGTATTGTTCCAACAACAGTCCCTTCACCAGTACCCACTACCTTCCACCAATGTTCTCAGTTTCCTTCCCACCCCACCCCACCCCCAGCAAAAACCTGCTTCTGGCTTTTTCCCCTTCCCCCCTTGTCCTAGTATTCCCTTCCCGAACTTCCGCACACCCCTGCCCCAGTGCCAATCTTCTTCTTATAACCCAGTTATCCTGCTCTTCATTTCTATTGCCATTGAGTATTTGATGTTCCCTTACAAGGTTTCATTATATTCTACATGAGAGAAATCAGTCTGAGTCTGTACCTCTCCCTCTGACTGATTTCACTCAACATGATACTCTTCAGAGCCATCTCCACTGTTGAAAGTTGCAGGATGTGATCTTTTCTTAAGGCTGCATATTATCCTATTGTGTATATGTCTCCTAGTTGCTTTATCCAGTTTTCTGTTCATAGATGTTTGAATTGTTTCCATATTTTAGCTAGCCTGTATAGTACTGCAATAAACAGAGGAGTACAGATGTCTTTTCTGATTTTTGTCTTTGGACCCATGAGGTATATTCCCAAGAGTGAAATTGTTGGGTCATATGGAAGCTCAATTGCTAGTTTTTTTTTATTTTTTTTTTTAATTTTATTAGTGAAGCACCATGAGGTACAGTTGTAGATTTACAAATCTTTGTGCTTGGGTTTCGGTCACACAATGATCAAATACCCATCCCTCCACCAGTGCCCATTTTCCACCACCATGGATAATATCCCCCCCACCCTCCCTCCCACCCTGCCTCTGTGGCAGGACATTCCCCTCTGTTCTCTCTCTCCTTTTAGGTGTTGTGGTCTGCAAAAGAGGCATTGAGTGGCAAACATGTTCAGTCCATAGTCTACTTTCAACATGCATTTCCCCTCCTAGGAAGATCCTCCAAACACCCTTTATTTGGTGCTCCCTTCTCTATATGAACTGCCCTTTCCCCTAGAATACCCGGCTGGCCTCTAAGCTATGGAGTAATCCTCCTGGTGTTGATCTCAGCTATTCTTGGGTATTAATCTCATATTTTGTTGCTTTATATCCCCCAGATGAATGCAATCTTTCTATGTCTATCCCTCTCTTTCTGACTCATTTCTCTTAGCATGATACTTTCCATGTTGTACCACTTGTATGTAAATTTCATGACTTCATCTTTTCTAACAGCTACATAGTACTCCATTGTGTAGATGTACCAAAGTTTCTTTAACCAGTCATCTGTTCTTGGGCACTCAGGTTTCTTCCAGTTTCTGGCTATTGTAAAGAGTGCTGCAATGAACAAACAAGTGCAGATGTCACTTCGACTACACATTTTTGCCTCTCTGGGGTATATTCCCAGGGGGTCAAATGGGAGCTCAATTTCTAATATTTTGAGAAACGTCCATACTGTTTTCCAGAAGGGCTGAACTAGTCGGCATTCCCACCAACAGTGAAGGAGTGTCCCTTTCTTGCCACATCCATGCCAGCATCGGTTGCTTTTGTTCATTTGAATGTGGACCAGTCTCTGAGGTGTGAGATGGTATCTCATTGTGGTTTTGATCTGCATCCCCCTGATGATTAATGATGTAGAGCATTTTCTCATGTGCTTTTTTGCCATTTGGATTTCTTCTTTGAGAAAGTTTCTGTTCATTTCATTGCCCCATTTTTGGATGGGGTTGGATGTTTTCTTCTTGTGGAGTTCAACCAGTAATTTGTATATCCTGGATATCAACCCCTTGTCAGATGTGTATTCGGTGAATATCCTTTCCCATTCTGTAGACTGTCTTTGTATTTTGGTCACTGTTTCTTTGGAGGTGCAGAAGCTTCTTAGTTTAAGATAGTCCCATTTATCTATCTCTGTTTTTACTTGCTCGGCCAGTGGCATGGCATCTTTGAAAGTACCATTAGCCTCAATGTCATGGAGGGTTTTGCCAACTTTGTCTTCAATGTACCTTATGGTTTCTGGTCTGATGTTGAGGTCTTTAATCCATTTTGATCTTACTTTTGTACATGGTGTTAGGCAGAGTTCTGAGCCCATTTTTTTGCATGTAGCCATCCAGTGATGCCAGCACAATTTGTTAAAGAGGCTTTCCTTACTCCACTTCACATTTCTTGCACCTTTATCAAAGATTAGATGATCATATGATTGAAGGGAGATGTCAGTGTATTCAACTCAGAAAACTACAAAACGCTACTTCAGGAAATAAAAGAGGACATGAGGAAATGGAAAGATATCCCCTGCTCATGGGTCGGGAGACTTAACATTGTCAAAATGGCAATACTACCGAAAGCATTGTATAAATTCAATGCAATCCCTATAAGGATACCCATGAAATTCTTCAAAGAAATGGAGCAAACACTCCTGAAATTTATATGGAACAAGAAGCCCCCACGAATAGCTAAAGCAATTCTTGGGAAAAAGAAAATGGGAGGAATTACTAGTTTTTTGAGGAATGTAAAAACTGTCTTCCAAACCTATCCATTTTTTTTCTTGACTGTAGAGTTTCATATGAGAAATATGTGGTAAATTTTATGCTATTTTCCTAATATTTGAGGTTTTTATTCTCTCCTGCTGCCTTGAGTAGTATGCCACTTCATTTGGTTCTTGTAATTTTGATAAGTATCTTGGTATTTCTATATTTTATTTTATTTACTTTTATTTATTTATTTTATTTATTTTTATTTTATTCATATTTTATTTACAGTTTATTTTATTTGAAACTTTTTGAACTTCCTGGATATATGCATAGCTCTTTGTCTTAGAGTTAGGGAGCTCATAACTATTATCTCTTTAATCAGCATTTCTTCCCCTTTCTCTATTTTTCCCATAGAGGTTGTTCCTCTTGCTGTTATTCACTAAATGCCTTAAATTTTATTCATTAAACATTTTTTCTACGTCTTCATTTTTTTCTTGATATCTCATATTTTTTCTCATGGTCACTGATTTGTTCTGGAGTCTCTTTCATGAAAAATACCTGTTTCTATATTCTTTAGTTTCTTTTATCCATTTCAATGAATTCTTTAATTTTCTCTCAATGTATCTTGACTCTGCATGAATATCTCATTCAATGCTTTTTACCGTATCATTTATCATGAATAAGACTGCTGCTCTCAGACCACCCTCAGGCAGTGTTGAATATTCTATTTGATAACTTACTTGGATTTCCATCCCTTTCTGTAGAAGCAGCTGTATTTCTTCATTTTTTTGTTTTTTCTATGTTTATTTTTTGTTTATTCATTATTACTCATACTTTTGAATACTAAGGGTGGAGTTTATAATTCTAGAGGGTCTTTGTAGTTATCTGGTTTGCTCTTTATAATGTTGGACTATTGCTATGTCTGCATTAATACTTTGTGTCACTGCTTATTTGTACTGATTTCTTCTCAATACCAAAGAGGCAGTCAAGTTCTAAATGCTAATGACTGAAGAGGACTAGGACCACAGTGAGTACCAGTGAGTAGGTGTGAATGTGTAAGCAAGGAGGACAGAGTATTCCTTGAAGTCACATGTTAAACTGCACTAAATTTAGTGCAGTTGCATGAGCATCCAGTGAGAGGGCTTTGGGGAAAACTAGGGGCTCATCTAGTGTATAATTCTGAGAGCAAGAGGGGCCTGTTGAATTGGATTCATTCTGCAACAGGTTCATGTGGATGAAGGAAGAATTCATGCGAGTTGGGTCTGGACTGTTCAGTAAGCAAGCTGCCCGCTGAAACTTTGATCTCACCTGGGCGGAAGTGTGGAATTGAGCTGTTTGTTTTGTTTATTAATTTCCTGTGATATTATTTATGTTAGCTCAAATAGGATGTTATAAATCTTCAACTGAAGGATACAGTGCACTGTTATTTAATTAAGTTTTCATAATCCATAAACAGCCTACTAAAATTGTCAAATTTCAGTGACTTTGGAAGATTTTATATAACAAAAATGAATTGACTACTGAGTATATACCCAATGTATAGCAAATGTTTCAAACATGATATTCCTACATATGACTTCTCTGAGCAATGGTATGATTTATAGACAAGTTCTTTATTGTTTTGTATACTTTTCTCTACTTCCTTGGTTTTCTATAATAAACACAATTTTTGATATGAAAATTTTTAAGTAAACATTTTTTAAATACTTAGTTTTGTCATTGTTACTGTTTATAACTAAGAGAAATGAAGCAGTATACTAATACTGCCCTCAATCTTACTGTTCTAAGGAGTAAAACTAGCTATTATGCTTCACTGTCAGGTCTGTAGTTGTGTATTATTGTAGCGGCAACATCACTAGACTTTGGTTTCCTGTTTCTCTCACCGCGTCATTCATTGACTATTATTTTCTTTTTTTGTGGTTCTCTTTTGTTTCTCAAGATTGGTCAAGTCATATCCTTCTCCCAGTACAACTGCTCTAGCAGAAGGCCCATTCACAGACAACGGTTGAGGAATCCTTTGACCGTGGAATTCATGGAGGAAACTGACCTGGTAAGAAGAGCAGGTCACCAGCCCTCATCTGGGCAGCATAGCTGGTTTTAATGCATTGGGGTTACCAATGTCACATTTTTAAAACTTGTTTTCCTTTTGATAACAGGAAAATATGAGAAATAAAACAACATTTATATTGATTCAGGATAAAGTGAATTTTCATAAGCTCTTTGGGCTTTCTGAAAATCCCCTGGAATCTCTGCAGATAAGAATAGAATTTTCTAAGCCCATCACAAGTGTTTTTCCGGTCATGTTGCTGGTAAGGTGTGTTATGGGATGACTCTGGAGTAGGAGACATTGAGAATGACTGATGAAAAATTAATGAATACAACTGTATTTTAAAAGCAGATGAGGCTCATAATTTAAAGGAATTTTATGTTTATATGATCATGAGGGAATAAGATTCACTACTTGGTGTTTCTGAGACTATAATTATTAACTGCTAAATTTACTGGAATAGGATATAGTCATATTATTAACTATAATATAGCTGATCTCATTTAGGAATCTTAAACTCTCAAAATGTGGACTTAAATAGAAGTATAATTTTTAAGAAAGAAGTGTAAAATAAGTAAATAATAAGTAAATCAGTTTTGTCATTACTGTTGAGTTTGTAAGAACCCGACTTACATCTTGCAACTAAGTTATATAGTGAGCTAAACAATGGATATGGTGATACTTTTTGGAATTGTACATTAAAATGTCTCACTACATCTGCTGTCTGACAATGGACCACTGCTTCTGTTTACTGGGCATGCCAACTACCATAGCTTATGCAGGGTAGTAGACCCAAAGTACTTAGCATAGGTTTAATATATGCTTATTGGCTTAACTCCTTTTATTTTACCATATGACATAAAACATTAAGTATCTGGACTGTCGGTATTTTCTTTAAAAGGAATCTTTTTAAAGTTACTCCTTTAGTCACATACCATGAAGATTTTGGATCTGATGATTTTCTTATTTTAACTACTTCTGTAGCCTTTCTTCATCTGTCCATTTTCGTTGTCTCATTCACTATACTTTCTTATACCTACAGATGTAATAAGAAAACATCTCTATGTTGCAGTTTATCATTGATTACATGCTATTGTATTTCTAAATATTAAACTGCTTATTATGTGGTATGTAGAATGCTGAACATGCAAAGGAGGATGCCTAGATCACCCTTGCCTAAAGTATAGGGAGAAAAAGGACAGAGGAGGAAAGACATTGAGGAGGGAAGAATAGATGGAAAGCAACAGGGAGAAAGGGTCAAGGAGATCCAAGTACACTAGTGGCATAAAGGAATAATATAGTTAAATATTCAAATCAGAGTCAACAACAGTGAAAATGAGTCAAACTCTGATGACCAAACTTAAAAATATTGCTGTCAAGTTTGCAGCTGGAGATGGTGCTGGTATTATCAGTGAAACATAATAGGTCTAAAACCCAACTATGAATAACTTTGTAGATCACAGTGACTTGATAAAATAAAATATTAAAAAAACTAAACTGTGCTTGTTTTTCTTTTTTATATTGGCATTTTATATTAATAAAATGGGTAAAAGAATGTCATGTAGAAGTTCTTACTGAAGATGCCTTCAGTTAAAACCATGTGAAAAAAGGACAGTGCCTTGTGTAGACGCAATATGCCTTCTTGGACCAGAAAGATGTTCACACAAAATTATCCAAGGAAAACTTTGGAGAGGAAAAATTGAAATAGACATAATTACTTTGTTTTTCTCTCTTAGGTATTTTGAAAAACCTACTCCTTCTGATTTTCTCATGAAACAGATCTACCTCTGGGATGCAAGCATTGTGCATATTTATCTCCCTGCTGTTTTACAAAAAGGTTGGTGCATGAAAGCACTTTTTAGTATTAGTATGTTTGTGGGATAAAATTTGTGCTATACGTATGCATAGTGATGCTTTCATAATTAGCAAATTTAAACATTTGAGAATTGTTCTGTAATGGGAAAGGGTGGGAGATGGGGAAATGGATGGCAGTCTGAGGTCATTCCCATCTTACTATCAGCTTGATTTCCCATATGTATGTTCCAGGCTTTGCTTCTGCATTTAGTTCAAAATTCAGTGGTTGCCTCTTTCAGAGGACTCCTGTCCCAAAGAGCTGGTCTGTCTGACATCTTGAATCTGCTCACTCTGCATCGCTGATCCGCCTTTAGAAATGTCAAGAAAATGGCTTTCCAAGGCTCCATTTCTCCAGGACTCCCGTCAGTCCACATCAATAATCAGCATCCAGATTCTAGATTTGAGCTGGATGTACCTGGCTGATGAGACTCTTGAGTCCAAGATAAGAAGCTGGATCTGGGGCTGGAGTGATAGCACAGAGAATAGGGCATTTGCCTTGCACACAGTCACCCAGTTCGATTCCCAGCATCCCATATGGTCCCCCAAGCACCACCAGGAGTAATTCCTGAGTCCATGAGCCAGGTGTAACCCCTGTGCATCACCAGGTGTGACCCCCACCACCCCCAAAATAAAGAAATTGGGTCACAGAGCAGTAAGTTCTCCATTCCACACTATGGACATATGTGTTAAGCTTATTTTCATGCCTTATCCTTGGAGAGAATTGTCTGTGCATGTCAGGTATGTGAACTGTGAATTGCTCTCTTTTCATTTTTTAAAAAAATGTAAGTATTTTCCGTGGAAACTCATAACTTCATCACTATATTTCAAAATGAATTTAAAATTTTTGTTAATCAAATTCAGATTTTCAGATGATATTTAAAGGACCTTACAATTAATCTTTTTTTCCCCAAAACATCTTAATGAGAAATTTAAAACTAGTAGAAAAATAGGAAAAAGGATGACATCTATATTCTCTATCATATGTCACATTTGATTCACCTGTATGTGTTATTTGACCTTTTCTTTTTTAAATGAGACATTTGAAGATATAGCACAATGGCTAAGGCAAGTGCCTTGCATAAAGCCAATATAAGTTAGATCCCCAGCACCACATAAGGTTTCTTCAACCCACTAATAGTGATTCCTGAGCACAGGACCAGGAGAAAGCCCTGAGGATAGCCAGGTGTGGCCCCAAAACAAAACAAACTGGAAAGTGAGACATTTTGTGTTATTCAATGTTTCAACTATGGTAAAAAAAAAAAACATATATCACTTGATCACTTGACTTCCCATTAATCATCGATTTGATCGAGTGGGTGCCAGTAATGTCTCCACCTGTCCCTGTTGCGTGCTAGTGTAGCCCAATGGCATCTGTTCATTCTAGGAACATGAAGAGCCTCAATCCAATCGTTCAGGGTCTTAACGAAGAAGTCTGACTATCTGGTAGATGGGTGGCCATGCGGTCTTTTGACGTCCCTTGGAATGCAGTCAGTAATGGCTCTAGTACAGCAGTCATCTGCAAATCTCTTTATGTGTCCAGCCCATCTGATTTTTGACGCCTTGGCAAACGAGACAGCGTCCCTGATTCTTAATCATCAACGGAGGTCAGAACTCCAGATTCTTTCTCCAATTTGAGTGAAACATGACACTCCAAGCATAGCTCTTTCGATTCCTCTTTGGGAGACCCAAATAGCGTTCTCGTCCTGTTTGCATAGAGCCCAGATTTCTGAGGCATATGTTAATGCAGGAAGAACAGTGGAATCAAAGAGATGTGTCCAGAGCCAGAGGTTCTTCGTCCTCTTAGCTATTTCTTCGATGCTCTTGAAGGCATTCCAAGCCGCTCTCTTCCTCCTGTGCAACTCAGGTGCTAGGTCATTTATCCTGTTGACTTCTCAACCTAGGTACACATAACTGTTGCATTCGAAGATGGTCGTTCGGTTGAGAGGGAATGGAGCGTCAAGAACGAGACTGTTTCTCATAAACATTGTCTTCGTAAGATTCAGCTGTAGTCCGACATTACCGCACTCACAGTTAAAGTCGGCAAGCATTTGTGCCACTTGGCTAATGTTTGGTGTTATTAGAACAATGTCATCAACAAAGTGGAGGTGTTGTAGTTGCCGACCACCTATCTTCACTCCCATTCCTTCCCATTCTAGACGTCCCATGATGTTCTCAAGGGTGGAACTGAAGAGTTTCGGTGAAATGGTATCACCCTGCCAAACCCCTCTATTGACGTCAATGATCACCTCCCTGTAGAATGGTGAGATCCTTGTAGTGAATCTGTAATACAGCTCATGGAGGATCCTGATGTATTGAGTTTGAATGCCCTGATTGGCTAGGACTTCACTGACCTCTTCTGTCTCAACAGAATTAAAGGCCTTCTTTAAATCAATGAAAGTTAGACAGAGCAGCATCTTGAACTCCCAAGAAACCTCAATGAGCTTTGTTATCGTGTGGATATGGTTGATGGTGCTGAATCCTTTGCAGAACCCAGCTTGCTCACATGGTTGTCCTTCATCTAGTGTTCTGCCAATCCTATTCAGGATGACTCGAGTGAAAAGCTTGTAGGTGACAGACAATAGGCAGATTGGGCAATAGTTGCCAATGTTGCGGATGTCTCCATTCTTGTACAGTAGTATAGTCCTGCTGGTTTTCCATTGGGATGGAACCTTGCATTCAGACAGGTAGCGTGTGAAGAGCTGAGCCAGCGTATTGATTAGTACTGATGGCAGGTTCTTCAGGTGTTCAGGTCTGACCTTGTCTGTGCCAGTGCTGTTCATTTCTTTACTGACGAAATGGCATGCCGGATTTCGGAAGGGAGAACATTGGGAACGACATATCCATCCTGTGGAATTTGGTATGTCGGCAGGTGGACATGGCTATTGAAGAGATTTGAGTAGAAGTCCTGGATAATCTTCTCCATTGCCATTCTGGAACATGTGATAGATCCATCAGGACGTCGGAGGGCAGTCATCTTGGTCTTGTAGTTGGCGAAGGACTGGCGGGCATTAGGAATACTTTTCCCGGCTTCTGCTGCATCTACCAGTTCTTCTGCTCTTCTCTCTCTGAGGTCTTCCTTGATCGCATCTCTGCACTGCTTTGGAAGCTCAGACATTCGCTTGCGGTTGCCTGAGGCATGCGCCAAACCACGTTGGCGAATAAACTCAAGAGTTTTTGAAAACAGGTGTTTTTTTGTGGCTCTCTCTTGGCGTTCCTCGCACAATCATGGAGGTGCTGAACCAGTCAATTGTATTCCTCATCAATGTTGTCAACAATGGCATCTTCCCCTGTTGCAGCAATAGTGCCAAAGAGCTCCCAGTTGGTGATCGTTCTGGGAGTTCTCTTCTTCAACTTTGCCTCCCTTTCTCCCCGCTCTGTGAAGTAGAATTTTGCACGAAGGAGATGGTGGTTCAATCCCATTTGGAATTTTGGGACAACAGCGACATTGTCAGGCAAAACCGTCGATTGAATATGATGTAGTCTATTTTGTTGTGGAATCGTCCACCAGGAGACTCCCATGTCCAACGTTTAGATTCGGCCTTCTGGAATCTTGAGTTACTATGGATGGTCTTGGTCGACATGATGAACTCAGACAGTCTCTCACGCTGTTCGTTCCATTCTAGGTCATGGGTTCCGATGTGGAGTTCTTTGGCTGATCTTCTCGGTCCTATCTTGGCATTAAAATAACTGACAATGATTTTGTAGAAGGTGTGGTCTTCTTTATAGAACTTCTTGCTCCAGTAGAACTTCTCAATTTCTCCTTCATCATAATTGGATGTTGGTGCATAGACAACGAAGATAGAAACTGCCAGCAGTGAGCTACATCTATTCGAGTGTAAACGTCCAATTCAGGTTGTTAGGCATTCGAATGAATCAATGCTCATGGCCAAATTCGTGTTGACAAGGACACTGACACCCCCGACGCCTCTTTTATCTCATGTTCCGAGGAAAAATTTTTCTCCAGTGTCAAAAACGGCGTGATGTGATTGATGCCTTCTTGTCTTATATATCAGAATATATAAGAACTTTTGTATCTTAAAAAAATACCATACTAAAACCAGAATCCAAGACATGGATCAGAGATAAAAGAGTGAGAAAATAACACAAAAAATAAAAAAGGGATGAACAAAGTAGATCAAAAAGTACTAAAACTTATTCAAATCTACACACAAAATAAGGGGCAGTAAAGTTTATGAAGGTTCTGCGAGTGGACATAAAGAAAGACATTGATGAAACAGAATAATAGGATATTTCAACAATATACTTTTGCAATTATATTTATCAATAAGACAGAGTGTCAGTAAAAATATAATACCTAAATTAGGTAGTAGGCGGGAAACAATATTAATGGACATATGCAGAGCCCTCCACTTTCAAAAAGCTGAATTCATATTATTGACTAGTTTTGTTCCTCCTCCTCTCCTACTCCCCCATCACCAGCCTGCCTCCATGGCAGGCAGACACCTCTTCTCTCTCTCTCTCTCTCTCTCTCTCTCTCTCTCTCTCTCTCTCTCTCTCTCTCCTCCCCACTTTTCTGTCCCCTCCATTTTCCTATTAGGCATTATGGTTTTCAGTGCTATTACTGAAAGTATAAGCATATCACTTTACCTCCTTTCAGCACTCACTTTGTGTCATCTTTTTCCACTATTATTGTCAGAGTGATCCTTTCTCTCTCAAAACTGCAATTCCCTTCCCCCCTGGTGGCATGCTTCCTACCATGAACCAGTTCTCCAGACCCTGGTTTCTACTGTCTTTGCATATTATTCATGTACTACGTTTACTTTTTAATATATCCTGCAAATGAGTGCAAGCATTCTTTTGTCCTTCTCCCTTTTCCTAATTTCACTCAGCATGATATTGTCCATGTCCATCCATGTATGAGAAAATTTCATTTCTTTTTTTTTTCATTTCATCATCCTGTTATTCGTCGATTGCCTCGAGCAGGCCCCAGTAACGTCTCTTTCATCCTAGCCCTCAGATTATATTCAAGGCTCTTTAGGAGAATGAGACCCATCATTGTTACTGGTATTTGGCATATTTGGTACACCACGGGGAGTTTGCCAGACTCTGCCCTGTGGGCAGGCTACATTCGATAGCCTGCAAGCTTGTCCAAAGTAGGAATGAGATAATAAGATGTCATAAAAAGATGTCCTGATAAGATGTCGCGCAAGGTCTTCGTCTGCCGGAGTCCTGGTCGGGGCGGGGAGGAAAGCTCAACCCGCTCCCCTCCAAGGGACCCCGGCGAGGAACAGCCAGGTGCAGGGGCAGGAGACTGCACTGGCCTCGTCCGGGAGCTGGATTTTATAGTCTCTGAGTCTTGGCCGTTGATGGGATTACACGGTGCCAGGGGGCCAGGTGGTGGGTGTGACCCCCGCCTACTGGAATTTGGAGGATCTGGGTGGAAGATGCTCGACTCCAATCCGAGTAGGCTTGGAGATCTTGGCCCCGGAACCCGCGTGGCTTTGTCCCTCTGCCAGTACCTTCATGTGTGCGGAGAGTGGTCTCAGCATGGTGGTGACTTCTTCTGAGAAAATTTCAGCACTTCATTTTTCCTAACAGCCACGCAGTGTTCCATTGTGTAGGTATATCAGGGGTTCCTTATGCTCTCATCCGTTCTTGAGCACATGGGTTGTTTCCAGATTCTGATTATTTTGAACAGTGCTATAATGAAATTAGAGTCAGATGGCTTTTCTGAATTGGGTCTTTGGGCCACTGGGGTGTATTCCCAGGGGCCATATTGCTCAGTGATATGGAAGTTTAGTTTCTAGGGTTTTTTTTTTTTTTGAGGAATTCCCATATTGTTTTCCAGCAAGGTTGAACCAGTCAGCATTCCCACCCAGCAAAAAATGAGAGTCCCTTTCTCTCTGTATACACACCAGAACTGGTTGTTCTCTGTGATGTGTGCCAGCCTCTGTGGTGTGAGATAAGATCTCATTGTTGTCTTGATTTCCCTAATATTGAGTTATATAGAGCACTTTTGGTCATTTGAATTTCTTTGAGGAAGTTTCTGTTCATCTCTTCTCCGTAGTTTTGATAGGGTTGTGTTTTTTCTTGTAGCATTCTATCAGTGGCTTATTTTTATTGGACATTAAACCCTTATGAGAGGAGTGTTGAGTAAGTAATTTTTCCCATTCATTCTATGGGTGGACTCCGTGCCAAACTGTGGGGTGGGTGAGAGCCCTCCCCACCCCAAACGACCCAGTCCCGGCAGCTGACCTCAACTGCCTAACCACTGCCACGCTCCAGGCTGGTTTCCGGATGCTCAGTCCAAGCCTCACACAAGAATGAAGTCCCACAGAACCCAGATAATGTAGAACTTTGTGACCTTGAACTCTGGACTCAACTGAACCTGGAACAGAGATCCTCTGCCTGTTTCCCCCAGTCTTCAGTGACTCAGGGATCACACCCACAAGCCACACCCAGCCGGCACCAGATAATCTCCATCCTCCAGAACTCACAGATACTCCTTCCAGACGGGAGTATAAAAGGAGTCTCCCAGAACCACGCCACCAGACTCCATCCTACTCAAGGGACCAGTCTTGGAAGCCGACTTCCACTGCCCAACCACTGCCACACTCCAGGCCACTTTCCGGACACATTATGACACTTCCTAGCCATTTATGCCTCTCAGAGAGACCGGCAAACTACTGAGAGTATCCCACCCGCAAGGGCAGAACCTGGCAAGCTCCCTGTGGCGTATTCGATATGCCAAATACAGTAACGATAATAGGTCTCTTTCCCCTGATCCTGAAAGAGCCTCCAACCGTTGGGAAGATACAAGTAAGAAGATGCTACTAAAAATCTCAGGACTGGGAAGAATAGAGACATTACTGGCACCCGAGTAATTCGACGATCAATGGGATGACATTGATACACTGTGATACATTCTATGGACTGTCTTTGTATTCTGGTCAGCATTTCTTTGAAGTGCAGAAGCTTCTCAGTTAAACTTTGTTCCATTTATTTATATACCTGAGGGTTTGTTTCAGGATATTCAATTTGATTCCACTGATCTGATGGTCTGTCTTTATTCCAGTAAAGTTTTAATTACTACCACTTTGTAGTACAGTTTGAAGTTGGGGAAAGTTGATGCCTTCATCTTCTTTTTCCCAAAGACTGCTTTAATTGTTGGGGATAGGGGGCTATTGTTCCATATTAATTTCAGGAATGTTTGATCTATTTCTTTTTAAATGACATTGGTATCCTTAAGAGACTGCATAGAATCTGTACAATGCTTTGGGGAGTATTGTCATTTTGATTATATGACCCTCCCAGTCTATGAACTGGGGATGTGTTCCACTTCCTCCTGTCCTCTTATTTCTTGAAGTAGTGTTTTCTCATTTTTTATATAGATCTTTAGCCTCTCTAGTTAAGCTTATGCTGAGGCACTAATTTTCTGAGACACTATTATGAATAGGAATTTTATGCTTAATGTCTCTTTCTTCTATTTCATTGTTTGCATATAGGAAAGTTATGAACTTTCACATATTTGTTTTGTAGCCTGCCACTTTATTATAAAAATATATTATTTCTAAGAGCTTTTTTGTAGAGTCTTTAGGATTTTCTAAGTATACTGTCTTGACATTTGCAAATAGTGAGAGCTTAATTCCTTCCTTTCCTACGCAGATGCCCTTAATATCTTTTTGTTGCCTAGTTGCTATGGCAAGTACTTCCAGTACTAAATTGAATAGATGTGACAAGAATGGGCAATCTTGTCTTGTGCCTGTCTTAGAGGGAAGGCTTTTAGTTTTTCCCCATTGAGGACTATGATTGCTGTGGGTTTATGGCAAATAGCTTAGACTGTATTGAGGAAAATTCCTTCAACTCCCATTTTATTAAGAGTTTTTATCATGAATAGTGCTGGGTCTTGTCAAATGGGGGATGTGGGGGTACTGGTTCATTAATTTCTGCTCTAAGTTTTAGTATTTCCTTCATTCTGCCTGCTTTTGTCTCACTTTGTTGGTCATTATTCAGTTTCTTAAGTTATGCAGTCAAGTTACTAATGTGTGCCCTTTCTTCTTCACTGATGAATGCTTGCATAGCAATGAATGTTTCTCTTAATACTGCTTAAGTTTTGATAGGTAGTGTCCTCATTTTAGTTTATTTTCATAAATATGAATATAATTTTATACTTTAACAAATTGTTAATGTCTCATTGCTCCAACATATCTTTTCCCAAACATTTTAGGGGAAATTTTTTAAAAACTGAAGGTTATTTTTGTTTCCAAATATTAAACCTTCCACAAAATGACACACTAAGGTTATATGGTCATTTCTCAAGATAGTGCACTTAGGATATGCTTATATTTTGCAGCTTGTTCAAAGGATCCCATGTAGCATCAAAGGAATCTAGGAAGGTCTAGAAAAACCTTTCTATTCTTTACTCTTTATGGAAGAAGGATGACTCATTTAGGGAACCTGCAGGAACTTGAAACACTGCAATTAAAAATCAGTAGCTAGATAAGGATATACATGACATTTTTCAAAGAAATAGATAAAACTGGAATTCATATGGAACAATAAACTCCCACGAATAGCTAAAGGAATTCTTGGGGAAAAAATATCAGAGGCATCACCTCCCCTAACTTCACACTATATTACAAAGCAGTACTAATTAAAACACCATGGTGTTGGAATAAAGACAGACCTGCAGACCAGTGGAATAGAGTTGAATATCCTGACACATATTCAGGATATGTGTTGAACATCCTGAAGTGGCCGCGTGACACATAAGACACTAAAAACCCATCTTCCAGAATTGCCGTGCCATATTTGATAGTGTTCAAATACGTTTTGAACCATGGTAACACCTACAAGGGCAATTAGAGGCTGCCCCAAAAGCCTCTATCTCTATCAGAGAGTCTGGCAAGCTACTGAGAGTATTCCGCCTGCACAGCAGAGCCTTGCAAACTATCCGTTGTGTATTCGATATGCCAAAACCAGTAATTACAATGGGTCTCATTCCCCTGACCCTGAAGGTGTAACCAATATGGCAGCATTGAGAAGATGAGAAAGGAGAGGCCAATAAAATCTCAATGCCGAACTAGGCTGCCACAACGGAGGAAGACAAAAATGATCGTCTGTACTTTCAATGCACGTACGCTAGCATCAGATGCATCCATGGAGGACCTGATGGTACAAACGCAAAAGATCAAGTACGACATCAGTGGTCTAACCGAGACAAGAAGGCACCAGTCTCATCACGCTGTTTTCGACACCGGAGAAGAATTGTTCCTCAGAACATGCGATAAAAGAGGTGTAGGAGGCATCGGTGTCCTTGTCAACACAAACTTGGCCATGAGCATTGATTCATTCGAATGCCTAACAACCCAAATTGGACATTTACATTAGAATAGATGTGGCTCACTGCTGTCAGTTTCTGTCTTCGTTGTCTATGCACCAACATCCAATTATGATGAAGGAGAAACTGAGAAGTTCTACATGAAGCTGGAGAAATTCTATAAAGAAGACCACACCTACAAGATCATTGTGGGTGATTTTAATGCCAAGATAGAACTGAGAAGATCATCCGAAGATCTTCATATCGGGACCCATGGCCTAGAATAGAATGAAGAGGGTGAGAGACTGTCTGAGTTCATCATGTCGACCAAGACCATCCATAGTAACTCAAGATTCCAGAAGGCCGAATCTAAACGTTGGACATGGGAGTCTCCCAGTGGACGATTCCACAATGAAAGAGACCACATCATATTCAATCGACGGTTTTGCCTGACCGATGTCTCTGTTGTCCCAAAATTCCAAATGGGATCGGGCCACCATCTCCTTCATGCAAAATTCTACTTCACAGAGCAGGTAGAAAGGGCTGCAAAGGTTAAGAAGAGAACTCTCAGAACGACCACCAACTGGGACCTCTTTGGCACTATTGCAGCAACATGGGAAGATGCCATTGTTGACATTGACGAGAAATACGATTGACTGGTTCAGCACCTCTATCATTATGCGAGGAACGACAAGAGAGAGCCACAATAAAACACCTGTCTTTGAAAACTCTTGAGTTTATTTGCCAACGTGGTTTGGCGCATGCCTCAGGTAACCGCAAGCGAATGTCCGAGTTCGCAAAGCAGTGCAGAGATGCGATCAAGGAAGACCTCAAAGAGAGAAGAGCAGAAGTGCTAGTAGATGAGGCAGAAGCCAGGAAAACTATTCGTAACCCCACCTGTCCTTCGCCAACTACAAGACCAAGATGACTGCCCTCTGACGTCCTGATGGCTCTATCACATATCACATCTTCCAGAAGGGCAATGGAGAAGATTATCCAGGACTTCTACTCAAATCTCTTCGATAGCCATGTCCACCTGCTGACATACCAAATTCCACAGGATGGATATGTCATTCCCAATGTTCTCCCTTCCAAAATCCGACACGCCATTTCGTTTGTAAAGAAATGAACAGCACCCGGCCCAGACAAGGTCAGACCTGAACACCTGAAGAACCTGCCGTCAGTACTCATCAATACACTGGCTCAGCTCTTCACACGCTATCTGTCTGAATGCAAACTTCCATCCCAATGGAAAACCAGCAGGACTGTACTACTGTACAAGAAGGGAGATATCCATGACATTGGCAGCTATCACCCAATCTGCCTATTGTCTGTCATCTACAAGTTGTTCACTTGAGTCATCCTAAATAGGATTAGCAGAACACTAGATGAAGGACAACCATGCGAGCAAGCTGGGTTCCGCAAAGGATTCAGCACCATCGACCATATCCACAAGATAACCAAGCTCACTGAGTTTCCTCGGAAGTTCAAGATGCCACTCTGTCTAACGTTCATTGATTTAAAGAAGGCCTTTGGTTCTGTCGAAATGGAAGCGGTCATTGAAACCCTAGCCAATCAGGGCTTTGAAACTCAATACATCAGGATCCTCCGTGAGCTGTATTACGGATTCACTACCAGGATTTCATCATTTCACGAAGAAGTAATCATCCATGTCAAGAGAGGAGTTCGGCAGGGTGATATCATTTCACCAAAACTCTTCAGTGTCACCCTCGAGAACATCATGCGACGACTGGAATGGGAAGGAATGGGAGTGAAGATAGATGGTCGGCAACTACACCACTTCTGCTTTGCTGATGACATTGTTTTAATAACACCAAACATTAGCCAAGCGGCACAAATGCTGGCCGACTTTGACCGTGAGTGCGGTAATGTCGGACTACAGCTAATCTTACGAAGACAATGTTTATGAGAAACAGCCTCGTTCCTGATGCTCCATTCGCTCTCAATGGAATGACCATCTCTGAATGCAGCAGTTATGTGTACCTAGGTCGAGAAGTCAACATGACAAATGACCTGGCACCTGAGCTGCGCAGGAGGAAAAGAGCGGCTTGGAACGCCTTCAAGAGTGTCGAAGAAGTAGCTAAGAGGACGAAGAACCTCCGGCTCCAGGCACATCTCTTTGATTCCACTGTTCTTCCTGCATTAACATATGCCTCAGAGACCTGGGCCCTAAGCAAAAAGGATGAGAACGCTATTTGGGTCTCCCAGAGAGGAATTGAAAGAGCTATGCTTGGAATATCACGTTTCACTCAAATTAGAGAAAGAATCCGGAGTTTTGACCTCTGTCAATGATCAAGAATCAGGTACGCTGTCTCGTTTGCCAAGGCATCAAAAATCAGATCGGCTGGTCACGTAATGAGATTTAGAGATGACCGCTGGACTAGTGCTGTTACCGACTGGATTCCATGGGATGTCTAGAGACCACGTGGCCACCCACCTACCAGATGGTCAGACTTCTTCATCAAGACCATGAACGATTGGTTTGAGGCTCTTCGTGTTCCTAGAACGAACAGACGTCATTGGGCTGCACTAGCACGGGACAGGGACAAATGGAGACGTCACTGGCGCCTGCTCGAGCAAATCGACGATTAAGGGGAAGTCAAGTGATCAAATGATCCTGACACAAACCCTAAATATATGATCACTTAATTTTTGAAAAAAGAGCAAAAAATATGAAGAGGTTGATATCAAAGATGTATAAGTCATTGGTGGAACTTTTTCAGAAAAAGACATCCAAGTCCATCAAAATATGGAGAGAGTAAGTGAACAGAAACTTCCTCAAAGAAGAGATACAGATGGCCAAAAGTCACATGAAAAAATGCTCTACATCACTAAAAAAGAATAAGAATAACAAGTGCTGGAAGGGAGAAAGGAACTCTCACTCATTGTTGGTGGGAATGCCAACTGGTCCAGTCTTTAACAATATGGGCATTCCTCAAGAAACTAGAAATTGAATTTCCATATGACCCTGCAATACCACTTCTGAGAATACACCTTGGGGCCCCAAAACACACAACAAAAATGTCATCTGCACTTCTGTGTTCATTGCAGCACTGTTCAGAAATAACCAGAATCTGGAAACAGGAGACTGTTCTCAGGATAAAAAAAAAAAACTATGATTTATCTACCAATGGAACACTATGAAGCTGCCAGGCAAAAATTAAAAGTCATGAAATTTGCTTATAAACGGATTGACATGGAGAGTATCGTGCTGAGTGGAATCAGTCAAAAGAAGAGAGATAAACATAGAATGACTGTACTTATCTGTGGGATATATCAAGCTTATCATACATATAACAATGTAGGAGACTAATACTCATGGACAGTAGAGACAAGGGCCAGGAAGACTGATCCATGAATGGAAGCTTGCCATAAGCAGAAAGGCAGGGGGAGGGCAATTAGGGTAATAAAGGAACCCTTATGATAATGATAGTTGGGAATATTCACTGTGGACAAGATCTGAGTGCTGAGAATAGGTACATGATAAACTGTCAGTTCCTTTATTGCAAACCATAATGCCTAGAAGGAGAGAGAGAGAGAGAGAAAAAGAGAGAGAGAGAGAGAGAGAGAGAGAGAGAGAAGAAAAGTACCTGCCATGGAGGCTGATTGGCAGGCTGGGGCAGGGGTGGGGGATGGGGGGTGGCTGGATGGAAACTGAGAATATTGATAGTGGGAAATGTACACTGGTGAAGGAATGTGTATTGGAACATTCAATGACTGAAACCCTATCACAAACAACTTTGTGACTGTGTTTCTGACAGTGATTTAATTAAAAATATATCCAATAATTGTTTGGAGAGATTAAAAATTTAAATATCCAATAATTGTTTGGAGAAGCAAGATAAAATACGAAAATCCATCCTGCTACCATCTCAGAACTCAGATCTAGAGAGAACTTACAAGCAGGAATGATGCTCTGGTAAGAGAGAATGAAAAGACCAACTGAGCTAAAAGTTGTTCTCCTTGAGAGCATCTGAGCAGTGACACTTGGCCCAAACAGAAGAAACGCCAAAAAGACCCACATATAGTCAGCTACTACCCCAAAACTTGGGGAACTTTATTTTGGAATTGCCCACACCTCTCTAGGTGTGTAATCATTTTCTTTTCCTTTTTGACATTCTTCTCTCCCTGAAAAAAACTTGCATTCTCCCTTAATCTTGTATCTTCCTTTATAAAATTCATCTATCTCAAAAAAAAACAGTAGCCAGAGTTTCATAAGAATTAATTTAATTCACAGTTTGCATGAAGAGAAATTACTAGTTCAATTCTAGCCTAGTTCCAAGTCACTCTTTCTGCCCTCTCTTTGGTAAAGGCTCATGATTTTTGTTTGTTTCCAACTTTCAGGTTATATATGTTAATTTTTTTCTCTTTTTAGGTAACAACGTGGGGTATTTATCATTATTAGATGCTGACTATGATAGAAAACTGCAACACAAATATTTTGCTAAGGCAGTGAATTATTCCATACGTTTCCATTGGATACAGTGTGTGTTTTGGGATTCAAGTCAGTGGAAATCTGAAGAATTCCCTCCACAACAAGGAACTTCTCCAGATAAAGTGAACTGCAGGTATAGACATAGGACTTAGAAAGAATTTGAGATTTTCAGCAAGTGATTGTATATTCTCCTGTGATTTTCTTCAGGCACATCTCCTAAAGCCTTTAGTAACATTTCCTGCTTACCAAAATGGAGTATCTTGGTGTCTATGATTCCATTGGCTTCTTTTGTCCTCACATTTATAAATCTGATCCCCACCTCCGTTGTTTAGTGGCTTTGCAGGGAGTTCAGATTTTTTTTCTATAGTATTTGTACCTATCACCCAAGACTGTTATGTAATAGGTAGCCATCAAATAGCTGTTGAAGAAATGATTGATAAGTGATAGTACTTGGTATTGATAGGGTATGGTTTGGAGTCATGCAAGGTCTCCAGTCTCATTTTCCCCATCATCTGTGTGCTCCGCCTCCTCTATAAAAAGAGTCCCCCACAGTGTGGTTGTGAATGTGGACTTTGTGATACACAAAAAGTTTTTACATAGATCAATTGTGCCTTTCTCAGGAATTTTGAAGTCTATCAATTATGATAGACTAAATTAGAAATAATCTAACTACATAATTTATAAGTAACAGCTAACCAATTACTATTATTAACTTCTCATGAGAGTACAGACTAAACAATTAGGCACACTTAGAAATAGAAACCATAATTTTATTCATGAGATTACATGTTTCTTGGAATTTGTCCATTTCTTCTAGGCTCTCCCTTTAGCAGAGTAGAGTTGTTTATAGTATTCATGATGTCTTGAATTTCTGGGAGTTTCATTGTAATTTCACCCCTTTTATTATTGATCCAATTTATTTGAGCACTTTCCTTTTTCTTTCCCTCACACATTTATCCAAAGGTTTATAAATCTTGTTTATTCTTTTGAAGTATGAGCTTTGTTTCATCAACTCTTTGTATTGCTTTCTTGGTTTCTATATTGTTAACTTTTTATCTGGTTATTATTATTTCTTTTCTTCTGCTAGTCTTTATATTCATTTGTTGTTGGATCGCCAGACATTTATGCTGTGCATTTAGGTTTTCAGTTTTGTCTTTTTCTTTCCTTATGAAGCCTTGTGTTACTATGAGTCTCCCCCCCCCCCCCCCCGCCCCAAGTACTGCTTTTGCTCTGTCCAGGAGATTTTGGTAACTTTTTTCTTTATTCTCATTAGTGTCAAGGAATCTTTTTATTTCTTTATTGATTTCCTCTTTGATCCAACTGTTAGATAGCCACATGTTGTTCAGTCTCCAGTTGTTATGGTTTGTCCCCATCTTATTTTTATGGTTGATTTCTATCTCCATGGCATTGTGATCTCATAGGATGCTTGGTATGATTCGTTTGTAACTGAATTTATGTCAATTAGACTTATTTCCTAAACTGTGATTTATCATGAAGACTGCTCCATGTGCACTTTTTGTGGATGGAAGGCCCTGTGTAAGTCCATTACTCCCAGCTCTTCTGGTTCCTCATTTAGAGCCCTTGTCTTTATTGATAGCCTGGCTAGGAGATCTATCCAGTGGTGACAGTGAGGTGTGGAAGTCTCCCATTATTCTTAGTATATTGTCATCCATGTATTTCTCTAGATTTGTGGTAAGAAGCCTTAAATACTTTGCTGATCCCATATTTGGTGCATATATATATTGATTAGAGTTAGTGCTTCTTGGTGTATTTCTTGATCAGTGAGTAGTATACTTTTTTATTGAATAAAATTTGGTCTAATATAAACATGGTTGTTTCATAACTTTTTTGTTTTCCATTGGTTTGTAAAATTGTTTTCCATTTTTTTACTTTGATACTGTGTCTATCCTGTGATTTTAGATGTGTTTTCTGTAAACAGAAAATGGTTGTCTTTTGTTATAATGATCCAAAATCATTGGTTATGTGGTTTCTAAAATTGGCTATTTTGTTTATATAAGTGGGCTTTCAGTATTTAATTCCCTCTTGGTTTGGTTATCACAAATGTCGCCAGTTCTTGTTTGTCTGAGAATGTTTTTAATCCCTTCCTCCCATCTAATGAGAGCTTTAGGTAGAGGACTTTAGGGTAAAGATTTTTTTATTCAGTAATTTTGAATATGTCATTCCACTCTTTTTTCAACTGTACCATTGTGTATGGGAGATCTGTTGTGATTCTTACATTATTACTCTTATAATTAAGGTTTTTCTTCTCTCTTGCTGCTTTAAGAAGTTGTCTCTCTTTGGTTTTTCCAGTTTGATTACTCTGCGTCTTAGTGTTGTTCTGTTTGAGTATATTTTGTTTTTTCCTCTTTGGCCTCTTGAATCTGCACGGCTGCCTTCCTACAGAGACTGGGAAAGTTATCAGCTATAATCTCTCCCACCACTTTTCTCCCCCTTTCCCTTTAAACTCACTTCTGGTACTTCTATAATTCAGAGATTATTCTTCCTCACTTT
The DNA here is from genome assembly GCF_029834395.1 of Sorex fumeus. Lineage (NCBI taxonomy): Eukaryota > Metazoa > Chordata > Mammalia > Eulipotyphla > Soricidae > Sorex > Sorex fumeus. The sequence goes on from NW_026606185.1 coordinate 12,642,936, forward strand.
GTTCATTAAGTACCTTACATTTTCATCCATTCTTTTATTTCTCTTTTCCTTTCTGACTTTGATATCAATACAGGTGTATTTTCTCTTTAAGTTCATTTAAATGATTCTCCCCCTATGAGATTCTGTTACCATTGCTTACTAGTGTGTTCTTTTGCTCCTCCATTTTTGTGGAATTTTTTTGTCTTCTGAAAAAGTTCTTCTTTGAGTTGGTTAAACTTATCATGTAGTGATTGCTTAGTTTAGCAGAGAAATGTTTGATTTCTGTTGCCAGTGCAGTGAGTGTTGATTTCAGGTCTTCATCAACAGGGCTCATGTGTCTTGGTGGGAATGCAGACGTAACTGGGTTTCTATTGACTTAACTGGGTTTCTATTCATATCTGCTACTTCATCTGAGTTCCTTATTTTCCACATTGTTCTTCGAGTCTTGTGGGTATTAATGATGGAGGTTTAGATTCCTAGTTAGGTTGTTAATACCAAGTAGATTTTAGTAATACATTTGCTGTTCAGGTTATTTGCCTTATTGTGCAATAATGTTTGAATATGATCAACCCCCTCAAAAAAATGTCAGCTATTTAGTTGCTTTAGTTAACTGACACATCAGTATAGAGTTTGTGAAATAGAAATGTCTGTTCTCACCTGACCCCAACATGAGATATAAATAATAAGTAATTTCATATATTACTTGAAATGTATATTTACTTATATTACTTGAAAAATATGTATTTTCCTAGTAATATATAAAATATTTATATTACTTATATTATTTGAAAATTACACTATTATAGACCAAACATAATTGCCACTCATTGCCTCTTTTACAAACCACAACACCCAAAAGGAGAGAGAGAACAAAAGGGAATGCCCTGCCACAGAGGCAGGGTGGGATGGGGGGAATGGGGAGTGGGAGGGATACTGGGATCCATGGTGGTGGGAAATGAGCACTGCTGGAGGGATGGGAATTTGATCATTGTATAATTGAAACCCAAGCACAAAAATTTGGAAGTCTACAAATGTACCACATGGTGTCTCACTAATAAAAAATAAAAAAATAAAAAAGTAATATAAATATTTTTAGGTAATATAATTTCATATATTACTTGATGCTAACACACCAGCATGGTTGTGAATTTATAGGTTAGGGTAACAAGATGTGGGGCCAACACCTGGCATAGAAATAGGGTCTGGCTGTACAGGGCTGCGGGGGCTGGTCCTAGGGCTTCCCTTTGTGTGAGTGCCTGGGCTTTCAGGCTGGTGAGGATGCAGTTCCGGGTCTGCGGTGCAGGTACCTGATGTGGGGCCAGAGCCTTCCAGAAGGACTAGATTGTGAAGCAGTGGCTGTAGGATCAGATTCCAGGGCTTCCCTTTCTCCATGTGCTTTCAGCATAAAATGCAAGAGCATACCCAGATACCTCCAGTGGCTTCTGCACAGCTTTGTCCAGAAACAGTCAAGTGACTGCCATTTTGTTCCCTTAAATATAGCAGATCCATCTCAGTCACTGGCACCCCTCTTGGTCTCCTGGGCCCTCCCAGAATCAATGTGGGATGTTATTAATTGAAATTGTTAGGGTAGAAATTACCAATTCAGGATGCCTGAAATACCAGGATTGAGATTCAGATAAAGGATTGAGAATCATGCACACAGAATATTAAGTACACATCCCAAAGAGACCAAGGCATCAGTGTCATATAGGCTGTAATCTAAACCTAAAGGCCTGTGGCAGTAACAGAGATATCTGTAATGTATCTTCTGTAGTGAAGGGAGTCTGTGCTGCAGGCATCCTGGAGAGTAGTGGGCTCAAAGATTCGAACATGAAATATCTAAATTTTTGCTATTGTGAACAGTGCTGCAATGAACATATAGGTGCAGATGTTATTTCTACTGTGCTTTTTTTTGCATACTTGGTAAATATTCTGAGAAGTGGTATTGGTGGGTCATATGGAAGCTCAATTTCTAGTTTTTGAAGGAATGTCCATATTGTTTTCCAGAAAGGCTGGATTAGTGGGCATTCCCACCAACAGTGAAAGGGCATCCCTTTTTCCCCACATCCATGCCAGCACTGGTTGCTTTTGTTCTTTTGTTCTTTTGAATGTGTGCCAGTCGCTGTAGTGTGAGATGATATCTCATTGTTGTTTTGACTTGATTCTCCCTGATGGCTATCGATGTGAAGCATTTTTTATGTGCCTTTTGGCCATTTGTATTTCTTTTTGGAGGAAACTTTTATTCATTCCTTCTCCCCATTTTTTGATGTGCGTGGATTCAATAAAATTTTTTTAAAAAGAAAGTATCAAATATCCTCATTCTATTTTAGATTTTAATTGCATTCTTTAAACTGGATATGAATCACAAAAATTATAGTTGTTGGAACTTACCATCCTTTTTATGCTTCCAACTATCTCACTGTAGACAACTTCTCTCATTCACTTAGCTACAGTCACCTGGCTGCATTTGCTATCTCAAGAAGAAAGGTAAATGCCAGTTTTGAAGTGAGTGACATTTCCATATTACAGAGGTAAGTTCCGCTTTCTAATATATGTAAGTTATTTATACTAATCCCTACTGATTTTCATGTATTATTAGTAAATGCTTAAAATTCATTTGGTGACTTCGTTTTTAAAATAAATAATAGGCAGATAGATAATTTAAACAATATATACTCATATATATCTGTCTGTATGTATGCTAACTGTGAGACTATGTATAACGTATAACATATACCATGTAATAACATAAGCATAATTTTTCAGTTTGGTTTATGCTTTTAGTTTTGTTGATTTTGTTATTGGGATTCATACATGAAAATTTCCTCTACACTGACAGTGTTTCAAGGCCCCTGTTCCCATATTCTATGACCTCCCATGTACCTCTTTTTTTCAAGAAAAAAATTTTTTTGGACTTTATTTTTTTTTCTTAGTGAATCATGAAGTACAGTCACATGCTTACAAACTTTCATGCTTGCGTTTCAGTCATACAGTGATGGAGTACCCATCCCTCCACCAGTGCCCATTCTCCACTACCAATGATCCCAGTATCCCTCACACCACCTTCACCCCACCTCTGAGGCAAGGCATTCCCTTTGTTCTCTCTTTCCTTTTGGATGTTGTGGTTTTCAATAGAGGCATTGAGTGGCTATTGTGTTCCATGTATAGTTTCCATTCGACACAGCACGCATCTCCCAACCTGAATGGGTCCTCCAAACACCCTTTACTTGGAGTTCCCTTCTCTATCTGAGCTGCCTTTTCACCCAGCATGTGAGGCCAGTCCAAGCCGGGGAGCAGACCTCCCAGTCCTTATCTCTACTGTTCTTGGATGTTAATATCCCATTCTGTTACTTTATATTCCACAGATGAGTGCAATCTTTCTATGTCTGTCCCTCTCTTTCTGACTCCTTTCACTTAACATGATACTTTCCATGTTGATTCACTTATATGCAAATTTTATGACTTCATCTTTCTAAGAATTAATTGATCATAGATTTGGGTACTTGTCTTTGGATACTTAGGTGTAATTCATTGGTCAGTCTATAATTATTCCAGAACTATGCTGTTTTGATCACCATATTTCATATATATAGCTTCAATTTAGGTAATGAAATACCTCATTATTTTTTATTTCTCAGTATGGTTTTAGCTCAGTGTGCTTCCATACAAGCTTTATTTTTAACTGTTAAATTCCTGAAGGATGTTATTAAAATTTGGATTAGGATTGTGTTGAATATATATAATAATTTCAGTAAAACAGTCATTTTGACAATATTGACTCATCTAATTCATGATGAACATGGAATCTTTTTTTGTTTTCTAAGACTATGTCCTATCTCTTAAGTGATTTATAATGTTCCAAATTATACATGTTAAAAGATATTATCTCTAACATCTTTGTTAAGTTCCTTGGTAGTTTATCTTTTTTTTGAACAGTATTTTGACTGACATAGACTATTTTATATAGTTCAGTATATGTATATCAGAATGTTGATGGGTTTTGTGTGTCAAATTTGTAGCTGGCAATTTTTCTGTTTTGGTTTCTTGTTTCCTTTTAGTGGTTTCTTTAGGGTCTTCTATGTTTATTGTCATGTCACCTGCAAATAGTGATAGTTTAACTTCTTTTCTTATTTGGGTCTAGTTTTTCCTGCCTGATTGCCTAATACCCTTAATATTATATTACCATGGCTTCTAATTGTTCAAATGAAATGAAGACATATATCTATCACTTTAAATCAAAAGCTAGGGATGCTTAGCTTGGTGAGGAAATTATAACAAAGAGCATCTCAAAAGGTATAGGCTTAAATCAAGACCTCTTGCAACAAATAGCCAAGTTGTGAATACAAAAGAAAAGGTCTTGAGGGAAATTTAAAGTGCCACTTCAGTGATGATTAAGTGAAACATCTTTATTGCCGATAAAGCTTTATAAACTTTTAGAAGTCTCTATAAAACATCAGATAGCTAAGCATTCCTTTGTATCAAAGCCCAATTCAGAGCAAGGCCCTAACTATCTCCAATTCTGTGGAGGCTAAAAAGAAACTGTTAACAATATGAAAGTAGATGGTGGAGTGGCAAGTACTGGTGAAGAAGCTCAGATGATGGTTAATAATTTCTAGTAGTAAATATTTTTTTCTCTACTAGTGAAAAATCGCTTTATTTTATTTTTTAAAATTTTTATTAATGAAACACCATGAGATGAGGTACAGTTGTAGGTTTACAAAATTTTGTGCTTGGGTTTCAGTTATACAATGATCCAGTACCCATCCCTCCACCAGTACCCATTCTCCATCATTTATTTTTTTTTTAATTTTTGTTAGTGAAACACCATGAGGTAGAGTTGTAGGTTTACAAATTTTTGTGCTTGGGTTTAAATTGTACAATGATCAAACAGGCATCCCTCTACCAGTGCCCATTTTTCTCCACCATGGGTCCCACTATCCCTCCCACCATCCATCCCCCCATCCCACCCTGCCTCTGTGGCAGGACATTCCCTTTTGTTCTCTCTCTCCTTTTGGGTGCTGTGGTTTGCAAAAGAGGCATTGAGTGGCAATCATGTTTGGTCTATAGTCTACTTTCAGCATGCTTCTCCCATCCTGGGAGGATCCTCCCAACACCCTTTATTTGGTGCTCCTTTCTCTATCTGAGCTCCCTTTTCCCCTAGCATGTGTGGCTGACCTCCAAGCCATGGAGCAAAACTCCTGGTACTAATCTCGGCCATTCTTGGGGGTTAGTCTCCTATTTTGTTACCTTATGTTCCCCAGATGAATGCAATCTTTCTATGTCTATCCCTCTCTTTCTGACTCATTTCGCTTAACATGATACTTTTCATGTAGTTCCACTTGTATGTAAATTTCATGCCTTCATCTTTTCTAACAGCTACATAGTACTCCATTGTGTAGATGTACCAAAGTTTCTTTAACCAGTCATCTGTTCTCAGGCACTCAGGTTTTTTCCAGATTATGGCTATTGTAAAGAGTGCTGCAATGAACAAACAAGTGTAGATGTCACTTTCACTATACTTTTTGCCTTTCTGGGATATATTCCTAGGAGTGGTATTGCTGGGTCAAATGGGAGCTCAATTTCTAATTTTTTGAGAATCGTCCATACTGTTTTCCAGAAGGGCTGAACCAGTCGGCATTCCCACCAGCAGTGAAGGAGGGTCCCTTTCTCGCCACATCCTCACCAGCATTGGTTGCTTTTGTTCTTTTGGATGTGGGCCAGTCTCTGTGGTGTGAAATGATATCTCACTGTTGTTTTGATCTGCATCTCCCTGATGATTAATAATGTAGAGCATTTTCTCATGTGCCTTTTAGCCATTTGGATTTCTTCTTTGAGAAAGTTTCTGTTCATTTCATCACCCCATTTTTTATGGGGTTGGATGTTTTCTTCTTATGGAGTTCAACCAGTTCTAATAATAAGTATTTTTAACTAAGGTATATACTTTTCCTTTGGTTTGGGGGCCACACCCAGCAGTGCTCATGACTTAATCCTAACTCTGTGCACAGGAATAACTAATGGTGAGCTCAGGGACCTATATAGGGTACCAGGGATAAAACCATAGCCAGCCACGTACGAGGCAAGCACTGGAACCAAACATGCAATATGCCTATACAATGTAAGCCCACACTTTAGGAACTTGCACTATCTTTTTATTGTTATTTCACTATTAGTATGAAGCTACCAACTACTGATTAATATTTTCTAGATAAATACCAATGCAAAATTATCCTTTTTCTGATGAGCATGGGTACTAACATTTCTCCCTTTATATAATAAAAACTAACCTTACTTCATTATTTAATCAATTTTCAAAGAATTTCTGACTTTGTGAACTTGTAACTAGTAAGTGAATAAGACAGTTTGTGAAAAGATATTAATTACCAGTGTTGGTGATGCTGATGACAAAGAAGGGAAGCCCAGGGCACTGTCTAGATGAAAGATAGTTCTTGGGGTCTCAAGAGGGTCATGATGCTCGGGGACAGCAATATTCTTTTAAGCACAAGCCCCCTTTAAAACCATGTTAGGTGTAGGGACTTGGATCCTGGCAAACCACCTCACTAGGTTATACCTGACTCAAGTGGCCTTACGGGGTCTTCTCCTATGGTTCTCAGTGTCCAGTGATATTCTTTTTATTCAGCATAGTTTCTAGTTGCCTAGAAACAAGACTAGAACAACCTGTGGGATAGGAGTAGGCTGGGGACTGGGAAAGACCATATGTCTTATTTCTGCTGAGAGGGAGGGAGTCTTCATCACAACTACTTGCTAAGGCCTTTCATGTGTATTCTGTCACCTTTTACAATAGGGAGAGTAGGATTTATGAAGATGCTCTTTAGATAGAGGACTTGAGTCCCCAGCACTTCACAGCCTGTAGATATAAAACTGCTTGACTCCTCATGATGACTTTGATCAAAGAGCATGCTGGTCATTTTGCTATGGGCCAACTCTGTTCTTCAAAGGCCCTCGCAAGCAGCTCTAATACTTTACCCCTTGAAGTGCTCAACCAATTCTAATGCCCAGAAGCTGCTCCATTTATTCTCTTAATCTTCTTGAATAATTTCCAAAATTAAACATAAATCTTTTTCTATAGTTACAGAACAAAAGCTTAAATTTTAGTCATTGCTGACCAACAGATATTTGAGTGTGTGTGTGTGTTTGTGTGTGTGTGTGCACAAACACTTTAGCCAGCATGTGGAAAACTAATCTTTGTCTCACTGTTCAATTGTGTGAGTAATTCTCTCTTTCTATTATTTGCAGACACCCAGAAAACCTTCTTCTCAGTATGATTATTGTGGTTTTTATAATTCTTTATGCTTTTCTGGTCATTAAAAGTAAACAAGTAGATCATCATGAAAAAAGGAAATTGGGTTATATTTTTCTACAAGAAAATTGTCCTCCTGACCACCAGCTGTATGCCGTGGTCATTGACACTGGTTTTCGGACCCCTGCCCGCTTTACTGCAAAGGTAACTAGACTCTTGAAAAAGCTATCTGAACAGGATAAGTGGGAATGCAAGGAAAGGTGTTGTGATTTGGATGTTGGTATGTCACCTGTCATTGATCACAGCTGGCAACACTGTGTTCTTAAGTTGGCTCTGTCCCTTGACTCTTTGTAACTTCATACAGGAGAAGCCATGGCACCCCTTTTTCTCAGGACCAGGATTCCTTGAGCCCTTCCCATCTTAACCATGGAACCCATGAAGAGTGTTATGCCACTCTGAGTGTAACACTAAGAGTTTGAGAAACCAGTAGTAGTCTTCTAATTAATGTGATTTCCCCCATCACCTCGAGGTAGTATTATGACCCAGGTGTGAAAACTGACTAGAGTAACCTCAGAGACAATGCTGATTAAGAGATTGAAGTTACAGATAGTTTTCCCATGGGAGCTCATAAAGTGGGTAAGGGGAACCATGGTTTATGGTTTATGTGGTGGTCATGTGCACAACTTGTGCTGCAAGCAGAATAGGGGTTGTTTGGGTGCAAACTACATGCAAACTATACTTACCCTACTCTGAAATATGGTAGGTTTCTCTGAACTTGGGACTCCTACTCTATTTCAAGAGAAAGTGCAAGGATATATGTGGCAGATGGTGAGTGGTTTAAAGTTATGTGATACTCATTTTAAACTATTACTCTACCTGCTCTCTATATTCCATCAGATTGACACACAATGCACAAGTAATGCACAGCACTCAGAAAAAATATACTCAGACTAACAGAGCAAAGCTTTAGGTAATGCCTTAGCACTAATTACTACTTATTGTTGCATTGGAAGCACCAAAAAATCAACAAAGAACCAAAACAAGAATATAAAACATGAACGGAGAGAATTCGTTTGCTTATAATATTATGCCTACATAGAAAAAGTGGTCAGTTCTTCACTCAAATAACAAGAACGTTCAGCAAAGTTGCTAAATACATGATTAAGGAACAAAATTACTAAGGACAACTCTGTAGAACAGCAAGGATATTTATTGAATATTACTGAAATCATCACAGTGATAAAATAATGTGAACCAGAAATTCATCAAAAACATAAAACATCATCATGTAGAAATAAGCAAAACATCTGACCAATATGCAAAAAAAAACTAAGTGAAGAACTTCATTATTCATTGGTGAGAAAATTTTTGTTATTTATTTTAAATTACTTTATAACAATAATGATAATAGAAACCACCAAGAATTAGCGCTTCAGCTGGACTAGAGAAGGGATCACTAAGAAAAAGATGGCTGGAGGAATCGGTTGGAATGGGAGATGTGTGCAGAAAGTAGATAAAGAACCAAACATGATAACCTCTCAGTGTCTGTATTGCAAACCATAATGCCCCAAAGTAGAGAGAGATTATGGGTAATCATGTCTGCCATGGAGGCAGGGGGACGGTGAGAAAGGGAGGTCTACCAGGGATATTGGTGGTGGGCAATGTGCACTGGTGGAGGGATGGGTGTTTGATCATTGTGTGATTGTAACCCAAACATGAAAACTTGTAACTATCTCATGATGATTTAATAAAATTAAAAGGAAAAAAAGAATTAGCACTTCACTAAATGTCATTATTGTTCCTTGATGGATTCCCATAGTACCCATTTTATAGATGAAAAATTGAGTCCTAAAGATGGTAGAGTCAATGAAATACAACAAAAACTTAAGGAAAATATTCTATACATTTTTAAAATTAATTCTAAAATTCACATAGAAGTCCTGTAACCTATAAAGTGCAGGGGTAGGAGTGATATATTTAGGCCTTTTTGAAATAAGAGCTAAGAGTGCAGCATTGTCAGGAAAGGCAACTGTCATGTCAGTGCTGAGGAACATTAGAGAGTCTGGAACCATCTGAGCACCTGGGGAAGCCTTACAATCTAGACACAGAGCTTGAGTCATTCAATCAAATATTTGGGATTAGTGACCACCCTGTGTGAAAAAGATAATATTGCATCATCACTAAATTAAAAATAAACTCTGAAATACTAGAGATTTAAACATGGCAGATCATATTTAGAAATTATGTGCTTTGGGATAAGGAATAATTCAAAACCCAGAAATAAAGAATTTTTTAATGAAAAACTAATTGATTCTATTAGAATTGTTCTTCTTTATGTAAAATAAAAGTCATCCCAGTGAGATGGAATAAACTCAGCCCTTCTGGGAAGGACTATCCATAGTGTCCTTTTCTCACTCTAGTCCCAATATCTAAGATATTCAGCCTCCCTAACAGCATCCACTGTTGCGGTCCCTTGCCCTGGTGAAACCAAAATATATCCTAATGAATCCAGCCCACAGTAGTGGCCCTGCTTCTCTGATCTCTCACAGAGAGCTCAGAGGGGCTCTACAGACTTAGCATAAGTGCTCCCTCTCTCCCTTCCTTTGGATCCTCACTGTCATTTGGCCTTTCAATATGGCTTTGTGGACAGATGTGGGTGGGGAAGAAGTGAGTGGGGAAAACCCTCCCCAGCACTAGTTTTTATATGTTCAATATCTTAAACTCTTATCCCTATGTTTTTTTTGTTTTTTAAGGTTTACATTGTTTTATATGGAGAAAGTGGACTTTCTGAGCCAAAAGAACTCTACTGTCCAGAGACGCCCCTGTTTGAAAGCAATTCCAGACATACCTTTATTCTGAGGTATTCCAAAATATTCTAGCTGCTCAAATTGGAAAAGAGGGACCAATCGTAGCTGGTGTATCCTTGTCACAAATTAAAAATGTAGAAAAGAGAGAGAGACAGACAGAGAGAGAGAGAGAGAGAGAGAGACAGAGAGAGACAGAGAGAGAAGAAAAGTGCCTGACACAGAGAGGCAGGAATTGGGGGGTGGGGAGGGGGAAGGAAACTGGGGACATTGATTAGTGGTGGGAAATGTACACTGGTGAAGGGATGGGTGTTGAACATCTTGTGACTGAAACCCAATCATGAACAACTGTAACTATCTCACTGTGATTCAATTAAAAAAATTTAACTTTAATAAATGAGTATAAAAAATTTTAACTTAGAAAGGTCTAGGCACAGTTAGTTTTCTACCTAAAATTTACAAGTGTAAGAGTACATGCCTATGTAGTGATGAATGATCAAGATATTATTACAAGTATTTTCAAAAAACATGAAAGAATAATCTAAACATTTTCCTTCTGTAAATATTTATTTATAACACTAATTTGGTACATTATGCCTAAACTGAAAGAAAAAAATAAGGGCTAGAGAGATAGTAGAGGGGTTATGACACTTTCCTTGCACAGAGCCACCCCTTAGATTCCCAGCCTGCATATGGGCTCCCAAACACTGCCATAGTGATCCTGAAAACAAAGCCACGTGTAACCTTGATCACTAACAGATGTGACCCAAAAATACATGCATGGAGAAAGGATATAAAATTCAGACTAGTTTATGCTGAACATTTTATGTATATATATATATATAATGCAATATATATATACATATATAATGCACTGTAGCACTGTCCTCCCATTGTTCATGGATTTGCTCGAGCGGGCACCACTAACATCTCCATTGTGAGACTTGTTACTATTTTTGGCATTTCAAATATGCCATGGGGAGCTTGCCAGGCTCTGCTGTGCAGGGGCAATAGTCTTGGTGGCTTCCCGAGCTCTCCGAGAGGGACAGAGGAATTGAACCCGGGTTGGCCCAGTGCAAGGCAAACCTCTACATGCTGTGCTATCACTCCAGCCACTCCAGCCACATATATCTATATATTACATATAATATATACATATACATATAGTGTGTGTGTGTGTGTGTGTGTGTGTTGTCTCTGCTGAGGGTGAGGATCAGAACTTGTGCCATCCCTTGGGATTCCATCAGCCCCTACTTGTCTGATAATGTTTTGTGTGTTTCCTCAGTGCTCCAGTACTGGGGACGCTTCAGAAAATTCGCCTGTGGCACAGCAGCTCTGGTTCTTCTCCTGCCTGGTTTGTAAGTCATGTGATGGTGAGAGAGCTGCGCACCGGGCAGTGCTGGTTCTTCCCTGCTGAGTGCTGGTTGTCAGTGAGCCAGTGGGATGGCTGTGTGGAGCGCGAACTGGCCTGCCTGCGCTGGGGCCTTGGTTTCTGGAGGGTAAGGTGCTGTCCCTTATCTTGGCACGGTGTCACGGGTTTGAATGGCAGAATGAGGTGCCCAGTTTTGCTTCTCTGAGCAGCCTGTGCCATTAAACACATTTAAAGTTAAATATAATAATGCTGTTATTAGTTCATATCAAGATAGTCTTAGGTTAAATTGTGTGTCAATTAGATCTTCATCAAGCATGAACTAATTATCTCTGTGAATTATTAAAGTAGTATATTTTTCTTTTAACCGTAATAATAGTGTGGAGAATTTATGATTGCCTGTTACTTGATAGTGTCTAAGAGGCTGCTAATTGAAGACATTTTAATGCCCTGAACATCTGAGATAACAAATAAACAAATAACCTGGGTTTGATCCTTGGCACTCCATATGGTTCTGTGAGCCCGAAGACTTAGTCTCCGAACTCAGAGCCGGGACTAAGCCCTGAGCACTGCTGTGTATGTGTCCCAAAAACCTACATAATTAAATAAATCGAACACAGATGTGATCAGAGCAGAATTCCAGGGGGAAAAATTTTTTAAATAATAATAATGCCAAAGAAATAGACAAAATGAAAGGAAAAGATAAAATCACCTATCATGGCCATGGTCCTCCCATTGTTCATCGATTTGCTCGAGTGGGCCCAGTAATGTCTCCATCATGAGACTTGTTGTTACTGTGTTTGGCATATCAAATATGACAGGTAGCTTGCCAGGCTCTCCGAGAGGGGTGGAGGAATCGAATTTGAGTCGGCCATGTTGGCTGCGTGCAAGGCAAATGCCCTACAACTGTGCTATCTCTCCAGCCCTATACTCTCACAAATGAACCACAAAGTTTTGCCTCTTCATTTTATTGTCCTTAGTTTTCTACATACAGGATGTTTTGTGTCCTTTTTAATAACAACTCTTGTGCATTCTTTGCACTTTCTAATTTAGCTGTTTAGAGGAAAATTTTTCATGCAGCTAGCCAAGAAGGCAGGGCTGCAGCAGGACTCAGCAGTATCTAGTGAATTGGGGAAAGGAAATCACAAAATTGTAACTTCTCAACTCAGAAACTATGATTTTTAACTGAATTGAACCATCTTCAGATGAATATCAGTGGATGTACCTCTCTTTCAGCTTTTCTATTCCAAGTGCACAGAGTACCTGGAGGATTACCATGTCTGGGCATCGGTGTACAGCCGGCCCTCCTGCAGCAGATACCTCCACACCCCGAGGCTCACTGTTGCCTCGGCTTTACTGTGCACATATATGTGTCTTTCCGCCCTGATCATCGCCGTGGGACACGAGCAGGTGGGACTTGCTCGAGTTTCCTTAAAGGGAACTAATGGGGAACAGGGAGGTAGAGCTTGAGCTGCCCTGCTGATGGAAGAGAGCCAATGCCCAGACTCAACAGCACTGAAACAGGAGATCTAATCTGCAAGCACTGAGCTCTGTGATGTGCCTGTCAGGCTGACAGGCAGGACTAGGGGTGGGTAGGGGAGGGAATATGGGAAGACTGCTGGAGGGAAGTTGACACTGGTGATGGGATTGGTGTTGGAATATTACATTCCTAGAACTCAACTATCAAGAACTTCTTTAATTACGGTTCTTTAATTAAATAAAAACATTTTTAAAAAATGGCTTCTAATCACCATAACTACAGTGAGACACCTTAATTAAGAAAATAACAAAACTCAGTCTTCAGAAAAAAAGGCTAGGGAAAGTCAGTCCTTCACCATAACGCCGAGCGGGGAGTGAACCTAGGAAGGACCCACAAGAAGTGTCCAAGGTGTCATCTCTGGGAGAAGCCACAGAGACCTGCCTCATGTACTGCGTCACCACAAGACATGACTTCTTCAGAGGAGTCAGCAGTCAAATTGCCTAATGAGAATGTCTAAAACATTTTAAGGTTAAGGTAGTAAACTTAAGTTTTAAAATATTTCTGTCCCCCCCCCAAAAAAAACTGCAGTTGGTCCTCTGAGCCTCCCAGGAGTACCCCTGAGCAAAAAACCAGAAAACAGTAATCCGTGAACATAGCTGGGTGTAACACCAATCCCCTCCACTAACAAAACTGAACAATGATGCAGGATTTTTTGCTTGTATATTTTTGGACACATACAAAGGTGGTCAGGACTGACTCCACACTCTGTAGTTAGGGATCACTCCTGGTGGGATTCAGGGGGCCTTAGCCACTGTGCTATCCTCCAACCCCTATGGAAGCATATATTTTAAAGAAAGAATAAGCATTCTTGTGGAACTAGGGATGTGGCTCAAATGGTGAAGCGTATGCTTAGTGTGTTTAAGGTCCTGGGTTTGATTTTTACCCGGCTGCCTCCTAGAGCCTTCGGGTGTGGTCCTATTTCCCTTGGTTCATTGCCAGGGTCTGGGTGGCACCATCCCCTACAATAATTTAAAAATTGAATAAGTTGTATAAACTTTTTATATCATCAAGCAGCAAGAAAACAATACCTGTGCTTATCTGGGACAAGAGTTAGGAAAACTAAGATCACCCTCTCTTCTGAGATTGGCCAGTTTGATCTTGGGTCATAAGTCTGTTTTTCTCTGCTTATGGAATTATTGGGAATACTGATGCCTTCCTGTCAGACTAAAGGAAGGACTAAATCTAAGTGTATGATCATGGTAGGGCCTAATGTAAAAGAAGTGTTCATCAAATAATTTTGATAGGCAAAAACAAGGTTACTTGTGATCTTTTAAATTTGGAGATGAAAGCCCAACGATTCAGGGAGAGAGAATTTTGATTCACTGTAAAGTATATATTTGCATAAATTACATCTGTGACTATAAACTGAGCCTTCTGTGTCCATGGAGCTTACTTCCATTGGTAAATTGCTGCTGTCAGGTCCCACAGCTCTGGTTGAATGCCGGCACCACTTCTGGTACTTGGGGCTACTTCCGGACGGGTTTCCTGTGCAGCCTCCTGATTTCTCCTGGAGCACAGCTCTTGTCATTGCTCTTCAGGCTCAGCAAGGTACCAGCGTGCCCTCTATTGGCTGCCCCTAGAAGGTGCCCTTGGTGCCTACCCTCCTGGACAATCTCTCCTTCCCTCCACAGGAATCCAGTGGATATTTCAGAGCAGAGCCACATCTGCCCCTGAGAGGAGTGTGGACTGAAACAGCTCAAGGTAACTGTCCACTTAAAAGTAATTTTTGTTTTAAATTTATAGCAACGTAAGACATTTGGAAAATCAGACATTTTCCCATCACATCTGATACTTTCTGGCCAATCCACTGAAAGGAAATCCCATCTGACTTTACAGCTACCTTTTGTTCATTGTATGGAAAGTTGGGCTTGTTAAGGGATTTCTGAAGCCCACATCCATATAGCAATGATAAAAATCCTCACTGCAGTTCAGTTCTGACTGTCACGAAAGGCAGTCCTGAGAGAGTTGTAGGAAAATGGGCTTTCTCCTGAAGAAGGCACTCTCCCGAGACTTGGTTTTCTAATTTAACATCGTAAATTTGATCTTTCTCCCCTCCAAAAACAGGCCCTAGTTCTCTTAGGAGGATGTCGGTTGCCCCAGAAACATACAAGGTAAATATGCTAATGTGTAGCAGCTAATTCTCTGGTATAAAATTATAGCAGAGCTCCTGGTCTCCTCTCTTAGCTGTTGTCTGGCCATAGATGGTCAAATACAATCCAGAGTAGGAGAAAGACAAGGAACAGGTCTAAGTTTTCCAGAAAACACATCATAGAGTCAGCCATTCACACAGAATGCTCAGCTCAGGTTCAAGGGTGAAGGGTGTGGCACAGTAGATTTTGGAAACCCATGTGTGTGTCATCAGTGACATTTTAGAATCTGGGCCTGAAAACCTTGGAAGGTGACAGACCCAGTGTTAGAGAAACTAGAAAACAGTAAAGTGGCATGTTTAGTTGGCTATTCCCCTGTCCCTGTGAGAAGTGGGGTAGAGATAGAAGAAGTGTCCAGTTACTGCTGTGATCTGCTTCAGGTCTCTGGGACAGTAGCTGGTAGGATGTGAACAGAGAGCAGTCTAGGAACAATCACAATGGAGCCATGTGATGGTTTTGTGAATTCTCTGTGGCGATCTGTCTGGTCATGTGAGAAACTTACTCCAGTTTCTCCGGGGCTCTGCTGCAAAGCTCCTGCGCATGAGTGGATCCTAATCTCCTGTCTGTAATTCAGTCCCGTCTCTCTGATCTCCTGCTTGCACCTTGTTTTCTACACTAAAGTTAGTGCTCTGCCTTGCCAGAGAGCTTTGCCATTGCTCTGATGTCACTGGGTCCAGATGCTGCTCACAAGGCAAGAACATAGTCATAATAGAGCCAAATAAATCTTACTGTTCCAGGGATGTTCTGGGGGACCCTTTAGGGAATCAACCCTTTCCCCAGAATTCATCCCCAAGTATGGACTAGACAAAGTCAGCTGGGCATGCCCATCTCCTGAATGGGGAACAAACCCTAAGACTATGGAGTCTGTGAATACTACTGCATATGCTTAGAAGCCTGATTTTACCTTTTCTTCTTTTAAGAAAAACCCATCAGCTGATCTTTCTGGCAGTGTTGGAGTCCAGAGGAGGGTGACCAGTCACAATGACATAAGCCATCTGCCTCCTGAGCTGGAAACATCTGAGGCTAACTCTGACCAGTGGGCCCTAAGAGAGAAGAGTGTTCATAGTGCTCTTGGTTCACACAGTGATACTGGTGGGTATCAAACAGTCTGCACTGTGGGGATAGTAGGAACATGTGAAACGGGATCTGATAATATCAAATCAAGGTCCATTTCAAACTTAGACACCATTTTTACCCAGCCTGGATATAATGGTTACTAAATACAGTATGCCATGGTAGAAACATAGCTTTTCTATGCAGAGAATATGGATCCCATAGAACTGTGAAATTAAAAACATTAAATATCCAAGATACCAGATCATCTGTGTGTGAAGATAAAGGAGGGATCCCAAAATGTTACTAAGCCGCACAACCATATGTATGGGAACCCTGGTTATTTTAATAACAATAAGGAAGGGAAGGATGACCAGGAGAAATGTTGGACTTCTGGTCAAAAAATACCCAAAAAAAAAAAGAGTAAAAGCACCTCTACAGTAAAATCCCTTCTCTAGGTATTAGGGTTTTCCAGAAATATAACCAAGAATAACCTGTGTATAAAGAAATTTAGTAAGTAATTAGCTTGCTAAATTATAAAGGTTGACAGTTCCATATCTGAAGTTAACAGACTAGAGACCCAGAAAAAAAAAAAGATGCTACAAAATCCAAATACACAAAAAAGCTGATAGCTCAGCTCAAAGCCGAGTAGGAGGAATTCCCTCCTGTTCCATTCAGATTTCCAGTAATGGGGTGGGGCCCCCACAATGAGGAGGGTGATCTTCTGCATTCCAACTACCAATTACAGTATTAATTTCATCTTGAAACACCTTCACAGGCACACCCAAATCTCTTATGAAGCCAAGTAATGTCACTAACAAACTCAGTATGGACAGAAAATAGAGCTGTTAACACAAGACCCTGCTAACTGTTTTACAGACCCCCAAGTTAGGCTTGAAGCACTCGCCACACCCTGTTGTCTGAGAATGTCCTGGCTTCCACTGAGCTCTATAGCATGGACTGTTTGTGGCATAGTGTCCCTGGTCTGTGGCGTGGCAACAGGATTTCTGGGATCTAGGTGAGTCCACTATAAAAGTTTCCAAGTACTCAGACCTTTTATGGAAGGTTTATCATTGGTAAGGAAATTCCTGTTTGGGAACTCATCAAATTCAGGCATCAGATGTAACTGTTGTTATAAATCCTCATTTTCCCCTCTCACTTCTATGGGGGGGTGAGGAGAATCGTGGACAAATCCCAGTGGGTGAGAGCACCTGCCAAGTTCTGGAATGATATCACTAGACTCCTGGTTCTCACAAGGACTCTCACCAAGAAAGAATATAGCTCAGCTACTGAGTTACAAGAGGCAGGAAACAATTTAGGTACCTTGCCCAAGAGCATGTTTTAAATTTTTCCATCAACTGAAAGAGCATACACCTGCAAGAGAGCGATTACTCTCTTGTGCTACTCATTTTTAATAAATTCTGGTTATGTCACACCACAATTACTTTCTGTCATACTGATTTCTATCACCAGTGACCCCAAGATAATTAGATGCTACTCCTATGGCCACACATCTGCCTAGACCAGGAAGAGTAGTTCTGGCTTTGAGTTCACAGAATTTTTAGACAAACAAATCTTATCCTCAGTGCCATGGGGCCTTGAGGTCCCAGCCCCTACTTAGAACTCAGCAGGTGGAAATACATTGTTATAGTTACTAATACTGTAATTACCACCACTGCTCTATCTCTGTGCTCCTCCTGTTGTGTGCTGAGTGTCCTGTTCTTTCCCACTTCAGGGATATTGTTCTGACATACAGGCAGAACAGCAGGACACTGCCCTCACTGCCCCTTCCTGCTGCATACTCCCCATGTCCATGCACAGGCAGGCCGTAAGGAAGACACAGATTCTCCTGAACATGGACAAATAGTGCCGATACTTTCTCTCTGGAACAGGTTTGGCCCAGCACAGTGTATCCAGTGGTCGTGCCTGCTGACAGTGTCCATATTCTGCTGTGTCCTCCTCACCCAGCCACTCATGGTGAGCCACAGTGTCACTCTCAACAGTGAATCTGTAAGGTTATTGCATTTTGGTGATGTAGTTATTCACAGTTTAACTTAATATGTGGAGGGACAAAGCTGAATTCATGCCTATAGAGGTGAGCCCCTTCAACTCCCGATTTTCACTCCAGGACATTGAGTCTACAGGATGCCGGTCTCTGGCATAGCCCCACCTGGGGAGAGAGCTTGCCAGGAACTAAAGGCAAAGACAGGTGTAGGTTTCTTGAGTTCTTTAAGGGCATCTGTAGGAGCAAACACACATATTTCCCTAACATGTATTTCCTTCCAGATTGGTCTCATGGCATTGAGTTTTGCTTGGAAAAGGAAAGATGACAAACATTTTTTCATTGAGTCTTTGCATGATGCTACAAGGTATCTGGATTCTGAATTAGTTGGGTCACCAAAGACTTGCACACCCTTGTCTTCCAATTGCAGCGTTCCCAACTGTGCCAGCGAGGCTGAGCAGGTGAGGAAACCAACTGTTATGCTCATAACTAAATTCCAGGGAATAGCACTATATTCTCATTATGTACATCTAAACTTATATTTTGAATTTTTATTGAGACTGATGGATGCATTTTCATGTTTCTTTACATGTATCTACGTGATATGTAAATGTATAGAATTTATTTCCTTACCTCAGTTACAAATAAGATTAAGAAAGGGAGCATGTTTGTTCATTGCAGCACTCTTTACAATAGCCAGAAACTGGAAGAAACCTGAACGCCCAAGAACAGATGACTGGTTAAAGAAACTTTGGTACATCTACACAATGGAGTACTATGTAGCTGTTAGAAAAGATGAAGTCATGAAATTTACATATAAGTGGTACAATATGGAAAGTATCATGCTAAGCGAAATGAGTCAGAAAGAGAGGGATAGACATAGAAAGATTGCATTCATCTGGGGGATATAAAGTAACAAAGTATGAGATTAATACCCAAGAATAGCTGAGATCAGCACCAGGAGGATTACTCCATAACTTAGAGGCCAGCCGGGTATCCTAGAGGAAAGGGCAGCTCAGATAGAGAAGGGAGCACCAAATAAAGGATGTTTGGAGGATCCTCCCAGGAGGGGAGATGCATGTCGAAAGTAGACTATGGACTGAACATGTTTGCCACTCAATGCCTCTTTTGCAGACCACAACACCCAAAAGGAGAGAGAGAACACAGGGGATTGCCCTGCCACAGAGACAGGGGGGATGGGGGGATGGGGGTGGGAGGGATATTATCCATGGTGGTGGAAAATGGGCACTGGTGGAGGGATGGGTATCTGATCATTGTATAATTGAAACCAAAGCACAAAAAATTATAAATTTACAACTGTAAAAAAAATAAAATAAAATAAAGGGAAAAAAAAAAGAAAGGGAGCATATCATAAGCCATTGACGTAAATGAGAAATATTTCTTGACTGTGACTCTGGAGAACTTTTAGGCCACTTGAATTTCAGTGAATCCAAAGAAAAATTTCTCTCTCCCTCCCTCATTCCTTCCTTTTCAGGTCAGTTTTTTCTGCCACGTTATAGAGCACATCCCAAGGGAGTGTGAACAGCATAAATAGAAAGATTTACCTAGCTAGTTGTTAAGAATATAAGTGCAGCAGACCTCTGTGCTTGTTTGGACACAGCATAACTAAGGCCCAGTCAACAACATAGACAACTCCTCCAACCCTACTCCTGTCTTTCAAGGAAACAATTTACAGTATTTCCAAGCATGAGTGAAATTGCTTCCTAGGTTGGGTCTGGAACAATCCAGAGCGTGGTAAGAGCCTTGGGTGAAATTGAGATTGAAAGCTTTTACATTGCTTGTTTCTAAAATATTTTACAGGGGGTCACTGTGTGACCTTTTTATGAAAAGGGAGTATGGACAAAATTAATTTGGGAACCTCTGATCTAATGACTAAATGACTAGATGACCCTTAGGCATTCATAGCTCCCAAGTCTTTTCCACCTAATTTGTTGGTCTTACCTGGAGACCTGGTGATGATAAAAGACTTAACATCATTCATCATTTATCATCACCTGGTGATGATAAATGACTTAACATCATTCATGTGATCAGATTATCTCTGCACCACTGCTTGACTTATAATATTTGTATTTTAATTATGTGTATTGTTTAATTTATTCCATAAAATGCCATTTATAATGGGGCATTATGGCACTCCATTCTGAAGATCAGTAGATTCCTAGAATGCTAAGGTAACTAGCCTGAGGCAATATAAGTCCCCTCTCTAAAGCTCTGGGCTCAAAATCTTAATTAGGTTATCTCCTCTTCCTGTCATCCTCCCCTTAGCCCTAAGCTCTCAGATGAAAAGAAACACCATTGTACTGGTTCTCTTACACCTTCTTGATCTCTACTTTTATTCTTCAGAGACTTCTTTTCATCTCCCCGTTTTTTATTGAGGCACTATGGTTATAATTGTGATTTTTCAATCCCTGAGTGTGACCCCAAAGGTAGTTTCCTGCTCAGAACATACTTTATTTTTTATTAGTGAAACTCCATGTGGTACACTTGGTAACCTTACAAATTTTTGTGCTTAGGTTTCAGTTATACAGTGATTGAGTATCCATCCCTCCATGGGTGCCCATTCCCCACCTCCAATGCTACCAGCATCCCTCCCACCCCCCACCCACCCATCCCACCCCACCCCTGTGGCAGGGCATTCCTTTTGTTCTCTCTCTCCTTTTGGGTGCTGTGGTTTGCAAAAGAGACACTGAGTGGCTATCATGTTCGGTCTATAGTCTGTTTTCAGCATGCATCTCTCATCCTAGGAGGTTCCTCCCAACACCCTTTACTCGGTGCTCCCCTTTCTATCTGAGCTGCCTTCTCCCTCAGCATGTGCAGCTGGCCTCCAAGCCAGGGAGTGAACTTCCTGGTACTTATCTCGGCTATTCTTGGGTGTTAGTCTCCCAATTTGTTGCTTTATATTTCCCAGATGAATGCAATCTTTCTATGTCTGTCCTTTTCTTTCTGACTCATTTCACTTAGCATGATACTTTCCATGTAGTACCACTTGTATGTAAATTTCATGAATTCATCTTTTCTATCAGCTGCATAGTACTCCACTGTGTAGATGTACCAAAGTTTCTTTAACCAGTCATCTGTTCTCAGGCACTCGGGTTTTTTCCAGATTTGGCTATTGTGACTAGTGCATCAATAAACATAGAAGTACAGATGTCATTTCGACTGTACTTTTTTACCTCGCCAGGATATATTCCCAGTAGTGGTATTGCTGGGTCAAATGGGAGCTCAATTTCTAATTTTTTGAGAATCATAAGGGCTGGACCAGTCGGCATTCCCACCAGCAGTGAAGGAGAGTCCCTTTCTTCCATATCCACGCCAACACCGGTTGCTTTTGTTCTTTTGAATGTGGGCCAGTCTCTGTGGTGTAAGATGATATCTCATTGTGGTTTTGATCTGCATCTCCCTGATGATTAGTGATAAGTAAAGTAAAGTAAAGGCCCTCCCGTTGATCATCGATTTGCTCGAGCGGGCCCAGTAACGTCTCCATTGGAGACTTTGTTGTTACTGTGTCTGGCATATCGAATACGTCACAGGGAGCTTGCCAGGCTCTGCCGTGAGGGCAAATACTCTCGGTAGCTTGCCAGGCTCTCCGAGAGGGGCAGAGGAATCGAACTCGGGTCGGCCATGTTGGCTGCGTGCAAGGAAAATGCCCTACCCACTGTGCAATCGCTCCAGCCCTTTCTCATGTGCCTTTTAGTCATTTGGATTTCTAAGAACATACTTGAAAATGGATTTCCCATACCTATTTCGGAAAGAAAATATGTACAAATTCCAAACTGAATTTACTCAGTAGTTGTACAATGGCAAGTGACTATGTGCAAGCACTTGCCATTCTTGCTGACATAGCCAGCCTTGAACATGACCAGTTTGTCAGTTGATCTCTTCCCCTTCTTCTCACATTGCTCTTCAATCTGGGATCTTTTATCCCTGCACAGTAACTTCCCAAGTCTGTGAGAAGGCAGAAGCAGAAGTATTGCTCCCTTACCACCACACCCCATTCTCTCTTCTTCCACCCACATCCCAAACTCACAGTGTTTGTGTTTGTTTGCACAGGTATTGGCAGCAAGACACCGTGCTCGATGTTTGCGCTGGGCACATCCACCTTCCATGGCGCACCTCAGAGTCACTAGGACTAGGATGAGAAGAGAGATGAGAGCACGTAAGGCACTGAGGTGGGTGAAGACCTTTTTTTGGTACAGGTTGTTTTTCAGAGGGAATATTTCTAGTTCCTGGACTAGTAAGAGAAGGTGGGGGATTTGATGACCCTAAGGCTGTTGTGTTTCATATGCTCACTCTCAAGTACATGGGATGCAGAGAAGTGGAGCTGGAGGCAGTGACTTCTGCAAATACCTGTGAAGAGAAATTGGTAAAAAATATTAACACGGGGCTGGAGCAATAGCAAACTGGATAGAGCATTTGTCTTGCATGCGGCCAACCCGGGTTCAATTCCCAGCATCCCATATGGTCCCCCGAGCACCTCCAAGAGTAATTCCTGAGTGCAGAGCCAGGAGCAACCCTTGTGCATCACCGGGTGTGATGCAAAAACACCACCCATAAGAATATTTATCCCTCTGGGCCTTTTCTTTTTCTGTTACACTCTTTGTATTTTGCATGCTGCTGGAGAACTTTGTTACTCCAACTGGACAAGGGATATAAAATGGGGTTTCACAAAACATAAACATTAAGTAAGATAATTAAAACATCTTTTTAAGATACCTTGACCCAATGATGAGTATTTTAAATGTTTAATATTAAACTGTTAAAAATTTAAATATGAAATATGTGAGATATATTATGGTGTTCAATGCAAAATATGCAAACGCTTTTAGATAAAACACAAAACTTAATAAATATGATTATGAGGAGTAAGGCACTTGCCCTGTTAGTGGTCAACCCTAAATCAAATCCCTGGCATTACATGTGGTCCCCCAAGAATTTTAAGAGGTCTTTGCTGATTCTCCTATATAAAGAGCCAAGAATAGTCCCTAAGCATTGATGGAGATTACCCAACCTCCTAATTAAATGATGATCAAGCCAGACCTTTACAGTTTAGACTAGACTTAATTCTTTCTTCCTTTTTCTTTTTTTTTCAGGTGGTTGGTTTTTGTTTGTTTTAGATTTGGGTCCACATCCAGAAATATTAGGGGTTATTCCCAGCTCTACACTCAGGAATCACTCCTATCAGTGCATGGGGGATGCTATGTGATGCTCGGGACTGAATCTGAGTAGGCAGTGTACAAGGCAATCGCCCTACCCACTGTACTATCTGTCCAGTCCCTCTATTAGGGTTTTTTTCATGCCTGGTGAGACTCAGACTATTCTATCTCTGAGTTCAGAAGTGATCCCTGCCAGTGCTCAGGGAACCATATGCTTGCTGGGAATTTGAACTGGGTCATGGTAGCCACAGCCATGTGCAAAACAAGTGGTTTACCACCCAGACCACCTGTTCGACCCATCACACTCACTTTTTTCAATAATGCACACTATCTCTACTCCCATCCATGTGAATGTTGGGTTTAACTAAATGCATTAAGGATCATTACATAATAATAGCTGTATCTTCTCTTTTCAGTTTAAAAAATTATTTTGTCTTTTTCAAATATTTCTGATAAAATTTGTCAAGAACTTTGAAATTCCGGACATTTCTCCAAATATATGACATTGCTAAAGTATATAGAGGGGCTATCTCCTGCAACCTTCACAAACATCTTCTGTTATAGCTTGGGCACTATTAACTTCCCTTTTAAATAGGGAACTCACAGTCACGGTCACGGTCCTCCCGTTATTCATGGATTTGCTCGAGCGGGCCCAGTAACGTCTCCATTGTGACACTTGTTACTGTGTTTGGCATATCGAATACGTCACGGGGAGCTTGCCAGGCTCTGCCGTGCCGGCGAGATACACTTGGTAACTTGCCGGGCTCTCCGAGAGGGGCGGAGGAATCGAACTCCGGTCGGCCATGTTGGCTGCGTGCAAGGCAAATGCCCTACCGCTGTGCTATCGCTCCAGCCCAATAGGGAACTCATTTCAAGGCAAATCTTTGATAAAGAGTGCTTCTCTCGAAATAACATGTTCAAAGCAAGCTGACAGAATGAGAAAAAAATTTTACCCAATACTCATGTTAAGGGGATTAGTAGCACTGTAGCACTATCCTCCCTCCCATTGTTCATTGATTTATTTGAGTGGGCACCAGTAACGTCTCCATTGTGAGACTTGTTACTGTTTTTGGCATATTGAACATGCCACAAGGAGCTTGCCAGGCTTTGCCATGCAGGCAGGATACTCTCGGTAGCTTGCCAGGCTCTCCGAGAGGGGCGGAGAAATCGAACCCGGGTTGGCCGAGAGCAAGGCAAACGCTCTACCTGCTGTGCTATCGCTCCAGCCCAAGGGATTGGTATCAAAGATATATAAGACACTGGTAGTACTCTACAAGAAAAAACAATTCAACCCCATAAAAACCTGGGGAGAAGAAATGAACAAAAACTTCCTCAAAGAATAAATGCAAATGGCCAAAAAGCACATGAAAAAATGCTGTACATCATTAGAAAGACTTAACTCTTCCCTTTTTTTCTTTTTCTGTTCAGTGGTTGGTTTCTTGTTCATTTAAGTTTTGGGCCCACATCCAATTTTCAGGGGTTCTTCCCGGCCCTACATTCAGGAATCACTGAATCATCAGGGAAATGAAATCAGAACAGCCATGAGATGTCATCTCATACCACAGAGTTGGCACGCATCCAAAAACAACCAGTGCTGGCGCAGATGTGGGCAGAAAGGGAATTTCATTCACTGTTGACGGGAATGCCGACTGGTCCAGCCTTAATGGAAAACATGAGCATTCCTCAGAAAACTGGAAATTAAACTTCCATATAGCCCATCAATACCACTTCTGGGAATATACTCCAGAAGCCCCAAAACACAGCAGAAACACCTTCTGCGCTTATATGTTCATTGCAGCACAATTCACAATAGCCAGAATCTGGAATCAACTCGAGTGCCTGAGAACAGATGACTGGAAAAAAAAAAGCCATGGTACATTTTCACAATGGAATATTACATAGTCATCATGGAGAGTATCATACTAAGTGAAATGAGTCAGAAATAGAGCGATAGCACAGCGGGTAGGGCATTTGCCTTGCATGCGGCTGACCAGGGTTTGATTCCCAGCATCCCACATGGTATACCCTGAGCACTTCCAGGGGTAATTCCTGAGTTCAGAACCAGGAGGAGCTCCTGTGCCTCACCGGGTGTGACCCAAAAGGCAAAAAAAAAAAAAAAGATGGAAGCCCTACAATAGCTGAGTGAGATATATGTTCAGGATCTATTACAGAAGAGAAAGAAAAAGATTCTGTATATCACTTAAGCAAAGGAAGTTAGAAATTGAGCCCCTTATGCTCCCACTGATACTAAATGGGGAAAATTAAGGGATGGTAATCCATATCATTTGAGAAACTAGTTTTGACTTGTATGGAACAAAAATAAGCTATTTGGGGGGGGGGGGGTAAGTGAGTTAAGTCAGAGGATGAAGTACTAATATTACACGATTATGATTATAAGTCAGAGGGGGAAGAACTCATCTGCGGCATATAGAGAAACAAAACAAGGGAATACACAGTACTGGTGGAAGGTAAAACCCCTACTTTTCTTAAGCACAAAATCAAGTAGGTGAAAAAAGGGAGAAATAGGAGACAGACTAGAAGTCACATAGGTGACAGGATGGGAGATACATGCTGAAAGTAGACTATAGACCGAACATGATTGCCACTCAATTCCTCTTTTACGAACCACAGCACCCAAAAGGAGAGAGAGAACACAGAGGAAGGGTGGGGTGGGGGTATGGGGTATGGGAGGGATACTGGGATCAGTGGTGGTGGAGAATGGCCACTGGTGGAGGGATGGGTACTCGATCATTGTATAACTGAAACCCAAGCACAAAAATTTATAAGTTTACAACTGTACCTCATGGTGTTTCACTAATAAAAATTTTTAAAAAAGAAGTCACATAGGAGGGAGAGAAAAGGATGAAATTTTAAAAACTACCACTACTGTAACCATGCTACCTAAAATATAATTTTTAAAATTTTTTTAAAAGATCTTTGCAAAATGGTCACACCCCAGTTTTTCAGAAAAAAGATTGTCATAAAATTAGCTATTGCAGTGAAATGCAATAATACCACATAATTTTAACTTGAAATGTCTTCCAAAAAGTGGTGTATGGGCTGGTGAAGGTAGGGGGAAGAATCCTTAGCCATCCTTAGCCATTATGAAATTAATGATAACTAAATTTAAAAAATAAAATGGTTTTTTAAATTTAAAAAATAAAAAATAAAATAAAATGTTTTTTTTCAAAATTTTATGTCAAATTTTCAAAATGTGGCTTGATTAGCTTACTCCTTAAAAACAGAAAAGAATTTTAAAAAGGGGAAAAAGAATTTATGCAAAATAATAGAGCTATTTCCATAAATTTTATTGTGCTATAGTTCTATATTCTGATTGTTCATTTTAATCATGGGTTTAAGCAAATAAGGAATTTTCTGCTATTCCTATTCTTTTTATTTGGGTAAGAAGAAACAGATTTGAATTTTTTTGAACATTAAAACTTTATAGATCCGAATTTTAATAACAGCTGAAGTCATTTGTTATCTTTGGTTTGGTTTGGTTTGGTCTGGTTTGGTCAACCTGTACCCACTGGGCAGAGTGCATCAGCATTGCTTCAGGCTTCCTGATACTCAACAACTCAAGACCAAGTTTCCCAAGAAATTAAATAGCTGAAAGTTAGGTATGTGGGAACCACACTCACCAACTATATGCGGCTATGCTATATCAGCTCATTTATTGGCCTTGCCTAAATAAATCTCGAAAGGGTAAATCTTGAACCCGTGCAAGGCTGAGCAGACCAGGATAGATCAGAGGGAGGGTGAGTCAGCCTGGTGCCCACCCAAGCAGAGACCCCTGCAACTGCTTGTTTCCATAATCCTAAATTGCTACTATACCCCTGGCCTGTCTCCACTGTCTTGTGATGGACCTCATCAAAATATAATCTGCTGAAAATTTGGGTGTACCAGATTTGTGACTGAAATCTCCAGGCTTTCTTGGGGTTAGCAGGGTCTACTACCCCCACCTTCCTGTACTTCTGGAAAGCTCACAGTCACGTCCACACCCCAAAGTTGCCACCCAATTACAAAGCTATTCCAGCCTTACCATCCTGATAAAAGTACTGAACACCCTGACACCTTAGTACTTGTATTGCAAACCATAATACACAAAAGGAGAGAGAAAAAAGAAAAGTGCCAGCCATGGAGGGAGGCAGGGGGATGGTGGGGTACTGGGGGATGGTGGGAGGGAAATGGGGGACATTTGTGGTGGGAAAGGTACAGTGGTGGAGTATGGGTGTTGGATCATTGTATGACTGAAACCCAATCATGAACAGCTTTGTAATGTTCCATCTCACGGATATTCAATTAAAAAAATTTAAGCAGAAATGGTAATAAAAAGCTCTCACATTTAAAAAGAAAAACACTGTTTTAAATGTCTGATAGGGAAATAATAATAATAATAATAATAATAATAATAATAGCTGAACCATAAAAAAGGTTTTCATGGACTGATGAACTGAAATAGTGCAAACACGGAAAGAGGGAATTATTTAACATTTAGATGAAAAGATACTATAACATTATTTCATTGTCCTTTGAGAAATAGAAAACATTAACTCTTTGTAAATAAATAGGACCAGGGATGGGGCTCAAGTGGTAGGGCCTATGTTTGGACCTTGATTTGATTCTGGCACTTTGTGGTCACTTGTGGTACTAGAAGATGAAGATCCTGATCCTTCCAGTTTCAGGTTCTGACTATACCACCACCACTACA
The DNA here is from genome assembly GCF_029834395.1 of Sorex fumeus. Lineage (NCBI taxonomy): Eukaryota > Metazoa > Chordata > Mammalia > Eulipotyphla > Soricidae > Sorex > Sorex fumeus. Next base: position 12,670,976 of record NW_026606185.1, read on the forward strand.
ACATAAATTCCAAACCAGTCCATTAAGACTACACTAGTAGGGGAAGTTGAAACTGAAGTTGTGCTGGGAATTATATCTTTATGAACTTTACCACAATTGTCTCCATTTGGGAGTTCATATTTTATTTTTTAACATATCTTACACAGAATGTTTTCTCCAGAGATTTATAAACCCAATCTCATTAATGTTTCTCATTAATGTTTCATAGGACAATACACATGGTGTTTCTACAGATGTTAATCTTAAAATTCCTTTTTTTATAGAGACATTTATATGCACATCATCATGCTGCTGCTGCTTTTATTTATAATATGTGGAACATTCTCCCAAGATGAGTATTTTCTCAATCAAGCTATCAGGAATGAATTTACACGGTAGGCAGTTTTGGTGAACCTTTCTAGATCTGTTGTCCTAAGAGTGATTTTTCCTAGCCAGTGTGAATACATGGGGCACACCAAACTCAGAGTTCTGGGGAAATGGTTATTTACTTTATTGCTAAATAAAATTTAAGTTTTTTTTTCTTTTTGGGTCACACCAGGCTGGAGCAATAGCACAGCGGGTAAGGCGTTTGCCTTGCATGCGGCCCATCCGGGTTCAATTCCTCCGCCCCTCTCAGAGAGCCTGGCAGGCTACTGAGAGTATCTCGCCTGCACCGCAAAGCCTGGCAAACTACCCGTGACATATTAGATATGCCAAAAACAGTAACAAGTCTCACAATTTGTTGTGAGATGTTACTGGTGCCAGCTCGAACAAAATCGATAAACAATGGCAGGACAGTGCTACAGTGCAGTGCTTGGGTCACACCCAGCGATGCTCAGGGGTTACTCCTGGCTTTGCACTCAGGAATCACTCTTGGCAGTGTTCAGGGTACCATATAGAATGCTGGGAATCAAACCTGGGTCAGCCGCGTGCAAGGCAAATGCCCCGCCAACTGTGCTATCATTCCAGCCCCCAATATTTTTTTTTTTATAATTTATTTATTTATTGAATCACTGTGGAAAAAGTTACAGAGCTTTCGGGTTTAGTTCTCAGTCATGTAGATACCAAACACATTTCCCTTTACCAATACTCATTTTTAGCCCCGAACCCCAATAGACCCCCACCTCCCACCCCTCCCAATTCTTGTGAGGCAGATGAGTTCTAGTTAATACTCTATATACTTTGACTAGATAGATTATTTCGATAGAAGATGCACAACTATTGTTTAGAGTTTACGACCCACCCCCCACAATCAGACATGCTGAAACAGCGTTGTGAAATGATTTGCTTTCTACAACTTGGTTTTGAATTTCTGCTATATTACTTATTGACCCTGGAAGAATTTCTATTAAAGGTTAGCTAGTTAAGAGATTGGTTTCTGTGTCCTGGAGTCGTGGCCGTGCCGGAGAGCCGCTCGTGGGGGGCAGCTGGCGACCTCGGTGGGGCGTGGGGGACGGCCCACAAAGCCCCCCTTCCCATGAGGTCCCCGCCGCTCCCCCAAGCCCGGCTCAATCCTGCTTTCCACAAGGCTCCCGTGCGGCCGCCATCTTTCTTTCCAGAGAGGAGTGGGCGGGCTGGTCAACGCCCCTTCCCCTCCGGGCAGGCTTGGTGGCGCGTTTTAACACAAGTCCATTTGCTTTTCTGCTCCAAGCGGCTGGTTCTCTGTGCTAAGTCCTTGTGCCTCCGGGGGCCGTGGCCGTGCCGGAGAGCCGCTCGTGGGGGGCAGCTGGCGACCTCGGTGGGGCATGGGGGACGGCCCACAAAGCCCCCCTTCCCATGAGGTCCCCGCCGCTCCCCCAAGCCCGGCTCAATCCTGCTTTCCACACGGCTCCCGTGCGGCCGCCATCTTTCTTTCCAGAGAGGAGTGGGCGGGCCCAATATTTTTTTTTTAATTTTATTGAATCGCTGTGAGATAGTCACAAGCTTTCATGTTTGGGTTACAATCACACAATGATCAAACACTCATTCCTCCACCAGTGCACATTCCCCACCACCAATGTCCCCAGGATACCCCCCTTTTCCCACCCTCCCCCTGCCTCCATGGCAGACAATATTTCCCATACTCTCTACTTTGGGTCATTATGTTTTGCAATACAGACACTGAGAAGTCATCATGTTTGGTCCATTATCTACTTCAGCACACATCTCCCATCCCAACCAATTCCTCCAGTCATCATTTTCTTAGTGATCCCTTCTCTATTCCATCTGCCTTCTCCCTTCTGCTCATGAAGCAGGCTTCCAGCCCCAAACTTAAGTATCTTAAAGCAATAACATAATAGTTGTCTTTGCTACTACAGACACACTACAAGAGAGGAAGGAACCCTTCGGACATCTTATTCAACTCTCTGAGAGCATTTGCCATTATCAGATTGAGATTCATGAGAGTCTCCTCTCCACTGTCCCATAAATGAAATAAAAAGTGTCACCCCATTTTATGGATGGGGTTGTTGAATTTTCAGTTGTTGAGTTTTGTGAGTGCTTTATAGATCTTTGATATCAACCCTTTATCTGATGTATAGAAATATTTTCTCCATTCAATTGGGTATCATTTTATTAGAGCTTGACTTTAGTTTGCTATATAAAATCTTTTTAATTTGATATAGACCTATTTGTTTATTTTTCTTCTTTTTTATCTTTTCAAACATGCTCATCTGATTAAAAAATCTCTGAGGTCAAATTCCTGGAAAGTTCTGCCAATGTTTCCTTCATTGTATTTTATGGATTCTGATCTGATCTTGAGTTTAGTTTTGTAAAGGGTGTGAGGTGCAGTTCTAAGTTCATTTTGTTCATGTGTCTATCCAGTTTCCCCCACATCATTTGTTAAAGGAATTTTTCTTTGTTTCATCTCATATACTTAATTCCTTTGTCATATATTAGCTAGCCATAAGTTTCAGGGCTTAACTCAGGATTCTCAATTCTATTCCACTGGTCTAAAAATCTGTCTTTATTCCAATACCATACATCTTTTTACTATAGTTTGTTTATAGTTGGGAAATGCAGTACTCCGCTCCTTTTGTTTTCTGAAGATTGCTTTGGCTATTGGGGAGTTTTATGGTTTTGTACAATTATTATGGTTTTAAATTATTTAAATTTATTATTAAAGTTTATTCCTAATCTTTTTTAAAGTCATTGGAGTTTTAATGAATTGCATTAAGTCTGTATAGTAATTTGGGTAGGATGATAATTTTAACGACACTGATTCTTTTAGTCTATAAAAAGGGAATGTTTTTTATCTCCTGGTGTTTTCTATTTCTCTTAAGCCCTATTTATAATTCTAACTATGTGTTTCACTGCCCCTGTTAAATTGATTCCTATGCATTTGATATTTGGGGTCACTATTTTTTTAATTTTTTCATTAAGTCACCATGAATTAAAAAAGGTAAAGGTAAAGGCCCTCCCGTTGATCGTCGATTTGCTCGAGCGGGCCCAGTAACGTCTCCATTGGAGACTTTGTTGTTACTGTGTCTGGCATATCAAATACTCCCGGTAGCTTGCCGGGCTCTCCGAGAGGGGCGGAGGAATCGAACTCAGGTCGGCCATGTTGGCCGCGTGTAAGGCGAACGCCCTACCCGCTGTGCTATCGCTCCAGCCCATGAATTAAAAATTTATTTATGATTGTGTTTCAGAAATACAATGTTTCAATACCAATCCCATTGCTATCATCCACGTTCCTCAACAAATTCTCCTGGGTCAGTCACATACAAAGCAAATCCCCTCCTCACTGTACTAATTATCTGGCTCCAGTTTCACTTTTACTCTTCAGTTCTCAAATTTGTCAAATCTGTTTTCTATTTCTTCTTTTTTCTTGATGTATTTGTTTATGGTATCTTCAAATATGCCTCTCCTCTTTTTACTTCATCTATCACAACCATCGTCGATTGCCTCGAGCAGGCCCCAGTAACGTCTCCTTCATCCTAGCCCTGAGATTTTTTTAAAAAGTGCCATATTCAAGGTTCTTTCAGAGTTAGGAGAATGAGACCTTTCATTGTTACTGGTATTTGGCATATTGGGTATGCCACGGGGAGTTTGCCAGACTCTGCCATGTGGGCAGGTTACATTTGGTAACCTGCCAGTTTGTCCAAAGTAGGAATGAGATGATAAGATGTCGCGCGGCCGCAAATGCGGCCACGTGCTTCAGGGAGCTGGGTGTGATAATCTCTGGATCCTGGCCGTTGTTGGGGTTACACGGCAGTTGGTGGGTGTAACTATCTAGCTACTGGCAGGTCCAGTCCCAAACCGTGCAGGTTTGGAGATCTCAGCCCCGGGTCCCACACACCTGGCTTCCTCTGCAAGTTCTTTAATGCGTGAGGCTCATCCAAGTGTGTGGAGAGTGGTCCCAGCATGGCCTTGGCTGGGGCCCAGAGGTCTTCAGCTGTTGGGCCCTGGTGAGGACAGTCAGGCACAGGGTAGAAGACTCTGCCTTGTTCTCTCCCGGGAGCTGGGTGTGATAATCTCTGGATCCTGGACGTTGTTGGGGTTACACGGCAGTTGGTGGGTGTAACTGTCTAGCTACTGGCAGGTCCAGTCCCAAACACTTCATCTATATGGCTTATAAAGTTTCCTAATGCATTTTTAAGTTTAGTTACTTCTATTGGAACAATATATTTTATTTGTTTCAACAGACTCTCTTCAAGGTCATTGACTCTTTGCTTGCATGTCCTTTTATGATTGTTGTCCTGAACGACTCTTCAGGAAAATTACAGAGATGTGATGGCACTGGTTGTCCACTTGGGTTTTTGTTGTCTTGGGTTTCTTGGGGTTCTTACATTTTCCCTTTTCTTTATGTTACATTGTTTAAGCTTTATGAGGGTTAGACAGGATGGGAGTTGTTTAATGGTGGTGTTTATGTCCAGCACAGCGGTAGGGTGTTCGCCTTACAAGCGGCCAACATGGCCGACCCGAGTTCGATTCCTTCGCTCCTCTCGGAGAGCCCGGCAAGCTACCAAGAGTATTCAATATGCCAAACACAGTAACAACAAAGTCTCCAATGGAGACATTACTGGGCCCGCTCAAGCAAATCGACGATCAACGGGAGGGCCTTTACCTTTACCTTATGTCCAGAGGTTATTTCTTGTTTTTAAGCTTCAGGTGTGTAAATGCCTACAAGATCCTGGTACCTCTGCTCCAGAGCAAGTGTGCACAGGTCCTTTGTTTTAATAGTGTTGTTGCAGTACAGTTCTCATGCAGCTGCAATGAGCAGCCAAGAAGAAACAGGTCTGATGTTTTCTTAGTCCTACAACCTGCTGGTACATGAAAGCCTCTTTCTGGGCCTGGCCACGCAGTCAAGCAGAGTGGGGTTGAGGTTGCTGTGCAGAAGTAACTTCCCTCCTGGGGATGCCTCCAAATTGTACGGTCTTTAATAACAACTATCGGATTTTAAACTTTAAAAATTAATAATAATAATAATAATAATAATAGCACTTTATGGTCATTTCCTGAGGCATCGATGCTCTAACATTGTGCCAGAGAACTGGGGCTGGCGGCCTTCCTTTTATGGGCTAACAAATCACACCCCCAGCCATCCCATTCTACTTTCTGATTGGCTACCTGTTCCATGGGTGGCAATTCAAAGTGACTTGGCACTCTACAGCTCAGCTCCTGCTGTGTCATTCCCAAATAAAGACACCCAGGTAGTGACAAGGCATTAAGCACAGGACTCTCACCCACATACACATGGCTGTAAGGAATGAGTAGGAAAATCAGAACTAGATGACAGAAACTGCTAGAGTACAGCCGGGAGGCCCAGTGACGGTACAGAACACAGGGATCTTACCTTCTTGGGCAGCTGTGGAAGAGACGGAATAAATCATAGACAGGACAGAGAGCAGCATGGAACAGGACAGAGAATGTGCTCATGGGTGGTGAGTAGACAGCGTGGGACAGGACAGGGAAGTCATCACAGGACAGGGAAGTCATTCACAGGACCAGGCAGTGTCAGGGTCAGATCATAGTCATTGTTCACAGGTGAAGGAGAGGCTGGACATCTGGGGAAGGACCTGTACACTTTTTCTGTACAATAAAGTAACTTTCAATCTCTAAATTTTGTATGCAAATTTTTCATACAGTACTCAAGAACCCACCATCACAGGAAAATCTGCTTTCTCACTAACAATTTTACTCTTGGATTGGCCTGGATTTGATTGCTAGAACAGACAAGACCATTAAAATTATGTGTATTTGATCACGTGTTAAAATCACTTTTTACCACTTTGCAAAATTGTGTCTCCCTGTCTCATGCTAAGAACCTTAATGCAATGGCTGTCCTACTCATTTCTCATTGCAGTGGAGATGTTGGTGAACACATAGACTCGCCTTAACATGTGAAGATGTTTCTCAAAGAAAAGTGAGAAATATGTTCCTTTCTCTGAGGAAGTTTAACTCTTCCCCATGGATGCACTTAGAGCCCAGTATCTATTCCCAATGTACAGCTTTTACCATGCATGTGGCTCGATCACTTTGTCTACCTAGAAATAATAATTTTGTCAATTTGAAATTACTTCAGTTCTCTTGTTATTTCTTGTTATAAAGTTAAACTGTTAATTTGAATGAAAATAAAACAGTTAATTTGAAAGATGAGTTACTTAAAAAGATAAATGAGTTAATTTGAAAGAACGTGGACTACTTTTACTGACCCTGTCTAGGTACTAATACTGCACTTGGCCTGTGTATTCTCATCTAGAGTCACAGCCACTTGACTCGATGGGAATCTATTCTGTTTTGTTGGAATAGAGAGCTAAAATAAGGTCATCTACTAAACTCAAATGCAGTAGTGCAGTTTCCTGTGGTTTGATCTCTTCTATTTTTGTTCACTGCACGGTTTTCACTTAACTTCACAGATATGTCCCCATTTTTTCCTGTTCAGTATAAAATTTTCTTGCTTTGTTGCCTGTACGTCTTGGCCAAAACACCCCAGTGTGAAGTTTTTCATAGCAGTTCAACTAAATTTCCCACTGACCCCTTTCTTTTTCCTGTCTGCCTTTCCTGATAAGTTTCTCTTCTTAGTGTTTATCACTAACAATATATTTATTTGCTCTTTCTTTTACCATAAGAGATAGAGATCTAAGTTTGTATCCCCAGAGTCTAGAAAAGTGCCTCCCACTGAGTAAAGTACTGTTTGTTGAGTAAATAAACCAGTTCTTTTCTATTATGCAAAATCTTCTACCTAAAAATACTTTTTCTTACAAAATGTTACAGGGTTTTCCACCTCATTTTGAAGATGGCTTTACTTTGATTCTTGCAGAACGCATGGAATTTATATGAGATAAAAAATTTATTTTTATTTAATCACTGTGAATTATATAGTTACAAAGTTATTCATGATTGAGTTTTAGGTATGCAGTGTTCAAACACTAATCCCTTCACAAGTGGCCAGTTTCCCAGCACCAGTGTCCCCAGTAAAAATCTCTTCTTTCCATTCCTGTATTAAGAAGTGTGCGTCATTCCATTGGTGGTCTGAGAAGTATGGATGACTGGTGGCACTGGAGTCTGACCACACTGCTGGATGGCCTGTACCAAGAAAACTCCTCTGCAGTTCACACACCAGGCCCTAGGGTGAGTTTCCATAGCCTTTCACTATTGAGCCATCATCCAAAACCATATAAAATGATTAGAAATACTATTTGGGGTTTTGGGGAGAGGGGGTATTTAGGCCATGTCCATCAATGCTCAGGGATTACTCCAGGCTCTGCACTCAAAGATCACTCAAAGTGGTATCATTCATACGTGGTGCCAGGGATCAAAACTGGATTGACCACATGCAAGGCCTACCTAATTTTGAGTCCCCAGAAATAATATTGGACTTACAACTCTGTACTGTCATTCTCAAAAATTAGTGTTGATCTTAAGTCAGGAACTCTGACTAGTAAGTATTCAGAGCTCCGTATCTTTCTTTGACAATTGCACTCTAACTCCATCCCTCGCGACTAGGTAAGTGACACAGCTCCTTCATACCAGAATACTGATGGGCACAGGGGTTGGGGTGGGGGAGTTCTTAGGAGATCCTGGGCAAATGAAGTTTGAAGACTCACCATACAGAACTTTGTGATTAAGGACACAGGGGTATTTCAGAACAAGAAGAAAAATCACATGGCCATGCAAAATGAGGAATTGAGGCAGATTTCAGAAAGTGGTGAGGTTGTCCTAGTTCTAAAGTTTCCAGCAAACCTATATTTTGTATGACAACCCTATTTTTTTGCCTGTGTCTCCTTTTATAACTTTTGAAAAAAGTCTTGATGACTTTCTCATTACTCAACTGTTTATTTCAGAATTCTATTTTTAATTATTTATAGTTGAATTATACTGGAGGAATTTTAGGAAATGATAAAAGAGGGTCATTCTGATTTGGTACAAGCTCTGCAAACAAGATTTTCATTTCAGTTCATTTCTAGTACAAGAAACAGTCTTTCTGTAGATGTTAGTTATCTTTAGATATGTTAAAGGGAAAGTCAACTTTTAAGTTGGAAACTAAAGTTACCAGAGCATGTCCATTAGTGCTGCTGCAAGATGGGATCTGAATTGACAGTATATCTAGTATATTTAGCCATATTGTTATAACCGGGTTCTGGGTTTCCCGTACGCAGAGAGACCAGTTCCAGAAGTGAGAACGCAAAAGCAAAGGAACCTTTATTGCTAGCTCGAGCTAGGGTCCAAGACTCATCCAATGCAATGGAGTCTCGACAAGGACCCTGACCCAAGTTCCAGGGAACATTATATGGCATATGGTTACATAAGCAACGTTGGCAGTTTTCCCAAGAATTGCGACAAAGCAGTCACAAATCTGTGCGCTTATTGGTCATGGCCACCTGCTGTGCCCAGAGATATCCTACTTATCATTGGATGGCTAGAGGCGTGTAGGGCATTTCCAGCTTTGGTCAAGGACAGTCTCAGGGAATTCTTTTTGGGGAAAAGGAAACTTAGGCCTACTCCTTGTTTTGCTGAAGTGCAGTCTGTCATGGCGCATGTGAGGTTCTTTTTCAGCCTCACAATATTTCTTTCCTTTTTCCTTCTAGCCCATGGCTCTGGGAGGAAAGTGTTACCTAATAGGCACTTTGGTCATCAAACAGATGAAAGTACCCCCTGGTAGTCTATGCAAGGTAAGACATGTTCTCTGTTATTTAACTTCTAAAAATACATTGAACTAGAAAAATATAGGAGATGTTTAGGCAGAAAAAAAAACCCCACAGCCATATGACTCATTTGGGCAAATTGAAAGCATTATGGCTGTGACGTAAAATTAAGCATTTGAACGTATTAAAGGGGAAGTAAAATATGACTTCTAATTTAGGAGGGTAGTTATAGGAGTCAAAATTTCACAAACACTACTTCCACCTTCATTTAAAACTAGGAAGCTCTGCAAAACAAAATATGTATCCTGTATTGTGCTAAAGACTTTATATGAATTATTTTATTCTAGGATTGGGAGATCTGTGATCTTGGCCTCCTTCCTTCATCTCTTTGAAACTCCCAAGTCTCTTTTTGGACCCTTGGAATTCTACTGCATTTGTTCAGTTCTCTGTTTAGCCTTCCAGAAATCTGATATTCTATGCAGAAACAGGATGTTTCTATCTTACACTTTTGAAATTAAAATATTATCATTGAAATTTGTTCATATTTGCTTCCTGAGGAGGTTATAAGAAGGTGGGCACTTACCTGTGTCACCATGGACATCCACTGTCTGTGTCGTCCAGATTAGTGAATGTAACAGGCTAGACTTTCCTTCTATTATGGGGCATTTTTCCTTCCATTTCAAGCTGAATACTGGTACATGAGGAGAAGGGCTGGTTGTGGGGGGAAAGGAGTTGTGTTTCAGTATAGTCTATATGCCCACGTGCAGCCAGACTCAGAGATTCCAACTTGATATGTGCATCCATCTGACGCTCATCCACTTGGGGTTTATTTGACAGCTTTCCAGTTCATTTCCAATGCCTCTCCAAGATTCTTTCCCCACACTTAATCCCAGAATCAGAGACCCTGTGATTCTCTCCATGATTGACCAAGAGATCCAGAATGTAGCTGGGAGCTACAGGGATGACTGCGAGTTCAATCTGGGCAGCACAAGGTAGTTTGATTTACTATATCAGTTCCTTACTGTAGAATGAGGCTGACTGAATATAAGTGCCTGTTCTCCCTTGGTGAGAGCAAGGCTTAGCATGAGTGTTGTAGCAAAAATAAAATACAAATTGAGGCCTTCACTCTCTAAGTGCTTGAGAAAAGGACAAGCTCAACATTCCTTCTAGAATTTACAAGTAGGTCTGGAAGTCATAGAACCTAATGGATATTTGTTATGTGCTGTCTTTGTGCTAAGTGTTCACATGTCTTCTATAAATAAGGTCAGCACCACTTATGTTCTGCCAAGGCTTACACAATCAGATTCTACTGGTCCTTCCTACTGGGAGCTCAATTTTCATCACACATCCCTGGGATTATGCTAATATATAATAGTAATACTGATGGTCTGAAGCTTACAGGAAGCACTGTGGCAGATCCAATAATTTATAACTTTGAGTAATGCAGACAGAAATATATAAAGAAGAAATCATTTAGTAATTGTGGGACACATAATGAAAAAAATCCAAGGAGGTAAAAAGAAATATCAATATTCTACTTTCTTTTTTATTTTTTTAATTTTCATAAAATTGTTCACATTAATGTATTACATTCAGTATTTCGACACCAGTCCCACCACCATCACATCTTCCCATCACCAATATTTTTAATTTCCCACCACCACTCAAACCTGCCAAATAGGCAGTTGCTAGATAATCTATTTGTGTTGCCCACTACAAATAACATAGGATGAGCGGCTGTGCACTCCTAGAAATCTAAAATTTCAGATAATTGGGTCAGAAGAAACCTCTGCAGTGAGATGCTCAGTTCCAAGATTCTCTTGTGTGCTCTAGATCATGAACATTAATGAGCTTAAGTAGTCGCCAGAAGCAGCTCATGGGCATGACATCCAGGGCCCCATGGGGGCAGGGATATGGGAAGGACAGGCCCATCCCCTATCCTATGAGGCCTCGAGTTTGCTGTCCCTAACCCCAAGCACTTGGGTTTTTCACTGGGTTCTGAAAGATGGTGGACACCAGAATTCCTAGGGGCCAGGTGGAGGGACAATACCTGCTCCCATCTGAGGCACGGTGGTGAAATCGGCCTGGCTCAAAATCCAGAGGCATCTTTGCAGTGAGCTGCTCAGTTTCAAGATTCTTTTGTCAATACTCTACTTTCTAAGGAGAGGTGATTTTATCTCCCTAGACACCTCTCCCCTTTAGAGGATATATACTTTCCTAGTGAGTCCACAGGCAGGGACTAGAGGACAATAAACTTTTTAATGAGTAGACACACCATAGGGGTGATCTACACCCTTGTCGACCCAAGAGCTATATCAGATGCCCTGGGGCATTGATAGATATGAGCTCCTACTGCCCCCTGACACGTTCTGCTCTACAGGACTGCCACTCAAGAGACCCTGCTGGACCTCAGGGCCAGAAAATGGACTGACCATGGAACCAGGGCTGTGTCCATATATTTCTCCCTCTATAACCCACCATCTCAACTCTTTTCAAGTGTATCATTGACTGCAGAGGTTCTTCCGACTGGGAGACTCACCCTCTCTGCTCTGGTGGAGTCTTTCACCATCTTCCATAGCAACTCATCCCTGCAGTCCTACAGAACGCTTCTCGAGGTGAGTTTATCAGTTTATACTCACACAGTTCTGGAGGTTAAAATTTTGAGATCAACATGATGGTATGCTCATATTTTGACAAAGACTCTCTTCTTGGATTAAGATAGCTACCAGCTCTCTGCATCTCTGGACACTGTTTCATCTTGTATAGGCACCTAACTTACAAGCTCACTTCACCTGCACTATTTTCTTAGAGGCCCCAGCTTCAATATGGGTAACTGCTTACATATATGATATGGGGGCAAGTGTACAAGCTTAGAACCATGAGACATGTCATGGAAATCACTCAAGGTAATTATGAACTTTATAAACACTATAAATTTGGGAAACTTACTAATTTGACCTATATTTTCATTTTATGCTGTGAAAAGACTGTAGATTGGGTATGCCTTGTCTCAGGGTATTGCAGAGTCTAGATGTTGTGAAATTTAGAAGGTATATAGTGAACTCTAGACCTCAAGGATAGTTGAGTGATTGTTTTCTGTTTGGGTCTGTGACAAAGCCCAAATAGTGTGGGTAGAAGGAGAAAGGCCATGTATCAGGCCTGTCCGACATAATATTTTAGATTTCAAATGTAGGGACTACAATACTCAGCTATTAGGTAGATAATATTCTGGGAACTATTTTTGGAAATTTGCAGATAAGCAGCGAAAATTCATAATGAATAAAATAACAAACTTTTAAACAAAGGCAGAGTCATTGGTACCGATATTTTCTTTTGTCACAGGTTCCTGTATGACTGGCATAGCACTGCTAGTTCATAAATTCCGATAAACCGCAAATTTGAACTTTGCCCTTATTTTAGCTGTAGGTAGTATAGTGTAGTAAAGTGCAATGGACCTTAAAAAAGGCAGACGAAATGCCAAAGCCCTTGCTGGTGTGTTTGTGATTCTCATAAATTGATGTCTAAATCAGAGTTTCTTCATAGGCCCCAGAACACTTTTACTAGATGGATTTTAGGTACAGGAGGGATGGTTGCATTCAAATGGCTCACAGGAAGTTTGTGTTAACCCTACAGTCTTCATAGCAAGATTGGGATTCACAGAATGCTCTTTCACTTATCTCATTCTGTGAAATATCTCATATTCTGTAAGGCAGTTTTAGTATCTTTGTTCTATTCTTGGGGATATTATTCTGATAAAATATCCCTTCTCCCTAGAGCAAAGAATAAGACCCAAGTCTTTTTTTGGTTTGTTTGGACTTTTTTAGTTTACTTAAAAGTGTTAGCTGAAAGGACCAAAAATGATAACCTCTCAGTGTTTGTATTGCAAACCATAATGCACAAAAGTAGAGAGAGAGTATGGGGAATACTGTCTGCCATGGAGGCAGGGGGAGAGTGGGAAAGGGGGGTTATACCAGGGATATTGGTGGTGGGGAATGTGCACTAGTGGAGGGAGGGTGTTTGATCATTGTGTGACTGTAACTCAAACATGAAAACTTGTAACTGTCTCACGGTGATTCAATAAAATAAAAAAAAAAGAATAAATAAGCATATTATTGTGCACCCGTGATGTATTCGATATGCCAAACACAGTAACAATTGTTACAATGGAGATGTTACTGGGGCCGCTCAAGCAAATCAATGAACAATGGGAGAACAGTGACAGTGACAGGTTATTGTGCATAAAAAATGGTGTTCGCTGGAGGAACCTAGAGGCTCATTTGAGGCCAACTGCTTCCAAACAGTTTAGTTTCTATTCCTTCATGTCTCTCTGTTCTGAATGAAGGAAGAAAGGAAGGAAGGAAATGGGTTATGTCAATGAAACGGTTATGTCAGTGGTGAGATAACCATAAGCAGGATTTTATAAAGAGTCTAGTCAGGAATTTAAAGATTTTAATTTTTAAATTTTTATCTAGCTAAGGAAATAGGCTGTATAGTTGACAAACATATAAAAACTAATCTTTTCAGCAGTATTAAAGAAAGACTGGAGAGGTCTATCCTGAAGCTTAGAAGATGTGTAGGCATCTGTGCCACAATCATACTCTCTGAGACCCCCGGTGGGCCTGTTTACATCTCTAATGACCAGCATAATGGGATTACAGGAGTGACTGATGAGTGAAGAGCTGTCAAACAGCCCCCCACCACACACACACACACACACACACACACACACACACACACACACTTACCTTATCCTAGAAGAGGATGCTTCACAACTCTGCAGAATAAGAAAGAGTAGAGAACCACATTTGATGGGATTTAGAATAGAAGGCAACCAATCTTAGGGGAAAACATATTTTTACATAAATATATATATATATATATATACACATACACAACACATAAGCACACAAGGCTCAACCTTTAACAGCATGTTAGTAATCTCTTATAGAAGGGCTTAATGGCTCCTAGGTGAAATACAACAATCTTTACACAATTTCCTCTAAGAAACCTTTTTTGGATCTTTTTCAGTGAGTTATTCATAACAACAATACAAAATATTTCAGTTCTGCTTTGGGGCAGAGATTGGGGTTCGGGATGGAAAACTTTGCAATATGGTGGTGGGAAAGTGTAATGGTGGTGGGATTGGTGTTCTTATGTTAAATGTAATCAAATATTGTGAACTACTTTATAAAAATAAATTTAAAAAATTAAAATATATATTTACTTTAAATATGTTTAAAATGTGCTCCTGGGCTTGCTTTCTTAAGCCCTTGCCCTTCCTGAATATGTATCTTTTCTTGTTTGCTTTTTATATTCATTATTTAAAATAAATTATTAATTAATGTGAAAAAAAAAAAGAAAGTAGTTTGCCTTGTATCTATTGACAAGGTGTTTGCAGGGGAGCCAAACAGAAGTGTCGACCTTAAGAAAACAATTTATCCGAATCAGAGAGACAGTATGGTAAGTAAGGCACTTGCCTTACATATGACTGCCTTGGCTGTGACCATGGGCTTGAATCCCCAGTACCGTACATATATAGTCCCCTGAGCACTGCCAGGGTTGATGCCTAAATGGCCCTCAAGCACCATCAACTGTGACTCAAAAAAGAAAAAGAAAAAATGCTATAGCACAGCAGGTAGGGCGTTCGCCTTACAAGCGGCCAACGTGGCCAACCCGAGTTCGATTCCTCCGCCCCTCTCCGAGAGCCCGGCAAGCTACCGAGAGTATTCGATATGCCAGACACAGTAACAACAAAGTCTCCAAATGGAGACGTTACTGGGCCCGCTCGAGCAAATCGATGATCAACGGGAGGCCTTTACCTTTACCTTTATATAAATAAAAGTATAAAAATATATACATATAAGTATGTATATATCAGTATTTTTGTTTACTTGTTTTTTTTTTTTGACATTCCTTTCATCAGCTGCTTCTCCTGGTACTCAGCTTGATTCAACTCTGCATTGAACTTTATGACATGATTGAGAAAGGTGTCTACAGCTATTGGCAAAAACCAAGGAACTGGCTGGAGGTAGCTTCTCATGTCATTTTCTTTATGAAAAATAAAAGTGCTTGTCTAAAAACAAAAGAAAGAACTTCTGTGGGCTATTGATGCTGTACTATTTCTAACCTTATTTTTAACTTTATTGCTATTTTATCCCAATGACACTTGAATGGCAAACTAGCACTTAAGGTCATATGTCCTGGTAGTGCTTTTTGTAAATAATTTTCACTCCAAGTTGATCCCCTACTCATGCGTCTATCTTATGGCCCTCTCTCCTTCACCCTGTAGTTATTTGTGGTTGGGGCCAGCCTTGTCTACCATATAACCTCAAGCCACTGCCTTACTCTCACTGGAGAAGTGATGGACCAGTTACACAAAGGACTTTTTCAAGGATTTGTGGACCTTAGTCATATGGCTTCATGCAATCAGGTATGGCAGGAAATTCTGGAAAGCATGAAAGGTCTAGAAATTGTGATTGTATCCGAAAGATAAGTTCATATGTACTCTAGAAAGTTTAAAATGAGAATTTCCAAATTTTCAGTGATAGATGAATAGATTAAAAATTTTGTAGCATAGTCAAAAGAGGGACTGATATAGAATGACTGATTCACTTGTGGTATACAAAAATATATAGTAGAAGACTAAAAGCCATGGCCAGGGAAAGCAGGAGCTAGGAGGACTGGTCAATGATTGGAATCCACCACAAGTATGTATGGCAGGCAGAGAGTAGATAAGATGTGTGAAAATAATAGCTGGGAGTAATCACGCTGGACAAGATCTCAATGTCAAAAATAGGTAAAGAGATATTCTTGATAACCTTTCAGTATCAATATTGCAAAACACAGGCCCAAAAGGAGAGTAAAAAAGAGAGACACAGAGACAGAAACAGAAGAAAAGTCCCTGCCATTGAGGCAGGTAGGGATTGGAGGGTGATGGAAACCTGGGGACACTGGTGCTGGGAAATGTACACTGGTGGAGGGAGGGGTGTTGGGATACTGTATGACTGAAATCAAATCATGAACAGCTTTGTGTCTATTTCAGAGAGATTCAATAAAAAATTCACTGTCACTGTCACTGTCCTCCTGTTGTTCATCAATTTGCTCAAGTAGGCCCAGTAACGTCTCCATTTTGAGACTTGTTGTTACTATGTTTTGCGGGTGAGATACTCTCGGTAGCTTGCCAGGCTCTCTGAGAGGGGCGGAGGAATCGAACCCAGCTCAGCCAGGCTGGCTGCACACAAGGCAAACTCCCTACTGCTTAACAAATAAAAATAAATATTGTGGCATAAATGTACAGTGGAATATTTCTTATTGCAACCATAAGAAAAGATGAAACCACTGCAGTTCCCTGAAACTTGGATAGAGCAAGAGGAAGTTTTCCTTAGCATCATGTTTAAGGAAAATAAGCCAGAAGGAGAATAATACTGAACATTCTCACTCATCTGTGGTATGTGGAAAAATAAAACAAGGAAACAGAATCAAATGATAACTAACTCTTGGCCTTAGATTAGTGAGAATACTAAGCAAAGCATGAAGTAAGTAGGTGAAATGATGAGGTGAACTGGAAGAAACATAAGAACATTAATAGAGTCCTGGGAGCTTTGGTCAGGGTGGAGAGGAGTGTAACTGTGAACATAATAGACAGGGGCCAGAGTAATATTACAGTGGGTAAAGCACTTGCCTTGTTCATGGCAGACCCAGGTTCAATTCCCAGCACCCCATATGGTCCCCCAAGTCTACCATGTTTAACCCCTGCATGCAAAGCAAGGAGTAAGCTCTGATCATCACTGGGTGTGGCCCAAAAATAAAATAATAACAAACATATACACTACTGTAAACATGTGAAATAGAGAGAGGGGGATGTAGGGAGGGAGAGAGAGAAAGAATATGGCTTACTCAGAAAGTCCTTGAAATATATCAGAAGATAGAATCTTTTCAGGGAACAGAGTGAGTTTTCATAGCTACTTCAGTATCAGATCTAGATATCTTGTCAATATATATCAGTTCATGGGGTCAGTAATAAGAACCAACAACTTGTGCCCAGGATACAGATCTCCAAAGAAGTTCTATCAGTTACATCCTTGAGCCTTGTTCAGATACAATATATCACCTTGTAAGAACAAGCAACACCGCAAAGCTGTGTCTCTTTTTCTATATGTGCAAAGTCCACTGGAAGAAATTGATAGCTTCTATTTTTACAATTAACAAGATAATGCACATATTTTATCACTAAAAAAACCAAATATGTTTCATAGTAAAAAACTATTGTCTGAAATTGTGGATGATGATGGTATGGACAGTAAGGACTTGGAATATTAGAACGCTTGTTGCAACCTGGAGTCCATGTAAAATTTGTGTAGTAGAACTCAAGATCATTGAGCTCCCTAATGACCATAAATGGCCATTACATGATATGAGGTACCAGGTTCTAAGATTGCATTAGGGAAGGACTTTCACTGACTTGCTTAGATACCACCTTTTAGTTTCTTTTTTCCCAGATGCATACTGTATTGTTTTTCTTGTCTTCTCCATAAATTCTCTACAAAGAACTTTCAGGTTCAGGAAAGGGCAGGCCTTCTTGCCATTCAGCTCCATCTCCCCCAACTGGTTCTTACATAGTAAAAAGCTCTTGAGAGGGTGTCCCCGTGAGTGGGTTTCATTCTGTGCAAAGGGCACATATGGTGGGACCCAGGAAGAGCTTGACATCCTGTTGGGAGTAGAGCTGACTTTTCTTTACCTTCAGCCTTCAACGTAGCCCCCTCCCTTACCCGACTTCTCTCTAAACTTTTTCATCAAGAGAAGTGATTAGGGCACTAGGCCCTGACAATGCATCCTAGTTTATCAATAGCTAGTTCCAATTCAGTTTCATTATAGACATTTGACATTTCTGTCTCTCATAAATTCATGGTCTGTAGAACTTGATCACATTCGATAAATGCCTGTTGCGTGTTCTCCTCCTGTGACTGAAGATTTTTTTGTTTCTCCATAGTTGGCACAAAATACTAAACTATGTTTTTCTGTCTCAGAGAGCAAGATGGCTCCAAGGAATCGTTTCCTTTCTCCTGATACTGAAATTCCTTTGTTTACTTGGCATTCGAGAGACAACGGCATTCATGCGCCTCTCACTCTCCTTTGTCGTTGCACCAGGGGTAAGATCTCTCTGTCATTGAGTTACCTGCAATTAGCAGTTGTGATCAGTGCATTCTCTTCAATTAGCTCCTTCTTAAGGGAAAAACAAACCTCTTTCCAGGTCTGCCCCTTTAGTAATTACAGTCTTCTAACCAATTATGGGGTGGTTTCCCATGACATATCAGTTATATGACAAGCTGTGGTTATGACATTAACTGAGACTTATTAAACACTTGCTTTGTACTATGCTTTCCTATGGTGTACTATTGTTGTTCCAAATAAAGATTCATCTGCAAAGCCTTTCTTAAATGTTAGGAATGGCATTTGGTATATAAAAATTAAGTGGTATTTAGAAAATAAGTATGTCCTGAATGTTAGTTGGGGCATTAAATAATAACCTCACTTAATAATCACAAGCAAGTTGTGGTTAGGCTTGATTCTTTTTCAGAGGAAGTAACAGAAGGCTGGTGAGAAGTAATTAGGCTTGCCTTAGGTCATAATCCTTGAGCACTTAGATTCCACACTGCATCACAAAGAAGTCTCCTGGCCCCCATTTTACTGTGCCAAATAATGGGCCTATAATACTTCCCAATAAATACATAAGAACTTAGAGCTATTTACTCCCCAAGTGGAATTACCCATTATCTCTGAAAATCAAGGAAAAAAAGTCAGGAGAAAGAATACAGAAATAAGCAAATAAACGTAGGTTCTCAAAGCCTGATTCCAGTTTAGGGACCCAAGTCTTAGCGGGCTGCCTTGCAGTCTGTTCAAATTGGGTGAAGCTTAGGGCCCAAGTCCTACAAAGTGGGGCTGGAGCAATAGAAAAATAGGTAGGGCATTTGCCTTGCACACGACTGACCTGGGTATGATTCCCAGCATCCCATATGGTCCCCTGAGCACTACGAGGAGTAATTCCTGAGTACAGAGCCAGGAGTAACCCCTGTGCATCACTGGGTGTAACCCAAAAAGCAAAATAACAATACAAAAACCAAATCCTACAAAGTCCCTGAAATGTATGTGATTCTGACCAGGTCCTAAAGGGTAAGGTCCTAAATTGTCCTCCAGCTCAGTGCTCTATTATGCCCCAGTTCCACTTTAACTGACTGTCATCAGGGTTAGAAAAGGGTCCCTCCATAAACCTTATTAAGAGGATCTGGTTTTGTGTCTCAGACTTGTATAGACATGGTAAATGAGCTCAGATCCAACACACAACTGACTTTACACTCAAAAATAGACCAGCCAACGGAAACAGAAAAACTACAAGTAAGAAATCAGAAGTCGAGTCCCAGAGGCACTGTTATGGCCCCACCGTTGCAGTCATGGACCATTTACTGTTGGATAAAATTGGGTTGCCCTTGCTCCTCCCACAGGGAGCTTAGATTTATTGAGTTACTTTCACAGCACTGCAGCTGAGGCACACCCAATTCCATCAAGCACTAACACTAACTAATTGTATTTATTTTTTATTTATGTCACTTGCATGACTTAGCAATCATGATTTTTGTTTAGACATAGGAGGACAGTTCATGCTATGTTTTGTAACATGGAAGTTAATTGACTCCAAAATAATATTTACTCCTGGGCATCCATATAGTTGTCCTTAGTTCCCAGTTCTCCAAATGCAGGGTCCCAACAAAGGGACTGGTTGGCCCCAGGGCAAGCTGAAGCTACCCTGGCATTGAAAGGGAACAATCCGAGTGTCATAAGTATAAGAAATGATCATGGAACAAACTCTATCATGACCCAAAAAGAAATAACTGAATAAAGATCCTGCTAGGGTTATGAAAGACTAACCTGGCCTGAGAACTGAAGTCTGAGATATCCCTAGGAAAAGCCAAATTTTAAGCTTAATATATCTCTGTGTTCATACAAAATGACTAGAAATATTATAAGAAGTAAATTCACTATAATTGTTTAAATGGATTACTAGCTGAGGAAAAGAGAAAGCAATACACCTTAGATGGAATTCCACCCTTGAGCAGATCTCCTACTAATCTGGAGTGCTGAACCCTCAGGTGAGATTTTTGTCCTTGAGTTAATCCCCTAGAACTTCCCCTGAAGGAGTGGCTTTACCTCTGTTTGTTGTTATGACGATGTTCAACCCCACCTATGTGTACCCTCACTCTTCATGTTTTCTATATAACTATTCTGTAAGGGGAAAGAGGGTTATATAACGAAGGAGAGGACTTTGTGGTCTACAAGGAGACTGGGATGATGGAACTATGATGACTGGGACTAGGACCAAAACTACGACTATGATTGCACTCTAAGGGGAGAAATTGGACTAGGCTGGGGAGGAGAAAGAAATAAACTGACTACCAACCAGCCTGGGGCCCTGTTTCTCCATTACTCTGTCCTTCACCCACCCATTGCCATTGTTCAGTCTGGGGAGGCAGCTCTCAGCCACTGAAAGCTTGAATCCCCTGCACATGCCCACATGTTTTTTTTAATCTCATAACTTAATAGACCATAATTTCTATACAAGCCTGAAATGTACTCTGGAATATAGCAATTGTGTGCCTTTATACCTGCTAAATAAGACATTACTACACAAATTAGTGCCTTGAAAAATGCTTTTTCTCTTGCAAAAAAGTAAAATAATAAATTATATCCAAATTAAGTAGAATAAGTTATGAATGAAGAGAAAAGAAATGCAGGGAATCAAGATAGTGCTTTTTTTTAAAGTTCAGGGAGGGTGAAATTCTACTTTCAGGTAAATAATGCTAGGAAAAAATGTGCAATAGAGACCAGAAAAAGCCTCTGTGTAAGTGCAGTGTACTCAGGGAGCTACCTGTGATGACATCCCATCACACTTACCCATGTAGACCTGTAACAGTGGATTAATGATCTGTCCTTCAGGAGAAAACTGTTTTATGATACAAATGTAGATAGAATAGTAAATTTGTATACTGAGTGCTTTTCTGTTTTTATTTGTGGGGAATGCCAGGAATTTAACACAGTTTTGTTTTCATTTTTTGTGATTGCCAGGGATTGAATCCTTTAACATGAAAGGCAGCTATCCTATGGTCACATTGCATTTTCAGCTCTCTTTGTATTCTGAACCCATGACATGAAACAGCCCCTCCTTCCAGTCTGAGCACCCAATCTGTTGCAACAACCAGACAAGACTTCTCCTGAAATAAACTGAAAGATGGCTCTTCCATAGTTTTTAAATGATCTATTTTATTAATTGGCACCAGGTATTTAGCCTACCAGGATGATGAGAAGGTTGCTTGGGGTCTGGATGGGGCTCTGGCAGCTTGCAGTGCAGAGAAAATGATGGAGCCCTGATACCTAAGGAAAAGTAACTTCACAGAGGAAGGCATGTACAAGGATGCTGGGCTGGGCACTGACAAAAAGAAATGAATGGAACAGAGCTGAAGTGGGGACCCCATAAGGGAGAGAGGCCGGAGTATAGCTCAGAGGGGGGACAAACACAATGAACTGGCCCAGGGAGTTCATTTCCTTGGTTTTCTCTTTGTAGCTTGTGTGTGTCCTGATGCTAGCTGCCTACTTCCACCTACATGGATTTCTGCTCTTCACCAAGGCTCTGACTTCTGGAACCTTCTCAGAATCCCTCTATGGTCAGCTGTTTCATTTTCCAGGAAGAAGCCAAAGAGATTCCTTCCTTGGATCCTCCATATATGATCAACATTCCAGGGCTTGGTGCTATGGAAAAGGAGCTCTTTTCATATTAGTGATACCCGTGTGGTTTGGAATGGTATGTGGATGCATCCAGGATGTTGAAAATCAAGGTTTGCAAAGGTTTCTTCTGTAGGCTGGTATGCTCTTTCCTTCAGCTTGTTTCCATGTTGTTGTTATCCTGAGCCCATCCAATCACCCAGCTCTAGACAGATGCTAAGTAGTAGGCTGTGCTCTCTTGCAGCCTAAAACATCTCCACAACACCAAAGACTCCTGGGCCCCTCAGCTTTCAAGGAAGATGGACCTCTCAGCTTTAAGTCACATTCCTTTTTTCCCAAAACCTAACTTTACATAATTTCGTTATATTCTTGACTTGTTACTTTAGTCTTTAAATCTTATAAAACTTTTGCTCCATCAGCCAACATTCATTCTTGAAAATATTTCCTCCCTGGAGCTGTAGCAATAATACAGTGGGTAGGGTGTTTGCCTTGCATACATCGGACCCAGGTTCAATCACTAACATCCCATATGGTCCCCCAAGCACCACAAGGAATAATTTCTGAATGAAGAGCCAGGAGTAACCCCTGTGCATCTCTGGGTATGACCCAAAAAGCCAAAAATAATTATTTATTTTCTGTCTAGAATTCCTTTTATATTTTCATCAAAAGGAAGTTGAATATATATGTGACATCTACACCTGGGTTTCTGCCTTTTATTGCATTAATCTGTTCTTTTGCCAACCAAAAAAAATCCTATTCTAGTAAGTCTTTTGTAACATTTAATCTTTTACTTTGGCACTGTGAAAAATAATATTAAAGTTACTATTATTTTATAGTAAGTCTTTTTTTAAATTTATCTTTTATTTTGTCGATTGCCTCGAGCAGGCCCCAGTAACGTCTCTTTCATCCTAGCCCTGAGATTTTTTTAAAAAGTGCCATATTCGAGGCTCTTTCAGAGTTAGGAGAATGAGACCCATCATTGTTACTGGTATTTAGCATATTGGGTACACCATGGGGAGTTTTCCAGACTCTGCCGTGTGGGCAGGCTACATTTGGTAGCCTGGCAGTCTGTCCAAAGTAGGAATAAGATAAAAAAAAAAAAAAAAAAGATGTTGCGTGGCCGCAAATGCGGCCGCGCTTCCAGGAGCTGGGTTTTATAGTCTCTGAGTCTTGGCCATTGATGGGATTACATGGCACCAGGGGGCCAGTTGGTGCCTACTGGAATTTGGAGGATCTGGGTGGAGGATGCTCAGCCCCGATCCAAGTAGGCTTGGAGATCTCAGCCTTGGGACCCACATGCCTTTGTTCCTCTGCCGGTACCTTCATCTGTGCGGAGAGTGGTCTCAGCATGGTGGTGGCTGGTTCTGGAGGTCTTCGGCTGCCAGAGCCCTGGTCGGGGCAGGGAGGAAAACTCAACCAGCTCCCCTCCAAGGGGCCCCGGCGAGGACAGCCAGGCGAGGGGGCAGGAGACTCTGCGCTGTTCTCTTTTGGGAGCTGGGTTTTATAGTCTCTGAGTCTTGGCCATTGATGGGATTACACGGCGCCAGCATGATTTACATGCCAACATGTAAATCATGTTGACTTTTGATGGGATTACACAGGTGTTGGCATGATTTACATGCCAACATGTAACTTGTAATTGACTTTTATTTAGTTGACATGATTTACAAACCTTTCAATTAGAGAGTTTCAGACATACAATATTCCAATTCAAAACCCAGCCCAACCACTAGAGAGTTACAGACATACAATATTCCGATTCAAAACCCAGCCCAACCACTAGCATCCCTCCCTCAATGTTCTCAGATTTCCTCTAACTCCAAGACTGCCTCCTTAACTGGCACATAAATAAAAATATTTAGACACTAATTTACATAGTTTACAATAAGTTTTCCTGTTTGCAGTGTTTCTACCACAGGTCCAAGAACCTGTATCCCCATCCTTCCACCACCTACCCCAGATTCACTCCCACCCCCATACTGACTTCTTGACAGATACATTTTTTAAGTTTAACTGTAGTTTTGGTCCCATCCTTACAATCATTTGTGGTCTAGAGGTTTAGATATAAACATATACATTATCTCTACACCACAGATGTGGCTAACATCCCTGAACCTTGCCCCTTTGTTACCTCCAGACAACCTCCTCTTGCTTCTCCCTTCGTTTCTTTCTTTCCCTGCCCTTTTCCTTTTGATAATCTAGGGCCAATTGAAGGTTCAAATGCCTTCAATTACCGTGTCATATTGTTCTATTTAAGATAAGTCAGAACATCCAGTGTTTTCCCCTCCCTAACCCTGCCACCCACCAGCCTACCTCTATGGCAGACACTTAAATTCTTTCTCTTTATCTCTCTCTTTTTGTGCATTATAGTTTGCAATTAAGAAGTCACCGTGTTTGTTCAGTATTTCTATTGGGAAGGTACAGATGGAGTAGCTTTTTTAACTGGGTGGCAGCTTTGGAGGTTGGGCATGACTTCCACAGCTTCTGGAAGTACTGGGAGGGGCAGAAGGTAGCCCATCCTTTACCCAAGAAAGCCTGGAGATTTTGGTCACAAAACCTGCATACCCGAAATTTCAGCAGATTAATATCTCAGTGAGGTCTGTCTCAAGATGGTGGGATCCACCCAGAGGCATGGCAGTGATTTTGGATTGTGGGAGCAAGTGGCTTCCAGGGTCTCTGTTTGGGCAGGCACTGGGCTATGCCCCTCCCCTAGATGTGCCTCCATGATAATTCAGCCATGTGTGAGTCCAAAATATACTGCGCCTTTTTTTTTTATCTCTTTTGAGATTTATTTATGAATCTCTAGAGCAAGGTCCACAAATGAGCTTGTATAGCTGATCCGGAGGTGGTTTGTGGACGTGGCTCCCACATATCTAAATTTTGGCAGTTGAATTCCTTGGAAAACTGGGTCCCAAGTTGTTGAGGTTCAGCTAGAGATATAAAGGCCACTTGGGTTCTGAGGAAGCCTGAAGGCACCAGCAGGTTGACCTGCCAGTGGCACTGCACCCCCTGGATCCCAGTGATGACAGCAGCAAGGCCCTCATCTGGACCAGTACCGTAGTCAGTGCAGTTATTGTGCATGGTTTGGGGAGCTCCGGGTGAGCCTGGGCCACATGCTCCCCTACTCGGGCCCAGTCTGCAGTCAGTTGTCGCTCAGGGAGACTTTTCTCCCTGATATGCTGTGGGCAGCTCCGGTGGTGAGGACTGTGCCTGGGAAGCAGTGGCAGCAAGGACATCCAAGCCAGCCCCTCATGGCGGGAACCTGGGGCATCCCCTCAATTCCAGGCCCACACTCTGTGGGGGTACCAATCTGGGCCCGAAGAAGACTAATCGTCATGCAAAATTCTGCCACACCGCAGCCCAATGTCACAACACCAAGAGCTGCAGTAGCTCTGCAGCCTACTGCCTGCTGCTGCACCATCACCATCTTCTCGTCTTTCCTCAAAATGCCTGTAGGTAATCTTTTAAGGTTAGGCAGAATTCACTAGTGAGCCAATCTGTGCTTTCATTCCTCAGGCTATTTTTAATATTTCAAGGGAACTTGAAATATTAAGTTAATATTCCCTTGAAATATTAAAAATATTTAGATGGACCTGTTCAAAGATTTGCTTCCCCCCTCATTCAGTTTTTCTTGGTTATGTCATTCTAAAAGTATGTCATTTCTTCTAGGTTTTCCAGCTTAATATTGAAAAGTTGTTCATAATAATCTCTCATAATCATTGTGCTTCTGAGAGGTCTATTATAATTTTTTTCCTCCCATTTCTGATTCAAGGTATCTGGTAGAAAAAAACTTGAGGACATATTTTATCTTTATGTCCTCATGAATCTAGACAAGGATGTCCATGTTTTGTTTATTCTTTAAAAAAAAAAAGCTTTGGGTTTCATTGACTGTTTCATTGTTTTTCTTGATTTCTATATCATTGATTTCTTCTCTAGAGAGATAGTACAGCATATTAGGTACTTGCCTTGCATGGTGACTGACCTGGATGTGATTCCCAGAATCCCATAGTCCCCTGAACCTGCCAAGATGATACCTAAGTACAAGTCAGGAGTAGGCCCTGAGCACAGCTGGATGTGACCCCCCAAATATCTAATTTCTATATTTTCTTTCCACCTACTAATCAGGATTCATGAATTATTCCTTTGCAAGGTTCTTAACATATATGATTAGGTTTTTGATTTTAGCTCTTTCTGCTTTCTGATGTAGGTCTGTATTTCTCTTAATTCCCCCCTTAGAATTACTTTTTCTGTGCCCATAGATTCTGACATATTGTTTCTTCATTAATCTTTATAAATATTTTTATTTGATTTTTCTCTTGGATCTTAGTTGTTATCTGGCAACATTTTGCTTAGCATTCAGTTGGAGCTTTCCCCATCTTTTTATGGTTAATTTCTACTTTTATAGCATAGCATGGTCTTAGAAACTGATTGATGTCATTTATATCTTTGTAATTTATATATGCTTGATATATGCCCTAATATGTTGTCTGTCCACAGGTAGAATGATCCGTGTGCATTAAAAAGAATGTGCATTCAGCTTTTTGAGGGAGGATAGCCTTGCATATATCAATTTATTCCTGTTCTTCCACTTCTTCATTTGGGGTGCTTTTATCTTTAATGATATTCAGTCTGGTTGATTTGTCTAATAGTGAAATTGGGGTATTGAAGTCTCCCATTATTATTGTTTCTATCAATATATCTTTTAAGGTATGTCTTCCACTATTATTGTGTTTTCATCAATATAACTTTTAAGTTATTTGAACAGAAGTTTATAAACTTTGCTGCCCTTCACTCAGTGCAACTATGTTGATAAGAACTAAGACTATTTGATCTACATCTTTCTTAAACAGTGAGTTCTGTTCTTTCCTTTCTCTTTTCCATTCTTTTCCTTTCTTAACTGCTTTCTTTTGCTTGAATATTATTTGATCTACATAACTGTCTTTCTTCTTCTTCCTCTTCTTCCTGTTCCTCATCCTCGTCCTCCTTTTTCTTTTTCTTCCTCCTTCTCCCCTTCCTTCTTCTTCCTTCTTTCTTCCTTCTTCTTTCTTCCCCCATGAATTCAAATATGTTTCTTGTGAACTGCAAATACTTATATTTTGTTTCCTCATATGTCCGTCCTCTGTTTTATTTTATTTTTTGCCAGACCTGGCTGTGCTCAGGACTTACTCTGGCTTATCTCTCAGTAATTACTCCTGGCTAAGCTTGGGGGACCATATGTGATGTCAGGTCAAACACAGGTCAGCCATTGGGAAGGCAAGTGGCCTACCTGCTGTGTTATTTCTCTAGTCCCTTACTCTGTGCCTTCTAATAAAAGAGTTCAGTCTATTGACAGAGAAATAACTGATATAAATGAATTTTATTTTTTTTATCTTTTTGTTTTCTTCCCCCCCCCTTTTCTGTCTTTTTCTGATCTTTTAATTTGGAATATATTTATGACTTTGAGACCTTAACTTTTGATTCAGATATATCTACTTAAAATGATCCCAGTCTTTCCATAGCCTTCCATTCTAACTTAACTATGGGATTTTGTTTACATATTATTCTTTAATGTGCATTTAGCAATCCTTTTATGTTTGTCTCGTTTAAATTTTCTTTTAGAACTTCTGTATAAAAAGACAAAGAATAAAGGGAGTTGTGACAAAAACTCAGCAATAGACATCTGAATAGACACTGCTATCTAGATAAGAAAGGAAATATTACCCAAGCATATAAATCAAATTTAATGATAGTTCTTCTCAAGGGCTGGAGCTATAGCAGAGTGAATACAGTGTTTGCCTTACATGCAGCCGATAAGAGTTTGATTCCTTCGTCCCTCTCAGAGAGCCCGGCAAGCTACCAAAAGTATCCCGCCCACATGGCAGAGCCTGGCAAGCTACCATAGCATATTTGATATACCAAAAACAATGGATATACCAAAAACTGATGCCCACTCGAGCAAATTGATGAACAATGAGAGGACAGTGCTATGGTGCTACAGTTCCTCTCAAACTCAAAGTGCAATACACCAGAAAGATGTATGTCACTTGCAGGATTGGTTTATTCTTCATTGGAATAAATTGATCCAGTTTAACATTAAAGTAAGAATAATATGAGTAATAAAGGAAAAATAATACATGAAAAATGAGTTTGTTGCCATTTTTCTATAGATATTTTTAATTGAACATTTGCTTTTTATAGGAGGTCATTCAATATTCATTGTAGACATGGATAATTTAGCAGATGTCTTGCTATTTCTTTTCTAAGAATATTTTAATCCTTCCTCAAATCTGAATGTCAGCCTTACAGGATAGAGGACCATAGTTTAAGATTTTTCTCATGGTACTCTGAATATATCATCCCAATATCTTCTTGCTTGTACAGTTTCATATGATATCTGTTATTAGTTTAATGTTGTTTCACCTGTATTTGAGGTTTTAATTTCCTTTTGCAGTTGTTAAGTAATATGTTCCTCTGATTCATGCCATTCTGCTTACATTGTGGCTTTGTGTTCTATATGGATTTGTTTTGTTGAGTATTCCTTGAGCCTCTTGAATCTGCACACAGCTCTCCCCCCAGTCATTGGGGAAGTTTTGAACTATTGCCTCTTTCACTAGTCTTTCTTTACTTTGCTGGTATTCCTATGATTCAGAGATTATTTCCCTTGCTACTGTCTATAAAATATTCTCCATTTTCTTCCATTTGTATATCTCTTTTGTATTGCCATCTCTTTTGGGGATAGACTGCTTTTTCTGTAAGATCACTGATACAGTCTTTAGCATGGTGAATTCTGTTGCTGTGATTTGCTACTGTATTCTCTATCTCCTTCAATTCCATTTTCAAAATTCTTTAATATTTTGCATTAGTTTTTCTATGAGATGATAGAATTTCCTCATTAATTTTTAGTTAGGGTTGGTAATGGAACATTTTGACCTTTGAGTTTGGTTCCTGCAGACTTTTGTGCTAATATGTACTATACTTCACTGGATAAATAAACCTGTCATTCCACATGGCCATCACTGGCTCATTTATGCCTAAAAAGGAATCAAGATCATATTGCCCTTCTCATGGTCTTGAACACTTTTCAGTCACAGGTACAAACTTTTGGTGGAACTCAGCCTATAGCAAAAAAAGGTTCATCAGTACAGTCAAAAATGAAATGCAAATTTTATAGAAGTAATGTTTTTGTCATGTTAATAGACATCGTTCTCAAGTGAGAATTATTAGAAGATCCTTTATAATAAGGTAATTTCCTTTATAATAAGCTAATTACCTTAGCTTATTTCTTTATAATAAGCTAAGGTAATTAGCTGGATTTACCCTACAACAATTTTAACATAATTCATGAGATTCTTTTCTTAATTATTTTTGCTTAGCAATCACTGCCTTACTAAATCACAAAATAGCATAATAAGATTTGATTTACCATTTATAGTTTCAAAATGAAAAATTATTTTTGCTTGATAACATGATATTTGTCTTATTATTTTCCCCTCCAGTTGAGAGGTTCTCTTATGACTCTTGCCCAAAACAGAAAATATTTTCAAAGAAAATTTCTTGGGCTCCTTAAAGATGTGACTGCCTACATATGGGGAAAGGTTCTCACCCTTATAGGAAAGCCCAAAATGGAAGAGATGAAAGTGGCTGAAAATCAAGTAAGCTGAGGGATATGGGACTAATGAACATGTTCAAAGTGATTGTAAAATTTTACTTTTAATGATTCAACCATGATTGTGATTATATCCCAGTATTATTGCAACCTTGGAATTTTTGACATTCTGAACACTATAGATTTCCATTCACCACCATTAATTCATTATATTCTTATAGTGACTCTGCAGCGTCAGAAAAATGAAATTATGATTTTCTCCTTTCAACGCAAATCCTATACAACCCCTTTAGAATTTAAGCATTTGCTTTTGGTACCTGATAGCTGAGAAACTTTAACAAACCATGGAGCAAACCATTTTAGGTATAAATGCTTGACTGTAATTGTATAAATCAAAGCCATATTTGCATAATGAGTGTTGAACTATTTTTGATTACTGGTGTTAGACAAAACCTGGCTCAATTCTGAAACAAGTTATTTGTAATAAAGATCGTGATAATTATTGAGTTCATACTTTATTATGTACTTTCTCCAAAAATAATTGCCTTCTTTAAAGTTTGGTCATTTTGGACTTATATATAAACCTTTTGTGATCTCATTAATAAGAAAGAGTATATACATCTGTATCGCTGGAGCGATAGCACAGGGGTAGGATTTTGCCTTGCATGTGGCCAGCCCAGCTGAGCTGGGTTCGATTCCTCCACCCCTCCTGGAGAGCCCGGTAAGCTACCGAGAGTATCTCACCTGCACGGCAAAGCCTGGCAAGCTACCCATAGCATATTCGATATGCCAAACACAGTAACAAGAAGTCTCATGATGGAGACGTTACTGGACCCGCTCAAGCAAATCGATGAACAATGGGAGGACAGTGCTACAGTGCATACATATCTGTATGTGAAATTGAAAATGAAGTCGGATTTTCACTGATGTATATGACATCAGGAATTATTAAGTTGCATGTAAAGATAATTGGCACTTGAATATGGCACTTTAAAAAAAAATCTCAGGGCTAGGACGAAGAAGACGTTACTGGCACCTGCTCGAGGCAATCGACGAACAACAGGGTGGTCGTGATCGTGATCGTGATGTAAAGATAAATTGCAATGTAAAGACCAGGGCCCAGATCTCCTGATTTTAGAGTTCTGGTGAAAATTTCAAAAAATTTTTTAAGAACTGTTATATTAAGTTTATATTAAAAAATACTTGGGATAATGAAGAAAGAAGAAAATAGACTATTGAATACATTTACTAATCTAATATAATTCTTTTCAGAATTACTTCCTGGATGAATTTGAAGATCTTTTAGATGAACTTTTATTGAAGATTAATGGTTTGTCTGATTGTCTAGAATTTCCTCTCTTAGAACAACAATCTGAATATATATTGGAAGCCAGTGCAGAAGATATTCCCTTGGTTAGTATTTCTATTTATATGGGTAAGCAAACATAAATTTTAATTAAGTTTTTTGTTGTGTAAAATTTTTTAAGTCCTAAACTATGTTTGACAGACACAGAACAATCTCTTTCATAGTAAGGTAATAATATTCTCAAAGGCAACAGAAACTGAAAATTGGTCTTCAGTAGAAAGCTTATCATAGCAGGGAAAGATATGGAGGGGAACCAGCTGGGGAGGGTGGACGCCGGAACTATAGTGGAGGGAAGCAGACAGTTTGCTGAAGATTTGTTATGGGAGTAGTTTGTGTAAGAAACCCTACCATTAATAGTATTGTAAACCATGATACCTAATATAAAATGAAATTTTCATTTATTTTATTCATTTCTTTCACTTTCCAGCATAAGGTAGGTTTATTCAATTAATGAATGAATTACAAGGAGCCAAAGTCACAAAGGTAGGAAGCAGAAAAAAACAAATAATAATGCAAACTCAAACATGACCAGTTTGAAAGTGCTTGCTGTTCCCAGTATAACTTGCAATCTTATAAAAATCAAGATTAAAAAGTTTTTAAAATGAAAAAATTTAATTTAAATTACTATTACTATTACTATAGTAGCACTGTAGCACTGTCCTCCTGTTGTTCATCGATTTGCTCCAGTGGGCTCAGTAACATCTCCATTGTGAGATTTGTTATTACTGTGTTTGGCATATCGAATACGTCACAGGTTGCTTGCCAGGCTTTGCTGTGAGGTCGAGATACTCTCAGTAGCTTGCTGGGCTCTCGGAGAGGGACAGAGGAATCAAACTCGGGTTGGCCAGGTCGGCCGCATGCAAGGC
This sequence comes from Sorex fumeus, assembly GCF_029834395.1. NCBI lineage: Eukaryota > Metazoa > Chordata > Mammalia > Eulipotyphla > Soricidae > Sorex > Sorex fumeus. The sequence continues at coordinate 12,702,608 of NW_026606185.1, forward strand.
AAATGCCCTACTGCTGTGCTATTGCTCTAATCCTTAATTTAAATAAATAAATTATATTTGAAGTAGTTGCTGTTCCAAATCATGAGACCAATTTGCATAATATTCTTCAAAGGGAAATAATGATTGTAGTGATATAAGATGAGCTGAGGTCAGTACTGAAGACCTACTTTATGTTTTCACAATCAATCAATCACAACCATCCTGTTATTCATCAATTGCCTCAAGCAGGCCCCAGTAACATCTCTTCGTCCTAGCCCTGAGATTTTTTTTTTTAAATGCCATATTCAAGGCTCTTTCAGAGTTAGGAGAATGACACCCTTCACTGTTACTGGTATTTGGCATATTGGGTACGCCACGGGGAGTTTGCCAGATTCTGCTGTGTGGGCAGGTTATATTCGGTAGCCTGCCAGTTTGTCTAAAGTAGGAATGAGATGATAAGATGTCTCGCAACCGCGAATGCGGCCGCATGCTTCTGGGAGCTGGGTTTTATAGTCTCTGAATCTTGGCCATTGATGGGATTACACGGCACCAGGGGGCCAGTTGGTGGGTGTGACCCCCGCCTACTGGACTTTGGAGGATCTGGGTAGAGGATGCTCAGCCCCAATCCGAGTAGGCTTGGAGATCTCAGCCCCGGAACCCGCGTGGCTTTGTCCCTCTGCCAGTACCTTCATGTGTGCGGAGAGTGGTCTCAGCATGGTGGTGGCTGGTTCTGTAGGTCTTCGGCTGCCGGAGCCCTGGTCGGGGCAGAGAGGAAAACTCAACCCACTCCCCTCCAAGGGGCCTTGGCAAGGACAGGCAGGCGCAGGGGCAGGAGACTCTGCTCTATGTTTTAAAGTGTAAAATATTTTATAATGTGACTTCTAGTATATAATATGATGTAAATGCATGACTCCTTATTTGTATATTGGTAAAGATACTGAGAAACAAATGTAAACACCATCTTCCCAGAAATTAAGAATGCCTTTGACCCAAAATATGAGTATTAATCTTAGAAATGTGGCAACCACAATGAAATTAAGCAAAAAGGAGAAAACATGCTGCCAGTTCAAGAGCACAAAGATCTTCAAGTACTTGATTTCTGAAACATAATTGAGAATGTGATATGTGGATGAAGTGAAGTAAATGATTTGGGGAATATTTGTCAGCCACATGCTGGCTGAATTCAGACCTCAATCTCACACCTTTCAAAACAGTCATTTTAAAATAGATTAAATAAAGAGAAACTGAGGCACATGGCATTGGGGCCATATTTGATCCTCAGGATCACCATTTCACACATGAAGCTCATGGCCATATAGTGGTCAAACATTTCTTCAGTTCTTTATATCACACAATGAGCGTACAAAGACATCCTAACTCTAGTCAGCTATCCACACACAACATACAAAAAAAACACCAGACTGCAATAGTCAGAGCTGGAAAACAGTGCAGGACCCTACTATGCTTAGTGAGAAAATATAGTATCACTGAAAATTCAAGACCACATCATATTCAATCGACGGTTTTGCCTGACCGATGTCGCTGTTGTCCCAAAATTTCAAACGGGATCGGACCACCGTCTCCTTCGTGCAAAATTCTACTTCACAGAGCGGGGAGAAAGGGCTGCAAAGTTCAAAAAGAGAACTCCCAGAACGACCACCAACTGGGAACTCTTTGGCACTATTGCGGCAACATGGGAAGATGCCATTGTTGACAACATTGACGAGGAATACGATCGACTGGTTCAGCACCTCCATGAATGTCCGAGGAACGCCAAGAGAGAGATAGCCACAAAACAACACCTGTCTTCGAAAACTCTTGAGCTAATTCGCCAGCGTGCTTTGACGCATGCCTCAGGCAACCGCAAGCTAACATCCGAGCTCACAAAGCAGTGCAGAGATGCGATCAGGGAAGACCTCAAAGAGAGAAGAGCAGAAGTACTGGTAGATGCGGCAGAAGCTGGGAAAAGTATTTGTAACGCCCATCTGTCCTTCACCAACTACAAGACAAAGATAACTGCCCTCCAACGTCCTGATGGATCCATCACATCCTCCAGAACGGCAATGGAGAAGATTATCCATGACTTCTACTCAAATCTCTTTGATAGCCATGTCCACTTGCCGACATACCAAATTCCACAGGATGGATATGTCGTTCCCAACGTTCTCCCTTCCGAAATCCAACACGCCATTTCGTCGGTAAAGAAACAAACAGCACCCTGCCCAGACAAGGTCAGACCTGAACACCTGAAGAACCTGCCGTCAGTACTCATCAATTCACTGGCTTGGCTCTTCACTCGCTACCTGTCTGAATGCAAGGTTCCGTCCCAATGGAAAACCAGCAGGACCGTACTACTGTTCAAGAAGGGAGACATCCATGACATTGGCAACTATCGCCCAATCTGCCTATTGTCTGTCATCTACAAGTTGTTCACTCGAGTCATCCTAAATAGGATTGGCAGAACACTAGATGAAGGACAACCATGCGAGCAAGCCGGGTTCTGCAAAGGATTCAGCACCATCGACCATATCCACACGATTACTAAGCTCATTGAGGTTTCTCGGGAGTTCAAGATGCTGCTCTGTCTCAGGTTCATTGATTTAAAGAAGGCCTTTGATTCTGTTGAGATGGAAGCGGTCATTGAAGCTCTAGCCAATCAGGGCATTCAAGCCCAATACATCAGGATCCTCCGTGAGCTGTATTGCGGATTCACTACTAGGATCTCACCATTCTACAAAGAAGTGATCGTTGATGTCAAGAGAGGGGTTCGGCAGGGTGATACCATTTCACCGAAACTCTTCAGTGCCACCCTCGAGAACATCATGCGACGACTGGAATGGGAAGGAATGGGAGTGAAGATAGATGGTCAGCAACTACACCACCTCCGCTTTGCTGATGACATTGTTTTAATAGCACCAAACATCAGCCAAGAGGCACAAATGCTGGCCAACTTTGACCATGAGTGTGGAAAGGTAGGACTACAGCTGAATCTTACAAAGACAATGTTTATGAGAAACAGCCTCGTTCCTGATGCCCCATTCGCTCTCAACAGAACAACCATCTCTGAATGCAACAGCTATGTGTACCTAGGTCGAGAAGTCAACATGACAAATGACCTGGCACCTGAGCTGCGCAGGAGGAAGAGAGCGGCATGGAACGCCTTCAAGAACGTCAAAGAAATAGCTAAGAGGATGAAGAACCTCCGGCTCCGGGCACATCTCTTTGACTCCACTGTTCTTCCTGCATTAACATATGCCTCAGAGACCTGGGCCCTATGCAAACAAGAGGAGAACGCTATTCAGGTCTCCCAAAGAAGAATTGAAAGAGCTATGCTTGGAATATCACGTTTCACTCAAATGAGAGAAAGAATCCGGAGTTCTGACATCCATCGACGATCAAGAATCAGGGACGCTGTCTCATTTGCCAAGGTGTCAAAAATCAGACGGGCTGATCACGTAATGAGATTTAAAGAACGACCGCTGGACTAGAGCTGTTACCAACTGGATTCCACGGGATGTCAAAAGATCGCGTGGCCGCCCACCTACCAGATGGTCAGACTTCTTCGTCAAGATCATGAACGATTGGTTTGAGGCTCTTCATGTTCCCAGAGCGAACAGATTCCATTGGGCTAGCACGCGACAGGGACAAATGGATACGTTACTGGCGCCCGCTTGAGCAAATTGACGACTAACAGGAAGTTAAGTGATTTAAGTGATTAAGTGAAAATTCAAACAGTAATAAAGATCTATATAACCTCTCTAAAAGAACCTTAGAGAGGAACTATCAAGGATGATTAAGGAACTCAAAGAAACAATGGAAGTAACAGTCAATAAACACAAAAATATTTGAGAGCAGAAATGATGAAATTACAAACAGAAATGACAACTGAAAAGCTTGTCAAGTGAAAAGAAAAACTCATATGAAGGCCTTACCATTAAAGTACAATTGCTGAGGACAAAATCAGTGATGTTCACAATGTGGTGTAGAACAGCAGAAGATGTAAAAAGGCTTCAAAATAAATAAAATGCTGAAAACAGAACTTTGGGACTAATTCAAGAGGAAATAACCTACAAATCATCAGGGTCCCAGAGGGCCAGGAAAGCAACCAAGATCCAGGAGTCCCAAAGGGTACCAGCTAAAACAAGATACAGTGAAGGACATTTCCTAATGATTAAGATATATATATATATACACACACATCAGGAAGAACTCACACATCTGAACATGTGTTTAGAATGAGGGAAAAGCAAAATACTTAAAGCAGTTCATAATAGACATGAAGGAAGACCATTGTTAGCAACACAATAGTAGCTGGAGACTTCAACACTGCTCTGTCACCTCTTAAACTTCAGTAAGGAAATACTTGCTTTGAAGGAAGAAATTGAAGATAGGGATATACATATATGTATATATATATATATATATATGGATTCTAATGCACCAAAATCCAAATACATGTTCTTCTCCATATAAATGGACATTCTCCAAGATGTAAGCACTCATAAGAAAGGAAGAAAGAATGCACATAAAGGACTGGACTACACAACTTAAGAAATAGGAAAATAACCCCCAAAGGAGCCCAAAGCAAGCAAGGGGGATAAAATAATGAAATAACAAACTAGAATATAAGACAACAATCCTAACGATAAATGAAACCAAGAACTGGTTCTTTGGAGAAAGAAAGAGAGAGAACTTTAATAAACCTAATCAGAAATGAAAGGCAGGAACACAGAAATTCACAGAATCACCAGAGATTACTTTGAGAATCTTTATGCCATGAAATGAGAGAACCTAAAAGAAATGGATAAATACTTGAACTCCCAAGACAACCAAAAAGTTATGGAACTCCTGAACAGGCCTATCACTCTCGAAGAAATTGAAATTGTAATCAGAAGTCTACCCCAAAACAACCAGGCCTAGATGTATTCACTAGCCAGCTTTTTCAGACCTTTAAATAAGACTTCCTGGCAATACTTTGAAGGCTCTCTCAGGAAATTGAAGAAACAAACTCCTAAACAGCTTATATGAAGTAAACATCACCCTGGTGCCAAAAGCAGAGAAAGGGCAGAGAAAAGAAAATTGCAGGAAAATACATATGATGAGCACCAATACAAAAATCCTCAAAAATAGTAGCAAATCTGTTAGAAAAGATGAAGTCATGAAATTTATATACAAGTGGTACAACATGGAAAGTATCATGCTAAGCAAAATGAGTCAGAAAGAGAGGGATAGACATAGAAAGATTACATTCATCTGGGGGATATAAAGTAACAAAATATGAGATTAATACCCAAGAATAGCTGAGATCAATACCAGGAGGATTACTCCATAGCTTAGAGGCCAGCTGGGCATTCTAGGGGAAAGGGCAGCTCAGATAGAGAAGGGAGCACCAAATAAAGGGTGCTTGGAGGATCCTCCCAGGAGGGGAGATGCATGTTGAAAGTAGACTATGGACTGAACATGTTTGCCACTCAATGCCTCTTTTGCAGACCACAACACCCAAAAGGAAAGAGAGAACACAAGGGATTGTCCTGCCACAGAGGCAGGGTGGGATGGGGGGATGGGGGTGGGAGGGATATTATCCATGGTGGAAAATGGGTACTGGTGGAGGGATGGGTATTTGATCATTGTATAATCGAAACCCAAGCACAAAAAATTGTAAATCTACATCTGTACCTCATGGTGTTTCACTAATAATAATTTTAAAAAGTATTAAAAAATAGTAGCAAATCAAATCCAACAACTAATCAGAAAGATCGTACACCATGATCAAGTGGGATTTATCCTGGGGATGCAAATATGGTTTAATGTACACAAGTCAATCTATGTAATAAACCACATCAATTAATAAAAGTTAAAAAATCATATGATCATGCCAATAGATGTAGAGAAAGATTTTGACTACATTCAGCATCCATTTTTAATAAAAACTCAACAAAAGGGAACTTTTCTTAACATAGTCAAAGCTGTTTACCACAAGCCCACAGAAACACAGAAATAATGGGCTAAAACTAAAAGCTTTTCCTCTAAGATTGTACACAGAACAAGGTTGTCTGCTCTCGCTACTTCTGTTCAATATAGTACTGGAAATACCTGCCTAGAAACTATGCAAGAAAAAGATATCAAGGACATGCAGATAGAAAAAATGGATGACATGATAGTATTTTAGATGAATCGAAACTATATTTTAAAAATCCCAATGAATTCCCCAAAGCTCTTAGAAACAATATATTCACAGAGTAAAGTGTCGGGCTACAAATTTACTATTAGAAAGTCCATGAATTTTCTATATGCAAATAATGAAAGAGAAGAGAGTTGGTTTTTTTTTTTTTTTTTGCTTTTTGGGTCACACCCAGTGATGCACAGGGGTTACTCCTGGTTCTGCACTCAGGAATTACCCCTGGTGGTGCTCAGGGGACCATATGGAATGCTGGGAATCAAACCCGGGTCAGCCACATGCAAGGCAAACACCCTACCTGCTGTGCTGTTGCTCCAGCCCCGAGAAGAAAGATTTTTTTTTAATCCCATTCACAATTGTACCTCAGCTAAAGAGGTAAATGAACTATACAAGGAGAACTTACAAAATGGTACTTCATGAAATAAAAGAGAAAACAAGAAAACAGAAACACACCCACTGCTTATAGATTGGGGAAGATTATTATAATCAAAATAACAATACCAGAACCAGAGAGAGAGTGTGTAAGTGCCTTACACAGTCAACCCAGCATCCCACATGGCCCCCTGAGCACTCTCAGGAGTGATTCCTGAGTGTAGAACCAGGAGTAAACCCTGAGCATCACTAAGTGTGGCCAAAAGGCAAAAACAAACAAAAAATAACAATACTCCTTAAAGCATTATATAGATTCAATGCAGTCCATGTAAAGATATACATGACATTTTTTAAATGAGTACATCAGATACTCCTGAAATTTATAAGGAGTAATAAAACCTCCTCTAAGGGTGTGTTTCTCCTTTCCTTATTCCAACAAACATATAAACATTCATAATATTAGTCATTTTGTATGGACACAGTAAGAGATACATTAAACTTATAAGAGGGCGCTCCTGGGGGCATCTTGCTATAGATCTCAGACTACAGTGCTCAGGCCAGATTAGTCTTTCCTAACCCTAGCAGAGTCCTAATCTAGTTGTTATTTTTTGGGTCATGACAGAATTTGTCCATGACCTCTCAGTAACTTTGCAAATCATGACTCTTTAATTAAAAATTTTAATTAAAAAATGTAACAATAAATAAGTAAGGAGTCTCTTGTAGAAGTAAAATGGTTGATGAGAAGCAAATCCAGCTGGATTGGTGGGAACTGGTGGAGGGAAGTGGGCACTGGTGAAGTGAACTGTGCATGAGACCTAATCATGAATAACCCAACTATTTCATGGTGGCTATAATTTTTTAAAAGTTAAAAATGTATTATGGCTCTTAACTTATACTTAAGTATTATGGCGCTTTGGCCTGGTCCATTTCAATGCCAGGGTAGCTCACAGCTTACCCTGGATCCATCCAGTCCCTTGTTGGGCCCCTACTTTTGGGGTTTGAGGAAGTAAGGGCAGCTGAGGCTTAAGTCAAGAAAACAGATGCACAGGAGTGAATATTATTTGGAGTCAATAAACTTCCAAGTAACAAAAGCATAGCATTAATTGTCTTTCTGTGTCTATACAAGAACATTGCTCTGAAGTAAAAGGACATAAGAGGGGCTGGAGCAATAGCACAATGGATAGGGCATTTGCCTTGCACTCAGCCAACCCAGGTTCAATTCCTAGCATCCCATGTGGTCCCCTGAGCACCGCCATGAGTACAGAGCCAGGAATAACCCCTGTGCATTGCTGGGTGTGACCCAAAAAGAAAAAAAAAGGCATAAGAGGAAGAGAAAGGTAATATTTCACTTATGAATAGAAGTCCAGTGTCTTTAGAAGGATCTCACCTTACAAGTTAACAGAGTCTAATTAGGGGATACAGGTGATTGACCTGTTTGGGAAGCAGAGCACAGTGAAAGAGGTGACAGATAAATTCAGAGGAATGGGAGTGTCTCAGGTGCACTGTGATGGGTGTAACCTCATAAACCTAAGCTCCCTGTGGCAAGGGAGAAAGGACAAACCAATGTTACCCTATAGATAAGTGGTGTTGGTAAAACATGCAAAAACAAAACACACACACACACACACACACACACACACACACGCACACCAAAACCCAGACGTCTAATACTTTGTTCAAAAGTCAAATAAAAATGAGTGTCAAATTATTGTATGCCTAAAACTGAACTCAGCGGCCAAGACTCAGAGACTATAAAATCCAGAGCCTGGACGAGAAAAGTGCAGTCTCTGCCCCCGCGCCTGGGTGTTCCTTCCCGGAGTCCCTTGGAGGGGAGCGGGTTGAGCTTTCCTCCCCGCCCCGACCAGGGCTACGGCAGCCGAAGACCTCCAGGACCAGCCACCACCATGCTGAGACCACTCTCCGCACACCTGAAGGTACTGGCAGAGGGACAAAGCCACGCGGGTTCCGGGGCCGAGACCTCCAAGCCTACTCGATTTGGAGTCGAGCATCTTCCACCCAGATCCTCCAAATTCCAGTAGGCGGGGGTCACACCCACCACCTGGCCCCCTGGCGCCGTGTAATCCCATCAGCGGCCAAGACTCAGAGACTATAAAATCCAGATCCCGGACATCTTATCAGAACTTTTTTTTATGACATCTTATTATCTCATTCCTACTTTGGACAAACTTGCAGGCTATCGAATGTAGCCTGCCCACAGGGCAGAGTCTGGCAAACTCCCCGTGGCCTACCAAATATGCCAAATACCAGTAACAATGATGGGTCTCATTCTCCTAAAGAGCCGTGAATATAATCTCAGGGCTAGGATGAAAGAGACGTTACTGGTGCCTGCTCGAGGCAATCGACGATTAACAGGATGATGAAATGAAATGAAAAATGAAAAACTGAACTCTCAGTAACTTTGCAAATCGTGACTCTTTAATTAAAATTTTTAATTAAAAATGTAACAATAAATAAGTAAGGAGCCTCTTGTAGAAGTAAAATGGTTGATGAGAAGCAAATCCAGCTGGATTGGTGGGAACTGGTGGAGGGAAGTGGGCACTGGTGAAGTGAACTGTGCATGAGACCTAATCATGAATAACCCTACTATTTCATGGTGGTTATAATTTTTTAAAAGTTAAAAATGTATTATGGCATGGCCATGGCTCCAGAGGCACAAGGACTTAATGCAGAGCCTGGCAGCTTGCTACAGAAAAGTGAATGGACTATGCATTAATCCACGGTACCATGTCTCCCAGGGAGGGAAGGGGTGTCGCTCCCTTCTGCCTTTTTCCCCCTGGGCAGCAAGATAGCGGCCGCCTCAGAGCTTTTTGGAAAGCCAGGTATGAGCCGGCAGTGATGGGGCAACTGCAACCTCATGGGAAGGGGGTTGTTCCCAGCTCATCCTTCAAGCCCTACCAAGGTCACAAGTTGCCCCCCAGGAGCAGCTCTCCAGCATGGCTATGACTCCAGAGCCACAGACACCAATCTTGTAATTATCTGACTCTTGGCAGAAATCCCTCCAGACTTAATAAGCAAAATATCAGAAATCCAAAATCCAACATCATATGGTTCTCATAACCAGCTGTAGAAAACAAATTATTTCACAATGCCTTTTCAGCAGTTCTGATTGTTGGGTGTAAACTCTAAACAATAATGGTGCATCTTTTGTCGAAATAATAAATGTAATCAAAGTAGATAGAGAGTTAAGTAGAATTCATCTTCCTCACAGGCATTGATTGGGAGGGGTGGGAGGGGGGGATATTGGGGTTCTTGGTGAAAAATAAGTACTGGTGAAGGGAAAGGTGTTTGATCATTGCATGACCGAGACTTAAACCTGAAAGCTTTGTAACTTTTCCCACAGTGATTCAATAAATAAATATTTTAAAAATGTATTAAAAATAATATCAGACCAGAATCCATGGATTATGTTAAAGAAAACATAGATAGAACCGTTCATGAAATGAAATCTAGAGGTATTTTTCAGGACTCAGTGCTATCAGACTAAGTAAACAGACGCAAAAAGCAAACTGGACTATATTAAGAAGTTTGTACACTGTGAACAAGATGAGGACTGGAATAAGAATCCTTATCGACTGGGAGAAAATATTTTCTCACCAGTTTTTAAATTTAATTAAAGAACTGTGATTTATAAAGTTATTGATAGTTGATTTTTAGGCATATAATATTTTGAGACCCATCACACTACCTGTGTCAAATTCCCTGCACCGTGTTCCCAGATTTCCTCCCCACTCCTAGTCCCCACCTATCCCCTGCCTGTCAATGACAGGCACATTTCCAGCTGTTGCTGCTTACATCTCATGTTTTCAGTGTTGTTGAGTCTGTGTTTCTAATATATGGCTTTCTCATGCACCCTCATCATCAGTATAACTGAAACCCTGATGCCTGTTCACCCATTAATCCCCATACTCTTCTCCCTGCTTCCCATCCTACCCCCTTAATTTCTTTCCTTCTCCATATCTCACTCTCTAAACACTGGATTAAGAGTGATCTAGGCATCTCCCCTTTATTACAGTACATTCTCTCACCCAATATTCTGTATTCAACAGATAAGTGAGATCAAACTGTATTTGTCTTTCTTCTTGCTTATATCACTCAACATTATGAGTGTATTTTTCAGCCCAAACCATGTTGCAACAAATTGCATGAATTCATCATTTCTAGCAGATGCATAGTATTCTATTGTGTATATACACCACATCTTCATAATCTATTCATCTGTTGTTGGACACCAAGTTTATTTCCACATGCCATATCTTAGTTATTATTGTACTGAGTGCAACAATGAATAATGATATGCATATGTCTTTTCGAGAAACTTTTTTTGTGCTGGGGATAAATCCCCAACAGTGAAATTTCTGGGTCATAATGGCAGTTCAATTCTAAGTTTACTGAGAACTCTCCATACTTTTTTCCACAGGGGTTTAGTAGACAACATTTTCTTCCAGTGATAGCTTTTTTTCCATGGCCATTGTATAGATCATTGATTTGAATTCCTCGTTGATGAGAATTGAGGGTTTATTTGAGCTCAATGATTTGCCAGGACTTCTGTCCAGGTCTGCCAGGGCAGATAAATTACAGGAATATCAAATATAGGAGGGAAAGCATAATAATCACAACAGACCTTATGCATGACATTTACAAGCCAGGAAAAGTGGAATGGCACATTCAAAATACTGACTGAAAAAAAACTTTCATGCTTAGAGTTCACTACTCACAAAGCTATCATTAGATTCAGTATATATCTAAACCACAGAAGTAACAAAACTGAAAGCAAGGTATACAAACTACAAAAACCAAACTGAGTGGGCAGACTGAGGGATGGTAAGGAAAACGGGGTACTGATTGAGGGAAGTTGACATTGGTGATAGGATAGTGTTAGAAAATTGAAAGTGAAACTCAACTCTGAATAACTTTGTAAAGCACAGTGCCTAAATTAAAATAGTTAAATTTTAAAAAAATAAAATAAAATATAAGTCTGTGAAAGAACAAAAATTAAGATAGCTCACCCATTTGACTTCCCATCATTTTTATTTGAGTCAATAATTATATCCTCCCTATACTAGTTTGATAGAAAATTAAAATGGCCATTGAAACAGCAGCCATCAGAAGTGGGGCAATTGAGTTTCATGCTTTCAATTTGATTGGTTCTATAATTTAGGCATATACTAACATAATACCTCTTCCCCATCTGTAACCCTTGCCCACTGCCCTGCTACCCTATGTCCGCAGACTGCTTTTTCCCCTTCAGTTTCTTTCCTTCTTATCTTAGGTCTATTGTCTAGGTTCTAAGGTAATTTGTCTGGGGTTAACATTAGTTATTAACACTAAATTTTAATGCTTAATATTTCCCCAAGTATTTTTGCATCAATTCCAGAGGCGAAGAGACTGATTATAGCAATGTTGACTTGATAGTAACTTATCTACTTGCTAGATAGTAATTTATCTACTATCTATTACTAGATAGTAATTTATCTACTTGCTCTTCAAGCCCATGTTCCTCCATCATCTTAAACAATGATCTTGCTTGCTTGTCTCTATGTTTCTTTGCTTGCCGATTTCCACTCTGGATAAGCTTGTGTTCTCCTGAGCACTTATTTTATTCTTTCTTCCCTTTGTGTTTTCCTTAGAAGTTTTAATTAAAAAACTATCTTGATTCACAAAAAAGAAAGAGAGAAGGAATTAAAAAAGAAAGAGAAAGAAAGAAAGAAAGAAAGAGAGAGAGAAAGAAAACAAATTATATCCCATCAAATAGAAACATTTCTGGAATATGGAGAATAGATTCAGAATTACAGTGAAAATTTTGAGTCGGCTTTTGCCCATCCACATATTCAATATAATTTTTTCCCATAGGAATCCAAGAGAGACCATTAATGATATAAACACTGAATTAAACAAAAGTTTGATGGTCTGGGTATATGGCTCAGTGATAGAGTACGTGAATTTTCAAGTATTTTGACTTAGGTTCAATTTTGGGCACTGAGAAAATGTTCAAGAAAACATGAAAATGATCACATTGGACAAGAACTGAATGCTAAAAAAAGGTAAAGAGATATTCCTGATAGCCTTTTAGTACCTGTATTGCAAACCACAGTGCGCAAAAGGAAGACAGAGAGAGAGAGAGAGAGAGAGAGAGAGAGAGAGAGTAAAAACACCTGCCATGGAGGCAGGCTGGGGGTGATAGAGGAGAAAGTGGGAACACAGGTGCTGGGAAATGTACACTGGAGGGATGAGTGTTGGAACACTGTGTGACTGAAACCTGATCATGAATAGTTCTGTAAGGGTCTATCTATTTTTTTTCTATCTAAAAAAAAAATTTTTTTTTAGAAAGAAACTGTATCGCTGAAATTCACACGTTTTTCTCAATAGATTGAAAACAGCTTATTTGCTAGTCCTATGAGAGTTCCATTAATATTTGGGGGATAGGTCTTTGCTTTCCAGGTCTCCATGTTGCTTTCTCCATATTGCTTTCCAGGTAGGCTGAACCAGACAATATTCTCACCAAACAGTAGATGACAGTTCATTGCTCACCAACATCTCAGCCAACACTTGATGTTTCCAAGGTTTTTAATATGTGCTATTTTCACTGGTGTGTGAAAAACTTTTTGCTCTACAAATGACACTGTTAACATGATGTAAGGAAAATACACAGGAAGAAAATATTTAGAAACCTAATATTCAATAAAGTACAAGTGTGTACAGTATATACAGAACTATAAGATTCAGAAATTTAAAAATAAAGCAATTAAAAAATGGACCACTAGGGTTGCAGTGATAGTACAGAGGGCAGAGTGCTTCTCTTGCATGCAGTCTACTTGGGTTAGATCCCTGGCACAATATATCATCTTCCAAGCTCCAGCAGAATGGACTCAAGAGCAGTGCCAGAAGAAAACCCCGATCCATGAGAACCTCTGGGAATGGCTCAAAAAAACAGAAAACCAGAACAAAAATCAAAAGGATTACCTAAGTATTGTTATGTGTGTTCTCCCACCCAGAAAAAAAAAAAAAACAAAGCTAATAGAAAATGAGTACTGAAGAGGTTGTACAAATGGCAAAAAAATACATTAAAATATAAGTAGCCACTAGCTATATGCAGAGAAAAATCACCTATGAAACTGTTGCCTATGAGAATCACTTCAGTACAGTATCTTTGGAAATGTTTTCCTTTTTCCTTTGTTTATTTGCTTTCTGTGACATACCAAGCCATGGCCAGAGCTTACTGTTCTATCTGTTCTCTGGGATTGCTCCTAGCAATGCAAGGGGAACCACTTGCTAGGCATACAAAGAGCCAGCTCCATGTAACCTCTGAAATATCTCTCTGGTCCTGTCATTTCTGACAAAATTACACTTAAAAACTTATGAGACATCTGGCTTTAAATAAAATGCAACCAATTATGCCAACAACAAAATGGGTTTACTTAGAAATAAACAATAAAGGAAGATATATAAAGGATCGGTCTTATGACAAAACTTTGTATATTTCTAAAACCTTGTATATTTCTCGAATTTCTTATATATGCGACTCCATATATCTCCTATGAAAGATCTTGTTTTATTGGGTTATGGAAGCAACATCACTTGTCAGAGATACAAGCAAGTTTACTAATTACACATACATAGGGACTCAATTTCTTCACCTCCTTTAAACACGATTGTTTGATTTTTTTTCAAAATATTCTTGATAATTTTTTCAAAAGAAATGGAGATTCATGTTCACACATGGTTTATGCATGAAGATTTCTAGCAGCTTTAGTGGTCATACACCTAAAATAAAAGCCTCACCAATATCATTGACTGATCGAATGTTTAAACAACCTCTGATTCTATTACACCTTGGAATACTCCAAGAGCAGAAACTCACTACCAGTACAGCAACAAACTGGGTGAAACTTCAGAGAGGGATGCTGAATGTAAATTGCCATACTCAAAAGAATACAAACTATATGATTCTTCATAATATTCTCAAAATGGTATTATAGAGACAAAGAGCAGTTAATGGGGAAAGGAGAAAGCCTACAAAGATATTCTGTTGTTATGGAGTTTTCTTTATCTCCATAACAATATCAATTGTTATGTGTCAGTATCTTTGTTAAAATATTATTATTTAGTTCTGCAAAAAAATTAATATTGAGAAACAGGGTAAAAGGTGCAAAGATAACAAAAATAAAATTCTCTATCACTGCATGAACTAAAGGCATCTCAATGTAAAAAATAATTTTAAAATCAAAAATCACAATCACAAATCATCCTGTTATTCGTCGATTGCCTCGAGCAGGCCCCAGTAACGTCTCTTTCATCCTAGCCCTGAGATTATGTTCAAGGCTCTTTAGGAGAATGAGACCCATCATTGTTACTGGTATTTGGCGTATTGGGTACGCCACGGGGAGTTTGCCAGACTCTGCCATGTGGGCAGGCTACATTCGGTAGCCTGTCAGTTTGTCCAAAGTAGGAGTGAGATAATAAGATAATAAGATGTCAAAATAAGATGTCATGTGGACCAGGACCAGCCACCTCCATGCTGAGACCACTCTCCGCACACATGAAGGTACTACAGAGGGACAAAGCCACGCGGGTTCCGGGGCCGAGATCTCCAAGCCTACTCGGATTGGGGTCGAGCATCCTCCACCCAGATCCTCCAAATTCCAGTAGGCGGGGGTCACACCCACCAACTGGCCCCCTGGCGCCGTGTAATCCCATCAATGGCCAAGACTCAGAGACTATAAAAACCAGCTCCCAGAAGAGAACAGTGCAGTCTTCTGCCCCCCGCGCCTGGCTGTCCTCGCCGGGGCCCCTTGGAGGGGAGCGGGTTGAGCTTTCCTCCCCGCCCCAACCAGGGCTCCGGCAGCCGAAGACCTCCAGGACCAGCCATCACCATGCTGAGACCACTCTCCGCACAATTTTAAAATAAGGTCATATTTCTATTACTTACAAAATCAGCATATACAAATAATATTAACATTTTAATTTGAAAGTGTAATAATTTTTCTAGCAGACAAGAGAGTGACTCCAATCAAATGCATATCAGAATAAGGACTCCTTTGTGACTGTGGCACCTTCTTCAATCAAGAACCACAGTTTATTCTTTTCCCCCATGGCCTTTGCTGGGAGAAAGCCATAGAGCCTGGAGGCATCTGATCCCTCACTGGATTAACATGAGTTGATCTGACTGCTTCCTGATGGGTTCCAGTACCATCTTGCATCCCATACAATTGTTTTCCATTTTCTTTTGTAACAAGACTTTGGTGGGGTAGAAAGAGATCCTGTGCCAACACAGATTTTGTATAGGTGAAGTCATTCTTAGAAGTTCAAAAATTGTAGTTTACTTTTTTTCTTATGTTTTCATCATGATTTTTTTTAATTGAATCACCATGAGACACACAATTACAAGGCTGTTCATGATTGGGTTTCAGTCGCATGATGTTCCAATACCCATCCCTTCACCAGTGTACATTTCCCACCACTAATGTCCCCAGTCCCTCTCCTACCAACCCTCCAGCTTGCCTCCATGGCAGACACTTTTCTTTGCTCCCTCTACCTCCAT
This sequence comes from Sorex fumeus, assembly GCF_029834395.1. Classification (NCBI taxonomy): domain Eukaryota; kingdom Metazoa; phylum Chordata; class Mammalia; order Eulipotyphla; family Soricidae; genus Sorex; species Sorex fumeus. The sequence continues at coordinate 12,718,696 of NW_026606185.1, forward strand.
CTCGTCTCTCCCACCCCCTTTCTCTCTCCTTTTGGGCATTGTAGTTTGCAATACAGGTACTGAAAGGTCATCAAAAATTCTGGTTTATTATGGATCAAAGTAATTTGATTATGCCAATAACCAAATATCTCTAGAGAGAACATAAATAATACATGTGGGTAAAAGAAGTATCAGAGAATATGTCCAAGTCACTTGGAAGCTCTACTCCAGACAGGAAGCACCTTTTGGATGTTATGGTTTAGCTAGCTGACTACTTTCTCCTTAAGAAACAATACATTTTATGGGTCAGGAAAATAGTATAGGTCAGGGCAATGCTTCAATTCATGGCACCACCTTCCCCCATATCACCTCTAAATATATCCCTGGAGGTCCCCAAGCATGGCTAGGTATGGCCTTGGTGAGTAGCACCATGCCCTAACATTGAACAGGATATCCAAATGGACAAAAATTGCTGGGAGTAGTTTCTGAATCCCCTGAGAACTGGCTTGGAAGACTTCCCCACAAGAAAAATGCACTTAAGCATATTTTGGACATGAAAAGCTTGCTTATGATACATTACCTTTGAAAGGTATCATAATCCATACTAAAATTTACAAAACAAAATTGAAAATGTTTGTGATCAGAACAAAAGGGAGTGCCCTGCCACAGAGGCACGGTGGGATGGGGGGTGGGGGGGAGGGATACTGGGATTAGTGGTGGTGGAGAATGGGCACTGGTGGAGGGATGGGTACTCGATCATTGTATAACTGAAATCCAAGCACAAAAATTTGTAAGTCTACAACTGTACCTCATGATGTTTCACTAATAAAAATTTAGAAAAAAAAAAAAGAAAATGTTTCTGATCAAAGAATTATGCTGTCCATTATATGGCTTCACAATATGCTGTAGCATATTGACTTCACCAGCAGTGCTCAAGGATCATCTGACCATGTTCAGGGGACCATAGGTGTTGCTTGGTTGATCAAACTAAGGTTGATCACATGCAAAGGAAGTGGTTTAATCACTGTACTCTGAGGTTCTTTTGACCATAGTTTTTACCTGACCATTACTATATTGGAGTATGTCCTATTGTTCCGATTTTGAAGGGTTTTACCATGCATGCAAGTTGAATCTCGTCAAAATACTTCTCTTTATCTATTGATAGGATCACATGTTTTGTATTTTATTTTGTTGATATGTTTATTTTTGTATATCAAAACTTCCTTGCATCCCCAGAATGAATCCTACTTGATATGATACTATTTTAATGTATTGTTGGATTTGGTTCACTAAGATTTTGTTGAGGTTGTTACATAAATATACATCAGGGATATCTATTTATAATTTAATTTTTAGTAATATCTCTTTTATAATTTTGACTTAATGCTGTTTGGAAGGATTCTAGTTTCTCAATATTTTGAAAGAGTTTCAGGAGTTCATGGTTTTTCTGAAAGTTTGATAGCACATACTAGTGGGTCCAATATGACCTGGATATTTATTTTGGGAATTTTAAAAAATTACTTTTTCAATTTTCATACTCCTATTAGTCTATTAATGAGTTTCAGCTCCCATGATTCAGTGGTGGGAAGTCGTATGATTCTAAAAATGCACCCATTTCTTCCAGATTCTACAACTCAGTGGCATAGTAACTTCTTATGATCTTTTGTTTTTCTGAGATAACTCTTATGCTTTCTCTCCTTTCATTACTGGTGCAGTTTATCTTCTGTTTTTTCTCTTTTTTCCTCATGAGTCTATACACTGGTTTTACAATCTTGCTGCTCCTACTGAAAAAATCTAATTTCTTTTACCCCTTGAAATAATTTTCTTGGTTTTTATTATTTCATTCTTACTACTTATTTTAGAATTCTGTTCTACTTTCTTAAGCTGTCAGTCTATATTTCTTTGTCCTTCCCTTTAGTACTGTTTTTGTAATGTCCCTTAAATTCTCCTGGTTTTTATCTTTATTTTTGTTCCTTTTGAGAATTTTTAAATTTCTTCTTAGGTATTCTCTTTAACCCAATGGTTGTTTAAAAGTATGTTGTTTAGTTTCCAATTGTTATTATCATTTCCAAGCAATATGTAGATATCTCAAAAAATAAGAATAGAACTCCCACATAACCCAGTGATACCACTTCTTGGCATCTATCCCCAAAACACAAAGACATTCATTTGAAAGGATATATTCACACTTATGTTCATTGTTGCACTTAGTACAATAGCCAAGATAGTGCTATATCTTGGCTATTGTACTAAGATTCCCAACTATAGATAAATGGATCAATAAGTTGTGATATATATATATAGTATCACATATACACACTGTAATACTATGCATCAGATAGAATGAATTATGAATTTTTCACAACATGGATGGAACTAGAGGATATCATGCTGAGTGAAGTCAATATGACACAAAGAGATAGAAACAGAATGATGTCACTCATTTGTGGGGCCTAATGATACAAAATAAAAGAGAAACAAAGAGTCAAAGGCAACACAACAAAAGAACTGAGCCACAATTTAATTGGTGGAAGTGAAGCGGAGTTGAAAGAGAGTGGTGTTGGGATCCTTGGGGAAAGGAGGAGAGTACACTGCTGGTGGGTTTGGTGTTGGAGTTATGTGCATGGAAAAACATCAATAAAAGTATTGTATATCACAGAACCTCAACCAAAATTTTTTTTAATTAAAAAAATAAAGAAGGAATTCTACCCACCTCCATCCTCTCACCACTACGGGATCCAGACCGACAGCTTGTACCCAGGACCTTGAGTTCCTCATGCTCATTGATCCAAGACCCTCGACCAGACAGTTGCACTGTTTTAAATCAGCTCTAATCCTCCAAACCTAGATGTGAACATCCCTTGAACCAGGACTCTGCTCACCCCACCCTCTTACCATGGGCGAGGTCCAGACAGATACCCTTGTGCCCAGGACACCAAGGTCCTACATGCCAATCCCAGCACCTACATCAGGTAGTTGGATTGTTTGATATCAGCCCTAATTCTTCAAACTAAAAATTGCAGATGCATGAAATTATTACTGTATATACTACTCATATTGAACTTGGTGGTATGCAACAGCTATAAATTAAACCTATAAATCTTGGTTAAATAAACAGAGTGTCTAGTAGAAGACCCCTTGTCCTAGACAAATAACATTATATAGTGAAGAAAATATTCTAGGGGAGCGCCCAAGCCCAAAGCAAGGGCCTGTCAGGAAACTGGCATTTGGTTATCCAGATGGCTATTTCTTTTCCATTTGCTTCAGCCTGTGGGCCTCTCAGTGGGACCCAGCATGGCACCTGGGACCCCTGGGCCATCTCCCTAGCTTTTCAAAGACCTTTTTGTTTGGGGGGGCCACACTCAACAGTGCTCAGGGATCACTCCTGCGAGTTCAGAGGACCATATGGGGTGCTGGGTGTCTACCCAAGCCGTTCACGTGCAAGGCAAGCACCTTATTGTTGCACTTTCTCTGGCCCCCAAGTTACAGGTTTTCTATAAGGACTTTACTTTTTTTTTTTGAGCAGAGGGGTCACACACCCACTGGTGCTCAGGGGTTACTCTTAGCAGTGCTGGGGGACCATATGGGATGCTGGAGACTGAAACCAGGTCAGCCCGTGCAGGGCAGGAGCTTTTCCCGCCATATTATCCCTCTTGCCCCCATATAAGGGCTTCATTTTTATCAGTTTGCTGGTAAAGAGCCAAAATGGCATGTGAGCCTGTTATGATTTAATGAGGAGAGGATGTAAAATACTTCTTAGCACCTTATCTAGAAGCATTAATAAAACTTCCAATTTAAAATTTCACTTTGCTTTTACGGGGCCTGGCCTACAATAGGTTTGAGAGAAGTATCTGTCAATGTCCTAAACATTCAAGTCAAATGAACTGAATGAAAATAAAATAATTAAAGTGGTAAGAAATTTAGAAAAAGAATTAAGTCTTCTGAACCTTTGTGTGCATTTATTATTCAAGGACGTAAATCTTAAAAAGCTCAAAAACAGTAGAGATCCCTCCGGACTTTAAGCCAGGCTGACTTCACCGGGTGCCTCAGACAGGGGGCAGGCATGTTCCTTCTCATATCCCCCACTTCTCTAACCCTCCTCCCCATGGGACCCTGGAGGTCAGGTCACGCCCACAAACTGCTTCCTGTTGCTACTTAAGCTCCTTAACTGGTCGTGGTCCAGAGACACACAAAAGAATCTCTGAACCGAACACCTCCTTGCAGAGATTTCTCCAGATTCTAATTATCTAAAATTATATAAAATTTTAGAATTCCAGGAGCACACGGCCGCTCTCACAGTCAAGCGACATCTTATACTATTCATAACAAGAAATACAGAAGACAGCATGGGGGAGATTGTTAGCCATAGAGTCAGGAGGAAGGGTGGGACCTTGGTGGTGGAAGATTTGAACTGGTGGAGGGTTGGATGACTGATAACTGTATGACTGAAACTCAAATAGGAAATCTTTGTAACTGTATCTCACGGTGATTAAAAAGTAATAATGAAATAAAATTAACATTCTGGAAAAAAATGTAATGTGGAGTTCATGCCCAATTCAATCAGCTTAATTGCTGAATAAACAGTAGTGCTCCTACATTTTAAAAAAATTTAAATAAATAAATAAAAGAGGAAGGTCAACATCTTTCAGTACTTCAGGTCCAGGAGGTGCAGGGGATAAAACTCATATTTGTATGTTCTCTGACACTTGAGCCATATGCCCATATGCCCAGTCACTTACATGATATTTTGTAAGAAAATGATGAATAACTCAATTTTCAAGTGAATCAATGTCTTGCATTCCTCAAAAAAATCATAAATGTCCAACAAAATGAAATAAGTGCAAATCAAAAGTCACAGCTAGCTATTATTTACATGTATAAGGTTGGCTAATATTAAAAATAGTAGCTAGTATTTCCGAGGAAGTGGAAATACTTGGAATGCCCACTGTATGGCTGGGGCAGAGTGTGCAGAAATGAGGGTCAGTGAGGTACATTATTACTGAGATAAGACAGGTGTCTGTGTCTGTGAAGGTACATAAGAGAAACAAAGGAACCACTGTGGAGGAAGAGTAAGTGGAAAACAGCCACAGAGGATAGGTGGTGGCAACCACTCCTGACTGGCTTGGACAGAAGTCTCAGAGGACGTCATCAGGGATTGCCTCATGGGCCCCACAATTGGACAACAGGGATGAGCTGGAGTTTGACTCCTCAAGAGAATTTTTATGAAGACTCAAAGCAGCCCACGTTCCCCTCAAACCCTAACCAGGATGATTCTGCAGAAGGTTAGTCCCACTCCACAGTCTCACCTCTACAGAGACTCAGAACCGGGCAGGAATTTTTCTGAAAGCATTTTCTCAACCCTGTTTTAGGAGCCTCTCCTCATGGATCTGTTCTGTGTTCAATTTCAAACTGAGTGAAGCAGTTACAGGGAAAGCAAAAATTCACAGGCAATTTTGATGCAGGAAAACTAAGAACCACTTGCTGAGAAATACTGGGTTATTTCAAGGGATGTGCTATGTTGATTGGGTGCTGGATCTAGAAGTTGCAAATTATTCATCTTAAGATACATATTTATTTATCATGATTTAAATACCAGCAGCCGAAGACCTCCAGAACCAGTCACCACCATGCTGAGACCACTCTCCACACGCATGAAGGTACCGGCAGAGGAACAAAGGCATGCGGGTCCCGGGGCTGATATCTCCAAGCCTGCTCAGATCGGGGCTGAGCATCCTCCACCCAGATCCTCCAAATTCCAGTAGGCGGGGGTCACACCCACCAACTGGCCCCCTGGTGCCGTGTAATCCCATCAGTGACCAAGACTCAGAGACTATAAAACCCAGCTCCCGGTTTTATAGACATCTTATCATCTCATTCCTACTTTGGACAAACTGGCAAGCTACCGAATGTAACTTGCCCACACGGCAGAGTCTGTCAAACTCCCCATGGTGTATACCCAATATGCCAAATACCATTAACAATGATGGGTCTCATTCTCCTAACTCTGAAAGAGCCTTGAATATGGCACTTTTTTAAAAATCTCAGGGCTAGGACGAAGGAGACATTACTGGGGCCTGCTCGAGGCAATTGACAAATAACAGGGTGGTCGTGATTGTAATCGTGATTAAAATACCAGTGGCAGAATATAGCCATAAAAGGGTTGCTTAGGCATTTGGAGACCACCACAGATATATCACATTTTATTTTATTTTATTTACAGTAACTATTAAATCATTAGTAACAGAAATTTAATATTCCAGCAGCAATCCCACTACCATTACACCCTTCCACCATTATTATTTACAATTTTCCCCAACCATCCTTAAGCCTGCCCGCATAGCAGGCCCTCAAAATTTTATTTTACTTTGCTTGTTATACAGAATTTGCTGAAAAGATGATCCAAAAAAGTGTCCTTAGAAGCAAGTGAAGACTGTTGTATCTCACCATGGAGCCCTTAAACCCTTGTATGAGATTACTAAGATTTTGTTACCAGTTGAGTCTTTTGTGTTTACATTTTGTTAGTTGAGATTGGTTGCCTTCTGTATTACATCTCATCCAATCTGGTGTGCTAGTCCTGGTTTATCAGTGTTATAGAATTTGAGATGTCATGCAGCTGAAATCTTTGCCACTCACCCCTCGGTGTCCAAAATTTCTAATGGGGTAATACAGCTGGAGTTAAAATTCTTAATTGACTGGCAGTTTAGGGGCATATGTGTGACTGCCAGGCTTCTGAAGGTACAGGGATATGGAAAGAGGTAGCCCATCCCTGACCCTGGGAAAGCCCAGAGATTTTTTTTTTAATTTTATTGAATCACCATAAGATAGTTACAAGCTTTCATGTTTGGGTTACAATCACACAATGATCAAACAACCATCCCTCCACCAGTGCATATTCCCCACCAACAATCTCCCCTCCTTTCCCACCCTCCCACTACCTCCATGGCAGACAATATTCCCCATACGCTCTCTCTACTTTGGGGCATTATGGTTTGAAATATAGACACTGGTCCATTATCTACTTTCAGCACACATCTCCCATCCCGACTGATTCCTCCAGTTATCAATTTCTTAGTGATCCCTTCCCTATTCCATCTGCCTTCTCCTCTCCACTCATGAGACAGGCTTCCAGCAATAGGGCAATCCTCCTGGCCCTTGCATCTACTGTCCTTGGGTGTCAGTCTCATATTGTTATTCTATACTCCACAAATGAGTGTAGTCCTTCTATGTCTGTCCCTCTCTTTCTGACTCATTTCACTTAGCATGATACTCTCCATGTCTATCAATTTATAAGCAAATTTCATGACTTCATCTCTCCTACAGCTGCATAGTATTCCATTGTGTAGATGTACCAAAGTTTCTTTAACCAGTCATCTGTTCTAAGGCATTTGTGTTATTTCCAGATTTTGGCTATTGTGAACAGTGCTGCAGTGAACATAGAGATACACGTCATTTCTACTGTGGAAAGCCCAGAGATTTCAGTCACAAAACCTGCATACCTGAGTGTTTCAACAAATTAATTTTTCGATTAAGCTCATCCAAGCAGTGGGATCCAACTGGGAGCATGGCGGCAACTGTGCAGTGTGGAGGTTTTCGGGGATCTTTTTGGGCAGGTGCTGAGCTCACCTGCCCCCTCCAGGTTGCCTCAGAATGACTCAGTTTTGCGTGGGATTCAGGAGAATTCTGCCACATGTAGATCACTTTCGAGATTTATTTCTGAGTTTCTGGATCATGGCCAATGAAAGACCTTACATGGTGGCAAAGGTGTCCCACTCATTCTGATATTAAATTGTGTTACCATCTTCAAATGGAAGACTTATCAGAATCTTGCAGTTATTTTCATCTTTTGATAGAAAATCAGAATCAATAATTCCTGACAATTTCACAAGACCAACTGCTTCTCCTCTTCTTCCTCATCCTCCTCATTCTCAGCACAGAGGTCTGCTCTGCCCCTAGCATCACCACCATGATTTCCCCAGTCCCTTTAACTGCCTATGTCACATTTTAAACATGGAGATATTAAAGTTAATTTTGTCTGTAAAAATTGACAAGGATATGTTAAATTTTTATATTGAAATTATTTGTCTAAGAAAAACATAAAAATTCATCAAGCCAGAAAAGTAAAATTATTGTTTTCGATGTACTTTTGTTCTCTATATTACTTCAAAGCAAGACAAAGGGGCTGGAGTGATAGCACAGCGGGTAGGGCATTTGCCTTGCACTTGGCCAACCCGGTTCAATTCCCAGCGTCCCATATGGTCCCCTGTGCGCCTCCAGAGCCAAGAGTAACCCTGTGCATCACCGGGTGTGACCCAAAAAGAAAAATATCAAATCAAGACAAAATCTGGTCTAGTTGTATGTAGATAATTCATTCATAATGCAGTGATTTCTGGACAATCATTCTATAAATGAGACTATAGAAAAGTCAGAAAATAAAAATTACTGACAAATGGAATGAACTGATAAATACTAAAACCAGAAAGTAAAAGCATTAAATGGGTTAAATTTTATAGATAAATAATCAAAATTTTATGCATTTAAGTTTTGAAGTTTTTCACTTGATCTTTATATTCAAATCTGCCTAGTGATCTTAAGGTTTTTCTTGGCCAATTCTACTTCCCTCATCTTTCATATTTTACTGGTTTATACATTTATATATAAACCTTTCCATCCTAACAAAACAATTACAGAAATTTGAGAAATTTAACTGATTGAATATTGCTTCTTTTACATCTATGTGTATGCGTGTGTGTGTGACAGAGAGAGAGAGGAAGAAAAAATGTGTGAGAGAGATAAAGAGTAAGCGAGTATGTGAGTGATTGTGTGAGAGTCAATGTGAGAATGTGTGTGACTGTGAGAGTATGGGTGTTAGAGAGTATATGAGAGAGTCAGGTCTCTCTGAGTATGTCAGTGTGTGAAAGTGTGTCAATGATTATAAGAGTGTGAATGTGACTAAGAATGTGAGTGAAAGTATGTGTGAGGTGTGTGCAAATCTGAGGATGTCTGTATTCCACACTCATGTATTGCATCATCTTCCATTTTCTTTTTGGTGCTGCACTACAATTACTACTTAACGAGGGGGCTGGAGTGATAGCACAGTGGTAGGGTATTTGCCTTCTGCACAGCCAGCCCAGCCACTCCGGGTTTGATTCTTCCGCCCCTCTAGGAGAGCCTGGCAAGCTACCAAGAGTATCTCGCCCACACGGCAAAGCCTGGCAAGCTACCCGTGACGTATTCAATATGCCAAACACAGTAACAACAAGTCTCAAAATGGAGACATTACTGGGCCTGCTCGAGCAAATCAATGAACAAAGGGAGGACAGTGTTTGTTTGTCAGAGGGATACTTGATTAACATCTATTACTAATGTGATGTTTGGACACACCCCATTAACCTATTTGATATTTTCTATCTTGATCATAAAAGCTTACTCATCCCTCTATCTCATCCTGTCTTTTGTTGTGGATGGGGATGTTCCCCTATGCTGTTGGGGGCTTAGGCAGGCATTTCTGACAATACTTAATTCAGTTTGCCTAGCGTTTCAATATTCAAGTGCAGCAATCTTGGGTCTAGTGGTGCTGGGGGCTATCAGGGTCACACTGGCCAGTTCTAGACGGTGGAGCAGTTGGTCTCAGGGGTCAAACTAAGGATCTCCTACATGCCAGGCATGTACTCTATACCTTTGAACTATCTTTCTAGCTCAATGCTCAACTTTACTCTCATTTTCCTCAGAAAAAGTTCTGATGTAAAAAACCTGTTTCTATAAGTATGGTACTTAAATTATTCTCTCATCCAGATATGAAATTCTTCAGGCTAGAGAGGTAGTACAGCATGTATGGTGCTTGCCTTGTGCACAGACAACCTAATTTGATCCTGAGCACCACCAGGAGTAATCCCTGAGCACAGAGCCCAGCCCTGAGTACCACCAGGTGTGGCCCAAGCTTCCAGTTAAAAATATATTGTATAGTTCTGTTTTTCTCTTTCCAAATCTTCTCTCATTCCCAGTATCAAATCTCATGGTTTCCTCATCATCTTATGCTAACATCCAGTTTCTCCAAGCCGCTTCCAACATCAGTATGTGTTTTAAACAGTAGCTTTGGCCCCCTCTACCCCTTTTTACTTCCTCACCTGGACCAGACTCTAGGGTCGTCAGGATTCCCTCAGCACATGTGGCACACCAGGGATTAAGCTCAGTTCTTCCCACTAGCCTTCGGTGCTTCGTAAGCCACTGAACCATCTTCCAAGCCCCAACAGCACAATAGCCAGGCAGCTTAACCTCTCTTTGGGACCCACAGTGTTCTTAGAGAAAGTAATGTCCAAGCCAGGCAGCCTGCTCACATAGGAAGGCTGAGTTCTCAGACTTGAGCCAACAAAGTTAAGAAGTTGGTAAGAACCAGAGAGAGATTGCTGAGATGCCACACACAGATGCCAAAGGCAGTCTTAGCTACCTTTGCTGTCTCAGGCAGAGACAGGTTGAAGCCACACAAATGGTCAGAGCAGGCTGACCTCACCTGGTCTCTTCTCTGGGAGGATTCATAAATAGGTCAATCCTTGCTTGTATTTACATACATGCTAAAATCAACTTTGAAAGAAGACTTAAGGGGTCTCCCTGCCACATAAGTCAGCAATGAGTTCAGGTGTCTCAAGTTTGCTGGAGCTTTAAAGTTGTAGGAGAAAGAGTGGCAGATCCTGGCCCAAGGAGTAAGGCCCATTGGGTGAGAGAAGGGCAGACTTGAAAGGGATGGGAAGAGGGCCAAGCCTGACACCTCAAAGATGAAGTGCAACAGCTCTGAAATATTTATCTGGAGCACCCTCAAACTCTCCCTCCCAGCTATTTTAGGCAGATAAGGAAGCTGAAATTTGAAGTCTACCATCTCCTTTTTGAGATCAACACTCCGCTAAATTTTAAAAATGCTTGAGCTTGGTTCTAAGTTTTTTGTTTTGCAGATAAAAAGACAGAAATTTAGAGACATCAGGTAAATTGTTGCAGGGAAGATATGGCCTACAGCAGAGGAGCGGAGCCTGGGTAGGAGAAGACCTAGGATAAGTCACCTGTTCCTTGCCCACTGACCTCTTGCCACACAGCTTCCTCAGGGGAGCCACGGGGAAGGAAGTCAGGCTTTGGTCAGGTTTGACTGTGGCCATAGTTCTGGATGCTTAAAGTGTTGTTGGGCTAACCTTGGAGAGTGTGGGGGATTTCATGCTCATTCCTAGATTCCGGGGTACAGTGTAACAGAGGGGAGGGTGGCAAGGTTGTGCTGTAATTGAGTGGAATCCCTGAGCCTGAATTCATATTCACAGAGCCCTTTGGCATCTGTGCCTGGCACCTCAGCAATGCCCCTCTGGCCCTGACCAACTTCTCAGCTTGGTTGGCTCAGACTTCCCACAGGAGGTAAGACTATTCCTTTGAGGTTATGGGGGGATGGAAACAGGGCCTTTACCAGCCCCCAAGAGGCACTCTCATGAGATCCAGCACCCCCTTAAATGGAAGTAGATAGGAGGAAGTCCCCAGGCCCACTCTCTAACCACAGACCCAAAGCTTTAACGAGCTTTGTGTTGGTTTTTCACTGTAGTTCAGTTATGTGAGTTGACATCTTTCTCTAGACCACCTTTTTTATTGAATCATTGTGAGATACAATTGCAAACTTTCATGATTACATTTCAATTATAAAATGATCAAGCACCCATCCCTCCACCAGTGCACATTTTCCACCACCAATGTTCCCAGTATCCCTCTCACCACCCCCACCCCATCCTACCCCCTACCTCTGTGGCAGGTACATTCCTTCTTACTCTCTCTCTACTTTTAGGCATCATGGTTTGCAAAACAGATACTGAGAGGCCATCATGTTTGGTTCTTAGTCTACTTCCAGCACATATCTCCCATCCTGAGTGATCCCTCCAACCATCATTTACTTAGTGGTCCTTTCTCCATCCCAACTGCCTTTCCCCCCCCCGTACATGAGGCAGGCTTCCAAACCACAGAGCAATTCTTCTGACCCTTATCTCTACTGTCCTTAGGTGTTTGTTCATATTATGTTATTTTATATTTCACAAATGAATGCAGTTATTCTATGTCTAGACCACCTTTTTTGCCTCCCAGGTCACTGAAACTTGGGCTTGGGTATCTGGTTCAGCCAATGGAAGCACTCATCAATATCCTTGCATGCCAGAAAAAGAAGTCATGGGATTAAAAAGAACAGGGAGAGGAGGAGATGGAAAGAAGAGAAAGAAGATCTTGACAGTTCTCTGGAGGCAGTGCCTATACAGGGAAATGATCTGATGATTCAGTGCTAGCTGATTGGGAGTGGGTGGGTCTCCCGGGGGATCCATTATCCACACAGAGTTTTTCCTAGGAACATTCAAGCACTGTGCTCTGGAGTAGTGTGGTGGGTGGGAGTGATACAGTAGGAGTGGAAGGGTGGAGCGCCAGGTTAATTTAGTCAGCCACTTTAATTCTCGCCTTTGAACAGGTAGCCAATCAAAACAGATAATGGGGAGGCTTGGGGTGGGTTATGGCAGCAGATAAGAGGAAGCCCCCAGCCCCATTCTCTCTCCTACACTCTCTCCAGACCCTCTGTTGCACCTGTCTGACAGATTGCAGGATCAGATAGGGCTCCCTTCCCAGATAGATGGCTGAGCACAGGCAGGCCTCATGGCATGGATAGTAGCCGAATACAGGCAAGGCTGACGCTCAGGAAACACAGATTTGAGCAGGGCTTAGATGCCCCCGTACTGACAAATACCAAGCACAGGAATCTTTCCCACTTGCAAATGGAAGCTAAAAAATTTTCCGGAGACTAGGAAATCCAGGACAGGATGGCAAAAAAGAACTATCTCACTGGATCTCCTTTGGGTGGCCCCATGACAGGTACAGGTGCAGGGGTCTTGTTCATGTGTACGTGGCTGTGACCAGAGACTGAGAAGTGTACATGGTATAGAGAGTATCATAGGGGCAGAATCTAGCTATCATTCACAGGAGACAAGACAGGGATGAGGCAACAACAGGGACAAGACAAGTGAAGCTGGTCCCATCTACTTTAGTTGTACAATAAACTCTAACTTCTTAACCTTCAGAATTTTGTATGCAAATCCTTCATATAATTTTCAAGAACCCACCAGCACAGGAAAATTCACTAATAGGATGATTCACAAAGAGAAATAGCAAAGAGACATTGGTGACCCTTCATAAGCACTGGAAGAGCAGAGCCTATGCTATCCCTTGTTAGTAACATGGCCCTCAATGAGCATTCGATCTCCTCTGCAGAGTGAGGACTAATCCATGTGTTTTGGAAGCACTGCAAGTAACTGAGCTGTCCCAAGATCCTCAAGTTGAACTTTGGGTCTAAGAGAGAAGACACAGCTCCAAGAAAAACATAATTCGTTTCACCTCTCTGCCTGTGAAGGGATATCTTTTATCACTGGAGTCTTCTTGGGGTACAAAAGATGACCCATGCTGCTTAATGGTCTGTCACTCGCTTAGAAACTCTGAGACGAATGAAGGGGTCTTTCAACTAGTTCTTTGAAGCAACAGGACCTTCACCCAAGGGCGGTGGCATTCAGGACCCTGTTTTAGATGTGAGAAACTTGAGTTTCAGGAAGTGCAATTCTATACCACATGACTGATTTAGAAATGCTTTATGTACACACATCACTTCCATTTATCCAACAGGAAGGATTATGTACTTATTTTTTGTTTTGTTTTGTTTTGTTTAAGGAAACACCCAGTGTTCAGGATTTACTCCTGGCTCTGTGTTCCGGGATCACTTCTGTTGGGGCTCAGGAAACCCTTTGCAGGACCAGAGATCAAACCCAGGTTAGCAATATACAAGGCAGGCATCTTATTTGCTGCACTGTTTCTCCAACCCTCCTTCTTTTAATTTTATATGTTTGGGGTTGAGCAAACCCAGGGCCTCATATATGTGAAGCATGTACTTTACTACAGAGCTACGTATGTCCTTCATTTTCTTTCTTTTGGGGTGGGGAGAGGACACACCCAAACAATGCCCAGGGGGCCCCAAAGGGCCCAAGGGTCTAACTCAGGCAAGGCATGTCCTCCAGTCCTTTGAGTTCTCCTCCTGTTCCCCTTTATTTTTAAAAGGTCAGTTCCGCATCCTCACTGTTCTTTTCATGGGGTGGCTTCCCCCAGAAAGCTCGACCTTCTCCTTCACACCGGGCAAGAGGTTTCCAGAAAGCAGGAACTTTGCAAAAGGCACCCTGGCAGGGCGCAGCCCCTGGCTACACTGGCAGCCACTAGGTCTGCAAAAGCAGTGCAGCAGACCCAATGTCCAGGGAGCAAACAGTCCCGTTCTCTGGCTGGAATGACACCCTTACTTGATTTTGATTTTTCTTTGCAATTCTTTCTACATATATGATTACAGATGGGGGTTCAGGCCCATTGATCGCTGCTACTGAGCTGTTGGAGTGTTGCTCTTGTACTAGCTGGGTTCTTCTCAAAGCTTGTTTCCTGGTTTGTCCCGCTAGGAGCTTGATAAATGGGCTGGAGTGGAGTAGACTAGCTCAGCGTTTCTCAAAGTGGGTGATACTAGTCCTTGTGAAGGGGGCATTGGGATGATCCGAGAGGGGGTAGCAGCCTCCCGTAAGAGGGGAGGAATTTATTGTTTCTGCCGAGGCCACAATCTACAGTGCTCAGAGTCTGCTTCTGCGTAGGTGTTTGGGGGTCCAACGGGGAGTCATATGCTGCAGCCGTTTGAGCCATCTCCCTGGCCCCTTGAGTGCTATTATCAGCCCCCTCACGCACACTTCCAAACGGGTGAAATAAGCTTGGGATTTTAAACTCAGTCAAAAGTACAGCTCAAGTGCCTTGCGCAGAGCGGGCCACCTGTCCTGTCCGGCACAGGTCATCGTCAGTCTCAACGTGCCGTGTTCTCTGACCGGCAGGACCCACTGCAAGCCTGGAAGGACTCTCAAACCCAAGGGCGTCCTCCTCCCCCCTCCAGCTCGCGTCCCTACTGAGTGCTGGGGAACCTTCCTTCCCTTGCCAGCATTGGGCTTTGAGGGGACTGCAAGGCTGAGGGTTCAAGACACCTTTTCACTTCCCCAGGCGGCCCAGCGTGGGGCTTGAGACGGAGGAACGCAGGGGTGGGGGTCGCTGGGAGTCGCCCCCCTGTGTCGGGACCGTGTGAGTGTGGTGTGTGTGGGGGGGTGGGGGGAAGTGCTTGCACGCGCGAGCGCGCCTGGGGTGGGCGTAAAGCCACACTCTCTTGGACTGGGTCTAAGAGCACCCGGGAGGGTGAAACGGTGACGGAAGGGGAGCGGGGGCTCAGGGGAGAGGCTGTCAGCGCCCGGGGCCCTGCCCGAGAAGCTGGGGGCGGAGCGGGAAGCGCCCGGGCGGGCCGGGGGTCTGGGCGGTGCAGGGGGCGGGCCCCGGGGTGTCGACTGGCGCTCGGTGCCGGGCCGGGGCGGTGCGGGGGGCGGTGCCGCGGGTGGCCCCGGGCGGGCCGCGTCGCGCGTGTCTGGGGGCGTGGGTGCCGGGGGCGGCGCCGGGGGCGGTGCCGGGGGCCGCCCCGGGAGGCCGGGCGACCGTGTGGTGGGTGTCGGGCTCGGAGCCCGTCAGGCCTGTGCGGGGGATGGCGGCAAGCCGCGTGCTGGGGCGTCTGGTGCGGGGGCGCCTGGTGGGGCTGCGGGCGTTCTCGGGAGTCCCGCGGGCCCCGTACCCGGAGCTGCGCGCCCAGGCGGCCCGAGACCCCGCCGCCTTCTGGGGACCGCTGGCGCGGGAGGCGCTGCAGTGGGACGCCCCCTACCAGAGCGTGTGCGACTGCGACCTCCGCGCGGGCAGAATCGCCTGGTTCCTGGGGGGCCGCCTCAACGTGTCGGGTGAGTCCCGGCCCCGACCCGAGGGGAGCCGCAAGCGGCCCCCGGCCCCCGCACCCGCACCCTGCTCCCGTGCGCCGCCGCTGGAACCCTGCACCCTGCACCCTGCACCCGGGTACTGCCGCTGCCCCCTGCCCCCTGCCCCCTGCCCCTGCACTCTCACCCTGCACCCTAGCGCCGCGGCTGCCCCCTGCCCCCCCACCCTGCACCCCGGTGCAGCCCCTGCCCCTGCACCCTGCACCCCGTCTACGCCCAGCGCTTCCCTGCCCCTGTCCCCTGTCCCCCAGCGCCGCCCCTGCCCCTTGCCCCCTTACCCCAGTCCACCTCGGCTCAGCCCCACTCTTGAAGGACCTAGCTAGATGCCAGGCCCCGGGTCCTGCCGCCTGAGTTTTGCAAAGGTGGGGGTGGGGGGTTGTCGGGGGTCGCGTCCTGAGGAGGGAGTACGGGGGAGTCGCGGGGAGTCGGGGGCAGCGCCCGACGCCCAGCATCCGCCTGTTGCTCCCGTCGCCGGCGGCCTGGGGATGCCGGCGCGCGCCCGCGGGCACACTCATCTGGGTGCCGGCTTGGTTTGCTTATGGTGGGTCTTCTCCCAGCCTCTCTCACAGGCCCCCTGTGTCCAGCGGGCCTCTCCGCTCGGTTCTCTGGCCCCGAGGACTCCGCCCCTAGGTTAGCCCAGAAACCAGGGCCACCCCCGCCCACCTGGCCTTGTGCCCGCAGTTCCGTTAGGGTTTGACACGCAAGCGGGACTCCAGGCAGGCTGAGGGGGACCGGAGGAATGAGGGCCTTGACTGGGCACGTGGGCACGTCTGGGGCCACTACCAGTGAGGGTCAGAGCTGCACGTGTGGTTAGGGGGGATGGAGAAACCGCAGATGGGGTCTAGGTTAGGTGGGGTCGGGGTGTTCAAGAAGACGACCTGAAGCTCCAGGTTCGCTTTTTTACTTTTTTACTTTTTGGGACATACTGGGCTGTGCTCAGGGCTCTCTCCTGCCTCTGTGCTTAGGGGTCATTCCTGGAGATGCTCAGGAGACCGTATGTGGTGCAGGCATGGCAGAGTGCAAGGCAAGCCCCTAAACTCCTACCTCTGACGTCAAGACCTGCTGCTCTGTCTTCCAGGGGTGCCCTGCCCAAGCCCTGAGCTTGGAGGTAAGCTCTGAGTCTCACAGAAATATATCATTCACTGAACCTCAATATCCTAATCCATAAAATGGCTTGACAGTGTTCCTGGCCAGGCTGATCCTGAGAGCAGAATGCCCAAAGGCACAGGCCTAGCGTTTACTAGTAACCAATAAATAGCAGTACCTGGAAATTACTATGCTCAGCAATAGCCAGAATAAGTGGTATTGTAGTTGTTTTTCAATAAAGACATTTATGAGGAGTTTGGAGGGGTTCATATTGTACTTATTTCTGCCGCTTTCATCCAGATGAGTTGCATGGTAAAACTTGAGTTGGTGGAACCTGCCCTTTGAGGGGAGGAGGATGAGGAAAAGAGCTTGTGGGCTACTATGCAGCTGCCTTGGCACTGAGGGGGTGTGTGTGGAGGGGTGGGGATGGCGGTGTCAGGGCTTGCTCATGGCTGCCTCACCCTGAATTGCCGCCATAGTCAGATAAGACGGTGAGGTTGGGCCTCACAGCTCCCAGGGAGACTCACCAGCAGGGGCGGGTGTGATCAGCAGGTAATATTTCTGCCTCCTTTGGCTTATTTCTTCTAGGGATAGAAGAAATGGTCACCCTCAGCCAGAAATTGGCACTTCAGGAAGTGCCTTGGATGAAAATAGCTTCCCCAGCACCCTCGGGTCAAGGGGTGTGTCCAGCTCCCTGCCAGAGAAAGACCCTCTGTCCTCTACAGTGGCTGCAAACCACTGAAGTGACAGTGTGAATTAGAACCATCTGTGAAATCGACCAGGTGTGCTGGCCAGGTGGTGTGGCAGCTAGATGACAGCTTGCTGCAAAGCATCCTTAACTCCCATCTCCCGCAGAAAGATGCGACTGTGGTCTTATCCACAGTCTGAGTAGCTACTCAGTGCTCCTCAAAGTGTGGTTCCTGGGACAGCAGCTTAGCACTGTAGCACTGTAGCACTGTCCTCCCATTGTTCATCGATTTGCTCAAGCGGGCCCAGTAACGTCTCCATTGTGAGATTTGTTACTGTGTTTGGCATATCAAATACGCCACGGGGAGCTAGCCAGGCTTTGTGGTGCGGGCAAGATACTCTCAGTAGCTTGCTGGGCTCTTCGAGAGGGACAGAGGAATTGAACCTGGGTCGGCCAGGTCAGTCATGCAAGGCAAATGCCCTACCCACTGGGCTATCGTTCCAGCACAGCATGGGAACAGCAGCATGGGGCCTATAAAGGCAGCTTCAAAGGCCCTAACCCAGATGACTGAATTCAGAAATCCTGGTCAGGATTGAGACCCATCAACCTACCTCAAACCCAGATGAGAAGGCACTTCTGAGCCAGGCGGAATTGGGAGATAATATGAACCCAACACAGGGCAGAGGGGAGTTAGGAAGGTTTGGTGATTCTGGGTGTCTTTGGGATCACAACGGGCTTTCATGCCTTGCTGTCTTCCCTTACTCTACTTGGCTTGAGTTCCCTTATTTGAAAATAAGGGCAGCACGTAATGCATTTCTGTAATATGGTTGCAGATCCAGCCTCCCCACAGCTCCTTGGGATAAGACAACGGCTATTTTGTTACTCTCGGGTTTCTGTGACTCAGGACTTTGGACAGGGCCTGGCAGCAACTCTTTCTCTAGCTCCCCGGGGCCTGGGGCCCTTGTCATCTGCCTGTTTCCTACACCAGGCTGGGGCTGGGCTGACTTCAAGATTGGTCTTTAACCAGAACTGTGCCCCAGAAACGCAGGAACTGGGCCTGTGTCTCGTGCATGCTCAGGACTGAGACCCACCGATCCGTCTATCTCAAACCCAGGCGAGGAGGCACTTCGAAACCAGACAGAGGTGCAGCTGCATCAGCTCTGTGTGGCCAGGGTGAGGTGGCAGGGTGGGGGGCGTTTGTTCTTGGCTGCCTCACCCTGAGCTACAGCCATAGTCAGATAAGGGGGTGTGGTTGGACCTCTCAGCTCCTAGAGAGAGGTCTGATCACCAGCAGGGGTGAGTGTGGTCAGCAGGTAGTATTTCTGCCTCCTTTGGCTTATTTTTCCTAGGGATAGCCACTTCATGGTTACCCTTAGCCGGAAATTGGCCCATCAGTTACCCTCTGCCATCTACAGTGGTTCTGAACTGTGACCCAGATGCTATTGGGCCTCTATCTGCTGGTCGGGTGGAGGAAAGTTCCCATAGAATAGGCCCAAAGTTCTCAGACGCCTTTTGACTGGGGAAAGCCAGCGCTATCTTGAGCTTTTAACTAGAAAGCGCTTGCAAAGCACCCAGCACTCTGTGTTATGAGGCGTGCACCCAGCCACTGTTACTTATTGACAAATCCGGGAGGCCGGGAGACAGCTGTGATCTGGAACCTTCAGCCATGCTACTGAGTTCAGTGCTTCTTTGCAGAGCCAGGTGCACGGTTCGCCCCTAGCCAGTGTGGTGGCTGCTGACTTGACTCCTCAAGCCCACTCTTGTCAGAGACTTTTATGTCTCTGACATAAAACTGCTTTTGTCGAAGGCTCTTTGGAAAGCCAGCTTCTGCAAAGAATTCTTTCTCATCTTTAAAAATCGACACTGCACTCCTTGGTTCCACAGATAATTTTCCCCCTCAGATGGTTATATACACTCAAGATATTTGGCAGTTGCAAATGTGAAATCTTAGGGTTGCTTTTGAAACTCATAAATAAATGTTTTTAAGCACCACATTCTGAGCCTGATTCTTATTTAAAGTGGGAGTATTCCACACCTCAAGCAAAGGTGGAGAAAACTATTTTACACCTACTGTTGAACCTGGTTGCTTACTGGAATTTTTTTCTGCAGCTGTGGAAGCCTTTCTTTTTAGTAACAGTAATTTTGAAGACAGGTACAATGCTGCTGTGTCATTCCTTTTTCTTGATGCTTAAAATCATTGTCTAAGGACCTTCACACCCTCCAAACCCAGGTCTCTGGAGAAGAGACCTCCCCAGGGATGCTGAAGGCCCCTCAGTTGTCCATAGCATAACTTACTTTAAATAGCAAATGCTCCTGGCAAGTTGGCAGATACAATTTTTGTGACTGATGTAATATCTTAAAATGGGCCAGGGAGACTTTCTATTTAAAGAAAGCCCATGGAGAATCCTTTTGTGAATATTAACTTCCTAGTTTCCTTTGATCAAAACTGATTTTTTGGTATGAGGGTTCACTTAAAGTTGGAAAGGGGGCAGACATTTAAACAGGAGTCCTTGAAAATGACTGTATGGGCCTGTGTTACTTTTATAATAAAAACCATAGGCCTCGTGTCTTTTTTTTTTTTTTCAGAGACACTGAGCACAGAAGCTACCAGCAGGCATTTGCTCAGGCCTGGGGCAGTGATTAGGACCATCCTTGCACTGTAGGAACCCAGGGCTGGGCCTATTGATGTGGACATGAAGGTTTTGACCCATGAAACAGATTTTCCAAGGTCACAGGAACTGGACCCCCAGGCTTATGAAAGTGCAGATCTTCACTGGGATGACTTTCTGGGCCTTTCCAGCTGCTAAGTGTGCTCCTTTCCTTCTCCCCTGTCCTCTGGAAAATGCATCTTAGGACATGGACCCTAGCTTTACAGACCTTGAGGCCCAACTGAGGGGGAGGGTAAGGCAAGCAGAGGTGCCCTTTGTTCCTGAAATAGACGCCAGACAACAGAGGGCTAAACCCTAAACAGTTTGGGTGTGAGTCACTGAGAGGAAAGTAGGAACTCCATGTGCTGGGATTTTGAAAAAGATTTGGAATAGGTTGTACACTTTGAGTAAACATTGGATTGTGCCAGGTCCTTGCCCAGCTCTTCTCGGAAATGCCTTTGGACAAAATCCTGGGGCTGGAGGGATTATAGAGCAGGTCACCTTGCACGTGGCTAATCTCGATTGGATCCCTGGCATTCCACATGGTCCCCGAAGCACTGCCAGAAGTAATTCCTGAATGTAGAGCCAAGAGTAACCCCAGCCAGGAGCATCACTGGGTGTAGACTCCCCAAACAAACAAAATCCCAGAAATTTCTTCCTGTTTCTGTCCCTCCTCTCTCCTTTCTTTCCCGACACCTGTGACCATAGCAGGAACCATTGCTATGAAGGTTAAAGTCCATGGAGAAGTGGCCTTTCTGGGTCACTGACCCAGAAAGCACAGTGACCTTCACTGTGCTTTCTCTAGGACCTGTGTCATCAGAGTTGTTAGGGCTGCAATTGTGACCAGAGCCAAGCTACCACATCACTCTACCAGGGAGCAGGAAACTCTCAGATGATGTCTGATACTCGCAATCCCTCCTGAGGTCGGGAACTCTAGGATTAGGAAAGGGATTTTATTTATTTAATTTACTTTTTATTGAATCACCATGAGATACAGTTACAAAGCTTTCATGATTAGGTTTAGGAAAGAGATATTTAGATCAAAAAACAAATGTGCTGTGTTGGGATAGTGAGGTTGAATAGCCCCCCTAACTCTGAAGTGTGACTTTCATTGGTGACTTGAGAACTTCCAGCTGTTTGTCAGGAAGTGTTTGTCCGGGAGATAGTTTCAAGATTTTTCCCAAGGATCCTGCAAAGGCCGTGCTCATCCCAGAGGGGTTTCAGAGGGCCTTCAACGAGCTTATTAATGGTGCAGGAAAGAAGGGACTTTCCTAGAAGTAGAGGTTTATCTCTGTAATTAAGTTATTCTGTGATAAAGGGCTTGTATGGGAGAGAAGTGATTGAGGAAGTGTTTCCCTGATAGATGAAAAATAACTTAAGCTTCCCCACCTCTGCTAAGAAGTGGTATATTAGGTTTCACATGGTGTGTTATGTAATGCTTGATAACAAACAAATATGACTCCAGATTCCATTCTGCAAGAATGTAGCTGGTGTTTTAGGGAGCTAGTGAGGGTCTTTACTCCTGTATCTCAAGGAGAAAAACATGCCTGAGCCCAAAATTTGGAAAACACAGATGCAAGTGTGAGCAGACATCAGCCTTCCAGAGAAGCTCGGACCCCAACAGCCCCAACACTCCAGGCTCGCTGGAACTCTTTTAGGGCCTGGAATGTTTGGAAACAGACAGACCTGCTCACGGGAGCACTCAGACACATTCCCCAAACTCACTTGGGCCAGAAAGCCCTCTGGGTGCTGGGGCACACAGACATTTGTATTCAGGAAGCAAACCGACTTGCTTCGGAGGGAGGCTGTGGATTGAGAAATGAGATGTTCCCTCCTCCAGGTCTGGGATAACTTGGTGCTATTCCTACCTAAAATAGCCTATCCCCGGGGTTAGATCTTTTCACATCTCTGTTCTGGGTTTTTGCTGCACAGCTTAGAGTCCACAGAAAGGCGTGTGCACATTGAGCACTTGAGAAAGCATAGGTGAGAGCCTGGGAAAAGGCTGACCCCAGAGCAGAGTGGAGAAACCCAGCAGGAAGACACTTGGCAGACTAGGCTCAGCCAGTGGACCCCCAGGCTGTGTGGCATAACCCAGAGCAGCCCATGGACCTCCCGTCTCAGTTGTGCAGCATAAGCCACAGCAGAGACGTGCAACTAATCTTCAGATTCCAGTAAGCAGCAGGTTGGAACAGTTTCTTTAGCAGTCACATGAGCAAACTTACAGGAGTGGGAGGGGAAGGAAACTTCTCCCTGAAAAGTCAGCTGAAAAGGAAACTGACAGTTGCGTCACTCCATGGCACAGACGCTGGTTTGTGGGTGTTTACAGATGCCCAAGATGGTCTGTTACCCTTTTGCTAGGTTGTGACCCCACCATATACGTGGGCCCTTCACAGCTGCGTGTGTGTGTGGGGGGGTGTCTTGTTGGCATTCAAGGTGCCTCCAGAGCCACAGGCTACAGTGCCAATCCCAGGTGCACCTTTTCATTCTGCAGGGAGCCTTGGTTGGTTTGGGTTTGGTTTGGTTTGGTTTGATTTAGGGGCCCCACCCATGGTTCTAAGGGCTCACTCACTCCACTCTTGCTCAGGGCTTTCTCCTGGTGGTACTCCTAGAACCCTGTGCAGTGCAGGGGTTCTAACCTGGGTTATGTCTCCCAGGGAACCTTGGAAGCCACATGGTCAGGTGGGTCAATGTTCCTGCTGGGTGCAACCCAGCTGAGGCCAGTGGCATGGCCAGATGGGAGGTGCTGACACGAAGCCCCTGTGTTAGAGGCTGTGGGCCTGTGGGTCCACAGAAAGGGGTGTGCACATTGAGTACTTGAGAAAGCATAGGTGGGAGCCTGGGAAAAGGCTGATCCCAGAGCAGAGTGGAGAAACCCAGCAGGAAGACACTTGGCAGACTAGGCTCAGCCAGTGGACCCTCTGACTATGCGGCATTAACCCTGACAATCACCCTTTCTCTCCGGAGGTTGAAGCCTCACCTCTGTGTAAGTGTGTTCTTAATCACAGAGTACCCGAGTCATAGCAAGCCAGACCCTGCGCTGCTCCCCACGGCAAAGCACCCCATGTAACGCCAATCACCCTGTTTTCATGCAGTCAACTGCCTGGACCGGCACGTGCAGACAGCTCCAGAGAGCATTGCTTTGATCTGGGAGCGGGATGAGCCTGGAACTGAAGTGCGTATCACCTACAGGTAACTTGTGACAGCCAGCATCAGCACCCTGTCTTTTCTGGGTCCCATGCCACTGCCAGCACTAACAAGGTTACCTGTCACCTCTGGGAGCGGGACCATCGGGAGGAAGCCTGGCTTTCTGTGGGCAATCCTGGGGGTCTGCAGAGCCACAGGGAAGGAATAAGGTCTTTGGAAACAGAGAAGACACGTCTTGTGACACAGAAAGTCTCTTGCTCAGACCAAGTGCTTGTGTCTAGAGAGGGGCTTCTCTGAGAACCAGAGCTCACATTTCAGCTTTGGAAATGTTCTCCAACCCAGAGATGGGAACATGAAGACCCAGGCTGTGATAGATAGGCTCTGGACGTTCCCAAGTTCATTTGCACTGACACCTCTTTTTCAGGAAAATATTTGCTCAGCTCCCTTCCACCTAGAAACTCTCTTCTCTCAGAAGGCAAACAGAAAATGCTCTCCCAGGACCCCAGTTATCTTTCCTGCCCTTCCCACCCAACTCTGATGCAGAATCAGCTACTGCGGGGTCACCTGCGTGCCCCGAGAGCCACTGATCCTCCTGCCCCTTTGGTGGCTGATAGCACCTCTTAATTTGTGTTTGTTATTCCAGCTCAGTTTTGTGTCGCCCATAATTATAAACTGCTGTTGGCTTGTCTTTGAGATACAGAAGTGCCACGTGTCACTACCCTGCAGCTCCTCCCTTCTACCCCAGCCTCTAGTGTCACTATTTCCCTGGCTGTCTCTCCACGAGGATCCACCCTCAGCAGCTGACAGCTGGAGACTCTGGAGTCCAGATACTGGGACCTGTGCACACTGAGGTCTGGGGGACACTGAAGTTGTCAGCTGGCACATTCTGGTCTCACTGTTGTAGCTCAGCTGTTGAGTGAGACACGAAAGCAGTGAAGTACCGAGGCAGGACAAAGGATGAAATGTCGGGCATGGAGGGCTCCAGAGCCTCTTACCTGGATGCTGCTGGGAAGTTTGACAGGAGCCTGATGAGGTGTGTGCTTAGGTGTTGACCATGCAGGAACTGTCCTCAGGATCACAGGATTGCAGCTGGCATGGGCAATTCAGAACCACTTCAATTCCCAGTACTGAAACAGCCCTGGCCAAGGAGAAAGCTAAGGGGTCCGGGTGCGATTTATTTTGGCACAGAATTGGCTGTCTCTCCAAAGACAGACTTAGCCTGAAATGGTCTTACAGATCTTATTGGACTCAGTACCAGATGACTATTTCTGTTTTCCATTTTAATAAAAATAATTCATGCTGGTGGTCACTAATTATAGACTGGGTGCTTTGGACCTGAGTCTTTCCTCCTCCCTTTCAGAGGAAAGCCACTCTCCTTCACTTTTGGTGCTGGTGGTCCAGTATTCAGATCATTATGAAAATAAGGTGCTTTCTGCGCTGAGTCTCCTGCAGTAGCACCGTAGGTGCCCCAACGCCGAAGGCCTGGGCTCAGAGGCCGAGCTGTTCCCAGGGCCCAGTGGGGCTGTGATGCTCAGAGACTACATTGCTGGCAGCTGCCGTCTCCAGAGCCCAGGCTTGCTGTGTACCAGAGCTTAGGGTGGCCTCAGGTCTACATGGTAACAAGTCCCTTAGGTTTTCCACACCATCCCTAGATGATGACCAGAGGCGGAAACGCCCCATTTTACTCCCTGTGGCCTCAGGGACAGGAGGTAACGGTTGTCAGGTCCAGGACCCACCCTGAGGACCGGCATTGTGAACCTTGGCTCTGTTTGCACTGCATTCAGCAGCCTGCACGTCTTGGGTCTCTGTACTTTAGTTCCAGGGGCACCTCCTGCTGCCTGGGTGATCATGTGAGGCCACATAATATGCCATCAGTAAACCCAGGATGATAATTATAAACCAAGTCCTTGTGTGTAGCAGGATGAAAGAAGAGAAGGGGGAAAGTGAAAGTACTATAAACAGTCATCGTTGAGACAGTCGCAACTTAGGGAGTACTTATTTGGTGTCAGAAATGTTATACCTGAGTTATTCTAGTTATGTTTTATTTATTATTTTAATGGATCGATTAATTTTATTTTGTTTATTTAATATTTTTTGGGCTGGAGCGATAGCACAGCGGGTAGGGCGTTCGCCTTACAAGTGGCCAACATGGCCGACCCGAGTTCGATTCCTCCGCCTCTCTCGGAGAGCCTGGCAAGCTACCGAGAGTATTCGATATGCCAGACACAGTAACAACAAAGTCTCCAATGGAGACGTTACTGGGCCCGCTCGAGCAAATCGACGATCAACGGGAGGGCCTTTACCTTTACCTATATTTTTTAGTTTGACACTTTTTAAGTAGGGCAGGTGTTCTCTGCCTCCCACCTAGACTCCATCCTTCCATGTTTTACCATGTCTTTCTGGGGTGTGAGCAGGGAAATGCTCCCCCAGCTATGGCGGAAGTCCCACCAGGGCTACACTCGGTGCTCAGGGACCTCTAGGGCTCAGTGGGGGGGTGGCAAGAGGGTGATGGGGATTGAATCAGGGACTCAGGCACGCAGCCTTTGTGCCATCTCTGGCTTTTACAATGTTCAATCACCTCTAATTTTTCATCCAACCCTTCTTCAGTCCTTTGGACTTATTTTGGGGGACATTTCTCCGTGAATTGTGGACATCAATGTTTCTATGGTTGTTTGGGTGCATATTTTTCCCTTTGAGTGTTTTATTTTTTCTCTTTTGCTGTGAAATTTGTGTATGTGGAATATTATGTATGAGGAAAGGGGATGCACACAGTTCTAGATGTTCATCAGTGTGAGCACTTCTGTTAATCCAACCCCTGTCTTGGTGCCCCAGGAAATTCCTGCATGTTTTCTCACTCACCATCTCTATCTCTGGAAGCAACTATAGACCTGCTTTTCTTACCCGGAGGTATGATATTTTTTTTTCCAACCACACTGACAGTGAACTGCTCATGAGGAAATTGATCTGACTAGGGACAAATGCCCTTGGGTGGAGCCACCACTGCAGATGCCCTGGGTACCACACAGTGTGCCCTCAGTCCCCAAGGTCCAACTTATGGGCTTGGTTCCTGATGTGCCACACACGTCAGGTGATGTATAGAGCCTGTGACATGAAGTCTCTAGCAGCCCAGTCATAGGAATCGCCATCATTTAGCCTGGGTTCAGGAGACAGGCCTTTGGGGAACCCTTTTGGGTGGTCTAAGCAACAAGCAAGGGAAGACAGACATGAGAGACACCTTTGAGAAAAGCTTGCTTGGAGGCTGGAGCAATAGTACAGTGGGTAGGGTGTTTGCCTTGAATGTGGCTGACCCAGGTTCGATTCCCAGCATCCCATATGGTCCACTGAGCACTACCAGGAGTAATTCCTGAGTGCAAAGCCAGGAGTAACCCCTGTGCATCACTGAGTGTGACCCAAAAAAAAACATAAAAAAAAAGAAAAGGAAGAAAGAAAAGCTTGTTTTAAGACTGGACCATTTACTGGCAATATGATGTCTCACGGGGACTCCAAGGGTAGGAAGCAGGCTTAGAGAAATCTTGTGTAGTATGGGAGGGTGGGTGTCTCTGCTGCCCACTTTGTGAGCTGGCTGAGCAAATCTCTGCACTTCCTTGAGTTTTCTCAACGTCATCTGCAAAATGGAAGCCTGTGTCTCACCCAGTGAGAGCCCAAGTAGAATCCGGAAGCCTGAGGATCTCCTCTGCCCATAGATCGGGACTGGATGAGGGAAGAGCAGTGGGAAATCTCAGATCTGACATGGGTGAGGCCCAGTGGCCTTGTGGTTCCTAGACTTTGAGGACACAATTTCAGATTCACAGAGCAGAACTCTGCCTGGTGGGGGCACCGGAGTCAGCTAAAATTGGTGGCCTCTGGCCTCATTATCACATCTGACCTTTGTACCGTGGTGCTCTGCTCAACCCCAAACTAATGACTTAGTAAGCAAACTCCCTTAGTGAAGTATTCAGGCAGATGGTGGGAAGGATCCTTTACTGGAATACTGAGGTGCTGGGTGGGGAGCTTTCAGTTGATGCATTCATTTTGCAAGACTCCCAGTGCCCAGGGCCGCCTGGCATGCATGGGAAAATCTCTTTGCTCCCTGATTCGGAAAGAGAGGCCAGTGACGCATGGACAGTGTCCAGATCCAAGTCGGGGTGACCTCCTCACTAGGCAGGGGGGCCGTGGACAGAGCTCTTTACCCTGCTGACCTCTGACTGTGATTGCAAAACCTGGGCAGGAATCTGCATCCTGACTCCCGCAGTCTGGTTGAAACCAGAGTTGCTTGGAACATGCTGGCCTTGAGCCAACACTAACTTTTGCTTAGGTCTCTGACTCAGATAATGAGGCTGGGAAGCGTCGAATTTGTCTTTGTGCTTCCTTTGCGCCAGTGAAAGCTCCAAGAATCTCCAGTTTTGGAATTCCCACAGGCGCACTAACCTAGACCAAGAATTTATCCTGATGCCAGAGAATCACCTCTGGGGAAGCCTTAGATTCTAAGAATTGTCTCGGGCATACAGGGTCAGAAATAGAAGAGCCTATTTGGAAGAGCCTGTCCAAGAAAAGCCTCCCTTTGAGGAGACAGGGGTCTCATATTTTAATCCCCTTCTGCTGTTCAGGGGTTGTTGGAGGGTTTAGCTGGTCATGGGAAGGACCCCTGAGAAGGCTGAGGTCTCCAGCATGAGTTTGGGGCTGGTTCCTTAAACCTCTTGGCTTTCTGCCCAGTAGGGTGCATCTTTGTCTTCAAACACTTTGCCCACCCCCCCCCACGCCCACCCACCCCTTCCTACCCCTGCATCCCTTCCCTACTTCTTACTGTATCACCAAGTGAAACTCAGAGCAAAGAGGTACTTGTTTTAGGTGGATTTTAAAACCCAGCCACTGCTCAGTAGGAGCAAGTCCCTGATCTCAGCACCCCTTGCCTGGAGGAAGTTGAGGCTGGATCAATCTCCTGCTGCCCCCGGATGGCAACCTGGCCCGTTGGGTGTGCTGGTTTCAGACGGGGGTGGAAGGGGGGATGACCCTGGACTTATGCTGTCCATCCCATTTGTTTGGCCTGGTCCCAGCCCAATGCCAACCAGATGGGAGTAAAGGGTGCCAGGATTACTCGAGCCAGCCTCCAGCGTAGGATGGGGCACACATACTCTGCTTCTGCACCTGTTGCCTGGGGACAGCTTCTGG
The DNA here is from genome assembly GCF_029834395.1 of Sorex fumeus. Lineage (NCBI taxonomy): Eukaryota > Metazoa > Chordata > Mammalia > Eulipotyphla > Soricidae > Sorex > Sorex fumeus. The sequence continues at coordinate 12,747,276 of NW_026606185.1, forward strand.
CTGGGGAAGCAGCCAACACTAGTGATTTTAGTGCATGTCCATGGGGCTGTATCAGTTCTCAAGCCCAGGACCAGTTGTCCTGTGAACTTCAGCGGCTCTCCAGCTCAGCCCCCTGGACAGATCAGCAGTAGGGCCTGAATCAGCCTCTTCTGGGTTGGGTGTACTTGTTGAGGAGTCTACCTGCTGTCTGCATGCAGGGAAAGCAGCACAGTGAAGTGTCATGCC